>NC_049225.1:63919550-65260281 GCF_011100685.1 Canis lupus familiaris | reverse complement strand
CTGACTAGAAGTCCAAGTACATAATTATATCCTACTATGCCCTGCGCAAGTGTTGCAAGCTATCAGGAAAAAAAACCTATTAATTAATAATGACTTTTGCTTTTTCCTTTTCGAGACAGAAGAAAATAGAGTCAGTATTTCATATCTCAAGAGAATATCCTGAAATATTAGGAAATATGCGACCACAATTAGGGTGACATTTTTTCTTGGAGCTACAAGGCTCTCAACCACAGGTCCCCTCATTTCATCAACATCTCCAAACTTCCTGTTCATATTTTTGGTCCAAGTCAGGGACCTTAAAAACTGAACATCCACCCTTTCCAATGAGATCTCTCCCACTTGTTGCCCTTGAGTTCTCTCTTATGTCTTCATACCGTCTTGACTGGAGCAGATCTCCTTTCATCAAGCATAGTTTGAAGTTTGTTTCTTTTTAGCTTTCGTGAACAGAAGAGTTGAGTCCTCCCAGTTTTTAAAAACCTGTAGCATTAATTAGCTCAACAACAATCCTGAATCCCTTTCAAAAACGGGCATTTCATGCAGGAGGGACGGGGGCGGACGAGAACATAGGGAAAAAGAGAGAGAAGAGAGGAAAGGGGAAAAGGAGAGTGGAGAGAGGCGAGAGAGAAAGAGGTAAAAGACGAAAAACCGAGACTTAAAAGATAGGAGCGAGAATAGAGAAAGGTACGAGAGAATTAGGGGAAATAGAAGATATAAAAAGTTTGAAGTATATAAAATTTGGAGAGAAGATTTGAAATAGAATATATAAATATATTTATATATAATATATAATAAATTTAAAAAAATATATATATATTTGTAAATTTTATTTATTATTAGGACAGAAAGAGAGGGGCTCGATCCCCCTGATCTCCAGGATCACGCCCCGGGACTGAAGGCGGCCGTAAACCGCTAATAAGCACTGGGGCTTGGCCCAACATAAGGGTGGAGTGTTAAGGGTTAAAAAGAGGGGAGAGAGGGGGGGAGGAGTGAGCAAGGGAGAGACGATGAGAGGGGAGAGGAGAAGAGAGGGGGGAGGGGGGGGGTGAGAGAGAGAGAGAGGGGGGGGGGGGGGGGTCATGAGCCAGTGTGAGCAAGGGCGAGAAGCAGAGGAAGAGGGAAAGGAAGAGGGGAGAAACAGAGAATCTCAAGCAGATTCCTTGTTGAGCCGAGGAGCCCAACATGGGGCCCCATTTTCCACAAAACCCTGAGATCATACCTGAGCTGAAACCAAGAAGGCAGGACACTACCCAACTGAGCTACCCAGCGATCCATAAGACATGTTCTTTTAAAGATTTAAATTGCTGTATAAATATTGCAGTGCCATTATTGATCTTTTCTTTAGAGCTCCCTCTAAAATGTCTATGATGATTTCTGGGAACAGTGATTCTCAGTGCCAGCTACACATATTTAAAAATCTGTGAGGGCTTTAAAAAAATATTGTTTCTTGGCAAAAATTCAATCAGAATCCTGGGGGTGGGATCAGGTATGAGTGTGGATTTTTAAACATCAGGATTCAGAATTGCTACAAAAAATGTCATACATGCTCAAAAATGTCTCTTCTATTTCCCAAAAAAAAACAAAGACAAAAAAACACACCCACAAAATAGCTGCAGGGCATAGGTTTAGCTTAAACAGGGAGCTTGGAAGGGTTTGGGGCCTGAATTATGGAGAAATACCAAGAGAAGAAAATGTGAAAGGTCACTGAAATGGAGGACGTAATTCAAACCAATAGACTCCCTCAGCTCTAGATACCATATTTATATTCCTCATTCAGTTAAAATCTTGTGAGACTGTTGTAGGAAGTACTTTGTGCTCCAAAATCAATCTTTTTTAGAGTGGATTGAAGACAATGGACTTTTGTTTCTCCGGTCTGCAACGAAAAAGAAAGAAAGCATTATGGGGAGAGGAGCAGAGGCGAGCATGCGCAATTGTAGCTTTTTCTCACCTTGTCATTTCACATGTGGCCCCTCAACTTTTGGGGGTTAAGAGTTTCTTTTCAGATTATTCATGAAGGCCCCAGATTGCTAGGGTCCAGGCCACACAGGAGCGTCATGGTTCAGAATTGAGATGTGTTCAGAATTTGAGATAGACACCAGGAAAACCCATCATGGACATGCTCTCTGAGCACGTCACTCACCAATACGTTCCCTCGGTTCCTCCCAGGTAGAAGGAGTGGGGGATCCAGTGCTATCCACATCTCAAAGGATTTTATGAAATGAGACAATCATTATAGCTAAGCGTTTGGAAAAATTGGCCACGTTACAGTTCAAACAAAAAATGATTGTATCACTGTGATTACCCATGAATGATAATTTGGTCCACGTTCCTCTATTTGTTTGCAACTTTGAAGATCAAATGGAATTTGGAATAGAGTGAAAGTAAGTAACAATGAGGGGGAAAAAGTTCACATTGCAGTACATTAATGATATTGAAACCCAATAATGAATTGAAAAACCCCCCCCAAGACAATAAATATTTTATAGGAAAAGAAATACATCACTGGTATATGTGATGGACAAGAAATGAAAATCTGGGGAGAGGGGAAAACAGGCTTTATATTTTGCCTTATTTACAATGTCTTCCTCCTGCTGTGAAAATGTACTTGTTCTCCCTAGCAACCTAACATGTTTAGGGGCAGGACAGAAGGCTGACTTTTAATTTAAGTTGAATTCTGTAACTCCAAGGAACTTTTGTCCACTTCCTAAGCCAAAATAAAAATTCATCTTTATCCTTATACATCTCCAGGGAAATTCAGCTCCTCAGTTTTACGGCCCTGGACATGCTGCTGAAAACTGTTGTGGTTGCTGGAGAAAAAAGATCTCAAAAACGTCCCCTGAGATTAGATGCTGTTGTAACTGTCATTCAGCATTTATACACAAAATTACTTATTTCTCAAAATAATTTTTCAGACAGAAAATATTTTCCAAGTGATCAATTGTATTAAAATTCTGTGTATCAGCAATCACTTACTGGTTAAAGAGGTTAAACTCATAAGAGACCAGGAAAGATTGTAAAAGTTTTTTTTTTATAATATCTAAGGCTTCATCTTGTTTTGAAAAACAATACGCAAGGGAGAAAAAGTATTCCAAAAACCCAGGAAAAAAAATTATGTTCCATTAGTTCCTACCATGGTTACCCTCTATTCTGTTGCCCTCAACATTTGTGAATTAGTCAATGCTATATTATTTTACCTTTTATGATAACTTGAAGGAGTTTATAAAGTCAATGGAAAATTTCCTCCTTTAAAGGAAAAAAATGGACAACATTTTTTCTAAATGCATCAATAAATACTTATAAATCACCTGCTAATTTGAATCACATGAAATTGCGTTTATGAGTCAAAATGTGAATTCAATAACAGCAAAATGTATATTTGCCTAACTCTCCTAAAGACTAACGCTTGTCAATCCACTTTGCAATATCAGGCATTGTTGTGTTTAATTTTAAATATGTTAAAAAAGTCCTCATCTTGGTCCAAAGTTTAGCTAAGTGGTTTCTTTTTTTTTATTTCTCTCTGGTTATGGTAGACATTTGTTACTTTACAGCAATAAGTATTATTTCTTCATGACTATTATGATGACTATTTCAAGTATTCAAAAAAATTTTCTTTTATAGTCTAACATCTTCTCTAAGATTCATGATTTGGTTACCATTCTTTGGATGTTAGGAAAATATCTTTGAACAGAATATTCAGCCTTACTTTTTTCTTAGGTTCCAATATTACCACAAAGTCACAACAATCAGCTAACAACATTCTTATTTCTTCATAACATCATTTCCAACATGTTCACGAAAAACTTGAAAAAGCTAATTCGTAAATTCATACTGCAACAGGGGCTTAGGCAAGTATTTTTACCATCAGTTAGTCCATCCTAGTTTTTTCCTTCCCCCTCCCCCCCGACAGCAAAAAAAAAATTAAAAATGTTTATTTCACCAATAAGTACATATTTCCCTGTCAGTTACTCCAGGAAATCACAAATGTTAATAATGGCCACAAAGACAATGTAAGATTCTGCCAATCTGTCATTCACTGATTTAAATTTCAACTTTCATGTTTTCTTCTCACAATCACACCAACACACCAACAGAACCTCCACAAATACTAAATAACAAAACATTACAAGGACTCTACACTCAGATTGTCATTGTTTTCCCTCCACTGCCTCTTCCATTCTGTTTTCTGTTGTGTCGATCACATTCTAAGATCATTTGTCTATCAAGTAATGCTTTCAAAATGCTAATCTCCCAGTGCTTGAATTTCCCCGAGGGCAATTCTAGTTCTTGACCTTTACATTTATTTCTTAAGATTCCTTGTCAATACAATGCGTCCACTGTTCCCTGTCCCAATTTTCTACCGTTTAGTTTTAGTTTAGGCACATTTAGAGATTGTTTCACTCATTCTCCATCCTCTTCTCCTGGGCAAATGCTTTTCCCTCCCTAGGAGTTTTATGTGGACTTTGTCTAACAGCTATGTCCATACTTTAAACATGCAGTTCTGCGTTGCCTGGGGTTCCAATTTCAGCAGCTGCTTACAGATGCTCAGCCACAGAGCTAACCCTTTCTCTCTTACATAGCAGAATCACCTTTGATATTTCTTTGCACATGTTTATTTTCCACTCATTCCCGAAGGGAAGGAGGATGGGGAGAGTAAGTGGAAATGTAGCTTGGAGCAGGGAAGAGGGAGAACTGGAGGGCTGGGAGGGGGAGGCCAGAGTAGAAGGATGGGAGAGAGGAAGATGGAACAAAACCGGAGGATTAATTTCTTCCTTTGAGCCTGTTACTTAGTAGAAGTGCCCCCTTTCCAAAGGTCCTCAAGTCTAAGGGAAGAAAAACTAAAAGGCAGCATTGTGACAGCGGTGACAGAAAGATCAGAGCTACTCCAACAATAAGCTGTGTGAACGAGGTGGTGCCAGAAGGACATGATATTAAGTGTTCAGTTCTTCACCGTTTGAGGGGGTTCCTCTTCTTGCACTGCCACCCATGGCTCAGCTCCAACTCCTGCAAATACCCTGGCTGCATATTTGATCAACTGTTAGAATTTGCATCTGATGTTTCATGTTCTCTTTGTTATATTGAAACTCACGTCCTTTACATTGAAAATCAAAACCAAAATCTATAACATTCTTACACTGAATTTTCTTGTCATTATCTATGTCTTTAGAGCATAATTTTGAATCGCAACTGCATAAATTCACACCAGTTTCCTGTTGGATTGTCAAAATAAAGTTGGTTATCAACAGATATAGCTATTTTTAGAAACTATATAACAAACAGGAGAATTTAGAATTGGGTCTGTAGATGTGAAAGAGTAAAATCTGTCTGGAACCCAGAGACTAAAATCAGCTTGGATTGAAAAAGAAAAAAGCACCCCTGCTGTTAATCGGGCTGGGAGGACAGACACAGATAAAGCCAGCTGCAAAGAACAGGGAATGTTTTTGCCAAGGTCATGCAGCTCCTATAAACTGCTATCATGACCTTCTCTTTGTGAGACCACTCCCTTGTTACCAGTGAGGCCCTGGGCCCTGCTTTGCTATCCCCATCCATCTATTTTTGGGGATACCCAGCTGCTACACCGCCCTCACCTCATGACAGTGCCTAACCCCTAGTTAATTTCTGCCTTTCCTAATCCTGCTTCAGAAAGAGCATCCAACCCAGAACTGGTTTCCCTTCCCTTAGAGCTTCCTCAGAATGCTTCAGCAGGAACCTAAGCCTTTTGAAGGACAGTGCTGCCCCCTCTCCACCCCCATCCTGAAGAGTCCCATCTACAGTTTTGGAGTGGGCTTTCTTGCTTGCAAGTCAATAAACACAATTTTGTGAAAGTACAGGTTTGAGTTTGGTAGATTTTGGCTGGTTGAGCTTTAACAGATGTCAAGTAGAAGTTGGACAGTTTTAATAATGATTTTTCTTGGAGATTTGCAGGTTTGGAAATAAGATTTCCCAAATGCTAGAATTTTCTTTTTTGGTGGTCTATAATTTGTAAGAAAAAATGTCTTTTTAAAAAATCAAAATCCTTTGAGACATAATTAAATTAGTATCTGAGGCTTCATGACTTCATCTAAAACTGACAATCTTCAATAATAAATAATAAAAATTTTCATTAATGGAGACATAACTTTTCTAAAAGGCTTGACAGTTTGGCTAAGAAGGAATAAATTTCCATCTAGTGTTTGATTTAATTTTTTAACAAGTTGAATTAACTCGGGTTTCCCTTCTCTAGAAAACCCTTGGATCTCCTCAGCAAGCACCCAATATGAACATTTATATGCCTTCACTCTTCAAACAGGTCCCACGTTGTATATATTTGATTCAAATGTATGCTCCAGGTATGGCCTATTTCTGACGTATCTATATGTTCTGTAATTTGTTTTGTATACACTCTTTCCTCTGCTTATGCACTACAATTTCAAAATACATTTTATATCTGGTGGGAAAAACCTCTCCCCACCATTCTATTCCTTTCTCAAAACAGTCTGAATTATTCTACCAGTACGTTTGTTAAAACTTGGTTCAATTCCAAAGGAAAATTATGTTAGAAATGTTCCCCACTTTACCAAAAATGACATTAAACTTCTAAATTGATTCTGAAATCATTGAATTTACATTCTCAGGACTTATTATGCATCTTTTCTAAATATTATGTTGTTTCTCAGCAAAGTTCCTGTTTTAACGATATGTATATAATATTTTTACTATTTTAAATACAAAATTTATTATTTTTCTTTAATAAAGAAAATGCACATGATAGAAAATTTGGAAAATACAAAAAATATATTATTATACTCTTCTTGCTCCTATTAGGCCATAATATCAACAATGTTCAGTTTTAAATTCATATATATATTTTGTCTTTTTTTCTTAAAGATTGTATTTATTTGTTTGAGATACAGAGACACAGTGAGAGAGAGAAAGCATGAGCTGGGGGTGGGGAACAGAAAGAGAGGGAGAAGCAGATTCCCCCACTGAGCAGAAAGCCCAATGTAGGGCTCTATCCAGAGACCCTAGGATCATGACCCCAGCTGAAGGCACTGCTGAACCTACTAAGCCACCCAGGTGCCCCAAATTCATGATATATTTTCACATTTGTATTAATTTAGTATTTGACCACTTTATTCAATTAGATTAATATTTCTATCGAGCTTCTTAACAAGTTCTCCTTTCTATTTCCATTTCACGGTAATGGGCAGAATAATGGCCTCTCAAAGATGTCCTTGTCTTAATCACCAGAACCTGTGAATATGTATGTACTTTGGCAAAAGGAAATTAAGGACGCAGATGGAATTAAGGTGCTAATCAGCTGACCTTAAAAGAAGGAAATTATTTTGATCTGTCACACGAGTCCTTAAAGTGAAAAGACCTTCTCAACTTCCGCCTGAGAAGGATCTGATGACAGAAGAGCAGAGAGATGCGTCATCTGAAGGATTCCATCTGCCATTGCTGGTGGTGGAGATGGAGGAAGGGAGCCATTAGCCAAAGTGCAGGGGTGGTCTCTCAAGGCTGGAAAAGCTTTCTCCCCTAGAGCCTCCAGAAGGGAATGCAGCCTTGACTACACCTTGATTTCACCCAGAGAGATTCCTGCCAGACTTCTGATTTACAAAACTGTAAGATAATGCATCTCTGTTTTATACTACTAAATTTGTGATAATCTGTTACTGAAGCAATAGAAAACTATTACATATGTCTTCCTACATTGATGTGAACATATTAAAAAATTATGTCAGATTTGGGGTAGAGAAAGAGATGTTAAAGTTGAAAAAAATGAGGCTATCCTCTCTCAGCAACAAATGATGTAGGAATTCTCTTCTACTTCATTAAATTTAATTAAATTTCTAACCTAGTTTTATTGATCTGGTTTCTAATGATACATTTTAATGTTTCATATTTCATCTCTCTGGTTTACTTCATTTATTTTTACATATTAATTTCTTGAAGTACCATTTTCAAAGGATTATACAAGATTTTTTCTTCATCTTATTTTATTATTTTATTTTTTTATTCATGAGAGGCACAAGGAGAGAGGCAGAGACATAGGCAGAGGAGAAGCAGGCTCCCTGCAGGGATCCTGGGATCATGCCCTGAGCCAAAGGCAGATGCTCAACCACTGAGCCACCCAGGTGCCCTTTCATTCATTTTTTTAAAATAATTTTATGGGCATCTTCTCTAGTGGGTTCTTATTTCAAATACATGATCATCTTAAAATATTGGCCCCTTCTGGTACTCCTGCTATCATGTCTCTCTGTATTTAATATGACAAGAGTCAGGTCTTATGTACATATTCTTATTTTCATCTCTTAACTTTTCTCACATTTAAGCTGTATTTCTAAAGTTAGAATCTAGTCATGGGTTGAGTGAGTAAGCTATTATCTGCTCAATAGCCCTTCCTCCTCCTTTTTGGAATAGCACACAGCCCCAAGACTGTAAATCACCGTGCCTCACCCCTTCTTAACTAACAAGGAGTATATAAACCAAGATTCTTTCTTTCCTGGGAATCTGAATCTTGAATAGAATAGCACGGTGTTCTTCAAGTTGTTCCTGGCACTCAAAAGTAACTGAGTTTCTGACTGAGGTGCCAAAAGCTATTCTATTTTTTTTCTGAGGATTTTTTTTTTTTGGTATTTTTTTTTTTATTGGAGTTCAATTTGCCAACATATACTATAACACCCAGTGCTCATCCCGTCAAGTGGCCCCCTCAGTGCCCGTCACCCAGTCACCCCATCCCCCCGCCCACCTCCCCTTCCACTACCCCTTTTCTGAGGCTTGATTATCCTGTTTGTCGTTCTATTGTGTAAGCTAAGCAATATCCTTTTAGATACCATCATTTACTTTTACCAGAGGCATTTTCTAATGTTTTCAACCAAAGGCCTCTGTGATGTTTCATTACAGGAGACATTGGGCAAGATGATATAGAACATTGACACCTACTTCTGAATGTAATGGACTACTGCAAAAATGTTTCTTTGAATGCTATCTTAGTTAAGAATCTCTCGGTTCTAGTGTAAGACTAGAAACAACAAGAAGAAAGAAAATACGTCAAATTAGTATAAAAAGGTGTTAGAATAAGAAGAAATTCTAGTAGGATCTCCCCAGTGATTCCAGTGTTGTCAAATCTGCCTTCCAATTAACTCCTGTTTTCTCCCAGAGTAAAAGACTACTCCGTGAAGGTTGGAGTGAGATTAATGGAGTATTTACCTTTTTACTTCCTATTTTCAGTATGGATGTCAGCAAACTTTTCCCAAGTCAGTCCTATGTGACTCTCAAATTAAATAAAAGTCTCTAGCAGCCATGTCTGTGTCAACTCACTCCAGCCCTTGACTGCTGAATGGTGACATAAAAATAAGGGTGACTTCAACATAATGTAGCTTAATGGCCCACGTGGCAAACAAGGGCAAGACATCTGATGGCAAGGAAATGAGTGATAATGAGGGCAGCCCTAGAGGGAAAAACTAGAATGACATATTGGCATCAGATGTGCTAAGTGATAAACATTAGGAAATATAGGAGATTTATAGTGGGTCTGTTACTTTGAGCTCCTTTGGACAGAAGAACCTCTCTCTCAACCATTAGAACACCCACTACCTTGCCTCCCCCATGAACATTTATAAATATGAGTTATAAATCCCTTTTACGGGATTCCTGGATGGCTAAGTGGTTGAGCATCTGCCTTCGGCTTAGGGGTAATCCTGGGGTCCTGGGATCCAGTCCCACATCGGGCTGCCCACATGGAGCCTGCTTCTCCCTCTGCCTATGTCCCTCATGAATAAATAAATGAAATATTTTTTAAAAATCCTTTTTACTGAGATTAGTCTATGAGAGAATATTTCAGAGACAAGAAACCAATGGATATACAACTTCATTTATCTGAAGGGAGAAAAGAAGAATGTTTTGAAAGTTACTCAGGTATCTGCAAATCTATGGGAAGAGTGGAATATCTATTTTTTAAAATATTTTATTTATTTGTGAGAGAAACAGAGAAAGGCAGAGGGAGAAGCAGGCTCCATGCAGGGAGCCCAACACAGGACTCGATCCCTGATCTCCAGGATCACATCCTGGGCCACCGGGGCTGCCTTTGGAAAGGCTCTCGAAAAACAATCCTACCACAGGACTCTCATGGCTGTAACGCTCTAGTTTCAATGTTTCCTCTTTCCTTGTTTTTCCTTTTTTCCCATGTAAACTCCATTACTCTTTGATTTTCATTCTCTCTGTCTTTGGTTTTTCTCTATGACTTAGATCATTCAATTGCATTTTGTAATTTTGAGGAAAATTAAATCTTTCACTTCATTTTTTTCTCTTAAAATTTTTATCATATTTTAAATTATTTTATAATTCTCCAAAATTCTTAGAGTTAACAAGTATCAATAGTTTCCTTTCTGGTGTTATCTTTCTTTAATATACATGATAGATTAGGTGTAAAGGTAAGGTACAAAAACTAGGGTGACAACCTCTTATTTTTATAAAAATAATGTGTATATATATATATATATACATATATATATATAATAGTTTTATACACCAAGGTCCTCATCTAAATACCATTTTTCAAAAAAATGTAAATGAAAGAGGAACAGAGTAAGTCAAGTGACCCTACAAGGAAGCAATCAACCAAATTCAGAATGTGGGAGATTGTTCAGAAGAACAGATCTAATTTCTTCAACAATAAATGTCATAAAAATTGGTGAAGGGAGAAGCAATTGATTATAAACTTAAAAATTTGGTTTGTCCCAAAATCCTCAGAGTTATCCTCATTTGGAAAAAAAACAATAACAATTAAAACACATTTTTGAGAAAATCAAGGATATCTTATTAAGAAATAAATGTTATATTTGTTGTGTGTGATAATGGCATTGTGGTTGTATTTTTGGTTTTCTTTTTTTTTTTTTTTTTTTGAGTATTTTAATTCTAGTATAGTTAACATATAGTGTTACATGAGTTTCAGGTGTACACTTTAGTGACAACATTTCCAGATATCACCTGTGCTCATCACATCAGTACGTTCCTTCATCCTCATCATGTGTTTCGTCCATTCCCACCCACCTCCGCTCTGATAACCATCAATTTGTTCTCTTTTTTTTTTTTTCAATTTGTTCTCTTTAATTAGAGTCTATTCCTTGATTTGTCTCTCTCTTTATCTTTCTCTTTTTTTACACTTAGCTCATTTGTTTTGTTTCTTAAATTCCACATGCATGAAATCATATGGTATTTGTCTTTCTCTGACTGACTTATTTCACTTAGCATAATACTCTCTAGCTCCATCCATGTCTTTATCCTTTCATCAATCAATGGACACTTGGGCTCCTTCTGTAACTTGGCTATTGTAAATAATGCTGCCATAAACATAAAGGGTTCATGTATTCCTTTGAAATATATATATTTTTTTGTTCTCTGGGTAAAAATCCTGTAGGGCAATTGCTGGATCATTGGGTTCTTCTAGTTTTAATATTTTGAGGAACCTACATACTGTTTTCCAGGGTGGTTGCACCAGTTTGCATTCCCACCAACAGTGCAAGAGGGTTCTTTTCCTTCACATCCTCACCAACACCTGTCATTTCTTGTGTTTTTTATTTTAGCCATTTTGACAGGTATAAGGTAATTTCTTTTTTTTTTTAAGATTTTATTTATTTATTCGTGAGAGAAAGAAAGAGAGAGAGAATGAGAGAGAGAGAAGCAGAGGTACAGGCAGAGGGAGAAGCAGACTCCATGCAGGAAGCCTGATGCAGTGCTCTTGCTGGACTTCAGGATCACGCCCTGGGCCAAAGGCAGGTGCTAAACTGCTGAGCCATCCAGGGATCCCCTGAAGTGATTCTTATTGCATTTTTTAAGGCCTGTCTGTTAGAGATGCATACTGAAGTATTTTCTGATAAAATGTTATTATGGGTGGAATTTGATTTAAAATATTCCAATAATGCTTGTCAAAACTGTGTATTGGGATGGGGAAGGGTCATTGATGGCACGACTGACAGAAGGTTGATGACTATTGCACATGGATGATGAGGACAAGGAGATACACTGATGCTCTCTCTGTACTTTTGCAAACGTTGAAAATTTCCATAGTAAGGGTGGTGAGGTTATAAGTGATTTATCGTTCCTTTTCAGTATTTTTCTAATTTTTTAATATGTTAGTCGTACAATAAAATTTTGAAATATTTTAAAAGTATGTCTTATAATTTAAATGTATTCCTATTTCTAATGCAATTTGTTCATGCTTTATGTGCTACTGCCAATTTTTCAAGTTTTGAGAAATGAATTTTGACATTTTGAGGAAAAGTGCCATCTTCCATCACAAGTGCAGTTTTGAAGTTCAATTGAGATCACATTTCTGAAAATACAGTGTAGCTATCATAGTATTATCCAAATGTACTGTAATTTGTTGTTGACTTGCTTTTTCCTTTCCTTTTTTTGTTACTATAATCCAGACTGTTAGCACACATATACAAGCTTATGGACTTTTGTCTTATATTCCAGCATATTATTTACTATTACTTGACTTCAGTAGTTGTTTTACTTACTTCTGGTTCTATTCTCTTTTCCCAAGATTCACCTTAAATCTCCTTTATTTATTTATTTACTTATTTATTTGTAAAAATTGTATTTATTTATTCATGAGAGAGAGGCAGAGACAGGCAGAGGAAGAATCAGGCTCCCTGCTGGGAGCCCCATGTGGGACTCGATCCCACAACCCTAGGATCATGCTCTGACCCAAAGGCAGATGCTCAACCACTGGCCACACAGGCATCCTGATAATTGTCTTTCTCTGATTGACTTATTTCGCTTAGCATAATACTGTCTAGTTAAATCTCTTTTAAATAACTGCTATATGCAGAGTGATTATCTTTGGATGACTTTTCATATTCATCTTAAGAGTATGCCCATTAGACGGGTGCCCAGATGGCTCAATCGGTTAGGCATCTGACTCTTGGTTTCCACTGAGGTCATGATCTTTGAGTCAAGGGATCCAAAGCCCCGCGTCAGACTTGAGCTTAGTATGGAGTCTGCTTGGGATTCTCTCTCTCTACCTCTGCCCCTCCCCTCAGTTGCTTGCAGACATTCTCTATCTCTAAATAAAATAAATAAAATCTTAAAAATAAAAAATAGTATACTCATTAGGAATTCTCACATTCCCCTCTCAAAATAAACTACCACATTCTCAAGAGGTAAATGTAAAATGTCTTGGAGCATGGAAAATATTGAGGTAATGCTAATAATAATGATAGTAGTAATTTCCTCTCCCCTCAATTTCTCTCCTTCTGCTTCTTCCACCTGTGTCGGACCCTCCTGTTATTGTCCTGTGCCCATGCACCTACTGCTTCCAGGCCTCATCGTCCATTTCATTGGGACTATTCATTTTATTTCTTAGATCCTTTTCCTCTGATTTATTTTTCCTCTTGATTTATCCATATACTCTTTTCCTGTCTCTACCTTTCTACTATTGGTATTATCCCAAACTTCTCTCTTAAGAAAAGGCAGTCATTTAGACTCTTTGCTTTATGTGTACTGTTTTGTTTGCAGCCGTGCTGTCTTGCTTCACATCAGCTCCATCACCAGAAATCCATTGTTTTTGTTTTCTGTCTCATTTCTAAGCCTTGCTTCATTGCACTACAGTCTCATGTGGCCTTCATTTAAAAAAAAAAAAAAAAAAAAAAACACTCATTGGAGCAGGAGTAGTCAATTTATTTCTTTAGATTCACATTTTATTTATTGGCTTGAGTCTGGCCTGGTTGTGTCCCTCTCAATTTTGTTATGACCAGCTACTCAGAACCCATCAAGCCCACAAAGGGACTCTTGGGGATTGTGAATCCAACTCCTTCATTTTAATGATGAGAAGCCACAAGCCCATGCTTCCTGATTGCTAGTCCAGTACTGGAACTCTTTTCCCAACACCTCAATTCTTCATATACTTTAAAAGTCATGTTTTATATTTCCATAATCCTATTGCCCTTGCAATGGGCTTTCACATCTATCTTCTCATTTGCATGTAGTCTAAAAGCCATTCCTGACCTCTAACTCCTAATCACAGCAACCACAACTTTGGGATACTCCTGCCCTGTGACTGTCCTTCCCTGTTCTGGGCACTTGGCTAATAGCACAGAATCCTGCACTGTGTTTTCTCTAATGCTTTTCCACTCTCTGGAGAACAAATTTTGTCATATGTTCTGTTACCATGGTTAACACTTGCCTTCAGTCCTATCTGGAATCATTAAAAATGTGCATAACATATATGTGTGTGTGTGTGTGTGTGTGTGTGTGTGTATCCTTATAAATATTATGTTAACAAAAATCACTTGTGGTGGAGGGGAAGTAGAAGAGTAAAAGAAGGGTATACTTCCTCCTACACAAACCCACTAAGAACCTCCTGAAAAGAGTTAAGCCGAAGGAGGTTCACTTCAACACCAAAAGCAAAACAGCCAAGCTACCCCTCGAGAGAACCTTTCTGTCCCACTCGCGTCTTAGAAATCTTTTCGCTGCTTTCTCTCTTTTGTTTGTTACCTTTTTTCCTTCTCTGGGATGCCCCATTCTAGCATGCACATAATTCTTTTTTTCTGGAGATTAGTTATGTCCTTTTCTTCCAAATATGCCGTACTTTTTGTTTTTGTTTTTTGCCTGACAACATATGCCGAAAGGGATGGGAGGAAAATCAGCCTCTCCCATTCTGCTCCCCAGCCTGCAATGTCAACACAGGCAGAAACAGTGTTTTCCACCCGGGGTGTCCTTAACACCTTGTATAGCCCCCTACCATGTGCAGGCCCTTAGCCTGTGCAGATCAATGAAGAAATGGAAGCTCTTAATGGGATTTCCATGGCATGCCCACTTTGCCCAATTTCTCATGCAGCCTCTCTATCTCTAGAATTTACTCTACCTATTTAAGAACATTGCCAGCTGCTGTTAGACACGTTTATCATTGAGACCATGATGACTTCATCTCACCATGCATTGATCCTCAATACAGCCCCTTAAGGAAAGCAGAGAACTTTACAAAGAAAGTGGTTAAAAAAGAGAGAAATCAAGCCACTTGTTCAAAATCAGTTACCAAGCTGGTGACAAACCCTGAATGAGCTTGAACTCGAGTCTCCAGCCGGCCGAGAGTTCAGTGCTCTTTATATTTAAGGCACACGGTTTCTTAAGAGTAGATGAACTGGAATATAAAACAATTTGCCTAAGTGCAGGGTTCCCTATAAGAGCGTACGGAGAGTGATACATGGCACTGGCAGCATTTGGCCATGGGTCCTCCTGGTCCCTCTCGTATCTTTTGTTTATGTACCAACTTGACTTGGGCAGCAGGCAGGTAGCACAACAGCTGTCAGGATGAATTGAGGCCACAGTTTTATGTTGCTGAATGTGTTGAGTCATTTCCTTGAGTTCACACTTCTGCCTTACTCTGTCTTCTAAGTTATTTTCACAACTTTAATCTCTCCTTTATTTTGACAGTTGAGATTTTTTTTTTGAGACATTATCCAAATGAAATATTGATTCTCACTTATGAGTCCCTAATCCTTCCTCAGGAGAAATGGCTATTTCTTTGATACAATAGTTAAAGCAGTAGGATTAAAAGTGCTTTTACGAAGACATTAAAAAGTTGTTTACAAAAAGGATGGTTAATTTAAAGAAAATAGAAACTGAAACTAGAAATGACTGCCATCAGCTTTCTCTAATATCTTTCTCTAATCTTTTCCCCCCTGCGATGTAAATTGAAAGCCTTTTTTAAAAAGACTGTTACATTCAGGTGAGGAAAACAAAAACAAAAAACAACTAGCCAAAACACTGAATTAGTTGGTAGACTTAGAATTTCTAGCCACCAACTATTTTTATATTCTTTTGTAATATAGTTATTTCTTCAGCCCTCTCTGATACTGTGTTTAACTCATCTCCAAGTAGGGAAACTCTCATTTCTCTATCATTTATCATTCTTTGATTTTAATCTTTTATTTGATAAAAACTCAGCTTCTTTTTATATATAAATATTATTAGTAATCTAAAAGTATCATTTGTCAATGAAGAGGATAAACCAACTTGGGAAATAGAGAATCGGGTAATCACCATGGGAGAAATGAGCAAAGAGAGGAGTCCCCCCCAGCCGGGGGAAAGCCAGTCAGGGCTGCAGCATGAAAATACTAGAGAAGCTTGTTGGAAGGGCAAGACCTGATATAGTTTATCTTTACACTTTTAAAAGATTTTACTTCTTGCCTCTGCTTGAATGCCCTCTGTCATTTATTATAACTGAATTTATTGTTTCAATAGTGTTGTACCTAGAGTCTTGACCACAGTCAAAACAAACAAATCACTGGATCTAGCTGAAGCCATCGATAAATGACATGGTAGGGATTCATGCACAGATTTGCTCTATCGCCTTCTCACGTTCTCTTACCATCAATCCATCTAGCTCATGCTTTCTGAAGGTCATCAAAGGTCAATATAATTTCAATAAGGATTTTTTTTTTTATTTCAGTAAGGTTTTAACTGAAGGATGGCCCTAACATTGAGTGAACATCATGCATGTTTATAACCAAAAAGCCACTCCCTCTGCTGAATGCTCACCTTCTGCAGAAGTCCCTAGCTTGTGTCACATTTCCCAACAGTGCTCATACTGTGATGCATTGGCCATTGATTCCCATAAGCCCAGTTGCCCCAACATTGATGATCCACATAATCTCAGTTATTTGCCTGGCTTTGTCAAAGCCATTTCATTTCCTGTCTTTTTTGCTCACATTGTTTCTACCTGGAATGTCCATATGCACCTACTTCATTTTCCACTTCATCATTCCACCATCCATATGCTCTAGAGACTATCCATCATCAGAACTGCATTTATCTGACTCTCCATCAAAAAGCTTCCCCTGAACTCACCCTGAAATAACATTTTTCTCTGCTAAATTACCACTTGTCATAGATTAGTGCATGGCTTTTCTAACTATCATGAAATGGAATAGATGAAAGAAGATGGAACTTGAAAGGAAATCTGCTCTTTGAAGGTAGGCCTAGGGAATAGGCTCTAGCTGGAGGTGATGTATGGTCTAAATAGTATTTTCAGGATCTGAAGATGGTAACAACTAAAAACCAGTGTGAGCCCAGACAAGCTGTCAGTGCTGGTCCTCAAACTAGGTACTTGAATGAATGGACAAATCAACTTGGGGAATTGTATCAGCAAATGGAAGAAGGGCAGGAAGGAGTTCAGTACAAAACTATTGAGGAAAAATGGCTAAGAGATAGGAAGACTAATGCATGGCCTAAATTGCTAGGAACTTAAGGCTATTACTAAGGCACTAAATCAATTATAGGGGCATCGGACAACATAAAAACATAGGTTAGGTCAAGATGAGCAGTAAGGTGAAATAATACTGAGTCTGGCAACACCGAGCTAGAAATATTTAAATCCTTCTTGCCAAAGATAAATATAAAGGACATTTGTTGGTTCAGGGTGAATTTCAGGTCTTTTGTAAAGAAGGCTAGAACAAAAATATTCTCTTCCACTGAAAGGGAACAGTGAAGCATAAAACCCCAAATTTAGCTGCAGGTTCCATCACCTGCTGATTTGTGTGTATGGAGCATGAAAGGAAGGCGCAGAAACAAAAGCATATAGAAAAAAATAGAAGGCAGCATTTACTTGCAAAGAAATGTGAGGAAGTCAGACTTCAGAAGAACTGGCCCAACAAATTAAAAAATAGGACAAGTATTTTTAAACAAACAAACAACATTATGAATTCTCAAGCTCACATCAATCTGTTCATGGTGGAAAGCAGCAATTTTATTGTGGTTACCATATTCAACAAAGTTCACAACTATTTTCAGACAACGGCATTGCAAAAGTCAAGGGCAAAGTCATTTCCATTTAGGAGTTTGCAACTTTCAGGGAATACTCCAGGTTTTATTTGGAGGACAGAACGAGACAGAGAAATCCTTTTATTTTTTTTATTTATATCACAGCAGCATATGAGGGGTTTTTCTTTCTTCCCTGGTGAGATATGATGCACATGCTTACAGTGGTGGCAGTGCCAGGTGTCACTTTCTGTTTGTACAGCCCTTTTTATGGTCATGATTCCCTGCCCCCCATAGAACACAGTTGTCTGCCTATATTTGCTTAACAATGTTCTCAAATGAATATTATTGATTTTATATTTTAATTAGACTCATTTTATTTGCATAAGTATAACAAGAAATGTTGATTAATATATCATCACCTCCTCGTAGGTTTTGTTTTAATAAAACAATATGATAATAAGACCCAAGACTTTACTTCTAGTTGTAGGTTTGTAAAGCCTTTATGGCTTTAATTTATTTTCATGTGTTTATTAGTTCAAGTGAGAGCATACTATACCACCCAGTTCACCTCTGTCTGATTTCATCTGTGGTATTTATAATTTTAAGAGTGTCCTTTTCCCAAAAGATATCCAAATCTCTCTGTATCCATACCCTACCAGAAAGTGACATTCTTTCCCACCTGCAGGGCAGAGAGTCCCTTGTCCATTAGGGCAAGTACCAGATGAGTTTCTTGAAGGATGCTGTAGGCATCGCTCTGTATGCAAAACACAGAGCCTGTTTTTATTACTGAATTTGTCTTATCTACTTAAATGTAATTTATAGCCTGTTTATGTTAAAATTTGATTTTTCCCATCACATGGTGGTAGAAAAGAGGACAGATTCTTATTGAAGCAATAGGAATAACCACACTCTCATGGAAAGTAAAGGTTTTTATTAACAGGAAATTCATAACGATTATAATGAATTTTATACCCATGGTGTATTAAATCTCAACGTTTTTTAAAAAGTTAATTTCCAAAGCAATAAACAGAAATCTAAAAAATAGCCTTTGCTGATGTCTTTCAGAACCCAGGACATAATAGTCTGACATTAAAATTTTTATTTTCTAGTTAATGTTGGAAAATAATCTATCTTATGCCAAGCCAATCTGAAAATTAGTACTTATTTACATAGTAGATACAGAAAAATTTTGCCATATTTATGTTAAATGCAACACTCTATTCATCTATAAGTAAGGCTTTCTCAACTCTTTTTTAGAACAACCAAAAATGATGTTAGAGGAGAATGCTCATGTTGAAATTCAAAGCTGATTCGCCATTCTGTACCTTACTCCTATATGGAAATTTGACCATTTTACCACAAAAAATAAATCTTTAACATTTAGCATTTCTTGAAAGGATTTTTGAGGAGAATCTCTATTCCCTCAGATGGCAATGTTGCTATGGGTATGAAAGGATGGGCTCCAGAAGGACTATTTCTAATCTGGTAGGACACTGTAAAAAAACACTACAACGCAAAGAGGATACTGAACCCTGATCATTAGATTTAATGAGACAAAATGATTATTAAAAGTGAGAAGGTTTTTTAAAGAATTATTCAAACTTATAGTAAGATCAAAAATGTTGTCTTCACTAAATGAAAATCCTTTGCTATCTGGAAGAGGATAACTTTTTACTGTTTCTACTAAGAGCAGGCCAGTATACAAAGATTGATTTATCAATTTATCAAAAAGTAAACCCAAATACTATTGCTTCTTTTAGGTCATCTGTATAAGAAATTACAGCAAAAAACCTCAAAAGCCCTTTAATGTTTTATATTTAAACTCATTAATATTGAATCAACTTAGTGGAAAAATTGTAAATATTTTATTGCTCATTTAAACTCATTTTTGCACTTATTATAAATTATGATAAATAAATATATTTCCCTCAGCTATTCTACTATTATTATACAACCTCAAATTTATATTTTAAAGTCTAATTTCACATTCTGGCACAACCACAGCAATTTTACTTTTAGAGAAAATTACTCCCAACCTGCCTTGATAAACAAAAACACATTAATATCTTGTGTGCACTTTCCTTGCATCCACATTGACTTAAATTCTTAAAGAAGTAAAAATGAACATGTGCAGTAGTGGGTCCTAAAGGTGTTTGTACATGCTGTTCATTTTCTTATCTGACAGTCATTCTATAATGTATAAAAATAAGGGACATGGTTTTACTTGAGTAGGCAGAGATTATTATCTTAGCATAATATTAGTCCAAGTTCTCAAAGTTAACTAGTATATTAAAATTCCATTTAAGTTGACACATTACATAGAAACAAAAATTTATACTAAAGTTCTGTCAGATATGAAATTTGAAGTTTTTTCTAAACAAGGTTAGTGTAATTTTCCCAAGGCAGTATAATGATTTGTAGCCCTATCTCAAGTTACAGGAACAAAACCTCTTAAAAGACAATAGTTACTATAATTCAATTTAATTGAACCATAAGCCAGCATAGGCCATTTTGAGAGCTCCGATTAATTAAGGTATTTTATAAATTAGAAAAAAATATGTGTACATTAATTCCAACATTGTGATAAAGTCAGGAAGAAAACTTATAATTCATTTAACCCCAAATTATCAAACATACGCATTTACCCAAGGATTTCCCATTATTAGAAGAATTACTGAACTTTATGTAAGTGAAATAGAAAAACCTTTCAACTTTTGTTGTAAAGTAACAAAGTCCTTAGCATTTTGTGCTCTTCTTATGCACCTGCCTTCTTTTGCTTCTATCCTCTCACAAAGCAACCAAGTTCATTAATTCAACTGAGAACTAAACCTCAAAGTTTTTGTTCCTCAGAACTACAGTTCTGCAAATCACCTGTGTTTATGTAAATAAGCAAATGAAAGCAGCTCCATTACATTTAAGACTTGTTTACCCTAATTCATTCATTTTCCTCAGAGATAGTAAAATATAACAGAACTTGTTCAAAATATATTTACATCATACAACAAGAGGTCCTCTTTAAATTCTGGGCCAGCCATGATTTTCTCCCTATTTTATTAGATGCATTTTTGTGCCATTTATTTGTAGTCCTCATCCAGCCAGATTGTTGGTCAAGTTAGGGACATAATTATTGAGGTTAAGTAATTCTTATAGTTGGTATATAGAACATTTCTTGCATCTTCTTGTGACTCATTTTTTGCATATCTGTGAGATTCTCCTAGTTCTGTTTTTTGTTTTGTTTTGCTTTTGGGGTATTTGTTTGTTTGGTTGGTTGGTTTTGGTTTTTGAGAGAAAAGAGAGAGGAATGAGTTTCCAGAAGACTCAACTGGAGTCTGAGTCAAACGCAGAAATTTCCACTACAAAATGTATTGGGGCTCACTAATGTTTGGTTTCTGCAAGCCATGCAAAACCCTCTTAAAAGTTAGAACTTTCCATTTTACAAACCATGTGAAATTGCCTTCCTTAGCTATTGCTACAGTAGTGACTCAACTTACATGAGCATAAGAATCACTTGGAAGGCTTATTAAAATATATATTTCTTGGCTTTCACTGGGCAATATGTGCTTCAGCAGGTAAGGTCCAAAAACTTAACAAGTTCCCAGGTAATGCTGGTACACTGGACGACAGACCATTTTTGAGAACTCATGTCCCAGAATGTTCGATAACTGACCAATTTCTGTGCCAAATTAATCTGCCAAAATTTCATGAGAGAGAGAGAGAAAAAATGAAACAGTAGTTACACTTAAAAACAGACCACTTTAAAGGCTAAGTAAACGTTCTTCACAAGAATGAAGGGAAAACTTATTTCGCACCCACAGAAAGCTTTAAAATCTAATTCATATGCCAGAAAGAAGCATAGAATGCCAAAATTTACTGACCCAGATCTCAAAGGGAGATGAGAGTCTCAGAAGTTCTCTCCATTCCAATGGGCACAAAAATTTTGAGCTTCTGTTATTTTGCAAAAATTAAAAACACAGAGGATGCTAGAAGGTATCATCAAAGTCTTCAATACAAAAAGACCAAAAAAGAAAAAGGAAAAAAAAAATATTAAGGACTATCTCCTAGATTCCCCAACACTTTCACCCAAGAGAAGATGTCTCCTTAATATTACCCAACAAAATCAAAGAATAAATTAATATGGTAAAAATTTGTTATTCTTGCTTCCTTGAAATTTTATTAAGAATTTCAGGGTAAAACAAACAGAGGGTTGCTAGAGGGGAGGTGGGCAGGGAGATGAGTTAAATGGGTGATGGGTATTAAGAAGGGCACTTGTTATAAGCACTGGGTGTTGCATGGAGATGATGAATCACTAAATTCTACACCTGAAATTATTTATTTATTCATGAGAGACACAGAGAGAGGCAGAGACATAGGCAGAGGGAGAAGTAGGCTCTTCATAGGGAGCCTGATGTGGGACTCGATCCCCGAACTGGGATCACGCCCTGAGCCAAAGGCAGATGCTCAACCACTGAGCCACCTAGGGGTCCCTCTATACCTGAAATTAATATTACACTGTATGTTAACTAACTGATATTTAAATTAAAACTTGAAGAAAAGAAAAAGAATTCCAGAGTAAAAAAAATCATCACTTTCCAATCTTGTTTTCCTAGGTGCAAAAATAAGGATGAATGGTCATGAGTTCTTCAATTGCCTCAACGGAGGCTGACCCTTTTAGTGATATAATGGAGGATAAATTGGAACCAATGCCCCCAGGGTCACAAAAATAGGCTGTGCAAAGTGGTTCACTAAGCTTTCTTAACAATTTGCAAGGAATTTATATTTAAGTGTTTGCCCTTCATAAAAACTATAATAAATTCTATAAATGTAATTTGACTTTGCCACTTCAACTCATATAAACAAATTGCTTTACTTACTTATTATACCATGAGAAAGTTCCCTCAAGTCAACAAACAAAAATTAAAACTGTTGCAAAACTGTGTAATTTTTACATATAGGTATAAATAATACATATGTGTGTGTATTTTTGTGTAGGTGTGTGAACGTATATATGTGCATATAACTAAATTCTACAAGTCATTTATTTAATCATTCTCCTACTGATGGAAATTTACCAAGGTCCCAAATTTTTCCTACAATAAACAAAGTGGCAATAAATATTCTAATTTTCTGGAATATGTCTACTTTCACACTGGTGTTTTAATTTCCATAGGCTCAAGTCCCCAAAAACTGCTAAGTCAAGGGTTTTTTTTTTTTTTGTCTTTAAAAATAATAGCAATAATTATTGCCTTATTACTTCACAGGAAGGTTCCAATTCAGATTTCCACCAACAACATATAATGTTGGTATCCCTGAATCCTCACCAGCACTGAATTTTTAAAATATAGTCTAATGGAACAGAAAAAATTAGTTTGCTTTTCAATTTCAAATTCCCTGATACTACTGAAATTAAGCATCAACATTACTCCTTTAAAACACAAATACTGAAAACATGTGTAATTATAATAAATGTCAAGACTCTAGCAGCCAAGAGCCCTGGTAAATTAAATATCAGAATTCCCAAGCGAACACAGCACTAGCTGTGGAGCTGGGAAATTCTTATATAAATCCTAGCTCTTTCACCTACTAGTTTGTAAATGTGGGCAAGTTGCTTAACTTTTCTGTTTTAGTCCCTATGATACTTAGTTGGACTAAATCATCATCCTTATTTCTTGAGGTATTATGATAATGTCAAGGAACAACCTCTGTTGAAGTGGTTAACACAGATCCTGGCACTCAGAGAGCAATAATAAACATTGGCTAGGATTATGAGGATGCTTACCATCTTCTGATATGCTTTCACTGCTTTTCTCCCTAGGATCTTGAGTGAAACGTGGTTATAGAACAAAGCACAGAATGATGTCAATCTGATGACCTCAATGCATTCACATTTGAAATACCTTAAAATATTTTGCTGGCAAAACAAAAGATACCTCCTATCCTAAGAGGCATGATCCTTTCTTTAAGCTGTATAGGCAAACAATATTATAAAGTGAAAACAGCAGCACCAAAAACAAAAATAAAAACAACTAAATGAAACTAGACGCAAGAAAACACATCCACATAAGCCTTCCTAGTGAGTTCATGAAATTCCTAATGGTGAGATGGTAATGTTTTAAGGATTACAATTTCTTCACAAGTGACTAGGTGGCCCCTGTGAAACCATGTTATCAGTTCACCCACTCACCTCACTGTTCCTCTTTCCAGTATTTTTACATCTTTATCGTTTCTGTAAATTCACGAATTCTTTCCGACATTATATTCTTATACTTTGAGCCATTTTTGTCAGTTTTCTTTTTTAAGATTTATTAATTTATTTGGAGGGACGATAGAGGGAGGGAGAAACTTAGCAGACTCTGTGCTAAGTGCAGACCTGTTGGGGGGCTCAATCTCACAACCCCGAGTTCAGGACCTGAGCAAAACCAAGAGTTAGAGTCTTAACCAACTGCGCCACCCAGTCACCCCCATTTTTATCAGTTTATGATAAACTTTCTCAAATGGTAGTTTGTCTTTGTTTATCCTTGGCTGATTCAAAGCACTTGGTATAATTTCCTTTAAGTGGTCTCCTCCCATTTCACAACACTGCATTATTTTCAATTAATTCCCAATAAACTCTTAATTGTCCATGCTCTGTTAGAGTTAACAGTTAATCCCTGTTTAAGCTAATGGTTTCAACTTCTTCAACAAACAAATCTTTCATGAAAGCTGCTGACAACCCAGAGTATTAACTGAGTCTAGTTTCATTATTTCTCACGTTCCTTAATCTTTCTCTCTCTTATTCTTTGGGAAATAGTCATAGCATCTGGTGCTAGTATATGACATGTTAAAACCTAGAGAACTCAGTTCAAGGAGTCAAACTACTCTCCTTAAAACTGATATGAACTGCTTGTATACCAAGCTTCAGATGACAAGACCATAACTTGGGTAGTGGTACTCTCCAGCCCATTCTCAACCATAAGGCAGAAAACAAATACATCTGACAATATGTGATTTCCCTCGTATCTTCCATGAGCACCAAGAATCAGAAGCCACTGTTGTATCAGATACAATGACACAATCTTTTTCAATTGGGATTAATTTTTCAAAATAGAAAAACTTAATGGTTATTTTTATTATAAAAGTAAATGCACTTATCATTTGTAAAAAGCACAAAAATGTCTAAAAGGAAAACGGAAAAAATTACCAGAGGTCTTACATCCCAGAGACAATCACTGTTAACACTTAGAAGTAAAATATCCAAATATTTGGATAAAATTATTTCCCCTCCCCAAATACTAGATTTTATTTTGAATAACCTGTGTTTCACTAATTATACGTAGCATGAAATAATGTCATCCCTTGACAATATAAACCAATCCATTATTTTACCTTGCTAGCAAGATAAATTTCATTGCATTATATATATGATATACCATGAAATATTTACTGAGGCCTCTGGATGGGAATTTAAGTTGCTCATAATTTTCTGATTATAGTTATAAACATTATAAATGTAATCTTTGCAAAAATATTTTTTCTGTGTTATTTGTGTAGGAAAATTACTAGAGGGATAATTGCTAGATCACAGATTTATAACAATTTAAATTTCAAGATATTGGGACTAATTGTCCTTCAAATTATTGTACAGAATTGTATTTGAGTTTTTCTCCCTTTCACTAGAGCCAATCATTTCAATTTTTGCCAAACTCTGAGATAGAAAAGAAAAAAAATCCAAACAATAATATACAAGGAGATTAATAGGTAGAAAAAGAAACACACAAATGACCAAGAGATGATCAATATCAGTCCAATCAGATTAGCGAAACTTTAAAGAATGCAATAATATTCAGTGTTAGCAAGTGTGTATTAGACATTCTCAAATGATACTGGTAGGAATATAAACTAGGGCCTTGTTTTGGAGGTTTATTTGGTCACAGCATTAAAGAATATTATATTCCACAGCACTTTCACTGAAGAATTTATCACAGAGATAATCTTGAAAAAATACATAAACCAAAATGTGTTATTGATGTTAGTGGCAGCAGATTATTTAAATAAAGCATAACATATTCATACAATGCAGTTGTAAAGGTAGTAATATCTTGGAGATCAATTATTTAAAGAACCACCAAACTTTCATGATATATATGCCCATCAAATTATTATGTAATGTTATTTGTCAATTATATTTTAATAAAGCTGGGGAAAAATATAAAGCCTAGGTTTTGAACATCCTTTTGTATAATTCTAAAAGATATAGCCATATTTTCTCTAAACTTGTTTAAGATTTAGATTCTATATAGGGGATATATCTTAAAGTAATTTTTAGAAAGATGTTCAAGAAACCATCAACTGTCAATGAGTGAGCCAACAATGTGGTTTCATAGGAGATATCTATTCATCTAGAACCTTCGGAGGAAGTTCTAGATGTCTGGTGGTGCAGGACTACAGGAGGAAAATTTAAATTTTATTCTTAATCCATGACTTCTAAAAAGTTCCCTGTTACCTTCCTACATCCTTCCATAAGGACTGTTTATGTTCTACAGTAACTATTTTCTCCAGAAAAACCTTATAAAGTAGATACAAAAAGTGGCGTACAACTTTTGGGTCAAACTAATTTCATGTAATGAACAAAATTGTGTAATATCATTTTTCTCAGACCTTTTTGTGATCTATCAATCCACTGAGTTAAATAGCTGAAATCACTCCCAAAACAAATCCTTTTGCAGTCAGCAAAATGAAGCAATTACATGAATAAGTTTTTCCACTTGGCCTATTTTTCTGCCCATGGTTATTAATCAGTCTCACTGACTACATTTTCCATTTTACATCCACTTTGAGGCACTACTCCAGGTGGCCAAACATTTCACATTACGTAAATAAAATAAAACAAAACCTTTGCCCATTGAGCAAATGGATGTACTTCATATCTAACTCTTCCAGCCTCTCTCAAATCATTCAGAAAACACAATATGGTTTCTATAAAAGGATACTCAATATTTTCATTTTATTTGGCTAACTGGAATTTCTTTAAGTGAAATATTACTCCAGCCAATCTTCCCCAGATAGCTGAATTAATTTAAGTTGATGCCCTGTTTTATCTAATGGCTCCTGAGATCTTTGTCTTGATTGTTTGTTCTTGCTTTGTCTCTTCTGAATTCAAAGTCTGGAGAATGCCCCTTCTGAAACTGCTGTTTTGCATAATGTGACTTTCAGATGACGATTCTTAACCCTTGCTACACATCATAACCACTATTTCTTTATACTAATACTCTAGACACAATCATGTAGAGATTCAGATTTAACTGGGACAAAGTGGGGCCAGGGTAATTTTTTAAAACTCCAAGTGTGATTCTGTTGGGCCCATACATGTTGGCCCTCAAGCAGGGCCAAATTTTACTCTATGTTAATGATACTTCTCTTAAATTTAATCCAGGTCCTTACAACCGATAGATTTCTGTAGGTTGATCTGCCCTGAGTGATAACATGGCTATAACAAATCTACTCACAACATCTATGCCCTTCACAGGAATTCCAGTGTTACAAAGATTAATGGTTCTTAGGCCTGAGATCTTTAAATAATAGTAGTGTTTGTACTGCTCCCAAAGTCTGACGTGTGAACTGGGCATTGAAATACTTTAAATTTTTCCCAAATGATACCAATGTGCAGCCAAGGTTGAGAACCACCATATAGGGCCAAGATACTTAAGACAATCCAATTCCTGCCCTGTCAAATGCAGTATCCCTCTTTCCCAAAGAGATCCCCAGGGATAACAACCACAGGAAATAATCCACAACTATTATATGTACATACTCTTCTGTTTGTTAAACTTTGGCTTGAAAATATTTGTGTTAGAGTTTATTTCTAGAATTCTATACAGGGGCAGTCTTAGGAAAAATAGTGAGACTAGAAAATATTTTCGATGGCCTTCTCTAAGCTTCTTTTATCAATTTTCCTCATTTCTCTACCTGGGACCCTCTCATATGTCACAATCTCTGAGGGCTTTGCTCTCAGCTAATTAGCTAAGACATTAGATTTCGAAGGCATGAGATGTTTACTCACAAACATGTAGAGTATTTCTATTTAATAGGACAACCTATGGAAAGATTTTAATTCTTTCCAGGAACACTCTATCTTCTCACCCAATTCATTAGAATAATCAGGTTTCTAGACCAAGACTGAAATTCACAGTTAAAAAGTAAATTCCTGTAATGACTTTTCTACAGTCCTAGTGTGCCCAGGATTTGATTTTAGCAACAAAAATTCCTGAGCAAATGGGGATATTGACCACCTTTCCTCCTGTGTCTCCCTTTCATGACTGGGTCATAACCATGGTGGTTACGTTCTGAATGTTTGTATCCCCTGAAATTTATACGCTGGAATATTAACTCCCAAAGGTGATGGTATAAGGAGGTAAGGCATTGGGAGGGGATTAGGTCATGAGGACCAAGCCCTCAGGATTGGAATCAGTGGCCTTGTGAAAGAGACCCCAGAGATCCTTCACCTTTTCTGCCATGTAAGGACATGGGGAAAAGACAATAATCTGTGAACCAGGAAGCAGGCTCTCTCCAGACACTGCATCTACCATCACCTTGGTCTTGGACTTCCCAGCCTCCAGAACTGTGAGAGATAAATTTCTGTTTTTTATAGCTTATACAATTTGTAGTGATTTGTTATAGCAGCCTGAGCAGACTAAGACAATGATGAAGGTCATAGTGTTGTGTTTTTTTTTTTAATTTTATTTTAGTGCATTACTCATTGCTGTTTCTGCATTTTAAAAATAATATAAACTTATTAGGAAACATTGGATTTAGAAAATAATAAAGAATAATACAAAAACCATTGACAGAGTCACTATTAAAACCTTAACATACTCCCTTTCAATTTTTTCTCCAATAATTGGAACCTATTAATGTCAAAAGGAAAAATCATAGATTCACTCTTGTGAACTGGCTGTCACTTGCATATAGACAATGTAGGACAAACATGAAGCTCAAATCTAGCCAGACTTCCATTAAGATATTATTTCTTGAGATTGAATAAATATACTTACCAACATACAAGCTTTCTCAGTTAAACTACAATCAGTTATGCTTCCCTAACTTCAACTTCACAGCATTTGGATTGTGAATGATCCAGAACATTTCTTGAATAATTCTAAAGATGGTTGATTATTCCTTTTGCAACTTACTTCTTTCTTTTCAAAGTCAGTTCTTGGAACATAACTATAATTTGGTGGTACTTTTTTGTTTCATATTCATATTCTCTCCCAAAGTTTATGTATATTTCCATATTTGAATATTGTATGTAAAAATGTGTAGAACAATAATGAGATTAATATAGTACATGCAAATTTGTATACTGTTTTAAAAAGTAAATACTGAATATATAAAATAATATTTATAAAATATGTATAATACATCCACTGTAGTAATAAAACAATAGTATATCCACCTGTAAGTTTTAAGACTAGAACATTGAAATACCTTTGAAGCCTGCTTTGGCCCCTCCATTCCCTGCTCTTCTGTTACTTATTGGATCCCAAACTAGTTTTTCTCAGAACACCTCCAATCTACTCTTCTAGTCTATTCTATATTTCAGGAAAATACATTTGGAAGTATCTTTAACCTCCAATTTTTCATTAGGCTAGCCAGTGGGAGGCCCTGGGAAAAGACAAGCTATTATATCCCCATCGCCTATGATATCTCCAGCAAATCTTGTCCCTTCTCTGAGGATCTAATTCCCAACAGATAGCCTCTCCTTCCATGAAGCCCACTTTCCTAGACAATGTTGATCTTAGTTCTAGCAGCTGCCTGAGAATCCAGTCTCTTGACTCTAATAACACCTCATCCCACTTCCTTCTAGCCCCAGGTGTATGACTGGCTTTCTGCTCTTGAGCAGCTGACTCAAAATGCCTGGTTTGGCTTTCATAATCTGAGTAATCAATAATCTGGCTTAAATCACCTCTGCTTGAAAGACCAAGAAGTTTCTGATGTATAGGTGGGCACTAAAAGCTCTTCTATCTCTAGTTTGCAAATAATAATAATAATAATAATTTATTAAACTTAATTATTTAATTTTATTGAATTCACTTTCTGCAGCTCCTGAGTTGATGATTTGCTTTTCCTCCTTTAACTTGTTAATGTGGTAAATTACATTTATAGATTTTTTCTATTGTTAAAAATCCTGCCAAGACCTAGTTTTCATTTTATAGATCACTGTATAAAAGATAATTTGCTAATTTCTAATGTAGAATTTTTGCCATTAGGTTCATGAAGGAGATTGGTTATAATTTTTCTTTATTGTACATTTCTTGTATAATGTTTTTATCAAGATTATAGTGACTCCATAAAAATGAACTAAAAAGTGTTACTTCTTTTCCCATTGTGGGATAGTTTTTGTATGACAAAAATAATACATTCCTTGAAAACATTTGTAGAACTCATCAGTAAAATTGTCTGGGTCTGATTGTTCTCTTTTTGTGAGGAGAATTTTTAACTTCTAATTAAGTGTCTTTACCAGTAAGAAAATTTTTCAAGTGCTTTATTTCATTTTGAACATTAATAAATTTGAACTATGAAAAGTCTTCAGATATTATTTCCTTGAGTACAACCTTTCCTAATTCTCTTTATTTTTCTTTTGTATGTCTTATCAGATATTGCCTCTGTTTCTTCATCCTACTTCATATATCCATCTTCCTGTCCTCCTTGTGCTGTATTCAGTATCATTTCTTCATATCTAACTTCCAGTTCCTTATTTTATCTTTGACCCTGTCCAATCTAGCACTTAATCTGCCCATTGAGTTTTTAATGTTCATTATATTTTTTATTTCTAAAAGTTCTCTTAAATTCGGTTCGAAATCTGCTTAATACATGATATATATATACTGTTGCTAACTTATGTTACTGGCACACTTCACTGATTTCTTTAAGCATATTCAATTTAGTTTTTATTGTTACATAATTCTAATATCTGAAATCTTCATGAGTATAGTTCTATTTTTATGTTTCTGCTCATGATGCCTATCTCCTCATTAGTTTTGTGATTTACATTTAATCTCACGTTTAATGGAATTTTGTCTGTAATTCTCTGAGACCTGGAATACACAGATTTCTCTAAAGATGCTTTGCTTTTGTTTGGGCTAGGTTCTTAGAGATAACACCAAACTGGGACAATTATAAAATAAATTTCAGCTAGGTTTTCTCTTACTTATAGAGAGTGTGAGAATTTAAACTACAAAATCATGTGAAGATGCACTTATTATTTTTTTCCTCCTCAACCTATCACCAAGTTTGGGGCAGAAAAATGTCCTAATTGCCCCTCTAAGGGGAAGTTATTTTTCCTATGTTATCCTTTCACTGAAATTATAGTCCTTTAGATTTCTGGCTTTAAACAGGTTTCTCTAGAAAATGACTACACTGGGAAGCTCTAGGCTCTGTGTCCCACTCTCCCATATCTTGGATAGTCATAAAAATTGAAAGTCAGGGTTCAGGGACAGCATTGTTTTGTGGAAGTATCTGGTTACGGTGCTTTAATAGTTCTCTGGATTCATATATTCTCCTCATGGTCTTCTTATGGGTATACCTTAATTCCTTGGCGAGTCAGCAATACACTTTAATAAATGGCATATACATTTTATCTGGTCTTTGTGGATGTTATACAGTGTTATGGTGGTCCAGCAAATTAGTCTACCATATTGTTAGTAGGAAAAAAACTCAGCTTTTTGAGAATACTATGTCAAATCATTTTTATTGCCATTAATATTTTTTAGAACTCTGCTTTTGTTTTATTTTATTTTGTTTTATTTTATTTTATTTTATTGTTCATGAGAGACACAGAGAGAGAGGCAGAGACATAGGCAGAGGGAAAAGCAGGTTCTCTGTGGGGAGTTTGATGTGGGACCCATCCCAGGGTCATGATCTGAGCCAAAGGCCAACACTCAACCACTGAGCCACCCCGGTGCCCCTAGAACTTTGCTTTTAAATATCTGCACAGCATTTTGTTACATCTTTTTGTTATATTTAACTAATCTGCCCTCCTTCCCTTTGTTTTTTGGAAATGAAGGTTGTACTCAGCTCTTCATTTTAAATAACATTGCAATAAATACCACTCTACATATGGATTTATGGTTATTTCCTAGGGAATAATTAGTGAATCATGGTAAATGTATAGTCTTGATGCTTGAGATACATATTTTCAAATTGTATCCCAGAAATAATGGTACCAATTTATACTCCAATCAAGCTGCATTTGAAAGTGCCCATTTCACTGCATTCCTACCAAGAAAAACTATCACTATTTTTATACCTATAAATCTGACAAAGACTTTAGAAGGCATCTTATTATTTCAATTTGTATTTGTTAGATTATTAAATTACTCAGCATTTTATTATCTGTTTTTGGACACAATTTAAACATTTTTTCTTATTGTTTTTTATATTAATGCAAACCGTATATCACTACTTTCTTGGTCCAAAATGGTTTCCCAAGCAAAATTATATACTCCTTATTTGTATGTTTTACACTGGATTATTCTTCTTATATTTACATCTTGCAAAATCTGTTAAAATATATATTAATTATGAATGATTGATCATACGTAATATCTTTACTAGGAAATTTTCTTTGGAAACCGAGGATTCCTGGGTGGCTCAGCGGTTTTGCGCCTGCCTTTAGCCCCGGGCGCGATCCTGGAGTCCCGCGATCGAGTCCCGCGTCAGGCATGGAGCCTGCTTCTCCTTCTGCCTGCGTCTCTGCCTCTTTCTCTCTCTATGTCTATCATAAATAAATAAAAATAAATCTTTAAAAAAAAAAAGAAAAGGAAATTTTCTCTGTAAACCTAAATTTCATAAATCATCCTTTAAATAGGTCTATGGAACTTCCCCTAGTTTTAATAATTGCAGATAAACCTTTCTTCCATTTCCTATTGCTTCTGGTCTGTTGCTCTCCCTTTTTTCTTCCAGAAGATAAATAAAAATTCTAGTATCAGATTCTATGATATATTATTTCTTACTCACAACCTCCCACAACATTTTAAGGATTCAAATTGACCTTTTCTCCCATTCTTCTTATTTCAAGTTACCAGTATGTCAATACCTGTGAAATCTCATCAAGAATTTAATAGTCCATACCCTACTGACTCATTCTTTATTTCAATTTAACCTTCCTTATTCTCATTCAATTTTTTTAGTAATATAACTTCTTCAAGCATTTTACCCTCTAACTCATTTCTCCAAATAGCAGCTGTAACCCATACTTGCCCTCATTCAGCAAATAAATAAATTGCACTAACTTTCTTTAAACAAATAATTATATCAATTTGATGATACCAAATCTGATGTCCTCATAAACAAATGAGGCCTTACAATCATGCTCCTTACAAGTGGAGCAAAGTTGGGAATCCCAGGGGCCCTCCTGTGCTTTATTCTGAACAAGCCAAACTTTTTTTTTTTTCTACTATTAAGGGATGTTTTCCCCCATAGTTTTTACTTTTTGTTTAGATTTTGCCCATGTTTCCACTTTTCCAACTTTTAGATCTCTATACTTCGCTGCTCAAAAGGGGTAGCATCAGTTTCACTTGGGGGCTTGAGAAGACAGAATTTAAGGTTCCCTTCTGGAGCCATTAAATCAGAATCCACAACTCCTCGGGATCCCAGGGTATTAGTATGTGAAATCCACTTCAGCTGCACTGTTCTAGCAAACTAGAAGACTATTCTATCTCCTTCATATAAGTTGTATGTGACAAAATTAGTAAATCAGGCAAAAAAGATCACATTTCTTAATGAGAAGGAGCAGACACTGGCTATTATTTTTAGTGATGAAATGGGTTTTTCAGTCCCAATTAAAAATAGAGATGGCAGAGACTGAAACCAACATTTTTAATTCAAGGCTTGCTTATGATGCAATTACATTTCCTGAATGACGCTGCTTGAAAAATCAAATGTAGGTTTCTTCTTTCTTCTCCTTGAAGAGAAGGGAAAAAACAGTAGGTTTACAGAACTCAAAAAGTTGCTACCAAAAAAAAAAAAAAAAGTTGCTACCGACTTCCTTCACCCCACCATATTGTTTTCTTGTAACATTGCACAGAGCCAGTTAGCGTTCAAAAAATGAGGTCTCCCAATTCTAAAACAAGTTAAAAGACCTGCTGTGATTTTATTTCAGAAGTTTTATCGAATACTATTTACAATTCTTTTCTTTTTGCTTCATTAAAATCTGACTGACAATATTTTAAAACTTCCACTTTATTCCCAATCGGTAGCCTCTCTTCTTCTGATCAGCTTTTTTATATATATATATATATATATATATATATATATATATATATATATATATTAACTTGAGAAAATGAGATTTTGGAAAGTATACTCAAACTTTGTGATGCTGAGATTTTATATTTTAAAAGTGAAGTTACTCTCCTCTTGCACCACAAAAAGTACTCAAGACAGCTTAGATTACATTTAAATGTTCCTGGATGAAATACGTTTGGTGACTGAAGGTGATTGTTATACAAACCATGTATTTTTCCATTCCAAATTAAAAGAAATGAAAGAAGATGACAGTTTAAACTAGTATTCCTGTTTCAATATTACAAAAATTAGGAGCATCCATCTTCTATTATATTTACAAGTTCCAAGGCTTCTCTTTAATTAGAAATAAAATAATTGATGAGTAAATAAAAGGTGTGTGTGTGTGATAATGAAAGAATGGATAGATCTAGAAACCCAAATTGCCTGATAGCTAGCTAAGTACTTCAAATAGCACACTTTTATTTCAATGACTTTGTATTAAGCTTCAGTGATAAATAAGTAGAGTACATGGAACATAATAGATACTTGATGATTCAGGGTTAACACTACACAATAACAGTATGATAAAGAGTTTATATTTAAAAAGTGACTGCTCCTGAGACCTATGAGATATTTGGAGGATGTAAATAGCATATAAAGAGAACAACACACCAGTAGAATTTACTCTGTTACCTCCAGGAATAGTATCTGAATTGTAAGGATTCCTTTAGCTTTTGAATAACCTCCACTTGTGTTTGGATAAATCCTATAATCATGGAGCTTGGTAGGCTCTACCTATCTAGTTCACATTACTGAATGAACATCTGTATTTGGGTCTAGTTTTTCCTAATCTGACCCATTTTGATATCTTTAACCCTGACTCTTATTTTTATTTTACAATAAAACATACATTAACAGATATGACAACAAATAGAGTGGAGAATGCCAAAGAACTGGGTTTTTTTTTTTAATTGTTGTTGTTGTTGTTGTTGTTGTTTTCACAAACCAGACACTGTAACACAGAAAACAAATTTAAGAATGTGTGTATGGGAGGGTGCCTGGGCGGCTCAGTCACTTAAGCAACTGCTTTTAGCTCAGGTCATGATCCCAGGGTCCTGGGATTGAGCCCGGCATTAGTCTCCCTGCTTAGTGGGGAGCCTGCTTATCCCTCTCCCTCTGCTGCGCCCCCTGCTTGTGCTCTCATTCTTTCTGTCAAATAAATAAATGAAATCTTAATTTAGAATCTGTGTATGTTCATTAGCCTTCAGTGCAATTACACAGTTTGTGGGAATCAATTTTTTTTGAAGGTTTACCAGGTCTGTGATGGTTAATTTCATGTGTCAACTTGATGGGATTCCCGGATGCCCAAATATTTGATCAGACATTGCTCTGGGTGTTTCTATAAGGGTTTTTTTTAGATGAGATCAGGTTTAAGTTGGTAGACCAAGTAAAGCCAATCATCTTCCCCCATGGTGAATAAGCCTCATCTAATCAGTTAAAGGCCTGAATGAAACAAAAAAAAACTGACCCTCCTCCAAATAAGAGAGGATTCGTTTTTATTCTGTCTTCAAACTTGAACTGAAACATCAGCTCTTCTTCATTCTTGAGGTTGCTGGCTTTCTAACTGTAACTACACCATTGAGTCTCCTGAGTTTCTGGTTCGTGGACTCACCCTGCAGACTTTGGGACTTGCCAGCTTTCATAATGATATGAGCCAAGATATATGTGTTTTTTTTATATCTTATTGGTTCTATTTCTCTAGAGAATCCTGACTAGTTCAAGGTCACTCACATAATTTTACCATTTTGACTTGGAAATAAGAGTGAAAATGTATGTCTTACAGTGTTCTATAATCTCCTACTATTTCCTCTTCATGCGGTATCCTGGTTTGTGTGTGGTTATTGTTATAAGATCAGATGTGAACAGAGGTGTTTGCTATGACCTTTTAGCTTTTTCTTGTATACTCAATTTCCTGATCAGTTCATACTTTCTTCTTGCCCATCTCTGCAAGATATGAGGACAAGTAATAGAGTAGCTCATGGTACATATATTGAAGATGAATTTAATCAGTCCCAATTTTTTAAAAAGACACTAGTGAAATTATTTCATATTATAACATCAAAATTGTTAAACAGATTACAGAGCTAGAAAACAGAATTGATCCTCTCCATTCTCAGATGGTTATAAGGAAAGCTATATTCACAAAAAATATAATTAAGTCAAAATCTCTTGCTACATATCCAATCTTTTGCTGCCATTACTCTTTTCTCCTTGATAACAGATCCTGTTATTGTTTAGGACCCTGGTCTCAAATGATGAATCATGAACGATATTGAGTCAGTATGTAGTATCATTTCTCCTTTGCTTGAGATTGTTTTAGAGGCAGGTCTTTGATCCATTTCTGACCTCTGGTATATGAGAGGAAATATTTTGAGGATTCTTGAAAAGATTTCACCCCAATGAAAAAAAAAGGAAAAAATCTTTTATCCTCTTTCTCTTCTCTTTACTTTGGAAACTTTCAAATAAATATGGGCTATCTAGAGCTGCAGCCACTATTGACAACTATGAAGTAACAAGCCTCATAATGAAATTCAATACTCTGAAGAAGTCAGAGTTAAAGGATAAAAAAAAAAAAAAAATCTAGTTTTTCAAGATCCCACTGAGCCACCAAACCAACCCTGGGAACCAGCTACTAAGGTTTTCTGTTGGTTTCAGCCAAGCTCAACCTAACTGGCATGATCTAACATAATTAGTTACATGTGATAATGTATGGATTTGTCTTTATTTTTCAATAGTTCTTTCTTGTTATGTTAGCTTCATACTGCATAGCCTATCTTTTTTGCATTATGATTGCATTGTGTTAACCTTTTTTTTTTTTTTTTGCATTGTGTTAACTTTTATTATGATATTTTTATTGACATTCCCATTGATTTAATACCCCATGGTTGCCTTTGCTTGCAGTGTGATCTTCTAACATACTTTATTAGAAATATATATAAAATATTTTCTGTACGCTAATGGTCTAGAGTACCCCTCAGAAGTTCACAAAAATTTATAGCAAAATGCTTTTCTTTTTTTTTGGCAAAATGAGAATTTTTGTTTTTTAAGAGACAACTCTTGATTTGATCCTGGGGCCATTGTGGAGATTGGAGTCCTGTCAGTGGAACAAAACACAACAACATGAACTGTTTATCATGAAGTTAGTGCTACCCAATTAACAGGTGTACCCCATCAGCAGGCAAGAATAATATATAGGGACTAGAGCCACAGCAGATCCTGAAGACACAGAAACCTTCCTGAGCTTACTCTCTGCACTGCTGCCCCTTCTTGATCTTTATCTGTATCTTCATGGGAAATTCCCTGTGGCCAGTTGATTAATGAGGGAAAAATTGAGCCTGTTTTTAGAAGTCACTGCACAATATATCAGTGCAAGCTAAAAGTAGATTGCTTAGACATTATAGCCCACTTGAGTATAAACTTAAGAGATACTTCAAACCATATATTTGGCTGTTCACTATTCTCGCAAGATGAGATATTATTGAGTTATGCATGGTAGCTAATAATTTAGTTAAATGATTAGGGACTTGGAAGGAACAAGATTGGAGGATTGGTAATTATGAGTTTTGGGAAAGAAATATGTGGATGAATCACTGAGAATGAACTAGAGTATGAGAACATCTATGCTTAATATGAATGCTTACCAAACTACTGTCAAGATTATCAATCAGATATGTAGGTATGAAACACTCTCTCTCATTAGGCACTACATTGCTCGTTCAGAAGGCTAACGAACAAAGCAACCTTCGTGGTGGTGTATAGAACATGCATAGGCTCAACTTCATACCTTGTCCCACACGAAAGCCAATTTATCTGCCAGGGCTATTAGTGTCCAACATGCAAGCAACAGTGACGAAGGCTAAGCATTCAAAGATATATATCAGGAGAACAAACTACTTACCTTTTGGCAGGTTCATTGACAATATTTTAATTCCTCTGTCACTGCGGCAACAGAGAATTTCATAACTGTAATAGATATCTATTCTGAGATTACATTGTCTTTATCTGAACACCATGCTTCTCTGATCACCAGTCTCCGTGGACATATTGAAAGCCTTATAGGCTGCACAGTATCTGATTTTACACTGCTTGTATGCAAGGAACTCTCATTATAACAAAATAGTATGTATGCATTGAACTTGCCTGTCTCATTATTTACCCTATCACCTAAAAATTACTCTTATCACTGAATGGTGAGAGACAATAGCTTATGAGGATGGGCTGATGTTAGAGGATGACCGGTGTGTGTTCTGAGCTAGTAATCAAGTATAGGCTTGTGTGGGTCCCCCATAGAGCAAATACAAGAAGTTTTTTATTATAGATATTGGAGTGGTATCTTTGATCTGTGATAGATGTCAGAGTGACACCTTTCACCATTACAGTTACTGATCCTTTTCAAATCCTGAGATTCTAGGCTTTATTGATTTAGTACCCAAGGAAGATCCGCAGCAGTATCCATTTGAATATGAATATGATAGACTGCTATGTGGCCTTTTAGGGTTCTGACAAACAAATCAAAAATTTAAGAGATGGTTACATTGTTGGCTGGAGAATTGGCTCTAGAGGGGAATTAAAATTGCAATTTCTGAGAAAAATAATAAAGAACACAGGGGATCCCCTTGGATGGCTTATAATTCTGCCAAGTTCTGTGGTAAAAATTAATGAAGACTAATGGCTAAAACTTGGAAGCAACCAAGATATCCCTTAATAAGTGAATGGATAAATAAACAGTGGTTCATCCACACAATGGAATATTATTCAGTGATTTTTATTTTTAAAAAAATCAAGCCACAGAAAGTCATGGAGGAAACAAATGCATTTTATTAAGTGAAAGAAGCCGGTCTGAAAAGCCCATATACTGAGATATTCCAAATATATGATATTCTGGAAACTATAGAGACAATAAGAAACATATAGAGCATTAGCAATTGCCAGGAGTTGGGGGAAGGGGGATAGATAAGTGGAACAGAGTAGATGTTAGGACTTTAAAACCATTCTTGAATGATGCTGTAATGGTACATACATGACATTATATATTTGGCAAAACTCAGATTTATACAACACAAAGAGTGGGGCTAATGTAAAGGAGGAACTTTAGTTAATAATAACATCAATATTGGTTCATCAATTTTAACCAATGAACCGTACCAGCACAAGGTGCTAAAAATTACAGAGACTAGGGGTTGGAGGGAAATGAACAAAAGGGGCATACATAGAAACTCTATCCCTTCTTTTCAACTTTTCTGTAAACCTAAAACTGCTGTAAAAAATAAAGTCTATTGATTTTGTTAAAATAAAATAAATGTCCACGGCAAGCTCATGCAAGTAGATTATGAAGGACCTTTCTGTCAAGAATGAAGAGTTGGTCACTGTAACAACAGAAAGCTCTGACTAGCAGAGATGTCAGCAGAGGGCACATTGGTCATAGCTGCCAATAATAACCTGCTGATCATTCACAGAAACGAAGTCCTTAACTTCTACCCACATATATTTTCTTGCACTGCTTGGTATATTTTTTTAAAGATTTATTTATTTATGATAGACATAGAGAGACAAAGAGAGAGAGAGAGCCAGAGACACAGGCAGAGGGAGAAACAGGCTCCATGCAGGGAGCCCAACACGGAACTCGATCCCGGGACTCCAGGATCGCACCCTGGGCCAAAGGCAGGTGTGAAACCACTGAGACACCCAGGGATCCCTGGTATATCTATATTTTTATGTGTATTTTATATTTATGTATCTTAACAAATTTCCCCTCTTCTTTCCTCTTTGTTTTCCCCTCTTTTTGTGTAGGATATATTGGGAGTGGTTAGCTTAATTTTAAAACCATACATAACAAAATATCAAAATAGTATAGTGATGGGTTTAGAAGAGGAATGGACCTCACCCAGAATTCTTGGACTTGGGGTAGTTACTGTGACTGATGAGATTTTGATTTGTTCCCTTGTGGAAGAGAGTTCGGCCATTGAAAAAATAGGGGCATCTCTTAGGAGGAAGGATGAGTCTTTGTTTTTAAAATAAAGAAGAGTTTATGTTGATAATGAACAAATCAAAGTATGGATTTTGTTATTACTATTATTGAAGTATAACTGACACACAATGTTATATTAGTTTTAGGTGTACAACATTTTAGTGAAACAGTTCTATATATTACTCAATGTTCGTCATGTTAGGTGAACACCATACAATGTTATTGGAATATTATTGACTTTATTCCCTATGCTGTACTTCTTATCTCCATGGCTTATTTATTTTATAACTGGAAGTTTGTACCTCTTAATCCCCTTTACCTATTTCATCCATCCCCCCACATCTACTTCTCTGACAACCACCAGTTTGGTCTTTGTATTTGAGTCTGTTTTTCTGTTTGTCCATTTCTTGTTGTTGTCTTTTAGAGTCCACGTATAAATGAAATTATATAGTATTTGTCTTTGTGTGAATCACTTAGCATAATACCGTGTAGGCCTATCAATATTGTCACAAATGACAAGATCTCATTTTTTTAAGATTTTATTTATTTATTCATGAGAGACACAGAGAGAGAGGCAGAGACATAGACAGAGGGAGAAGCAGGCTTCCTGCAGGGGAGCCACCTAGGTGCCCCAAGATCTCTATTTTTTAATGACTGAGTAATACTCCATTGAATATGCTGCATCTTCTTTATCCATTCATCTAGCAATGGACACTTGGTTGAAAGCATGGATATTTATTATTATTTGAAGTCTGTTGCTTTTGGAGAAACACCTTAGCCTGTCAGTCTTGATGGGAGCAAGAGACCATCTCTTTAGCCTGAGTAGCTAAAATGCCAAATGCTTGCTTTCTCAGCCTCCTTTGCAGCTAGGGTACCAGTGTACGATTTAAATTCTGCCAATCTGTTTGCCTTTGCTGAATTTTGACTCAAGAATTCATAAAAAAGAAACAGCTTTAGTTAAGCTTTCTCTGTTTCTAGTGGAAGCAATGCAGCAGCTGCTAAAGCATCTGCTGTAGAGCGCACAGTGGGAGCGGTAGAGTGGTTAAACAGGTGGCCTGGGATTGAGCAACAGGTACAATTGTGACGTCTGCAAACTGCAGCATTAATTCTCAGAGGTGGTGCCAATAGAACTCTGGACAAGTTCTGTAGCATGGTTTGGGGCATATATCATGGCTGTTTAGCTTTGAGTCTGGTTGTCCAGCCTTTCAATAATACCACAAATTCCCCAATATCTCTGATAAACTTATTTACTGTTGAAGTCAGAAATGGTAGGCAACTCTGGTTTATATTTTTAAAAGTCCAAATTATACAAATATAACAGATGCTCAGCAAACGTTTTTCTTTTTAAGTTAAAATACACTCTATGTCACAGAAGGTAGAATGAACAAAAGTCAACAAGTTGAACTGAGAAAGAAAAGATATCTTAAGCCTGGTTGGTCTTGAAAACATAACTGGATAGAACTTAAGCTTTTAAGTAAGTAGAAAATACTTTAGGTAAAATACAAATAATAAATTAACATTCTAATTACGGATTTTTATTCTAAAATTTTTACTTTAGACTTTTGTTGCTTGTTAAAATATTTACCATGTTGCAAATCCTTGAAAGTGTGAAATATAATCCTCAGTATTTTCCAAATATATTTGAACATGGACTATTTTATGTACTAAGCTAGCAAGCAAGTGCTCTGCTAAACTCTGGCAAATTCTAGAATAGATTCTAGTACTTTAACATTTTAGTGCTTATGTATTCTGATAATTTTGGTCACAAGTAACAAAAGCATAATTCAGACTGGCTCATATGTTAAAGAGAATTTGGATAATAGTTTAATGCAGAGGTTTAGTGATGACACAAAACAAATGCTTCTTATCCTCTCTGTATCTCCACTCTCCCTTATCAGGTTTCTGTTTTATTTTAACGATTGAAATTCCATGTCATCACCAGATAACTACTTAACACTTCCTCTGCTATGCTTAGAGAGAAGCTATTTCCCCCTCAATCACTGAATGAAAAAAACATTGTGCTCTTTTCTGATTTGATTAACTGAAGGCTCATGCTCCTTCTTGCAGCAATAGTCCTGTGCCAAGAATTCAACATGGGTATCATCCCAGTCAAACTTTGCTGTGGATGGGCAATTACTTTTCTGGCTAGGAGTGTGTGTGGGGGAAAGGGGGCAGATGTTGAATGCACGGAGGCCACTACATACATTTCCAACAATGCCCACCACATGGATTTCTATTTCAGTAAACTTTGCCATTAAGATATTGCTTCAAGGGGCAGCCCAGGTGGCTCAGTGGTTTAGTGCCACCTTCAGCCCAGGGCCTGATCCTGGAGACCTGGGGTTAAGTCCCAAGTCAGGCTTCCTGCATGGAGCCTGCTTCTCCCTCTGCCTGTATCTCTGTCTCTCTGTCTCTCTGTCTCTGTGTCTCTCATGAATAAATAATAAATAAAATCTTAAAAAAAAGATATTGCTTCGAGAGAAATCAGAGGAGCAGAGCCTGGAGCCCCCAACTTTTGTTGACCTCACAAAATGAGATTGCTTCCAATTGGATCCTTTTGGATCGCACATGTGCCTTTAGGTCTCAGTCAGTCCAAATTTACATTAAATAATTTTCAAACCCTTTTGTTTAGCACATTCCATTTGTTTCTCTATACATGTGTAAATTGTATATTATATATAAGATATATATATTTATTTAACAAATGCATGCACACATATGCACATATACGTTCTTACATGTAGTTTGGAGGTCTTCACATTAACTTGTTTTCTTTAAAGAGTGAGGAGAAAAGATGGGTATAAGAGTTGAAAAGAAACACTTTTACTTTATTTACACTTGTAGCATATGCATCTAAATATTTTACATTATGTATTAATATTTTCATAAGTTTATTCATTTTTTTCACAATTTTATGCACTTGTTTATTTATTTACTTACTTACAGATTAAAACAATAGAAATTTATTTTCTCATAGCTCTGGAGGATAGGAGTCTGAAGTCAAGGTGTTGGCAGGGCCATGCTCTCTCTGATACCTCTGGGGGAGAATCCTCATTTCTTCTAGCTTCTGGCATTTGCTGGCAATCCTTTAAGTTTCTTAACTTAAAGATACACCCCTCTCATCTCTGTCCCCATCATCACATGGCCTTCTTCTCCCTTTGGGTGTCTGTGTCTTATATGGTCATCTTCCATAATTTTAAACACTACTTTAAAAGAAGCAATTTCCCTTAAATTTGGTCAACTACAAGATGTCAGAGTATATTCTACTTGTAATTTGTTTCTCAAGATCCTGTATAAAAATTTGAAAGGCCTCTATGTTTCAGAATGTACCTAACATGGGTAATTCCACACATGCACAATGTTCTCCAACTGTCAACCAAATACTGATAGAGCAACAGGGTGCTACAGAGATATGATAGCACCTGGGTTTGCATTTGCTTCTCCTCCTTCTTTCCTCTGTATCTGACATGTTTCATGTCATTGCTATTTAGCTGCTGAGTTAATATACTTGTATCTATAAGGGGTCTCATGTGAACCAGTAAATGATTAAAGACACATTAGCTCCCTGGAGAGCCAACATGACTCCCTGAACAAGCAAGGATACCTAGGGACCTAATCATGCAATTTCCCTAAACCACCTAGCTTTGAGGAAGAAGTCACATCACTCAGCAATGAGTATTATAATTATTCACAGCGGTTTGCCTGGTGCAATATAACATTCAATTTACAGAATTAGAGGTAATGTGATTCAAAAGAAAAAGAGCTGGTTTGAAGAAATGAATGGCCACATCAACTACTAGAAGTATCTTTGGGTTAGATCCTCTATATTAAGCTTTCGGAAGGCTTATATTTTTAACTAATATCCTATTCAGCCTGATAAAACTTCCATTGAGCTTCCCAAAGACAAAACAACTCAGAAACTGATCTTTGATTATAAGCCAAATAGCAGAGCCAAGAATTGAGACAAATTTTGAAGAAAGAGGTCTATCAGGACTAACCATCTCAAAAGAATAAAGACTAATCAGACAAAAAAAGAACCAAGTATTGTATAAAAACCCTATGAAATACAGTGAGAAAAAATAATTTAACTTTTTTAAGATAGAAGGTATAAACTTCCAGAGAAGAGTTAGTAGTTTTGGTAGTAAAAGAGCCAAATAAAATACCAAAGAATTACTGAAGTCTAGAAGATCAAGCTCTAAATGTTCTCAAAAAGAAATGGGATGCTAAAAGATATGGTTTAGTTAACAGGAACAGGCAATAAAAGAATAATATCTTCCACATTGTGAGGGAAAATAACTATCAACCTCGAGTTTTACAGCCAAGTAAACTGTCATTGGATAGACAGAGATTAAAGATATTACCAGATGGATATGGAAAGATTTAACTCACCAATGCCACTGTAATTTGATTGTTGAGATGTGCTAAATGGATACCCAATAAGCTTATTCGGAATTACTTACAAGCTCTTCAAAGCTTAGGTCATGTGTCCTCATTGAACACTTTGCACTTGATATATGAAGGAATACTGCCTCATCTCCAAAGAAATCTCTGCAACTTCACCCCCGCGAGTGGAAATGGCAGAGGAAGAAGTGAAAGGCTCTAATCTTGGTTTCTATTCCCTGCTTACGTGTATGCATATTTGTACGCATGGGCTTCTCTTTTAGTTACAATTCCAGAGACCATCTTTCAAAACTCTTTATATTTTCACCCCCCATGGAGAGCTGTGCTAAGTTAACTTGGTTAACTATATTGACTGTGTGGCAGTTAGCTGGTTGGTGCATTTCTTTGTAAAATATTTTATTCTTAGATGGAGAGCACTAGATAATTTCCAACTAAGAGAATATTTTCTTTGGCAGTTCCTGGACAATTAGACACAATGACTGTTAACCCCTCCTTCAGCAAACAAACAAGACAAAAAAAAGTAATCATAAATGTAACTATTTTGATCATGCTTTCAGATGGTATATGAGGTAGTCCATAAAAGGCAAATAATATTCAGGAAAATAATAATTATCTCTTAAAAATTGATGCTGAGAAAGAGAAGTGTGCGGCTTTGAGGAATGTGAGGAAAGTTTGAGTGTAGATAAATCTTACATTTTTGTTGAAGTTTGTCTGCTAAGAATTTCTGATTGCGTAATGAACAGGACGGCATGAGATGCTCTTCTTCCTCAGGGTCTGGCACACAGCAATAACTTCATACAAAAAGTGAAAGTTACATTATATGAAAAGACAGAACGAGTCGAAGAAACTGGACTTTCTAGAGGAGCGTGGAACCATGTGGATCTGAGAGTGGCAGGGAAAGGGAAAGGATTTGGGTCCCGAGTGTGGGGAAATAGGAGGTGTTGCAGAAGCCTTGTGTTGTCTTTCCAGGAAAGCTGGGTTGAAGAAACGGAAAAGGAAGGGACTCTGAATGGAGAAACAAAACAGAGCAGAGTTTCTTTCTTTTCTTTTCTTTTCTTTTCTTTTCTTTTCTTTTCTTTTTTCTTTTCTTTTTTTTTCTTTCTTCTTTTCTTTTTTCTTTTCTTTTCTTTTTTTCTTTTTTTTGAAGATTTTATTTATTTATTCATGGGAGACACACAGTGAGAGGCAGAGACACAGGCAGAGGGAGAAGCAGGCTCCTGTGGTAAGCCTGATGTGGTACTCGATCCCAGGACCCCAGGGACCATGACCTGAGCTGAAGGCAGACACTCAACCACTGAGCCACCCATGAGTCCTCAGAGGAGGATTTCTTCATCATTGACAGGGAGTAGAAGGGCTGCTAAGACCACTTCCTGGAGAAAGGAGAGCTGCTGTAGGAGGAAGGATGTGGGAAGAAAACCAGTGAGTCAGAAAGAAAGGCTAGTACACAGGAGGGTGGAGACTGATCAGTTAAGGCTGCTGTGAGAGGCAAGGGTGTGAAGCTTGATGGAATTTTTTGGCTGACGTTTTCCAAAATAGGTAATTCCAGTAGTCCCTTCTTTGGTCCTTGGCAGCTGAGGAAATAGCAGACTAGTGGATGGAAGACCTTACTAGAAGAAAAAAGTGAAATGCTGTCTTTTAAAAACTTGTACAGAAAAATAGTAGTTATATGGTGATGACAGGTCCACTAATTTATTCAGCATATATCTCTATCTATCTACTTCACTATCTCTGTCACCATTATTTCCATTTTACTTTTTTTTTCTCTCTCTCTCTCGTTCCCACTCAACCCTTCCAAGTACTTTCTAGACCACTATGCATGCATTGCCTCTGGGGAGGGATGTGAAAGGTAAAGCAGAGAAAAATGTTTTTCTGGCTTTGGTTCCTAAAGCTAGGAGCTCTTGGGCTAACTTCCTCATAGAGAAGGATTCTGGATAGAGAGAATTCTAGATTTGACAATGTAATCAGGGACAGAGCAGAACTTCCTCCAACTTCTCATTAAAACAAAAATAAAATCCAAAATATTTTGGGTTCAAATTGGAAAAAAGAGAAAGGAAGATGATGCAAGTGGAAAGAAGTGTTACGACCTGAAAAGGAAAAGCCATGCCTAAAAGGTTACCCTGATAGGAAAGAGGAATGCTGCAGCAAAACCCTGCAGCAGGGTGTGGGGGATGTTGGGAGGGGTGTTGGGGACCCAGAAAGCTGAAGCTGAGTGAGCAGGCTCAGACTTCACTTGCATAAGCAGACTAGTTGCCTAACCACAGGGTGATGCTTCCTGAACTTGCCCCTTTGTGACCTGTGGTGCAGCTCCCCCTCAGTAGCATTGTGCCTGACATCACAGGTGTCCCCCATCAGTGCCCGTGGGATGAATAATCACATCCCTAAGATGCCACTGGAGGGAAGATGTGGAAGTTTTATATGGAAGAGAAAGTCCTATTCCTGAACCTGATAAGATACACTTCTATTATACAGACCTTCTACTGAAATCAGACAAACAATATCTAAATGCATCCCTAGAAATTGGGGTTTACTGAAGAACTTTGTTTTAAGAAGAAATATTTCCTTTAGGGGCACCTGGCTGGCTCAGGCAGTGAAGCACACAGATGCCCCTCAAACATTTTATTTATGCCCCAATCTTTTAAATTCTCTTTAAATGCTTGAATTTTTGTGGAAGTACATTTCCAGTATTCCATTAATATAATCCAATCTTGCCTCTTTGAGGTTACATCCAAGGTCACTATTTTTGTCAGGCAACATTGATGGTGTAACAGAACTCCAACTCAAACTAGCAAAGGCAGGGCGCCTAGGTGGCTCAGTCGGCTAAGCATCTATCTGCCTTCGGCCCAGGTCATGGTCCCAGGGTCCTGGGATTGAGCTCCACATGGGCTCTGTGTTCAGCGGGGAGTTTGCTTCCCCCTCTCCTCCTCACCCCCCACTCCTGCTTGCTCTCTTTCTCTCTCTCTCTGAAATAAATAAATAAAATCTTAAAAAAAAAAAAAGCATAAGCAAAGATTTGGTTTGTTGGCTCAAATAACTGGAAAAGGTACTTGGTTGGCTTACCAAACCAAAGCAAGAGTTGGAAGAACTAGGGATTTAGGGAGTCAAACGGGACTCGATTCAACCTAAATTTTCTCTCTCTTTCCATTTCCATTTCTGCCTGGCATTTTCTTACTTTCAAATAACAAGGAAAATGATCCTGTGGTAATCCCAAATCTATAACGTGCCAGCTTAGTAAGCCCAGTGGGAGAAGGATAACTTCCTTCCTCCAGGACCAATATATCAAGCTCATAATAAAAGTAATATAATTATCCTGCCAGCTTGGATCAAGGCTCTACCTTTCATAGAGCCACGTTGCCAAGTGGATGAAGTACTGTGACCTGTGAGGCCAGGCCGAGTACCAGCTCCATGTTTGGGGGCAGTACTTAGGGACACATGGAGGCAGTATCCCTACAAGTCTCTTCCACTCTGATAAAAAATCATTTATTGCATCAGTTCACTGCATTTCTCTGGACTGGATCTGTGGTGTTCACTCATCTTTTGGGGGTGAATTAGATCAAGAAATGGATGATTTTACTCCTCACAATTTGGGTTTCTTCTTATATTATTCTCACAGTGTAATCATGAGAGTCACAGGCTATGCTTTCTAGCACTGCTTACCCCAGTGGCAGTACTTAGTGACTTATTGTTTATCTTCCTTTTTTTAAGAGGCTAAGCAAACGCACTCAGAACCTGAGTAAATTGCTATGCTCAAGTATTTCTCTTATATCTAAGCTTATGTGTGAAACACAGAAAACACTCAATAAATACTCGTTAAAAGGAAGGACGGTATCCTTCCATGGTGCAAGATAGAAACACAGCAAGAGGGCATCTAACTCAATTGAACTGGGGAAAGCAGTGGGTAGGTAGATGCTGCATATTGAAAATAATAGGAGTAAAGGAAGTGAAGAGGAACAATCTAAGCAGTGGGGAGGCCCCTGGAGTCTGTGATGTGCTGAACTGGATCACATAAGCTTGCAAGGCCGATTGTACACCTCTCTTCCTCACTCCACTGGCATTAATTGTATATTAGTAGCTTGCAACGATCTATAGTGCAGAGTATTTACCCCAGAAACCAGAAATCTTAGACACCGAAAGATTTTGAAAGGGAAAGCGCATGACACGACTTGCTCAATACTGGCTGGCTTGAATTCTTCCACAGTGGTTTTGCATAGCAAACTTGGCAGAGGGTGGCATGAAGAGCCACCCTCTATTAAATATGTGCAGTTCTAGGGAAGTTATTGCCTGTCCTATCAAGTCAATCGTAGCCAGCTGCTTGGACTAGAACTATGCCAGGCCCAACCCAAGTTTGAGTCCATCCAGACCAGGTCTGGCCCTCATAGCTGCATCACTTTAAATCTATCCCAGGTGTTCATTTGTCCCATAGAATACAAGTCTGTTTCCTCCAGCCACCTGGCACACCAGCCTCCTGAAATGTTGACATTAGCAAGCTTCCAACAAAAAAGGTTTCCAACTCTAGCCATATTTTTTTTCTGTCTAGGTTATTTTAGGTATGGTTCTGTCTAATAGTAGAGACATGAACTAAGTGGGTTTTCACAGTTCTTTGAAATCTAGGAATATATATGTATATTTTAAAGAAACATTTGTTCTTAAACTCATTACAGAGGAATCAAGTAAAGTTTTTTTTTAAAAAGATTTTTATTTATTTGAGAGAGAGAGAAAGAGAACAAGTGGAGGGAGAGGCAGAGGGAGAAGCAGACTCCCCACGGAGCAGGCAGTCTCACTTGGGACTCAATCCCAGTACCCTGGGATCATGACCTGAGCCAAAGGCAGCCGTGTAACCAACTGAGCCACCCAGGAGCCCAAAATCTAGGAATATATATATAGAGAGAGAGACAAGTTTATTTAAGAAAGACAGACATACAGAGATTGGAAGGAAAAAGTGTTCTTTTGAGGTGACTGAGATGGACACGTGTAAAAGCATGACAGCAGCAGTGCATGCCAGTTGGATGAAATGAGCAAGTACACCAGAGCATTCTTTTCAAAGTCACTTCGCTGTTTCTCATTTAAAACTTTGCTTTTATGAAAGCATCTAAGTGTTCTCAGTGGACACTCTTACAAACTCCTTTCCTGACATCATGGCAAAAAGCCCTCCTTTTCCCCTAGCTTCTGATCCCTGTAGTCAGTTCACAGAGTCTTCGCTCCCTGACTCTGACCCTCTCTTCCCTTGGGGTCTTTGGCCTTTCTGCTGCCCCGTGTAGGAAATGCTGTGTGTTTACGATGATTGTTCTACCTGCTTAAACTTCTTACAGTTTACAGAGAAAATGTATAATAGAACCAGGAGTTAGAATTCATATTGCTATCCCTAGTTACTGCCATGGAAAAGCGGCTACAGAAAAACCTAGTGAGGATAATTTCTAAAAATGTATTTTTCTTCTCGCATCTCATGAAAGTGAGTCATCCGTGAAAAAGTTGTCATAGGGCAAATTTCTGTAAATCAGAATGTAAGTATCATTCACATTAACAGTATGCAACTACTACAAAAATTGACAAAGCAATTTTATAAATTCCAATGTTTATGTTGAAGTTTAATGGAATAGATTCCATTCTTACTCAAAAATCCTTCTGCCCTCCAACTAATGGGAGAAGTCTACTTCTTCTTGCTGTTGGTTGTGTGACTCTCCTTGGCCTCCTGCCAAGTGGGGTCTACACTGCTTCCCTTGCCTTTGGGCTTGTCTGTTGACATGTTTGGTCCATAGATTATTCACAGGTATGAAATCAGCAGAAGCTAGAAACATGCTCGTGTGTTTAGACTTGCTCTCTTTCACTTCTGCCATGACCATGAGAAGATAAAAACCTAGGTAACTTGTTGGTTCCCAGAAGGATGAGAGACATGTAGGGTAGACCTGGATTCATCTTGCAATTTGGAGCCAAGCCCAGTCTACCTAGCTCAGGCACAGACACATGAATGAGAACACATGACTGTTGCTTTAAACCACAGAGTTTGGAGTGCATTTGTTACTCAGCAGTAGTGTGTTAATTGTTGATTTACACAAAAAGTAAAGACAAATAAATCAACAAAATTGAGACAAAGAGTCTACCAGACTATTGCTAGGATAACTGAGACTGTAGGTTTCTTGAAAAGAAAACCTAGTACAATAATCACTGATTTTAAGGGGTGCTTTGGTGGCTCAGTTGGTTAAGTGGCTGCCTTTGGCTCAGGTCATGATCCTAGGGTCCTGGGATCTTGCCCTGGTGTTGAGCTCCCTGCTCAGCAGGAAAATCTGCTTCTCCCTCCTGTACTTCCCTTCAGCCCTGGGTGCTCTCTCACTTGCGCTCCTTCTCACAAATAAATCAATAAAATCTTAAAAATAAAATGTTTGAGAATAACAAGAAGAGAATGGGGCTTCCCCATACTGTCCCACCCAGTATTAGCATCATGTACCTTTCAATGGAATGAAGAGTAAAACAGATGGAGAAAGTCTGCATGGGACTTACCTCCCAAGTAGGGTTCAAAAGCAATAGAGGGAGCCAGGTGTTTCCTAACACAGCAATTCAGCAGTGTTCTCTCAGTTGGGAGAGGCTTTGTGGACGGAGACAAGGGCTTCCAGCATTGACTTGAGTGGTTCACTGACCAAGGAACACATTGGCCTTCCATGAATACCTTCACACAATGTAAGCTCTCTCTTAAATTTCAGTACAACCCCAGGAGAATTGGAGTAGAATTCACAAAAACTAAAGATAAATTTTCTGTCTGCTAGACATGATAGGGTTAGAAATAGAAATCTATTTAAGCCATCAAAAGTAAAATATAGCTCCACCTCCTCCTCCTCCTCCTCCTCTTCCCTTCCTCTCTCACTACAGTCTCCGGCTCCGTGGTCACATTGCTTCCTCTTCTGTCTGTGCTTCTCTCGCTTCTCTAATCTCTGCTTCTTGCTTGTAAGGACATTTGTGAAGGCCTTTGGAGCCCAATAATCTAGGATAATCTCTTCATCTCAAAATCCTTAACTTAATTACATACATAAAGAGCCTTTTTTTCTTTACAGGTTCCAGAGATTAAGACCTGATACCTTGAAGGCCATTAGTTGAATTGCCGACCATACTCACTAAAGTATTTGGGGGCTAATGGGGGGCAACAGGTCGACAAAGTCCTCTTAAATATTTCAGACAAAAAAAGTTATTTGTTCTGTATTTCCAACTTTTTTTATAACTTTGTTTCAAAACAAATAAATACAGATTTCTTCAACAGTTGACAGAGAAAGAAAACAAATGTACCTCTAGGGAGGACTTTGTTCTAGAATTCCTCTAGCTCCTTCTTCTACCTCAAATCTGCTCGCATTCCCAGTTGGCATCAAGCAAATGGGACTTACAAATATGAGTAAGAGGAAGGCCCTGCATAGGTAACAAATGCATCCCAACGATATGACAGAAAATTATCAGATAAATTGGGGTTAGAGGGGAGGAATTAATCATATATACAAGTGAGGGAGAAAATTTTTAAAAAGTGGCTCCTTAAGAATAATGATTTCTTACTAAGTAAATTCTTCATTTATCTTTTCATGTGCTTATTTCATTTAATCCTTTTCTTTATCCATACAGAGACAGGGATTGTTCCATTGGGGAGCCATTGTTCTCCCCATTTTTCAGATGAGAATATTGAGATTTTATGTACACTGTGATTGTGTACCTTGCTCAAATTTACATCAGGAGGAAATTGGAAAAGTCAGAATTTGACCCTGTTTTACTTCAAAACTCAATCATCACTAGCCTTTCCTGGGATAAAATGTTTCACAACTGATAACACAAAGAAGAAAATGAATATATTCACAATTCACTGCCAAAAAAAACCAAAAACCAAAAACCAAAAAACAACTAACCAACAAAAACCCCACGTGTTTAGTCGCCTAAAACTTTTTGGAAATTCCATAAATCCCTCCTAGTTAGGCACAGTGCAGCTGCAAATTAATTAGAGAGAAACCTAATCCATTTTCCCCAAATTTACTTGAATGTGGAGCAATTTTGGAAGGAAATATCATTGTATAATATGAAATTGATATCCAGTGGAACACTCTTGGGGAAATGCTTCTCTCTGTGAAGATAGCATGAACTGTTGAAGATCATAACAAGATGAAATCAATTAATCACTGTGTGTACTGAGTACCACCAATATACTCAGCACTGTGCCAAAGGTCATTTAGGAGCAGTGGAAACAAAGTATAACAGGGGCATGCAAAATTTCAAGGACTTTAAAACAACAGCAATAAGAAGTAGGAATCAAGATTTCTTGTCAAGCCAACAATTGCTCATCAAACTACTTATTGTGTATCATATTAAAATAGCTTCTGTTGTGTATACTAGGATGAGCAAAACCAGTTCCTATCCTCAAGGAACTTATATAGTCTAGAAATGGGAAATTCAGTGAAGAAGAAATATTAGTAAACTGGAGAAACCAGGAAAGATATATTTTTTTAAGATTTTATTTATTTATTTATTCATGAGAGACACAGAGAGAGAGGCAGAGACACAGGCAGAGGGAGAGGCAAGCTTCCTGCAGGGATCCCGATGTGGGACTAAATCCCAGGACTCAGGGATCATGCCCTGAGCCAAAGGCAGACACTCAACCACTAAGCCCCCCAGGCATCTCTATAGCACCTATTATTGAGAATGATGCAGAGAATTAAGTATTCTCAACAACAGTTAGTAGAATATAAAATAATTTTGAAAGCAATTTTCTTATACCTATTAAATTTTTAAATTGTCAGCTCCTTGTGATCAGGTCAGTCCACTTCTGCCAATCTATCCCAGAGTAACTGCTGAAAATTGTGCATAAAGATGTGTATTTATTCAAAATTGTCTTAATCATAAAACATTTGGAAAAACTCATCATGACTGCAGAGGCATGGTTAAAGTATATAATGGCATGTCCGTTCAAAAAAATTCTCTGCAATGGTTAAAAGGAACGAGCTAGATCTCTTTGCACTGATACAGAAAGTTCTCCAAGACAGTGGAAAAATCAAGTTGCAAAACAACATATATTATATGGTTCCTTTTAAATTAAAATGTGTGTAATTAAAATACGTGTAAATCTATAAAAAGGCAGATAGATATGGCTACGTAAACGCCAGAATGGAAGGATTCTCTTATAACTATTGATGCTATTTATCTTTGGGATCAGCAGTGGATTTAGGGGTTAAGATGGGTGGGAATTTTCAGATTTTACACTCCTTATTAATATACGCCTTAAATAGTTTGCACTAAGATTGTATTCATGCAGTATTTATGCACTTTTAAAAATAAACAAAAGGAGAGGTATTCCAAATTAAATAGAATTAATATGTGTGAGAACAAGCCGAGAAGTATCAGTCTGTTTGCATGGGATGGTGAGCATCTAATAAGGGCCAAGGATGCTTCTCGGTAGAAATGAAAATTAAAAGTCTATTGAGAGACAAATGCGACTATAATTAAAGAGAAGCCTGGAACTAGGAAAAGCAGTTCAGGTTTCATGTTATAGCTTTGGTGTTAGTTAAGTGTCTTAAGGTTGCTAGAAAGGTCCGTAAAACCTCAATATGACCTATGTGCTGCTCTATTTGACTTTAGGTTAGGGGATATGCTAAGGACCAAATTGTGACGAATTTCACATCAAACCACCTCAAATTCTCTTCCATTTTGTCAAGTTTATTCAACGGTGACTTTGCTTTGCTCATACTTTGATTGTTAGACCTAACAAATGAAGTCAGGATAACAGGATTAGTTTCTCCCAAAGCAATACTACCAGCAGAAAGAATTGCCCAAATCCACCTTATTTAGGAGGGCCGAGTTGGGCCTAGCAAGCATTTTGAACTCTATGGAATTCTTTCCATTACAGAATCACTGAAAGAAGTTCTTATACATCTAATCGTTGAAAAGTGTTTGAAGATCACCTTCCTTCCAGTAGCTTCCCATTTCTCTCAGATAAAATCCCACATCCTCATCCTGGCTAAAAGTCTCTTGGTGATCTCCTCCCATGGTAATCCCTCAGGCTCTTTGTCCTTCTTTCACCCTGATTCTACCTCAAGAGCAAATTGTCACAGTGCTGTTTCCACAGCTGACCAAGGCTGCTGGGTGTTCCCATGGGGATTTGCTACTGATGACACCACCATGCACTTGGCAAAGGGACTGCTTTCTTTGCAAATCCTGCCTCCCATCCTCTTTTCTTAATTCCCAAGAAATAAGAGAGGTCAGGCTTTTCCTAAGACTTTACTGAGGACTGAGATTCATTTGGGAAAAGAAGTTCAATGCAGGGAAGGGAAAGATAGCTGCCACCAGGAGAGGCTATTTTGAGAGCCCATAGACTCCAGGCCTGCTTCAGAATCCATTATAGGGCTTCTTGTTGGCTTAACTCCTGGCCGGCTGCCATCGGTGAGGCCAGTCTACTCAGAAGTGAGACTTCTGAACATTTCTTTTCCTCAAAGTTCAGTTCAACTGCTGGAAGTTTTGGAGAGAGGAAAAAGTTAATTGCAGTCTATGTCCCTCTTTAGGTAAGTTAATTAACCCCTTTGTGCCTCAGTTTCCTCTTTTGTGAAATGTGAAGAATTATAGTAACAGCTACCATAGAGGATTATTATGAATATGAAATGAGTTAATATATGTAAAGCATTTAGAGCAATATCAGGCTGCTCTAATAATCTCTGGACACGTGTGAGTTATTAATAACTACAGCACACCCATTGAACTTAATGCCACATTTCCATTGCCTTATAGTTCTGCAGCTGGGTCTTTCAGCATAGGCAAAGAATTTACATTTTTTCCCCTAATAAATTTTATTTTTCTACTTGGGATCATTTTTCTAAACTGCTGGGACTTTTTGACTAGACCCAGTCATCCAATGTATTGATTACTCACTATCTTGAATTTCCTGTAGCATACTTAACCAGTGGTCTCTCCCGTCGTGAATGATTTTTGTTTCTTTAACGAACTGATTAAAGGCCTGTTATGTGCTGTGCTCCCGAATCCTGTGAGTATTTGTGTGCACATAGGAGTGGTTAAGGCAGGGATATAACCTCCTCATCTCAAAACATGCATATAGTTTTTAATCACTGCAAAATTATCTATAAATGTTTAAGTAAGAGTCTGAATGAGGTAAGGTAAATGAGATACCGATTGTGGGCCAAGTTGGAAAGAATCATGCCATAAGGATCTAGCATGGAACACTGACGCCTTGGTATAGCTTCTTTGGAGAAACTTATCTTGCAAAAATGCATACTAGATAGATTTTTTAAGATCTTATCCCTTAACATTTAAAAATATTTAAATATATCACACTTAAGGGCATGAATGAGTGAGGTCAGTTTTGTTTAACAAAAACAGGGCGCCTGTGAAGCTTAAAAAAACAATCAGATACAGGACAAATCACAAGAAGGCCTATTTTCTGAAGGGAGTAGTAAACCAAGAGGTGATCCAGATGAAACACATCAGGTAGGTTTAAAACTATTTCAAATTCATTTGTAGTAAGGGTTTTACTTTGAGAATCTGGGTTTCCTGGATAAGAGAGACAACCATGGAACAAATTATTGGCAGTTGATAGATTTTAAGCCTTTTAGAGAAGTTAGAGCACAGAACGTGAGGTAAACACACATGATGCTAGGCCTGGAGAGAGGGAAGTGCTTTTGGTTGCCAAGGGGAGACACACCCAAGAGCTACATGAACCTCCCCTCCCACCACCTCAGGCCAGAAGTTTCAGGAAAGATCTGAGCAGAAAATGTAGCCTATCATGACTCTGACATCAAAGACGGCAGTGGTCTTCTTAATGCAGAGGAGCGTTTCCTCTTATTATTCACAATGAATGTGCTGTGTCCAAGGCTGGACGACAAATCATTTCATGTTTTTCTTTTCTGCAAGATAAAGCGGTTAGGACATAAATGATTTCTCATTGCACTGATCTCTAAGGAATCTTAAGAACCCTCAGGGATGACAGCCATTGCTCATTCTCCTACACACCATGTTGTCCATATCAGAATCCAGGCTGGACTGATGCAGTGTCTGAGCCAGTCTGCCAGCGCTTGGGAACTTCTGCTGCTAAGGAAGTTGGTCAAGACTGTGGTAGGTAGGCATACAGAAATGAGGCTGCAAGGCACCACCCTTCGTGCATTCAGCCAACACTCAGGCCTGCCTGCTATTTTTCAGGCACTGCACCAGGCACTGGGAATGCAGAACCAGATGAGACCCGGTCTGCTCAGGGAAGCCTTCTCAGTGGAGGAAGAAACAAAGGAGAAAAGTGCCATTGGAGGCCTGTCCTAGGGCATCTGGCAACACAGAGGCAGGACGGCTACCTCAGCCCTGAGGTGTCCTCAGGCAGAACAGGAAGTGAGGATCAGAGCCCTGTCTCACTTTCAAACAAGACGGCAGGATTGTAGGAGTTTTTCCCTCCACTGCCTGGCAAAGGGGCGGCTTTTTAAAACAAGCCAAACAGATATCCATCTTCCAGGGAGACCCTGGCACGTGCTCATTGATTCTGCCAATTTTTTTTTTTTTTTTTTATGGACGGAAGTACCTAGGAGGGGAGAACTGGTGAGTCCCTGCAAAGCAGAGGAAGTCCCTGGGAAGGGGCTGCATTTCCTAACGGCGTGGGGGGGGGGGGGGGGTGTCACAGAGGGACTGAACTACTTGCATCTGCGAGAAGAAGACTCCGCCAGGGAGGGCACGGGAGGGTGTCTGTCTGGAGTCATTTCGAGGCTTTTTTCCATCTTGCCTCCTGTGGCAACAAGGAAAGATCTGTTCGTTTTATTTATTTATTTTCAATTTTTTTCTCCCTCCTCTTCCCCCCCCCCCCCCCCCCCGCCCCGCGCCCCAGCCGCTCCGGGTTGGGTTTTCCATATGACTCATAATCCCTTCCGAAAGTGGAGTCGAATTCATAAAAGTGGTGGAAGGGCGGGGGCAGGCTGGGAGCCCCGGGGACTCTTCACTACCTACATTCCCTCTCGGCCCCCCGCGCGCGAGCGGCGGCCGGGGCGGGGACACCCAGCCTGCGCCCGGGAGGGCGGCTACTATGCACACCCCGGCGGCCGGGCCCCGGTGACTGGGCGCGGGAGGGTCTGCGGCGGGCGGCGCTGCAGCAGCCTGGGCACGGCCGCCGCCGCCCGCGGGCGCGAGTGTGCGCGGGTGTGGAAGGCCGGCGTGCGGGCCGCGGGGGGTGTGCGCGCGCGAGGCGGAGCGGGGCTCGCCCCTGGCCGGCGCCCGCCGCCCGCCGCCCGCCGCCCGCCGCCCCGCCGGTGATCGCTCCCCGGCCGGCCGTCTCCAGCACCCCGGGCCCCCCACGGCCGTTGGGCCGGGCGGGGGAGGGAGAAAGTGAGACTCGGTGTCATCACCATCCATTGTCAGGAGGGGAGGAAACTGGAATCCAGCAGTGGCGAGCAGCAGCTGGGCGGTCACATCTGGGAATGCAAAGCCGACCTCCCCCTCCTCCCCCTCCTCCTCCTCCTCCTCCTCCTCCTCCACCTCCTCCTCTCTCACCCGGGATCACTTCCGAAACCACTTCGCCTTCGGCCCCTGCCTCGGCCAGAGGTTTCATTTTTAACTGAATATTTACGAAAGCTGGAAGCGTGCGAGGGGGGTGGGGTGGGGGTGGAAATAGCGGCTGCTTCTTTTCCAGGGATTTATTTAATGGGGATGTGTTCAAGGCAAGAGCGAATTCAGAAGGATATCGACGTCGTGATCCAGAAGTCCAGAGCCGAGAAGGACTGCCTGTTTGCAGGTGGGTGAGTTCTCGCCTTTCCGGAGCCTCGGACCCAGCGCCAGCCTCCCTTGACCGCCCGCCGCCCCCCTTCCCAGTTTTCTGCCCGCGACGTGTGTGGCTCGGGCTGGGGCTGGGCTGCACGTCCCCATTCCGGGGTTCGTTTGGCAACAGCTGCTGCAGCGGGAGCGGGAGCCCAAAGGGGGAGGGGGCGCCAGCCTCTTCCCGACTCCCCTCCCCCCGCCCCCTGTCTGGGGCGGCCACCAGCCCGGGGGGGCAGAGCCCCGGGGGCCCGAGCGGGGGTCTCGGCAGCGGAGCCGTGCGCGGTGTTCCCAGCCCCCCGAGGATGCCCGGAGCGCCCCAGCCCGCCTCCGGGCTTCCAGCGGTCGCGGCCGAGCCGAGCCGAGCCGAGCCGAGCCGAGCGGGGAGGACCCGCGGGTTTGCGCAACGGGCTGAGCGGCGGCGGCCGGGAATGGAGCCCGCTGCGCTGCGCTGCGCCCCGCTCCTCCGCGCTGGCCGGCTGCGCTGGGCGCCGGGGCCCCCGGGGGGCAGCGCCGCCGGACCTCGGCGCCTTGCGGCTCCCGCTGCTCCCCTCCGACCGGCGGCGCGTGGCCGCGGAAAGAGCGGGGCTTCCCGGGCTTCCCGGGCTTCCCGCGGCGCCCTGCTCCCCCGCCCGGGGGTCGCCCTTCGTCCATTTTGCTCCCCCGGGAGAGGGATCGGATTTTGCTTTCTCAGCCGCGAGCTCGGCGGGGGCCGCTTCCGGCCGCCCCGACCGGGAAATTCCCGCCGTTGCCATGGCACCCGGCACTTGTTGCGGGGGGCGGCCTCCCGCGGCGCCCGGCCCGGGGTGCGCCGCATCCCCTCCTCCGCGGCCCCGCGCCCGCGCCCCCCGCCCCGCCAGGCCGGCCCTGGGCCTCGCTAAGTGGGGGGCCCGGGCCGCGAGCCAGGTTAGAGACCCGCCCGAGGGGTGGCTTTTAACAGGACTTTTCCGTTTCAGATTTCAGATACTCAGACTCCACCTTTACTTTCACCTACGTTGGCGGCCCCAAAAGGTATTTGTGTGTCGAGAGTTGCTTCATTTCCTGTTCACAGGCTTGTGTTTCCTTTGTTCTTAGCATGTTCCGTGTTTGGGTTTATTTATTTATTTATTTATTTATTTATTTTTGTCTCTCATGTCGCTGTCCTTCAGCCACATCCCGGGCTCGAGGTCCCTCCGTTTTCAAATAACAGAGGGGAAATAAATGTGCGATTCAGGTGTTTCTAAGATCACGCCACAGGCAACGAGCAAAACTCTTGCACTGTTCGTGTTCAAGCTGTTATACCGTAGTAGCTCGATCTTGACACGTTTGGGGGGTGGCTACGTATTCCAGCGGGTGCAGAACCCGAATCCTGGGTATGAAGTGAAATGCATGCATGAAAGGTGGAAGATGCCACAAAGTAGTTTGAACACAAGTAATGCTTTTCCTGGTGAGTTGGGGCTGCATGTTTCCGTGTTTCCTGAAGGTTGACATAAATATGCAGTCTGCCAATTCTCCATACTTTTTTTTTTTTTTTTTAAGCAGTGGTATTTTGGTTTTCACATTTAGTTTTGGAAAGAATTTGGAAGTTATATGTAGCTGGAGTGTATAACTTCTCTCTTGAGGGGGAGTTATGACAGATGCATATATTAATACCGAATTGTTAACAGTGCGAAAGACGTCCAAATCCAATTTTTTATTTAGGAAGCAGAGTTCAAATGAAAGGTAGCTTTTAAAACATGCCTTGCTGTCTTCATTTGTTAAGTTAGGATTTTCTCCCCTTTAGCCCTTTGGGGACCTGGTTTAAAAGAGCAGTGGCCACATGACAACTGTCAGAGATTGAGCCCTGCTGTTCGGACTTGACATTCAATACCATTTGATCACATTCCAAAATGTCTCTTAGCTAATGGAAACATTTATGAACATATACATTGCGAAAGAAGCTTTCCTGTGTAAATGCATTTTTAAAAAGGTTGGAATTAATGTGAATCTTTAAAATCCTTAGGATCTGTGCTGCAATCTGTATCTCAAAAAAAAAGCTTTAATTAAAATAGTTAAGGCAGTTATCACGTTTCGCGTATGTACAGCGTAAGCCTCAGGATTGGCGTGTTGATTTGATTTACTAGTTGAAGATATAACATGTACTTTTTGGGAGAGAATGAAATTAGAGTGCTGCTTAATTTCTTTTGGTACTATCGTCTTTGTAATAATGAATAAAAAGAATAACTCTTAGAAGAGATTCAGCTAAATTAATGCTGCTCCTACACTTACTATCCAAAGAAGGTTGGTGTATGACTAATATCCGTTTGGATTATTTTAACAGTTAAAATATGCTCCGCAGCCCATTGAAAACATTCTCCATGCAATCAGGTAGATGGCTGCTCCGCGGTCAGATTCACAGTTAACTGTTGTCCACCTAGTGAGACGTGTGGCCCGGGGAACGCTCCCGCTAGCTTTTTCAACAAACTAGCTTATTTTCAATAAGATACTTGAGTTCTTCTGTGCTCAGTTTACTTACCTGTACAGTGAGGGAGAGAGCTATACACTTAATCTCTAAGATCTGTTAGATGCTGCAGTTAGATTATCAGCAAATGATTGAATTGGTGTTAACACAGCAGGAGGTGGAGAAGGTATAAATTCCTCCAGGAGCAAGGCCAGAGGCGTTGGGATGAATAATTAACTAATTAAGATAACATCAGTTTTCACTGTAGGAACTAGCACCTTGGTTGCTCTTAAAGAGATGTTTCCTTTTCTTTGTAATCCTATTAAGGGATAGTATTTTCTTTTGTCTCTGATTTAAACACCTGGGACTTGTGTATACACTAAAGAAGACTTTAACAGACTGTTCCGTGTGATTGCTTTGTCTCCCCTAAAGCTTGTTCTACAAAACGATATATAAATGTTGTTTTGGTATAATAACGATGATCATAATCCCTTTAATGACAGTCCCTTTATGAATTTATAGCTAATGGTAGAGAAGACCTTTTTTTTTTTTTTGCTGAAGATAAAAATGCACTGTTTACATTAACTACATTAGAATTTGTTATTTATTATTCTATTTGTAATTGTGGCATGCCAGTTGGGCATTTAAAAATTTTTAAATCCTGCAGTTTTTATTTCAAGTGCTTATCGACTCTAACAGTCTATTAATACTGTCATTTTAGGTAAACTAGAACTTATTTCACCATTAAAGGAGGTGGGAATCTTAATGGAGAGATGGTACATGATTGGTACATGATTATCTTGAATTATATTTAACTATCGTTTCATCTAAACCACTGAGAACATATTTAGAGAATAATTTTCAATTCAGGTTGTGGATAAAACTTAATAAACCACTTTCTCTTTCTCACACTTTATTCTAAAGGCCAAGGTTGACCGTACATACTGCAATTCAAAAAAAGGAATAGTATTGAGAATTTTTTTTTTTACATGTGCATTTTTTATGTTTCTGTGGATAAGAGGAAATGCCAAGAGGCGACTGTGTCCGGGCTGGCCAGGCCTTTCATTTGGTGGTTGAAGTGCTTGTTAGCATTTGCTGTTTTGCTGCCTAGGTGTACTTGAGGTGAGCAACAGGATGTGTTGCGGGGGATGGTCAGCTGGGAGACTGAGTTCAGTTAGTTTTGCCTGAAGAGAAGGCTCAACTATATCCTCACTTTTGGATGTACAAACAGGCTTGAGAGTTTGAGAAACATGCTGAAATTTACTCCCTTCCTCGAAGAAGCTACCATGTACACCCTGTTCTGTTATATTCTTGAGACCTGTGCTTATCCCTCTACACTAGTGCTTTCAGCCTCTTTAAACATGGAGACACTTTAACGTCAAAGGATTATGCAGATATTTATTCGAGAGTGATAGTTTTAGTGTCTTTTGATGGAGAAATAATGAGAAAGAGGTGTTAAGTGTTATGAATTTGATTAATACCATTTATATATGCTTGAAAATGTATGGTATACTTACAGCTAGATTAATTTATTTTAGCAATGGTCTTTGTAACACCTCCGACTCCTGGACTTCTTGGAATAACCTCACAGCCATCAATGGTTCGGGGCCTGCCATGGACACCTACCCAGTGTTGCTTCCAATTTCAGGGGTGTGCTGACATCTGGCCTCCACTGTAGATAGTGTGGAAGTCAGTGAAAGTCATTCCTTCCTTGTACTTGTCATGCTTGTGATCTTCTGCCTCTTTCTTTCTCCCTTGTTGATTGATAGTAAAATCCTTAAGACCACAAAGGTTTGGGGTACTGATCCTTCATCTCACTTGCAGTCAGTCTTGCAGTTAGTGGTAGAAGCAGCAGAAGGGATAAAGTGAGTGGTGACAGCTACTAGGGATGGGAGAGCAGCCTGAGTCTCAGGTGCCAGTGGTCAGCAAAGACAAGCACTGAGCAAGGGGAGCCCCTTGGGCCTGGCCGTAGACCCTTGTGGGACACCTCATTGTGAGCTTCCAGCAAGAAAAGTATTTGTGAGAATACAGCAGAGGTTTAAAAATATACAAATAAGAAGTGTTTATGGTAAAAAAAAAAATTTGTGCAAAAGAGATAACCCAAAAAATAAGAATTTCATGTTTTTTTCATTTTCTATTAATGTGTTAGAGTTTATTCTTTCAGAATTTTTATGTGCTTATATGCATATAAAATATACACATCCAGAGAATGTATTATACTCTTGAGACCTTAATGTTTTTTTTTTTCACCCCAGAACATAAAAATGTCTTCCCTTTAGAAAGGATATGATAACAAAGAAATGTTTATTAAGTTGAGAGGTTTTCAATCAAGGACTGTGACTGCACGATAAGAAATCCAACATTTATATTAGAAATTATTAATACATTAGAAACTTAATATTTGGCAGAATGTTCAGAGTTGCCTACACGTGTCTACCTTTTATTGTAAGAATGGACACTCACGTGGTGATGGGTAGAGTGGCATCTTTTATAAGTGTAACATACCACACCCCCCCGTTTTTAGGATTTTCTGTTCACATAAATGGTTTGGAGCATCACATGTAACACTAACAATAATGTCTGCAATCCCTTGAGTCACGTGTTAACCTCTTCTTTTCCCTGGGCCTTTGCACATGCTGCAGAACTCCCACCTACACCCTGTCCCTGCTGTCAACCTGGTAGGCCTTCATTGTTGGATCTTTGCTAAGCCAAATTACCCTCTGAGAAGCCTTTCCTGGCATCCCCTTCCCTGTATTATTCTTCTAGGTGTTTCTAAAACCATGTTGTCACATTGTATTGTTAGCACCTGCTTACCTGATAATCTGTTTGACCTTGAGCTTCTTCAAGGCAGGATCTGTCCTCTTCATTGAAGTTTCCCCAGCCCCTAGCTCACTGCTTGCTATAATATGTTTTCCGAATAAGTAGATGTTGAATCAGTGATTAAGGGAATGCTAAAAGATCTTCTGGCAACAATTTCCTAACTAAATGACCAGGTATAGAGATAGTCAGATACTTCAAGAAGCCCCAAATCTGGTAATGTCACTTGTAATACAATTTCTTAAGAATCCAGAAGTTGCCTAGCCAAGTTATAAACCTGGTGGCATGCCCAAATGCTTTTAGAGGACAGAAAGATAATGCAGTTGCTTGACATTATGAGAGAGGTAATGGGGACTATGACACTCTAGAGAGTTTGGACTTCAAACGTATTAATTCAGTTACAAAAATCAATAGCACTCTGGTGATCAAGCAGATTTTCTGGGGGCCCTAATCCACCTGGGCTCCTAGTGGTTAATTCCTTACTCATGGGATGCCATGGAGAGAGGTAATCTACTTGATTGCTAAAGTGCATTTGTTTTTACTTTCTTCGAAAGGAGAAGTGTATGTGTGTGCAGGAATGGGGGCATTGGGACGGTGGTGAAATAGCAGAAGATGATCTCAAAAAGATTAGTCAGTTTTCATTATGAAAGAATTACATACTCATTTTAGAAATCTTGAAATATGCAAGTATTTTGAAACCATCAAGTGCTTCTTAAGATGTCATAATGAGAAGAATGAATATTTTTAAAAATTGAAATTAGCATGTTCCTCTTGGCGATGGGGACTTGCTTCCCATAATTTTATACTATATCAGTTATTACCCAAAATAATGATTTTTTTTTAAAGAGGCTGTTCTTTGGAGCCCTGGGAACCTATGTTGGAAGCTGGGGTCCCTGGTGGAAGGAAGTGTGAAGGAAGGTGTGAGTGAGAGAGATCTGGGCTTTCATATCCCTTTGTAAATTACAGCTGCTCTGGCTCTTTTCTGTACAAATTTTTTTTGAAAAAGATTTCACTGTTAAATGAATTTAAAAACCACTGACCTAAATAACCGCCAATTTAACATAAATATAACTTTATTGAAACTCACATATTAAAATGCTTAAACTCCATTTATTTAATGGATTAAGATAAAACTCTTAATCATATTAATTGGGCATAGTCTCGGCTATGTCTTTTGCCTACTTTACATCCAATGCTAGCAACAAAGATAGGTAGTTATTTTGTCACTCTTTTGCATTTTATAACTAAAGAAACTGAGAGTTGATGTTTATGGAAGGTTTAAGGGGCATTGGTTGTACTGGCATGACTAGGATAGTTGGGAATGTTTGGGGTTGGGGAGGGATTGCTTAGTGGGATGTCCGCCAGGGGCAGTACTGAAAATTCCACTGGTTGGCAAGGGAAATGCCTGAGCCCAGTGCTAAGCATTAATAGGGAGAAAATTATGTACATTGGCTGTGGTATCCTTATGCAAATATTGGGCCAACCCATTTAAATTCCCCATCATTTCTCTCGGCAGCATTTTGAAAAATATATGTAAGTGAACATTTATCAGTCCTAAAAATATTTTGTAATTCTCTGCACAGATTTGCTGTTGGATAGATTGTGCTGTAGTAGATAAATCTTGTTTTAAGACAGCTGCCACTGACTTAGTATGAATTGTTAAGTTATTGGCATGTCATCTTTCTCTTTTTCATTCTCTAAATTTTTGAAATCCCATTTTCCGTGTACCCCCAGGGAAGACTAATAAGAAATTTGCTTTTGTTAATCAGGCTTGTCACTCCTATTTTATTGGGACATAATTTAGGTTTCCTGTCCAGTTGCCTCCCTTAAATGCTGGAAACTTCAACCCAGCATATCAGAACAACCCCATTGCTTCCTCGTTAAAAGCTTGTCTTCCCAGCCTTTCCCTCGTTATCACAGTATTTGAGCCACTCAGAGGGAGTCAGTCTCCTTTTGTTTATCCCCATCTCTTCATTTCTTTTGAAGCTTCATTGGCTCTTCTTTGAAATCATTGTGGGCATCTTCATCCCTCTCAATGTCAACATTTGGTCTGGGCCTTGATCCCCCCAGTTCAGGTCGATCACTTTAACCTAATGTTTTAAAATTCTTGATTAACAGCTCCTCAGCCATCCAGGTCATTGATACCTGAAACCCTTTTAAGTTTGCATTTCACCAAAGCATTGTTTCTGCTCAGAAGCCTTCAAATGTGACCATGGTTTCCTCCATCTAAGATTTAAACCACCATCCTTGGCTTTCTAGAGCCACCTTCCCCATCCAGTCATATGTACTTCTCAGGCTTCCCGCTGTTTGTTTATTGACTTGGCCTCTCCATTCAACAGCAGTTTGTGTTTGGTGCATTAAGCATACACAGCTGTTCATGGTTTATTGATTGATAGTTTCTGTGTCACATAATGTGCTTGGTTTGGATATCGAGATCATGATTTTTATTATCACAAATGCCAGTTCATTTAATCTTTTCTTTGACCACAAGTGGCATCTCTGTGAAAATTTATGATACGTTTATGCTCAAGAAGAGGATAGAGTAAGATCACGATTAGGACAAACGCAGAAGACAGTGAAATCTGAAGAGGATGGGATGAGAATATAAATAGACTGTTCCCAATCCATTACAGAATAACGACAACAACGTTTTGGGTGTAGTTCATTTGCATGTCAGTGACATCTCAGTTTATGGCTGATACCTTCTTGGTATTAACAGAAGATGTCAAAGCATAATGTTAAATTTAAAAGGGGATCATCCATGTAAACCTTTATGCAGTCAGATCAGTTTTTCTTGTACAGAAATTAGCAGAAGGCTAGCTGCTAACTGACTTTCCCTAAGATGGCTTCTTTCTGAATGTTTTGAAATAGATTGAAAAGATCTTACTGATGGCCTGCCTGACAGTGTTCTTAAGATGTCTCAACCAACTCAGAAGTATTGTAATTATTTGGATTTTCACCATTATTTTATTAAAAATAAACATGAACAGGTTGTTATCCAATCACTTTTAGAATATACTATATACAAAGTATAGAATGGAGCCAGAGACTAATATAATCACTTTACATTTGTTAGGCTTTTGCATCTATGAAGAAAAAAATTAAGACAAAATTGGAAAACAAAAATGCTATTAAGGACACAGCTGTGTAAAAGAGAAGATAGAAGTCAAATAAAAAAAAGTCACCAAAAAATCAATATTCTGTTTAAAGACTAGAATTCTAGTTTCTTGCAGAGTGACTAGAATATTATAAATATTTTCTACTATTTTTAAAACGAGAGTAATATTTTTCTTACATTATGTGTTAGCATTTCCCAAACTCTTTAATTAGGTGTTAGATATGTGGCCAAATGTGTCTGGGAAATGTTTAGTTAAACAATATTAAACATTTCTAATGTTTGGCTTTTTAGAGCTTTTTATGTATTAGCGTACATTATGCATATCCAAGAGGTGAATGAAGCATTCAGGGTTTCTCAGACTTATTTGACTACGGATTTGGAACATCTTGAGAAAGTTGTTTTGTAGAAAACACTTTGGCAAACTCTGAGTCTTACTCATTAAAAATAGTTTTTGAGTAAACAGCAGTATAGTAGTTGTAGAAATTGCCGATTCACTTTGAGCCCTAAAGAATTTACTTTCAGTAATTTTTATAGAACTTGCTTAATGACCAGGAAAGCTTTGGTTAAAGGTGGTTGGCATTTCATGCCACCAATTTTTCTATGTGAGGACTTCTTTCTCTGGGTCTCTCACTTTGTCATCAGTTGTGTTGAATCCATTTATAATAAGAGCTTTCAACTATTCTTCATCAAAGCCCTGAAGTTAGCAGGGCGCGCTGTGGTACAGGATTAGAAGTCAGCCTCATAAGGAAGTGTTAGAGATAGATAATGATTTTGTGTAGCAGAAGTACTCATTATGTCCTCTAAAATTCTGTTGCTTCACAGTAGAGCTTCTTAGTGAGCAATCTTTGATGGAGTACATACTTTTGGGAGAAATTCTTGGTAAGGGAAATACGGAATTTATTTAAGTGTTTCATTTTTTTGATAAATTACATCTAGAAATCAATGAGGGTAGATATTTTATTTTCTTCGCAGTGACCAAATGAGAAATTTACTGGAGGAGTTTTAAGATATTTCTCAGAATTTTTTCAACACAAGTCAGGCAGCAAACTCTGTCTTTCTCTTAGACAGTGTCAGTCAAGGCAGTGTTAGTCATTAAACTTTAGGAAGCCACATGCTACTTTTGGTAACACACAAATGGAGAATGATGCTTGTGCTTGAAAGTGCGTCCTTGTGGACACGGGGTCATATATATATATTTAAAATGATTCATGTTGACAGTAGACCTGTTCCTATATGAACACTCCAGAGCTTTTGTGATTCAGGGAAGCCAGTGGAACCTCATACGTACTGAGAATCTAGTAAATCCTAGGCTTTTAACTTTGAAGTCAAAATCTGAGTGAATTCGTGACTGTAGTGATATGTTTGTCAGTCTGTGTGTATCTATGTCAATGATCTTCTTAAGAACAAAGTCTTAGATACTGGTATGTGGAAGACCTAAGCAGAATGTAAAGATCTGCTTCATGGGTAAAAGCTGATGCAATCATCATTTCTTATTAAAATGCACCACAGCTAGAAATGCACCACACACACACACACACACACACACACACACACACACACAAAGGCCTTCCAGCTGTAAAGTAGTCATTAGTTTATTATCACCACAAAATTTGATATGATTTCTCTAATTAATGGTCAAATTCACTTTTAGTTAACTAAGAAAAAGTTTGAATAATTCACTGTGAGCCAAATTCTTTCCAGTTTCTTTTTGGAGCAGTCCATCCTCACGGGAAAACCAGCCTAGAAATGGTGATTTAAGTGAGTTTCAATTAATATGAGAATTGCATATCCTTGGCCAAATTTGACGCCCAACTGATAAAATTTGGAGCGAGAAAGATTTTAAACTTAGTTTTTTAAAACTCATACTAGTTTGGGGTTGGTCAGTTAACTGTCTGACTCTTGATTTCAGCTCAGGTCATGATCTCATGGGTCAATTGATCAAGCCCCACGGGGCTTCTCTCTCAGCAGAGTCTGCTTGAAGGTTCTCTCCTCCTGGCCCTCCCCTCACTTGCAGGTGTGGACATGTGTGCACATGCATGCATGTCTCTCTCTTTCTCTCTCTCTCTCTGTCAAATAAATAAATCTTTAAAAAAATAAAATCACACTAGTTTGATTTTCTTTTTAAAATGAGGTATAATTGACTTATAACATCATGTTAGTTTCAGGTGTACAATATAGTGATTTGATGTTTGTATATATTGTGAAATGATCACCACAATAAGTCTTAATTAAGATCTGTCACCGCACTTAGTTAGAAGACTTTGAAGATCTAGCCTCTTAGCAACTTTCAAATATGCAGTTGAATATTATTAACTATGATCACCATGTATATTATATCCCTGTGACTTAATTATAACTGAAAGTTTGTACTTTTTGATCCCTTTCACCCATTCTTTTACCCCTACCTTCAGTTTGACTTAATGTGAGCTTTCTGTGTTGATTTCCTATGTCATTAAAGTCTCCAGTGCCCCCAGTTCTTGATGCCCAACAACCTTTCCAGCTGTAGGTAATTGGCAGGGAAAAATCTCCTTCGGGCAGTAGTTCACCAAAGGTTTTTTAAAACAGAAATGTGACCTTTCCAGTCTTTGGTGTACATTCCGTGAAATGTTGCATTTCAGATGCACTTTTAAACGAAAGTACAGGTGCTTACTTACTACTACATACCTATTAGAATGGCCAAAATCCAGAACATTGAGAACACCAGATGTTGGTGAAGATGTGGAGCAACAGGAGCTCTGATTCATTGCTGGTGGGAGTGCAAAATGGTATAGCCACTGAGAAGACAGTTTGGCAGTTTCTTGCAAAACTAAATGCTCTTGCCGTACCGTATAGCAGTCACAGTCCTCTGTATTCACCCAAAGGAGTTGAAAACTTATGTTTACACAAAACCTGCACATGGGTGTTTATAGCAGCTTTATTCAAAACTGCCAAAACCTGGAAGTAAACAAGCTGTCTTTCAGTGGGTGAGTGGATAAATCAACTGTGATGCAGAGAGACAAATGGAGTATTATTCAGCACTAAAAAAGGTGGCACAGCGGTTTAGCGCCTCCTGCAGCCCAGGGTATGATCCTGGAGATCTGGGATCGAGTCCCACGCAGCCCAGGGTATGATCCTGGAGATCTGGGATCGAGTCCCACATCGGGCTCCCTGCATGGAGCCTACTTCTCCCTCTTCCTGTGTCTCTGCCTCTCTATCTCTGTGTATCTCTCATAAATAAATAAATAAAATCTAAAAAAAAAAAAGGGATTAGCTACCAAGGCTTGAAAAGACACGGAGAAAAGAATTTCTGTGACTAAGTGAACAAGACCAATCTCAAAGGCTGTATACTGTATGATTCCAACTATATGATACTCTGAAAAAGGCAAAAGTATGGAGACAGTGAAAAGATCAGTGGTTGCCAGGGGTTACAGGAGAGGAAGGAATGAATAGGTGGAACAGAGGATTTTTAGGGCAGTGAAGCTATTCTGTATGGTACTGTAAGGGTGCATAGGTGTTGTTATACATTTTTACAAATTCCTAGAACGTACAACACCAAGAGTGAGCCCTAGGGTAAACTATGGACTCTTGGTAATAATGATGTGTCACTGTGGATTCAGATGTAACAAATGTACCAAGCTGTTGGGGAATGTTGATAATGTGGCCAGCTCTGCATATGTAGAATAGAGAGAAATAGAATATGGAAAATCTCTGTACATTCTGCTCAATTTTGCTGTGATCTCCAAACTACTCTAAAAATTAAAATCTATTAAAAAAATAGCCAAGAAAAAAAAGGCATGTGCTTGCCAAGGCTTTTTCAACTTCTAAATAAAGAACCTGATCTATAGAAGTTTAAGGATTTTTTACATTACACAGGCATATAAATTGGAATTAGGAAAATAGAAGATTAGCTATTCATTTTTATTAAATAAAAGTGGCTTGGCACAAAACTAAGACGAATAGCCTATATTACAGATTTAGTATGTAGCTAATTACATAGAAGAAAATCACCATTTTAAATTAGATTTTCTATCAGTGTTTTCCAAATATAGATTATAAAACTGTACTATTCTAAGAAATACTAAATAATTATTATAAATAGTATTCTAATAGTATTCTAAGAAATACTAATAATTATTATAGAAATCCTATGCCTGTTAATTTTTTTGTCACCATAGAAATACATAATGCCAGTGCATTTCTCAAATAAAATTGAATAGGAGTTGGTGCTCTCAGATATTTCTGTGGCTGAATACTGAGCTTAAACACAAAACCTATTTGAAATGTGTATGTTGTCTGTGTTGCACGTGATGCATGCATGCACACACAGGCATTTATATGCACATAGCTGCAGAACACCAAAATTGCAATGGATTTTAAGTTTTCCTCCTACACCTTCTAAACTGCATTTGCAGGCATGAAGAAAATAATGATATACCTACTTCTTTCTCCCTAAACACCTCGTCCCTAACACACACACACACACACACACACACACACAGATACACAGTTCTCAAAGACAGGAAGTATTGGGAATTGAATTACGCTGGAAATTTTTTGTGAGCAGAAGGAATAGGCAGACAAGGGACACTTTGTAGGTTAAAAAACATCTGATTATGGCTTTTAGAACCACCACAAACCAAAAATTATAAGTCTAACTTTAAGTTGGATTGTGTTTGTAGATTAATTGTAGTCTAAATATTTTTCAGAGTTTATGAATTGTATTTTATATTTTCCAAAGGAAAGTTTTCCAGTGCTGGCTGAGTTCTAGGATTATTTTAAAAATTCTTTGTGACCCATAACATAGTATTACATAATACTATGGCGTAGTATTAACAGAAAGGACAGATTGATTTCGTTTCGTCTTAAACAACCAAATGACTTTTCCTCTTGGAAAAGTCTTGACTTTATCATCTGTGAAATGGCAGTGATATTGCAAGGTTTTTAGGATTGAACTTGATAATGTGCTTGGAGGGGGTCATGAAGACTGTTCTCAGACTCAGTGGTTTGCTAGAAAGAATCACAGGACTCAGAAAGCTATTATATTAATTGTTTATTATAGCAAAAGAATAAAGAATAGAATCAGCAAAGAGCACAGGCTCATTGGGCAAAGTCCAAGAGAAATCAGGCACAAGTTTGCAAGTGTCTTGTTAGTAGAGTCATAGGGACACACTTAATTTTCCCAGCAGTGATGTGTGACAACAAAGGACAACCAGGGAATCTCATCTGAGCCTCGGTGTCCAGGGTTTTTATTAAGGATCAATCACAAAGGCATGCTGTACCTTTACAACTGACCTCAGTTATTCAGACTCCAGCCTCCCAGAGCAAAAACATGTGTTCACCATACATCACATTTGTTAGTATAAACTGTCTGAGCAAACTGGTATTGCATGGCCCAAGACTTAGGGCATACAAAAACATTCTTATCGGGGAGACTATTCCAAGGGCTCAGAGCTCATTTCCTGGGAACTGGCCCAGGGCCAGTCTTGAGGACAGGCCTTTCTTGGGAATGTGCAGGATTTGAGCAACCAAGGCCTGCATTAACCCTTCCCTCTTCATATACTGATGATGTCCAGCTCAAGACCTGACAGACAAGGCAGCTCTTGATGTCATTATTTAAAGCACTAGCCCAGTTCCAATTCCTGGAATCGGGACCTCATAAGAAGGCAAAATTAAAGGGGAAAAAATCGTCCCCCTTTTTGGTAGGACAACTGCTCTATCTGGTTTGGAAATAAAAAAATTTCTCCATTTCTCCAGTAACAGTTTCTAATGAAAACTATATTAAATGTATATAGAAGTAAAAAAATGGCAATAGCATATGTTTATTCAAGTAATTGTATGCTATTCCCCCCCTCCCCGCCCCCCAAATAGCAAAGCATATGTTCACTCATGATTGTATGCTGGTGTTTTTTCCATGTTGTTTTTTTTTTTTTCAGTGTCACAAAGTCCAAGTTTAAACTTTTATTAGTTTTATTTATTTATTTATTTATTTTTAAAGGTTTTATTTATTTATTCATGAGAGAGAGAGAGGAAGAGACACAGGCAGAGGGAGAAGCAGGCTCCATGCAGGGAGCCCGACGTGGGACTTAATCTGGGTCAGGCCCTGGGCTGAAGGTGGCGCTAAACCGCTAAGCCACTCGGGCTGCCCTATCAATTTTAGAATGTAAAGTTTCTCCAGACTCACTTTTGGCCATCATCAGGTCACCACAGCATTCAGTGATAATGCTTTTTCTCTCCATTGGTCTGGATTCCTGATCTTCATCTATAAGTTTAGAATAATTAGGATTTTTTATTTAATTTGAAATAGTCTATGTTTTTGTTTCTATTCCTTATTTGCTTACCCTTGTATTATTTCCCCTTTCTTTAACTGAGTTGTTTAATATTAAATTAAGTAGTTTCTTTGGGAAGGCAGTAAAAATGTGTTTTAGGGCCACCACAAGATCCTCCGATCCAAAAGAAGTCTGGGTATATTCTGGTACATGTGGCAGTGTCTGCTGACTTTTCTTGCATTGTCTGACACATAATAACCTTCTTTGTAGGGAAAAAAGTTTTTTTTGTTGTTGTTTTTAAGATCCTATTTATTTATTTGAGAGAGACAGAGAACGAGAGCATGAGCAGAGAGAGGGAGAAGCAAGCAGCCCATGGGGCAGGGAGCCTCACGTGGGGCTCAATCCCAGGATCCTGAGATCATGACCTGAGCCAAAGGCAGATGTTTAACAGACTGAGCCCCCCAGGTGCCCCTGCTGTTGCTTTTATAGGGAAAAAACTGTAACTTCAGGGCTGCATCAGAACTTCACCCGATAGGCAAATGGTGGCTCCGGGGCAAGTACCAAAAGGGACCCATGAAACGAAGTGAAATGGTCTGTTGATGGCCGAGCTCTCACTTTTGCTGACCCTGGTGGATAAATGTCACAACTTCCTCCTGCATAGCAGTTAGCTAAGATATGTATATGTATGTATATATAAGTAAGAAACATGAATTTTGTAATGAATAATGAAACAGAGGCTCACCAAACAACTTACTATGAGATAGGCAGGTGCCAGTTCTTGCTTCTAGCTTACCCTCACATTTTTGTCCCATTCAGATTTCTCATTTACTGCGTGGAAAGGTTCTAGGAGGAGCTATGGGAAGGAGAGGGTGTCTGGAACAACCTTATGCACACAAATAGCCTGGATTGCCTCAACATTTACATTTGTAATTAAAGTATCTGGTTGATACTTTCATTTTAAGCAGCACTGTGAAGGGAAAACTCTTCAGACTCTGTGGGAGAAGGTATTTTGGGACTGGGTACGTACCATAGACTTGCCACTTCTGTCCTCCTTCCTTACCCTGTATCCGTGCCCTTTCCTCCTACTTTTGATAGCTCCCTGCCCTCTACTTCTCACACCCTGCGTGGTCTCTGTAAGCTTCCGGTGTTTTATCTGGTTTCACAGCAACTCTCAGGGCTGTTGGAGTTGCTACATCAAGCGAAGTGGGAAACACAAGGGTGGATGAGCATAGAGGTCACCTGTAAACCATCTGTGTTCATATTGTTCCTCCCTTCACTATGTCTGCCTGCCTGTGTGCAAGTCTGTTTATGATTTTTGTGGAGCAGCTATTACTACAATTAAAACCTGGGAGGGGGGAATCTATTATTTTTAAGAAAATACCACCTGGCAAATAAATGAATTGACTCCCCCTAAGCCCCCCTAAAAATTGCTTAAGTGCGTTGTTGACTCCATACACTGGGTAAAGAAAAACAGCACTGTCTCATAAGTATGCTTCGCTCGGGACCCTGCGTGGCAAAGTCTGTTAAGGGTCCGACTCTTGGTTCTGGCTCACGTCCTGATCTCAAGAGTCCTGAGATCGAGCCCTGCCTCAGCTCCACACTCAGTGGGTAGTCTGCTTGGGATTCTCTTTCCGTCACCCTCTGGGCCTTCCCCCACTGCACAGGCTCTCGAGAGTGTGCGCCTTCTCTGGTTTTCTCTCTCAAATAAATAAATCATTAAAGAAAAAAAAAAAGTATGCTTTACTTTCACGTGCCTTCCTTATGGCAGAAACTCAGGCTGCTCTGCTTTAAGGGTTAGCCTCCCAGTAACGTTGGAAGCCTTGTGGTAAGAGGACAGAATTATAAAATCAGACTTAAATAAAAAAACTAAAGTCTTGGTATATTTGGCAAAGGTCCATTAGCCCTGTATATGTTATGACCTAAGGGCATGCCTGGTTTACATAAACACAGTGTATTGCCATTCAAGCAAACAAGCAAACATTATTTTTGATACCCTAACTTGAAAAGGTGTGTGAATACCTTAAGAGTATTAAAAATTTTGCAGATGGTTGAAATTTTATAAAATGCTGAGTTTTATCTTTTTTCATGAATCCAAAAGATAGGCCTTATTTTCTTAATAATAATCTACATAGATGATTTCCCTAGTAGGACATAAGTGAGTTTTAGTTACAACTAAAATATCTATTACCATAGATAGAAGAATCATAAATATTTCTGAGCCTTTTAGAAAATATTACTTTTTTCTTAAACTTTTAGAAGATAAGAATTTAATATCTCTTGACTATATCTTGTTATATTTTTAAAAATTGTTTCAGTAAAATACAATTGAGCAACTGAAGTTTGTTTTCCCAATAAGTACAGGCTTTCTTTTTTTTTTTTTTTTTTATTAAGTGTGTTTGGCTTTGAATCCAGTTTTTCCATTGCTGAAGGTCTGTTGGGTCTGATCTCTAAAACAAAAGTCATTTAATCATCCTACATGTGGATGGTGACTCTTGAGAATCTTTTATTTCTTGTCTACTTAAAATGAGAGGGATTAGCTTTGGGAAGCTAGAAAAAAAGTGATGGTGAGCATTCCTCTTTGATAATCTCCAGTAAGAAGTTTACAGGTTCATTTTTCTTGCAGCTTTAAATTGCCTAAGAGCGTCGTGTAAAATTTAATGCCAGTTTCAACTAGTTGTGAAGCACTTCACCCAAAATAAAAGTCTTTGATTTTAAGTTGTAGAGGAGACTCAAGAATGAGAACAGAAGTTTCTTTCAACCTGAAGTTCTTTGGCATCTGTAAGGAGAAGGCCTGAGTAAAAAAGCAAACTATTTAGTTTGGTCATTAAGGGGGAACTAATTAACTAATTCAGCAGTTACAATGCCCTGTTAAGGAACATTCCGGTTTTGAATCCCTCACTCTCTGACCTGTCTCTCCACACCCCATTCTTCTTTCCACTCTACTTATAATATGATGTGATTGGAAACCAGATAACCAAGCCTGTTAGAATCCTGTCTAAAATGGCAGACTTCGTTCATGGACTCCAGAGGGAATGTAAGGACATGGCCTTGTGACATTATTTCGGTGGTTTAAAACCTTTTTTGTATGTTTTGTTTTCTTCTCTGCTTAATTTTATGGTTATTATTATTTCTCATAATCTGATTAGGTGCTTTAGCTACAAAGCAGTATAAATGTTGCTCATAGTACCATTTGTCATATTGACAAATGGCAGTGTATTGATGGTGGGATACTGCTGTGTGGTCAAGGCTATGCCATTAGAAACTTGTTCTCCCAAATACCGGTGCCTCCTCCACTTCTGCTTAAGTGGAGAAACCCAGATCTGAGGTGAGCCCACCGGGGTGGGCCTAGCAGTTGTTGCCACTTCTTTTGCTTCTAAATTGTTCCTTGCCTTTGAATATGAATAAAAAGGGTTACCACCGAGAATATGAAAGTAACATTTGCTAAGCTAAATTTTAATGAAATCATTTCAGCTTATTTATAGTCACTTAACATTTTCAGTTCGTGTGTTAATATTCTACTTACTGGAGAGAAATTACAGAAAATGTTATTCAATGTGATAACCACCTTGTTACTGCAGAAATGTAGAAGTTTGGCATTTTAAATATCACATGTTTTAAGTTAAAAAAAATTACCAGTGCCCCATGCACAGAGAGATAAATCTGTGCTTGCTGGTATCCCTTTAATTTTCCTTTTATAAAATTAAGCCTGAAGGCTTTATACTATTTTAAATTTTCAAAATTAGGTCACATAAATGTTGTGTCAGACTTCCAATTCATAAATAGTATCTTCATGAATAGGAAGATACGATATATTTATATCCTAATTGCTTAACTGTGGATCAGAGGTGAACATAGATGATAATGGTGTTTTCAAATGTTAGTAAACTGTTTTTTTGTGATGTCTACAAGTGTGATGGCTTTCCCCCCTCCCTGAGCTAATATTAGAACATATGGTCTGATAAGTGTGAGTATATTTGAGGAAGGCAGGATAGAAATCAGGATTGACCTGGAAAAGACATGGTCATAGTATTTGTGGATTAGTAGAGGGAGGGACTGAGGAGGAACCAGAACAGCAGTGACCAGTCGAAAGGATTAGCAGCAGAATTTGAGGGGTCCTAGGATTTTCCTGAAGAGATTGAGGAGAGTTCTTATGGTCACTGCAGCAGGGGCTCAAACTGAAAGCCAGCCACAGAGGGAATGATTCAGATACCCTGTTCCCAGCTGGGGGGTGAATGCTTTATTTACTTTGAGAAAGATTTTCAACCTGACCCCTCTGTATAGATTACATCAATTTCAGATGTAATGTAAATACATTTTCCCTTTGGCTATTTTACAAGGATATTGAGGATTAATTGTATTTGAAAGAAAATAGCTCTTGAACTCTGCAGTGAACTCTCAGGAGAGGAGGAGGAGCTGTTTATCATTTTCTCATCATTCATTGTTTATTCATTCATTTAACAAATATTTGTTGAATACCGATTATACTGAAGACACTATACCAGGTGTTCTAAATGGAAACACAAGATGAATGATTAGGGTGACTTCTGCTCTCATTATATTATGTGTTCATATTTTATATTAAAAATTCCCATTATAATATGAATAATTGTGCAGGGACGTAATATTGCCAATCTCAGCAATAGCTGATCTTTGACTAACATCACTGACACATATTTTTACTTTGTAAATTCATTTTTCCTTTCTAATTTTAGAACTACTCTTTAAATTCTAATGTAAAAGATGTACAACATAACCTCATTTTCCCCCTAAATTATCATCAGTACTATATGAACTACCTTTTCTTTTTTAAATTTATTTTTCTTTTATTATTATTTTTAAATTTAAATTCAATTGGCCAACATACAGTACATCATTAGTTTCAGATATAGAGTTCAGTAATTCATCATAAACTACTTTCATATTAAAACAATAAACACAAATAAGAGTAGCAGACCAAAATGAAGTCCCTACACATTCCTTCTTCCATTTAAGATAAGTTGATCTTATTTTGGATGGCACATTGAGAGCCATTTTAACTCCATGTTATTACTTGTGAAAGTATTATTCAGTATAAGTTTTAAAAAAAGAGAGCTACTCATATTTATATTCTTTAGTTAGCATTAAATAAACCTATATTAATCCATAGTTTGAATTAAAATATGTTCGTTATCAGGGACATGAACTTAAGACTTTTCCAACAAACATTCATAGGATGTTCTAGTACAAGAATGCTAGCTATTTTCTGAAGAGGCTGATGAAAGTTTCCTAGCTTAGGTGATTTTTTAGCTGGTTGGTTCTTGAAGTTCACTCAATAATGAGTGAACAGTTTTGACTACCAGCCTGAAAATGTTAATCTTTAATTTTAATCAGAGCAAGTGAAAGTAGATAAATTAATAATGTGTGCCTGATTCTCTCCTTTGAGTTTGACAAGAAATCAAGACTACTTCCTAAATTAGGATAGAAAGGAGGAACGTTTCTCTCCTTGATTATTTCTCAGTTTGGGTTTGTGTTTTTGGAAAAGAAAAAGAATAGTGCTGGTAGCAGTAGCCTTTGTCACTGCCAAATAACGTAGTTATGTAGATGTTTTGGACTGGTTATATGAAACAATAGTTAGGCATGTAGCCTCAGATGACAATCTATAAAGTAAGAATGCTGAGCATGAAAATGAGGGGTTGAAAAAAATGCTAGACTGAGAATAATAAGTGATAACTAGAGTTATATATATTCATATATTCTATTTCTCTTCAGTTTACATAACGTCATAAAAAATGACAGAGTGCTTAAGTGTAGTCCTGAAAGAGAACTAGCATCCAACTTCTGCGTAAATCACAAGAGCCTATCAGAAACCTTATGACAATAGTTTAAGAATGACCTAGTATTATTTGTGAACCAGTGTCAGGAGTGACTTCTAGCACTCATTTTACTTCATCTTTATAGCATGGACTTTAAAAATGATTAGATCAGTATGACTACTTTGAAAACCAGGAGTTTAGTGAGTGTCACCAATGGCAGATATTTCTTTTACTGCGTCCTGTTCCTTCCCCAGAAGCAAGATGTGGGATGAGGTCTCTTTGTAGGTAATATGCTTGCTGGTCAGCAGACTAGTGGTTCTGTTGCATTTCCATCCAGGGAAGATCAAATCTTAGCATTACTATTGCTTTAGCTGTTCCATTTATGGCAGTCACTCTAGACTAGTCACCTGTATGCTCCTTTTTCAGAAATGCAGACTTCATGATATTCCTAATCATTCTCCTTGCATTTAGTTTAAACATGTTTTTAGTCTTTTGGAGACTGGGGAGAAGCAAGCCAGGATTTCTGGAATGCACAGTAGTCTCTCAGAGCGCGGGGAGCCACAAGAGAGCCATGTGTCTTGACATCTGTGCATGTCAGGATCCTTTATTTGCTAATGACAGAATACTCAGATTGGCTTAAATCAAAAATAATTTTCTTGCTTATCTAGCTCTAGGTTAGGTGGTAAATTGAGTTTCTGAATTGATTGGTTTAGGTCTTAACAATGTCTTCAACAACCTGGTTTCTTTCCAGAGGTCAGCTCTTGCCTTCCATGTCGGCAAGTATCCTTTCCTCGTGGGACTGCAAGACAGCTGCAGACAACTCCAGTGCTTTTTCCTCTTCCATTTCCAGAGAGGGGAAATGCTTTCAAAAGCTGATTATTTTAGGCCTAAATTCCATTCCCATTGCTAGAGTCAGGGGTAAAATTAGCTGTCCCCAAATTAGCTACCCTGAGGAAGATATGATATAGTGATGAATAATAGGAACATTTCTAAGAAAAAGGAATAGATGTCGGTATGACAACCCCAAAGTCTACAAAAGCGAGAGCTTTCCACTTTCATATCATAGCTTTTTATTCTGTTTGCCCTTGGATAATGTAGGGAACTTACATGGACTTAACCTTAAGCAAATAACTGTACTGTGCTATGTGAGAATAGGTCACTTTTACACACACAGCATCTGCAGCACAAACGAAATCCTAGATTTGAGTGTACCCAGGGCAGACTTCTGTAACCAACATCAGTAGTTTTGCCATGAACCTCAAAAATTCCTGATGAGCATACATTCTATAGGAAGAGATTTCAAAGGAGATAGATTTACCAGGATGTAAAGCAGAATATGACATAATGAACCACCCCATTCCCCTGCAGATGGTAGAGATGATGTATAATATTTTATTCTTTTGGATAATCTTCTACAATTCATTTGAACTTATTGGTGTGATTTCAAACCCACATATGTGGCATAAAGTGTGTATTAATACTTTAAACCAATAATGATAGGAATAAAAATCAGATAATTCTCATCTCTGTATAAGATGTAATTATGAAAGTTCTCAATTAATATTTATATAATGCCTAGAAGTTAATTTTAGCTTTACTCTTCAAGTACTTATCAATTAGCATTTAAATTCTTTACTGAAAGAAAACCACTTATATGCGATGAGTGACTAAATATATTTTATTCTTTTTATTATAGCCCTGTCAATTAAGAAAATTAAGAACATCATTTTACATTATTGGTTGAGCTGTCGTCCAAGGCACTTGAACAAGAAAATGATCATTTTGATGCACTTGATCTTGGACAGATATCATGATTCAGAACTGCTTCCTTGTTTAGGCCAAAGGAAAGGGGTAGGGTTTGGGAAGATGTTTACATATGAATAATTTTTCTTGAGGAGTTCTTTAGGGGATGCTACATTTTTCCTTAGGGCTAAATTGCTGTATGACCCACTGGCCTTCTAGGGAAGAGATTGTTTGGTCCACCTGTTATTGGAGATAAGATTTTCTAGGAGGATGAGTTGGTGGGGACTCTTGGTCAGTGTGGAAGTTTTCTATTTTTGGTGAGCATAGCCTTCTTATGTTGCTATAACCAAGTAATCATGAAATATGAGCCACTTCTAAGGTTTATTTCTCCCTTCCTCTCTATATTCATCTTTGGCTGGTGGGTGCTCTATATCATCACTTGGGGAATCAGATTGAAGACCTTCCATCTCGTATGTGCATTATCTAGAAATACACCCTGATTATTCTCCATTTCAGGTAAAGAACTTGGAGAATTCTACATGGGCCTTTCATTGCATCACTTCCTCTCACATATCATGGCTCACATTAGTCATGTAGACCTGCTCAACTATAAGGGTTACAGTAAAGGGGAGAACAAAAGGAGTATTGGTGAACTTTACTATATCTGCTGTATTTTTCCGTGACCCAGGAAATGTAATTTCTTAAGACTTGGTAAGGTTCCTGGGGACTAACTAATTCATGCCTTCACCCTATGTCACTTGGTAGAAAGGTCTGTTGGAATCCATAGACCTAATTTTCAAATGAGACATATGTCCCACCATGTACCTGGATTGCAGATGTTTTCTCTTGGAAGATTATTTTTGGAAACACCATTCTTCTAGCCATTGTGGCTGCTGGTGCGGACCCAGTAAGGCTCATCAATCTCTAGCCTTCAGTGGGGTTTAGGCCTTTCCTGAGATCATCTCCTCATAGGCTCACACCCTTTTTGCTTTACAGTTAGAGCCAGGACCTGTGAATTATGTATGATGGCAAGAAGATAAAAGTATTCTCACTTGATGGCTTCTATTCTTTCTTAAAGAAGGTAGAGGAATAGAAATTAAGAAAGTTGGAATAGTCAGTGTGAAGAGGTGTGGAGAAGGGAGAAGAGATGCCCAGTGTTTTCTTTTCTATCCTGTGTGAAATCATGGGCTCTTATTAAGCTGATTGTTTTGCTGTACTACCTTCTTTTCCCTCTTGCCGGTTTGTACCAAAAGCCTAGTCATTCACCCTCCATTCCTGGGGCCTTTGTCACACGGTTTGCAGTTTTTCAGTCAGCCCCAAATTCAGCCAGCACATGAGTGACACTCAAGGATCCACATCTGTTACCTACTTGATATCCACAGGTCTCTTAATTCTTCGACTATTCCAACACTAGTATTTTCACATCCTCACCATATTTTTTTTTAAAAGATTTTATTTATTTACTCATGAGAGACAGAGAGAGAGAGAGAGAGAGAGGCAGAGACACAGGCAGAGGGAGAAGCAGGCCCCATGCGGGGAGCCTGATGTGGGACTCGATCCCAGGTCTCCAGGATCAGGCCCTGGGCTGAAGGTCGCGCTAAACCACTGAGCCACCTGGGCTGCCCCACATCCTCACTGTGTTAACCTCATAGTCCACAATCTGGATTTGCTGTCTCCTGGAACTGCTTAAACCCTGGTGTATTTAGCATACCCTCGTTCTCAGACACTGTAGGTGTTCTACCTTTCCTGCTCTCATGTTAATACTGATGCTTAATTGAGACCTTAGATCTCATGGTCCATTTAGTTTCTTTCTATTATCTTCCTCCTAATTTTCTCCACTCTCTTTTTAGCCATGTTTCATCATTTCCAGAGACCCATTTGGCAATATCCTCTCAACTACCTTGTCTTTTTCTCTTTTCATGGGACCCATCTAGCTAAACTGCATCTAAAGACCCATTGACCTACTTATTCCACACCTATACCTGGGCTGATTAACATTTGTTCAGGTAGAGACTCAGGAGTGACAATGAATGTATGATTTACAACCTCACTGGGCCCTCACATATCAAGTGTTGCATAAATCATTGAAAGAATGTTGAATAGTGAGAAACAAGCATGGTCTGTTTTCCTGGTTAGCTTTCCCGTTTTCCATTGTAGTCTCTCTTCCTCTTTTCTCCACTCTTCTCAAAGCTCTTATTCCTCCAATCTCTTCCAGAACACATTCCACTAAACTTCACATTAAGATCCGTAACCAAAAGGTAGTGATTCTTTTTACGTCTTGCCAGGTGTCTACAACCTGACTGTGTTCTAGAGCATTCTTTCCTCCATCATTCATCTTATCAGAAAAAGCCTGTGGCTAACATGCTAACACCCACCACTGGGCTCTGAATGCATCCGTTTCATGATTTATCCCTCTTCACTCTACTGGCTCATTTCTGTCTTAAAAAATAGTTTACAAATAAACACTCCCTTACCTCCTATTCTCTTTTTGCTTCTGCCTTCCTCCCATCCAAAGCCAATTTTTTGATGGAAATCTTTGTGTTCTTTTCTTTACATCCTCATTCAACTTCTCAGCCTAACAGCAGTCTGTATTGATGCCGGTTTTTTTTTTTTTTTTTTTGTAGCTTTACTTGACTTGTGCAACTGTGGCCTTGGAGAGGGTTAACCATACCTTCCACATTGGGACTCGCTCTCCTGTCTGGGCCTCTGTGATGGACTCCTGGTTTTGCCCAGTATCTCTGACTGCTGTATCCTTCCAGGGGCTCCTCTTCCAATTTCAGTTCCTTACATGTCTGTATAACTTAAATGTTTCCTTCCTGTTCTCCCACCTTAACCTGCTTGAGACATTCTGGGAAATCTCCATCAACCCCCTTGTGTTAATATCTATATTTTCATGTCCCAGATCTCCCAAATCCTTGACCCTTCATTTTTTAATGTTCCTACACTGTGATCTGTTTTTCAGCTCAGATCTGCCTTCTATCCATATTACCTCCCTGCCTTCTAAATGGTATCACAACTCGGACATTTGAAGAATCTCCAAACTAAGTATAGAATAAAATGAGTCTCATCTCCCACCTCCACCCAAGTTCCTGTGCTTTTGAATGACACCCATATTTTCTCCCATGAAACACTTGGGAGATATCCAAGATGCCTTTGTCTTCCATATACCTTACATATGTGATTAATCACCATGGTCATATCGATTTTTAACTCCTCAAAACCTGTCAAATGGCTGATATTGAATGGTGGCTACTTTCCATCACAACTTCGTCTACCTTAGTTGTGACTACCACCACCACCACTTCTTACTTTTGTTTTTCCAAAAGCCTTTTCCAGATTAGTCTGGCTCATCTAGTCTTGCTCTATTCCATTCCATTACACCCATAGCAAAATAATCTTTCTTAGGTACAAATCTGATCATATGGCTCCTTTCTCTTAAAGCCCGTTCTAGTTTCTCCACTGACCACAGGGTGAAATCTAAACTCCTCATGGTCTTTTAAAGCCCTTTTGCGATCAGGCATCTCTTGACTTTCCTGAGCATAACTCACTAATCTCCACCACTTATTTTTGATATTTACTTTTATTTTGCATTTAAAAATTTTTTTTTCTGCTTTGATTTCAATTTAGATGCCATTTCCTCAAAGAAGTTTTCTCTGAGACACTCAGAATTAGATTTTATGTCTCTCCTAGATGTTACCATAGCTTCTGATACTCAGCCACATGGGGATAGTGATCATATAATTAAAATTCTCTGCTTATGACTCTGTCTTTATATTCCTTAAGGGCAGAAACAGTTGTTTCTTTTTCACTTAGCACAGTGCCTGAGTTAAAGTAGATAATCAAAACTTTTCAGTGAAGGAATGAATGCTTTTGGGACAAAATTAAACAGGCCTATTGATGGGAAATGCTCTTTGTCCCTTTTTCTTCCTTCCACAGGGTGGTAAAAAATTAATACTCTACTTTCTTAATCATTTGACTAAATCTTAACTGTCTTTCAAGGTTCAGCTTAGCTTCTCACACCTGGTCAGTCATTACCCTGTCCAAGAGGCACTTACTCTGGAGTCCCATGCCACCCTATACTTGTTTGTTTTAACACTTAAAGCAGTGATGTATAATTACTGGTTTCCCTGCCTGTATTCCCTTCTTGACTTTAAATTCTTTGAAGTAGTGGTTTATATTGTTCTTATTTGTGCCTCTGAATGACTGGCCCAGGAAAAGAATAGCTCTTAAAATTTTTATAGTAAGGGTATTGGAGACTGCTGTTAGGAATTTTGCATATAAATTAAACCTAGGCGTTCTCAAGATGATTACCAAACTAAAATACCATTGGTGGATTTTAAGCCAATTTATCAGTTGATACTAAATGAAGTATTTAATTTTTTTCCCTAGCCTTTAATTATTTATTACAACTGACCATAGATTCCACTACCAATGGCCTATCTCAAATAAAATGTGAATAAGCACAGGAAATAGCTAGTAGCTGTATGGCCCCAGTGTTTTCTCATCTTTTATTAATTCAGAACTACAGTTGAAAGAATCCCCAGGCATAGAATGGATTATATGTAGCCAGCATTTTGAATCTAAGCCTTGTTCTGAAGCCATTAGGAAATTAAGTCTGTCCAGGTGTTCTGATTGTTTTGGCTGTCTCAGGAGGTCAGAACCAATCTCGGTATAGAACATAACTACATTTATAGAAGAACATGTTCAGAGTCTGAGACAATATTGTAGAATTCTAAGCTTGTTTGGTTTGTTGTGTTCACATCTGTATTGCCCATGATTTTATTTATTTTTTTTTATTTTTATTTTTTATTTTTATTTTTTGCCCATGATTTTAGAGTTATACATATTTACTCTAAAAATCTTGACAATGCAGGAAGATGTGAAAAAGAAAGTAAAATTATGGGACGCCTGGGTAGCTCATCAGTTTAGTGCTTGCCTTCGGCCAAGGGCATGATCCTGGACACCCGGGATTGAGTCCCACATTGGGCTCCCTGGATGGAGCCTGCTTTCTCCCTCTGCCTGTGTCTCTGCCTCTGTGTGTGTGTGTGTGTGTGTGTGTGTCTCATGAATAAATAAGTAAAATCTTAAAAAAAAAAAAAAGAAAGTAAAATTACAGTTTTAGCACTGAAAGATAATGTAAGTTTAGTATGTCTTCTTTCAACCTTTTTTTTTTTTTTTTGGTACACACACCATGTACACACACACAGATACATACACATGTGTACATACTTGCTCCTCACATTCTCGTTTTTTATGTATTATGTACAAAGAAGATTATCCTAAATTCCTAAGTGATATTTTACAGGTAGTCTTTTTTCACAATAATCTAAATCATTGCTTATGACCATTTATAAACCATACTTTGTTTGATTCAATATTTTTATTGCTCTCAGGGTCCTACAGTGAACAAGGATTCTTGGACTTATATTTTCCAGCGCTTGTCTGCTTCCTCATAATATATTCCTACAGCGAAAATTCTGAGTCTTTTGATACATGTTGTGAAATTGACCTCGTGAAAGTGATACCAATTTACACATCTGGCAACACTCCCATGACATAGCTCACACAAGGATGTTCGAATTCTTTTTTGTTTTTGCCAATTACACACATGCAAAGTTGAATCTCATTATAATTTTAATTTGTATTTGTTTAATTGCTAGTGAATATATATATGTGTATATATATAAATTTTTTTAAGATTTTATTTATTTATTCATGAGAGACAGAGAGAGGCAGATACACAGGCAGAGGGAGAAGCAGGCTTCATGCAGGAAGCCTCACGTGGGAGTCAATCCCGGGTCTCCAGGATCGTACCCTGGGCTGAAGGCGGCACTAAACCACTGAGCCACCCGGGCTGCCCAATAGTGAATGTATTTTTTTATGTTTAGTTTATTCTCCTGGTTTTGATCAAAATCCCCTTGGAGGGTCTTGGAACCACATTTCCTGTGGAGGGGGTTTCAGCTCTGCTTATATGAGTTTGGTGTCCTTGAGGCATTTCCTTACGGTGGTTTCAAGAACCTTGCTTTTAACTATAAGTATGATAGTACAGCTTGAGATCTCCTCCTTTCAGAAACTGGGATCACTTGTAGACTCCTTATATGGACTCTATGGAGTAATTAGCTCCCCAGGATAGAAATTTAGTGTCTTGACAATTGTGAATTGTCCGTGCTCAGATAAGCCTGAGCTTTACGTGTGACCATGCAGCCCCCACAATGCTTAGAAAATGAAAAAAGTAACAACCGAGTCCATGTTCATGCTCAGTCATTCAGACCTCCTGAAATATTGAGTCTAGGTTGTAAATGACTCTTGGAGTCTGACTAGCTAATTAAATATTTATTAGACAGACTTCCTAAAAGCAAATGGATAGATTCTATAGTTTATACTAATAATGTGCACTAATTAATAAATGATTATTATTGTCAATAAAAAAGCAAAATATTTCAATAAGCTTTCCTTTTATGGCTCTTTTAAAAAATAAATGTAGTCACTTTTTTCCTTTGGTTAGTGTTCAGTTTTGTTCTTTTTAATATCTGTATCCTTGCCTCAGTAATGGATTATTTCTAAACTCTTTTCCTAATAATAAATTATTTTGATTTAAAAATTACTCAGCAGATATGGGATCATTATTCCCAGAAGCACTGCAAGTTGATTTACTTTTGAATATGCAAAATTCAGGCTTTAGTGTACTTGAGCAATGTTTTTGTGATTTATAGTTGCTGTGAGAAATATAAATTTCAGAAATTTTCACTTGGGTGAATTCTAAATTATTCCCTACCATGGCATTATTTTGATATATTTCAGTTGAATATACTGTTTATTTTTGAACAAAGACACGATTTAGGTGAAAGGAATGCATGTTGTTTGGTGTTAGGAATTATGTAAATCTTGGAAATTAAGTCTGTACATCAGTACTTAGAGGACATAATTTGGTACTTATACAGGGGAGATGAAAGATTTTGTTTTAAATGAGGATAGGAAAAACAATTACATTTAATTAATTTCAAATAAATACTGTAGCAAAGGAATGAGTAGAATCAAACTAGAACACAGTTCCTTCTATGAGCTAATCTCATAATACTTTATAGTCACTATTTAAGCTACCTTATGATAGTTTATAGTCACTATTTAAGCTACCTTACCAACAAAAATAATAGAAAAAGATTAAATCAGAATTCCTTCAAACTTTACTGGGGTGAAAGCTTAAAAGTTTTATTTTAAGATTATCTTAAAATTGTCCCAAATTTTAAATTAAATTTGGGTATCCAAGGTACCATATTTTAATGTGTGTGGAAAACATCCATTCTATTTCTTGAATGATTAGCCCATAATCTTCAATTTGAAAGGATGGAAACTGGAAGGCAGCCATGATTACATTATCTGAAAACAAAGCAGCAGTTCTTTCTGCCCATTAGATATTTCCCTTTCTCTTTCCCTTGAAATAATCTTATATGCTTATTTCTCATTCACTCACTAACCCCTTATTATTTGTCCTCTGCCGTCACTCATCTGCTTCCTTCTCCTTTGTGAATTCTTTTCGTAAAGTCTTTTTCATCTTGGTTTTACCAACATTACTCCTAGTTTTTTTCTTTCTTTTTTTCTTTAATCACTTCTTTGGTTTCAGCATTTCTACATTTGTACTTCATCTGCTTGCCCCTTTCTTAACTGACTCTGTAGCTGTTGGAATTTCTTTTGCTTTTCACAAACTTAGCTGGCGATCAGCCACTGAGGACACAACCTTCTTATCTGTGCTCGGATTTACTGCTCTAGCCTTGGGTGTTTTAATTCTCACTTAGGACAGAAACACCCAGCTTGCCACCACAACTGTCACTCAGATAGGACATGAAAAAGAATAGGTCATATACTTCTGAGTCAAAAATTCAAGGGGTTTTTGGAAAGTTATTAAACCAAAGGCCAAAATTTTATCTGGAAATCCAATCTCTTTTATTTGAAATCCTGGCCAACAGTATTTGAAAGAAGAAAATCAGTACTTAAATTGAGATGTTAGGAACTTAAAAAGGCTTATTCTAGAAAAAATAAAAAAAGCAAGATTTTTGTATCATTTTCTTGATAAATGTGTTGGTGGTGATAGGTATTGGTGAATACTTAGAGTTGTATCTTTTTATCTTTTTAGTAAGTAATATTCTTATTTGTTTTCCATAATGTAATTTGGCATCTGGCTTTTATTACCTGTAATTTTATTAATAATGATAATGATCACTGTGTTGGATCAGTGGCACTGAATTTCTTTTTTTTATTTTGTGTGTATGCTTCTGGTCACTGTTTTAAGTATCATATAGGAACAGTCTGTTTCTCTCACTCTTTAGGTTAAATTCTACTAGAGATTTCTCTTTGCATCACAAATGCCATTTTACATATTTGTACATGATTATTTGAGCAGTTTCATTTCTTTCTCTGGACCATGAGTTTTGCAAGGGCTTTTGGTGTCATGTCTGTGGCTTACCATTCCTAGGGCCCAGTTTGGTACCTGGTACACAACAGGTGCTCAGCAGTTATTTCTCCAAGCGCATGAGTAAATAAATGAAGCAGTTCGTGTTTCATGGCTAAATTGGAGATTTAGATAAGAAAACCTCCAAGAACCAAAATGTATAAAATATTTACTAGTTGATTTCCTCACCCACCACTCCAGCAGACATAGGCAACAGGGAAACAAAAATGAATTCAACATGACTCTTGCACTGTAGGTGTCTGTCTAATCTCAGACTTTCCCTATTTTCAGGGCTTTCTGGGAATCTTAGAACATCTGTGTATTATAATTGAAATATAACTGAAATAAATTACCTTCTAGCAGGTTCTTCATATCTCCTTCTTATTCCTTAGCATTTTTTCATTACTTATTAAAGTGATAAAATGACCCTTTGCCTTAGATAAAGCCAACAATTATACCTGAGAATTTTATATGCAGCAGAATCTCAATAGAAATGGGATTCTTCTCCGAACAGCACAGTAGAGAGCAGGAAGGAGGCCAAAGACCATTCCTCAAAGAATAATCAGTCTCTAATCCTGATGAGATTTTCACTTTACCCCCTCTCTTTGAATGGAAGGAAAAGCCATTAGAAGAAATAAAAAGGAGACCAAAAATTTTGAAAAGAAGCCAGGGGGTCAGGTATTCTTTAAAAGGATTTACGGAAGGAAAAAGAATAGAAGACTAGGTGTTATATAAGATGTGCTAGCTCAGATGATCTTTAGCTTCTATCTAGTAAGTTAAAAATGTACCAAGTAAATCTATTCAAAATGTGTCCTCCTGCTAGGAAGACTTAGAACAGGATTTTACTTAGTTTCACAGGGAAAAAAAGTTTCTTTGAAAAAAATTCTTCCAACTTTGCCTCCTTGGAACTATAGTGGAAAGATTTTTCCACATCCCTGTGTTTGAGAAATGAGGACACTGTGGTGTCTTTGGTTCTTGTGTGTGTTTCTGGAAGAGGGTGATAACCTGTTTTAGAACTGTGGTAATGTCAGTTCCATACAGACAGAGTCAGGTCTGTTTTATTCTCTGCTGACTATATTCTTATTTATAATATAGCAAGACATAGGTAGTGTTGAATAAGCATGTGTTAAATGGCTGACCAAGTAAATGAAATATTGAGAAAGGCCTTCAATGCTGGAACGTGGGAAGGATTGATTGTTGACCGGTTGGGTTCCTCCCTTGCCAAGCCCATTACCTAAGGGACATGGCTCTTGGCAGAATTGGAATCTTCAGAGGAAATCACAATACCAGTAGTTTTTTAAGACTTTACCAATTTCAGAGTGTCTGTATATACATTTTCCATGTAATCATTTCCATAGGTGTTTCCCAGTTTCCTGGTGGACTTGAGAGCATGAGTGTAAAGAGGTACTCAGATCAGAGGAAGCATATGTTTGCTCAGCCATCTTCATTAAGACAACATCACCTGCTTAGGCTTCCTCTTAAATCTGGTTCTAGAGAGACCCTTGTAGATTAGCCAAATTACTTATAGTTCCGTCTCCACTATCAATATGATGAAAATAGCAAATGTGTTTTGCATTAAATCTTAAACTGGAGTGTCATAGGAACTATATGAACATCTGTTGAATGTAGAGTAAGATTCAGTAGATGTGAGGTGTGCCAAGACATGATATTTTTAATAGTCTCCTAGATGAACAGATGCTGCCTGGCCTGTAAATGGGCCAAATTCTGAGAAGTAGTGAGTTGCTAGCGCACCGGAGGTCTTTTAGATGCAGCCAAGGCCCCTCATTGTCTTTCTTTGGCCAATACATGCTTGATAGGTTAACATCACCCATTGGGTAATTAAAAGTTCCATTAACAGACATGAATGGCTTATGGAACCTATTTTCATTGAAAATTAATGAATTAAACCAGACTGAATACATACCCATTTCTAAAAGTCCAGCTGTAGGCATTCTGGGGAGAAAAATGAGGCTTTCAGATGTGGTTACTGGTTTAAGGTCAAGAAATGGACTGAGTCTTAAATCATCAACATGCGTCCTCTTTCTGCTACACCAAGGGCCAGATGTGCTGGAATCAGCTTCCAGAAAAAAAGAATTATACTAGTTTAGGGTGAAGAAAGCTGGTATTTTTTTTAATCTTTTGCTGCCATGCTGGAAAAATAATTTATCTTGATGTGATTTTTCTCCTTAAAGTTCTCTGAGTAACAAGATAAAGCTTTTTCACAGTGAAAACCAAGTTCCATCTAGCTATTGATTATTCCATAGATTGTTTCATTCACAGTTGGTAGGCGAGATAAGTTTGTGCATAAAAACCTTTTTTCCTTGAGAGGCCTGTGGTTACCAAACATAAGTTTTTGTTTTGCTTTTTTGTAATGCAGTAAAATTAGAGAGTTAACTTGATCAACTGCAAGGAAATAAAATATAACATGACCTAAATTTACTAAACAATGCTTTAAGGCAAGTATTTAAATTAGTAAGAATTAAAATATGTTTGTTTTTTTTCTTATATTAAGAGTATTTGTAGTCTCTTGACTGTTGCTCGTACTTAGTAACCAAATATGTGTGTCAGGACATCATTTCTCAAAATTATATCCCCCACCCCATGGATATAATTTTAAATTAATGCAATAATGCTAATTCAGCTACTATTTCATAAAGCTCTATGTCTTTTTTTTTTTTTTTATTTAGTGAAATCCTTCTCTCAGGATAATCATTACACTTAGCAAGCCTACCTCTTGTACTTGAAGCAGTTACTAGACAACACTCCAAGTAGTACTCCAGATTCATCTAAGTATTCATTAAAACACTTTTTGATAATATTGGAGTTTCTGAATTTTTGTGTCTGTGAGACAATGGAAACTCCCCAGATGGTGCGATGGAGACGTATTTGTATTATAATTGAAACCTAAGTCTTACATTGTTTGAATACCCTCGTTCTAATTTTAAATGTGATTTATTTTTACTGACCGATATGAATTCAAGTTATAGATTGTAATTCTGGAGTTCAGTTAACTCAACTCTGGTCCCTTTTCTCACTCTTTTTTTTTTTTTTTTTTTTCTCAGTAGAATGATAAGATGGAAAGTGTTTTATGTAATTTTAATAACGGATGCTGTTACAGTAGTGGCTATAAAAATGGGGATAAGTGGATGAATTGAAGAAATACTCAGGGGCAGAATAGTAGGATCAATGTTGATTGGATGTGTTGGGTGGGATGTGTTGATTAGATGTGAGAATTGTGAACTGAAGGAAGTCATTAAAATAAACTCCTAAGCACGGTGATTTGCTTATTTAGGGATAAAACCTTTAATTTTTCTAATAAAAAGAATATGCTTTTTTTACCTCAGTCCTTTTTATAAATATTAATTTGCTTTCCTTGGCATAGTTTCCACAAATGGCATATAATATATGACATTGTGATTATGTAATTACATTTACAGTTTGAATAATCAGATTTGAAGTGACTTTGACTAATATGAATGGGTCTTTTGAAATCTGGAAAATTTATAAGGTTGCTAAAGAGACAAAGTTTGCTTGGAAAGACCGTTTAAAGCACGTGTTGATTAGTGATTGCAAAATAAACGATTTGCCGTTCTGTGTAGATAGAGATACATGGCCACATCTGGAGATCTTGCTTGCTTAAGAAGCTACATATAGGGCTTATTGAGAATTTTTGTTTTTGTTTTTGTTCAGTAACACAGTTATACGTAGCACTTAGAACTTCTTCCTTTCTTGTTTAGAAACTTGGAACCTTTTTATGTCCCACTTTTATTATTAAAAAATTCAAGAACTTGACCTTGTTTTTATAGCTCTGACTCATGAAAATATGGGTGTAATTGTGGAGTTGTGATTGTTTTAGCTAGTAAACAGAAACTAATACTTTTTTTCTTGTTTTGACAACCGACCTTTTAAATACAGCAGCAGCTTCCCTGAACTTGGGGTCTGATTCACAGAATAGAATTTGAAATCTGATGAAAATGTATTCATCTTTATTAATTGTTCTTAAATTTGGCCCTTTTAGAAATAAAAGCATCTCCTTTTAATTTTAAATTAAATCTTACTTAATTTCTCTAAGAAAGGGCATTAAAATTTTTGAAAAGTACATATTACACATAATCACACAACTGCCATAATTAGACCTAGTCTTTTGTGACAATAAATAACTTGATCTGTGATCACTGAGAAAACATGAAAATAAAATCATTTAACTCAGTAAATTCCGACTTTATTGGTGGTGTCTGGAACAATAGTACGTTTAAAATTCACACCTGCCTGTCAAAGTGACAATGGTCATGATTTCTCATTTTGTTATTTCATTCTCTAACACATTTTTATTTTCTAAAAAGTATCTTAAATTTATTCTCAGTCAGAAAACCCTCTTTCATTCCAAACTAAGAATCCAGTAAATAACACCCTTGTTTCTGACATCTCTTAACTCTGTAAAAAAAAATTAAAAAATATATATGTAAATCCCAAAATATGTATATAAATATATATAAATCCTCCCAAAATATATATAAATATATGTATGTATACAAAATATATATAAATACATATGTATATATACATATATACAAATACATATGTATATATGTGTATATATATATATATATATACACACATATAAATCCCAAACATCATTGCTATAGTACTTCTCTTTTCCTCACCCCATTTCTCTCTCCACTTTATTTAACAAGAGTTAGTAGGAAATTTTGTTATTGTTAATATAGTATCAGGTGTTTTTAAGCTTCCTGTAGAAGTAATTGAAGCACCAGATAATGTTAAGGGCATTTCAGGCTCTATTTTCAGCCTTGGAGAACAAAACTGTCCAATGCCCTGGTCTGAGGGAATCTGCTGTTCGTTCTCTGTTCCTTTGATATACCCCACCTTGGCGACACCTACCTGGAATTCTGTGTCCACCTCTCAGAAGAAAGCCTCAAGGGGGAGATGCCCTGGGATATGACGTTAGGGCAGCTGACATTTGTGCACTTCCTTAGGATTGGGAAAGTGAAACAAAGACATGGTCAGAGAGTAAGATTTTAGAATTACTTTCTCACTCCTGGCTTCAGAATTTCAAAATCTGTCTGTCTTGTTCTTTCTCTACCTTTCAGACCTTAGCATGTTATTTCATCTTTCCTTTCCTTAGTCTCATATCTAGACTGTGAAATGATGGCAGTAATGACTTTCCTCACTAGGTTGTGTGGAGGAATAAATGACCATATTGTAGTGAACTTATAAATACGGCAAATGAGTGCTTACTCAATTATTGATAGGAATTACTGTTCCTGTGTTGATCCCAATTGGATTGAAGGGAAAAGAGGAGAGGTTGAAAAACTAGTTATCTGTCACACAATTTATTATGGCATCATAGAGTTTCCCTATCTTAAGAACAGAACCTGTCTTACCTATTTCATTTTTGTGGTGTTTTGCATAGCATCTCACATGGTGCTCTCCACGGGTGAGATGCTGAATCTTCATGAATGACTACCTGTGTGTTCAGCCCATTGATCTAGCAGTTTCTGTGTTGCAAGCCTTTGAAAGTCTTTGTCTTCGTGCCAGACATTAGTTTTTGAATAATAGGCCTTTTCAATGAATGCAATAATGTCTCGTTAAAAAGATACTCATCTGGAGACCTTACAAAATTTTCTTTTGAAGATTTTATGTCAAATATGGGAGGTCATTAATAAACTTCTGTTTTTACGTTTGCCTAATTAATTTATATTTGCTTTAAGACTTTGTTCTAAAAATAATTTGTTCTTAGTTAAAAATTTATTTTTATTTGTTTGCCTTAAGACTTGGAACTTTCAAAATATTCGTAATATAGGGATTGAAGTTTGATTTTAATTTACTTTTTAAGAAAAAATACTGTCATTTGGGGAGAGCTTACTTAAGAATAATGGACTACATCTCTAATTTATTGATTCTGTAAGTTTTTATTAACATCTACTGTGTGGCAGGCACTTGGCGGGCTGCTAGGAATGTAACAGCACAATGAATGTGCTAGATTTCATTATGCAATCAGGCTAAAGATAGTCAATGAAATATTTCTAGTGCTTTTGTGGAAAATGTGATATAATTGTTAACAACAACATCCCTGTTTTCAAGAAAACTGGGACAGAGTTAATAAACCTTAGTTTAATGAAGAAATTTGATGTAAGCAGGTGAGTGTTGTATGATACTGACTTACATATATCAGCAGTGTTTCAAAGAAAGGAGAAACTGCATTGCCTTGAGTGATACCTTTGATTTTTAAAGTTGACTATAATTTAGAGAAGTATCAAGAAAGAGAGCAGTGACATTAAAAATGGTTAACATTTATCAGACGTTTACATGTTGTAGACAGTTACACATACACACGCACACACCTCATACACAAGTCTCACACACTTTGAATTAACATTTTCAGTTTTTGAGTTTTAATTCTCTTAACAATTCTGTTATTGTAAGGGCCCATGGGTGGCTCATTTGGTTAAGTGTACAACTCTTAACTCTTGATTTCAGCTCAGGTCATGATCTCAGGGTCCTGATATCAAGCCCTGCGTCAGGCTATGCACTGGGCACAGAGCCTGCTTGGGATTCTCTCTCTCCCTCTCCCTTTACCCCTCCCCTACTTGCTCGTGCATGCTCTCTCTAAAAAAAATCTGTTATTGTTTACTACTGAAATTTTGTAGGGAGTGTTTTCTTCCTTTATCTTTACCACCTCAATTATACCATAAATGTAATGAAAATGAGAGACTAGGAAGCAATATGATATAAACATGACAAAGTCTTATAGGAACTTTTTGTGTAATTAGTGTATTATAAGGAAATACTAATTTCATAGCATTTAGTGAAGAGAAAATGAATTTAAAAATATGAGCTTTTAAAAAGCTTTGGTTTAAATACAGAGAACAAACTCGTGGTTGCAGAGGGGAGGTATTGGGGGAAGGTGAGACATATGAAGGGGGATTAAGAGTACACTTATGATGATGAGTGTTGAGCAATGTATTGAATCACTATATTGTACACCTGAAACTAATATAACACTGAAACTAATATAATACTGGAAGTAAAAAAAAAGAAAAAAGAAAAAAAGCTTTTAGTAGATATTTTAATATTGTTGGCTTAGATAACCCCTAAGTCCCTCATTGTTTCAAGTGCTGCTCCAACTTCATTTCTCTCATTTCTCTTTGAAAGTTTGCAGTGCTGGAATGCCTGGGTGGCTCAGTAGGTTAAGCTTCCAAAGTAGGTTAAGTATCCAACTCTTGGTTTTGGCTTTGGTCATGATATCAGGGTTGTGCGGTCGAGCCTCACGATTCCCTCTGCAGTCAGCTCAGGGTCTGCTTGGGGTCTGTCTCTTCCTCTGCACACTGCCACTTCTGTGCACCCACGCACTCTTTCCAGCTTTCTCTCAAATAAAATAAATAATAAATAATCTTTAGTTATTAATCTTTAAAAAAAGTTTACAGTGCTCAGGAAATAAATTTGTTGCCTTTTCTATTCCAGTTTGTTCTTAGAGAGAAGCCAGAAATGTCCCAGATTCAGCATCTGAGCTGGAGCAATCTTCTATGTCACATAGGTGGGGAGCTTGAGATTGAGAGAAAGAATTTATCCTGGGTCACACAGCCTATGCCCATGCAGGGGCTACACATGGTGTGCAAGACACACTTTCTTACTCACTTCAGGACTTTTTTTTCACAGCACATAATTTTTCTTGGAGGGGAAAACAAATCTAAAACATAAGCTCTTCTCTCTTGCCTTTTAATTTTTAGAAACCAATCTTTTTGCTTATTGTAGAAAACAAGCCTGAATGAATGGACTTAGATTTCTTAATTTTAATCTTGGAAACCATTGAAAGATGAGAGTAAATTAAAATTGTAGTCTGCTTGTTTATATTCATGGATTTGGTGAATGTAAAGCTATGCAAGATACGCAGGGAGCTTAGACTTCCCTCTATTGCCAGGCAACTAGTATGCAAAAAACTAGTAGAAGAGTAAAATAAGGAAAAGCTTATTTAGTTTTGCATTTCGACTCAGGAGATTTCTTTCTGGGTAATACTGTATTCATTTAGCTTTCCCAGATTTTATTCTGAAGTTCAAAGCCCACTATCTCTGCCCAAGCCTTGTATTTATGGTGCCTCATCCATGACTATCCAAATCAAACACTTTGTTACCTTGGACAGCATCTTTGGAATTCTGTGTTTTTCAGCAGCACTTGACTGTTTAGAGAGTATGACCTTGTTGATGGGATTGTTCTGATTCTGCTTGCACGCAAGCTCTCTAGTTTGTTTTTTTAATAATTTGGTTGTTTCATTACAATTCTTACTCCACATCTTACTTGGACCTATTAAAATATTGAAATCTGAGAAAACTTATTTGAATGAGTTTGTTTTTTGAGTAAAGTGAGAATAATGAAGCAGAGGAAGGAAGCTGGAACCTCCACTGGTACTTAGATAATAGGGGTCAGATTTGCAAGGATGTTCTCTTGCAATGGCTTTGTTAATGTTTAGGTACTCCTCCTTTTGGTTGTGCAGATATAACTGGGTACATTACAGTGCTTGCTAAGATTTTATTATATATATATATATATATATATATATATATATATATATAAATATAAGCCACATATTTTTATTTTATTTTTATTTGCATATCTCTCCAAACATTGGCATAGTAAAAATACACAGGGTTTTCAGCCCCTATCATTGATGGAACTCAGTGAGAAACAGCAATGCAGTCATTATAAGAGTAAATTTAAATACACTTGTAATAAATTTTCAATAGGAAATAACAAATTTGCAGTAAAAATATTGATGTCCCTAGACTGAAGTTTCAGTATATCTCAACTTCTCCTTTTCTTATATGAAAGGTTATGTGTTAGATCACCTCATTTTATAACAGTCTGAACATTCATTCTTTGCTTTTTTTGTTTTGTTTTGTTTTTAAGTAAACTCTATACCCAGCATGGGGCTCAAACTCCACAATCATGAGATCAAGAGACCCATGCTCTACTGACTGAGCTAGCTAGGTGACCCTGAACATTCATCCTTTGCACATTATTTTTCCAATTTAGACAAGATTTCTAGGAGAAAGTACCTATTCCATAAGGCAAGATTTAAGATTTAATTGATAATGTATTGAAATAATTGATTTCGTTGTTGTTATTTTGAGCTTTATTTAACATTTATTTATCTTGCCATCTTAACTTGCAGTAAATCTTTTCCTGTTACTAGAAGTTGTCTTCTGGGTGCATTCCACAGTTAGAGTGTCAAATCTGCCTTAGGCTGAAGAGCCTGGCCTACTTCAGGTACCTCAAAGTCCTTCTCCTTCTAAATGGGAGAACTGATATTTACTGACTTCTGTGGCTAGCTCTTATGTCTATGTACCACAGTAATTCTCCTTGGCATATGTAGATTTGGATCACCAACTTACTGTCGCAAAAAGACCATTTTAACTGTCTTCTTTCAGATCATAATCAGAAAATACTGTTTATTTTTCTACCTGTTTGAAAAGCTACCCTGACCAAGGTATTAATACCTAAGTGAGCACATGGTTATTCACTTTATTTTAATCATTACTCCCTAAATGCTCACTTCTTAAGATAGGGTGGCTACTAGCCAAAAGTGGCTTTTGAGCTCTTGAAATGTAGCTATGCACCATATTTCAAAGATTTAGTATAATAAAAGAAATGTAAAATATCCTATTAATAATATTCATATTGATCACATACTGGAATGATACTGTTTTGGATATATGGGGCTAAATAAAATATTTTATTAAAATTGATTTTATCTTTTTATCTTTTTAACTTGGTAATTTAAAATTACATGTGGCTTATAATATATTATTTTGGACAGTGCTGCCTTAAAAGAAACATGAAAAATGGTTTGTTTAGAATGATTTTGTTAGCCTGGGTTTGTTATCTGTGTGCAGAGTTGCAAGATTACTTTAGAGCAGTGTAATTTTCAGATTTAGAATTACCTAATGATTAATAATTTGCTTCCTTCGAAATCGAGTGAAAACTTGAAAACTGCATATGGGGTGGATATGACATTTACAAATGGACAATTGCAAACTGCCAGCACAGTGCCTTTATTGCCATCCCGATTATCTTCTCAATACATGTTGACACTAATGCACACAGTGGAAAATGTTTTAGTGGACTTTTTTTTATTTTTATATTTTTAAAGATTTTATTGATTTATTCATGAGAGACAGAGAGGCAGAGGCATAAGCAGAGGGAAGCAGGCACCCTGCGGAGATGCAGGACTCCATCCAAGGACCCCAGGATCACAACCTGAGCCAAAGGCAGAGGCTCAATCAGTGAGCCACCCAGGCGCCCCCAGTGGACATTTTTGTTTTAAAAATTAAAAAATGTATACTTTAAAATTGTAATTATTGTCATGACTGGTACTGTAGGGGAGCCTTGCTTTGGGTTTGTGTTACGCTTTGATGAATTTCCAGACTCCAGAGTAAATCAAGGGTTTTTCTACATGTGAGTGAGATGGAGTTTTTCTGCATCTATGTGCCTTACTTGATTATAGGAAAGCAACCATGGTAGCTAATTAGCTTGATTCTCTTTTAATTGCCATTTCCTAATGTGTCACACAAGTGAGAAAAGAAAAATACTAATTTGATAAAGATGACTGACTTATTTTTAGTTAACTGGGCTCATTTTCTTTTTAAAATCAGAAGGCTGCAATAAAGCATATAAAAATTGGAAACATAATTATGTAGAGATAAATTATTCAAAATGAAGTTTTAAAACAAGTACTTTTATTACTCTCAGAAATAGTTCACTGATTAAGACAGTTACTCTATTTCGTCATGGCTCAGGAGAATGTGTGATCATAGGAGTGAAAGATGAAAAGGATGTAGGTGATACCTTTTGGCCAAACATCTAGGGACTATTTTCTGTAATATCTGGCTCAGCTATGAAGGGTAGTGGAGAGTCAGGATATGGACAAAAATCAATGGTCTAAGAAATTATGATCTAGGTATATTATTTTAAGGCACTAAGGTTCATACCAATTGAAAAATAAAGAATAATAGAGTTTCTGTACATACAGTGTAAACAATGTAGAGGTGATACAATAAGATCTAAGTGTATGGAGATAACTATCAGAGGAACTAAAAATGCATATGTTTAAATAAATGTCTGTGGGACTGAGCTGGGATTTGATTTTCATAATGAGGTAGCTTCCTGTACCTTGTAATGTTGCTATTGGTCAGCATTTCCTTCATATATATTTTTAAGTTGGTCTCAGGCAGGGAGTCTTAAAATGTGGTTCAGGGTTTGGTTGCATCAGAATTATTAAAGTGCATGCAAAATGTGGATTTCTGTGTGCCACTTCAGAACAGTTGAATCCCATTTGCTGGGTGTGATGCCTGGAAATCTGTATTTTGACTTGAATCCCAGGGGAATCCTGAGAGGATTAATGTGTGAGAACCTCTGTAAGGTGTCAGAGTATTACACTTGGTGAATATTTTCATGACACGTAAAGTATTTTGGCAACAACTAAAATGAATATGCACTATAAATTTGTTGGGGTTGGTGTAATACACAACTCTAGCCAGCCCTGAACAGGGTAATATTGGGATTTACAAAGTACTTTTTGGTAGCGGTAATTGGGGATCAAGAGTTTCTGTATCAGTGGTGAGAGGTCAGTATACTATTTCTATACTATTTCCCAATTATTGGAGCTAAAAGTGCTCTGATTTCTCTTCAGATTGTATGAATCTTTCACCTTTTACCAATTCTTGGGGCTAGCAAGTCTTTTATGGATACAGTATTTTATAACACTGTGGGCAGCGTATAGAGAATTAACCTTAAACAAAGTTTGTTCTTTACCTGGGTGGTAGTCTGTTGTGATCATGTCAGGGATGGCATCCCTGTCTCAGCCAGGTTATCTGCAACACCATACACACTGCTTCTGCCTCATTTATGATATTTTGACAGCAAATAATAAAACACTAGGACTCAAACTAGCTTAAATATGAAGGACATTTATTTTGCAAGATGAGAACTGCTGGAAGCCGCAGTCAGAGGCTAAGTGATGTCATCAAGAAACTAGTTATATAGGCTTCATCGTAAGGTTGCTTTTCCTCCTGCTTTCAGGATGCCTGCCATTAACAACTGGTATTTTGCCTGCTTACTTGTTCAAATTTAACAGAAAGAGTGAGGGGAAATCCGTCACATAAGCCAGGAATTCACATCCTTTCTTTCATTCTTATTGGGGCCAATTTGGAGCTAAGGATGGAGCCATCTTACTCTTAAGTCTTGGCAGCAAGAGAACTGGATACTCCAAAAAAATTAGGACTTTTTTTTTTTTTTCAAGAAGGAAGAAAGGACACTATAAGGCAACTAACATCGCCTGTTGTATAGACATTTTAATTTATTGTTTTTAAAAATACTTATTTTTTCATGAGAGACAGAGAGGCAGAGACATAGGTAGAAGGAGGAGCAGACTCCCTGTGGGGAGTCCAATGTGGAATTCAGTCCCAGGATCCTGGTATCAGTACCTGAGGCAAAGGCAGATGCTCAACCACTGAGCCACCCAGGTGCCCCTGTGTAGACATTTTAGTATGTTTCATGACAAGTACTACTGGTAATTTGTAAAATAAGTAATTCAAACTTTATAGGTAAAAGTATAAATGCAATGATACATAATAGTTGATGAACACTGACTATATTTTAGGCACCACTCTAAATAGTCTTTATGTATTAATTCATTTCATACTTAGACCAGTATGTTAAATTAAGTACCACTGTTTTATCTATTTTATGGATTAGGAAACTGGGACATAGAGAGATTAAATGACCTGACCCAGGTAACATGAGTAGGAAGTGGCAGATGGGGATTTGAACTTTCAGACTGGCTCCAGAGCTCACTTTCTTACCTGCTGCAATATGACTGTCACAGTAAGTGCTGGACGATGTTGGTAAGCTTGAGTTGAATAAGGGCTTGAGAGGTGAAGAGTCATAGGGTTCATGAATCAAGGTTATTGTCACAACTCTTTAAATTGCTGATGATCAGGACAGCTTGCTCATGTTGGTGTCACAAAAATTTCAAGTTGAAATAGAGTAATTATTCAAACCAGAGGTAATAATGGTAACAACAATAATGCTTATGATGATAAATAATAATAAATCAACTTACATTCCAATTATCAACCCCTGTGGTTAACTTATACTTATGGTTTCACTATTATCTGGGAAGGTAGCTATTTTAAATTTCCTAAAACCATGCATTCATTCCCTGCCTCTTTGCATTCGTTAAGCACGATACTCATTTTGTTCGGCCAACACATGTGTATCTGTTAAGTCTGATTCTCTAACAGTGATTTCAAGGATAAATAGACACAGCATCTTTGCTTTTAAGTAATGGATGGTACAGTTAAAGAAAACCAACAGGTAAAAATGTAGCCATAAGATAGAGTAATAATTACTGAAATAATTATTACTGAAATAATAATTACTGAAATAATTATTACTCAGAGAAACTAGCATCGAGACAAGAGGTCTGCAGTTTGTTGGGAAATGTCAGCAGTTTGGGAAAGTTCTGATGGCAGAAGGTTCTGGAAAATGAAGTGAGTACACCCAATCAGGAAGATTAGATAGAAACATTTTAGAAAAGTAAAGAGCGTATGCAAAGGCACTGGGAACTGAAGAGCTTATACGTTTGAGAAATGTAAGTGAAATGCCTCATTAGGTTCTGAAAAGAGGATTGAGAGGAAGGTGGTAGGAATTTAGATTAGACAGATATTTTTGGAATCTTTAAATTTTTAAGATTCACTGAATTTTAAATCTTCAAGATAAATTATTTGTGGTTTGGGCTGAGAAAAGGGTTTTTGACCTTTACCTTCTTGATTTTTAGTTTTGATTTACGATCTTTATTCAAAGATCCCTGATATTTGGAAAAATAGATAAATTTGGGATTGTTGGTCACATTGTGGTGTCTCCATGGCATAATTGTTAAAGAATTCTTTAATATTGGGTGTGTTTCAACGTGCTGAAGAAGTGTGTAATTTGAATAAAATTATTTAAAAAAAATTTGATGTTCAAAATGAAGACCCTGAATTACTTATTTTCCACACATATTTTTGAGTACAGCATGCCAGAAATACAGCTTTTCCATAAAATATGATATGTATGCACTTTTAAACCTTTGGATTATCATATATCAGTTTCATTGTAGTAGAATTATTGTATTCCACTATTATGTGGTTATTTCAAGTTAATATAGGTATTAGTTTTATTGAGCATATTTGTATGTCTTTATATACTTAAACTAGATTCTCTAGGGTATATTTTAAAAGTGGAATTGTTGGATTAAGCTAGGCTAATATTCAAAATTGCTTTCTTAAATTGTTTGTATCATACTTCAGGTAAAATGAAAGCCACCATTTCTCCCATTCTCGCCAGTAGTTTATGTTACATTTTAAAATTCATATCAATATTATAGTGTTAAATCATATCCCATTGTTATTTTAATTTGCATCTACTAATTATTAATGAGTTGGAACATTTTTTAAGTTTACTGAAAGTTTAGAACTTTGTTTCTGTGAAGTTTTATATTTTTTGCATGTATGTCTTTTATTGGGTTTTAAATATTTTTTCTTAAATATTTTTAGGAACTGTGTGTTCTGAATAATTGGTTTATGGGATCCAAAACTTTTCACGTCTGGTGTCAATTTTCATTTCCCTGAAAGTCATTTAACTCTCTCCCTATTCCATTTGGTTACACTTGGAACATTTTGATTGTAAACTTCTTGTGATGGTTAATGTCAGAAACAAGCCTGCTTCATAATTTTAGTGGTTAAGACGAGGGTTTTGAGTCTAAAAGTTTTGGTCTGAGTCTAGGCTCTTCATGATCTTCGGTAGTTACTTAATCTCTCTAATTTCTACTTAGAAATAGTAACTTGTTACAACAAACTCACACAAACACAAATATTTAATTGAGAGCTTGGAACCATATCCACAATAAATGGAAACAATAATAATATTACTAATAATAAGAAAAAGAACAGCATCAGTACTTTTTGTTTTGTCAAATACCTTGTGCTTTCGGAGTGCTCTTATTTAAATAAATTTTGGTTAATCTGAACATTTCCTAATTCATATTTTAATAGTTCATTGTGATGTTAGTTGCATACAGTGATTGATTTCTGCAGTTTCCATATACTGGAAGTCATATATCTTGCTTATGAAATCATTACTCAAGGGTTTCATAATTTGCACAAAATCTATATAGCTACTTCTTTATTGGGTAGTCTTGACTAAGTGTTACATTTGCATATATTTATGTAGTTCACTAAATCAATATGTTCTTTGTAAACTGATATATATAAAATCTTTTCATACACAATTTATAAGAGCATTTATTGATTTAATAAATCAGACATTTGTCAACCATGCATAAGTGTAAATTATTGTTTATAATATAAGCATAGTTCTTTAGAGTACGTAATTCATCATTCAATTAACATAAGTATATGATTAATCAGTATTTACCTCCCATGGCCCAGATCCTGCAGGAAAGGAACTTTCTTTGATACATAGAAGTTAAAATTGTTTCTCGTTTGCTGATTCTCTTAGGGTGCTTTTGTATTTTGCAGATGTTTTAAATTTAGATTTTTTTAATACTCCATAGTAACAATTAAATAGACTTAACAGCTAGTTAGAATGCATAATTTCTTCTCAAAGACAATGCAGCAATTTCTGAAGGTTTGATTAAAATTCCTGATTAAAATTCATCAAAAACTAACCTCACAATATCTGAATATAATATTTAAATGATTTTAACGCTTGATCTTTGGAATATATTCCAAAGAAATATTCCGGAGAGAGGGAGAGTGATTGATGAGGGGACATATTCTGCTGCTTTTCAGGGAAAATAGCCAAGTGTAGAGACCATACTACTTGCCAAGATTTTCTTTTGAAAATGACCATATTGACTGCTTCTTTTGGATTTGAGTGAATGCTGATTTTATCCTGCTTTTCCTTCTCACACTTTTCTTTTGTTATCAATGGGGAGTTGTTGTTTTTTTTAATTCTTAATTAAGAATTAATTCTTAATTCATAATTACAAAATTAGGCAGTATGGGTTTATAATCTATGTATTTACCATATTTTAAAATAATACACTTTAACTTTTCTTCATTCACTTAACAGTTTTAGACAGTTTCTGTTGAATGCATGCTATATTAGTATTTGTCTCTGATATCTTCTTATTCCATAATGTCTCAGTATAGCCATTTTACAATTTTTATTTGCATCAATAATTAATATTTACAGTGATTATATCATTATATCTATATATGTTTTTCCTTCTACAACTGTTTATTGTTCCTAGAGTTAAAAATTGCCTATGAATTTTTTTCCATTAGCTTTTCTTTGACTATATATCAATTATTTAAAACAAATTTTTTTAGAACACTTGTCATGGCTTTCAGTAATTTTCTCAAGTGGTCAAACATATCAAATAAATTATCAGTGACTTATCCGTTCCCACTTTCTGACCCATTCCTGGAGTCTTTTCTTGGGTCCATTTTTTTTTCTTGAGCCTGACCCATATTCTCTGCAGGTTTGATATCTTATCTCCTTTTTTTTTTTTTTTTTTTTTTTTTCTTTAAGACATACACTCTTCTGGCAGCCAAAGAAAAGTTGTGTTTAAAGTTATTTTTTTGAGTCTGGGCATGTCTAAAATAACTTGATTTGATCCTCACTTGAAATGATAGATTGAGAAAATATGGAATTCTGATTTAGAATTCATTATTCCTTATAATTTTGAGGACATTACTCAGTAGTCTTACAGTATCCAGTGCTTTTGAATAATCTAGTATCCTAATTATAATTACTCATTATATAACCTGTTTCTGTATCTCTGGAAGCTTTTCAGAACTTTCTTTATCCTTGAAGTTCTGAAATTTTACAATGATGTGGTTAGGAGTAAACTTTAGAAAATAACTCTTGGACTTGGCATTTGCAGCAAATTTTCTTAGTGTAGAGGCTCCCATCCTAGGAGATTTTCTTGTATTACATCTTTGATAATATTTCTTCAGTTCCTTCAACTCCTTTTTTGGGGTCTGCTCCTCAACTTTCTTTAATGTTCCTCTGTGTTTTTTATCTTTATTTTCATATTTTCCATGTCTTTATCTCTTCTGCTTTTTCAAGGTTTCCTCAATTTTATCTTCCCATTCCTTTGTTGAAATTTTAATTGCCAATATATTTTCTATTTCTAGAGTTCTTTCTTAATTTTTTATTTTTTTTCCTTTTGAAAATACTTAAAATACTTGGTTCTAGTTTTATGCACAGATCTACTCAGTTTACAGTGGGATTATATCCTGGTAAACCTATCACAGATTGCAAATATTGTTAAGTCAAAAATGCATTTAATACACGCAACCTGCTGAATATCAGTAACTTAGCCTAGGCCATCTTAAATGTGCTTAGAATACTTACAGTAGCCTACAGTTGGGCAAAATCAATCCAACACAAAGCTCTATTTTATAGTAAAGTTTTAAATATTTTCTGTAATTTATTAGATTCATTTTCAAAATTCTAAGTATAGTTTCTACTGAATGCTTATTGCTTTTGCACCATCATAAAGTAAAACAATATATATGTAGAACCATTATAAGTTGGGGACCATCTGTAGTCAATATCTGCATTTCTCTATTTCTCTACATCAACTTAGTTTCCTCTACTTCCTTCATTGTTTCTGTTTTCTCCACGTTTCCTTTTGGGTTTGTTTTAGACACCTACATTTATGTTGGAAGCTTTTCTCAAATGTTTAGTGATCTTTCCTTGCCTGTTGGTAAAGCAGTGGGTGAAGGAAGAATCCTCACTGTCATTAAACCCTATTACTGTTGGAAAATATAATAGAAAAAAAGGGAAAAATGAGAAATGAGAAGACCAAAAGAGAGAAATATAGACAGACCAAGAGTCAAAGATGAGTGGATGGATTGATCAGGGTGTGTGTATAAGTATGTATGCAGGAAGAGGGGAAGAAGGAGACAGAAAGAGAATACATGGTAATGATAATATATATTCAGGGATGTTTGTGACATGAACTTAATGACCCTTCAATAGAGACAAGCTGTATGCAGATTTTGGCTAGAAAAAAAAATGGCAATGAGGGAAAGGTCATATTAATAATTTTCTGGAGTTCATTATTATGTTTTAATTTCTTTACATTATTATTCCTAAAATATTCCTTTCTCGGTTATTTAAAGGTGATAAAATGAGCACCTTCCATCACCTCATCACTTATATGCACATTTCTGCTACTGTTATCAAAAGGAAATCTATTTGCAGTTTTGGTTCAACCTGAAATATATATTGAAAAATCTTTTTTTTGTAATTACATGAATCTTTGCTTAAATTCTCTCTTCTACTGATTTTTACCTCTATTTTGGGATGATTTATGAGGCAGTGGTTGTTGGTGCCTTGGAACATATCAACAATAGTAATAGAGAAGTACTCACATGATTCTTATTTATATCCTTTTAAAAAGAAAATTGTCCCATGAAGAGGAATCAGAGATTAGATGGGGTTCAACACCCAGTGGTAGCCAGATCTTACAAAGTCCTGCTAATTCTCGTTTCTGTAACTACTCTTTGTTCTGGTAGGACACTTTTTAGAGAAAGATAAGGAACAACTTGTTTGTGTGTGTGTTTGTGTGTGTGTGTGTGTGTGCGCGCGCGCGCGCATGCATGCTCCTTTATGGTGCACATGTTCTTGGATTTCATCTTTTTCAGAGTGTTAATACTTAAGGGTAGGTAGTAGATTTAGCAGTTTAACTCTGCTCTTGACTTTTGAAACAGACTGCATATTTGATGAAAAATTATTATATCTGAGAGATTTTGGTTTGAATGACTACCTCGCTTTGGTGTATCCAACTCTATCTCTTATCTCATTTCTATCTATATATTATTATTCACATACACATTCATGGATGTGTTTGTATACACTCAAGTATTTGAATGTTTTCTAGCATAAACGTGTTAGTATGTTTAGCTACTTTTTAAGAAAATGAATGGTTCCTTGTTATTGATCATCTATAAAATGGAATGTTAATCCCTTCTCTTGTGAACACAGCTGTATATATGTGTATATGAACCTTTGCTCCCTTATCCTACCTCCTCAGTACTTCCTAATTCGACCTATAATAGCGCTGACTCTTCTGATACCATTCATTTATGTTTTGAACATTACTGTCTATAAGACATGGATCCCCTCTCTCTCTATGCCAAGAGAAAACCAGTTTTGTTCAGGAAATGACCCTTTGTGAAAATGAGTGACCTCCTTCCCAGGCCAGGGGGAAAAGCAAGGTAGTTTAATCCAGTCATGTGTCTTGTTGCTCTTGCCTACCTCCCCCTTCTTCCCTGTCCTCATTGATTCAGGACTGGCTGTGGGACACACATCTGGCCTCTAAAATACGAGTTTGCTGCTGCAAGGCTTCAGGAACTGACTCCTATGCTGGGAAGAAGGAAACACACATAGGAAGCTGCTTCTGTTTTAGACGTTCTCCTGTCTGGATGTAATGTTGGAACTGCAACAGCCACCTTGTAGGCCACACAGGAAGCTGACCCTCAGGTGAAACTGGGATATCCTAAGAGAGCAAAGATGGGAAAAAATCTGAGTCATGGATGACACTGTTGAGCTGCTGAGTTAAATGATCGTGGAGTACCTCACTCTTACTCCCCCACCCCAACAGCTATACTCCTGCATATATTTCTGTACTTATAATCAAGGTCTTTTTTTAAAAGTCGTTTCAGTTTGGATTTTTGACACTTGCAGCCAAAAGCATCATTGGTAAAACATATTACTGCTTTAACTTTTATTTCCGTTTTCCATAGTGATTATTAATACACGTGTTAGCCTTCTTTTGGCTTTAAAGCCATGGGGTAAATGATAACTAGGTTATTTGTCTAGCTTTGTTTCAATAATAATAAATCTTTGGAGAAATAAAAATCTAAAGGGTTTTTCTGCAAAATTGATTTATCTACTTCCCGAAAGATCTCATTATTTCTTCTGTCTCTGATAAATATTTATGGTAAAATATGATTTTCTTCTTTATCAATTTAAATTTGTATTATTCTTCACTTTGTTCAAGATGGTTTGAAGTAGATTACAAAGTAGAATGGCAAGAACTAAATTATGTTATGTCCAAAACAATAAGAACATCAGTATATACTGACCTTTGGCAATACATTGGTTAACATTTTGTAGACTTATCCCCGAGCTATGTATTTAGAAATAGATATTTGGCATTTTATTAAAAGAAAAGAACTTTTGGAAAAGGTTTTCTTTTTCTCCATAGTGAATATATACTGATTTGTGAAGCATCTATAAAACAACAAAATGTTCATGTTTTTCATTCTCTGATTATTGTTGATTGCAGAAACAAAATAAACAGGAACATTTTGGAGTCTATTCAATTTCTCATTGATTTTATGTTAATATATGGAGATATTTTAAGAAGCATACAAAATGGTATTTTTGTTAAAGATCCTTGGCAAAACAACCTACCAGGTGTTTTAATTACTGCAGTTTATTATTTCTTCACTCATTATTCAATAAGCCCTGAGGATCAAGCTCTACAGGCCATCCTGAATATAGAGAAGTCCCAGTCCTCAAGACACTCCCAGGTTAAGGGACAGGTAAAGAGGCAGACATTATAGTCTATTCTAATGTTACAAGTGACAGACAAGTGCAGGGAGCTATGGGAGCATATGGAATGGGAACCAAAAATGTCGCTGGTAGGGAGAAGAAGGAAAGTTTTTATACTGGTATAAGGAATATTTAGGGGCACCTGGATAGCTCAGTCGGTTAAGTGTCTGACTCTTAATCTCAGCTCAGGTCTTGATCTCGAGGTTGTGAGTTCCAGCCCTGTGTTGGGGTCTACTTAAAAAAAAAAGAAAAAAAAAAGAGTAAAATTGGTATAAGGAATATTTAAAACAGGAAAGGAGGAGGCACATAAAATGTTTTTAAAGAATTTCTAATGTTAATTATTGGGCTCGATCTTTATTTTGTTTTTATGTTCATGGCATGAGATTTATGTAATAAATTCAGTGCAGGGATATAATAGTAATACAGCAACTAAAATTTACTCGGTGTTTACCATAGTGGTTAAAGAGCATGAAGATTGGGGGCACTTGGCTAGAAAAAAAATGGCAATGAGGGAAAGGTCATATTAATAATTTCCTGGAGTTCATTATTATGTTTTAATTTCTTTACATTATTATTCCTAAAATATCCCTTATTTTAGGAATGGTTAAGTATCTGCCCTTGGCTCAGGTCGAGTCCTGCATTGGGCTCCCTGCAGGGAGCCTGCTTTTCCCTCTGCCTATGTCTCTGCCTCTCTCTATTGTCTCTCATGAATAAATGAATAAAATTTTTAAGAAAGAAAAGATTTTAAATCCAATGTGACTTCAGGCATGGTAATTGTGTTGTATTTTTCTCATCTGTAAAATGGAGGTAATGGTAGTCTTTATGTTACAGGGTTGTTGTGAGGTTGCAAAGAGTTGAATCTCTAAGGGATTGAGAGAAGTGCTTGGCATAGCTTGAGTGCTCAATAAATTTAAGATATCATTGTTATTATTTGGATGTTCTCACTTAATCTTTCCAATAATCTAACAAGGTAATTTGGTAGACAGAATAAAGCCACCACACGTCCACATCTCCTAATCCTTGGACCAGTGAATATGTTCCTTTACGTGATACGAAGGCATTTGCCAATAGGATTAAATTAAGGTTTTGAGATGGGGAGATTATCCTGGATTACCATAGTGAGCCCAGGGTAATTATGCAAGGATCCTTATAAGAAGCAGGAGAGTCAGAGTAGCAGGTGTAACAAAGGCAGCAGAAGGTGGTGTGTGTGGGGGGGGGGGGGAGAGGGGGAGGGTGCGGAGACAGAGTCAGGGATTTGTTTACTGTGAAGATGGAGGAAAATACGAGGAGCCAAGGAATGGAGGCAGCCTCTGGAAGCTGGACATGCAGAGACCTCATTTACTCCCAAGCCTTTGAGGGGTGTGTGGCTCTGCTGACAACTTCAATTTGACTTGGTCACACTCATTTTGGAATTGTGTCATCCAGGACTACAAGATAATAAATTTGTAAAAGTTTAAGCCACTGAATTTGTGGTAATTTGTTACAGCTGCAGTGGACAACAAATGCAGATTTTTACAAAGGAGGAAATGAGCTCTGGGTAGTGAAGTTTCGGGCAAGGTTATTGGAGATTGAAGGGTATGAGTGGGGCACATAGGCTGATAGGAGCCTCCAGGGAAGGACCCAGGCCTTCAATCCTGTGTAGTCTGATGTTAGTCTCCCTCCAGCTTACTGTGCCTCAAGTCCTGAACCTGTCCAGTGTCTTATGGGGGCAAATGGCCTCTCCTTCTTTAGATACATTCTTACAGGGTAGCCCACCACTAAGCTTTTCTACTCTTAAATTACTTAACACTTTTCTGGCCCCTTCTCTTTTTTTTGAAAGTGTTAGAAATTTTCTTTCCACTGATGGCTCTCCTTTTCTTCCTGTCCTTGTGAATTTATATGCCCCCTCACCTTCCTTTACTGTCATTTTGGTAAGGGTTTATCAGGAACTGAAAATCATTGGTCAGCTAGTCACGTCCAACCCAAGCAGCCTGTTAATTTTTGACCTATGGCAGGTCCTCCTCTTCAGTACCTCAAAAGACTGCAAGCAGTAGCATGAATTCAGCGAGGCTAGTGCAGTAGAGCAATGTCTCACGTGTTCTTTATGAAAGCACCCACAGTTTTTGTTGCCTTTAGTAATCTCTCCATATAATCTTTTTTCATTATTATTCAAGTATAATTTGCTCCATATTATCTCAATGGTGGATCAGTTAGGTAGGAGACAAAATGCTCCTACACAGCCTGCCAAAATAGTCATTATGGATAAATTTCATAATTTTGAACACATTTTTATGAATTCGCTTTTAGTTTTATGATTTTTTTTTTAGGAATTTACTCATACTTCCATGAACTCCTCTATTTTGGGAGAAGAATGGAAATTGCATTTCACACTTATTTGGGGATCTGTCAGTGTCCTCGTATTCCTAAAGACCTTTCCTAAAAATGAAATATTGCAAATAGAGGTTACCAAAATTGGTCATTTGATAAGGAAAAGATCATATGATTAATTAAAATTTTTAAATGTTTCTTTTTTTAAGATTTTATTCATTTGTTAGAGAGAGTGCTTGAGAGAGATAATGGGGTGGGGGAGAGGCAAAGGAAGAGGGATAGAGATTTTATTTATTTATTCATGAGAGACAGAGACATAGGCAGAGGGAGAAGCAGGCTCCATGCAGGGAGCCCAACATGGGACTCGATCCTGGGTCTCCAGGATCAGGCCCTGGGCCGAAGGCAGCGATAAACCGCTGAGCCACCGGGGCTGCCCAAGGGAGAAAGAATCTTAAGCAAACTCTGCACTGATGGGGAGCTCCATGAGGTTCCATCTCACGACCCTGAGATCATGATCTGAGCTGGAACCAAGAGTCAGACGCTTAGCCGAGTGCACCACCCAGGCGCCCATAAAATGTTTCGTTTTAAACAAATATTCAGACCACTACGTTATAGTCAAATGTTAACAAGGGGAACAAGTAAATGTTAAGAGAATAGTTTTAAAAAGCTAGTATTTAAATAAAAATACATGTTTAAATAAATTAAGTAAAAATAGCATGTTTAACTTTTGACTTACGTTAGCAAATTCCTGGGCCAGCATGTAACTGGAAATTTTAACTATAAGGTCTTCACAGCACAGATAGGTACAGAGCTGCTTTCTCAGTCTTGTGTAATGCACAAGAGCAATGCAGGCTTTTTTTTATCTGTTCTTTAAAAATGAACACTATATTAGATTTTTATTGTGAGTTTTTGGTTCCCAGCTTTCTACTTGTAATTCCATTCCTCTTTAACGCCCACTTGTAAAAGCACATCTGAATGAATGAAACTGACATTGTAGCAAGAATCTCAAATTTATTATGCCTTACTAAAATGAGTAATTCTTTCCTAATCTTTGCTGTGCTTCAAAATGGCTATATGAAACACTTGTGTTTACACATGGAGATTACGAATTGTCAAATGGGAGCCTTTTTTGAAGAAAGGAAAAAGCTGTTATTCCTTACATTAGAATTCTGTCAAATTACAAAGGAGGCCAGTTTGATGGTATTGCACAGAGCTTTCTAAGTGAGATAATTATATGATGTAGGATAGTTCTGACTTAATAGTTGTATCACTACAGTGAATATGGTTCTTTACTTGCTCATCAGAGAGTTTGATGATTAAGCAAACTAATGCCTTTGCAACACTAAGATTCTCAGATTAAAGGAATTTGGTAAAATGTTTAGTTTCTTGATACTAATGAATGTAAGGTGTGTTTGAATAACTATATTGTAAGTTTGTGATGTGGTTTATGTTAATTACATTTATTAATTCATTTGACAAATAGCAACTGCACAAGGCAAAGTGGGCAGGTAAGATCATGTTGGGCATTGTAAGAAATTTGAATTTTATTCTAACTACAAGGGAGATCATTGGAGAACTTTAAGCAGGGAAGTTACAGGATTTGTAAATAGTAAATGAGTTATATAATTTTTAAATAGATCACTTTGGCATCCCACACACAATGGGTTATTTGGGAGTAGCAAAGAGGGGTTTGGAAGACAGGATGGAGGCATTACCGAAGTTCAGGGGAAAGATGATGCTGGCTTGCCTTGGGGTTAAAGACAAGGATATGCAGAGCAGTGGATAGCTTCCAAAAGTGGTGTCAGATGTGAGGGCAGATGAGGGAAGGAAAGGAGTAATCATGATTGCATAGTTTTTGGCCTGAGCAAGTATTTAGATGGTAAAGATAGAGAAGTCTGAGAAGGAGCACATTTGAGAGTGGTAGGGGAGGGAATCAACAGCTAGGTCAGATGGGAAGTTAGATTTTTACCTGGGGTTCAAGTGTGAAGTCAGGGTAGGAAGGAGGGATTTGGGGTTTGTTGAAGTAGAGGTGACATTTAAAGCCTGGGAACAGATGATGTAACATTTATGCAGATGAGAGAAAAGGTTGCAGGACCAAACCCTGGAACATTCCATAAGTTAGAGGTCAAGCAAGATGATAGATTCAGCATTTAAAACTAAAGGAAAGGGCAGCCCGGGTGGCTCAGTGGTTTAGCGCCGCCTTCAGCTCCGGGCCTGAACCTGGAGACCAGGGATCGAGTCCCACATTGGGCTCCCTGCATAGAGCCTGCTTCTTCCTCTGCCTGTGTCTCTGCCTCTCTCTCTCTCTCTCTCTCTGTCTCTCATGAATAAATAAATAAAATCTTTTAAAAAAATAAAACTAAAGGAAAGAGAATAGACATAGAAACTAAAAGAGGGTATGGTGTCATGGAAGCTAAGAAAGTGTCGTAAGAAAGGGAACATTATTAACATTATCAGTGCTAATGACAGTACAGTTGTGATAGAAGTTATCATTGGATTTGGAGTTATGAAGGTTGTTGATTATAATAACAGGACAGAACCTGTTATTGGCTTGGAAGAATTACATTAGATTATCCTAGAGTATGTTTGGATGCTGATAGAAATGATTTAAAAGGTAAGGAGACTTTGATGATGACAAACAGGCTAATTTCACATGTGAAGTTGTTGAGAAATTGAGAGTATAATCATGAAGGAATTGTACAGTTGTGACCAATTGAAATTAAATTTAAAATCTGGGAATTTGACCATCTGTAAGAACTTTGGTAAAACTTAATGAATATTTGCACAATTTTACAATTTCACAGTTTCACCATCAGGGTCTAACTCAGGCAGTGGTTTGCAGTCATTAAGGATCTAGTACATGTGTCAAGGGAAGTTGTGTGTTTGGGGGCCCTCTTACTCTTCTATTTTCGGTTCCTCAGACTCCAGGGTCTTTCCATTAGCGACTTGGCTGCAGTTCACAAAAAGCCCATAATACAATTGGTGTAAGTGGGAAGTTTTTTCCTTCTTGTGTACGTCTTTCAGGTCTGTTCTGAGACCCAGGCCGTTTTCACTCATTCTTTCCTTTTGGGGCAGGATGGTATTCCTGTTCCTGACAAGATGGAAGATTGGAGAAAGACAGTGGCAAAGGTACATTTACCACCTGCCTTTTATTTTATTTTATTTTATTTTATTTTATTTTATTTTATTTTAATTTTTTTACCACCTGCCTTTTAGAGGGTGAGCCCAGAACCTGCTACACAATACTTTTGTGTTTATCATATTGACCAGAATATGATGATATCATAATTCCTGGATACGCAGGGGAAACTGGAACATACAGCCTTGATTTGGGGCAGGCATGTTCCAAAAAATACCAGATTTCTATAAGAAAGGGTATGAATAAATATAATCCCTGATACCACAAAGGTCTGTATTTCCTTGAAATAGACCATGCATTTGAGACCATCTTTCCTCTCTTCCTCGCCCTCACCCTAGCTATCGGACATGGATCTCTGATATTGAGAAAATGGCATCCCTTCCTCCTAGCTGAGCTGGGCTAGGATGCAAGGCTTACTGGGCAGATAGCGTACAGGCTAGATAATGATTCTCTTGGGAGCCCTTAGCCTGGAGCCCTTTTGCAGTGCACAATTTGCACAGCCATACATGGCAATCCTGTTTCCTTGCTCTGACATCTCTTCTGTGTCCTCTGCTACTTGTGGGAAGAAGAGCAACGTAATGATCTAACAAAGTGATTCACATGAGGTAAAAATAATTGCTTTTTTACTGTCCTCGGGTTATGTATGAAATATTTTCGAGTTGGGATAAAACCCTTAACATCTCTGTGTGCAAAACTTTTCAATAGCTGTTTTCCTGGTTTTAAGCGAAGTCACTTACTAGGTTTTGTTAGGATATTGCAGCAGTGGGTGCCTCCCATGTTTCAGAAAACATGCCATGTAAACACCAGTGGGTCCAGGAGACTTGGCTTTGGTTTTTTTTGTTTTTTGTTTTTTTGTTTTTTGTTTTTTTGGCAGAGGTAGTGTTAGCTTTTGTCATGCAGGCATACTCAGATGATTTATCGAAATACGAATATTGGCCAGCTGTTTCAGAAGCATTAAGCTAATTGTGGCTTGTGTTATAGTCCATGCACTCAGTAATTTATCTCAGAGTACAGAACTGACTTTTTTTTTTTTTAAAGTAAGCTTTACGCCCGGTGTAGGGTTTGAACTCCCGACACTCCAGAATCAAGAGTGGCATGTTCTACAGCCATGTGCCCCCAGAACTGTCATGCTTGAGAGACCATTCAGTTCACTGAATCTTCCCTCCTGTTTTTCTGAATTCCTGGAGTCAAGTACCTGTGACTTCTTAACCAGTTGTATTGTTCTGTGCCTTCCTTTGTCTGTGGTTAATTCATTCAGATGGGTAGAGTATAGTGGCAATAGCTTGGCCTAATATGGGAATGAGATTGATAATATTTCGTGGCTGAATCTTTCTCCTTCTTTGGTAACTTTTTAGGTATTCTTTTTTTCAACACAATCGGGTCTTATTTTCGCGAGAATGAGTGAATTCATAGAAAATGTTTTCTCCCTAGTGAAAAGAAAAGTTCTTACTGGATGATAAGAAATCATGCCTTTGTATGCGACATATAATGATTAAATAAAACTGCTAAAGCTGTGTCCTGTTTTCTGTTTATCTGTATCATGTTCTGAAACTTTTGTAGCTTTGGAATAGTATTAAGGAATGTGACTAAGTAGATGAATCAGCTTTTATTTTTCATGTCCAAGCTGTTCCCTTTTCATTGTGTCCAATTAAAATATGTTAACAGTTTTCATAATGAATGTTTTCAGTGTAATATTTGAAGGAGGAAGGACAGCTGGACTGAACAGGTTTTCATGAAAGTTTTTGGGATTACTGAAATCTTTAAAATTACAGGCATACCTCGTTTTGATTGTGCTTTGCTTTATTGTGCTTTGCAGATATTACATTTTTTACAAATTGAAGGTTTGTAGCGACCCTGTGTTATAAGCCCATTGGGATCATTGTCCCTCTATCATTTGCTCACTTTGTGTCTCTCTGTCACGTTTTGGTAATTCTTGCAATGTTTCAAACCTTTTCATTGTTATTATATTTGTTATGGTGATCTGTGGTCAGTGATCTTTGATGCTACTGTTGTAATTATTTTAGGGAGCTGTGAACTGTACCCGTTAGATAGGGAACTTTCTGGATAAATGTGTGTGTTCTGACTGTTCCACTGCCTGTTCCATATCTCTCTCCCTCTCCTCGGGCCTCCCTTCCCTGAGACACAGCAGTATTGAAGTTAGGCCAGTTAATAAGCCTGCAATGGCCTCTGAGTGATTAAGTGAGGGGAAGAGTCACATGTCTCTCACTTTAAATCAAAAGCTGGAAATTATTAAGCTCAGTGAGAAAGGCACATCGAAAGCTGAGGTAGGTCAAAAGCTAGGCTTGCCTCTTGTACCACCAATTAGCCAGGCTGTAAATGCGGAGGAACAGTTTTTAAAGAAAATGTACAACTGCTACTCCAGTGAACACACAAGTGATAAGAAAACAAAGCAGCTTTATTGCTGTTTATAGAGAAAGTTTGAGCGGTCTGGATAGAAGAGCCCCAACATTCCCTTAAGCCATAGTCTAATCCACAGCAAGGACCTAATTCTCTTCAGTTCTCTGAAGGGTGGGGAAGGTGAGGAAGCTGCAGAAGAAGAGTCTGAAGCTAGCAGAGGTTGGGACAGGAGGTTTAAGGAAAGAAGCCATCTTCATAACATCAAAGTGCGAGGTGCAGCAGCAAGTGCTGATGAGGAAGCGGCAGGAGGTTACCCAGAAGATCTAGCTGAGGTCATGAACTTGGCTACACTAAATGGCCGGTTTTCAGTGCCCATGAAACAGCCTCATGTTGGAAGAAGATGCCATTTAGGACTTTCATAGCTAACCAGGAGAAGCCAGTGCCTGGGTTCAAAATTTCAAAGGACAAGCTGACCCTCTTGTTAGGGAATTAATGCAGCTGGTGACTTGAAGTTGAAGCCAGTGCTCTTTTCCCCTTCTGAGTATCCTAGGGCCCTTCAGACTGATGCTCAATTTACTCTGCATTCTGTAAATGGAACAATACAGGCTGGATGACTGCACATCTGTTTGCAACACGGTTTACTGAATATTTTAAGCCCATTGTTGAGACCTCAGGAAAAAAAAAAAAAGAGTTCTTTCGAAGTAACACAGCTCATTGACAGGGCACATGGTCACCCAAGAGCTCCCCTGAGGGAGGCGTGCTACGAGGTTAATGTTGTTTTCATGCCTGCTAACTCGGCCTCCATTCTGCAGGAGTAATTTCAACTATAAGTCTTATTATTTAAGAAATACATTTCGTAAAGCTTTAGCTGCCATAAGTAGTGATTTCTCTGATGAATCTGGGCAAAGGATACTGAAAACCTCCTGGAAAGGATTTATCATTTTAGATAGATAGCTTTAAGAACAGCCCTGATCTTTTAAGGGAAGAGGTCAAAATAACAACATGACCAGGAGTTTGGAAGAAGTTGATTCCAGCCCTCATGGATGATTTTGAGAGAGGTTCAAGACTTCAGTGGAGGAAGTAACTGCAGATGTGGTGAAAACAGCAAGAGAACTAGAATTAGAAGTGAAGCCTTAAACATGTGACTGAGCCACTGCATCTCATGATAGAACTTTCACAGATGAGGACTTCCTTCTCATGGATGAGTGAAAAAGTAGTTTCCTGAGATGGAATCTGCTCCTGGTGAAGATGCTGTGAAGACTGTTGGAATGACAGCAAAGGATTTAGAATATTACATAAACTAAGTTGATAAGTCAGTGACATGGTTTGAAAGGATGGATTCCAATTTTGAAAGTTCTCCTGTTGGTAAAAAGGCTATCAAACAGCATCTCATCTACAGAGAAATCATTCGTGAAAGGAAGAATCTGTCGATGTGGCAGGCTTCATTGTTGTCTTATTTTAAGAAATTGCCACAGCCACCCTAGCCTTCGGCATCTACCACCCTGATCAGTCAGCAGCCATCCATATCAAAGCAAGACCCCCCATCAGCAAAAAGATTACAGTTCACTGAAAGCTGAGATGATGGTTAGTGTTTTTTAACAACAAGATATTTTTAAATTAAGGGGTGTACAATGTTCTTTTAAACATAATACTATTGTACACCTAATAGGCTACAGTATAGTGTAAATATAACTTTATATGCACCGGGAAATAAAATTTTGTTTGCCCTGCTTTATTGCAATATTTTCTTTACTGTAGTAGTCTGGGCCTGAACCTGAAATCTTCAAGGCATGCCCATATGAACATTTGTTTTTCTCTGCCATTAATTTCTAATGTAAGGTGTTGGAAAACCGAAGTTCTATAGTTAATGGAAGAGTTTCAAAGTAATTGAATTTACCATAAGCCAAATGTATTAATAATATTAAAAGATGCTGTGGTATAGACTTCTGTATGTTCACTAAATTCCTGCTTGGGCACACAGCTAGACTACATTTTCCAGCCTCCCTGCGCAAGGTATCATCATACACTTGCGTTCCAGAGAATGGAGTATGGATGGAAGTGATATATGTCACTTCGAGGCTTTACCAATGAAACTTTTCATGACTTTCATGCACATTTGTTTCTTGCACGTGTGGGTTGAGTGCAGAGGAGGATGAAGCCTTAGAAGATTGTTTAATAAGCCTGGACCCTCACTGACTGGAGCAGGATCTCCTGCTCTTCTCCATATTCTGTGTGATACGTATGAGAAGTCAATGTCTGTTGTATTAAACTACTATTGATGTAGTTTGCAGCCATCTTGGGACCTTGGAATCCAGCTGTGTGTTTGGGAAGAAACAGGATTTAGTGAACACAAGACATTGCCCCTCTCATAGATTATGTGCCCAAATGTTCAGGCATGGATGTCTTGTGTACTTAAAGATTTTACACTTCTCATGTTATCCTAGACCTTTCCTAACCCTTAAGAATGATGTGAGTGGTGTACTCAATAGGTAGGAATGTTTGGTACAGTCTAGCAGCAAAGAGGCATTTCAGTTCACTCTAAATCATGAATATTTCTGCAGTAGATAATTAACATTGGTAATTGTATTGTTTTATAGCCAGCTTACTGGAATGATCTGTAATGTGGCTTGGCAACAGTCAACAGCTATCAGATGCCATTTGAAATAATTTACTGATTAGAGATAACTTATTATTTCTTGCCCAGCCTTTTCACTCTATGAATGTTTAAGTATATTTTTGCCTCTTAAATATGGTAATAGATTTTACTTTACATGCAAATATTGGCAATAAGCTAAAAATTCCTTTCCTTTGTGAGTCAACTTTCAGATGCCTTTAATGGATGATAATTTTTTTAATGTTATCATTTAGTTCTCAGATGCTTGTTTTAATAACTTCCTTCAGAGTCCTGAAGTGAAGTCTTGTCTTAGGAAGCTAGATATTAAATTTCTCCTTCTTGCACTCTTGCCCAAGGGTTTTGAGTTCTATATATTCTCTACTAGGAATAGGTTGTTTTCTTTCATCTCCTAGATTAAATAGTTGCCTTCTCAAGACTTTGGGGTGATAATGATAATCATAATGACAATGATAATGATGATTTGACATTAATATGGTTAAAGTGTTTGGATAGCAAAGGCCAGGGGCCATTCTCTTTGAAAAGAAGTGATGGTTTGTTCCTGGCTGTTTTATATTTAATTTCATTTATGTAGTTTGGGTTTGCATGAATACTAGGTTCTTGTGGCACTTTCTGGCTCTATGGTATCAAATAAATCTGTTAACCTCTATTTGCTTTCTTATTCAGTCATACTTATAATGTGAGAAACTATGAAGACCTTTAAAGCTCTATAATAGTGTGATCCATTGAATTTATGATTCACCCATAACAGGTAGTGAGTACCTTTACACTTGGTGGTGGTAATCCTACAATTAGAGGTAAGACTAAATTCTTGAGGAAGGAAAATAACAGAAAAATGAATGAGAAAAATAAAGGATATAGAAGAAAAAACATGCATTATTGGAGAGTATTTCCAGATTTCCCCAAACAGGTTTATTTCTATTCCTTATGAAATTTAAAAAAGAAAAAAAAAAAACCTCTTTATGAGGGAGGGAAGGAAATTTTAAAAGTTTTTCTTCTCATTCAGAGTTAGTTTAATCCTGGAGACATTGAAATATTTTTAAAAATTTATTTATGGGGAATTTAATTTCCCTTTTAAATTTTAAGTAGAGGATTTCAGTTTCTCCAGAAGAAATTATTCTCTTTGGGTCAGCTTCCATCTGTGCAATGGCATGCCTATAAATATTCTTCAGAACTAACTGTAAAAATTCTCAAAAATATGATTGTCTATTCAGATTACATGCCTTTCCTTTCTGTGTTTGGAATGAACAAATATGTAGCTCGGTGAAATTGATTGTATGTGTGAAAATGGATTCTTTACTTTTACCTACCTTAATAAGCATGCAGATTGCTAACTTTTCAGTAGATGCATTTAAAATACATTATAGCTAATCAAATGTTAAAATAAATTATAGCTAATCAAATGTGTTTTTGTGTTTCCTTTTAAATGACACAGTTCATGGGCCAGCACAGCAAAGGAAAAAAAAAATCAGTTTAGTTACCCTTTACTGAAAACAAGTTGATTCATAAAGGAATTTGCAGTTAAATGAATTATATTGACAACGTGATATGTTAGATAGGTGAGAATCACAATCATGCCCATCAGAAGCCACTGTCCATGACATATGGTGAAATGTTAGGTGATTTTTCCCTCTTCCAATCATCTGCCTACAATTTCATTTTTCATTAATGGAAAATATTATAATCATGTTACATGTTTTTAATTTTTTTGGTAAAAGCAATACATATTATAATTTTGGCTGCGTATCACACTCTTTTATTTAATACTTTTATTTTGATTGTAGAAGTTTTTTGATTGGAATAGTAGCTTAATATGAGGTAAATGAATGTAGTTGTTATTTATAAAGAATCTTATTTTATTATTATTTAAAACTTATTTATTTATTTATTCATGAGAGACACACAGCGAGAGGTGGAGACACGGGCAGAGGGAGAAGTAGGCTCACCACAGGGAGTCTGATACAGGACTTGATCCCCAGGCCCAGGATCACGCCCTGATCTGAAGGCAGATGCTCAACCGCAGAGCACCCAGGCGTCCCTATAGAGCATTTTATGTAGTGTTTATGTATGTGTGTATTAGCTAGAGGTGAATGCTGGCTGATGTCTAAAGTGGGAAAAACAATCAATGAACTATTTTATTTACAAACTATACTTTTAACAAGATACTTACACATAGGCTCAAATAATCTTACATTCGAGTCATCACTATTAATCTGGGAAATTATTGGCCAACTTTTGCATTCTAACACATTCTAACATGAACACATGTTCAGTCAGGAATGTCTCTGGAATTCAAACACAATTTCATGTGTTTACTGTTAATAATGGCTATTAAGTAAAACAAAATTAGTGGTCTACATAACACAAATTACAGAGCAATTTATTAATTTACTAATTGTTTTTTCTACAGCAGACCTTTTCAGTTGTTTATACAGTATACAACCCTGGTAATGAAAAAAACGGTTTATAGCTAAGTTAACAACAGCCGTGGAAGGTCTTAAGCCAGGCTTTCTAAACTATAATCGGTATGTTCCATTCTGTTGGTGGTTGCGTTTCAGAATGGCACTGCTAATGTTACAGGCCTTACCAGTTTGTAAGCAGTCCTGCTTAGATCGTTTTTCTGATTCAGTGCTTATATGCATTTCGTCGAATCGTGACTGTAGAAGCATCCCTTGGAACCTGAGCTGGGTATGGCTGTGCCACCTACTCCCAGGGTGTTTCCATGCCTCTTTTTGGAAAGCTGACAGTTCGATTGCTTTATATGTGACAATTTTACAGCTATGCCGTGTTGCTTCAAGTTGCCCCCTCCCTACTTTTTTTGAATAAAGGTTCTTTTTGTGGTGTGTCAGACAAATCTGGATTTGAAGCTTCACTTTTTCTCTCAGTAAGGCGTGACATTGGGAGTGTTTCAAAGCTTGGGAGTCCCTGTTTCCTCAACTACATAGTAATAGTGAATGTATGGCTTTTTTTTTTTTTTTAATGATGTAATTAAGTGTGTGTTACATAAAAAGTGTTCAATAAAAATCTGTAGAATGAAGTATGTGGAAACTTTTTCATTAGCTATCTTCCAAGTTTTGTGTCTTTTTCCATTTTATAAATATGTTCTTACCCATAGGAGTACCTTAGGTTTGATTTCAAAATCTGAGGGGGGAGGCTGTGTCTTCTCATTCAGCCACATTGATTAGCATCACCAACCGTTGTAAAGCATATTGTATGTTGCCAATAATATTTCAATTAAAAATTCCCTCGGGAACAAAGCTCCATTTAATAAAGTTGGCTTGGGCACAGAGATGATTCAGAAAGTTCCCTTTCCCCAGTGCGGGAAAACTCACAAGGGAGCTGCTTTGTATGCTGGTCTCATGTAGACTTGCTGGCTCCTGAAAATTCTCTCAGAAGGGCGGGACCACCAAGGATTGTGCAGACAAGTCATACCCAAGTGTAAGAGGCACCGCTCAGGACTTGTCACCATGAATCATCTCTGTCCGCTTGCAGTAGACCTTTCTCAAAGGGCAGAAGCCAGGCACCTCTGCCCAAAAGAGGAAGGGTAGAGTGTACTGGGGAAGGAATTCACATCTTAGAATAATACATCATTCTGCGTTTTGTATTGTTTCTTTTTGTGGAAATAACCAAAAGAGTGGTCATTAGAAACTACTCTCCTGTGTGAGGATAAGACAGTCCCATGTTATATATATGGTAAGGATGACATTTATGGTCGTAAATCAAGATAATCTGAGATTTCTCAGGGCTTTTTAAGTTGATAAGAAAACCACAGGCACTTTCTTTGTACTAGTGTTTTGTGAGTGATAGAGGATTGCCACTATGATAGTTTTGTTAATCATTTTACCCTTATCTCTTTATCAGCAGGACTGTAGTATTTTTATGACCACCCCCCCCCTTCTTTTAATGAACACCCGAGCTACTTCCTTGTACAAAATGCTGTAGGCACATTTGGACACGTTGTGAGTCAGCCCTGTCTCTTGTGTGCCAAATACTCCCTTCTGCTAGAGTCTGCCCAGTGCCCACGCCTACTGCTCCTGCTTTCTTCAGGGTTTGGCTTCCTCTGGAAAAGATGGACACTGATCCCACCAAGATATTGTGGACCTCTTTTTGTGGTTGTCTTCTGTGTGTAGATACTGTGCTTTGATCAAATGGGTGGCAAGTGTTTTGGTCAAACTTGTGGCAAGGGTAGATGTGGACTATATTTTTTAAAAATTAAACGCTTCAGGTAGCCTCCCTTACTTGTAGGCTTGGTTTCCATTCTTTTCAACAATATGTTAAGGCAGATCATGATTTGCACCTTCCAGTGGGCCAGGGGCTACAGATACTGCAGATACCTAGAAGAATAAAACACAATGCCTTCCACATTTAGTTTGGAAGCTATTGGACTCAAAAATGAAATGAAAATTTTGAAGAACGAGGTGGTGTATTTAAATTCTTCCACTCCTTTTCTTTTACTAATTTACAGATTTCTGCGGAAGACTTTCTATCCCTTCACTAATGGCAAGTCATGTGCCCTTGTTTTATGCTCTGGTTTATGGTGTCATCTTCCTTTAGAGCATTTGTCACAGCTGCCATTTTCATCTATTGGGGCGATAATTTTACTGTATTTTCCTTGGTCAGCCTTGAAACTCTCTGAGTTCAGGGGCTCTGTCCATTTTAATTCAGCCGTGTTGGCACAGAATAGGTCTTCAGTAATCATTTACTCCATGACTGGTTGAATGAACGTATGAGTTCTATTAATGATTGGGGGGATCTACTCATTGACTTATTACTCATCACTTCTTTTCACTCTGAGTAGGAATGTCATTTGTCTCAAGGGCTTAATATTTGCCGTATTTATAAAAGCTCTCATCTGCTTTTAAAAGTTCTCTTTTGTTTTGTAGTATTCTTAGTCATAGTAGGATAATCACTTTGAATTGCTTCCTCAGAGCCATGTTTGTAAATGTCAGGGTGGGTTAAGATGGTGCGTGTTTGAGAAGGAAGATCTAGGGACTACAGCTGGACAGACGTGACCATTGAATTTTGAATTATCTATGAATCGGCTCATTAAAAATGGTAAAAAATGGTTCTGTTGATCTTAACACTTTGAGTTCTAAGAAACACTTGTTATATCATATTTTCACATAATCCCTAAATTCACATCATTCTGATATTCTTGTTTCTCTCTAATATTCTGAGTGCTCTTTAATTGATGGCTGTCTCAGCCTCTTTTGCTTTTTTTGTCAGACTACCTATTTTTGTGTCAGGTTCTTGTTTTTGTAGGAGTCAATTTTCAAAATTAAGGTCCTACAGTTTCCTCAGTTCTTAAAACTACGCAGAGGTTTTCTTTTCTTTTTCTGTCTTTTGTTTCTCTCTCTTCCTTCCTCCCCCACCCCCTTTTCTTTCCATTTTGGCACCCACATGAAACTTTTGGGTACTCCCCTCCCAGAATTAGTCGCCTTGCCTTTCCCAAGAATGATATAAAAATATTTCTCAAAGAGAAGGTAAAACTAGTTCTTGAATATCAAGGAAACTTAATATATTTTGAATTGATCACTTCCCCAACAGAATTTAAAATGTTGCGTAACTTACAAAGTATGATTTTGATATCACTCAAAATGGAATTTTATATGAAGTATTTAGAGTTTTTCCATATTCTTTCCTATTGGAGGTCTATATGTTAACTTTGAAAAATATTTATTTATTTATTTATTTATTTATTTTGAAACATATTTAATAATATGGTGAGATAAATCAAATATCTTCATTGAGGTAGAAAAAGGAATCTGAGAGCTCATTTTTATTTTTTTATTTTATTTTTTTTAAAGATTTTATTTATTTATTCATGAGAGACACAGAGAGAGAGAGAGAGAGAGAGTCAGAGACACAAGCAGAGTGAGAAGCAGGCTCCAAACAGGGATCCCAATGTGGGACTCGATCCCTGGACTCCAGGATCAAGCCCTAGGCCAAAGGCAGGTGCCAAACCACTGAGCCACCCAGGGATCCCTTGAGAGCTCATTTTTAAATATTGAATGAAGACTTAAAACATTTTTTCCCATAAATGTACTTAGATACGTAGTAATTTTATGGTCCAGTCTTATGATACATATGTAAATGTGTGGTTATTGAACATAACTCCTTCTAAAGTGAGAATCTCATTCATTTAAAAAAACAAAAGTAGATGCATTTTGCTTTCATTGCTCTGGCAACTATGAACTAAGTAAAAGTAGTTTAAATAGTCACCTCATCATTAAAAGAACCTTCCTTTGATAACTAATATCGATCTGCAAAACTGTTGCCAAATAGAGTCGCACATGTCTCTATTCAAAAACAGTGCTTTGCTAAGGAAACAATATATAGAGGAAAAGTGACTTTTTTTTCACATCAGGTTGTTAAGGACATTTCATGATTGTTTTAAATTGATTGATTTCTGACTTGGAGCAGGAGCTGGTATTCTGCGTATAAATGTTAATAAATATGCTGTACAAATTCCATTAAACAATCGAGAAAATGGTAAAAACTTAATGAAAGGCATCTAGGTCAAAGGAAACCTAAGTTCTGGACCAAGTGCTCTGTAACCAAAGACAAATTGATAGACCTCTCTGCACCTTCATTTCCTTACCTATAAAATAAGAGGCCCAGATAGATGGTCCATTTTTATGACTATAATTTTATGAGTGTTATGGGAATAAATTTTATTTCTCTTTGCAGTTCAGAAAGGTAACTCTTTTTGAAATATTTCTTTTCAGTTAGGTATGAATATCACCAGCAGGCATCTTCCATCCATCTCTTTCAGATTAGCTGTCTCAAATGTTTTTCCTTCCCTTTCTTACCGATAAATTTGGACTCCTTTTTAACACTGATGACAACTTCAGTATCCTTCTTGTCACCTTGCAGACTTTAACCATAAAAATACTCATTGGTTTTAAAAGGAGAAAAAAGTATATATTAGGATTATGAAGCCTGGCCTTGAAACATTTCCTATCTTTTATTAAATGTCTGTTACCTGAACAGAATTTTTTTTAGGGTGGAAAGTAGGGGAAGAAGGGAGCTCGATGCATTCGAGAATGCAGGTAACTGTCATACCAACATTTTAAATGCCTTCTTAAAAGGAGCACACATGGGAACGTATTAACTAAGGTATTAAGAAGTGTTACTGCAAGTCTGATACTAATTAGGGCAAGCATCTGGGTATATTTCCTCTTTTGAAGTTGAAAAAATATTTTTAAAAAGCACAAAACTTAGAGTCATCAGTACAGATTGTATAAGAATTTTAACTGGATTCTGTTTGGTCTTAGTTTCATCATTTTTTTTTCTTCGTTGTGATTTTATAAATGTCAGACCTATTTTTATTTCTTAAAAAGCTGATAGGACAGAACTGAGTTTGTGTGCTGATTATTTAACCAGTACTTTAACTGATGGAATATTTATTCAATGCCAAAAATCATCAAGATATTTTTGTTGTAGTCTCAGGGTCTTCCTTTGAAAACAAAGCTATACTTTTAGAATGTGAATCAGTTCTTTTGTTAATAATGATCAAAGGTGAAGTAGAACAGATGAAGAAATAACTATATAAACTTAAGCATATTAATTACAAGAGAAGCTTGTATTCTGTGCAAGAAGGGATGCCTGGTGGCTTTGACTTCTTTTGGGACAGTAACTTTTCTCTGTGGCTTCTATCTTCAGAAATATTTTGAGGAAGAAAGATTAGAATCTTGTCACAAAATAATCAGAAATTTCTTGCCATAACAAAGTACACTTTATAAGATCACAAGAGGCAAAATGACTCAGTGGAAAAAGTCAGAAAATCTAGCTCTGCTTCTGGTTCCACATGGAAATAAAGGAATCCCTATAAATTTGTTTCTTCATCTGGACAGTGAGAGTGTGCATTAGGTTCTTCTGTTTCACTCTGCTAGTGAAATCAAGATCATACTATGTATATTTGCTGTACCTTTCCCACCTCTCAAGACTTTTATCCTTTGGCCTTTAGAGAATGAAATTAAAACAAAGTCTTTGCCATTTTGAATTTTTTTTCAATTGATTTCTCTTTTGTTCTTCTGCGCAAAAGAATGAGCATGTTTGTGTGTTGGACTCGAGTCAAATGAAAATGTAAACCAGAAAAATCACAGCATTGTGCCTTTGCTTGTACAGGTGTGGCTCATGTAAATCCAGGAAGTCCGGTAGAGTTCTTAAATTTATTTATATGCTGAAGAAGATGTGTTTGTTGAACTCTGAATAAAGGATCACTAGACAGCTTTTTGTTCTTTCCATTGTGAAGATATATTTATCTAATCTTACTGTGATGGGAAATGTTCATTATCTCCTGCAATTATTTTATTTCTCTCTCTCCCTTTTCTTTTTAGATACAGACATTATTAGTATAGGACTCAATGCTTAGGTATAGATTTCTTATAATCAGTTGTGTATTTGCTTAATTACAGAATGTGGCCTCATGAGTTATCCTTTCAAATATTAAAAGTTAAAATATACACAATTTTGTGTGTATATATATTTGTAATATATATACAACTTATTATCCAGAATTTCTTATTATATACAACTTATTATCCAGAATTTCTAAATCCAAAAAACTCTGAAAATTGAAACAAAGTTATTAAATTTGGCCCATTCACAAACTGATCTGAACGGACATGAGTTTATTTATAGTGGGAACGGTCATGCCTGTCTCTAGATATATTATTGTTTTTGATAAGGTGTAAGATGTGCACTCTATTACCTTTCCAAAATATGGAAAATTCTGAATTTCAGAATATACGTGGCCACTGGGGTTTCAGATAGGAGACTCTGATCCTTAGCATCTTGATTTTCCCATGAGATTATTAGCATGTGAGCGTAAGAATTTTGGTTTCTCATTGTTACTGGCAGTGGAAATCATGTGATAAAGAGACAATAATTTAGCGCTTGCCCCTAAAAAAACTGGAACTAGACTTTGGAGAAATAAACTACATACAATATGGGAGAGAATCTTAACAAACACAAAACATGCCATACATAGTACTTATCCATAAAAGTTAGTGCATAGTACTTGTAATTTTTAAAACCAGTTTTGTGCTTGCTATAAATACAAATAGGGTTTTATACCGTTTTGCTAAACATGTTTAAAAGAAATTCTGAATAGAAATAGTTGATATGCAGACTGATATTTGCATAAAAACTAATTAAAGGATGCTTTGGAAATGTTCAGTATATTGTTGAGTAATTTGGCTTTGGAAGACAAAGTAGTAAAAATCGTTTTTTTAAATGATAAATGCAAGCGACATACAATAGTTTTTACTCAGCAGATAGTATCTTCTTTCTTTTTTGGTAACTATAGGAATGAAACTGAATAAGTCACACATAACAGTGCTTTTGTATCCTGTGACTTACGGTCATAGAAGACTGATTTAAAATTGACAGAAAACTTGTCTCTGATATCACAGATGGTGTCTATTAGACTCTTTGGTGGGCAGCTTGATTAAGAAAAAAACTAAAAATTCAAATTGCTAATGTCAATACTTTATGAAAAAAAAAACATTTTCTTTTGCTTGAAAAGTCTTTCTAATCTTGAAATAGTTTTTTAAAAGCTTTTAAATGATTCCCTGATTGATTGACTTTATCTTAAAAGCTTTTAAAGGATTCCCTGATTGACTTTAATTTAATACTTTATAATAAGTGAATTTTTGAAAGATTATATTAAGCTTTAATAGTATTTATATTTAAATTTTAATTACACTATATTCAAAGATAGACATAATGGTGGTTAAATAATTTAGAAAATGACTTATCAGTTAGTTACACACAACCTCACAATCTGTTATACCAAAAAAGGTATTTTGTCAATATCTATGGTGGAGTCTAATATCTTTACTATCATTGTCCATCTCTCATCATGTGAGGCTTCATTTTAATATTCAACATGGTTACTTGTCCTACTTGTCACATTCCCTACAGTTCCCTACAGATTTATTTCTCCAACTTGTTCATCTGTAGTACTCCTCAATTTCTAGTGTGTTCTCAAGTATAAATACACATAACCTCCAGAAGTTTTCCTTAAATGACCCTGTCCCATTTGGAGCATTTCCCTACTTTCCTCACACTCTGTATATTAACTATTAGAAGAGTTTCTAATGAAAAAAATAAACTTAAGTGTATCATGTTATGAAAAGTAATTTCGGAAGCGTTCAGAAAGTCTTGAGGGAATGTATGATATGATGGTATTAAATGTAAAAATATAGATAAGAGTGATATAAAGGCTTTTAACATTGAACTTTATCTTTTTTAATGGAAGTTTTATTTAAGATCTCATTTGGGTATTTATCTTTTTTTTTTTTCAATTGGTATATGTGAAATTCATAATAATTTATAAAGGATTTCTTGAGGGTAGAAATGGGGATTGGGAAATCTCATGACAGAAATTTTATTATTTTCCTTCTTACTGGCCCTCTTAAGAAAAAGAAAGAGGAAAAAGAGAAGAAAAGACCTTATTGATGCTGTAGGAATATCCAGTTTTTCATTTGCTTTGGGTTGTCACTAGATGGTTAAAGTGATGATTCTTACATATTCAGCTTGTATATGATAGCATAGAAGTGAATTGTTGCTGAAGATCACACAATTGTTTTAAACAATTTGCAATCTGTCAGTAATGTGTTTACTGTTACATAGAATTATATAAAATTGATTTTTTTCCTATTTCATGTCTTTAGAAATGTGTAATTCTCAACCAAATTGCACATGTTCCCAGGATGTTAGTATATATTTTCTTTCTCAGATTAACTGAAAAAAAAAAAAAAAAAACCGTTAATGCTCACTCTCTCTCGTTCTGTTTTTCTCTGTAACCTGAAGAATTTCTTCATTGACTTATCTGAAACTAAGAGATTTGCCTATTTTTAGAAATTAGAGAAGTGACTTTCCATGGGTGCTAGAGTTTTCCCATTTTCTTCAGTGAAATTCATAGTGCCAAAATCAAGGATGCCAAAGACACAGATTGAACCATGCACTGCCTAGAAAAGGAAGCTGAAACAGTGTGATATTTATGCCCACCCTAAATCCAGACTCTAACAAGATTATATATGCAGAACCAAGTGTTAGACAAATCTATATTCTAGAGCCTTATTATCATTAGTATCACCATAATGTATCACTATAATAGAAATTAATCATGAACAGAAGGATTTGAAGTGACTGGAAGAACATTTTTATTTTTTTATTTTTTATTTTTTGGAAGAACATTTTTATAAGCCAAATTGATCATTGCCTCTCTCATGTGGTGGTGCTATAATAGGATTCAGTGTACATTTGTTTGGTTCCTAGGGAGCTATCTCAACAGAATATTTTCTGTAATTTATTTAAACATATTTGCATGGCCTGCAAATATTGAAATTTCAAGACCTTTGAGTACCCTTTACTGTTTGTTCAGATTTTGTAATCAATGTTGCAAATATCAAATGTAATATTTTCATGATTTTGAGCATGTTGAATTAAAGATGAATGTCCTTGAACCCTCTGCATATAACGTATAAACACAATGTGACTCCTTTGTTCTCACTTCACGACATTATACAGTACAATAAAATTCCATTACAATGATTTGCTTCATACAGACACATTACAGACCAAATAATATCCCTTAAAATATTACATATGTAAAAAATCTATTCCATGAGGGAAAGGCAAGTGTTATTCATTTCTCCTAAAATCAGACTTACAAAGAGACTTTAGTTAATTGGATTTAAGTTATCTTTGGTAAGACATAAACTACTTCTTACTCTACCACATTTTAAGAGTCACTCAGTGTACATGGCAAGGAAGCTATATATATTTTTTGAGCACCCCTTAGGATGCAATATGCATATATATTGAATATCTGAGGCACAGCAGTGAATAAGATATGGAGAGAAATTAGATCTAGTGGGGGAAAAAAGCATTGATTTGATATTGACCCCACTTATAGTTATGAAAAGTTTTAAGAGGGGTTCATAAAGGGCCCTATGACAGTGCTTAGTAAGGGGTCTTAATCTTATCTGCATCAGATTGGACAGTGAGAGGTAAAGCTGAGGGGGAGGGCTCTTGAAAAGTAAAAATTCTGATTCCTGATAGATGTATAGGATTTAGCCAGGAGACATAGAGGTGTTTCCCCCATTTTATTGAATATATGCTTATGTGGCTTGTGAAATACAATTTTTAAATTAATTCTAGTAGTTTTTCTCTGGAGGTACATTTAATATTAAAATATTTATTCCAGAAGAATTTGGAAGAAAAGAAAGCAAACACTGTCAGCAATAACAACCATAAGTGATCCAAAAATCTCCCCAGGAAGCATACCCTTATACCCTTCTCCACTCCCAGCAAAAAGCCCTATACAACAGTAAATACATATTTTAATAAAGATATGTAAATCCAAATTTTTAATAAAAACGAAGTCACAGTATTATTAGATTACAGTTTTATATCCCCTTAAGTGTCTGCAGACCTTCGTAATAGGTATACCATTATTTATTTAATCAATCTCTACTTGTGAACCTTTTAGTTACCTCTAACTTTCTTACAACCCAGAAATATTTTAAGTGAAGTCTATTGAATTTATAAACGTAATCATTTATCACCTACATTTCAGAATGGAAAGACATTCATTTGTCAACTCCAGAGCTTTTTTGCTTATGTTTGCATACTAAAGATGGTTCAAATAAGAATTGGTGGTACAGATATAACTTACCGAGATATTTATTCTTTACTGAAAAAAAAAAAATCAGTCGCAATGCCATGAACAGGAATAATTTGCATTATGATCCCTTGTTGTGGTTTGTTTGGGTTTTTTTGTTTTGTTGTTGTTGTTTTCTACAACTTAGCTTTTGACCTTGCAGGGTATAAAAATAGCTGAACTAATCAGAAGCTCCTTTACGATCAGAGAATCTCTGCAGGGTCCAGTGTTTCAGTGGAAGACATTCAGTATCTTTTTTGCTCATTTTTTGACAGTTTTTCTTAGAATCATAAGTAATTTACAAAGGCAATTCTTCATAAGAAAAAAAGCTGCAACAAGAATACTAATTGGCCATAGAGGCCTCCTTGAGTTTTGGAACTATAAGCCGTTGAGGTGATTGATAGAATTAATTTCTCTCCAGAAATTTTTATTAAAAACTTTGGATTGGATTCTTAAAAGCCTATTTTTTACTCCTCTAAGGCTAGGAAAACAAACCAAGAAACTCTCCAACACATTTCATCTTTTAGTACCTGTGTTATTGGGTAAATTTCTGTCTGGTTGAGGCGTCTAATATTTGCTAAGATTCTGGTCCTCATTGAAAGAGACCTTTCTCACTGTCTTGTCACTTTGGGAGCCTATCAGCCAGGTTTCAGGCCAGTTTTCTTGGGGGAGATTTGTAAGCATAACTTACACATGTAAAGTCAATCCTTGTCCCTCAGTAGTTGTCATCCTTGATTAAATGAAAATAATTTTCAAATATGATTCTAGGGGTAGCTTTGGTTACACAATTGATTTGTCCAGTAATACTCTGATAAAAAGAGAGGGTAAATTCTTATTGAACCTATGAAAATAACTATATGGTCATGAAAAGTAAGGACACTCCTTAGTTTTTAAGTTCTGGAGCGATCAGTGAGAATCAGATGCTCTATAAAAATGTTTTGTTTCAGTTTGAAAAACCAGTGTCTACCAAATTGAAAGTTAGGTATAGCTTAAAAGGGGGAAAAAAAAAAAGGATGAAAGTCTTCCTCATACATCCATTAGAAAAAAGGTACTCATCCATTAATTCAGTCTTCTGTAATTCCTGTTTCATTGGATCTAGGGGTCAGCAGAGTCTACCCTATGAATTCTTCTTCCACAGGAAAAATCAAGTTTAGTGTTTAGTTTACACATATTTTCACAATTGGTATTATACTTGTAACTACTTTGTTAAACTGCCACCTTTCCTTTGCTAAAACATATTTGCCTAGCTCTTTTTGTGTTATATATTTGTTACTTTGAGGCTATCTTTTAGTTACATATTCACTGGCTTAAGAATGAATTGCATTTGTTAATTGAATATCTAGTAATCAATTAACTCTGTGGTCAAAATATGTCAGATTTAAATACAGTTCCCTTGTTTTCAAATAATTATACTTTCCACATTAATCTTGTGAGAACAAATCATTTTTCAAAAGCTTAATGAAGAGTGAAAGGCTAATTGATTGTAGTAAGCACTTAGAAATACTGTTCTAGGCTAAAAGTATTCCCACTCTTTTGTTGAGTTGCTGACTTCCCAAAAGGGTGTAGTCCAGAAACAAACATGAAGAGCAGTGGCTAGGACTAGTTTTCCAAATCCAACTTTATATACATATATACATATTGAAACAAAATAACGAAACAAATGCCTATCCTATGAAGGACTAAAAAAATCATTTAACTAGGAGGAAAAAAATATAACCTAAAGAAGATAACCTTATCTTTGACAAACAGAAAAAATCATAAGACCTGTGAACTTGCAACTTTTGTTGTGTAGTATCTAATTTATTACAATTGTTTTTAGGTCACAAGTTCTGTAAATGTATGAATATTACTCAAGATCCTAAGTAAATCACTCAAGTATATACTTTGTAACAAAAATCATAAAATTAAATGAAGGCTATATGTCTATTAGTTTTTGTTTTGTTTTGTTTTGTTTTGTTTGTTTTTTTGTGTCTATTAGTTTTAATAGCTTGTAGATGTTCACATAAAAACATCTCAAGCGGCTTACTAGGTCTGTGTACAAGTTAGGATGATTTTGGTTGTAACAAAAAGATATATTTTAGGCTGACTTAAAACAGCAAAAGGGGGGCGTCTGAGTGGTTCAGCTGGTTGAGTGTTCGACTCTTGATTTTGGCTTAGGATCCTGGGATTGAGCCCCATGTCAGGCTTCTTCACTCATAGCTTGGAGTCTGCCTGTCTCTCTCCTTCTGCTCCTCTCCCTACTCAAACACTCTCTCTAAAATACATAAATAGATAAAATCTTAAAAACACAAACAACAAAAGGAAAGTTATTTGTTCCTTGAAAAGTTCATTGATAAGGAGATTTAGGTTTAATTTGATCAGGGCTCTGAGTCCACCTCTGAAATTTTCTAGGCTTTACCTTTCTCTGTTTACCATAGGTGTTAGAAGTCTACCAGCAGAAACTTACATTTGCTCAGCAATTTTCTCCCTGGGAGAAGAATTCTCTTCCTGAAAATCCATGGAAAATGGATAGTGAAGAGGTCCACTGCAGAATTATTTTGTATCTTCTCCTGGTTGAGCTATGGGAAAGGGGAGGGAGAGAGAAATATGTTCATCGATTGCCTCCTCTCATTACACAAGCTGCTTTCTTAGGCTTATCATCATCCCTGTAATCCTCTGGACAATACCAGGAAGTAGATGTTATCTCACTTCACAAATAAGCAGAAGGAGGTTAGCCAATTCTTTTTCTCAGGCTCACATGGCTTGTGGAGACATATTCTGAAGTCTGTGCTCTTCAGGCTATAAGCTAAATCATAGTTGTTAAATAATTTTGTGAGGAAGTTTATTCCAAGTTGGAAGGTCAAAGGATTTATCCACTTACTAATAAATATTCATTCCATAATTAGTTAACAGTATTCCTACTACATACTAGGTATATGGTAGTTTCTGGGAGGTTAAAGTGAAGAAAAGTGAAGTGCCTTCCAATGTTCTAGATTTAGCGGGGGAAGCAGATGTTAGTGTCATGCAAATGAGTGTAAAACTACACGTGGTAAGATTTGTCTGAAGTCTGGAGGGCTGATCACAAAGTTTCTGCCTAGGAGGTGACATTTGAGTTTAGAGCTGAAGAATGAGAATGAATTAACAAAGCAAGGAGTGAGAAGAAGGGAGGGCATTTCAGAGTGGGAACCTGGCATGTTGAAGTGAAGAGGTCCTTTTTGTTGGAACCCAGAGAGAACACAGGACAAGTTGGGGTTGAGACAAGTAGATAGACTAGATCCTGCAGGGTCTTCAGGTGGTATTAAGCATTGTGCTTGATATCCATAAGAAATTTTCTTGGAAAGAACTGATCTTATGTATCTTATGTATCTTAAGTATCTGAGAAGGTTGCCGAGATAATATCTTATTAGTATTTATTGCAGTTATCTCTGAGTATTTATAGTATTTTCTTAAAACATGTTTTCTTGCCTCAACAAAGCTTTACTTCATTTTTAGAATTATTTTATCATATTTCCAGTCCTGGCGTGTTGTAGCAGCTTTAAACTTTTCATAACCATTTATAACTTGAACTTAGATTTAAAACAGTGAAGGTAAAGACATCTTCATTTTAATGAATATTTATCAAAAATACTTACCAAAAAGAGTGTTGAATTAGTTGCAAATCAAGCAAAGGAGAAAAGTCCAGACATTAAACTTTGGGGAGGAAATATGAAAGTAATATTTATATATAATTAATTTAATGTTGGTGACTTGGCATGTTCTATCCACTATTCAGGTCTTGTTGAAATTGCATTTGTGACCTCCCTTTTGTTTTTTTGGTTATAATGAAAGAATTAGAAACAGAACTTTGTTTAAATATGCAGTTGGCTCTTTCCTTTGACTAAGCAATATAAAAGAAAAATTTTGCTCATAACATATGGCATATTAATATCCTAAATAAAGCATGCATCTGGGTTACTAATCAAAGCTGGACTTAGGTCCTTTAAGTTCATCTCTGTTGAGAAGATGGTTTACTTAAAATTCTAAGCATTTGACCTTTAGTATAATATTTAAGCATGAAGTTGCTGACTCAGTCAATTCCCTAAAACTTACACAAATGAACACCATTACTTTAATCATCTTACATCACTTACTGAGCCTATAACTTTAAAAATTATCAAAATAAGCTTTGAAAGTAGAAACATATGTATTGAGTAACTTAATGTTTGTTTGGGCAAACATCTTCACCCTTTTACCTTTGTAAAGGGTAATATAAATTCTCCTCTATCAACAGTTTATTTCATTGGCAGGAAAAAAACATGTCTTTTCTTCTACAATGAGAGCCTAGTCCTCATGTCTTGATGTTGAGTTCTGTATAAGAAGGGCAGGGCAAGTGTATATACATGGTTGTCATTAGAGGCCTTGTCTAAAGCCTACATGCTCCTGGCATGGAATACAAGATGTCGAAACAAATCCCTGCTCAAACATTTTCTGTACCACTTCCCTGTTGTGTCTAGTAGGAGAACTGACATTCCTTCTATACTTTCAAGATAGGAGTAAAGATAGATTTCAAGATAGGTTAAGTAAGGACTTTCCTATATAATGCTCTCCTGACAAGTAAACTAGTAAACTAATGATCAGTTTGAAATGCAAACATTTCTACTTGTTTATATTGAAACTGTGATGCTTCCATTTTTTGGAGCATCTCCGAGATCTTCCCCTACATTGTGTCATTGAATTTCAGCTCATGCTGTCAAGACTGGCAATTATGCAAGAATCACCTTCAGTATGTAGATTTGAAAATGAGAAATACAGAGAATACATATGATCTGGACATTTGGAACCCACTCTGTTCTGTATATCACAAAAAGCCTGCGAAGAGGATGTGATGTAAGAGCCCGACACTTACATGCATAGTGTATGGAGTCACAGGGGGACTTTTGGGTACCAACCAACATTTGCTGATTTTCATCATTTCAGCACTTGCTGAAGTAATATGTATTCCGTCAAGAGCTGTCATGGTATATCATCCAGTAATTTTGGGAAAAGATATGATTTGCTCATTTATTCAGAAACTATTTTTTGAGTGATAGGTTACTGTGTCAAAGCCCTGGGAATCTGAGGATGAAAAGGTTTTGTCTGTACTTTCAGTCTAGAGATGAAGGGGGACATAAGGGAAGAAGCACCCAAGTCTGCCTGGGTTGTTGGAGAAGTTTCATAAGGAAGTTGTCCTTAAGACTGAGTCTCGAAGGGAGAGGAGAGTGTTCTAGAAAACTAAGTCTATGTGTAAGAGTAATAATAATGATATTTATTAATGAAGCAGCTAATGTTTATTGAAAACTTTGGTGTACTTTGTTTCTTTTTTTTCTTCAAAGTGTTCTACATGTACTAACCTGTTTACTCCTCATAGCAAGCTTAGGAGAAAACTGCAAATACAAAACTGAGTTCAAAGAGTGGTAGTTACTTACCTAGCCCATAGTCATGAGAAGCCAGATTTCACATCCAGAGTCTGGGGCCATTTTCCTTTGTGTGAATAAAAAGACCTGTTTTAGAAATGGTAGAACTTGAAGTTGTTAGAAGTTCAGGCTCTGGGTATTTGGCAGGGTTTTGGCTGGTCCAATAGTCAGGGGTCAGATCGTGAAGAGCCTTGCAAGACATGCTAAAGAATTAGTATGAATTTTGTTGAATCAGTATCTATCTTTTTTTGGAAACAAGGTCTAGAGCTTATCTTCATCAGAATCACTTGGGGTGCTTTTTAGAAATGCACACTCCAGGTCCCTCCCTTCAAATAAACTAAATCAGAATTTCCCTGCTCCAGGGGGTACCTGGATGGCTCAGTGGTTGAGCGTTTGCTTTTGGCTGAGGTTGTGATCCTGGGGTCCTGAGATCGAGCCTACTTTTCCCTCTGCCTATGTCTCTGCCTCTCTCTGGGGTGTCCCTTGTGAATAAAAGAAGAAAAAGAAGGAAGGAAGGAAGGAAGGAAGGAAGGAAGGAAGGAAGGAAGGAAGGAAGGAAGGAAGGAAAAGAAAGAAAGAAAAAGAAAGAAAGAAAGGAAAGGAAAGAAAAAGAAAAGAAAGAAAGAAAAAAGAAAAGAAAGAAAGAAAGAAAGAAAGAAAGAAAGAAAGAAAGAATTTCCCTATTTAAGAAAGTGGCCAAGTGTCTTGCACTGATATGGTCAAATAAAAAGTAGATCACAGTTCCTAACAGCAGGTGCTGCTATCATTTGCCCCAAATTTCTTGGCATTTAATTTGTTGAGTTGAAAATTAATGTAAAGAAGGCAATGAGTTCTGTTTTGTATGAGTTGGGTTTAAGTTGCTTGAAGAATATCCTACTGAAATGTGGGGAGCAGAAAAAGCTGCCTACTTGGTTTGGAGTTCGGGAATTTTGAGCCTTGTGCTCATGGCTGGTAGGAGACTCATGGATACAATTGAGATTACTCATGTGAAAAAAATAGAGCAGTCAGCATAACTGGAAAGCATTGAAATATGAAAACAGCATGAAATGTGAAATATCAAAAGTCAAGAGCCAAGAAAGGGGGGGTTTCATAATGTCTTTGTTTTTATTAAATGCATCTGAGAATTTGTGTAAGAAAAGGAGTAGGAAAAAAAAAAACTGCTATTGTGAAGAAGCAGAATTTTGGTGGGCTACTCAACCTGGTAGAAGCCAGGTTGGAATATGCACATGCATGTGGGCAGGTAGTAAAAAAGGCTTAGATAACTTTTTTGCAAAAACTTGATTTTAAGAAGGAAAGTGGAGTGATAAATAGAAAAGGTTACAAGGTAAGGAGAGAGCTTAAACATTATTAGTTTTCCTCCTTTTTATTTTATGCCTTCATAAAGATCGGAAAAAATAGATACAAAAAATAAAAGTTCTCTTTTACCCAATAAACAAGAGATAACAAATGTTGAAATTTGTCATTATTTTTCAAGGCACCCTTCTATTAAATATTTGTAGTCAATATTTACATATTTTTAATGAAAATATGTTGCAGCTGTCTGAATTTTCACATGTACCTTAATGTATCAGAAACACTTATCTAATTACAATATTATTTTATATTACTTTTTCACAGTTGCCTGGTGTTACATGTGTATATATAATAGTTTATATAATCCTACTATTGGCATTTTTGCTTTTCTGGCTACTTCTTCATTTTAATAATCCTAACAATATCTTTGTGAGTAAATCTTTTCACACTTCCATAATTAGAAATTTTTTTATTAATTCCAAATTGTAGGACAAGGTCCCAAATGGAGCCTTCATTTATAGCATCTATAAATCAAATAGATGGATTAGTCTTAAATGAAAGAACAGACATTTCCATCTTTTTGGGTACAAGGAGAAAAGTATTAGCTTATAGGTGGTTGGAGGGAGAAATAAATGAGAAAATCCCTAGAAGGAGTAGCCATATAACAATCTATTTTATCTCAATGTGGTTAGTTGAAACGGCAAGGTAAGTTAGAAAGTTGTGAAGGTTTGAAAAAGGTACCAGGAACAAGACACAGAAAGGAGTATGAGGGCTTACTGAGCAAAGTTGTGCAGAACTGCCGTGGGTTACCACATGACTGCAGTGGTTCCAAGATGCCTTGGTTCCACTCTCCTCTCCAGCAGCATTCAGAGTCCAGATGTAGGGAGTTGAGAATGCCAGACTTGACTTATCTATGGTTTGGTGGTTCTAGTTCTGGTAGGTAGTCTGTGGGCAAAATAGGGGTACAAGATGAAGGAGTTGAAATGGTGAGGAGAGAGCAGTTAGGTCTCTTCAGTCACATAAAGAAGGAAATGAAGCTGAAAGGTAGACTATACAGAGCACAAAGAAAGCATGGAGGATTGGTGGGTGTCAGTAGGAATAAAGGAGTGAGGGCTGAAAAGTTAAAAATTGTGGTAAAAAGTGGGACGCTGGGTTGAGATTTTAGGAGAGCAATTATGCTTCAAGCCAAGGTCCAAGGTGTAGCCATGAATTTGGTGAGCTAAAATTAAGGGAAGATGAGGTCATGGAACCATATGTAGCTTAGCGTTGTCCATATGGATGTGGGTGATGTGAGGATTTTTAAGTAAAGAGGAAGAGAGTGCCCTAGAAGTTCCTAATCCTGGATAAATGACAAAATAATTGGTAGCTGATCATGGTAAATGATGAGGGTGCTATTGCTGGTTGACCTGGGCATTTAGAAAATGTTTATGGAGGATAAAAATGATAAAGTGATAAAGAATATTTTGGGAAGTAAATGGCATCAAAGGCATCAAAATAGCAATTGTGAGCTTCTAGCGTGCCAAGTCACCTTCTAGCTTGAGATGCAAGAGTTGGTTGTGGAGATGGATAGCCAGACAGTGTCTTTTTTCACCTTGTACCACTGAATGTTGAGGAGGAGGTACCAGAGTGAATTTTCTTCTGGTAAGTTCCCAGGGAGCCTGGGAAGGGGGAGGGAACAGATATCCTCAGGTCTAAGCTGTTGTCTTGCAAGAGAACATACAGAGTTAAGGCCTATACTCATAAGCACTGTAGCTAAGGTGGAGGACTGCTGGCCAAGATCTGCAATTTTTTGTTGGTTTCTGCATTTTGCTTTTTCTCATGTAAATTTTAAAAGTGACCTAATTGGGAAAGGAAAGATCCATAAGGATTGGTTTATCAGATAAATTGTTTTAGAGAGTATAAGACACAATGAAATACTGGGTTTTGCTTGCTCTGTCAAACCCCCCAGATGTAGATGAAAAAATATGAGCTCAGAACCCAGCAGTCTTGAGTTTGAGGTAAGAAACATTTTGGGGCTCACTTGTAAAATACAGCTACTGAATCCAGTATCTCCAAGAGGTCTAAATCTAAAACGATTTCATCTTCAGATCTGAGTCCCCTATTATTTCAAAACTGCCTGTTTTCCTCAGCTCCCTACTATTCTTAAAGAATTTTCTTAGATTTGTGAACTCTGGAACTAGATCTAAACTCCTACCTGTTCATAATTCTTCGCAGGCATTTTAGAAGAAATAAGATGGTAATGGAGTGAGTGGTGAGTGTAGGTATAAGAATGACCTTAGGAATGCTTTTTAATTACAGGAGCAAACAAATATAGAAACAAAGTACAGAATTAGGTAGGTAGTGAACACCTGAGTCCCCGCCCCAGGATCTCCTTCAGAGGCTCTTGGCAGTGGACAGAGATCTTTGATAGGGTCAGTTGTTTTCTGAAGAATAAGAGCTGGAAGCAGCCATTTGTATTTAAGAAATGATTGAGGTTATAGAAGTGATTTATAGATTCTGATCTTAAATGTGTATATTAAGAACCCAGTACTATGCAGTACATGCAGTATATACCAAACACACAGTGACCGACCGAGTTCCTCTGACAAAGCACCTCAGTAGAATTGTCATTTAGCCTAGTCTAAAAGTTTGAAGGCATTGTTTCCTGAATTAGAATTCGGAGTTTGCTCCAGGTTTCTATTCCTTCTCCAGTTCACCTTCTTTCTTGTTCACTTCCTCATGATAATTTTGCCTGCTTTAGTATGTACAGTACATGCTAACCTTTCTCCTATATCTATTGAAGCTTGCTTCTTTGCCTCTCCCCGCCCCCAGCCCTGCCTATTAAGTCCTTTAGCTTAATCATCCATGTCTGCTTGTACTAGATTGTTTCCCTAAGAACTCTGTAAGCCACAGAGTGAAACTGATTTGGATTTTACAGCCCTGGTGATTTTCCTTCTGGTGTACTACCAAGAAAATGCTATATAGCACAGGACCTGATGAGTCATTTTTGTAAGGCTTTTGCTTTCTATTTTGTATTTGAAAAATTAGGTATGATCATGAACATGGAAATGTCTCCTAATATCATGAGGATAATACAATCATAAAATAAAATCAGTGTTAGTTTTGGTCTCTGATAAATGTATTATATTGTGATTTTGAGTAAATTGAGTCCCCCAAAAAACATTTATTCCTGTAAAATGTCAATTTTGTAAATTCTCATTGCTTCTGTTGGAAGCTGACTAGAATTACTAGGCACCTGCTGCTCTGAGTCTGGTGGTGTTCTGGGGACCTTACACCTGTTAAACCATTAACTCATCACAGCAGGCTATACTGTAGATCTGGATTCTCCCATTTTACTGAAAAGAGATTGAAGCTGAGTGCGCTGAGGTAACTTTTCTTATGCCACTCAGCTAGTAAGGCTCAAAGCTGGAATTTGATCTCTGTTTGTGTGGCTCTGACTACATCAGGCTCCCTAATTGGAGATAGACATAGGAACGTATTAAGGCTTCCTTTTGTATTTAGACATTCATTTGGGTAAGATATGAAGCCAACTCCTATTGGTTGAGATGGTAGGGTGTTGGGAATCAATTCAGCTTAGTACTGAGTGTAATCTCTGGCAAGATCCCAGGCTTCTGTCACATAGTACTGCCAGATGAAGGGTTGCCTTGATCATCAATAATTTCATTTCTACACAGTATTGTTCCATCGTCTAACGGGATGACTTGTGGGAAAATAAATTCATTGAAGTTGTAGTGTGTATTTCCCCCTGCTTATCTGAAGCATCACTGGCATGCTTATTTTATCTTCTAATTCTTGGCATTTGATTCAGGGCCATGATTTCCAAAGCTGGTCTCTTGGCTGAACTCCAACATCTGCCGTTTGTTCCTGCCTTCTCCACGCACCCCCACCAGTTACATACCTCTCCACTGATAGTTGCTCATATTTTGCTTCTATAGTAGCTTCTGAATCCAATCTCCCTCCTCTTTAGCCTATCCTAAATATTGCGAATCATAACGACTTTTTTCCACATTACTAACTTGCCTCAAAATACTGTTGTGCTTCATGTCATACTCTGTGATTCCATTTATATAGTATTCTTGAAATGTCAAAATTATAGAGTTGGAGAACTGATTAGTGGCTGCTTAGGGTTAAGGATATTGGTTTGAGGGTTAAGGATATTGGTTTGAAGGGAGATAGGTTTGATTCTAACAAGCATGGCATGAGGGAAATCCTTGAATGATCAAATAGTTCTGTATCTTGATGTACGGTAGTGAGTACATATGATAAAATAACACAGAGCTAAACCCAAACTTAACCTAATGTCAATTTCCTGCTTTTGATATTGTACAATAGGTATATAACCTGGATAAAGGCTACATGGGACCTCTCTGCTATCTGTGCACTTAATGGGATTCTATAATTATATGAAAATAAAAAGTAAACAAAAATAGCATTGTGCTTTAAAATGCTAAAGTTGCTATGTCTGTCATATTCATTGCTATATTCTTTGTTTCCTCCCGAATTAATCATACAAAATCATCTCCTGATTTTTTTCTAAGTTGACATTAACACAATGTTTGTCTTTGATCAGGTTACCAAGAAATTGTTAATTAAACAATTAAATATGCTTTATGAAAGAACAGTATATCATTACTTGGTCTCATTACTAGCCATCTTGTTTTCCTGCTCACTTCCTTATTCATTCTTGTCTTTGTGTAATCTCTTTCCATGCATTTAAGAAGCATGCCAGAGGTTTGATTGGTGGAGCCCTGGAGACTTGGGCTTGCCTAGAGCTGTTGCATTGCCTGTGACTACAGTCATTTAGCCAAAAATCCGGTCACAAATTCTAAAAGGCGATGGCTCTTTGAGGACTTAAGAGTTAGTGTTATAAGAGTCAGATGAGCCAGGAAACCCAGGATATGAACTATGGTGAATCACAATCATCCATCCGTTCACATTTACTAGACTAGTTTTATAACGCAGTATATGATCTTTCTTGGTGAACATTCCGTCCTGGAAAGAAAAAGATATCCTGCAGTTATAGGGTTTTTTTGTTTGTTTGTTTTAAATATTTTATTTATTTATTCATGAGAGACACACAGAGGCAGAGACATAGGCAGAGGGAGAAGCAGGCTCCTCTCAGGGAGCCTGATGCAGGACTTGATCCCTGGACCCCGGGATCTCACCCTGAGTGGAAGGCAGACGCTCAACCGCTGAGCCACCAAGGCATTCCTGCAGTTACAGTTTTTTAAATGAAAATCTGTTTGAGACCTTCTATGTCTTTAATGATTTTAGAAGGGTCTAGATCTATTATTGTGATTGTGCAGTTGTCCAGTTCTGTCAGTTTTTTTTTTGAAGCTCTATTAGGTGCATACACATTTATGACCCTTATGCTTTCATCCTGATGAATTGACCCTTTGTCAGTGATCTCTTTGTATCTTTGCCTTGAAGTCTTTGTTATTTATTTAAACACTTGAATCTTATGCTTACCGTTTGCATGGTATAACTTTTCCTTCCTTTACTTTCAGTCTGTGCCTTTATATTTAATGTGAATCTCTTAAAGACAGCATAGAATTAGATCTTGCCTTTTTTTTTTTTTTAATCGATTCTGGCTATTTTTGCTTTTTATTCAGTATAATTCATCCATTAGCATTAAATGCAATCCTTGCTACAATTAGATTCAGGCACCATTTAGTATTTGTTTTTTATTTGTCCCTTCTGTGTTTTGTTCCTCTGTTCTTGCCTTCTTTGGGATTAAATGTTCCAAAATGATTTCAGAATTCCACTTGCATTTATCTATTGTTTTTTCTTTATTTTCTGCTTTTCTAGGGATTACAGTATATTCTTAATTTTTCTTAGAGTTATTGTTTGGGGTTAGTATTATAACATTTTATATAAGATATAAGAACCTTGAAACTGTATATTGCCATTTAATCCCTCCCTGACATTATGCTATAATTGTCATGTCATGTGTATTACATTTACATATTTTATTTTAAAAATCCCACAGTGAAGGGTTAGAATTTTTACTTTAAACAGTCATATATTTTTAAAACATTAAGAGAAAAATAGTCTTTTATATTAACAATTTCTGGTGCTCTTCATTTCTTCTGGATATTTGATTTTCTGATATCATTTACCTGGAGAAATTTGTTTGGATTTTTTTTTTTTTTTGTATTTTTAGTTTGCTGGGACAAATATTGACAATTGTGTCTTTATTTGTAAGTCTTTAAATTTATTTTTGTAAAGACCTATGGCCCGGATATAGAATTCTGGGTTCACATTTGTCAGCCCTCCTTCCCCTCCGCAGCTCATTACTGTCCCCTGTCCTCCATGGTTTCTTAATAAAACATTGATTCTTATTTCCTGTATGGAATGTGTTGAGTTTTTTTCTTCTTTTAAAAATGTTTCCTAAAAAAAAATAAAAAATAAATAAAAATAAAAATAAAAATGTTTCCTTATATTTTATTTGGTTTTCAGCAGTTTGACGGTGTGCACCTGGATATAGCTTTTTTTTTTAAATATTTTATTTATTGCTGAGAAACACAGAGAGAAGCAGAGACATAGACAGAGGGAGAAGCAGGTTCCTCACAGAGAGCCCAATGTGGGACTCAATCCCCAAACCGGGATCATGCCCCCAGCCAAAGGCAGACACACCCTCAATCGCTGAGCCACCTAGGTGCCCCTGGATGCAGCTTTCTTTGCACATACCCTCTTTGGGTTTTTCTGGGCTTCTTAAGTCTGAACATTGGTCTTTCATCCAAAGTGGGAAATTTTCATTTCTTTCTTTCCTACATTTTTCTCTCTTTCTTCGCCTCCTGAAGCTTTAATAATACAAACCTGTGCTCTTTTGTTAGTGTCCCACAAGACCCTGCTGATCTGTTTCTTGTTTATATTGGATTTTCCTTTTTGCTTCCTTAAACATATTTGTAATAACTGTTTTAACACCATTGTAGGCTAATTGCATCACTTGGGTCAAATTTTCTCTTGAATATAGGTTAGATTTTCCTGCTTGTTCGTATGTCAAGTAATTTGGGTTTTATTGAATTTTCTTTGTGAATGATACTTTGCATAGGCTCTATTCTGTATGTTCCTTCAAAGAGAATTGATTTTTTTTTGTCTTAACAAGCAGTTAATTTGGCTGAACTTAAAACTAAATTTTGACTTTTCTTTGGCAAGTGTCAGTTCCACTGATCTATTCAGAAAGCTAATATTGAATATGTGCTGTGTGTCATGCACTAAAATAGGTGACTATGCTAAAAATAAAAATAGACATGGACTCTAACCTCAAGGGACTTACAGTCTAGCTGACAGAGATAGGAAAGTGAACAAATAAGCATGATAACTTTCTGTACGTCACTGAGATAATACCTGGAGGCAGTAGGGTTACTGAGAAAGGAGTTGTGAAATAGTTAAAATACAATTTAAAAATTATTTTTAAAGCAACTCAATCCTTCTGAGAATAGGATATAATTTATTTATTATATGTCATGATGATGAGAAATTGGCTGATGAATAACTAATTAGTTACACTGTCATCCTTTTGTTAATTCTTTGAAGAAAAGGACATGTTTCAAAAGCACATATTGTGGGGAAGCAGTATTAAAAATAAATGTTTAAATTCTGAACTGCCATAAAAAGTAGGAGGAATACTTTGGTAAAAAAAAAAAAAAAAAAAAAAGCTTGATTTGATAAAATCATCTAAACAAACAATACAAATGATCATAGACTAGGGAATATTAGATATTGCTGAGTTTTTAAAGTCCGAGCTATATGAAAAGTACCACTGATGGGAGAAAGATATTTCAAAGACCATTTGTACTCATGGAAAATATATCTTAAAAACCCCTAAGTTTCATATGTCAAAAAGCAAGGCAAAGAGGTTGTTTGTTTATACTTATACCTGTACTTATATCTGAAAAAATGAATGGGTAATGTGAGTTTGGTTTTTATTTTATAAAAAACATTTACCTTAGCAGTAATTTGAGCCTTTTTTTTCTCTTTTTTCCCTGTTTTAACAGTGTATCCTATTCAGTACATGTATCTGAAGATTACCCAGGTATGCTTTTCTTCTTTCTATTTTTATTACAAATACTTGTGTCATGATGTCTTTGAATAGTTTTTTCTTCTGGAGATGGAAAATGTATATAAATATATCTAGGAGTGAAACGTTGGCAAAAGACTTGAAGATCTAGGAGAATTCTTCATTTGGTTGCCTGTGAAATACATGTCTTACCCTGAGATGCAGTCCAGAATCAAAATAGTTTCCCGATGAAAAGTCATTGACTTGAGCCCATGTGATAGGTTCAGCCTGTATATATTTATCACATTACAAGTAAAACAAATTCTCTGAACTGGTTTAGTTGTTGGATTTGGAACATCATTTAGCTCTTCATGACATAAATAACAATAGGTAAGAATAACAACTAAAATAATAGCTGAAAATAGTAATAGCTAAAAATGGGCCTGTCTTCATTTTTCTAAGTAGTATAATGAAACAATTCTCATAATAATTCCTATGAGATTGTTACCATAACATCATCATTTTACTCATGAACGATGATACATCTAGTAAGAGGAAGAGCTGGGACTTGAACCCAGTAGTCCAGAGCTGATGAACTGTACCACTGGACTAGACTAGGTATCTTGTGCATGCACAGCTATTCTCACTGTATCGGTCTCCTGAAATATATAACTAGGCCCACAAACACTTGTCCCTAGAAGACAGAGTGTGAGAACACTGCAGATCCATCTTTCTGTAAATGAAAAATTCTTCCTCTAGGCCATGGTCAGTCCTGTTTTCTAGACACATGTCATCTCATAGAGCCCCGGCTGCAGATGCCAACATGTTAGTCATGGCAATTTGAAGATACAAACAAGATGTTCCTCTTTAGTATTTTCCTCACATGTGATATCTATAATTTTATCTTGAATAAGAGCATTAAGTATTGTAGAATTAGTGCAGAAAAAAATATAACTTGTTTAGTTTACATCAGAGATAAGAGTATAATGCAGGAATCTATTGTTTATCATATCTCGTGGCAAAGAACAGCAAGGTTTAACTGCCAATATTTCATATATACTACTCCAGTATTCTGAGTTCATAAAATCATATGGTCACCAAACTACCTATTGCGGTCTGCCAGTGTCATAAATTGAAATAAATTCTTATTTAAAATCTAGCCATTTTATTCACATACTCTGCATGATTTGGATCATATTTTTCTATGTAAAATGACTAGATTGCTATAAGTAACTTTGATTATTTGTACTTTGAGTATTTTAAAAAATAATTAGTTCATAAGGTAGTATGAAGGTGTAAAACGTATTTCTTTAGCATTTAGGCTAGTATTTTTTGTGGCAGTTTGTATCATGCATATAATTTTTTTTAAGATTTTATTCATTTATCCATGAGAGACAGACGGGGAGAGAGAGAGAGAGAGAGAGAGAGAGAAAGATATATATAGAGAGAGAGAGAGAGAGGCAGAGACACAGGCAGAGGGAGAAGCAGGCTTCATGCAGGGAGCCCGACATGGGACTCGATCCCGGGTCTCCAGGATCACACCCTGGGCCTAAGGTGGCGCTAAACCGCTGAGCCACCCGGGCTGCCCCCATATAATTTTTTATACGATCAAATGTTACATTTCAAAATAATTTTGTAGGGGCACCTGGGTGGCTCAGTCTGGTAAGTCTGCTTTTGGCTCAAGTCATGATCCTGGAGTCTTGGGATAAAGCTCCGTGTAGGGCTCCCTACTCAAAGGAGAATCTGCTTTTCCCTCTCCCTCTGCCCCTCAACCTGCTCATGCTCTTTCTCTTTCTCACTCTCTCTCAAATAAATAAATAAATCTTTTTAAAAAGTACCATGGTTAACATTTAAAAAAATAAAAATAAAAATGAAAATAATTTTATAAATCAAAAACTTCCTTATAATTATTTTACCATGATTGCCATATGTGTTAAACATAGTTTTCTTTAAGACTATTGTGCAGTTTTACAAGAGGAGTTACTCATTATTAAAGAGATACTTATTTTTTAATAGTGTAAAAAGCATTCTAGGCAGATTTCATTGGAAGAAGCACGACAAAATATTTTTGAAGAAGAATTTTTGTGGATGATTTTGCAGTCAGCTCTCTCCATTATGATATACTATGTTTTTGATGCTGAACGTTTGCTAAGTATGTTAGGAAAATAAGTTAACCTCTCTAGTTTTTAACTATTATAATTATTGTGCTTCTCATCTTAGGCAGCTCCTAGAGATGTCAATCATGAAAGAACTTTAAGTCAGGGTGATAGAAATAATGCCACAAATAAAAACTCACCTCAGAGACAGTTAAGTGAATTGTTCTTGTAGCACAGGAAATAGGGCTGAAAGATGCCTTTAATAAACCAAGTGAACCAGATGTTTTGCTCCCTCTTGTGGCCAAGAGGTATCATTGACTTTTTCTTGCCTTGCAGGAGGGAGACCCTCTTGGAAATGCAATATACAAAACTTAAAACTAAAACACTGGTTATATCATGTGTGCTTTTTATAAAACAAATTCCCATTATGGAGAAAGTCTGTAGCAAATTTGCCATATAATTTCATTTCTAAAAATAAAGGAAGTGTAAATAAAACACAAGTATGGGTGAGAGAGATTAGTGCATTTCGGGGTAGAATTTTGGATTGGTTGCTGGAACCAGTGCACTGTGTGCCAAGTATTTTCATATACATAATTGAATTGACTCTAAATACCAGCCTGTGTATAGGCAGAACAGAGGCTTTCATGACATTTTATACTTGAAGAAATATGTCAAGAGAGGTTAAATGGTATTTCCCAAGGACATGTAGTTTGATGGCAAAACTGTCTGTAATTTGGTTCTGATTTCTATCACTTCTAGGAGAAAAGTAGTGGTAGTATTTTTATGGAGCTTTCTTCAAAGTGAATATTACCATGGTAATATTTCCCTCTTATTAAATTTTAATCTACATTTAGTTGTACTAACCAGTTCAGTTAATACACTTGATTTCTCAGGTAGATAATATTGTATAAAAATTATTTGTTTGCTCTTCCTTTCCAATATTCATCCTTGTGTTTTCTTTCTCCCATTACACTGCTAGAGCCTCCAGAATAATTTTTAATAATTGATATGAAAGTTGGCAGCTTTGTCCTTTTTTCCAGAATTAGTGAGCACAGTTCCATCTGCTTTCAGGAAACTGCTTTTCTCATTTACCAAGCCTTTTTAAAATTTCATTGTAAAGAATGAGTATAAAGTCTTTATTAAATTCTTGTTTAACATCTGTTGAGGTATCATATGTGCTTTCCCCTTTGACAAGAAGGTGACAAGTTATTTTATTAGCAGGTATGTTAATGTTCATCTGTAAGATACATTTTGTCATATACTTTGTCATTAAAGACTTGACATTATACCTACCTACTTGGCATTCGACAGAACATGCAAGCAAATCTCTGAGCCTAGTATCTTTTTAGGGATGGTTCTGGGATTAATAATTGTTATTTTTCTGCTCTGTTTATTATCTGTTCTGATTTTCTATCTCTTAGGCATGTTTAAGCATGTGTTCTTCTTGAAATCTTACTATGTTGGTGAAATGTGCAACTTTTTCAGCAAAAAGTTGTGTATAGTATTCAATATACATCTGAAAACCTACTGCACCTCTGTGGCGATTTCTCCTTTCTCATTTCAGTTGTTTTATATTTGTTCTTGCCTTTTTTCCACCTTTGATTTTTCTTCCCCAGAGTTTTACCCATTGTAAAATCCTTTCAAACAAGTAGTCTTTTTACTTCATTTTTAATTTCTAAATGCAGTAATCGTGATAGTACTTTTGTTAATTCCTTCTGCTAATGTTCCTTAGTCTTTTTTTTTTCTCCTACTTTTCCTGGATTATATGGTTGAGTGATTAGTTCATCATCCACAGTTGAAAATTTGGAACTTTCTGTGCCCTATGGAAACATATGAGCATAATCCTTCAAATTCGGGATTATGTCACCCTGTTTATCTCCTTAGGAACGGATTTATCATTTTACAATTTTAATCTGTTAAGTAACTTGTGCAATCTATTGAAATTCATCATAGTTTGGTTTTCGTGAACAAAGAGATTCTTAATTGAGCCTTAGGTATTCCTTAAATAACATGTATATAAATGCAATGCTAAATGATATGTTGGCTCTTTAAAATAAAGTGAAGAAATAGAACAGCCTTCTGGTTTACTTGTACTTCCTTATGTCATTTATACTGTAGACAGATTCTTGCTTTTTGAAGGTAACTATATATTACAAGTCACAGATAATTGGCTCTGCTATAATAGAACAGCAGAGTTTTTTCTCATTAGTTCCCACCTTTAATTAGTAGGCTTACCTACTGGTGGGTGTGAATTCTCTCATAGCTTTTATATGTTTTACAACATACTGCAACTGTCGAATGACAATTTTTTAATATTAAAAAAGCATAGCAAACATCGATGTTCGGATTCAGACAGTTTCACCACTTACAGTCATGTTAATTTTAATTATGTAAATAATTTGGGCAAATTGCTTAATTTCTCTGAGCCTTGGTATCCCTATCTTTTTTTTTTTTTATCCCTATCTTTAAAATAGGAATAATAATTGATTGGCTTGAAGGTTGACATGCAGTACATGAATATTAATATTTAACATTCAGGGGAGAAATCCAGATTATATTATAAAACCAGTATAATTACTTAAGTTACGTAGTGATGAATAATGGGGTGACTTGGCCTAAATTATGTTGCATACGAAATGGGATGAAAATAATAGTTTAAGAGATAGTTTTTCATAGCTTTCCACCCATCTCTCCCCAGTTGTCCATGGAGGCTCCCGTAATGCTTGCGTAGTCTGGTAGGGCGGAAAAGAGAAAATATTCGTACTGTTAACAGCCTTTAATAAAGATCCTTAGGTCATCTACAAAACTTACACATTAAAAACCTAACTGTCCCCAGAAGTTTCAAAAAAAGAAAAAAATTGGCATCCCTGGAGTCAAGTGGTAGGATTCCAAAGAAGGAATTTGAGTTTGAAAACATTCTATTCTGTCACTGACTCATTCTGTTACCTTAAATGCATTCTTATCCTTTATATGGCCTACTTTCTCATGTCTAAACAAAGATGATGTTATTATTACAGATGTCAAAATAGTTTGAGGGAGGTTTGGAAATGGTTATTTAAACAACAAGAAGAAAAGAAAACATAGAATTCATTCATACAGCTGGGACGATCCTCAAAGCGCATCAGCAAATCTCCCATTTTTAGAACTAAGCTGACCGTGGCTTAGTTAAAAGCGTTCATTAGCTAGTTGATAGTTGGGTCTAGATTTTATGTGCTTTGTCCACATTCCTACATTTGTATTCTTTGCTTGGGTATACTTCTTTGATCTGGCCTATTATGTTGTAATGATGATTTTATAGATGATGTCTTGAAACCTGAAAACATTTTGGGTCCGGTAAATTAAGCCAGAAACAGAAATTGAAAGTGTTCTAATGTCTAAATACAGAACAAAACACAAACTGGTAGAAAATCTCTTAGAAAATGATGTTTGCATAATCCTGTCTTCCTGCATTATGCAACATGTATTCACCAAATTATATTCTCTTGAATCAAAGCTGACTGCCTTTCAGTATCAACCCCACATAAACCATTTGATCCTTTAAATTGCATTATTCAGTTTCCTGTTTGCATAAACAGGAAGTCCTAATTTAATGCTCACCTCTTGAAGCTGTAGTAAAAAACCTCCTTGTCCCATGACACTGAAATATGCATGATACTGTGTCCACTTTATGGATTTTTCTGGATCTCCCCTTGTAGTTGGTGGTCAGCGATTACTTCTGTTGCTTCAATCCACACTTCTAATACTCCTCTTCTCCGTAAATTTGCTTCATGGAATCCATTGTGCACAGGGACAGTCTAATTCAGTTGATTCAGTAGCACAGTACTTGGAATCAGTAAGACTCTGAATGTGGGTTTAAGAAATTTAAAAACTAGCTTTAATAGAGGGATTTTGACCCCCTACCACAGAGTATTTGGTTACTGACAAAAGAGACTCCAGATAAAAGGTCAAAGTCTCAGTCAGTATGATGAGACAATAATTAAAACAAGTTTATATTAAATCTACTTCTTAATCTGTGGTCCCGCTTGATAAACAAAATCTCACACCTTCCTTGATGCTATTTGAAAAAATAAGGCAAAATTTGCAATTAAAGTAATGAGGCGAACTTGTTTTGTTTCAAATCTAATCCACATTATTGTCCTCTTACTTTCCAGAATAACTGTGAAAGCCTTATGTCTGTTGAGCATCTTTTGTGGCTATGCCATGACTATGTATCACTCACACTGACTCACTACTGTAGGTCTAAAAACAGTGCAGATGTTTCTTTGGAAATAAAGTAATGACTTTGATATTTATCAATTAAAAATCATGTTCTCAATGTACTGACACAATATTATGAAAACTTGGCTCAAGATCTTTTATCATGTATTTAGACAGTTGTCAGAATACTCATTTCCTTTTGCTGAAACTGATACAGGTTTCTATTATTTGTTGGGAATATTTTACACTTTTTATTTTTATATTTTATACAACATTGATAAGAGTATTATAGGACCATTATTAATGAACTGGTGAAGTTTTTGTTAAACAGATCTCTCACGGATGCCCTGTAATCCTCAATGAACAAAGTAGAATAAGTGGCTTTGTGTTGTATTACCATATACATGAAGGTCTGTATTTATTAGGGAAAAGTCCTAAATTTATAAAATATGCTTTTCAATGAAAACAAATAATTAATAAAAATATTAAGTAAGCTGTGGAATAAATATTCTATGAATTCAACTTGTATAGTACTATTTAATGAAATTCATGGAAGAAGAGTTGTGAGACTTTATCAATTTAAAAATGTATCTTAAAGTAATATGGAGGCATGACTTTCAACAAAAGCTTTAGTTCAAAATTTTTAATGACTTGATATTGAATTTGTTGCAGCAAAGGTTCTTGTTTAGCTTTCTTCTTCCAATCACTAACCTGCTTCTATTAGCAGATACTGATAATGGGAAGGACCTGTTCAGTGAGTTGAGGCAACCAGTTGCATCCAAATGATCTGTTGTCACATGGGATCTTAGAGATATATTTGGGTAATAATTTCTATCCAAAGTGTCTAAGCATCTTTAAAGAGGCCATTTAAAATTAAGTCACACATAAATCTGAAGTATACATAATTTTTTCTGAGATTTAAAGACACAGTAACTTGAAAAAATATACCCTTTATCAAAAAATGAAGTTATATCCACATCACTTCTACCACTCGTGAAGCACATGCTACTACTCTGATTACTGTGCCTTTAATTGTCAATATTTCTTTGCAGATAATACATATGTGTCAAGTTCAGAAAATGATGAAGATGTATTAGTTACCACAGAGCCAATTCCAATAATTTTTCATCGAATAGCAACAGGTAATATGAATACACTATTTTTTAAAATTCTGGGTTAATATTTTCTTGACTGTAGGTAACGCTTTTGTTTGTTTGTTTCTTTTAGCTCATGTAACAGATATTTATCTTTGGAATCTATAAATCTGGTTCCCCATATAAATTTTCTATTTAATTTCTGTTTGCTTTTATACAGTTTTTTAAACACAGAAATTTACAGTACTTTAAAAAAAGTCCTGTTTAAATGCATTATGTTGATATTTGCTCTTATGAAAATATCCCATACATAATGGCACTTCTAGACAAACTGAATATTTAAAAAGTTTACTCAGAGGAGACAAACTGTAAGAGGCTCTCTTAATCATAGGAAACAAACTGAGGATCGATAGAGGGTGGTTGGGGGGGATGAGGTAACTGGATAATGGGACATTAAGGAGGGCATGGGAAGTAATGAGCATTGGGTATTACATAAGACTGATGAATCACTGACCGCTACCATGGAAACAAATAATATATTATATATTAATTAATTGAATTAAAAAAAATAAAAATAAAAAGTTTACTTGGGGCAGTGTAGATCCCATGAAATATATAGTGAGAGCTGAAGGAGTCTGTATAAGTGGCACTTTAGTTTGACCATATTTTTATAGGCAGTGAAAGACTTGTATAACACATAACTTCCCAACATAATATAATTTCAAAATATTCCTTAATTTTCTTGCAAAAGGAGAATCACCTGAGGGGTGTTTTTATACTGAAACTTATGAATGTTTGGTAAATAGGATACTGAAAGTGAAATGATGTTTTGTAACTTTCTTTCAGAATTAAGGAAGACAAATGACATTAACTGTTGCTTATCCATAAAATCCAAATTACAGAAGGAAAATGGAGAGGTATGGAAATTACATTTCATATTTTATATGTATTCAAAGCAGCATAGGTATATATTAAATTTACCTTGCATTCGTAGTTAATATCTTGTTATTGAGGTTAAGATCACATATGAAACACAAGCTCATGACTGAGAGACTTAGTATGTGGGAAGGGTAGTGACCTAGAATTAACTCTGAGAAGGAAGCTCCCTTTAAAATAATAGATAGAATGTCTGGTTTAAACCTAAATCAAGTACATATGAAGTTTAATTTATGCTCTGTTTGTCTGTCAAGTAATGTAGTTGACTGAGGAGCACTTATGTAACTTACAGTTCTAACAACTATATGTGGTTATCCATAGTTTTGATGGGACCCTTAACATTTCATTTGTAAAAAGTGATCTCGTTAGTGAAGGTAGCAAAGAGTATGGGTATGTAGTCTTATCATTATTGGCCAATGTTAAAACAACAACAAACTCATACCCCTTCCTCACCTTTAAAAAGTTTGCTTCAATCAGTCAATAAATACTAAGATGTGAAACAAACAAAATGAGTGCAACAGGACTAACAATTATTTACTGTTAAAACTATGCACCCAGTACAATATGTTGTATCCCTTCTAGTGTTGTATCACTATTCTTCTTTATCCACAACGAGAACCACCGATCTAGCAATACTGCAGCTAAAACCAAAAACTTCTCATTTTATAAAATCCAAATCCCCTTTTGTAGGTTTTTCTTTTTCTGTAAGAACTTGAAATTTGTTCTAGAAATTAAGGGATGCTTCCAAAATGTTGGATTAATAGATTCCTGTGTCAAATGGAATTTGCCTTTCTCCTAATTATTTTAACAGAGCCAGGGAGAGGAATATCATCATTAGTTACTTTAGATGAGTTTTTGTTGTTTGCACTTTAGACACATAACAGATGTGGTTCAGTTCATTAGAAACTCAAACTTACAGTTCAAGCATATTTAATTAAATATCCTTTTGGAATCTAAAAGCAAATAACTTCTATATGCAAGAAGTTCTCTTCCTAATGTAATTCATATTTATTTTCATAATTTGATTTTTATATTATTGGAGTTGGAGTGCCTTTTATTTCATACCATTGTGTAGAATTGGCAGTGGAAGTGAGAATAGTCAGGGATAAATGCTGAGGAACTTTTAAATAAAAATTGAATCAGTATGAACTTGTCAGATGTTTTATCAGAACAAAGCCAAAGTTGTAATTGATTATACATGGTTTTATACCTATATCAAATGGTTAATTTTGCAAGATAAAATCAATGAAATATAACTTTTATAAAAGATATCCATAGCGCTTAATACACTGGCAAGCCTGTCTCTTACTACCTTTTGTTTTTGGCTTGTAACTGCACCCAAAATGTTTCTTATATAAAATGTTTTTTTATATAAAAGTCATTTTATATAAAATGACTTACCTATTATGGCCATTTGCAACTTTATTTTCAAAAGAAGGCAAGATAGTTTGACCATTAAAACTTTCTTCTTATTCTATTATTTTAAGGAGTCAAGACAAAATAGTACAGTGGAAGAAGATTCTGAAGGTGATAATGATTCTGAAGAATTTTATTATGGAGGACAGGTGAGCACATAAGGTCCTCCAGCTATCCACTCTCAGAGTTAGCAATAGCTGCCATGTATGTCCTAGTGGAATCCTGTGCTTGATTGAGAGACCTGTATATTAATTCTGATACTAACTTGGAAATCTGTACAATTTCTGTTTATTTATATATATAAATATATATTCAGAAATTAAGATTGCTTTTGCAATTCTTTGTCATCACTCACATTGAACTAACTTCATTACAGAGATTTTGAGGACAGCATTTTATTATGTTTTTGACTTTTACATTTTTTAAGCATATTGGGGTCAGCCACTGTTTTGAAAAGATGACACTTCTAACAAAAGCATGGATAGTTAGTTTTAAATAGAACCTGATTAACCTTTATAAAAACTCATAGTCCGTAACTACTGAGCATCTTCAATATTTGTATTCATTGTCTTCTCCTTACATTGAGGTAAAGTGTTTGTTGAAGAATCGTGGTGAAGAAATATCATAATTTTTATATATGAAAATGGCATAGCCATATGTGCCTGTATATAAAAGAATTCACTGTTTTTCCATGACAATGTTAGAATTATAAAGTGTGCAGTTGATTTTAGGATATGGCTGTATAAGGCATCTTGTTCTGTTTCTATAAACTTCTTGATCAAATATGTTTTGTGACTTGTATAGTATAATGGGAAGGTGGTAGGTTAAAGTGGTGCTTTTTTTGGTTGCTGTTGTTAGAAAGAGAGAAGAGAGAGAGTGGGAGGGGGCAAAGAGGGAGAGAGAGGATCTCAAGCACAGAGCCCAACACGTGGCCCCATCTCATGACCCTGAGATCATGACCTGAGTCGAAATAAAAAGTTTGACACTTAATCAACTGAGTGAGCCAGGTAACCCTAAAGTGGTGCTTTAAAGCCAAAATTGTCATTATGTGGAAGAATGTAAGTCGGTTTACTTCTTTGGAATGAAAAATCACTAATTAGTCAATCACATATAAGCAAGGCAGTAGAGGTATGGACATACAAATAAAAGTGGGCTACTTCTCTCCAAGAATGCCTTTCTAGCCATGGTGATGCTAATGATTGTCTAACCAGTGTTGCACTTTAACATGAGGCAAAATAATCCTTCCAGTTTTGATTTTTGTTTACACAGCTAATATTTGCAGAGGGGAAGTGAATGTTTTTTTTTTTTTCAGTCTAGGTATTCAGTCTAGAAGTTTTCAGATTGTCTGCCAGCCCCTTACTGCAGTCCCTTTAACATTTGCCTTTCCCTCACATCAAAGTGGTCTAATTTTACTTTTCAAACATAATCAATTATACGAGACATTCGTAAATTTACGAATTTTTGAGTGAATATACTGCTGTATCCTCTAGATTTTTCAATGAAGACGACAGAGAAAATGTCCATGGCAAAACCTATGAGGGGGGGCCTGTCCAAGAAATGGTTTGCATTTGATTCTTTTGACTCTCTTCACCCCTGAGTCATTTCTAAACCATCCCTTTTCACCAGGTGAATTATGACGGGGAACTACACAAGCACCCCCAGCTTGAAGCTGATTTGTCGGCAGTGAGAGAGATATATGGGCCGCATGCAGTTTCTCTCAGGTAAATAGTACCTCTCATGAATAAAGATTGAAATGACTTGGTACGTCATTGGGATTTTTTTTTCTCTTGAGTTATTTAAGTAGAAGTATTCTTGGGCTTAGTTATATTTGAAATTTTGAGAGACATTGTGCCATGTTTTTACTTTTACAAAATGGTATATCTTTGGCAGCATGGATTTTTTTGTTTTGTTTTTGATACATGTGGTGTAAGAGTACATTGATGCATTGAAGAAATTTGTTATTTGGAGAGTTAGTTTAATAAAATATCAGTCTTAAGTAGCATCATAATCAATTCTTGTAATAGACTTGGCCAGTTGGGCCCATGCTGTTAATCATAATCGTGTGAACAATAAAAGTAAATAATGCATAACCATTGGTGTCCAGATCACATTGTGATATGATCTGACCCCCAAAAAAGAAAGGAAAAAAAAAAGGACATAAATTTGCAGAGTGTTTGTTTGAATGATAATGTAGTTTATCTTGCAGTTACTTCATACATAATTTGGTGACAAATTTAAAGACCATTATTTATCACTTTTAATTATTCAGAAGACCCCACTATCCTTCCTAACCATTGTCTTTCCTTTAATTTAAAAAAGAAACTCTTTCCTGCTACTATCTAGTTTTCCTCCATGAGTCAGATCTGATTATTTCACATCCTTTTTTCTTTGCCTGAAGGGCAGCCTCCCAAGGTGCCAGGGAATTCCAGAACCCTGTCTCAGACTGACCGCCTTATCCTCAGCCGTCTACACCCAAACCCCACCTGACCCTATACTCCAGATGTGCCGTGTTCCCTATTGGTTTTGGGCATTTGCACAAGTTGTTTTCTTACCAAGGAGTGCTTCATTCTCAACCCTGTTGCTGTCTTTCATTCGAGCCACAGTCCAAAGGCCAGCTTCTCCCTTAGCCTTCAGCCTTTGTTGAATCTCCAGTGCAGATTAGTTTTCTGCCCTTCCCACTCCCCTTATATTTGGCTTTAACCTCATTTAAACCTCATTCTTGGGATGCCTGGGTGGTGCAGCAGTTTGGCGCCTGCCTTTGGCCCAGGGCGCGATCCTGAAGACCTGGGATCGAATCCCACATCAGGCTCCCGGTGCATGGAGCCTGCTTCTCCCTCTGCCTATGTCTCTGCCTCTCTCTCTCTGTGTGACTATCATAAATAAATAAAAATTAAAAAAAAATAAACCTCATTCTTCTTTTTCTTTTTTTTTTAAGATTTTATTTATTTATTCATGAGAGTCAGAGAGAGAGGCAGAGACACAGGCAGAGGGAGAAGCAGGCTCCATGCAGGGAGCCCGACGTTGGACTCGATCCTGGGTCTCCAGGATCACACCCTGGGCTGAAGGCAGCGCTAAACCACTGAGCCACCAGGGCTGCCCTACTTCTCAACTTCTTATGTCTTGTCATTATTAGTTTACATCTCACCCTATAGACCCTAAATTCTGTGAATGCTGGGACAGTGTGCTTCGTTTGTTGTTTGCTTTACATTGTTTTGGTTTTGTATCATGCTTATATTTTGGTAATAATATAGCGCAGGAAACATATGAAATGTGGGCTGATGGACTCTTGATTGTTTTCATTGGCATCCATGGAAGATGTTTACATTATCTGGTTATTTCCTCTTCCATTGACGTATCCAGATTTTGAGAGAGCCAACTTAGAAGTTGGGAAGTACAACATAGCTATAGTTTATAATTGTCAACTGTTTCATTTTAACTTCAGAAACAAACTCACTCACACCTGCCACCTTAGTAATTGGGGTTGTATACACAGGTCCTGTCTCCCCCATTCTCTGGTAGGCTGCAATTGAGTGAGAGTGATTGGGATTATACTTGGAAAAGCAAATATTTGCAATTTTCAAGATTTTGGCAAATTAGCTGCAGGTATTTCTCAGTTGATCTCTGCAGTGGCTCCAGGGTAGAAAATACGGATATTCAATAAGTATTAGAATGAATAAATGAAGAAGGCAGTAGGGACTAAACCATAAGTGGTTCAAAATAATGATTAAGTTTTTAACTTGAGTCAAAATTTGCATGACTGCTTAAAACTTTGATCACAGTGATTTAATCCCCTCCCCCACTAAAAAAATAAGTCTGGGATGCAATTAATCATACAGTACAACATATAATCTTCTTTTCCTTTGAGATACCTGTTTTAGGGGATTACCTTAGCACATGTTGATTGCTTTTATAGTTAAGGATTTTTCTTAAATACATATTTCCATGCTAAGCTCTAATTACACTGTTTTTTTGTTTCTTCAAGAATTTATTACATACCAGTGATCATCTCTATCAGTATTTTCCATTATTAATAAAATTGATAATTTACCAATTCTTAAAATTAGATAAATATTTGAAATTTCATTCAAATGAAGTATCTAAAGTCATAAGTGGCTTGGATTTTTTTTCTCCTTCTCTATTTCACTTAGAAGTTTTGATTCAGTTTAAATCTTTATAAGCCATGTTCTTGCCTGCTCTAGAGTTTCTATAGCTACAGAGGATGTCTCTAGAATAAATAACCTCCCAGAGGCCTCATGGTATAAGGTATGAATCACACCAGGACTAGCCTGATTTACTTGGAAAATATACGAATGAACTTAATGCTTAGTATCAAATACTGAGGCTTGGGCCCATAGCAACAGGAGTAGTTAGGCATAAGGTCTTGGGATCTTCTTCCTTGCAAAGTTATAAGCCTGTTGAAAACAGACTGTTCTAATTAGCTGTTCTTTTGCTTAATTGAGGTTTATAAGAACTTAATGGAGTTTGAAGAACAAAAGTACCTCAATATGCATAATAGGCTATTTGGTGTCATTTTTTTTTATGTGACGTCTAAATGAGAAAGTCAGTTAACCACATCTAAGTTCTCTGTAAGAGATGAAAATAACTGGCAGTGCCTCACTTGTGATAAAACCTCTTAAAGTAGGTTGAAAGAGGATATAGAAACAGGAACTAATGACCAGTTTATTACTGAGGTAGGTAATTTCAGCTCTACATGGCCACATTATTCAAAAGCAGAATCCTGGCTGTATTGAACCATAGTTATAAACATTGATGACGGTTCCAATTCATAGGCTCTTATGTTGGAAGTGAGTTAGGTCTCTGGAGAAACATGATAAACCATCAGTTTGTCAGTCTGAATGAATATGTCTTGTCTTGAATCAAGATATGCAGCAAACTGAGGATATTTTATGTTTTTCATTATAAGTTTTCTCCCAGAATCATGTATTTAACAACAACAACAAAAAAATTTCACCAGTGTCATGCAAAAACAATATGAGGTTCATAGTTTTAGGAAGATATGGGGAATTACAAGTCACAAAAGATTCATTTGGTCGTGAATGAAATGATTCTGACAATTTGCTTGTGATGTTTCAAACTTCTAGCCTATGTGAAATAACCTTTGCTCTGTGATCATACCATCTTCTGTTTTAAAAGTTGAAGTTGTATGAGTAATATTCTAGTCTTTTTATTGTGACTAATGCTTAATGAAGGTTGGAAGATTGCATAATTATGACTCTTCTGTACTTTGATCACCTTTTGTAGATGGACAATTATAATAGGGCCTCTTTGGAGTTGATGTTCTGAAGGACAGGGCATACTGAAGAGTTTTTAAGGTTGAGGAAGTTATGCTACTATTTTCAGGCCCACAAACCTTGAGAGAGAGAGAAAGAGAGAGTGAGTGAGAAAGAGGAAGGAATGGAAGGAGAGAGAGAAAGAGAAAGGACAAGGGAGGGAAGGGAAAGGGGGAAAAGCCACAAAAGTCCGCATGGACCACTTTTCTGGATTTCTGTATTTTTGTTTGTAGTGACAGTAGGACCACTTCCAGATCTTCTGGCTCCTGTCCTCTGGCATATGGCAGCATTTTATTTCCCTGCCCCTTTTAATGTCATGAGTGGACACAGCTAATTTTGGCCAGTGAAATGTAAGTGTAAGTACTAGGACATGAGCTCCTGTTGCTGCTGGACTCCATCAGACTGGGTTCTTAGGGAACACAGTGAGTAGCATCTCCCCTCCCGCTCTTTGAGTCCTTAGTAAATATGTTGTGGTAGTGAGATATAGATCCTTTTATGTGTTAAACCACTGAGATTTGAAGAATTTTGTTAGTCCAACATAACTCAGCATCCATTGAAGTATGTCATTCATCAAAAAATCTGGAGCTAGATATTTGTAGTGCCCTTTCCCGCATATTGATTCTCCCACTCCTGCTTCTAGAGCCTACAGAAAAATGGTCTGACTCAAAACCAAGGGAAAGTGATGACAGGAAGCACATAGAAGAAACAAAAGGGAGACAGTTCTCCAAAAACACTGGCCCATAATCTAGATGAAAGCTTCAGAATGTCAGATCCCAGACAGTCACCCCTGTTCCCAGTGTCTGTTCTTTCTTCAAGCAAAACCCAGGATTTTTTCAACGGAGGGGAAGTTGTAGCGACCGTACCTCTTATACACTGTCATTTGATATGGGCTTCCTTTTTTATCTGGATCTCCTTTTTTAAATTCTTCTCAGTCCTGTTGCCTTTTCGAGAAACTTCAGAGCACTTTGGATACAGTGTTGCCAGTGCTTTAATCTACCAAGATTTCTTTCTGAATACTGAGTTTGCATAATTCTTGGCCCATTCACTAACATCTCTCCCACACTGAGCAAAAAACACACATTGAGTAGGCATGCAGAGATAGACAGGCAAGCTGTTGAGTTTCAGGTGTCATAGAAAGTGTCTGTTTCCTCACAAAATAGATTTCTTCTCAAAATATAACTGACCAGTCACTGAATACAAGAAATAACTAAGTAGCAATAATTTTATTTCCCTGTAACCTATGGTAGAGTTTCATGTATATGTCTGTATGTGTAATTTCCTTGACAGCTAATAAGAGAAGGCTAGGTATCTAAAAATATTTTTATAACCAGTACAGTCATTGCTGATTTTCATCAGGTAGTGTTATAAAACATCACAACAGTATAACAAATAAGCTGTAGTTTTATAGAGAAAGGAGGACCAGCAGAGATGGGTTAACATTTACTATACTGAGAGTATTGACGTTGTGTCTCATTAATGAGGATGTTATCTTGATTAATTCCATTAAAAAATAGGAGAAAAAAATTGCCAAGACTCCTAACACATAGTACCCTCAAAAATACATGTTCATAGAAAAATACATTTCATACATATGCTATTAAATGAACTAGGTCACGCATAAATATCCAAAATCAAATGACCAAATTTTAAGATATATTGATTCAAACAGTAGCTCAGATGTCTGGAAGAAAATTTGTCAGGCCGTCCTTTGTCAGTTCCAGGGTGTAACAACTACATCAGATCATTTCTATGTTGTTCCCCTTATCTTGAAAAAGTACTCAGGTTCAATTTGATGCAGTCTTTTCACAGTGAATAAATATAGTCAGTGCATGAAATTATTTTGAGTTATTATAAGCCCAATACAGCATTCAGGACACAATCAGATATCTGGCTTCACAATTCAAGTTGCATTCATATTTCAGGCTTTTGACTTGATTCTGCATTTGCTATTCATGAGATCCGGGGCAACTGAAAGTTATTCAGATATAGAAGCAATCCTGATGACTGGGTCGCTGCATCTGGACAAACTGTAATCACGCTTTGTAATCTCGCAGTGGGAAATGTGAAATTACTGGCATTATATAAAAAGAGCATCACAACGGAAATTGGTTTGCATATACGCAGCGCTGTTGTGAATTCTTTGAAGTGTGACATAAAAACAAAAAGTGTAACTATTTACAGATCTACACCTGCAGAATCCAGTTAATTACAAACCTTTAATGCCTCCCCTCCTTAAAATTTTGTATTTGTGTTCTTTGTGCTCTGCTGTGGTGGGTAGAGCACGTAAATCTTTATTTCCTTGTTGTTGTTGTTGTTGTTGTTGAAATAAATTGATAGTATTAGAAATTTGACACAAAAGTGTTGAAGAAATTATAAAGAATACCTTAAAATTCACATGTTAAAAGTTTTAAAAGAATACATGTCACTTTCTGATTGTAACTTTATGATAAATTCTGTTGAAGTAATCTGAGAAACTCTGAACAAAACAGCTGTGGGTAAGGTTCTTACTGATTTTTGTTGTCTCTGATTTCCTTCTCTCTGCCTCTGATTGCACCAAAGTCTTGCCATTTTAACTAAATCCAAACAAAAATTATTCTCCCTTGTGAAACTGGCAATGACCAGGTGGAAACGAGTGCTGGGTAATGATGGGGATATGGGAAGTGGTCACTGTGATAACCTGGCTGGTATGATAAGAAATGGTCATAACCTTTTAAAATGGTAATTGAATAACATATATTAAGACTCCCGAATATAATTATATTATTTATTTCATGCAGTAATTCTAGTAGAAATTATTCTATGAGAAGACAGATGCACATAGATTTTTTTATCCAGAGACCTTTTTATCAATATTTACAGTGTAAAAAGAATCAACAGCAACCTAATAATTGTATAATTGTTATATTATTAAATATTGATTATATTTATACAAGTAAAACCATTTAAATCTATGATTTTGAAGAATATTTAGTAATATAGAAAAATACTCATTTTAGAAGAAGTGAAAGAGCAGGACAAAAATTTTATATACCATATTTTCTTTATATATATACATATATATATATATACACACACACACGGAATGAAATATAAGCAAAGATAATTCTCTCTGAGTGATACAAGTTGCTTTTTGTGTTTTTTTCTGTTTCTGACATTTTATAAAATAAGCTTATATTACCTTTGTAATCAGAAAAAGTAGATATGTTTTTAGAAAACACATAACATTTTTTTGTAAAAAGAGTTTTACCCACAATCTATAGTTAATAAATAAGTACTTTAGAAAAAGCTTTTTTGGTTTTTCTATTTCTATTTTATTTAAAAAGAGCATTTCAGTTTCCATACATTTTTGGTACTCTGCTTGCTCCAAACAGTGTATTTTGGAACATATCCCTCGGGATAGTAAATATTTTTATATCAACTTCTTTAGTAATGGGTAAAAAAAAAATTTATTGTAGAAGTGTACTATAGTTTACTTAAGTATTTCCTTATTATTTAACATTCATTTCTGTCCCCAATTTCTGCACTCACCAACATCCTTCTACACAGAAGTCTACACGTATTTGTTACAATTTTCACCCCACTTAAATGTCTATTGAACATCATTAGTAATCAATCCTCATCATTACAATTAGTGGTTCTTTCTTTTAATTTGCCTAACACAAAAGATGTTTGACTTTTATATTTATGAATAATTTGCTGATGTTCAAGATCAAATTTGCTGATGTTCAAGATCAGCCAATTTTGATCACTGGGTCATGGGGACCATTTTTGAACAGCCTCTGAGATACAGATAGTGTTTGCTTTTTTAAAAGGGATTCAAGAAAAACAAAAACAGAGGAAGATGTGACAGAAACCAGAAAAGGCCTGAAAAGGATAAAATACTATCTTGACCTTTACAGGAAAATCTTGCTGACCCCTGCACCGGAGGCATAAAAAAGATGGTTTATTTGCCTGGTCCTTATTCTTGGCACAGTGTCTGTATAATTTCGTAAATAAATTGGCATATTCTTATATCTAAATTTGCATATCATATCATGTCTAAATTTGCATAAGGTTATAAGTGTTCTTACCCTTTATGAATAACACAGATGTTTTGAGACATGCAGTGTTTTTAAAAAATCAGTTCTTTGTGGATAATTTTTATTCCTGTTCTTCTTCATATAATCTAAGAATATTACCATCAAAGAATAAAAAGTACGATTTCATAAATAGTGAAGATTGGTCAGTGTTTTGATGCATGTATTTTTTAAAGTTTTTAAAAAAGATTTGTATCTATTCATTTGAGAGAAGGAAAGAGCACAAGCAGGGGGGAGGGGCAGAGGCAGAGGAAGAAGCAGACTCCCTGCTGAGCAGGGAGCCTGATGTAGGGCTCCATCTCAGGACCCTGGGATCATTACGACCTGAGCCAAAGGAAAACACTTAACCACCTGAGCCACACAGGTGCTCCTTTAAATTTTTAAAAAATTTTTAAAAGATTTTTATCTATTCAAGAGAGAGAGGAAGAGTGCATTAGAGGGGGGAGGGGCAGAGGGAGAGGGACAAGCAGACTTCCTCCTGAGCAGGGAGCCCTGTTTATATATATATTTTAAGGGGACTGTGGAAAAAAACACAAAGGCTGAGTTCTCTATTCTAACATGCTGCTTTTTGTGTTTCATAGACATTAAAACTCCAAAAACCCCTTCATTCCTTCATCAAATTACATAAAACAATTTAATCATCAAAGGTGGCTTTCTGAATCCTTTGCAATTGCCACAGTTTTGTATGATATAGCATTACTTGACTACGTAGCACACAGAAATTGTCTTTGAGGACTATGTGCCAGATACTGTCCTACACACAAGAAATTGAACAGGAGTTCAATGCCTGACTTCCCTACTGACTTATCGACTCTTTGGCATCCTATTACAATTCTCTAAACTTTAGTTTCCTCGTTTGCGAGTGAGGGTGGTAATAGTATCCTTGTCATAAGGCTCTGACGAGAACCTAATGAGACCATCCATTAATGTTTGACCTGGTTTCCTGCAAAATGGTAGTTAATTGTATGTTGAACCGATTAATCGCCTGCGTAAATAAATAGGATGTGTGTGTGTGTGTGTGTGTGTGTGTGTGTGTGTTTAAATCTTGACTGCTACAGAGTGATAATGAGTAAGTTACTTTATTACTCTGGGCTTCAGTGAATGCATATAAAAATTAAAGTGGTAGTGGTACCTATAGTAACTATGATTATGTGTGTGTAAAATTCTTAAAATAACTTCTGGCTCAGACTTAATGAATGTTGGCAGTTAACTTTTATCATTTCAGTTATCTCTATAATTGTATCCCTCACCGTGGATAGCATTTGTCAGTTCATAATTTTATAAAAATATAAAAAATATAGATATGTGTAAATAGAGAATATGGGAAAACTGTTGTTTTTGTATTCTTTCATTAACTTTTAAAAAGTATATTGGTTTATGACACCATCTGGGCTGGAGAAAAGTTGGTTTTTAGAATGTCTTCATGTGGCACATACTGTTGTGATTTGTTTTAATTTTGATATAACAGACTTTTAGAGCTGCCTATCAAAACACAATGACATTTAAGTGGCAGAGCACATGGATCCGGTTCAGAACCAGTAATGTTTACCATGGAAGGGAAGTCATGGGCACATCATTTTGACAGTGAATTATTTCCCCACCCCTTCCTCATGTTGGAAACTCCTTCTCTTGCCCTTTGAAAGCAGCTCTTCCTCTTCAGAGAGCGCAATGAAAACCAAGTGATCATATGAGAAGATGGTTGAATTTGCCACAGAGAACTGGGGATGTTTGAGACTATGAAGTAAACAATTCTTGAATTTATGTATGCAAATGCATGTATATAAAAATAGATGTCTAGATGATAAAAAAGTCACAGAAGATGAAAATCCACTACATGGGGTTAGTTAATTCAAGTCACCAGTCACTTCTGAGCTCTGTAGAGGTCAGGGATAAGAGTTAGTAATTGAATCTTTGACTTAAACTAGCACACATTATCTTTTAAGGAAAATGGAAAAATAAGTGTTAATCTTTGCTTTCAGGGAATATGGAGCCATTGATGATGTAGATATTGATCTGCATATTGATGTTAGCTTTCTGGATGTAAGTATCAATTTACACAATGTGATTGGTACATTCAAAAACATTTATTTTTATTGTTGGAAAAAATTAAATATTTGTTTCTTTTATGTTATTAGTAACATACTGATTTTGTTACATTGATTAGAAATGCTATGGTTGAAGAAACAAATTTTATATATGTATTTTTACATTGGTTCTTTTAATATATTTTGAAGTTTATGGGCTCTTATTATAGTACTTCGTTATTTCTTAAATTTTCACTTTAATTTTCCTATGTAGAAGGCAAAAACTGAGAATGCTTTGACATTCTTTTCCAAACCAATAGATCTTGAGGTAATTTTTGTGAGCCTTATTGATTTATGTATTTCTTTAAAATAAATTTAGAATTTTTTTCATTTTGGAAAAAAAGTCAAGAATGCTAAAAGATGGCTCATCTTTTAATATATTTGCACAGGAGGAGATTGCTGTGGCTTGGGAAGTGATTCGAACAGAACCTATAATTGTCCGACTACACTGCTCACTAACACAGTATTTAAATGGCCCAGGTTAGTTTTATTTCTGTTTGTTATTTTGAATATGAATTAATTGTGCATTGTGCATTAAACAAAATGTTCATTTGGTAATTCTGAGCATAATTGCAGCTATCTTGATAATGGTATTTAAATATACTGGCATCCTTACAAAGATGGTTTATTGTCAATATAACTTAGGGAAACAGAAACCTACAGGATTAGATTGTATAGATTTCAGAAGTTGACAAGTTGATGTGAAACAAGCAGAATAAAACCTACAAGAGAACTTTGCATATAGTAGAAGCTCAGCAAGTATCTTTTGGGTTACCCTTAGATTTAATTATTTATGTCTCTGATTCTGAGATTTAATTTTAATGTTTACTTCTCCCTCCTTTGATTACTGATGAATTTAGCCTAACTATAAATATAACATAGTTATATTTTTGAAAATGGAGATCTTCGTAATATTTTCGTTTTCCACCATCTTAAAGGATGATTTTACTATATCTCAAGTGATAACTATTTACAACAAAGTACGCTCTTATTTAATCTTCCCAAGACTTACTGGATTAAGATATTTTCCCCTACCAAATACACATGTACATGCTTGTGCACATGCGCACACATACATCCCCCAGCCCCCCCCCCACAAACTGTATCTACTCATGTTGCTCTAGCTATATACTTCTAAATAACAAACCACCCCAAAACTTAGTGGCTTAAAACAACCTACCATCTCTCACTATTCTTTGAGCTCAACTGAGTTCTTGCTTGGAGTTCTTGCCATGCCTTTGAAGTCAGATGGTAGGTGGAGCTTATGTTTTTTAAAGCCGCTACTAGGCTGGATGCTCATGATGCTGGACTTTGAGATATCTCACAGTTGATGTATATGCCATCTTGGAGCTCAGCTGCAGCCTCTTGACTTGAGTGTTGACTTTACACATGGCTTCTTCATGTGGTTCAGGCTTCTTGTAGCATGGTGACTGAGGGCTGAAGGCAAGCGTTCCAAGAGACAGGCTGTGGATGCCATCTGGAAAACGGCCCAGTGAATCTTCCATAGTATTGTATTGTTCAAAGTGGTTGAAAAACCCACCCAGAATCAAGAGATGTAGACATAGATAACACCTCTTGAAGTCATAGCTATCTTCACACATTCTTTGTGCTCTATAGAGCTCTCTGTACTCTGATTTTAGTATGTTTTTCTTTATAGGCATATTAAGGAAGTTACATCGACTATTAGTTTTTACACAAGAAATATTCCTGACCTTCCAAGTTTATGAAATACATAGGAAAATCTCTCATTTTGAAAAAGTTTCCATTGAGTCACCTCTTTTCTATTTTTGTAGAATGATTTCTACTTAAATAATCAACTCTTAACATAAACAACATGATATGACTTAATGCCAGGCAAAGACAACTAAATTTTTATTGTGATTATTTCAAATGGATAGAAATGTAATGGAGAAGAAAAAGAATTACTCATAATCCCTCTATAGTGAGAAACCTATAATAGTTTAGTGTTTCTCTTTTCTGTGCACACATGGCTCATTTTCATAAAGTTGACATTGAATTGTATAGTTATGCACCATAATATTATGTCATGAGACTGTCGTTAAGTCATTAAATATTCTAGAATGGAATAATTTGTAATATCTGCACAATATTTCAGGTTTTAGGTATATATTTTTGCTCCTTCCCCAGATACTCTGCTGTATGGCTAATTTTTTTTCTTTCCTTAGAGATTTGATACGTGATCATTCAATTTTATTCTGTTAGTGGTTAAAAGAAAAAGCAGCTCTTATGTCTGGACTTTCTTTTTAATTATCAGGGTTAGGGGCAAAATTGGGTCAATTCATCTCTACTTACTCCACTCCATCTGTGTGAGATGAGAATGTGGCATGCTTTTATGTAATCTTATGACTGTTACTCATTTTTTAAATATAATTTCGAATTTTAGGCAGAAATTTTCCTTCTCAGTGTCTCTTTAAAGATTTGTTATATTTGCATGGTTTTATAAATGTTCTAACAACTGTATTCTAATTCATGTTTATTTGATTTTATTGTTCACCTTCTTTGATGTTAAAACTTACCCATAATTTAGTTCTTCTGTTTTCATTTCTATTAGTTCATTTGCCTATTTAATAGTTTATAACCCAAAGAAACATGAGGATTATGGTTCTTTTTTTCCATACATAAGAGTGACTATTTTGTGAATGAGATAAATTTGACCAAGTGTAAGTAAGTTTATGGAATCATAATAGTTCCCCCACAAAAAGGTAAAAATACTTTGGAGACTTCTGCTAGTTTGTGTCTGAAGTGTTTTAATTTTGTTCATTTGTAAAACATCTATTTTGGTGTTGCTTATGTTTTGTTATGTATATTTATTGGGCTGGTTTTTCCTCCTTTTCCTTGATATTATCTTCCACGTATTTATTTTCGATTGGTACACTTCAGTCTTCATTTACTTCAAGCAAGTTTTATGACTAATCCAAGGTTTAGACTGACCTAGTTAACAATTATTTTTGAAAGCATTCATTGCTAGGTTTTTTTTTTTTTTTTTTTTTTTTTTTTAATTTTTTTTTTTTCCATTGCTAGGTTTTTGAAATATATGATTAATACTTATTTGAGCTGTAATATTTGGCCGGGACTAATCTGACAAAATATCTATAAGTGAACAGGAATGATAAGAATTAAAGAAATGTACCTCCTTATCCACTTTAATATAGAAGATAGGGATTATTTTCATTGTACATGAAGAAATACACTTTAAATAAAAAGACATGATAATTCTTATGTATTTTTTTTTTCAGAATTGCTGGTGTATAAGTCTAGTTTCTGATCTGAAGGGCAAGGCTGCTTTTAGTTTAAAGTGACAACCAACCAACATTATTAAACATGTTTTTATGTGCACATCATCTCATCATTGGTACCTCTGCATGTACATGGCCAGTGTTAGAATCATTTCCACATATCTTAAACAGCCCTCACTGACTGCCTTCCCAACCTACTTTATATGAAAGACAAGGAAAAATTGAATAACTTTCACCTTTTTTAAAATATGAAAATATTTCTCTAGTGCATTCTGTCAAGTTCTTCCTTGTTCTCTTGTCCCTAAAAATGAAAACTTGTAGGGAGTTATGTGGTTATTTTAAGGTAACTTTTAAATAGATTTAGGAAGAACAGACATTTTTATATTCACTTTTCCTTTAAAGGAAAATTTGTTCATTGCTTTTAGTTATATTGATCAGTACAGTTCTATGTTTTTTTCTGCCTTAGGTCAGTAATTTTAGCTAAATTTATTCATGAGTACTTGTTTGCTATTTGTTTGTTAATGGGACTTTTGTATTTCAGTTTAGGATTTTTGTATTCCAGTTTATTTTCTAACTGATTATTATTTATCAGAAAGCTATTACTTTAAAAAAATTATAAGAATTGGAGTGACTGAGTGGCTCAGTTGGTTAAGCATTCAACTCTTGATTTCAGCTCAGGTCATGATCGCAGGGTGGTGAGATTAAGCCACACGTTGGGCTCTGCACTGAGTATGGAGTCTGCTTGAGATTCTCTCTCTCCTCCCCCTCCCCCCAAAAATTATAAAAATTAATCTAAAACATTTCTAGATTTACGGAAAAATTGCTGTACACTCTGCTTCCAGTTTCATTGATTATTAACATTTTCTGTATACATTTAATGCAGCTAATAGTAATAATTGCATTAATTTAATAGCAATATATGTTCTTTCACTTGAATCTTGGAACAGTTTTGGAACATCTTGTTACCTCTTTCGGTATATTCTAAAATTTGGGTCATCCAGATTTTATACTACTAGTTGAGTCAGTGTTTGTAACTTAAGTTTACCTAGGAGATTTATTATTTTAGTAAAATATTGACATTTATTTTCTAGTCATTCATAGTATAAATAAGTTTTATCTTTGCATCATTAATTTGTAGGAATGATTTGTATATTCTGGGTAAACATGCATCATTAATTTGTAGGAATACTATATATATATCCTGGGTAAACATTTGTGTCTATTATCTCTTTCTCTGTGCATTTATACATTTATTTCCAGTGACAGTTTCAGTTTTTCTAGTGCATTTTGGAATTTTCTGCATTTTTTTTAAACCAGATCCCTTTTGTTTCTCTGCCTCCATCTCCCCTGTCACTTTTTCCATCTGCCTGAGAAGGGATTGTGTCTTCTTCAGTCTTTAAAGAGAGAGCACAGCATGTTCCAATGTTGTCATCTTTTTCTTAAAAAAATAATTCTGCCGAATTTTCAAGATGTTAGGATTCTTTATTTGTTTTTTAATTTCTGTAGCCTGGGTTTGGGACAAGTAGGATTTGAGCAGTGTCCACTCTGTTCCTCAGTCTGTATATAAGGATTAGAATGCTTTTGGAAAAGGAACCGATTGATGATACTAACACCAATTTTCTTTGATCAGTGGAGTATTTGTGTCCCAGAGTAATGGCCAACACAGGAGGTGAGGAATTTGGGGATACCAATTTGGTTTCCATTGTGGAGCATGTGTGGTCTGAGAATGTCCTATTAGCAAGACAGTTCACCATCTCCATAGGTCCAGACGACAGTATCTCTTTCCAATTTCTTTACTAAGTTCCTGAGTGATTTTCCTACTTCTACCCTTGTTTTTCATAGAGATCCCAAGGTCCTTCTCAGATTTCGTCTCCTAAAATGATAATTTGCTCACTCCTCCGTAGCTCCACGGATCTCCTTACTGTTCGTAGAATACTGAAGCACTTTTTTTCCTCAGCGGCTGTGCCCTCCTGGTTTCCTCTGATAGGACACTTTTCTTCCTGCCATACTATCTAGTGCTGGAACCTACTATGCCCATGTACCCTTTACTCCAAGACCCTTTCCCTTTATTTTTCTCCAGAACCTTTACCACCATGTGGCATTTTGTATCTGTCTAGTTTTTGTTTGTATTTTCCACTGGACCAAGGCTTTATGATAACAAGAATATTTGTGTGTGTGTGTGTGTGTGTGTGTGTGTGTGTATTTGCCATTCTATCTATTGTAGCTGGCACGGTGGACACTCAGAAGGATATTCTTTAATAACCCTGTGAATAATGAATGATGAGTGACCTTTTTTGAGAGATTATTAAATTCATAAACATCATAGTTATTAGCTTACAGAAATGCATATATCTGGTAAAACTACATGACATCAGGCTACCCAGTGAAAGGTAAGTCTGTTATACCTCATCATCCATTGTTTAATTGCAAAAGAAGAAAAAGGTGCATGTTTATTTAAACATTTCTTTCTTTCACTTGAAGAATCCTGTACAAACTGTCCTACACAGTGCTATTTACACTTACATATTTTTTGGCAATTCTTTATTTTACATACTATATATTTATGTACACATATATTATACATTAGTGTATGATATACAATGACCAAGAATGATCTCCAAATCCATATATATTATGCATAAATAGCAATGTATAGGACTGTATGTACACTGTTTTTAAGTATGAATATGTGTATAAATATAATCTTATGTATTATATAGCATAAATGTATAATTATGTATATGTACATATTAGAGTGTATCATTTATAATACTTTTCATTCTTTTTCTTGGCTATGGTTAAGTTTCAGCTCAACATTTTAACTCATTATATTTTCCTTTGCAGTGCCCACTGTTGATGTCTTTCAGATTTCTACAAAAGAGCGATTTGGATTGGGACATCAGCTAAAAAAGTAAGTTTCCCAAGAATAAAAAATAAACTTCTATTAAAGAGAATGGATTTATTGCTTTGCTCACTTCCCTCCCCCATTCTTGTTCAATAAGAGCTTTTAAAGTGAGTGCCTCAGGAGAGGAACTCATGCGATGCCAAGAGCTGCATCAGTAATTTAGCTGGCAGAGTTCACATCTAGACCAGGCTGCATTCTTTTTATTTGCCTGCCCGGATCCACTCTCCTCCTTCCAAAACTCTGCCCTCACCTGTGGAGCTGATATGGTGGGTATAGCTTCTAACGTGTCACTGTGTCTCGTGTGACCAACAGAGGAGGAAGCAGTGTTAAGAAGGGAGTATTTATTGTCTTTGGCTTCCACCCTAAGAGGTCACCTTGAGTTAACTAGTTCTTCAACTGAAGCTCTCTTTTCTGCTCTAGGCCACAGCATTTGCAGGACTCTCTCTCTTACTGGGCTCCATTACGGTTTCCCTCTGCTTGTCCCTTGGAGCCTAGACATGGTAACAGTTAGCAGCCATTGGCCCTGGGCAACTGCACTGTGCTTAGCTTCTATACCTACACTCTTCAAACAATCAATTCTTTTTTAAAAATAAACCCTTTATTTCCTTGTTAGATCTTGACTAATTCAATGGATGGGTTTATATTTTATAAACATAAAATTACTACCGTGGTCAAAATGACTTTTAAAACATAGTAGCAGGGCGCCTGGGTGGCTCTGCCAGTTAAGTATCTGCTTTCAGATCAGGTCATGATCTTGGGGTCCTGGGATTGAGCCCCACGTCAGGCTCCCCTGCTTAGCGGTGAATCTACTTCTCCCTATCCCTTTGCCCCTTCCCCCTGCTTGTGCACTTTCTCTCTTTCTTGCTCGTTCTCTCTCAAATAAATAAAATCTTTAAAAACAAACAAACATAAATAAAAACAAATAAAACATAGTGTATAGTCAAAATATAAGTTTAATAAATCCCATGCTATATATCAGCTATAAGAATTTGTATTACTGGAGAATACCTGAAGGGTTATTTATTCTTCTGAATATGCAAATTTTATTTCAACTTAAATTTTTCTCTTTTTTTGATTTTTTTTAAATTTATTTATTCATGAAAGAGAGAGAGAGGGAGAGGCAGAGACACAGGCAGAGGGAGAAGCAGGCTTCATGCAGGGAGCCCGACATGGGACTCCATCCCAGGTCCCCAGGATCAGGCCCTGGGCTGAAGGCGGCGCTAAACCACAGAGCCACTCGGGCTGCCCTTAACTTAAATTTTTCAAGACAGATCATTAGATTATTGTATATTTAAACACATGATTTGCACCCACCATGATGATGGAGTTCATGTGTTCACCTGTATTTTAATGAATTTTAATTAGGTATCAGACATTAGCCTTTATTGAGCAATGTTCTAAGAGAAAGTACTTTGAAACTTTTTTATTTCATTTACTAAATAGGGGATTTATTATGATCATTTTACCTGAGATTATGGATACAGGTGGAAGCTTATGTGTGTTATTAAGGGTTACATATTATGGAGCTCTAGAATTGTCTTGAAGTTTTTATGATTTGACATTGCTCAACTGTGAGTTATGTGTGGATCACATTTGAAAGAAAATTAAGATAAAAGAGTATTCTTGCAAATTCTCAGTGTTGGGTTTAAATGTGAACATAAAAAATTAGATAATAAGCCCTTAATGTTTCAAATTGCACATCTGTAGAACTAAATTCAATTTATAACATATATTTAGTACATTATAGAATGCAGTGTTATTTCTTGATAAGGACTCAAAAGAGAAATTTTCTCAGTTTTCTGTACTAGGATTAGGTGTGCTTTTCCAGTGGAATTGGTTTTGTTTTTTAAAATTGGATTTTGTTTTCTGTGTCAAGCTAGTATCTTGCACATCTTGGAGCTAAGTATAGAGTCTGCCTCTGTTATGCCATCCAAGTTGGTTACCACCATTCATTGGCACATTCCCCCTCCTATGTAGTTTTTTCCCCCTCACCCAATTTTCTTCTTTGTTTTTAATTTTTTTAATTTAATGATTTTATTTTTTTTAAGAGAAGTTTTAGGTTCACAGCAAAACTGATACAAGATACAGAGATTTTCCATATATCTCCTCGCCTTCTTATTATCAATATCTCTTACTAGAATGGTACATTTGTTGGAGTTGATGAATATGTATTGATACTAAACTATCATCCACAGTCCATAGTTTTACTTTATGTACTTCTGTTAGCCACTTAACAAAATTATGTCATGAAAGTTAAATGAGGTTGATTCCAGCAAGACAAGAATTACAAAACAGAAATCTTGAAATATATAACTTTCTGCCCTTTAATGTTGTCTGAGCCTATTGTTTGGGCTTTGGAAAAAAAAAATGATGTGTATAATTCCAACTCTGAGAAATTAAGGAAAGCTATGTTCTATATTCATTGTTTAATCACTTTGGATATATAACATTTTGTTAATATTTCCATCTAAATGTTTAACATTTTAAAAAGGTTAATTACTTCTATGGATAAATTTTAGTTCTATGGCCAGTTTAGTATATGCACTAGAACTTTTTCTTAATGATTCCCGATAAATTTTAATCTAATTTGCTTTTCCTTAATTATAAATAACTGGGCTTGCCTGTGATCCCTGCTAGTCTAAAATTACATGATTTCCAAAAATCTGATCTCATCTTCATAGTAAGTCATAAGAAGAAACTTGAAATATAAAGAGATTATTTTCAAGAAACATATGGCAAGTTAGGAAGTCCGACTCAGAATCTAGGTTCTTTGTTATTATTGCTCTCGTTTGTTTTCAGCAATAAGAAACACTCATTAAACTTTTTCCATGATTCTTTATCTGGTGTGTTTCCAGCAAGTAGATGGGTTTAATGACGATTACAGTAGCCTTTTTTCCTCTTCTTTTATTATCAGCCAGTGGCAAATGTAGTACTCTTCGGAGTGCCAGCATAATAGAAACACCAGTGTGAACACTAAAATCTCTTGGTGGCCCTCTGCTATTAAGAGGTGGTCATTACACCACATGTATATTTCACATTACTATGGACATTAAACACAACATTAGCTTTCTTTTTTTTTTTTTTTATTTTATTTATGATAGTCATACAGAGAGAGAGAGAGAGAGGCAGAGACATAGGCAGAGGGAGAAGCAGGCTCCATGCACCGGGAGCCTGACGTGGGATTCGATCCTGGGTCTCCAGGATCGCGCCCTGGGCCAAAGGCAGGCGCCAAACAGCTGCGCCACCCAGGGATCCCCAACATTAGCTTTCTTACAGGACAGTTAACTCCTGCTTTTTGAATTCAAGAACATCTAGGGATCTGAGTGTCCCAAGTTTAAGAATTACTGGTTTTAGCTGCTGAGATTACATTGTGGAACGCTAATGCAATATGAAAGTTAGAACAGCTTTAGTTATTGACTCGTTATTGTTTTGTCCCAATTAGTCTATCAAGAATTAGAAAAGCACTTGTTAGGTTTCTTAGGGAATGGTGCACAGGAATGGCAGTTTTTCATAGGAGGAAAAGAATCTGAATGTACGTAGTGGAAAGGGTTAGTGGTGTTACAGGGTGTTTAGTGGGATTTCAGGTTACATACGGGGAAAAACAAAGTAATATTACTATTACATTTAAATTTTGCTGAGATCTTGGGTGAAAAAAATCTTCAAATATAAAGCATTAAATAAAAAATAAAAAATTTCCATTGGCCTGAGCTTGAAGTCGAATTTACTGCAAATTTGGAATCCTGCATCATTGGCTTCAGTTTTATCTCCTTCTTCCTCTCCATTTGTAGCTAAAAAGGTCCCAAAATATTCTATGAATGTTTCTTCTGAACTCATCTAAGCTCGATGACTAAAGGTCAGAATAGTAAGGCTGAGGTTGTACTTTTTGGTAATTTGAGTTAATTTGATAGAACCTGAATAGTCTTGAGAATAGTGCTTAGTGCTAAGAGTCCCACCTTTCCCTTTTGAGCAGCATAGGTTAACATAGGTCAGTCTAGACTGCACAGCATAGGTGTTGCAGTTTTTCCACCAGGCTAAATTGGGAAGATTTCAATCTTTAACCTTATTTGTGTGAAATAATGGCTCCTGCTCTCTGTATTGAGAGTTAAAAGAGAAAAAAAATTGTTCTATAAATTACTCCTTGGCATATTATAAAAGGTAAATATTGATAATTTTTTTTTTCTCCCAAAGCAATCTGTGTTAGAAATAACTGAGAAGGGCAGCCCCCGTGGGTTAGCAGGTTAGCGCCACCTTCAGCCCAGGGTGTGATCCTGGAGACCCAGGATCAAGTCCCATGTCGGGCTCCCTACATGGAGCCTGCTTCTCCCTCTGCCTGGGTCTGTGCCTCTCTCTCTGTGTGTGTCTCTCACACACATATTTATTTATAAATAAATAAATAAAATCTTACAAAAAAAGAGGAATAACTGAGAAGAGCATAAAAAGCAGGCAAAGCTGAATTAACTTTTGAAAGAAAATCAGAATGTTTAATTTATTGTATAAATAATGTTTAATTGTAAAATTTCACATCTACTTTAATATCAGCCTTAACAGACCCTCTGCCATTGTCACTTTAAAGATGAGATACCTAGAAGTTGTCGCAATCTGGGACCTTTCTCAGAAAACAATGCCATATATTCAAGTCCACAGCTGATGTTCCAGAATTCTTTGCCATAAAATAGTGATGTGCAGTGGTCTTAACTTAGAAAATACTGAGATCAGAAGTTACCAAATTCCTGCTTTATGATAGTAAACTAAAAGTTTTTAGAGACATACACATTTGTATTTTTTTGTTTTTTTGAGATTTATTTATTATTTTATAGAGAAACAGGGTGTGCGTGTGTGCACAAAAGGTTGGGGCGGGGCCTAGGGAGAAGGAAAGAGAGAGAGAGAATCTCAAGCCGACTCTGCACTGCCACAACCAGCTGGATTTCATGACCCTGAGATCATGACCTGAGCTGAAACCAAGAGTTGGTCACTTTAGTGACTGAGCCACCCAGCCGCCAACATAGCCGACACAGATATTTTTAAGAAACCAATGTATTTAAAAGTGAATGGGCTGTGCTGAGAAAGAAAATTTGCTGATTTCATATTTCTCCATAGAGTCAGTTTTACATGGTTTGTTTTTACTTAATGATTTCACTTTCATTTTATTTCCCTTTTCATGAAGAAAACTGCATATGCAAATCAAGTGAAAAGAAATTGACTTTAATTGTATCTTAATAGATAAAATCATAATTACTATCAAACATTTTATTCAAAACTGTTTCTGGCACCAACAAAATAATTCACAATGTCCTTTCAGCTAAAGAGCTTTGGCTAAAGTTGTTGATCCTAAAGGCTGCCCTTCTAAATCTCCTTATATCCTATAATATATAATTTTTTTTGAGATTTTTATTTTTTTATTTGTTTGAGAGAGAGTAAGCACAAGCATGAGTGGGAGGAAGGGGCAGAGGGAGAGGGAGAAGCAGACAACTCACTGAGCAGGGAGCCCAACATGGGGCCAGATCCCAGACCCCGAGACCATGACCTGAGCGGAAAGCAAATGCTTAACCATCTGAGCCACCCAGGTGCCCCCATTTTTTCAATTCTTTTATCACTTGTGTTATTAATCCTATCACAGAAATTAATGAGTTATTAACCAAAATGCAGTAAAGTCATAGAAATTTTCTGCATGGTGCTTTCCTACATGTGGAAACATCTCGTATGACTCTCAATTAGAATCTCTCCAATTACTGTGCATTTATTTTCCTTTGATAAATACATTCCCCCTATAGTAGAGAAATCTCATATTACATTATCTTGGAACTGTGATGACAGACTTACTTTGGATTGACAGGATCATGCAGACATTTGTTACCCAGCAGTGGAAACAGAGCAAAGAAAAATCCAATTGTCTGCACAATAAGAAGCTGTCAGAGAAGAAGGTGAAATCTCCCCTGCATTTATTTTCTACCTTGCGCAGGTGGGTAGTAGATGACTTCATTGTCTTTTCTCGATTCTTTGGTACTTCGGAGCATTCTTCCTATAGTCGTGGCATCCATTTATTTTCTGTATGACTTCAAAGAACAGACAAAGTTCTATCCATTCCATCGAAAACATAGAAAGATACTCATTTCTACACTGAGTTTCTGTTTTCTTAATGTGAGTTAAATGTGTTAAAATGACATTCTTTGTTTTCTGATCACACAGAGTCGTCTCTATGAGATTAGTTGTGCATAGACTTCTGGGGGAGGAGGGGCCAAAAACCTGATAATCCTTTTTTTTGCTTTGCAGGAAACACATAATTCAGGTCAGCCCGTGTGATCACGGCGCACATACCTTTTGGTTTCTATGTGAGCCGCGCGGGCTGTAGTAAACGAGGGGGTATCTAGCAGAGCGGAGTTGGCTAGAGGCGCCCAGGTCTGCCCCGTTGTTAATTGTTGTTCCCTTTTGAAGGTCGCCAAGTTATCCTCCCCCTGGTTGCGGCAAGAGCAAATCCAAACTGAAATCCGAGCAAGACGGAATCTCCAAAACGCATAAGCTGCTGCGGAGGACTTGTTCCAGTACCGTCAAGGCTGACGACGTGTGTGCCACCAAGTCGCACAGGACCTTTGGCCGCTCCCTGTCCAGCGACCCCAGGGCGGAGCAGGCCGTGACGAGCATTAAGTCGCACAAACTCTTGACCCGGCCCTGCCCCGCGGCTGTCAAGCCCGAGGACTGCCTCACCCTGAAGTCGCACAAACTGTTGACACGGTCCTGTTCGGGGGATCCGCGGTGCGAGCACAGCTCCAGCTTGAAGCCCCACAAACTGCTAAGCAGATCCTACTCCAGTAACCTCCGAATGGAAGAGCTGTACGGGCTGAAGAGCCACAAGCTGCTCAGCAAGTCTTACTGCAGCGCTCCCAAGTCCTCCAAGACGGAGCTTTTCAAGGAGCCTAACGCAGAGGGCAGGAGGCTCTCTCTTACCTCAGGGCTTATTGGTATCTTAACACCATCCTCGTCGTCCTCTTCCCAGCCTGCTGTGCGTAAACCCTTTCCATCCCCAGTTCCCATATGATCACTAAGGGGCAGGAGAGGGGTGTGCGTGTGTGGGTGTTGTCAGGTCTGGTAGAGGAAAGAAGCAAGATTTGTTTCTGGTTGGTTTATTTTTATTTTTTTGGTTTGCTTTGTTTTTTTTGTTTTGTTTTTTTGTTGTTGTTGTTTTAATGTATCCTTTTTTTTTCTTTGGGGATAGGATTTAGCAGACCAGACCTGTGCAGCTGGTACTGGAATGTTCTTTTCAGTTCTGAAAAAAATAAATAGAGCTATTGATTTAAGGTCTAGTCCAAATTCTGGTCATGGTCAGGAATGCTGCTAAAAATGGATGTCGGTTGGATCCCTAAAGCCTGGATCCCTAAAGCCTATCCTGCTAAGCGAGCATGGCATTTTAATGTTTTATCAAGTAGGTTTATCTGTTTGCTAGTTTCCATACATAGGTAGTGGAGGACAGAGTTAGTCTAATAATTATATTATTATATATGTATATTACTCTTACAAAGGAACACTTTGCCTATGAACATCGTAACTTGTAGAGAGAAGCAGCATTTCCTTCTGTATCCCAGAGCTTCACTTAAAGCTGCTCTCAGTGGCTACTTTATAAAACTGAAATCACTTTATCCTGAAGTTTTTTGGTGGAGATGGGGCTGGAAGGTGACTGTGATAAAACTTGAGTCCTTTGGGTGGTATTTATTGGGAGTCAGTCTTACACAAAATTTATCTTTGGAGTGATCAATTAGAGCCAATTTCAGATGAAGAAAACAGACCTACCTTCTGTATATTAATTACATAAAAGAGTTGATAAAAAAATGTTGCTTTTTTTTGGGGGGGGGGGGAAATGTGTGTATGTGTGTGTGTGTGTGTGTTGGGGTAAGCATGTATGTAACTCTTAACCATACATATGGATACACTTAGCAATCGATGAAATTGAAAAAAAATGAGATATATTTTCAGAAAGTTATTCTGCTCTTGTATAGCTTTATTTCTAAAATTACATTGTAAGTGGTATCACAAAATTATATTTGTGTTAAGAGAATATACTTAAATATGTTGATAACTTTAGTTGGAGATCCCTAAAAGTCCATTTCCTAGCTAAAGTAAGCATTAAGGACACACACACAGGAAATAATGTCAAAGTGTTAACATAGAGAGTTTCCCATGATAGTTACACCTACGAAAGATAATTTCACATATTCTGTAAAGGAAAATGCCTTACTATCTTCCTGTATGATTAACCCTCATACAGTACAATAGTTTAGTGTTGTGCCTCCTCAGTAGCTGTCTCATATATCCTTGGAGGAATAATTCTCATTGTAAAATAAGATAGAAAATAGTCTAAGTGAGGAGGTGGGAGCATTTGACAGTAAGCAGTAGAGGAAATGAGCTTTTGTGCTCATTTAAAAATGCCAATCATTTTTACTAGAAGATCAAAAATTAAGAATACTATTCATTTAGCTTAGACAAGGCTTGCAGTAGTAATGGCAGAAAGTATAATAAAGAAATTCTAAAATCTTGATGTCATAATCGGTGATTTAATTCATATTACAGGCCATCTTAGATCACACTTGTATTCACTGTTGCAGAAAGTCAAAATCTGTAATTTATATATTCTTTGAGTTAAAAAATTATTTTCTTCTTTTACTTTGCTTTTTATAGCCAAATGGTGCCAAATGCATTCCAATACGAGACCGCGGCTTCCTCGTGCAGGTATGAGCCAAGCCATCCACTGCAGAAGGATTTTAGCTTTTAATGGGTTTTCAGATAATTTCTGAGCTTAATTATTTCTCTTTATTGTTTTATTCAGACAATTGAGTTTGCTGAACAGCGGATCCCTGTATTGAATGAATACTGTGTGGTTTGTGATGAGCCACATGTGTTTCAAAATGGCCCCATGCTTAGGGTAAGTTCTCAGATAGAACTATCAATGCTAATATAGAATATAAATGACAAGGGTTAAGATATAAATAAGTAAATGACTTGACTTAGCAGTAAATGCTCTCCAATGAGCAAATTATGTAATGCACATAGTGGTGTAATTTTGACAAATGAATCACTGTTTCTGAAGGAGTCTGTGAAAGAGCAAGTTGTTTCATATTAGGAAAATATTTCTTAAATGTGCCTATCCATCATCTCTCTTTCCATCCATCTATTTGCGTGTATCTCTCTATCCATTTACATCTATGTTAATATCAATTGATGTAGATGTAGGTGGATATAGAGATAAATATAGCTATAGATGTATATATATAAGCTTGTGAACAGTGTTTCTTCAAAACCACACAATTTTAAGATGCTTACTCTAGAGAGGAAAGGGTTGAAGTTAGAAGAGATATAAAGTAGCATTCAGAGAATTAGAATAAAGATTTTTTAAAAATGCCAGCTCACTGACACGTTTGGGGCATTATTGAGGGAGTATAGAAATAAGAATCGGTGTATATATGTGCAGTTTGGGGGAATTCACCCAATTTCAAGTTTTCCTGCAATTTTTAATTGAGATAAAATTCACCACCATGCAATTCACTATTTTAATGTATACAATTCAGTAGTTTTTAGTGTATTCATAAATGTGCAACCAGTACCACTGTCTGATTCCAGAACCTTTCTGTTACCCTCCAAAACAACCCCTCACACGGGTGCCTGGGTGGCTCAATTGCTCAAGTGTCTGCCTTCTGCTCAGGTCCTGATCTCAGGGTCCTGGGATCCAGCCCCATGTCAGGCTCCCTGCTCGGTGGGGAGCATTCTCTCTCTCTCTCTCTCTTTCTCTCTCTCTCTCTCTCTCTCTCAAATAAATAAAATCCTTTAAAAAAGAAAAAAAGAAATCCATAACTGTTAGCAGTCATTCCCAATTTTGTCTTCCCCTCATTCTCTGGAAACCATCAGTTTATTTTTTTATTTCTATGAATTTGCTTATTCTGGACATTTCATACAAATGGAATCCTATGTTATTCAGCCTTTTGTTTTTGGCTTCTTTCACTTAATATAATATCTTCAATGGGGTGCCTGAGTAGCTCAGTGGTTAAGCGTCTGCCTTCAGCTCAGGGCATGATCCTGGGGTTCCGGGATCAAGTCCCATATCGGGCTCCCTGCATGGAGCCTGCTTCTCCCTCTGCCTGTGTCTCTGCCTCTCTCTGTGTGTCTCTCATGAATAAATAAATAAAATCTTTAAAAAATATATGTTCTCAAGATTCATCCATATAGTGTCTATCATTCCTGTATTCATCTTTTTTTGTAATAGTATTATATGGATATATGACATTCATTTATCCATTCATCATTTAAAGGAATTACCAGGACATGTGTTAACTCTGTTTAAGAAACTACCAAACTCTTTTTGACAATGGCTGTACTGTTTTATATTCCCATCGACCGTGCATGATGGTTCCAATCTCTCCACGTATTCTCCAGCACTTGTGATTCTCTTTTTTCCCATCCCAATTATACCCATCTGAATGTACGTAAAGTGGTATTTCCTTATGGCTCAGATTTGCACTTCCCTAATGATTAGTGATTTTAAGCATTTTTTCATGTGCTTATTGGCCACTTGTGCGTCTTCTTTGGAGAAATGTTTGTATTCATTGCCCATTTTTAATTGGACTATTTCTGTTTTGTTGATGAGTTATTAGAGTTCTTTATATATTCGGAATACTAGATTTTTATTAGATATGTGATTTGCAGATATTCTCTCCTGTTTTATGGGTTTTCTTTTCACTTTCTTGATAGTGTCCTGTGACACTCAAAAATTTTTAATTTTATGAAGTCCATATTTATCAATTAAACTATTGCTAATCCAAAGTTACAAAGATTTATACCTTTATACCTATATTTCCTTTTAAGTATTTTTATAATTTCTGTCTTACAATTAACTCACTGATCCTTTTTGAGTTAATTTTTGTGTATGGGGTTAGGCTTTAAATTTATTCTTTTGTATATAGATACCCAATTGCCTCAGCACCATTTATTGAAAAGACCACCTTTCTCCATTGATCTTGGCACTCTTATTGAAAATCATTTGACTCTAGGTGTATTGGTTTATTATTGGACTCTTAATTTTATTCCACTAACCTGTATGTGTATCCTTGCACCTGTGCCTCACTGTCTTGATTACTGTAGCTCTGCGGTAAGTTTGTAAGAAAGAAGTGTGAGTCCTCCAACTTCGTTTCCTTTTATAATATTGTTTTCACTATTTAGAGTCGCTTGCACTTCTATTTGAATTCTAAGGTCAGTTTGTTCATTTCTGAAAAAAAAATAAAAGAGTGGGGGGGAGTTGGAATTTTATAGGTTTGCATTGAATCTCTAGGCCAATTTGAGAAGTACTGCTGCCTTAACAATTTTAACCCTTCAAATCCATGAACACAGGAAAAATTTCCATTTATTTGGATCTTAAAAAAATTTTTTTCTACACTATTTTGTAGTTTTCATCGTTCAGGTCTTATACATCCTTGGATAAACTTATTTTTAAGTTAGTTTATTCTTTGTAATGCTCTTGTCACTTCTAACCAACATTGCACTGGAGGCTTTAGCTGATTAGATAAGAAAAAATATTAGAAGATATCTAGATCAGAAAGGAAAACTGAAATGATCTCTATTTGCAGATGACATGAGTGCTGTGTGCTAGACACTGCAGTAAATAGTTTGCATATTGCTTCCTTATTTGATTTTCACAAAACTCTTGTGATTTATGTATTTTTGTGCCCATGGTGCACAAATTAGGGGATTAAGATTGAAAGAGGTTGAGCAATTTGTTCAACATCACTCAGCTAATATGGGTAAAAGCTGGACTTTGAGCCTGATGCTACCTGGTTTTAAAACTGTATCATAACTGCTTACTGAAGGCTTCTTAACTATAAGGCATCATGCTAGATTCTGTTGTACTGTTTAAGAGAAATTTGTCCTGTTCTTGGAAATGTATATTTGAAAAGACAAGTTAAAAAGCCTAGAAAGAGACAATTTTATCAGTACTTGTTTGCATTTCAAGATTTATACTCTTAAAAACCTATAATAATCATTTCTAATCATGATCTTTTGTCAAGTTGTCTGATATGTTGGTTTTATTTTATTTGCTTATAGGAAACAGATAAACAAAAAGTTTTTCTTGCCCCCCATACACTATTTTTTATCTTCCTTCAAAGAGATACAGTATTACTCTGAAACCCAAATTAACTAAATCAGCATTTATTTATTAAATATTTGTGCAAGTGTGTGTGTGTATTAAATATTTGTGCAAGTGTGTTACATGATACTTGGAAATGTGCAGTTACGATGAGAATAAGGAGAATCCTTTGGTCATCTCAGTTTACCCATCAGAAGCCCATCTTTATATCTGTGTATCTTGATCTATTGCTTGATCTATGGCAATGCAATCTTCACTCCATAAATTAATAGTAATGTTATTAATGGCACATGCTTTTTTGGTGCTTTTTATGCGATCATGTGTTCAAGGTGTTTTACATGGATTGATTTAATCCTCATGATAACCCTATGAGATGGCTATTATTATTACCCCTGCTTTACAGATGAGGAAAACAATAATTTTTTTTTAATATCAACACTGCTAGTAAGTGATAGAGATGAAATTCAGATCCTGTCAGAATGGCACAAGGCCACGGTTCTTAGTCATGATGCTACTTTTGTACTTGAACTGACTACTTTTATATCCTGGAAATTTACTACACATGTTGTGGTTCTTATGGTTCAGTTACTGGCAGTTCATTTTTGTAATAAGTGGTAGAAATGTCCTGATTGCCATTGGTATTCTCTGTGCCTTGTTCCAATTTTTGTTTTACTTTACCTGTTTTATTCTGAACCAGTGAAGCTACTGGTTTCTTTCTAGAAATGGAAGTGCTTTTGTAAATAATGATGTTTTCTAAAGAAATAGAGCTAGTTATCAGCTGGTTTTATATTGCTGCAATTCAGACTGATATCTAAGGAAATCAGAAAACCTACTTAGGTTTCTTAAAGAGTAAGATAAGTGACAACTGAAATCAGAACAGAAAATGAAAGTCAAAGAAACGTCTGATTGTCAAAGGAAAAGAAGTAAACAGAAAGCACTGCTTCTTGATTCTTTTAAATAGATATTTAACCTAAATCCAGCATACTTATTTTTTATATATCTCTCCTTACATTGCAGTATGTTTTATTGTAGTTTTAATAGAAATGTATAAAATTATAAAATTTCTTATGAGGTATTAATCACTAAACTGACCCATTGACCATTTATTCAGCTCAGGTGGCACATTACAAACTGTAATACTACTAGAGATATAGAGAGAAGAAGTTATACCCCAGTGGGTGGTTAAATAGATCAGATAAAACTCGGGTTTCCATAGAATTCTATGCCTGATGTTCATTATGTTTGTTAGATCTCTCTCTTTCAAAATTCAAACTGTGTCTTACATTTTTTCTCTTTTTTCTAAGCATGATTATTAATTGAATGACTAAGTCGCCCTTTACTACTATTCCCCAGAAGTCCTAACATTTTGGTCACTAGTACTGCTCTGTCACTTTCCTCAGAGATCTGGGTAAGCATATCAAACTTTCTGCAACGTGGGTAGCCACACTGCTTACTTATTTAGAATACATAATGATCCACTTATCTCTTTGTTCATTGAGGTCATAAATGTCACTCCCAGGTGTGAGGCCTGACATGAAATACTTTGAAAATTCATAAAACTCACATTAACATCACAAGTTTATAAAGTCCTGAGTTTTTTTGTGTAGTTTGGATTATGATCAGAAAACCAAACCAAAACCGCATCAGTGGTTTACATTTTGAAATCAACTAAAGTATTAATAGAACAAACTGTTGATGCTTTAAAATGTTGATTTTTGTCTTCATCTGGTTTTTTGGAAAACATGAAAATAAGGTTTTATCACCAGACTCACCACTGTTTTCTCAGTCTCTAACTTCCTAGTGCTCTTTTTATTAGACTCACCCTGAGCACCAGGATCAATGTAATTGTTTGTCTTCTTTGAACCTTACACAAGGGCAGCTGAACTAGTTTGGAGAAAACCACACACTTGGTTGTAGGGATTAGTGTCCCTACAGTTAGAGGTTTATCACTGGTACTTGGCAATCATTCTGTATGTCCCTGGCTAATAGACTTTCCCATTCCCAGATCAACGTAGGATACAAAAATTACGACCTCGTTTTCTTCTCCTATCATGTGAAAATGTTCCAGATTGCTTGCTATGAATGGATTGATCAGGCCTGAGATTTTGCTGTCATTGTTTGGGAATAATGCCCCATAAACTGAACCAAAATCAGCTGAGAAACCTGAGAATCTGTAATTTTGTGTATCCAGCCTTGTTTTGGACCTTAGGCAAATGTTTGTAACTAAGTTCTTATTTTCAGAGGGAAATTAACAGCACCCAGTTATAACTTCATCATTAGTTTAAAGCATTCCCATGAAAATTGTTGAGAAACTGAGAATATAGTTAAACCTGGATATGTCCTATTTTTTACTTCCTAAGAATAAAACAGCAGGTAGGTCTTCTTGTAGTTAGGTCTGACTTTAATATTTAAAGAATGGGGATCCCTGGGTGGCGCAGCGGTTTGGCGCCTGCCTTTGGCCCAGGGCATGATCCTGGAGACCCGGGATCGAATCCCACATCGGGCTCCCGGTGCATGGAGCCTGCTTCTCCCTCTGCCTGTGTCTCTGCCTCTCTCTCTCGCTCTCTCTGTGACTATCATAAATAAATAAAAATTAAAAAAAAAAAAAAAGAACTGCATGTTTAAAAAAAAAAAAATTTAAAGAATGGATGGAAAAGCACATCCTGGTCCCTCCTTACCCAATCCTCCCATCCCACAGAAGTAAGATTTCAACATTTGAAATACAGGCTAAGCTAAATAATAATTATACCAAAACATTTTAGTTCAGAAATAGGACTTTTTTTTCACATCTAAATTGAGTAGAAAGAAATTGGCTCAAATAACAACTTTAGTTGTATGAGACAATAGGAAACACTGTTGAAGCATAAACAGGCATGAGCCTATCTTTACTATATATCTGTCTTGATCTCTGTGGGATTCCTGTCTTTCTTTATGGATAGTAAACTTTCCCCCCACCTTGAATGTGTTTCTCTTCCAAACTATGAAAAGAACCTGAAAAAAAAAAAAAAAAAAAAAAAAGAACCTGAAGCACTGAATATAAAATCAGAAATACAAAGAGCTAAAGGCTTGTAGGTTTTGAGTTTCTAGCAGATACTCTTAATTATTCTCATATGTTTTCAATACTAGTTTTTTAATTATGAATTGTATTTACACTGCTCCTTTATTTTTTAGCAAGAACAATTTTAATAATAAATTAAGGATTTGGATAAACTATGGATATGAAAATAAAAATAGCATTTCCTAATAAGCTTCAATGAAAATTTTTATTAAACATTTATTTTTGTATACAAATTGGGCTAAAAGAAGTAGAAGATATGACTTATCCAGGTTACCTAGTTAATATTTAAACAGCTCTGTACACCTCAGGGAGATTTTATAAATCTTATCTTACTTGGTTCTCTTTCTCAGTCTTCTTATCAACCTGGTGCTCTAGCTGTGATTTTTTTATCCCTGTTTTACAGATAGGAAAACTGAACTGTGCACATGAGCCCCAGCTAGAGCAGTAACCACTTTTTATCTCTTCTATATGTAAGGCTTACATGACAAATTTTGTTTAAACGGGAAGAGGATGACAAAAAAGGTTTGAAAACCACTCACCTACACCATACTATATATAAATACATAGCTAGATTCTCTTGAATTTTATCATTTCTATTTTTAGTAAGAAGTAATTTAAATTCATTGAAGACACAAAGTTTCTAAAATGCATTTTGGGTTCTAAAATATTCTTTAGGGCTTAACCATTTTTGAAATATTTTTCATTGCTCACATTTAAATTGTTTTGATTCAAATAAAATTTAAAATGCATTTCTCTTAGCTTTAAAGCTTCTAAAGTAAATCTTTGGGACATATAAAATTCTCCATGTGTTTAAATGGTACATAATGAATATTATATTGCAAAAAAATTATGTATGTGAAATGGCAAGAGGGACTTGTCATGGTTTCACAGTTTAAATTATAGGAATAATTGCTTGAAGAAAATATATAACATTAAGAATTGGTAATACTTTACAAATTGAAACTTACCGATTGATTGAAAACTCAAAAATGAATTCATAAATGATGTACATATTTAGTTATATTTAGGCATACACACTTTGTATTAAATTATATGTAGTAAGACATATCATTGAACTTATCCTATAAAGCGATTAAATGACTGTCTTATTTTTTTAATATATTTTTAATTGGGGTATATTTTTATTAATTTATTAATTTATTTTTTAAGTAATCTCCACACTCAATGTGGGATTTGAACTCACAACCTCAAGATCAAGAGTTGCGTGCTGTACCAACTAAACCAGCCTGGTGCCCCAACTATGTTCCATTTTTTAATTGATGCTAGAACTTTCTGTATAAATAGCTTAGTAATAGCAGAATTTGTTGGGGGCGGGGGATTAGCTCAGAGTCTGCTAACATGGGAGAACACTAACCCACAATATAATTACTTATGTTTCTTTAGGGAAGAATAATTTGGTTTCCCTTTCTTGAATAAGATATCCTTTCTGTGAGCAATGAGATATCTAATCTTGATTACTTAATATGATTTGAGAAGTTTGTTTTAGTATGCTATCTTGTGTTGACATTTTGAACTTCTCAAATAAGATGTGAATAAACATGGGGGAAGGGAGGGAGAAAGGTTTACAAAAACTAGTTTGTAAATGTTTATCTCAAAGTTAAACTGATTTACATCTCAAGTACTGTCTTATACTTTCTAGTAAAAATGAGCAATAAATATAGAATTGTTATTTTAAAAATTCACTAGTATTTACTTAATTTGGTGTTAATACAGCATATAAATTAATCACCTATTACTACCTCTATGTTTGCTATTTTTTTAAAAAAGGGGAAGATTATAAGAACTTAAGGTATACTTCAAATTTTTTAGTCTGGTAGTGAAATTGCCTTTCCTCCCTCTCAAAGTTTTCTAGTTTTCTAGGGTACCTGATTTCCTTCTTCATATAGTTGCAGTAACCGTATATTCCTGTGAATCAGCATCATTTCAACCAAAAAGATGCAGGAAAGAAAAGAAGTGTCCATAAAGTAATCAAGTCATAGCTTTTATCATTAGGAACATAGATTTATTTTTTAAAGTCATAGGTCGGTTGGCAAGTTCATGTAATTTGGAGATTGGAATATAATCAGGTCTGGCAGGGGAATGAAATGGAAATGCAAAAGAAAGCAATGACATGTTGTTTTTTTGTGACCCAAGATAAAAGAAATAGGTCAGGATGAAATTGGTAAAAATTATTTGAGACAAAATCAGGGTGGCACATGAATACTTAGGATTGGGGACAAAGTGTGCAATTGAGATATGTTAAGAATAACTATTATATTTTTTCTTCAGTTTTCAAAAATTTTCCTATATTGAAATCTTAAAACTTTATCCATCCAATCTCGTATAGTGTGAGGTATTTTATTTCATTTTCATTTCTATTGTTTAAAGCAACAATTTGGTACTGAGAAAGATAGTTTATATTATTTTAAAACAGTTCCTAGAATCTGTGTGAATATACATGTAGATAGGTACATATATACATATTAGGATGATCACCAAGTATAATTGATTGCCAAAGTTCAAATGAAAAAATAAAACCAATTATTACTGGTATACACTAAGTAAGCTTTATCTTATTATTCCTTTGGGATTGATGGATTTTATTCATAAAAAAATGTATGGTTATTTGACAAGAATAGTATTAAAAATAAATAACCTTCTGTATCACTGTTTACTTCCTCAGTGAACTTTGTGGGGTAGCTGTACAGGAATAAATTCCTAGGGCCCTTTTATGATTTCCATGGTTTATCTTTTCCTTGGATTCTTTTTGTATACAGGTCCACTAAAATACCAATATAGAAAAAAATAAATAAAATAAAATAAAATACCAATATAGTGTTTGGCAGCATAAGAAATATACAATAAATGACTGCTGTTACTATTTCAGACCGTATCATGCTTCCAGAAAGTGAACAAAAGAAACAACCAATGTCCCTGGAGAAAATGGAGGCTGACATATATGTGCACAGAAACACACACAAAAAATAGAAGATTAAAAATAGGTTAAACTTAAGAATAAGTAGCATAAATTGAACAATGTGCTCTAAGTATGGCTATCTATATGTAGCAGGTATATATAGGTTGAGTCTGGATAAAGAGCTTTCTCCAATTTATTTCCTCTGAGGTAGATTTTCCTGATGTTTCTGAAATGTAATCAAACTGTACTTTTAAGGTGTACAAAAGAAATGTATCAATTGATTGTTTTCCTGGAATTCTCTTAGGGGAATGTCAGCCAGAAATGTTTGTGATTGGTTATGCTTATGTCTACAAAGCAACCATATGGGCCCATTACGAACATAAAGGATGGACCCTAAAGGACCATACTTCCCACTGGTTAAGCACTAGACCAAGCGGTCTTCTGAAATGAGTGAGCACAGGGCCAGTGGCACTAACAAATGACTTTTGTCTGCTAGGCAGTGGCACCATGGATTGTATCGTGTTAGGCTTCATCAGCTACCTAATGCAATGTATCTCGAGAGATAAGATAGATCAAACAGATGACACCATATTAGATTTGAAAGATGAGAAGTTTTCCAAAGCAATTGCAGAGTATATATTTCAGTGCTGTTGACTTCAGGAGGTTATTGAAGTCAAAAGTCTTTGCAACAAAACCAATCTTTCAAGAGCTGGGTAGCAAGTAAGCAGTCATGCTTATTTCTTCCAAAGAAAATTACCTAGAAAAAAGTAGGATTCTTCTTTGTATATTTGTTTTACACAGCTGTAGAGTCTAATCTCATTTTTTAGTATATCACCAGCTTAGGTGTCTGCTTTTTTTAATATATATATATATCTCAGGTACAAATGTGTATTAAGTAGGAGAGATGGATTTTCCATCTATTGCTAAAAAATTCTAAGTGCTGGTGCTAACAGCTATTTGAAATGGATTTCTTATATTTGTGAATCCATATCACTAGATGATTATTTACCAATTGTTACCCAAATTTAGAAATTTAACTTTTGTTAAATAAAGTCCTATGATTGATTTCTTTCTTTTTAACATTCTGAAATCTGCATTTTCTTTAGTTATTTAATGGAATGTCATAAATTTAATTTAGGAATTGGAAAACGGAAAAAACAGCGTTGTAACTGATTGCCCTTTCTTTTACAGCCCACTGTGTGTGAGCGAGAGCTATGCGTGTTTGCTTTTCAAACCCTGGGAGTAATGAATGAAGCTGCTGATGAGATAGCAACCGGAGCTCAGGTAGGAACACATGGTGCTAATTATCCTGATTTTGATTTGAAAAATTTATTCTGATCCACTAGTTACCTTCAGTCTGTTCTTCTTTTGGACACATTTTTGATAGTTTGACGGTAAACCAAAAAGCAAGCTGGCGTTTGACTATTTTATTTTATTTTATTTTATTTTATTTTATTTTATTTTATTTTTTTAGCTAGAAACTCAATTTTGCTATCTGTATCTAGTGAGTGTTTTGTCATTTGGCAGTTGCCAAGGGAAGAAATTAAGCCAAATTTCTTGTGTTTGAAAAATAACTGTGACTCTGTCATGGTGAAGTTGAAATATCGAAACCCTTGCACATGCATTATGTAAAATTTATTTGTAAAGTTATAGTGCCATAAAATGGAAGCCAATTTATTTTTAAAACTTGGGTGAAACAATAAAGGGCAGAATATATTAAAAAAATCCAATTTTACAATAACAGTGTTTATGACATGGAAGAAAAATATAAAAACAAATGAAGCAGCTTGGAAGTAGAGAAGCTTTCCATGCTTCTGAAAGGAAAAAATAAATTCTAAAGATGCCAGAATTTACTTAGCGAATTCCATCAAAATTTCAATTTATTTTTAAAATTTCTTTATGGAATCTAACTTTCTAATAAATTTATAAGAAAAAAATCAGAGAAAACAAAAAAATGAATGTTAATTAAGGGAGGCTAGACCAAACATATACAAAAGCATATTATGCAATCCTGGGGTGCCTGGGTGGCTCAATTGGTTAAGCATCTGCCTTCAGCTCAGGTCATGATCTCAGGGTGCTGGGATTGAGCTCCGTGTCACACTCCCTGCCTAGCTGGGAGTCTGCTTCTCCCTCTCTGTCTGCCTGCCACTCTGCCTACTTGTGCTCTCTCTCTGTCAACTAAAGAAATAAATTCTTAAAAAAAAACATTATGCAACCCTGTATTTTTTTTTAAATGCAGCCGTGGCAAAGAATAGAAAGAGATCTAGTTATAAATGTATTTAATATACTTTAAAGGCGGTATCATGTCAAGTTGTAAAATGAAAATGATTTAGTATGTGAGGCAGGAACAAATGACCTCCAACATGGGGGTGGGAGTCAATTTAGCCCTGTACACTGTGTGTAAAAACAAATTCCCAAAAAGACTTAAAGAAGAGTTTCATTTAAAAATACTGTATACAAACTAGGGGAGAGTAAAACCAAGCATGCACAATGCAGATAGTGTATCAGGTTTGTGCATTTATGCAGTTTCAAGAAATGGTGAAGGAAAATACCAACAGATTTGAGTCCTCACATACTTTACATTTTTTACTGGAAAGAATAGTGAACATTAAGGGCTAACCATGAGAAAATTTGTTTTGCCTCAAACATAGTTGTATAAAAGCACATAAAAATTGAAAAGAAAGACATGAAGACCATTAACAGATTAATTGTGGAAATGAACGCACGATTTACAAATATGGACCTATAGTTCATAAAGAAACATAAGAAAATTTTCAGCTTTACTGAAACCAATGGGAAGCTAAATGTGAAAAGAATTACCAATCTGTCATTGATAAAATTTACAAAGATGTTTAGGAAAAAATGAACATATAACAGACATTTAGTTCAACAAGTATCAAACACCTACCATGTAACAGGCATTACACCAGATGGAACTACAACAGTTAACCTAGAATGACACAGGCCTCATGGATTTACATACATCCTCTTAACGTAATCATTTCACTGATTAACTAAACTGAGATATGTCCACTTGAAGAAATACTAAGGAAAACAGTTGTAATATAATGAGTTCTTAATGACCAATAATACAAACAGTATAGAATTGATCAGATGTAATGTGGAAAAAAAGATCAGATGATTAAATTTCAAAAATATGGCTTGATACTGCTCCTATACCAAACATGCACATATTTGCATATTAAAGGCTCTCAGAATCCCTGAAACTAAGAAAATGAGTAGCCAGTATTTAGAAGATTTCTCAAATATGTGTCTGACCATGGTAGGTCTTTTCGTTTCTTTTCGTTTCGTTTCGTTTCTTTTCTTTTTTTCTTTCTTTTCTTTTTTTGGTGAAAGTTTTTCTCATCAATTGGAACTAATATTGCTAAAAAAAAGATACTTTAATATATGCTGTTTATAGTTATGTAAAGTGCTTGCTTCAGCAACACATATATTAAAATATAGCTATGTAAAATGATTAAACTTCACAGGTGTGTGTATGTGAATATACATATATGTATACATTCATAGATAGGTATGTGAGTATATATGTATAAAATATATAAATTTAATATAAATGAATTATAAACAATATATAAGTAAAAATTATTCAAGTGGTAAAGTTAACATTCGTGCATTTGAGTGGATATAAATTGCCCTTAGACGATGTGAAAAGGGAAGGTATCGGAGCCTGGAAATAAATAATTAATTAGAAGGAAAATTTTTTTTGAAGATTTTATTTATTTATTCATGAGAGACACAGAGAGAGAGAGAGAGAGGCAGAGACACAGGCAGAGGGAGAAGCAGGCTCCATGGAGGGAACCTGATGTGGGACTTGATCCCGGATCTTCAGGATCACACCCTGGGCTGCAGGCAGCGCTAAACCACTGAGACACCAGGGCTGCCCCTAGAAGGAAAATTAACATCATGCTAGCAGTAGGGTAAGTTGATAGATTATTAGGTGCTTTTTGTCCCCTCTTATTATAGATTCTCAAAAAATAATGGTTGTTAAAGAGAAGTTAAATTTGGATTTTATAATGATCATTATAAAACACAATTAATCATATCAGTTTAGTGACTCAATTCTAAAGATCAGTATCCAAAAATCAGAGCGTTTAGTGATTCTACTCTGAAGTGGAAAATTCCGTTCACTACTTTAAAGCAAGTAGCCAATATTTTGGTTGTAATTCTAAAGATTACGTGGAAACCGATTCTCTTTCTAGACAGAAAGAAACTGTATGTCAGTAGTCCTACTGTGTCAATTGACTCCTGCATTTTAAGTGGTTCTCTGAGGTTGCAAGAATATTCCTTAGAGGGATGCTGTAGGAGGTTGGAGTGGGACAAGAGTGTCTCAGCAGCAAGGAGTCCAAGCCCCTATATACTGTTTCAACCAAAAAAGTTCCGTTTTATTTCTTTTGTGTTGAGCTCTCATATTTTTTTTAAAAAAGAATCAATATTGAAATGTTTGAAAGCCATTGATCTTCAGTTTTAAAGTCCTCTGTTTTCCAGAATACATTATATATCTGTAGGCCATTCCTATATGTGCCTTGCTTATTACTCTCCTGGACTTGAATTTTCACATTTGCAAGTGCTCCAAGGTCTTCCTTACCTGCAGAGGAGGGTGGAGAGAGTCTTGCTCTACCAGTTGGGTTGTATATAATAATGACTTTTGGAAGCTTGTGATTCTGTAAACCCACAGACTTTTTCTCCCTCATCAAATGGCCCAATTCCCTTGCCTGAATTCTGTATTTCCCTATCCTAATATCTTAGCCTACAGATTGCCTCTTCAATTAGAGTATCCAATCTAGAAACAAAGATGTCTTGCTGGCTGTAGCACTCGCTATTATGTGCTAAGATTCCACTAAGAATCTTTCATTTCAGGGCATCGGTGTGACTCAGTCAGTTAAGCATCCAACTCTTGTTCTTAATTTAGGTCTTGATCTCAGGGTCATGAGTTCAAGCCCCATGTTGGCTCCACTCTAGGCATGGAGCCTACTTAAAAAAAAAAAAAAAAAGGATCTTTCATTTTTAATGCTGGGAGTGGGGAAATACATATTTTGGGGTAAAAGAAATCATAGTCGTTGTTATCTTTTATTTTTTTAAAGCAGACCTTTTACTCTATGGAAAAATTAACGTGCAAATGAATACAAATCCAGACAGTGTTATACAGATCTTTGTTCAAAAATTCTAACTGCTAACTTCTGTAACAGATAAATCATAAAATTACAGGGGCTTAAGATGATAGACTTTTTCATTTCTTGCTCACACTACTGTCCAGTTAGAATGTTTGTTGGGCAGCTTCCTGTGTGATGATTGAGGGAACTGGACCCTTTCTATTGTGTGGCTGTGCTGTCCTTAGTACATGGCATAAGTAGAGGCAGATAAAAGTGGAGAAGGTGCACCTGTCTTTCTCCATCAGCACACCCCTTTCCACTGCTGACCCATTGGTTAAAACTAGCCACCTAGTTTTAGCCTTACCCGGACAAAAGGGGTGGAAATGTACACAGAGCAGCTGCCTCCAGTCAAGAGCTCTATACAGGGGGAAACAAGGAGTAGGAAGCTTGGGTGGACAGCTTGTCATTTTGCTGTGGTAGTTATGTTACTTCTCTGAAGTTGGCTTAGAACATTATTAGCAGAAATATTCTAATTAAATTCTCTACCCCTATGTCTATTATTTCACTATAGTTTACTTGACTCCACTGGTGAAATTATTGGCAAAAGAATGCATATAATTTTTGGTAATTTTGATTGTTTTGATGCTTCTGGCACAAGGTATTTAATAAATATTTGATTGAAAGGGACACACTGTTTAGGTTATATTACTGTATATATTTGTATCTTTATTCTTGTGGAAGAAAACACAACGCAAAATTTACTATCTTAACCGTTTTTTAAGTATACACTTCAGTAGTGCCATTTGACTTGTCGTGAAATAGATTTCCATAACTTTTTCATCTTGCAGAACTGAAGCTCTATGTCCATTAAACAATTCCCCTTATGTAATCATCATTCTGCTTTGTGTTTCTATGAATTTGACTACTTTAAATACCTTATAAGTGGAATCTTACAGTATTTGTCTTTTGGTGGTTTATTTTATACTGGTTTATTTTATACTGGTTTATTTCACTTAGCGTAATGTTCAACAATGTTGTAGCATATGACAGAATTTTCCATTTGTAGGCTGAATAATATTTCCTGCATGTACATACCACATATTGTTTATCCATTCAACTGTCAATGGACATTTTGGTTGCTTCCATCTTTTGGCTATTGCAAATAATGCTGCTGTGAATATGGGTGTGCAAATAATATCTTTAAGATCTTCTTTGAATTATTTTGGCTATATATCCAGAAGTGGGATTGTCCCTTCTTGTCAAGATTATATGGAAGTTCTATTATTAACTTCTTGAGGGGCTTCCATAGTGTTTTCTGTAATGGCTGCACCATTTTATAATCCCATCAACAATGTACAAAGGCTCCAATTTCCTCATGTGCTCAACACTTGTTATTTTCTGAGTTTTTGTTTTTGTTTTTTGATAGACACCATCCTGCTGGTTGTGAGGTGATACCTCATTATGGTTTTCATTTGCATTTCTCTGATGATTAGTGATGTTGATCATCTTTTCGTGGACTTGTTGGCCAGCTGTATGTCTTCTTTAATGAATTGTCTATCTGGGATTTTTGCCCATTTTTAAATCAAATTATTTAATTTATTCTTGTTAGTTGTAAGAACTCTTTATATATTCTGGATATTAACCTTGTTTCAAATATCTGATTTGCAAATGTTTTCTCCCATCCCATGCCTTTTCACTCTATTGATTGTGTCCTCTGATGCACCAGAGTTTTTAAGTTTGATATAGTCCCATTTGTCTATTTTTGTTTTATTGTTTGTGCTGTGGTCTCAATCCAAGAAATCATTGCCAGGTCCAGTGTCATGTTTTTCCCACACTGTAGGAATTTTATAGCTTAAGGTCTTATGTTTAGATCTTTATGCCATTTTGAGTTAATTTTTGTGTGTGGTATAAGATAGGCATTCAACTTCATTTCTTTTTGCATATGGATATCCAGTTTTTCCACCATCATTTATAGAAAAAGCCATTCTTTTTCCATTGAGTGGTTTTAGTACTCTTGTAGACCATTTGACCCTATACATAAAGGGCATATACCTTTTTAAAGCTTCAATTTCATACTGTGACATGTGAATTTTTTAATTAATTTTTTTTTTATAAGATAGCACCAATTCCCTCCCCACCACCAGAGTTTCAGAAAAGGCTATTTTATTTTACTGATTATTCTTTTTCAGGAGTTTTTATTTGGATTTTTCTTTTATTGGGAGAACAGATAATGCCCAAAACAATTTGTATCTAGGTTAAAGCGCATCTCTCTGGGTAGAAGGAATGTGAGTGTGGGTACAGAAGCCAAAAAAGGATTTTATTATATCTTTATTCTATCTATTGCTTTGAAATCATATATATATATATACACACACACACACATATATATATTTATATATACACACACACACACACACATAAGTGAAATAGTGTGTTGAAAATGTATAAGCTGTTTCAGTTCTACTGTTTCCTGAGTGAGTCTTATGGGATATATATCTATGTACTTTGGAAGTGTTATTTATAGATCACATATCCAATGGCTTGAGTGTTGCTGATTATTTTAGGTCACTGGAAATTCTGGATGCTGTGATTGGGGTGGATGTGTTTTGTGAGTATATATACAACATAGTGAGCCCTACTGTCATTAGGTCACTGTGCCCCTCTCATTAACCACAGAATCAAACATTGTTTTACTCTTACTGTACATTTTATAAATGCCTGTCTAAAAAATTCCTAGAAATATTTTTCTCTGTAAAGATTAAGTCCACTGCTTTCCTTATGATGTCCCTTATCTTCACACTATAGGGATGTCTGTTCTGGTTCCTTCTCTCCATTTAGACAGTGTTGGTTTTCTTGATTCATTTGCCAGAAGCATATTGTTTTGGGAATTGGAGAGAGGAGCTTTGCTCTAACCATTAAATAACACTGCTTCTTAATTGTAGTAAGAGGTCCCAGAAGGACATAGGAATAAAACCATCATATTTAGCATATCCAAGTTCATTTATTAATGGCCATAGGCAGAGAGTAAGAAGTAAGATGATGTCAGGAGCTTTACTGTTCTTGGAGCACATCAGACTCACTTCCTGAATTTGCAGTTTCCATCACCTGGAATGGTTTCTCCCAGAGCTGTATCTCCTTCTCTTATCTTCACTCTGGTCTCTGTTTAAGTATTACGACCTTCCTAGCCATTTTGAAGTCTCTAACACCTGCTTAATATTTACTACAGCATTCAACACAACCAGAAATATATTTGAGCATATAGTGAACTGATTATTTTTTTGTGCATCTTCTCCATTAGAATATAAATTCTGTGAGAGAGGAGCTGTCTCTCTTGTGCATGTCTGCCATAGAGCCTAGAGCAATGTTGGAGCATAATACGAGTTCATAACAAAGACATACCAGGACATAATTGGAAGCAACAGCAACGCATGTCAGCTATTTCAAGCTAATGGTTAAGTTTGGTCAAATGTGGTCTGAAGCCATAAATTACAGATTTGAGAAGTTGATAGCAATTCTGAGGCTTTCCTACTTAACTTCCATGACCATGAGAGGGAGGAGTAATGAATGACAAAGTGTGTGCTAAGACACCAGGGACACTAACTGTTTTATGTATGTGTTTCAAGGTGGTAGATCTACTGGTCTCCATGTGTAGGTCTGCATTGGAATCTCCTAGAAAAGTTGTCATTTTCGAGCCATATCCTTCTGTGGTGGATCCTAATGATCCTCAGATGCTGGCCTTCAACCCCAGGGTGAGTACTTGTCCTTGCATGCCCCAACCATCCCCTGTAGCAGCAGCTGTGATTTTAGTCCTTCTCACTTTCTTCCTCCTGTCCTACTCATTCATCAGGCCCATCCCTGACCTGTTGTGGACCACATATCCATCTAGTAGATACGGTTCTTTCCCCAAAACTCAATTTACAGCCTCCTTTGATCTTTCCCATATCTCACTTCCCCATCCTTTCATCTATTAAAATCACTTTCAGAACTTTGTCTTTATGAAACTAGACCCACTTCATCCTCTCAAATTGCCATCTTTATACATACTGTCTGCCTGAAGGGCAGGTGCATAGCAGTAATAAATTGCGTGGTGATGGTTGATATGATGAATTTAATTTCACCATTTTTTGAGATTCTAGCTTTAGTATCACCTCATTGTCATTTTAAATGTTGTGGATAAAAGAACCGATTTTTGCTTTTCTTTTGTATTTTTACCTAATCTTTCCTCACCTTCTTCCTTCCTCCTCCCCAGTTATCTGAAGATCAGTGAAAGTAATAATAATAATAAGTAATGCCATATTGTTGACCAACTGGCATTTCTTAAGAAAACAATTTTATAGATATTTGTGGAGATGAGGCAGGATCCTTCTGAGAGAGCAAAATTTTCAAAATTTGAGCCAAAATTGCCTTAGTTTCTATTACTATCCATCTTGAAATCATTTTGTAGAAACAATGGCTATATAAAATGCCCTTGGAAAAGCTTCCTTCCTTCATAAGTGGCAACAGTACACATAGCTACAGTATCCCTAAAGATGAATTATAAGTTAAGTGTGTGGTGTCATTTATACACTAACTATTCAACTAGTCTACTCTTTTGGTAACAGTCTTTCAATCAAAAGAAAATAGAAGCAAAATGATATTGCAAGATTTAAAGTGGATTTTTGTATTTTAGAAAGATTCTATTCTTATTTTATTCATCACGGCTTAGTTTTCTTTTTAGTGAAATTAAGAATCAGGAGCCCAATATCTTTTTTTTTTTTTGTATTTATACTTTTCCCCCTGTAAGCTAAACATGATTTTATGTACTTATATTAGGATTGGTATTGCTTTCTCTTTTCTTCCCTCTCAGTTATACATCGTACATCCTAGAATTATCTTATTTTAAAGCCTTCCATTTTATGTACACAACACAGTCAGTGCTTTCAAATCAAGTCTGATGGAAAATCCATGTACAGAAATATGTTCCTCTAGTAATTTGTAGGCCTGCAAAGGCTTATAGTGAATACTGTTTTTCTTTCCATTCGAACAGAAGAAGAACTATGATCGAGTAATGAAAGCGCTGGATAGCATAACTTCTATCAGAGAAATGACGCAAGTAAGTATATCATCTTGTGGTCTTGTATGGTTCAGTTTTGCTTGAGTAAAATCGTATTTTAAAAATGTCTGAGAGTATTGGCTGTGTAGTGAAATGTAGATTTTTCTGTTAGATGGGAGTATAATTAAAGTACTTTAAAAATAAAGATTGTGGCGTACTAGGACGTTTTAATTAAATTACGTCAGTGTACTGGTGGGCTACCACTGGGACTTTTGGAAGGTAATTGCATAATTGTGATCCTAATGTTCTCTGCAACAATTGGAGTATGTGGAGATGTGTCGAATACCTTAAAGCAAGGGTTAAATTTGGTACCATCTTCCTAGACTTTCCGTTTTAATTAACAGTAGTGATTTTATTTTAGCACATTATTTTAATGTTAAAAGAAAAACAAATATTCTATCATGTAAATTGAACGTAAATAGTTTAGAACATAGAATCTCAAAACAACTTTGGAGGACACAAGACTCCTCGAGAGTATTGAGTTTATTATATTTGTAGACATTACGGAGGCTTGGTGATGTTTGATGAGCAAGAATTGAGGTTTATTATGAAAGTCTTAACATACCACTGGGCTATCGTCTAGCTCTTCGGAAAGCAAATACTACTGAATTATTGAGGCCTATCCATTGCCAAAGATTTGGAGAAAGGCTTAAAACTCATCGTGATAAGTAGAAATTAATAATCTATAATTGACAACAATACACACTATGGGTTTGGTTTGCATACGGTGGTTTCAAGGCTTGCACTGCCTTAGAGACCCTGGGGGCTTGTAAGTGTTATCCTACGTCATTTCTGTCTTTTGGAAAAAGTATTGGATTCCTTGAGGCCTGCAAATCTTCTGTGCCACTCCTCCCTTCTTCCCTATCACCTCCACTGTACTTGAAAATGTGCTCCCAAGTACATTTTTGCATTCTCAGATTTGAGTTTTGAGTCTTTGGATAGTTATTTATTCATGTAATCAAATATTCATCCATTTGTTCAACAAATAGCGTGTGTCGGATGATGGTAAACAGAGATCTTTAATTCACAAGTTATATTATTTGCTTAAAAACCATCATCCTTGCTAGTTGTTTTTCTTTTTTTTTTTCTCTTTTTTTTGCTAGTTGTTTTTCTATGCCATACTTTTCTGTATCACCTGAATTCCTTTTCAAACAAATATTTATTATTTGTATAAGGAAAGGAAAACAGTGAAGCATTTCCGCTTGGGGGAAAACATGAACCTACTCCAGTGGCTTAAACAAAGTTAAGTAAACATTTTTTAGTCACCAAAGGCTTTGGTGGCAATAGGATATTTATTATACTATACCCCAGACCCAGATCATTCTTGAACGAAAATAGCTACAAAATGTTGACTCTGGGATCAGCTCTCTGCCAAAATTTACTCCCTTTATTCTGGGTCATGTGTAAGCTATTTTAATAGAAGGCAGTGGAGATGATTGGGTGTCAGCCTAGTAAGTCAGAGGTCTGTGTTGTATAATTTGCTCATCAGTGATGCGGCCTGTGACCTTGGGCAAGTTGCTTAATTGCTTGATGCTTAGCTTCTTCACTGTCAAGATAGTAAATAGTAATGCTGCACCCCCTTCCAGTGTGCATTCCTTAGGGATGCTGTCAGATTTTATTGCGTCAAAACCTTTACTCCTCTCCAAGTAAATTTAACATTATATTGTCCTATTTTCTAGAAGGTACTTACTGCTTTCTAGATAGACCTAAATTGTCACAGATGGATTGCCTTTTGTTCTGTGAAAAGGTTAATTGTCTGGGTAAATTCCATTAAATACTTTGAAAAGAAGGGTTCTTCTTATGTAAATATTGTCCAGTTGTCTCTTGTAAAGCTCTGCACCTAAGTCAGTACCTTCAGATATGAGTGTGAAGGGTAACTATTACAAGTTTTGCTTTTAATGTTAGCTAAAAGGTAAAAACAGTCATGCTCAAAGAGAAACAGCACCTGACACTTGTTAAAGGGATAAACTTAACTTGAGGGCTACGGTGGGGGAGAGTGACTTGCAGTGCGAGGGAGGTCACCTCCAAGTAAGACAAAAGTGGCTGGGTTTTTTTAAGTGAGAGCAGAGAAAGAGAGGGAGCCATGGAAAAGTAGGGGTCTGTGGGGAATAGGAAATAACAGGAGAGATGAGTAGAAAATTACTAGAAGGCTAGCAGTGTTGGTGGGTACAAGGTAGGTACCTTGTGTCTTTAGGCAGCACTGAGTTTTTCTCCATCAGAGACTCAGCAGGGGGCCTAGGATCACCTTTAGACATGGCCTAGTGCATGGGAGCCAGGCTAAAGCTTGAGGAAGCCTCTGGAGCAAAATGTTGGGGCAAGTCCATTGTGCCCCATGAAGTTGAAAGTTCACATCACTTGATGGTGTAGGGGGACACGTAGGGTAATTGTTGCTGTTACCTTGTCACAGCCACAAACTTCCGGGTTTAACTAGATTAGACATACCTGTTCAACCTCATTTTCCTTTTGCATAAAGGAAAAAATTAAAAGGAAAAAAAGGAATGTTTACAAGAAGTATAATGACTTATTTTCCAGGCACCATATCTGGAAATCAAGAAGCAGATGGATAAACAAGACCCCCTTGCTCATCCCCTACTGCAATGGTATAAAATTTTAGTTTTCCTTTTAATGAAAACAGAATCATTTTCTACTGCCTTCTTTAAGGGGGAAAAAAAAGGCCTATTTTACAAGACCTGCAATGCTACAGTTCTACAAGCCTCTGAGGCCTGGTGATTTTACAATCAGAGTCCTTAATGACTCTCACTTTAATTAAAACTTGTATATCACAAGGGGAAGAAAATGCTGTCCTATGCACTACACAGATATACAATGTATTTGACAGCAGTTTGTCTATAGTTTTAAAAAATGTGATTAGCTGGATTATATGGTGAAGCTGTTTTGGTTCATTTAATTTTCTAGTTAACTGGGGACTAAGTGACAAAACTCACTGTTTCAAACACTTATTGAAAATCTTTCTAAAATGTCTGTCTTAACAAGAACAGTATAAATTTGATGAACTCTGTTTGATGGCTGCAGATGATGCTCTGTTCAGAGTGAGCCTGGTGAGGGGTATAACCTGCATGGAAACTAGGAGGGCTCACCTGATAATAGGAGAGCCAGTTGAGAACACCCTTCCTACCACACCTGCTTCAGAGCCTTTGCCCTCTGGTTTCTTATTTGCAAAATGAAGACAATAGTATCTACTCCCCATATCTATAAGGGTTTTATATACAAATCTCTTTGAAATCACTGAAAACTTAAGGACAATGGAATTCACCATGATTATAAATGCAGTAATACAAATGTAAAGATTACAAGAGATTGATCTGAATAAGACCTATTTTATGCTGCAACCAGGAAGTTTTTAAAAATTATGGAAAGATAGGCAAAGGAGAAGGAATGATTCTGGTTACTTTCATTTAGAATTTTACAATAATCATTTAGTGTATTAAAACTTTAAAAATTAGATTTGGAGGTCTTCCTTCTTTGTATCTGTTATGACCTATTATTGAAATTTTGATTGAGTAGAATAACATATTTTTCACTGTAATTTTTTACATTCTCACATTGCCATATTCAAAATGAAGGTAAAAATCTCAAATATCTAATCCCCCCCACCCTGTAGTCAGCCTGATTATTAACTTTTAATTATTTGTGATCATTTTCTTCAGCTTGTTTGTTAGTCACTCTTCTTTCAAGGAGAAAAAAAATCCACCAAAATATTTTTTTAGAGTTTTCCCTAGTTATTAATTTCTGTACTGAAAAACACAAAATAACTAGTTCTTTCAGATACCTGAATGTAATGTTTTTCAAACTCAGCGTCTAAATATGGTGAATAAGCTTTTGTGTACAAACCACTGTATATATCAGCACAATGATCCTCATATATTTAAAGAAAGAAAAAGGTCTTCGCCAAAACTGATTATTAATTAGACAATGTAGGGAAGAGCCAAGGAAGCAGATGTGTGAATCAGCTTTGCATCTAGATGATCATCCTTTAAAAGTATGTTTAGAAATGTTCATTTTGCTGATATCTGAGGTTGTAATAATTAAAAATCATTATCTCTTAGGCTCTAAGGAACTACTTCTCGGATTAAAACGTTCTTTTTTGTTACATAAGCTCTTTAAATTGCTTCAGGAAGCAAAGAAAAGTGATGTAATAAGTAAAATGATTACTTAATTTAGTTAATGTCACAGTAAACATAAGTTTCAATCACTTGCCAACTAAGGAAAAAAATCATTAAATATATTTGGCATATATTTGTGACTGATGGATTATTTTAATTAATTTCAGGGTTATTTCAAGTAATAGGTCACATATTGTGAAACTGCCAGTTAACAGGGTAAGTTGGTTTTTCACTTATATATACAGAAAGGGAAGAGTCCTGACTAGTGGGAGAAGTGATTCTTGTGATTTTTAGTCAGCTTCTTCAGAAAATTGAAGTAATCTCAGGTTAGCCCTAATTCCTCAGTTTGAAATTACCATATGTACACCAGCTCCAGGTTTTCCCAAGAAATCAAATTCAAATTCAGGCTGCTGCCCCGAACTTTTCAGTAAGTAAAAGGGTCAGTATGAAATCATTTAGTTATTCCACAAGTGATAGGAAGAATCGAGATTGACCAGAAACAGGTAATGTGCTTTTTATCATTGTCAGTTTCTTGTTGGCACAGCTCCACTTTTCCAGAGCAGAGAAGATATTGCCTTATCGGCTTAATACACTTACAAATAAAGGAAAAGCTAATGGACTCTGATTTCAGTTCTGATCAAAAACCTAAAAAGAACAGTATCCAGAATCTTAGCTTTCCTGTCTATGAAACTCTAAACTGTGAGATTTCCTTTGTATTGTCGTCCTATATAAATATATTCCTAAGTGAAAGGGCAGCAATTAAAAAATTTTGTCAAGTGACTAATTCAAAAGATTCTGTTTTAATTTCTTTTCATGAACAAAGGGGAAACTATATTTGAATGTAGGCAATTTACAATTTTATAAATATATGCAAATAAAGCATGATGATAATTTTTGCAATTTTAAAATCTTGAACTAACTTTTCTGCTTAGCAAACTCAGATATTTCCCCAGTTGAATAGCTACTGTATACTTAGGGAATTTAATAATAAAAGTCTTAAAAAGAAACATAATTAGGAAGGCAGATCTGCTCGGACATGATTACGGAGTGTATTCCAAAGCTAAATATAAATGACTTTGAATTGTCTGTCTCCTATTACTTTTCCATTAGCCTAAAGAATTACCCTTCATATCAGCAACTCCATATGATTTATCATTTATGCGGGTCTTTCTTTTTAATGAATGGTCTTGTTAATGTAAGTTAGTGTGGCTTGAATCTAGATAATTCTTAAACCAGTAAAATTTGAAATTGTCATCAGTCTGATACGTGTTAGTTTTGACGTATTTTCATTTGTCATTATTTTAAATGGCAGCAACTGAAGTTTATGCATACTCCACATCAGTTCCTTCTTCTCAGCAGTCCACCAGCCAAAGAATCTAATTTTAGAGCTGCTAAAAAACTCTTTGGAAGCACCTTTGCATTTCAGTGAGTATGGCTTGGTCTCCCAGAAACGTGTGGGGAGGAAAACATTCTTTTAGTAGTTGGCTATTAACCCTGAATAGTCCCCTGCCTGAGACTTGTCTTGGATATTCAAGACTTTCAGATGGTACATGACTTATTGTATTGTGGCCACTTTAGAAGATTATTTTTTTTTTTTTTTTTTTTTTTTACTTTAGAAGATTATTAATGTTTGGTTTTACTTTGTCCTTCCCCTCCTCTGTGCTTTAGTGGCTCACACATTGAAAACTGGCATTCTATCCTGAGGAATGGTCTGGTTGTTGCTTCTAATACTAGACTGCAGGTAAATGTTCTGAATGCTTTCACAAGACCATATATGCTTTAGTGTAAGAGTTCAATAAGCAATCCTGGTGCTTTTTTATTATGAAAAAGGGGAAGCAAGTGGGCTTCAAAAATTATATAGAATTTCTAACAGGTATAAGAAATATTCATAAAATAACTGAAGCAGAATGGACCTATACACCATATAGGGATGAAAAGAAAAATAAATTGAATTCCCTATGAGAAAACTGTAAAATCACTTTGAATTTAAGTAGAAAAAAAGTTATCATGCAGAAAGAAAACCACACAAGCATTCTGTCTGCTAATTCAACACAGATTTCTTGAGCACTGCCTCAGTGTAAATACTTTACAAGAAGAAAGTAGTGCTAAGAATCAGCAAGAGAGAGATTGGACACCAAAGAACCATCTGCTGCCTGATTCATGGTCTCTGAGGCAGCACTGGGAGTTATTGTGGCTATAGTGTTTCTCTTTATTTCTGCCTTTCACCTCCAACACCCCCACTTCGCTCTCATTCAGCTGATTTTTATCTGACTATGGAAAGAGGTCAGAAAATGATATGCTCAATCCCGTCAGCTCTGCTGGATCTCACGCTCCAATGACAGTTAAGATGATACAGTTAAATGCAAATATCCATAAACACACACTTACTGAATTAGTATTTAGTTAGTAACGACTAGGGTACAGGGGCCCTAAAATGTAGAGCTCATGAGAGAGAATTTTTATTGTCCTGAGTACTTTCTTAGACCAGTCAGAAAGTTTCAGTTAATGAAACTTGTAACCTACAAGTTTAGAGGAGATAAGAATGGGTTGACAGCATTGCATAATGAAAGCCTGAGTAGGCTACTTTGTTGATATACTACCATGTGAGTCCTAATCACAGCTCTGTCGTGTATAATTCAGACTGTTTTGTTTTCAGTATTTTGGAGTCATTAACATAAAAACCTATTATAGTACTTTATAAGTGACTGTCTTTGTCATAGGTCAAGTGGAAAACCTTTATCAAGGATTTTTTTCTTTGGCTATGTCTGTTCATATATCAACTCACTGAATTTTGAAGACAAGGGTATCAGTAGTATTATTTTCACGTTAGACCTTAGGAAAGCACTTTATCGTTTTCTAAGAGTTAATCCTCCCAACATAAGACTGATTCCTTTCTTTTGTAAAATATTGACCTTTGAAACCATTGACTGTCCACTTTCTCTCCCCCTTTTAGCTCCATGGTGCAATGTATGGAAGTGGAATCTATCTTAGTCCAATGTCAAGCATATCTTTTGGTTACTCAGGTAAGCTTGTGTTTCATTTCTAACCTCAAGTTTGTGAGGTTTTTGTTATATCAAGTGACTGAAACTTACTTGATATATTTGCATTTAATTCATTTGGTATATGTCAGAAGCGAAAACAAAGCTCACATGTCAGTATGAATTTAAAATATCCTAGTATATATATATTATATACATAAAATATCCTAGTAGAATATGTGGTTTTTCAATTTCAAAATTAATTTCAGTCTTGTTGAGTAGTTTCTACATTTATTCCATCCACAAGGAAATATTGAGAATGCAGTATGTGTAAAACATTTTGTAGAGCACTGAAAAGTATTTGTATATAGTAGTTCACGGCCATGGATTGTAACTCTGTATCATGCCAACATCTTATCTTTGAATTATTATATATCATATAAAGAAATTTTGAACAGTATGGAAAACTTAAGATTAGAAAAACACCCCCACAATCACCCTACTTATTGACATCTTGTTTGGTGAAACTTACGAAAAAATTATTTTGGAAAAAATTGAAAGCATGTGCTAGAGAGGAGCCTGGTAAATTCAAAATATGAAAAGAATGATCATGACATTGTTAGCATTCCTTATCCTTATTCCAGGTGGTGGAATTTGGGGTGATTTCTTTGCACTTTTAAATTTGGGGGAATACTTTGCAATGATTGGTATGATTTTTTTTGAGGGGGGCAACAACTTACTAACTTACTGTGTTTAAACGTAAAGTAATTGTGCTCACTATAAAGAAATTGAAAAAAAAAAAAAGAAATTGGAACTACATAGAACTGTATAAAATAACAAGTGAAATTTTTTTTTCCTTCTCCCCAACCTCAGTGTTCTCCGTATTCCCCTTCAGACTTTCAAATATTTTTATATTCATATACCTGCATGTATAATTGGTTTTGCTTGTGTACTCCTGCGTATGTACAATTATGTGATTGTATTGCACAACTTCAGGAGATGTCATTCATGTGGTACCTGGTTAGTAAGTCTTAAGATGCTTTATTATAGAAAAGGATATCCTGAGAGGTCTCATAACCAGGTAAATGTTAACCATCTAATTCCTTTGCCTAAGTTCATGCTCTTTCAACCACAGCAAGTTGTTTCTCAGGGTTCCACCCCAACCTTTTCCAGAACACATGTCCTGAGAGCACCAGGTGGACTTTGTAGGCTTTTTGGCTCAGCCTCACAAGTCACATGGTGACACTTCCCACATATGCTATAGGTCAAAACAGTTACAAACTCCTCCATCTTTGAGGGTTGGGGTATTAGACTCCATCCCTGAATGAAAGAGTGGCCAAGTCACATTGTAGAAAAGCCCATGGCTTGAGAAATATTGTTGCAACAACCTTTGAAGATACAGTATGTCAAAATAACACTAAAAAAATAAATACCAGGAAGAATAAGGTAATAGAGAAAATAGAATAATATAATTAAAAGGACAAAACAAATTAAAATCAGCATAAATCAGATGATAAATCTCATTAAAACATAACACAATGAAAAACTAAAATGAAACCAGTTTAATAAAAGACATCCTCAGCATTGGTAAGACTTCAAGTACTGTGAAGTAACTTTGTAGTTGGCTTTCAGGCTGCGAGTTTCAGGAGTAGAGAACAGGACATTCCCTCTGAGGGATTTTTCTCACAGAAGTACATGTCTGAAACCCTACGCCTTGTTCCTCAGCTTGGCCTTCTCCACCTCTGCACCTTTAGGGGTATGTCTAACTTGGAAAGAATTATATTTACACCAGTGGCAACTTACTCATTCTCATCAAGACTTTACTAAAATAGCAACAACAACAAAAAAAACACAACGTACTTCTCAATTTTGGACAGTTTTCCAAATAAAATATAGAAAAATATCTATCTATTCTAAAACAGATATGAATTTTAGTTCTATCTAAAATCTTTCACAAAGTAAAAAGTCCTGGCATTAACAGAGTAAGCTAAAACTTGTGAGTATTAAAGACAAAAGAACTTGCATTATTTTCCTTTATTAGAAAATACAGTAAATTCCACACCGAATTAAATATAGATCAACAATCTCTGTTTTCAGTACAAAGAAAACCAAACTGAATCATCTAATTTTTAACACTATCAGAACTTCCACCCCAGGTCACAGCAGCTTCTCCTGGCACCCATCATGGTCCTCTATGCCACAAAGTCTTTGCCTAAAGTGGAACTTTGCAGTGTCACTGGATTGTATTTGAGGGATGTTGCATAGCTTTGTTCCTAAATTATTATTTTGTTGGTGTTTTCAGGGATGAACAAGAAGCAGAAGGTGACAGCCAAAGATGAGCCGGCGTCAAGCAGTAAAAGCAGCAGTGCATCACAGGTGTTGTAGTGACTCGAGTGGCTGCATGTGATGAGTGAGCTCTAGCTTCATTAGCCAGCAGGATTTCCATAAGCACGCAGGCTTTATAAGTCTGCAGAGTTATTTCAAATGGCCATTACTCAAAAGACATAAAATCTACCCTAAAATGTGATAATCAAAATGCCTTTATTGAAAAATACTCAGCAAGTATTTATTAAGCTCCTACTATAATGTTAGAGATTCCTAGGCATTGAGCTATCGTGACAGTCAAAAATAGAACAAAAAAGCATTAGAGAATTCCTCTGAGACTGTTGAGTGGCTATTAACAAATTAAATATATGTTTAGATAGAAAGAATGCTAGATGGTAGAGAAAAATGGAGAAAAATCAGGGCAAATACCATGGAGTGGAAGGGGGAAACAAGAATGAGTATTGCTTGGGGTAGTCAGGAATGGATGTTCCATCTGAGGTTACTATGTGGAGACTCGAGGCAGTGGGTGCATGAGCCGTATAGGAGAAAGAATTCAAGGCAGAGAAAAGAACAAGCATGAATCCCTTGTTGTTTCAATAGAAACAACCATTCTGAACAAATTAGAAATCTACTTAAGGAGTAATGTGATTTTAAATTGGGGAAAAAAACATATGGCTAACCTAATATCAAAAACAAAAAACTACAGATTTTCTGCATGAAATTTTCCTGAAACCTCTGCAGCTTAGTTAATGGTGCTGTGAAAATAGGTTGGTTTTGGGTGAGTTAGATGATCTGGAATAACTGATCATAATGTTTGAAAAGATCATGCAATTTTTATTTTGTTTCCCTTGAAATGAGGATGCGAGGCTTCCAATGAATATAAATTTGAGTTCTAATTCTGTGATGTGAGGCTGTTAAACTTTAATTGAGCATCTTTAGTTCACTTATCTTGAGAGTGATTTAATAATGATTATGTACAGAAATTAAGTGTTATAACAAATACAGCTTGACATTAAAGAAAGATTTCAAGGATATCCCTGCTAGTCTAGATAGGTTTTTTTTTTTTTTTTTTTTTTAAATCTGGAGTTATCTTAGTGGCTATTATTTCTTAATGATGATGAGTTCTTTTTTCACTTGAGCAACTGCCCTATTTTCACTCTGATTTTCAAATTCTTTTGGAATTTAGTCACAGAAAAAAGGACAGCAATCCCAATTTCTGCAAAGCCGTAATTTAAAATGCATAGCCTTATGTGAAGGTAGGTTGAAAGTTTTACAAACTTCACAGAGTTAATTCTCTATGTTATCTGTATTTAAGAATTTGACTGTATTTCCAGAATGCTCATAATGGGTTAGTGAAAGCATTATTCCTTGCGACCTTCACTAAGAGCACAGATGGAAAACAGGTACAATTGAGATCTTAATATAGGTGAAAAACAGAGCAGAATTGGCAAGAATTCAAACAGTGCTGTATTTTATTCTTGGCAGATATCTCAGAATGGTAATTATATTTTTCTGATCAAGTATTGCTAATCTCTTTTGTGAATATGCCGCCTTCCTCTTTAAGTTGGTTTTGGAATCTATCATACCATGAGAAATGTGAAAGATGAACCAAGCACTAAGAACAGAACCTGATAGGTCTTTCTGTTTCTACACTGAAATCATTCTTCTATTCTGAACTTGGGGTAGACAAATTGATAGGCGATTTGCAAGATCATATACTTCTCTTTGTTCTTGCTATAAAATCTAACCTTGACTAAAAAAAGCATTTTTCTTCTTCTGCTGGGAATTTCAGTAGCCACTGTTAACTGCCTTTTAAGTTTTCAACCCTTGATAGTTATTGGAGGACACAAAGTTGCTTTCTACATCATCCCCGAGTCAGGATTATTTGCTTTTGATAATAATAAACGAAAACAAGTGACTTAAAAAAAAAAAAAAACAAGTGATTCCCTTCCTATTGTTAAACTGATGGTATTTAAAACAAAATCATTACATTACATTTCATTGTTTTCACTTAGAATTTTGGCAGCTAATAAGGCTAAACATTTTTCATGTGTTTGTGCATGTGCTTTTTGCTTCTAAATTTCTAAGATGAGGGATACAGTAACTTAGAATAAAATGAGTTTTTAATTTTATCTTCCATTTACAGTGATCACCTCACCTGACCTGCACAAACATGGAGAGATATGGGTCGTCCCAAATACTGATCATGTCTGCACACGATTCTTTTTCGTGTAAGTGTAAAGGTTCAAATTTTTATGTTATTTTCTTCTCCATGAATGAGCTAGTAGTGAGTACATTATTATTTGGTCACTTTAGCTGCCAGTATGTAACAGAGAGGTAGTTTCTCATCTGAATGCTTCTGTTTTATTTTAATGAGCTGTAAAAAACATAGTGATATTTAAATACCATTAACTTAGAAGAACTGAAGAAAAACCCTCCATTGGTTTAATGAGCTGTAGATGTACATATGTGTACACCTACATGTACATACACATGCAGATAGATTATATATATACATACACATATTATCTTTATTTGTTTATGGAGTTAAAAACATTATAACTGGAAATGAAAAAATAACAATAATGAGAATGTCCTGTCCTTATAAAAAGTTGATCATCTTGGGCTCCTGGGATCGAGCCCTGCATTGGACTCCCTGATTAGCAGGAAGTTTTCTTCTCCTTCTTCCTTTGCCCCTCTCCTGCCTCGTGCACTTGCTCTCTCTCTCTCTCTCTTTCTCTCAAATAAATAAAATTATTAAAAGAAAAAGTTGATTATCTGCTTTTCATATAACAGGCTGGCAATGCAGGGCATATTGGTGTGGATTTTTTTGACACAGCTATATCATAAGAGCTGCATGAAAATATAATAGCATTATTTTTCATCCCTGAATAATGAGTGCAATAGACCTGTCTGGTCTTCACCCACACTTGCTTGACCCTCAACCCTTTCCTTGCCTGTTTGTTCTTCATCCACAGTCCTATCACAGGAAGCACCTCAGGGTAGAATGGAGTATGTCTGTTTTGTACTTTCACATAGTCTAAAGAGAAGATGGAAAAATGCCCACTGGCTTGTTTTATAAGCCATGTCAAAATGACTGCCTCAAGATTGCTTCAATATACATGCTGCTATCTACAGCATGCTATGCCTGCATCCACAGGCTTATTGACAGGCTGTTCACAATGACAGTTTTATGAACTGTCTGGTTTTCTTTTGGATGGTATGGAAACTGTGACTTTCTTATGATACTGATTTATGTATTATGCATTTATGTATCTTCTGTATTCGATACATCTTAATACATACATTACATATTGTGAGATATATACATATCTATAGATTTCTTTCTTCATGACCAGACAGCCTCGAGAATGGTGGGCAGAGCCTGCTTTGGTTAGACAGCCCTTTGTTCTTTCCAGGCTCACCAGTTAGGTGACATTAGCCACATCGCATGACCTCTCTGAGCTTCATCAGTGCATTCAATCAAGGATCATCGGTAGATGTTGTAGCACCATATGTCTACCGTATCAGGTAGACTCCCAATAGGAAACCTGTGGCCCATGAGAAATACAATTTCTGTCACCCACAAGCAGATTACTTTAAAAGTGTGGTTTATAGGGAACCATGGTCTAGTGTAGCAGCCTGAATCTAGTAGCACTAGAGCTGTTCTACATCCCCAGGGCCAAAAAGGACAAGGACAAGAAACAGTTCTCAGAACCTGGCAGGAGATCTCTTTCTAGTTCAGCAGCTTTGAAAGGAGCCAGAACCTTCAGCTGAGGGACTTACGTAGTGCAAGGAGCCCTTATGATCCCGGAACCAGGGGAAACCTAAACTTTGCCCTCCTGCCAGTGTCCTGCTAGGACTCCTCATTGGCCAAACCCTGCCAGAATGTAGAGGGCAAGTGAGCATATTGATGGAATCCATACAAGTCAGCCTCCTGGGTCAGATTGCAAGTTAGAGAAGGATGATGCCATGTGGGTCTGGAGGTTCCTAGGGAAGCTATCTGCATGCTATTTTAAGGTTATTATGAAAACAAACTTCGCACAGTGCAGGTCTTCATTGAAAGGCACTCATTAGGGGCAAATGAGTGGCTCAGTCAGTTAAGCATCTGCCTTTGGCTCAGGTCATGATCTCAGGCGTTAGGATGGAGCCCTGCCTCAGGCTCTCCTGCTTAGCAGGGAGTGTGCTTCTCCCTCTCCCTCTGTGCTCTTGCACTCTCACTCAAATAAATAAAAATCTTAAAAAAAAAAAAAAAAAAAAAAAGGAAAGTCACTCTTTAAATTTTCTTCTCTCTTATTTTCTTGACCATTGTGACAATTATCCATTGTTAAAAAGACTGGCCTTCCAAAAGACACATCCAATCACAAAGTTGTTTGATTGACTTGCCTTATGATTTAGATGGAAAGGTAAAGCCAAAGTCCTTTCCTTAGCCTGATGTTAATCGTTTAATTTACTCCTTTTAGTATCTTACTAAAATTCAAATTTGTTAAGCCAAATAAACAACTTTAGGCAGTAGGCATTTTAGTGTTATTTCTTTGAAATTTTACATAAATTATATGTAAAATAAATCTGTAGGGGTATATATTTATGTGTCTGGAGGGAAGGATTTCTATATTTATTAGAAGAAAAAATTGGGGAAAGACCATCTGAAGAAAAGAATAAAATTCTTCCCTTATACTTAGATACTTCCCAGATAGTATAAAAAAAATTAAGATAAAGATTTTCATTTCTTTATAAATACAGATGAGATTTCATCCTTTTTCTCTGCACCCTCAGGAGAGAAGGGACTAATTAAGAAAAATTGATAAGATTCAAACATATCAAAAGGAGAATCCATTCACTAATTAATGTACATTCTAATTACAACCATCAGCTTCTTTATAAAAGATGTAATCACAGAGTACTATGAGTATTGTGTTTCCCCAGTGAGTGGTAACATCCAGGAAAAGATAAATTGATGAGGAAGAAATGAGTTATCACAAATACACTGTTATCAGACAGAAAAATCTCATTTTCTTATTCTCATTTTATCCTGATTTTTTTTAATTAACATTATCTGATTCCGTATGTTAGAAGTTTGGCCTGATGACCAGGATATAAATTAATGTGCTTTCCTTTTTTATCTATTTTGAAGTGAAACTACAAAAAATCAAAATAATTTCCATGCTGATCTGATTTCTGGAATGGAGATAATAAAACAGTTGTTTAATATCCTAATCATACTCTTTCCAACAAGTAAACAACAGCACAGAATCAGAGAAGAATTGGGGGGAGGGATATTTTAGGAAACAGGCTACTATATTAAGAAAAATTGGAAAGTAAAATTAAATCAATTCCTTTAAAATTTAAAGGAAGATATCACATAGAAAAAAAAGTTTGGAAAATGTTGGATAATTTCAGAATGAATAAACTTAATCAAATTTTAATGCTTCAAGCAAAATGTAATAATTCAGATGTTATGAGTAGATTCCAGCCAATTATTTCATTGGCCCTGAGACACATGTACAAAGGCATTAAGGCCAATGGGTAGAGATAAGGCAGCAATTTTTTAAAAGGGCTAGAAGCTAGACTTAAGCAGAAGATGCAGAAACCAAATGGACATATTGTGCTCTAATCATAGACAATAAAAATGTTTATTTCACAGCAAATGGGGGATTTTAGAGCAAGAGAGGAAGACTTACTATTGGATACATTCCATAAATAAGATTAAATAATAAAAATCAGAGAGAAGGTGGTTGCTACTTTGGCAAGGTAACAGAACAGGTGTATCTAGTGCTATGGACTCCCCCACACTACCTACCCCCCCACCCCCGCACCGTAGTGAAAACTATTAGAGGTAAGAGTGTATGTCTTCCCCCTCAACTGTCTCAGACCAAGGAGAGGTTAAGAATTGCTAGGTTTACATATCTTGCTTATTTGATGTTACAGTCTACCTGCTTAATGCTTTTGTGTTTCTTTGATTTAGAGTAGGCAGGCCTGCAAAATCAGTTGTTTCCATATTTTGCCTATTAGATAAATTTAAGGCATACAGTCCTTCATGTTTTTCAAGGCATGCCAATAAGTCCAGAAACTTAAGAACGGGATGGACCAAATCAGACAAGTCTGCAGAAGAGAGATGGTGTATGTTCAGGTTCTTGAGTTGGGCAGCTCTCAGCACTAAATTAATTTCAGGAATTCTTATCCAAAGTCTGTCTTTTAAGGTCTAACTCAAATACCACCTCTTCTAGGAAGCTCCTATTCAAAATTAATCTCTCTTCCTGGTGTTCCTGCAGCTCACACTGTAGAATTTCCATTTAAAATTCAGGTTTTTCATTGTATTTGACTTTTCCATGAGGCCATCTAGTCCTAAAGGGCAGACTCCTACTGTTGCTTTTCTTTTACTGTCCTAATACCCTGCAGCACCTCCCCTGGCACCTGATGCACAACTGTTTGTCAGTGCATTTTTAATGAATGAACAAAGCCAAAGCTAAAAAGGAAAATATTTTGGACTATGTGCGGTTTTTATTTTTGGTCAAAGTTTGGAATATATATAAAGAGGCATCTACAAGAAAAATTTGTAAAATAAGAACTGTATAATGGCCATTCAGTGAAAAGAAAGATAACTTTCATTGTGATTTTGCGGGGTGGGGGGGAACACTAGCGTTTGAATGGGAACATAGTGAGGAGACAGACAAGTTATTTATAACATTGGAGGACAAACCTTCAGTCATGGCTCAGTGAAGCTGTGTGACATAAGCTATATGACATCAAGCTGATACGATCGGGAACTTTGCTTTATCCCTAGCCTATAATAAATCCAATTTCTCTGTCTGCAACCTAGATCCCTTTCCAAGATTTAAACTGCCACATCACTCTCCTACTTAAAACTCTTTGGAGCTGCTTGTTCCTTATAAGATGAAGCCCAGTCTCCTTTGCAAAGAGAACCAACTCACCCTCCAAGCCCTTTGTTCTTCCTTCAACATCACCTCATTGGAAGGTCCAGGGAATTTAGTCCTCAGCCTCACGGCCCCCAGTTTTTTATCACCCACAATTTCTCACCTCCAGATGTTATGCTTCACGACCTAACTTGTACGCTATGATTCCCACATTTCCTCTTTCCTTTCTCCAGTAAGCTTGGATTCGGTCTTCCTCTCTGCCTTCATGCTAATTTACCTAATTCCCACTCCTCTTTTAAATTTTAGTGTATGTCTTTCCTCCTCCCAGAAACTTCTCTTGACTCCTTTGTGCTACTTCTTTATGTTACTGTGTGATGTCCGTAAGCATGTTTTTATCATTGGATTATTCTTTCTTATGTATGGTCTTCTCCATTGTTCTGCATACATCTTGAGGTCAGGGACTGTAGGGCTTTTTTTTGTCTTTGTGTGCCTAGCACAGCGCTTGGTAGAGAAGTAGGAATGAATGCAATGCCCACACTTAACTGCTCCTTAGGTATTTCCCCTCGAAAAGTCTGCTCATACCTTAAAATCAGTTTGTACAAAGTGGAACCCCTTCTTGCTAAAATACCCAAGTCAAGTTCTTGGCTTCCCCAATCTATGCAGTAATTTTACTCAAAGACACTTGAATCCTGAGCTGTAGTTTTTAATTTCTTTTTCCTTATATGCCCAACATCTATCTTTATACAGTTTTCTCCTTTCGATACCTTTGTTTCCACAGATGTATCATTCTCTGCCCCAGAGTCCATCAAAGGATTACTAGTTATTCTCCATGCTTCTGATATTGTCATTGCCCCTAATCTATCTTGTACAATGTCAAATTTATTGCACATTAACATTATTACACTAATGATACCCGTTCATTGTATAGAAACTGAAATTAAAGGTCAGCAAAAAAGAAGAAAGTCACCCATAATATCTCCACTTGAAGTTAACTACAGTTAATCTTTTGGTATATAGCCTACATTTCCATGCATATAATTTTTTTAAGATCATGCTGTTTATATCACATTAATAGTCCTAAAGCAGAGCTTCGATTATACCCTGTTCATACACACTGGTAGTTTTTAGCAAATAAAAACATGACATTCTGCAACATAGAGCCCTTTTTACCGTATTTCAACGACCCGTACAAACTACTGATCGAATAAGAGTATTTCTTGAAAACAATGTGGAATTATTTTTCCCACTACCATGCCTTTGTTCAGTCAGTCCAAACGATGAACCTTCTTGCCAGCTCAGCCTTAGCTGACCTTCCATGACTTAACTACGTGGTCTTTTCCATGGGGTCTTTCCTGACATCGCAGACATGATGTCTGTCTACTGTAAATTTTACTCGTCCTTGCTTATCCTTGCTGCCTGTCTTACAGTTATTTGCATAACTCTATTATCTCCCCTAGTAAGATGCAAATTCTATTTGCAGAAACACTTTACACATAGTGAATGAAAGCAATGACAAAGACTGAATGTTCCAAAGTAACGACGAGATATGGTACATGAGCAGTGATGTAGACAATGCCTCAGATACCTTAAGGAACTTTGGAGAAGTGCTGGATATCATTCAGTTCACAGTGAATTTCTCCTCTCTATTGCTAATAAAAAACAATGCTATCATTTCTGGGTTCCAGATTCAAGCAGTCCGAAAACAAATTTACGTGTGCCATTCTTTAAAGCTGTCACAAAGTTGCTCCATCAGTTTGGGAATAGAACTTGTCAGTACATTCAGAAGTTTTTATCCACAAAATTTTCTAACATACCCAGAGAGTTCCAGACAGCTAAATTCCCTCTGTTCTTTTATTTTATTTCTCATAGCTTTTTAAGCACATTGGTTTATTTTTTATTAAAGTTTTAGTAATCTTTTTATGCTCCTGGGAACTTAAGTAATTCTTGTCTCCTTTTAGATGCTTTCATTTTTTTCCTTCTTCAGAAAACCCCAGTCAAGTGTATCATTTCCCTATTGGTATCATTCTTGCTCCATTTCTTTTTCTTTTTTTTTTTAAATATTGGTGCTTTCTGGACATAAATGAAATTCACTGTTTAATTAGCAATTGAGTGTTTCTCTGTAATACTAATAAATAGCTGCAAAGTATTCTGTATGCCATATTGTAGTAAATGCCCTAATGCCACCAGTAATGCATATATCTAAATGCTGCCAGTTGGCCAAGTCAAATGGTAGTTTGTCTTTCCTTTTATTATTATATATGCTTCATTATTTAAGACACCTGAATGCTTGTGGCCAGTTTTATCCTTCCAATTTACAAATGCTTCCTCTGGGCATCCTAGGCAATGGAGAAATGTGCATTTTTCTTAATACTTTTAATTTCAATCGATTGCTCTTGCTCTCTATTCCCTCTACCCCAGACTCTTTCTGTCTTAAATTATTACTGTTTATTTAGAGAATATAAGTCTCATCTTCTCTCCATTAACTACAAATGCTTTTCAAGTATCAGTGAACAGTAGTATTTGGGGATATCAAACCCTTCCATCTGATGGAGATAGAGTATTGGAGGAGAGGGATGTGGCTGGAGAGGAAATTTAGGATTAGGTTATGAGGGACCCCAGTGTGTCATGCCAGTGCTATTGGTTTTGCGCTGCAAGTGAAGTGGAGGCCATTTGTATCACTCAAGCAGAGCAGGAAATCATCTTACAGGAGGGACGATGGGGCTAAGTGTGGAGACAGAGAGATCAGTTATAATGTTCTTATAATCATCTAGGTCAGTATTTCTCACTCCAAAAGAAAATGTGTTTGACATTGTGACCTGAGAAAAAATCAATGCTTACTTTGTGTGGTGACTTTAGTATTCCATGTCCTATTCTATTCTAATTTCATTGAAAAATGCTAGCCTAAAAAAAAAAAAAAAAAAAAAAGAAAGAAAAATGCTAGCCTGGACAATCTAAGTTAATTTCAGAACCTGCTAATTGTACATAACCTGAGACTTGAAAATCACTTGTTTAGACAAATGATAATGAAGCCCTAAACGAAGGTTTTGGCGTCAAATGAAGAGAAGATGCAAGTGGGAATAATTAGGAAAACAGAAGCAAGATAACTTGGTGATTTATTGGATTTTGGCACATGGAAGAGCCGAGAATGGCTGAAGTTTTCTTGTTGAGAGACTGGGTAGAGGATGGTACTCCAAATTGAGATTTTGATAGAGTAAAAAAGGAGTCTTGGGTAAAAAAAAAATAAGCTCAGCTTTGAATATACTAGATTTGTGATTTCTGTGGGAAAATTATAGTTAGGGAAAGATGTAAGGATTAGAGATATAGTTTAGGAATCAGCATGTGGGTGATAATTAAAGCAGCGGGAGAGACCGAAATAATTGAGAGTTTGCATATCATGAAAAGCGAAAACACTGAGAGTGAATTGTGGCTAAAACCAGCCTTGAAATGGGAGGCCAGGGAAGAAGACGAGATGAAGGAAACTGAGAATTAATAATCAAAGGGCCAACTAGGGAGTGAAGAGATAATATAGCTTCAGGAAAAAAGAGCAGTCGACTGTATCACATACTGCAGATGTAGCAGGTAAAATCTGAATCTCTCATCTATGAGGCTATGGGTAACCATTGTCCCTACTTTCAGTAGAGTGGTAGGGTCAGAAGAATGATTGCAGTGGGTTGAGGAAAGCAGGAGCAGTTAAAATGTACTGTAGACAAATCTCAAAGGTCAATTTGAAATTGAAAGGAATAGAGATGGTAATATGTAGGCTGGGTATCAGTTAAGCCAAGAGTATCTTACTCAACTTTGTGTCCAGTGGACAGAGGACACAGATGCCATAGAGAACGAACATAAATGTGTATTAGGAAAATGAGGAGAGAGCCATGTGGACTGGTATGTGTAAGCACTATGGTTTCTTTGTCTCTCCAGTTGTCTTTTTGGTAGTGTTTTTTGCTTTCCAAAATCCAGATCCTTGAGGAACTAGCTGGATCAGCTTGGTAAACACCATTCTCTCTCTTGGGATGAGCCTGCAAGCCAGGTTGCCTCCCCAGCCTTGACTCAGCATTATGGATGGCTTAGTTTACCCTTTGTCCCATGGGTAGCCAGGATGTGCACAAAAACCAGTATAACATATTTTACTTGCCCAGTAAAATGTATCTTTTACACAGTTTGCCACAAAGCACCAAATTGGATTCAGACAGTGCTTAAAACATTTCGCTTTAACATTCTCCATTTAATTAACAGAGCACTTTTACAGTTTGGTCTCCTGGGAAAATAATTCTAAGTGAGCCATGTGCCACATATCCCTTTCTTTTCTTCACAGTGAGTGTCTGACACGTACATATGCGTACACTCGTGTGTGTGTGTGTGTGTGTACATACTATATGGATCAAATTAATCAAGTTGATAGGCAACAGGGGGTGAGTCCTTAAGAGTTTAAACTTGATACAAATGCAGTGATCACTAGGTATTTAGGTAGTGGATTACATAAGGACCAGAGTTCTCATTGCTGTGTGTCATCTATTCCATTTTCCTGTATTGTGCTATTTCAGGAGAATTTTAATGTGGTGAGGAAAAGACAGTGGTGCGCATAAATCTTTGAGACTGCTTACACCCCTGGTTATCTACTTTGAAGTAATTACCACTTCTCGAAAGCTTCTGTCTTGAAGTCATTTTTATGAAGTAAAATTAATTCATCACCTAATTCTCCTTCTGAATATTACCATGGAAGTTTAAAAACCCATTCTTGGAAAATTCTTATTGCCCAAGTAAGTTTATTTGAGGAAATGAATAATCGTCTAAAATGCAATTATTTCTTTCTAAAGGACTTAGTAATCGCTGTCCTTTAATGCTATATCTCCACTTCTGTAGCTTAGCTAAACTTAGCACACTTGCATTCCTCTGTGAGGTACCAGCATAAATAAGAATATCTTCTATAGTCAGTCTACATAGAGCAACCAGTGATAAGGGGAAAAACGGTGGCACCGATCACAACAGAATAATAATTAGAAGGCAGAGCAGCGGCAGAAAGTGAAGTAATTTCTAAAGTGTCACAGATCAGAAAATAAACAAATGATTGAAGTACAAGTGGGGCTAACAAGTTTCGAACCTAAGGAATGGAAAGCTAAGGCTGGTGTATGTTCCTTCAGGGTAGGCTTCATAAAACAACTGCTGAGGGAAAAGTCTGCCAGGCCAAAGACACAAGGTGCTTCCTGCAGCACAGGCGATGCTTTAGGGATGAAAAAGGAAGGAAGGGACAAACAGGGCATGATGTAGGATGATCATGTGTTTAGCAGGCTTTTCTGTGTTTATTAATGCACACACATTATTAAATACAACTGAGAAATAACTTCTTCACTGCTCATTCCCTTTGGCTATTAAAGGTTTTAGGTACCAAATAGCATTTCTAAGGCAGCTTAAGTGCTTTTTGGATATTTTATCCCTTTAAAAATGTCTTCTGTTTCTTTTTTTGGGTTTTAGCTATGAAGATGGCCAAGTTGGAGATGCGAATATTAATACACAAGAAGGAGGCATTCACAAAGAGATCCTTCGAGTAATTGGTAATCAAACTGCTACTGGTTAAAGGACCACCATTTAATTAACATGATTTGAAAGCCTTCCTCGGGTTCAAAGCTGGATTTTGAACTGAAGAAGATGATAAAATAATTTATTGTTATTATAAACAAAAGTAACCCTTTGAATACTGATTTTTTTCTTAGTATTTCTAAGTATCTCATTAAATACCTAAAATGGTATAAAATTTATCAATTGTAGGGTTATGGAATCTAGTAATAAAATTACAACAGCACTTAAACTAAAGTTTGGGTTGCTCACACAATAAACAGATTGAAAAAACAGTTTTGTGCTGATATTTTTATATTAAACTCTTTAATTGGAAATTTGGTATTATATACCGACATTTTAGGTTACCAAAATAGAACTGAGAACATTTTATAATGACGTCTAAATCTATATGATACTTTGCAATAAGTACGTTTGCACATTCTGATGTGCTGTTTAATTAGTGGTATGAGCATTCAAATGTTTTGGGGAGGGACGTTTCCTATTCTCCTGTTATTTTTTCTTATACAAAAATAATTAGGTCTTAGATGCAGTGCTTTGCCCAAGAGTATGTAATGTACATATCTATAGATTGATACATCAAAGTGTGTGACTGTGCATGTATGTGTGTATGTATACACATATATGTGTTTCAACAACAGATGGCACAGCTCCACAATTCTGTCTATGCTCATTTAATGAAAAGAATAATAGTAAGCAGTAAATCTGGACATAAACCAAGATATGAGTCAAATTTACCACCATTCAGTCATTGAAAATATTTACAATTTTTCTATTTGTTTAAATAATTTTCCCTTCAGTTAAAATTCAGCTCTTTCGTGATGTTATCTAACAGTTATAATTTGGGGAACATAGATGCCCCAGGTGGACTAAATCTATATTTAAATGATTATATGTTTAAGAGAAGGGCCTCAAAATTTAAACAAACTATATTTTTTATTTCCTACAATGGAGCATTTTTAAAATTTATTTATACCACACCAGCATTTTTTATATTTTTTCATCTAATACCTCGGCTTAGTTTTTTTCGTATTGAGAAAGAAGATAAACTTTGAAGTTTCTTTTATATTAAAAGAACACAAATAAGTTTATAGAGAATAATAACACCAGCTCTCAGCATTTTCCTTTTAAGAGTCATGTGCTCATCAAAATCATTTATATTTCTTTGAGTCCTAAAGTTATTCATATTCATCATAAGTTTTAATTAATGGTGTTTATTTTCCTACATGATGTCTTTGGAATAAGGCCATTCATGAGAGCAATTTAATTAGCAAGTCTGCCACTCTATTCAAATCCTGAATCAAGGCTCATATCTGCTGCTCAGTTATTTAGAAAGAAAATAAATAAATAAAAAAGTTTAGTCATTTGCAAGTATAATGTTATAACTTCTATGTTTATTTCCTTTGGCATAAAAGGTGAGCGAAAAGGTCATACACGTTGTTAAGGGTTGCTATTCAAGAAGTATTTATTAATTGTTTGTTTTCTAATACTGTAAATAATCGCTATGCCACTTAATTTCTGCAAAAATAGACTTGAAGTGGTTGGGATATTAATCATTGTGATAGGATACACTTAAAACATTGATCTATTCTGATTTGTGCCTCTGAACCCAAAGCCAGACTGAGGGACAGTATTGGCATGGTAGGGCCAAAATAGAGCATTTTACCTAGTGTTCTGTGACCAGATACTTGAAGACTTTACACAGGACAAGAGGACCACTTGCTTTTTTCCTGTCAAGATTCCCCAAGTCTTCCAAATCCCTTTGTGTTTTAAAAACATTTTTAAGCAACAAGATAATTTTTCAAATTAATTTTGTGGCACATTCTATAAATACCATAACTACGAAGATGTACTAGCAGGATTTAGAAATTGAGGTCTTAGAGCCCCACCTATGTGGCCACTGGCATCATTGAGGCACCTCCCAAAACAATGTTCAGTGCCTCCAAGCACAGTTTTAAAACCATGGACCCAATCCATTAAGATCTGACTTAACAGTTGAGTGATCGATAAGGAGTATAGTATTAAAATCTGAACTGAAAGGGTAACTTGGAGGACTCAGGGGAGAGCATTTCAGGGAGCAAACACTGGCTTAATGCAAACTCCTATTGCCAGTTCAAGAATAAAAGTAAATTCACCTCTTAGAACAAGGAAAGTAGTTGATAGTTTTAATGCCTACTAAATACTACAGATAATAGACATCTTTTATGATAATAAAATAAGATGTCTCCTAATGGTAATTAATTGAATGCTATTACAATGCAGAATGACAGATCTTAAGTTTATTTTGGAAAATTAAGTTCAGATCCTTTGTAAGCAAATATTCTAAGTATTAGAGCAATTAAAGTTCTTTTAATTGAACTTTTGATATTGGGATAGCTATAGTATGCTGATACTTACTTTATTTTTAAAGAATTTAATTTCAATATATACCAGTAGTAAATGAATATCATGCTTACAAGATCCAAGGAGGTCTTTAAAATTTAGAAGCTTAAACATTATCATGCCTTGATTCAGTCAACCCATAAAGATATTATCTATTGACATATTTGATGATGCCAAATGTGATATTGTATTGTATTTATATAATATTTGAAGTCTGTTCACTGATGCTTTGTAATAGTTACATTAATTGTGTGACATTACTACTTAGTATTAACCCACCGAACAAAGGTAATCTTTTATTTTCATTCTTGAAGTAGGGGAAGAAGAACCTTAATTTATTTCTACTTTTTCCTGCGTTACTGACTTTGTGAACATTTCCCTATAAGTAATTTGTCCTCTTTCACTGTCCACTGTATTGAAAAAGAGAAGAAAATGACTGGACATTCGAGAAGAGAAAAAATAATATACTTATAACCTAGTGCTATAGAATACATTATAGTAAGGCACCAAAGGTGCCTTAGACTACATTATGTTGAAATTATTTTTATTTCTTTTTGCTCAGCAAATCTCAGTCAAATGTTGGACATGGAGGTGTTTTCAATTTAAAATTTAAAGATGTGCCACATCCTTAAGCTTAGTATTAAATATGTGATGTAAGAAACCAACCCCAAAACTATTTATTGTTAATGTTCTGAATATCTCTCATTGAAAAATTTAAGAGTTTAGAAAAGACCTCTCTGTTATTCTCTGCTTTGCTAAAAGAAAGAAAACTTTTAATATGCAAGTCTATGAATTGTTAATACCATTGAAAGAATTTTAGCAGTACTTTATACCATAATATCATAACTTGCCAGAGGGCATGGCATTTGAGAAAGTTTTAAGGAAAAATTCATCATCTTTGTTAATGTCTGGATGCCTTCATCAAATAGTAATTTCATATGTCATGAAGGGCCACTCAACCTTGGACTATCTACCACTTAAATATGTGGATTTCATAGTAGCACTTGAAGCACATTTAAAAAATATTAGGATGTTATTCGATTGTTCCGCTGAATTCTTCATTATAACACTACCTCAAGACAAATGATAGACTGTTTGTGAAGGTAAATTGGGTTTCCAGTAGAAGGAACAAATAAAATTTTGCAAATGAAAGTTATCAAATAATTCAATGGTCAAGACTGTGTTGGACATAGATATTGTCAGTTACCTCTTGACAGTGCAGTAATATGGATATTTCAGTCACTGGTGATGAATGATGTAGGTACGACCCAGTGAGTTATATGAAGGGGTTTCAAGTTGCAAAATTTGAATATAATTAGTTCCCTTTCAGATTGGTTTCTCCATGGGCCAATTTGACTTCAATTCACCTAAGCCACAAACAATTGCTCACTTAACAGTTAAAGGATTAAAATACTCAACTGCTTTGCCAGAATGGCAGACTGAATATTCAATTATTTTGGCATTGAATGCCTGCTAAATTTTTGTCAGATTATATATAAATTTGATGTATATTATTGTCCAGTCAATTTTTCCTGGAGATTTTGTATACAGTATGATATATTAGGATAAGTTTTTGTAGGTTAAAAGAATTTCAAGTAGTTTTTAGACAAAACATATCCATGAGTGTGAAAAAGCTGTGTTGAAGAATAGATTACATTACACATTTACCAGCAAGTCAGTAAAAAAAATAGTGCTTATTTACATAGTCAACATAATTTAATGTTCTAAAAATATTTTCTTCAATCTGCCCAATATTTAATGTATCATTTGAGATTTAAAAAATGCAGCCACTCCTTTATGTAAACATTAAGATATGCCTATGTTTCTTTAACTATCCAGCCTTCTTTACAATAAATTTCTTGACTTTTGTGCACAAAATAGTATATTGCAACCTGCTATTTAGCCTTTGGTGCCTTAGAGTTATTATAAATATTTAACAATATGTACATAATGTAAATACTGCCAAGAGATCACTAAGGCCAAATATTTTCTCTATTCACTTTTTATTGCACTTGCTTTCTATTGCTACTTAAGCCTCTTTTATCCAGCTTTGTAATAGTTCTAACATTGTAGCCAATGTAAATGTTTACTTTCAATAAATCTGAATTTGTTCAACAAGTATGGTATATGTGGGCACTATTTTGAAAACTTGGCTAGGTCTTAGATACTATCCTGATGATGAATCTTGCTTCTGGGGACTAGATTTTTGAAGTTCTCAACAAACTCTAAAAACGATTTTGCCTTTTTTCACTTATAAAATACTTTTAAAATAAGAGGGTATTTAAAAAAAAAAAAGCCCTTCTTACCAATATTTCCCCCAAATAGTCACAATACATTTAATTGGTCATGTTGAGTACCATTTTAATTTCAAATTCTGTCAAGAACTACAGGATTGAAACAAAAAAAAATTTTATATGTTTTGTAGATATGCTCTATAAACACTTAGGCATAATATCAAAAGGAGCATTTCAAATGAATCATCTTGAATTTTCTAAGCATTTCTGGCTTGATTAGTAATTGGAAAATGATTTTTAAACCACTACATTTTATAACATCTCATTAACTGAATAAGACATTAGTCCATAAACAAATTTGGTTTTCTAAATACATTAATAGTAAATATGAGGAACTAAGTTTATATTCTCATAAGAAGTAGCAGTTTTTACTCATGTTACATTTACAGCTGAGAAACCATAGAGAGTTAACTTCTGTTTATTAGACTTGATTTCAGTTACTCTAGAAATACTTGTTAAGAGTCTATGTACATACTTAGAGTTTACAATATTCTTATAAGGAATAGAGAGTTTTATATTTTGTGTTGGCCTTAAGGAACCTTCTATCTATTTGGGAAAAGCAAAACCATGTTTGGAAATAATTCATGAATCTCACAAAAACAATAATGTTGAATGGAAAAGGCCAAAAATGCAAACAATGTTTAGGAAACAAACAGATAATCTACATCATAGGTAAGGGGGAAATACCATGGATGCCCCATGGTGTTAGCCCAACCCTCAACATCCCATAGACCTTCCCCAACTTGAGGAAAAGGCCTTTAAAACCAAAATGAAAGGAAGATTGGCATATGAAGGAAAGTAGGCTTACCAATGCAAGGGTCTTGAGTGAACCTGCAAAAATTCATAAATAATTTTGAAATCATTGAATTAAAAACTGCAATCCAAAGGACGTTTTGAAACCTTAAATTAGTGCCAATGAGTACTATATTGCTAATTTCCATTTGCTTATTCACCAGATACTTTTTGTAATCTTTTTGCAACAAAGTTATAATGATTTACTCATCTGCTTCTGCTTTTTGCAGATAACACATATATTAGAAAGCACTTAATTTTTTGAGTTTTTAGCTTTTCCTCATCCAAATTTTGTATATCTTTATGACTTCATGGCTCAGTCTTACTTTTGGAACTGCCATTCCTTCTTACAATTATCTGCATTCCTCATCATAATATAGTTGGCAAGAATGTACCTCTACATCCTAGGGTTTCTACTTGAAACCCTTTGAAGCCCACTCTTTGGGAAAACCAATGTTGAGAATCCCCAAGAATTTGTTGAGTATTTATTTTGTCTCTATTTCTGTTCACAACCTCTGGGTCCTTCTTTTTAATTATTTCATATAGTAGTGACTTCTGACTTGTATCTAAGAACACTGAAAATTTCAAAGCTATCAAACATATACATTGTTTAAAAATCGTGTATTCCTGAATTTCAGATAAGAGAAATTTTGATTACATAGGGTTTGCTTTATCTAGCACTTTATAATTTAGAAAGCACGTTCACATAGATGATCTCATTTACCCTTCAGAATAACCCTATGAAAGGTGTTAGCAGATTTCTTTATCTCTCAGAGATAAGAAATTAAATAGCTTGTCAAAAGAGTCACTAGGCTTCAAACTTAGGGCCAGAGTTTCTGAATCTTATCTCTGTGCTCTTTCTAATAAACCATGTTTCTTACTGCTGAGACCCCAGCTCGGCAAAACAGAAAACAAGTGTGTGAATTATGCAGACTAGGGGGGTGAGTCAATGAAGATTTAGGTCTGATTGCCTTGAGGAGCTCTATCAGGGAATCATCAAAACCATTCATAGGCTAGGTGTGATTTTATTCTAGAGAGTGGGCGGGGGGGGGGGGGGTGCGGTATGCTCTTGGTATAATTGACAGTGGAAAAGTCATTGCCAGCTCTTGGTGAGTGACATCATGGAAGTGGAGTTTGGGAAGTATGCTGGCAGCCATATTCAGAAGGAGTTCTGAGAGAGACAGAAAGCAAGAAGCTATGAATTGGTTTTAATAGTTCTCACAGGTGCAGAGGCCTGGAGAAGAACTAAGAAAAAGAATAGGTAGACAATACATAGAATTTAGGAAAAAGCAGTAAATTAGTAAACAAAAGACCCAATTTATATGTTAGGATAACTTAAGATAAACTGAAAATAATTTTTCTCCAAATTTTTTATTGGAGATCAATTAAGATTCTCCCATTCCTTTTAGTATTCAGGAAAGAGAGTAGGGCTAACTGAACAGTGTTTCTACACCATCTATAAAAGCACATATTTTTCCATGTGAAGAAGAGTAGGGGAGAAATATTCTATCCACAAAGGGACATCTTTGGGAATGCACTTCACCCCTAACCTAGGAAACCTATAAATGCTGAGATATGTAAGAGAGTGGTTAGTAAATCTCATATGGGTTTTGATATGATGTCCAATTGTGTGTGTGTACAAGGCACTATTGCCTAGGGAACACCTAAGACTCACTGTCCAAGATGGTGGCACCTCACTCGATATGCTCTACTTGGAAGACATCGTCCACCGTGAATGGCTTCAACTCCCACCTGTAATGATGACTCCTAAACCTGCGGCTCTTGTTCCTCTCTCTCCTGAGCTTCAAATTTATAGGATCATATAATGCTAAACAAACATCTCTTCCTCAGTGTTCAAGAGATACGTCAAATAAAAAACTCACTGGTTTTCCTATCCCTGACTATTCTACTCCCTTTTCACACTTCTCAATGAACCAATGAATGGCCACTCCATCCACCTGTTTACTCAAGCCAGGAGACAAGTCATCCCCTATTCCCCTCCCTTTCACTCCATCACCACCAATTAATAGCCAAGTCATTTCATTTCTCTTTCTGAGTGTCTTGAGTGCATTCAAGTGTTTTGATCTCTCCTGTGACATACTTCTATTTGGGTTATATCAGTGATCTCCAGTGGCTCTCAACCGAATCCAGTGCCTTCTACCCAGAACAGATATTCAGCTAGGACATATGAGTGCAGCCTTATGATTGCTAAGATACTGAATACCTCTATATGTTAGTGAATAGACACTGCCTCCATCTGCGCAGGCCTGGAGGCAGCAACTGAAGTGTTAACTCGGCTCACATAAGACCCTCCTGCCCTTTGGTCCTGGCTAAATACGCGACTGGAATTTTTAATATCACCAGTGGCTTGACCCCCTTTCATAATGCTGATCTTTCTGAAATGTAAACATGGTTTTATAGGCCCCTTACTTAAAATCTTTCAGGCATCCTAACATATTCCTCAAGATAAAACTTCTGGCTCCTTTTCCCTCTCCAGCCTCATTTTGCACCGCCACCACAGCGATCCTTACACTCAGCACTGGAGTCACACTGAGTTATCCGCAGTCCAGAGAACAGCCCATTGCTATTCACTTCTCACAGGCTTTTTTCTCTCTGCCTAAGACAGCCCTACTTCCATCTCCACATTTTACTCCCCTTCACTTTCATTCTGTTTTCACTTCCTCCACCACCTTCCCTCTTTCTCCCAGACTGGACCAAGTGATTGTTCTAAGTCTTCTCTGAGTATCTGACCAGAGCTCATCCATCTCACTTAGCACATGGTGAAAAGGTTTATTGATTGTCTACTTCTTGTCCCCTGATCACCTCCCTTCCTTCCTACCAGGCACACATTATTTTCGGTACCTAGTAAATGTTTTGACACTTAGTACATACATAAAAAGTAACTCATAAATATCTGTCTCATGGAGATGGTCTTCAAATCAAGCAACATTAAAGCCAAAAATCTTTAGAATGTGTCTTAAGATTGGCACATAATATTTTCATAAATCTAAACAACTACTCAGCAGGAGGAACATAACAAGCCACAGCTATCATCATCATCATCATCATCATCTCCAGCTCCCAACTCCATCAGCTGAAGGAAACGTTGCTAACATCTACTCTCTCGTCAGCCTTGAGGTATATGCTTTCATCGTCCTGTTACTCATCCTAACTGGATCAAGCAATACCTGCTTTGGAAGGTCATTTTGAGGGCCTGGAATAAAACATAAAACTGGGTACTCACAGATTTATAATTTAATGTCAGTAATTTGCATAATCAAAGGATCATTGCTTTGCTAAATAATTACCTTAAATAATGAGCTTCTTTAGCATATTTAAGAGTTCATTTACAGGTCATTAACTACTTGACATACATGGAAGCGAGATACTTTAAGCTAAAGTACTAATCCTCATTACCAATAAAAATAAATCAGTGATGGAATTAAGTACATCTATAATTATAAGTCAGTGGTGAAATAAGGTTCCTTCCAAAGGAATTGCTTTCTTCTAACATGGTATAAATTGTAACAAACCTGAATTTTATTATACATACTTACTACTCTGACATCTAACTAAATTTTTGCAGCTGTGTAATTGGGAACATTTCTATTCTTTATGTGTTTCTGGGTTAACTTCTGGGATACGTATTTCTTAATACTTGTAGGCTTGCAGCATAATCAATATTCTAGTGCCGAGATGCAGCAGCCGTGGAGCAGTATAGCCTCCTGCAATTTATTATTTGGAATATTTTTCCTTGAGTTTCTGCGTATTGCACATCTATCCATAATTCAAGGCCAAACTCATGTGCCCTCAAGTACATGAATACTTTCTGGATCACCCAGCCATAAATGATGTCTCTCTGTTCCAAATTTCTGCAATACTTTGTAGTTCTCTTGGAGCACTGGCATAGTTAATGCAATTGGGGGGCGGGGGGGGGGGCGTCTTTGGGTAAAAAATGGCATTCCTGAACATTATTCTCTACCTATCAACACCAGTAGTCTCTCTTTGCTAATGTTATGCTTAATTTCATAACTTTAATATGTTAAACATGCAGTGTTTAATTTTTATAACCTTATAATTAAAAAGCATTTTAAATTTCTATTAGCATTACTGAAGAAAGTGGACAGAGAATGCCCCCTACACACACACTTTGGACTAAAGGGGACCACTGTCTCTCTCCATCGCTTTCATACCTTGTCCACATCTGCTAATCAATCAGGATGATTTAGGAGAAGTACAGGGCAACATTATACCATTTACCTACATAATATAATGAAGAATAATAGATCCATCATTTTCTTTCCATTCTCCTTAATGGGAGTTTTCTTATTTCGTAGAGGGTAAAAAGGACTGGTCATACGTTGGACATGAGGCAAGATACTAAGCTACATATAGACATTCAAAAGGCATCTGACAAACACATAGATTTGCTTTTTAGTGTACAGAAGGGTTTTTTAAAAATAAGCAAATAGTAAACTTCATAAACATTGATTTTGTTTTATAATATCGTCTGAGTGACATCTGTTTCCAGGGATCAGGAATGGTATTTTGGCTTGCATAATTCCAAGAATGAGAGTTTGGAAGCTTGCACTAGCACATTTTTCTATAGAAATAGCAGTGCTCAAGACTTACGTTATTTTTGTTCCATTCCCGAAGTCACCACTAAGAAAACTATTTCTCTTGCCTGCTACATCTACTCAGTCTCCAAGAGCTGTCAAGCCTCCGTCCAAAATATCTCTGCTCCCCTAAAATGCTATAATATTTGTCAGCTCTAATATTTTCATTTATCTATTCAAATCATATATATTTTTAGCCCATTGTGTGTACCAGTTTCTGTGATCCATGTTCTCCATATGCTCATTTTCACCTTCCAAGATGAAGTTCTTGCCTTAACAGGAGTCCACACTAAGAAAGTACAGACAAAGGCAACTACAGTCCGGGATGCTGCATGATGTGATAGGTGGGGACATGGAAGGAAATCTCTCATCCAGCCTTGAAGATCTCCTCATCAGGGTCCTATCCTGCTCAGAAGATTTTGTGGTTTCTCATTCATACATGAACCACAGATTCTAACACAGTATTGAAGCCCTATATGAAGAAACCAAACAGTTTTCTATCTATCTATCTACTCACTTCACATGACTTATTTCCAGTCAAACCAGGATCCCCATTAATACCTGGATCCACCAAACCTTGGACTTTGTTAATTCTATGTCTTTCCTCACCCTATTTCCCTATGAGTCAGCTCATTCTACCCATTACCACTGTCAGATCCGTTGCTTTAATCTTTCTTTAAAAATCTCAAAGGGAATCTTACCTCCTCTCTGAGGCCTGTTACCAGATACAGTCTTACAGCCATTAGGGTGAACATTTCTCGTAGGTTCCAACACATTGTGCTATAGGTAAGAGTGACAGCCTTTCTTCATTTCCTCCACTAGACTGGGAGCTCCTCCAGATAAAAGTCTTTATCTTTTGATATGCTCCAAGACCTGAATAAGTTAGCAGCAAATATTTTTGAATAAAGACAGATATATAATTTGAAGAATTTGTGGCCAAAGCAGTACTATTGTATGCTACCGGCACTTCCTTAAGTGGTTTCTGCTTTTCCACCCCAATGGTACCAAACTATAAACTGAGGCTAAATTAATATGTCTAAATCTTGTTTTGCAAATTCACTACAACAAAATGCTACTCGTTCCAATAGCAACTAGAAATCCCCTGTGGGAAAAAAAGAAAATAGCTGAACCTCAACTTGGGATCCTGGTTCTCTCTGTTTCCTAATCTGTCTTGAAAATACTGTTTTGATATCTTCCTCACAACCCGTTTCTCACGTCAGACTGGGCAGGCCTGGTCAGGATTTGTATGGTTGTTAGCTAGAGAAAAAGGAGAGGGTAAACCCTAAGACTCTCCTTTCCCTCAGAACTGTAGCCTCCAGTCGCCGCTGGTTTCTCCTCTCATCCTCAGGAAGGATAAACTTCTGTTTCAGCTTCATTTATGAAACTCCCAGGAGATGCACAAAGAGAGAAACTTCTCCATATTAGATGAGGCTATGTTATTCCTTTGAGTATCCTTGTGACTACGTTTTTCCTGTGGGCAAAAAAGAAAGAGGGTTGGGAAGGGATCCCAATAAGCTCAGGTCCTCTTTCCTGACTGGAATAGCCCTTGGAAAACCTAGAAAAATTAGCCACATGTGTTTTCCTTCACTGGTGTGGGCTGAAGAGGTGGGTCCTAGGAGAGAAGTTGAGGAAGTTGCCTTTCATTCCTTCCACAGCCAATAGAGCAAAGAAGCCAGGTCAGAAGCAGCAGAGAGAAAAGGCCAATAATCTCAGAGCCCTCTGACACCAGGAAGAGTAAGTAGCAAGAGAAATTTCAGAGTAGAGCCTCTTGTGGATCCTGGCTGTCTCACACTGATTTCCCATGCTACCTTTTAGAAACAATATTCAACTTGTTTAAATGCTTAGTAACTTGGTTTTTCTTTATAGGACTGCCACCTTTAATTCTTTTGAGTTGTCTAGCTCTTCGGGGCTCTCTCCATATATATGTTTATTTGTCTGTTTTTCTTTTTTTTTAATTTTTTAGATTTTATTTACTTATTAGAGAGAGAGAGAGAGAGAGAGGCAGAGACACAGGCAGAGGGAGAAGCAGGCTCCCTGCAGGGAGCCCGACGTGGGACTCCATCCCAGGTCTCTAGGATCACGCCCTGAGCCGAAGGCAGCGCTAAACCGCTGAGCCACCCGGGCTGCCCTCTGTTTTTCATTTTATTTGTCTACATTAGTGCTTTCCTCAGCACGACTGCAGCTGTTCTTTTACCCACACCCCCACAACTGCACTCCAAACCAAGTATGTTGACATATTTCCAGAAACGTCATTCTGGAAGGTGAAAAGGTGAAAGGTTAGCCCATACTAGGTTGTGACATTATTAACAAGCTGTCATCATCTTAGGACTTGCAGACAAAAGTGAGCAACATGAGCACAATTTAGGAATCTAGGTAACCACGATTTTCTACATAACCACCAACAGACCTCACAACAACAGAGAGATCAAAGTGAAAAGGTTTCAAGGCAGAGACAGGGAGTGACATATAATAAAGATGGCAAAGGTGAGGAGTTAAATATTAAGTACAGGCTGTAAGATACCAGTGTCTCTTCACAACAGAACTATCCAATGTGTTCAATTGGCCAAAGAAAGACTGTAATTCATTCATTCATTCATTGTTTTCCCAGAAAGTACAGAATGGACTCCTGAGTACAGAGTGCATAGTGGATACTCTAATTAATTAGACTTTTTTTCCCCTGAGATCTAGGCTTTGCATAATTTGACTATTCCCATCAATCTAACCTTATCTCCACTGTCTCTCCTATCCCAACACTCTGAATTCAGCCATTCTTTTTCTTATGTCCTTTCAGCCCACCATGTCTGTCTATTCTCACGCCCCAAGTTTTTCTCCTTGCCTAGAAGGTCGTTTTCTTCTGTCTTCCAGATACTTATCCCCAATTTATACTTGCAAGCCCAAGTTAAGCTCTGTCTCCTTCATGACCTTCCACACTGTAATCTCTGTTGTTTAAAGGTGTGCCATGAGGTTTTCTTTTTTTTTTTTTTTTCTGATCTAATATTTTGTGAAGACCCAGGAGGAAAAAATATCATTTTTTAAAGATTTATTTATTTTAGAGAGAGCAAGAAAGCAAACATGAGTAGGGGAGTGGAGCAGTGTAGAGGAAGAGAATCTCAAGCAGATTCCCAGCTGAAAGCAGACCCTGACTTGGGACTCAATCCCATGACCCTGGGATCATGACCTGAGCTGAAATCAAGAGTCAGGCACTCAACTGACTGAACCACCCAGATGCGCCAAGAAAGTATCACTTATACTTTAGATATTTGCAAAGGTCAGCATATAGCAAGTACTTGATAAATAATTATTGAATAGACCAATTGAACTGACCAAGATAATTGAATGTTGAGAGAAGAAAATGAGAAGTTTTGAAAAAGACTGGATATGTAGCCAAGAAAAATTCCATATTTTACTTAGTCATTCCTACTTCTTTGTCCATACAGCACTCATATGTACTTCTGTCTAAAGTAATTCACTAATATAACTATTCATTAGCATTGATGTCTCTTTATGACTTCTGAGGCTGAGGCCCAGGACGTATTCATCTGTCCCATTTGCCTTAGTCCAGTGCCTGCTACAGATGAGGCACTTAGTAAACCTTAGTAAATGAGCCAATTGCCCAGTGCAGAAATGAATTAATGAACAAAAACAGCGAGATCACATTTGGGCGTCTAGGCAGTACCTACACGGGCCTATCAGGGAAGTATGTCTTATGTTGAAAATACTCCTGTGGGCCCAGTAGAAACACATCATTGGGCCAACGATTTGGGTGCTTTGGGGGAAGGAGGAGGCAGGCCTTCTACGTGAAGGCAATTGCACAAGGGTCCACATGAGAGTGGAAACAGAATGTGCGGTGGAAGAGAATCGTTTTTCATTAATTGTATTCCCTTTCAGTGCTGGGAGCCATGCCATGTCTTCTGTTGGCCCCCTCTCTCTGTTTACTCTGACTCTGCCTTTCTCATCTCTGCTTTCCTTATTATTTCCTTGTTCTCTACTCTCCCTCTTAAGCTCCATTGGTCCCAAAATGCAAACTGAGGGCAGACAGAGAAAAAGCCAAGAGACACTGTAGAGGCTGGGGTGCTGTATACAGTATGGATTTTCCCCAACTGAATGAATCAGGACTGAAAATAGAGCATTTTCTAATAGGACAGACATAGTAAGCAACGTGATACATTTCAGTATTGAGTTCTATTTGAGTAGAATTTAAAAAAAAAGTAATTAAGCGTTCTCTAGGTTCTCTGTGCCGTGTCCTCATTAATCTGAATGATGATGATGATGATGATGAATACTCTGCACAATGCATTGTTCTCACTTAATACAATGATCTTTGAGGTCGATGCTGTTATTACCCCCATTCTACATATTGGAATACTGAGGTAGAAGAACATGGGATTCGGTCATGGTCACAGATTCATCGAATGGTGGAATCATCCAACTTGACTTCACATTCTTAACTGCCCTGTGATTTTGGGTCCCTCCCTCTGATCAGCACAAGGCCAACCACAGAATCAATATGCCAAAATATTTGCTGAACGGAATCACTTTTATGCAGTGTTTATGAAGAGTTTTTACCTGGGCCTTTAGAACTAATTTTGGCATTTATGATGGCCCAGGAAAAGACCTTGGCCAGTGAGAGGACCTTAGAGGAATGAGAAGAACAGCTGCTCATAGAAATGCTGCTCACAACACTTAGAGAGTTTTGCCAACAAGTTCAGCAGAATTCTGGAAAAGTCTGCTCCAGAAGGGCTTGAGATCAATTCCGGTGCCCTATGCTGTGCCCAGGCTTCAGAAGGCAAATTGAATGCTCCACTCACAGAATGTTGAATACAGCAGCTGTAAAAGGTGCTGTAGGGACAGGCAACAACACTCTGCAAAATACAGCAGAATGAAACCCAGAAATTGTCACAGCAGCTCACATTGCCCGGGGTACAGTGACCTTGATAATCTTCTGGACTATGAAACCTTGGAAGAGTATCAGATTTATGAGGCCCAAAGCAAAACACCACAGAAAACATAACCTGCATATAGGACCCATAAGCTACCCATGCGGGGAGTGGAAGCTACACTCTTTATTTGGTATCAAGAGATAAAGCCATCCAAAGTATTTTCTCACCGAGCAGTTTGTCAGAGATGTAAAGGGAACCATGAGATCATAAAGATTATATATCTTTATGATTTTTTATTCTTCAGTGAAGGCATCCAAGATGCATGTTGGCCACGTAGTAGGTGCAACCCTATGCCAGGAGTTAAAGATACAGAAGTGACATAGAATGAAATGCCCATGTACTCACGAGGGTAGGAGAAAATTTAAAAGATTTATTCACTGCTGTGCCAATCCTGGGCGTTTTTGCCCTCAGATCCATCCTGCACCCTTCCACTGCTCTGCTCTGTGTCACAGTGGGAGCCAAACCTACTGTATTTCTCATGCTCCTGCTCTAGATGGCTTCCAGATGGACTTGTCAATGGGAAGCACTAGCAGGAGACTGAGGAACAGAAGGGAGAAGACAGGAATTTCTCCCTCCATTTATTCCTCTGCTGGCCTCTCTAACAGAAGCTGCTCTTCCCCTCTGCCTCCCGCCAGCTCCTGTGGGGCATGGTTCTGGGTTCTGAAAGGTGATCTCCACCCCTGGGCTCTTGTAGGTTCTCTTCCTCTGTTAGCTTGTCCAGTCCCAGAATGCCCCCTTCCCGGTGCTGTTAACTTCTGGACTGCTTCCCTTGCCCGGTTTGATTTTCATCCTCCCTTACCAATACCTCGAATTAAACCTCCTCTGTTGTAAATTCCTCAATAGTGCTTTCTATTGGAGACCCTGACTTCTACAACTGCTATCTTCCCTGTGCTCAGAGCAGGGCCTCATACATATTTATTGCTGAGTCTCTGTTAAATGAACAAATTTGTGGGGGGAGCAGGTGTCCAGACAATTCTACTAAGTACTTTATATGATTAAAGGGACACGCATGGGAACGCAAAAAGAAGTGCTTGGTGAGTTTTTTGAGAGTTTAGGGAAACTGAGTTTTGAAGGAGGCATTTTCAGGTGGACAGCAGGGAACATGCTTTCCAAGAGTCAGAAGCCATGTGAATAGAGACAAAGACACAGGAAGGAGAAGGAAATAAACGCTCAGGGACCTACCGAGGATTTCTTCTCAGGTGAGAGATAAAACTACTGTTTGTGAATTGTGCAAATCAAATTACAAGATGACCAGATCTAGACTACAAAAGGCCTCATGCCCAAACTAAAGAGCTTGGAGTTATCCTGCAAAGTCATTGAACAATTACAAGCAACTATAAGAACACCCCTTGCATTTTGATATCTCTGAATTTTGATATCCCATTTCTGAAACAAAGCAAGCATTTAAGATTACTTCATTTTTACCTTTTTTCTGTTTGCCCGTTGTTTATTTTTCTCACAAAGAGCAATAGTTGCCGAAATATTTTGTCTAGTTAAAAAGGATCTTCAACAGCAGTGGCTGCTTCAGTGTGAAGAGGCGTCCGTGAATACTGATGAGCGAAGAACCGCAGGTGTACGCTGCTCCCTGGGAATAAACAGCAACCACCTTTCGTTGTTTTTAACCACTGGCAGGTCACCTTACGGTGTCAGAGGTGTCCTCCTTTGCTGGCTGCCAGATGGCCGCGATGTGCCAATTGCCTAAAACGCCACAAAAAATGTCATTCATCTAGGATTACTCAGAAATGAGAAAAGAAGGCTGTGGAGTGTCAGAACTGTGTTTTTACAACCATGCTGATCTGGAGCCTTTGCTAAGTATGCTCACATGTAGGCATAATCCCAAAGGCCGAAAGCAGCATCCAAGCCCAGTCCTGTGAAGGAAGAGAAAGGCCAATCTTCTTCTTCTTCTTCTTCTTCTTTTTTTTTTTTAAGATTTTATTTATTTATTCATGAGAGATCCAGAGAGAGAAAGAGACACAAGCAGAGGGAGAAGCAGGCTCCCTGCGGGGATCCCCATGCAGGACTCGATCCCAGGACCCCGGGATCACGACCTGAATCAAAGGCAGACTGTCAACCACTGGGCACCCCCAGGGGCCCCGAGGAAAGGCCAGTCTTGTCCACTCCAATCTCCGAAGCACATAGATTCTGTCTGCCCCCAGCTTCGAAAGGATTTTCACAATGATTCATGGTCTCCTTACTCCTTGGATTCTAGGTATCATTGGATTCACTGCTGAGGTGGAGACTTTATGGAAATCCAAAGCCTGACTGAAGATCTGTGTAGATGGCTCCCACGGACAGGTCACCCTCACCTCCCGGGTGCTGACTTGTGCTGTTTCTGTGTCATAGGTGTTGACAGAGACAGAGCTCGGCTGCTCCCTCACTTTGCACACACACTGGGCAGGACTGCATCGCATCACGAGTGAGTTCTCGCTCCGCATTAACAAGTCGGTTCAGCTCTCTCAGCCCTCTTGCCTCTGAGTTTCCCACTGGTTCTTCCCCAGCCCACTCCCCACTCCGCCCCCCAGACCCCCCCACCCCAGCCACTACACTTCAGCTTCCTCACCAGGATCCTAAACAAGGAATTTATATGATAAATGTTGCAACTCCATAAAGGATCACCCTTTTATTTTAGCTTACCCACCAACACTCAACACTAATGAGGAAGAAACTTCTTGAAGTTAAGCCAGCATAAGGGATCAGTGAAGGTGATCTTATCATTGAGGCTATTGCTATGGTTTAAAGGCCATACGGTCCTGGCTCCCTCAAGAAGCTGATAAAAATGCTGGACTTGCACTATCGCAAGATGTGGTGGAAGTCTGGGTTCACCACTCAGCCTCTGTAGGCCTCTGGGCGAGTGGACCCCTACTTACTATTTATTGGATGCAAGTGGAAGTTGTGACTCCCCACCAGGCCCTGCCAATGTCTCCCTGGTCAGCAGGAGTCGGAGTGCCCTGTAACTGTTCCCTACCTGACCTCCACTAAAACCACAGAAGGAGGTCATCCTCATTCCCCCTGGACAATGATGAAACCACTAGGCCTTTGCGGGTGTAGATAGGGGGGAGCCAATCATATTTTCTTATCGGTTGGTTGGTTTTGTGTGAGTGTTGTCTTTTTTGTGGTGCTTGGGTATAATAGAGTGATTATTTCTAAAACTTCTCTTTGCGGCTGCCCCTTGCCTTGTCCTTTGGTTAGAGACTTTAGTTTGATTAGAGGTTAGAGTTTAGTTTCCTTTGATTAGAGGCTTTTGCTGAGGCGTTGTTTGTTTGTGTCTTTTGATACCTGGGTTGGTGGCTTCTTCCAGTCCAAGTCTAAGATACATGAGGAAAACAGCCCCAGAGAACTCACCACTGTTTTGCCCCTTGAATCCCCAGGTCTTCAGCCAGGCTTGTCGCCTTCTCTTCTTATGTTTGTTTTATACAGAATGGCCAATGTTTGTAGTAGTACTTAGTGGAGGAAATAGGGAAAATGTGTCTACTCCATCTCCTGGGAAGTAAAGTCCACTTCCCCAGTTTTTGTGAGGTTTTTGTATTTATTCTTTCATGAATTTCCTGTTTATGACTTTTACATATTCAACTATTGAATCATCGTTGCTATTTTTATTTCATTGCCTGTTGTCAGTTTAAAATTAACACTGTCATGGTGCTGGGTGGCTCAGTTGGGTTAAGCATCTGTCTTCAGCTCAGGTCATGATCTCAGGGTCCTGGGACTGAGCCCCACGTTGGGCTCCCTGCTCAGTGGGGAATCCACTTCTCCCTCTGCCTCTGCCCCTTCCCCTGCTCATGCTCTGTCTCCTCTCAAGTAAATTAAAAAAAAAACAAAAACAAAAAAAAACAAAAACAAAAACAAAAAAAAACTTCAAAAGTAAATAAATAAAATTAACAATGTCATGCTGGTTGCAAATATTTTACCAGGTCTTTAAGGCATTTGATTTTGTTCATAATGTTGATGTATAGAAATTTTAATATTTAGATAATCAAATTCCTACAGTACTTTTCCATATTAAGTTTTTACAAAGTCTTTCTCTATCCAAATATTAACCATTTGTAGATATTTGTGGATAAATATTCATAGATGTTTTTTAATTTGCAAAACTTTTAGTTTTGCACTCCTTCGTCCACCTTAAATTAATATTGTTTTATAGTGTGAGCAGACAGATTCTTTGAACTATGGTTTCAGGAGAGGAATTCTTGACTATGTTGGAGACTTGAAAATGTTCTCAAATATCCTGAATTCCAGTACAAAATTTTGCTGCAATAACTACAGACAGTATCATTTATTTACTGAATGGATTAACAGTATCAGTCCTTCTATTTTTTTGTAAATATTTGTAAGATTTTATTTATTTATTCATGAAGACACAGAGAGAGAGAGAGAGAGAGAGAGGCAGTGATACAGACAGAGGGAGAAGCAGGCTCCATGCAGGGAGCCCAATGTGGAACTCGATCCCGGACTCCAGGATCATGCCCTGGGCCGAAGGTAGGCCTTCAACTGCTGAGCCATCCAGGGATCCCCCGGTATCAGTCCTTCTAGACAATGTATTTGCATGCACCTCAGTTCATGCTAAGGATGATGGGAAGAGAACCGTATCAGAGCTGTCACTGCCCAAGAAGTGGTCATGCTGAAACTCTATGTGGATGAGGATGGATGCCTTGAGCTAGACTGTCAGAGGATACTGTTGTGCCATCTTGTTGAGTCTCCTGATATCCCACACACCATTCCAAGCTCAGCAATAAGAAATGACCTCTACTGAAGTATTAACCAAGTGATTGATTTACTTCAAGCATCTTGATTCAAGACTCAGGACATTTTGAAAGATGAGCAAGTGTGCACTGTGCCTCCTTCATTTTCCTTCCCAGGTGTAAAGTCTTTGTTAAGAACTCTAGGGCTAAACCAAGGTCATTTCTTGCTACTCTTTTGGAGGCTGGAGGTGTTTGTAATCATCTCTCAGAATACAGATGGGCCAGTGGAGTGTTGCCATCTTGAGACATGAGGAAAGGAATCTACAGTAGTGGACCCACCACTGAAAGCACATCCCTCAATGCTGCCTTTGTCTTTTTTTTTTGTCTTTGCTTCTAAGTCTTTGCCAAAACCATATACTGAGTAAAACAATAATTTTTCTCTGCTTAATGCATCAAATTAAGGAGAAAGAACTCATAATTCCTTATTAACATGGGTAATTCAGAGTCAGAAAAAGGAATCTCATTGCTGAAGTGAGAAAAAAATTGGTGCTACTATTAAACATGGCAATTATAAAGGCTACATAGAAGCATGGGTGGCATTTCTGGGTTACATTAAGAGAAAAAAAAGTAAAATGAGAAATATATAATCTGCTTGCCATATTAGGAAATAAATACAAATTATGGTGGTAATAGCTTTCAGGTGGTTTTTCTCTTGTTTTTCTTCACCACTTGTAATGTTGCATATTTATGAGAGAGCCTAAATTATATCATAATTTTTATTAATAAAGGAATGGTAATTATATAGAGAATATATAGAAGCAAGAGTTACCTTGGTATACTTTGTTGCTCGTTCCCTGGAGTTAACGGACAGAGTGACTTTGGATGAAGGTTTGCGTAGGCTCCTTCTGCAGAAATAAAATATTGGTTTATTGAACATTGCCTCATCACTGTGTATTTTTATTGCTACACAACCCAATGGTGGATTAAAAATAACTCAAATGCTATAGTACTTTCTAAATTTCTGTGCTATTTTATAAGCAATGCCCCATTAGAAGAGAGTACAAGATAAAGAGTGCTACTTCCCAAAGTAGCCCTTTTGATGTTCTCCGAGCTATGAGAGGGATGCTTAAAATCAATGAAACCAGTAAATAGCAGCAGAATAGGTTTGTTTCCTTGGAGTTTCCTTGGAGTGTGCTTTAAAAAGAGGCCCTTTGCCAGGAAGCCCAGGCCACAGTATTTTTTCAAGCCAACTAGAGCCTTCCGCCATGCCAAGAATTACTTGGGAAAAAAAAAAACCCGCCAGCAGCATTCCATTCTCCAGAAGGCAGATCTTGGTGCAGACTTGAGGCAAAAGTGTGTGTGTCACTCAAGGCCAAGTGGGTTCCATGCTTCACAATAAAAACAGCAAAGTCCAGGAATTATTGCAAGCTGGGAACAGAAACATAAATAGTGACAAGACAAAAAAATCAATACTTCATAAGTAATACATGAAAAATAAAAGAGAATACAGGTATGGACCCAAACACACACGCACACACACACACACACTCAAGGGAAGGGTGCTGTTAAATGTATTTGGCCAAAAGAAGAGATAAGCTCTCTGGAGCCAGAGGAGGGACAAATAATGTATAAAAAGAAAACAGAATGGGAAATAGAGAGAAATTAGGTCCAAACAGCTCCTCGTCATGACCAATGTTTCTGGATAGAGAACATTAATCAATTGTCTCTGAAAAACAACTAATGTTCTCAAATTTTTCAAAGAGTCCCACGGAGAATATGTGCTGGAGAGAATCTCAGATGAGAGAGCTATATATTTGTTTTATATTTCTCAAGCAAATGTCTTTATTTGTTCTCAGTCTTGATTAAGGATGCTAATCAAGTTCTGTAAAAACTTGTGACTCTCAGTGTGCAAACAAACCTGTCACTAAACCAACACCCAGAGAATACCAGATGACTCGAGAAGAAAGGGAAGTCGGATCTCAGAAGGAAACTCTTTACAGCCTGTGCTTATTCTCCATGCTCCCGGGTTATCATCATCACAGGTCGCAGTTGAAGTAAGAAGGCTCAGAGACTTGCCTGGTCCCCAGTTAGAACAAGTCAGCTTGGAATTAGAGGCCAAAGTCTCTGCTCGCTGTTCTCCACGTTTTAATATATTTATACTCAGTTGCTTAAACCCCCCCCTCCCCCCAGAAAAACCACTCAGGTGCCACTGCTCTGGGCACTGCTCGGGAGGGAGACAGTCCTCTGGTGGTGATCAGTGGGCACCACTGACAGAACACAGCCAATTCTCACCTCTGTGTTGTGTCAGCTTCCACTGAGGTCATTCTTGCTCTGTAGCTAGTCCTTTCATCTATGTTCCCTGATGGGTCATTTACATGGCAAACCAGTGCCTCCTGTTAAAAATATGCACACAAATTTTTCCAGTAAAACTACGCTATGTATTTTAGCTTAGAAAAATGAAAAGGGTAATGTAAATTTTCCAGACTAGTATTTCTCTAGGACACATTTACCTAACTTGTTTTTTTTTTTTTTTTTTCTGCTTGCCTCACTGTTTTTCCATTTACACTAATCCCTAAATGCCAGCAGCATTCTGGTGTATGTCACTGTTCACCTGACACGTTCCTCTGGTGGGGACATTCTGTTGGCATGCACTTGCAATATTCCACTGTTGGTGTCTCCATCAGATTCTGCAAATGTTAATGTTGTGTCTGTTACAATAACATTCAAATTATAAAAATAAATATTGGAGACTTGAAGCTTCAAAAGTAACCATAGAGATACTTCTCCTATAACCTTTCAACTTTAAAAGTATTCACATTTTTGTTGACTGAAGTGGGTTTTACAAAGAGGGTAGAAGCAAGAGAAACAACTGTATTTAAAGTTTTTATTTATATGCAGTGTTTTCCACTCCTACTTTTTTCTTCCTTTATTTTTATTTCCCTTAAGATATTATTTGTAGTATATTGAAAATGTATTATTTGCAGTGCATTGAAAAGGAAAAGTTGAAAAGTATGTATGGTTTCACAAGATTGATTTTTCTTCTTATCTAGGATTCTACAAGTTGAATTTCTAATACAGTGTCATTCCTTATATTTATCATTTTTAGTCATTAGCTCAGAAAAAAATACGGCTACCTTTCTGATTTAAAGATGTATTAGGGGGCACCTGGGTGGCTCAGTCAGTTGAGCATCCAACTCTTGCTTTCAGCACAGGTCATGATCTCAGGGTCGTGGGATCCAGCTCTGAGTCAGGCTCTGCATTCAGTGTGGAGTCTGCTTGTCTCTCTTCCTCTGCTCCTCTCCTGCTTATGCTCTCTCTCGCTCAAATAAATAAATACAATCTTTTTAAAAAAAATGCTTTATGGTTGTTTTCTTGAGCAGAGCGGGACTTTGGAAAGTAGTCTTTTCACAAAACATAAAAACATCCTGAGGCTAACTCCACCGTGTGTGTGTGTGTGTGTGTGTGTGTGTGTGTGTAGGTGGGTGTAGAGATGAGTTCAGCATTCCTGGGCTGAGTTGTTCACAGCCTGTGCCCCTGCACAGGCATTTCTAGATTATTGTGTGGGCACATGTCTTAACATAGCTTTGAGAGTGTGGATGTGGTGAGCACACAAAGGAAACATTAAGAGAATGGTGACAAGTGGATGGGCTCAGCATACATCTCATTTTTGAAAGAAAAGAGAATGATAGAAAGTATTGTGTTCAGTCTATAGGGTCCTCATGGACAGACTCCTAGGTCTCTCTAAATTGAATTTTAATTTTATTGAATTTTTGAATTTTATGGAATTTTACATGCCTGACACAGAACACATGAAAACGATTACACATTATTACAAAAACCTTTAAAAATTTATTTGCTCCATGGGTAAAATAGATTTCTTACAATATTATATCTGCTTACAGTAATTCCACGTTGAAATATAGAAATAGAGCTTATTCTAGTGAATAGGGACAGGCAAGGCTAGGAAGAGAGAGAGGTAGGGGCAGCATGACTAAGCTCATGTAGGGGGTTATGTAACCAGACTTACAGAAATCTCAGATATGAAGAAATGTTACAGAGGAGATATTAACCAGAGAGAAGGAACATAACAAATGGATTGTGTTGCTCCAACTATAGACAGGATATTCTCATGGTATTTACAAATCCACCATGTAGGTTCTAAATATTTACAGATCCACCGATTTTGTCTACATGTAATTGATAAGATATTTACCAAGTTCCCTGGTCAGTTTTCTATAAAAAGCTCTCAGTGGCAACTCACTTGGGACCCCTCTCACACTAGAGAGCTCCTTTTCTTTCCTCTCAGTTCTCACTTTCACCTAATAAAGTTTCACTTCACTTCACCCTCTTAGTCTGGGAGATTTATTCTTCTACTCTGTGGGACAAGAACTCTGCAACCCTGCAACACTAGGAAACCAAGAAGTTCAAAGAATATGAAATCTTTCAGTAAGATGTACTGCTAGTTTTACTTTCTTGTGGTAACGACCTTATCTTGAACCTTGCAAGTAGGGTGGCAGGGGCAAACTCTATCGCTTTGCCCCAGTTTGCGCTTATTCAGTTGAAATATTTATCTACTATATCTACTCCTTGCTCTCTTTACACAGTCTGAATAAATGGACCAAACATATCCCGCCCCCCTTCTTAGTAAAGATCACTTGGGCCACCTGCAGTTTCAAACACCATTTTGGTTTTTGTTGTTGTAGGCTTTGATTCATGCTTCACCTCAGTTTCCAGGTAGAGGTTTCACGGCATGAAATATCAACAGAGAAGACCCTTTAGGTCCCAGAGATCCTTTTGTGAGCTCTGTTAGGTTAAAACTATTCTCATAATAATACCAAGACATCATTTCTCTTTAATAATTTCATGCCCTTATATGTCTACCATGGCATTACTCAGTGGCTACACCACGTGTGATGTCATAACAGCTTTTAGGCAGGAGCAAGTATGGCAATCCAACTATCTTCTATAGAGCCAAACATTCAAGCGGTTTGAAAATAAATAAAGCAATGCCATTTTCACTAATTATTTTTTTACTTGGAAAACATAGTTATTTTTCTTAAAAATATATTAGCCATGTTTATGTAATGGTTAACAAGATTTTAAATAAATTACTGAATTGATATTTTAACATTTCTCAGTTTTATTCATTTTTACAAGACATAAAGCCCACACGAATTAAAGGTTTTTGGGGTCTTCAGTCACATTGAATGTGTTGAAGTGAAACCAAGTGTTTGAGAACTGCTGTTCTAAGTTTCTTCTACACCCCTTTCATCTCTGTAAATAACCTTCGGGTGGCTGAAACTTATTTATGAGGTGCACATCACATTTTTCTTTCCTATTTCACCCATAGACCTTGTCTTTCTCCCTGTACCCAGCCCAGGCTCCCCAGGCATGTGAAACATACCCACAGAAGTAACCAACTCAATTGTGTCACCAGGAAATAAGAAACCAGAAGAAAATGAAGAAAAAGGGATAGTGTAATTAAAAAAAAAAAAAAAAAAAAAGCACAGGATATAGTCAATAGGTGAGGGTTCTAATCCTCCTACCAGGAGAGGATGTTAACATTCCTTGTCTGTAAAATGAAAGAGGAGATTAGTTCTTTTCAAAATGCATTCCACAGACCTTATGGTTCTGAAGATGTGACAATGTTTCCAAGTGGGGAGACTCATGGGGAGGCTTCCTCCTCCTCTGTTTCCTCCAAGGTAGAGCCATTTCTAGAATGTCTTACATAGCAGGATTTGGGATAAGACTTCATCTGCTAAGAGATATTTTGCACTAAAAAAGTTTGGAAACCACTGGCTTAGATGATTTCTGTGAGCCCTTGCAACCCTAACTTGAGAGAAAAGCAGGGGCTTCCCATAGAATATGTGTCTACCTTGACTAGGATGATGCAGTTTTATTATTTGTTCTAAACTTTATGAGTTGAGATTAGAGTGAACTTGAGATGACAACTATGCATGGGTCCTAAGTGAAGAAGTTGTGGAGAGAATTTTCCTGTGCTCTACTGGTGATCTGTGTTGCTTTGACACATGAACACAATCCTCCAACTGGATTCTTGCTCCAACATTTGACTAGCCCCTCCTGAGTGGTGCCACTAACTTCACAGAAGCAATTTTACTTTGAGTTGATAGAACATGATTGAGTAGAAAATCCAAGAACTTGTGAGGAGTTTCTTTACATCTGGAGTTCATGGAACATTTGCTTTGTTGTTGAGGTGAGGAGAGGAGAAAAAAGAGAAAGAAGAAGAAGAAGAAGAAGAAGAAGAAGAAGAAGAAGAAGAAGAAGAAGAAGAAGAACTGTATGACCTAATAACTGTTGAAATGAAGTAAATTTTAGAGCAATAAAAAATTAGAGCAATAAAATAGTTCAATGAATAGCCTTTTTTAATATTTGGAAGGCTTTCTCATATGCTATCTCAGTTTTCATTTCCTCAATAAAATCTTTAGACAAGATACCATCTGCATTGCCAATATAAATATTGAGGCATAGAGCTGTGGGAGAACTTGTGTGAGGTCACTAACAAGAGGCACGATAAAGAAGACAGAGCTACACTATAAGGATTTTGGCCCATCCCCTGACTTGTTTGTTTTATGTTCAGGAGAATGGGTTTCCTCTGTATTACTAGCCTTACCAATGCTAGGAAGTGCCTGAGGACTATATTTTTACAACATGAAGTATTTCCTGAAGGAGTTATTTTCTTGGGCAGAGAGAGCACCTGTTTTCATCTCTGCTTACCCTCCATCCCCAAAATCCAGCTCTCTCTTTTTTTGTCAATAAGCATATTATAATTTTAAGTGATATAATTTCAAATCATCTATAATTGCCATTTACACAAAACAAAGGATGTGCTTTTTCATGTCCATAATTTTATAATATAATTTTTTAATCTTAAAAAAAGATTTTATTTATTTATTTATTTATTTATTTATTTATTTATTTATTTGAGAGAGAGAGAGAGCACATAAGCAGGGGGAAGCTGCAGAGGGAGAAGCCCATGTGGGGCTTAATCCCAGGACCCTGGGACCATGACCTGAGCCAAGGGCAGAGGCTTAACCTACTGAGCCACCCAGGCGCCCTTTGTTTTATGATTCTAAAGTACTTTGAAAAGCTCTTGCACTGCAAATGCTTACAGTTTAAAAAGGAAAGAAATGCATGATCCTACTGTCTTGGTTTCCCCATGAGACATTCCATGCTGATTGTGAGTCCAGATAAAATAGGGTTTGAATTCAGTTTCTCTAGAATTTGAAGAGTTGCTGTTTAAACTCCTGTTCTCTGAGATCTTTCAAAAAATGGTAACACCCTTGCTAAAAACAAAATCACAAGATTTAAAAATCTTTAATGGAAAACAGTTTTCAAGTGAATTTGAGATTTTTCTCATCAATCATAGCTGTGTCACTTTCAAAAATGTGTTTTTTCAATATAGCTCTCTATAAATGTATGCCATTCTCTAGTTTGATTTTCCTCTCACGTAATGAGTGCTTGATGTTTCACCTGGATCAAGGAAAAAAAACTTGAAAGAGAAATGACATTATAAAATTCAGATTCTACACCATTTGCTGTTCCACAGAAGCTATGAAGGGGTTAGTAATTTCCTGCAATTATTAATGACCTTAATGTGATCACTTGATGAAAGACATGCTATCTTAGTCAGTGATTTTTTTGGTTCTTCTGGAAGATTTTTTGTTGTTGTTGTTTCTTTGGACCAGTTCTCTGGTGAACTAAATTAGTTAATTTATGTCTGCTATTTCAGTCGTAAGTTACATATAATTCATTTTTGTGTGCTTATCTGGGAACAATCCATTATTGACTTAGTTTGGAGTAGACATAATGTACCAATCTTAGTCATCAGAAATATGTCCTACTTAGAGAAATTTTCCACTCACTTTATTTCTCAAAAGCACAGACCACTTTGAAAAGTCCTTATCTACCAACAACAGAGAGGAGTGGTTTCACACTCTAAGAATTCATCATAAGTCACTGGAGAATTTGACATATCCTTATGCTTCTAACTTATTTGCCTGAAGTAAATTTCAGCACAAACCCTTAAATGATTAAATGAAATTCATCCAACCATTTTCTTACATAGTTTGAAGATTTGTAACACGACGGATGGTTATATTTTGGGAAGAAGAAATATGGCCTCAATGGCTGATTTGACACCAAACAAAACAACCAACTCTTAAGTTTTTCAAATGCTTGAAGTCTTTTGGATTTAGAATGGATATGAGTTTTTGCTTTCCTGCTCCAGTTTTATCTTAATGTCTTATTTTTATTTTCTCTTTTCATCCCTCCTCCCCTACCACATAATCTCTATCTTCCTTTGGTCAATTTGCTTCTGTATGTCATGTACAACATTTCTGTAGGAGACCTCAGACTTTTTGGAACAGGGCATTATGCCTTCTTTCCACATTGCTCTTCTTCCTCATGCCTTCTTTCCACATTGCTCTTCTTCCTCATTATTCTAAGAAAATATAATCTAAAAACGAAAAGTTGAAATTTATCTAACAAAATATTTGAAAAGACTGTCTGTACTCTATCAAAAGGACATTGTAACTCTTTGTGGGAAAAAAAATGCAAAATCTCTTTCTTTATAGAAGTAGAGTTTTAAATAAGACTTTTGATTTCTTGTTCCCTTAGTTTGCTAGGGCTACCATAACAAAATACCACAGATTGGCTGGTTTAAACAATAGAAATTTATTTTCTTACTGTTCTAGAGACTAGACATCTGAGTCTAAGATGTAAGGAGGTTTGATTTCTTCTGAGAATTTCTTGGTTGGCTTGCAGATGGTCTTCTCACCATGTTCTTACATGGTCTCTCCTCTGGCTGTGTGTACCCCTATTGTTTCTCTCTGTGTCCAAATTTCAACTTCTTATAAGTCATGTTGGATTAAGGCTCACCCTAACAGCTTCATTTTAACCTATCTATGACCTATCTCTAAATAAGTCATATTTTGAGGTACTAGGGGTAGGGTTTCAACCTATAGATTGGGGGGAACACATTCAGCCTCTAATACCTGTGTTTTGGTAGAACCTTCTTCAAGTAGCCACAATAGATTTGTTGTAGCAGGATCTGAATTTCTCTTCATATAAACATTAAAATGCCATTAGCTTTTTCATTATATCTGTGATTAAAAGTCACATTATCCTCAGAAATTAGAAGAGCTTATCTCTTTGTCCTAGGAAGGGTTAATATCCTTAAGTATTCTGGAGGGCCCTGCAGGTGTAGTGTTACTGTTCTGATTTATTTTGTTTTACTTTAAGTAATACACTATAATTTTGGAATGAAGTGATCCAGAAGAGAGGATTGCTAAAGATCAGATATTGAAGACTTGGTCTTCTAGCTGTTTGCAACATACCATTTTATAGACTTCTATATTTGTAAAGGTTGATCTACACTTAACCAGAAGGAGAAGCCAGATTGGAAGCAACTGTCCCCTAGGTTTGGTTATGCATTGCTCTGTATCAGTCAGGCCTTCTAGAGAAATAGAACCAATAGGGAATCTAGGTATCTATTATCTATCTGTCATCTATCTTTTTTTTTTTTTTTTTAAGGAATTGGCTCACATGATCATCAGGCTGCTAAGTCTAAAATCTGCAGGGCATGCTAGCAGGCTGGAGAGCCAGAGAAAAGTTGACATTGCAGTCTTGAATCCAAAGGCAGTCTAAGACAGAATTCTTTGCTTTTCTGCGGACCTCAGTCTTTTCTCTTAAAACCTTCAACTGTTTGGAATAGGCCTACGCACATTATGGAGGATAATCTGCCTTACTCAAAGTCTACTGAATTAAATGCTAATTGCATCTAAAAAAATTCCTTACAGCAACACCTAGACTGGTGTTTGAACAAACAACTGTGTACCATAGCCTTGCCAAGTTGACACTTAAAATTAAACATCACAGGTGGCTTTTAAAGTACATTGGTGACAACTTATGTGGACACTATGTCCAAGAACATGGCTTATGTTTTTGCTATAAGTTAACTGTTCTTATGCATCTAAGAAGGTGGTGATGTCAACTCATCCGTAACACAGCCATCTTAATGTGGAAATGATCAGTGCTGTAATCATCTCTTCCACATGCACAGCTACCTAATGCATGCAAGAAGGCCACCCAAAGAATGTATATGCATTGTGAAAGTTCAACTTCCTGACGCACAGAACCACACTACATGTCTCTTACTATAGTTTGGCTTTTTAAATCCTCTGTACATCACCAAAGACATGATTTACACCCCACAATTTTACAGCAATCATTCATATTTTGGAGGTAGAGGGCTTCTGAACCCTTTCTTCAAATGAAATTTGGAAACATAAACAAAGGAAAAACGAAATGGAGCAATAAGTGGGCAAGTGGGTTTATTCACTACTGGCCCCAACCTCACTGTTTTAACACCATACTGTGAATGTAAGGAATTACATCGTTCACATCCTGGAGATATCAAATCTTCAGAAACCAGGAAAAAAAAAGAAACGAAAAATCTCCATGATAACTTGAAAGAGCTTTTGCAAACCCCCTGCTCTCTAACCAGCACTTTATTGTTTCAGCCATCATACGTGACCTCATTGTCTCAACTTAATTTTCTGTTCTAAGTCCAATTACAAGCTTTCTCAGGCCATCACGTACAGTACTGTGTTGGTGAACAAAATTCTTACTGGGAAGATGAGTCTATCCAGTGGATAGCTTCTAAGATCTTCTCCCTCTGACTTAGGGAGAGAATTAGTTCCAGGAAGATGAAATGAGAAGAAAAATGACAGACAAGACAGATGTGCAGAGGTCACAGAATTACTGCAAGATAAGGGACATCTATATTAGTAACAATGAGTCAAATGAGTTTGATTTATATTTGGTAGCCTCTCTCCTTAAGAGAGCGGAGGAATGTTTTAGCAACTATTTTAGAGAAGTATTTGGAAAGTATTTCAGACATACTTCAGAGGACTATTTTAGAAAGCTTCCAAATAGATTGATTATCATTGTTTTGTCAAAGTTTTGGCACACATATGGGAGAAGTCAGTTTGGAGAACTTCGTTTACATAAAAAATCTAAGAATCCTGATTATATAATCACATGTTTACATGACTATTTTACAATAATCCATGAAAGTGTGCTGTTTTTCTCAAGTAAGCTCAGAATTTGAAGCATGGTGCGTGGCACTTGCCCTTGAGGAGGCTCTTTCACTGTAGTTACAGAAAAGCAAACATAGTTAAACGGGATAACCTGTCATTAAAATAATGGAAACACCAACAACAATAACCAGAGCTTCAGTCACTAAACGCCTCTGTGTCAGACACTGATCTAAGCAGTTTCCAGTAAGAAATTATTTATCTTCCTCTGAGGCAGGGCCATTCTGCCCGTTTGCAGCTAAGGAGGCAAGGGCATGGGAAGTTCAGGGATTCAGGAACTGAGCTGCTGGAACCTGGAGAGACAACAGGACCCACAAGCAGTCTGGCAACCCCCTCCAGGCTCTGGGGCCCCGGGATTTGGAGTGATCAGCCTCCAGAGTTTACTGGGAAAAGCTGCATGGACAAAGTGGGTCTTCCTCGTTGAGGAACCAGGAGGGTGGATGGGTGGTAGGACCACAGGAAGCATCACATGATCTGAAACAGCCCACAGCCCCAGAGGTGGAGTCTAGGGCCCACAGGGACAGCCGGGGCCTGGGTGAGGGTGTCCCAGGGACAGCTGCAGCAACAAGACGGAGAGACGTGCAAGCCACAGTCAGTCCATGGAGGATCTCAGGTCGAGGCCAAATTTGGCTCCTGCTCCAAAGGACGACCTGAAACCCACTGGAGGCTTGTGAGTGTGCAAAGCGTGTATCCGTCACTCTGAAGACATTCCAGACCCCTGCAATAAAGCAAATACTGCAATAAAGGGAGTCGAATGGAGTTTTTGGGTTCCCGGTGCATATAAAAGTTACATTTACACTCTTCAGTGGTCTATTAAGTGTACAATAGTATTACGTCTAAAAAATAAAAATAAAAACCAATGTATATACTTTGAGAAATACTTCATTGATAAAACCCGGTAACCAACATCTGAGATTTCGGTGAGCTGTAATCACCGATCACAGATCACTGTAAGAAATATAATAATAATGAAAAAATTTGAAGTATTGTGAAAATTGCCAACATATGGCCCAGAGACACGATGTGCACGAACGCTGTTGGAAAAATGGAGCTGAGACCTGCTTGATGCAGGGTTGCCTTCAATTTGTAAAAAGTGCAGTGTCTGGGAAGCACAATAAGATGAGGCACAAACAACATATGCCTAAGGTGGAAATGACTTTGGTAACCTGGTGCCGCAGAGAGAGGGAGAAGCTGATTCCAGAAAAGATCTGGACTGCCAGTGCCTACCCTGAATGCTGTTTGCCCTGAGAACACAGGTTAAGGTTTACATAAAATTCCTTATAGCCCATGAAGGTCACATTTCCTACACTATTTGCCAGAGGGCCCCCAGAGAACTTCAGGGAACTATAGGGGAACAGCAGGATATTTTAAATCCTTGAGGGAAGCAGCAATACATAATGTCTTTTGGACAGAGGCAAATTATTAGCTTAGGGACATTCACAGTTTCAACATTAGGTTGTGTTACATTCCATTTACTGATGCTATATTTTTGAGAAGCTGGGTTTTCCAAAGTCGCTGTGATAAAAAGCAAGTGGCAATGCAGAAATCAATGGGAAGGGAAATAAAAGGTGGCAGTGTCCAATCTGACTGCAGTGTCTCAGAAGCTGTGCAGTGCCGGTGTCTCAGAAGCTGGGAAAAGCTGCATGGACAAAGTGGGTCTTCCTCGTTGAGGAACCAGGAGGGTGGATGGGTGGTAGGACCACAGGAAGCATCACATGATCTGAAACAGCCCACAGCCCCAGAGGTGGAGTCTAGGGTGGATGTCAATAAGCACATACGTTCAATCCATTAGTACATTTAGTTATGGTTATTTAAAGTTGAAATGAAATAGATTTTTTCCAGTTTGTTTGGATTAAACTAGTTAAAAAAAAACCATTAGGTAATTCATTTGCTGTTGCTGATGCCGTGAAAAAATTACACCAAAGGCATCATGAACTGAGAAAGTTTGCAAACCCCCATGCTAGGGATTATGCCTGTGTTTGGTATCCTACCAGGTAAAGAATGGCCTTCAGAGTGTTCTAAATCTGTAGTTTTTCACAAGTAATTGTCTACAAAGGAAAGAGAGAGAGTGAGAGAGAGCGCTTCGTATTTATTTTGGCTGCATTATACTATTTTGTTTTTTTAAAAAAGACTATTTAATTTTAAAAGGCATAGGGATGTTTAATCTCATCTCAGAATCTCCTGCCGATTCCTTTCTCATTTGTTCCACATTGGTAAAATGGGAACACCATCCAATCAGAAACCTAAACCTAAATCTTTCCTCTCTACTACCCTCCACAGTGAATGAAGCGCTTCCTGGGTCTTGTTGCCTCTGTCTTCAACACAGAGTTCCAGTCTGTCCATCTCTCTCTGGCCTCACTGCCACCCCCTTCCCCAAACCACCTTCTTTCCCCCCCTAGACCGTGATGTCTGTAACAGCCTTCCCCAGGTCTTTCTGCTTCCATCCTTCCTTCCCCTTTTTCTGTTCTCAGCAAAACATCCTCAATAGTCTTTTGAAAATATAAGGGGAATCAGCATATTCCCTTACTTAAAACCTTCAGTAACTTTTCATTTCACTTTATTTTTTAAAAAAATCAAAGTTACTCACCATGATTTAAGCCAATCCTGTAACATTTGTTTACTCTCTGCCTCCCTGACCTCATCTACATGTCGTGCCCTCCGACTCCATCCTCCAGCACCCTGGTTTCTTTCAGTTTTGCTGAGACTATGAGCTCTTCTCCCACTCTAGGTTTTAATGCCTCTGTCTAGAACTCTCTCAACCATAGCCATCCCTATGACCAATCCTTTCATCCTTTGGGCAACAACTTCACTATGACTTCTTCAGGAAAACCTTCTCTGACCACAATGCCTTCTGCAAAATCCCTCCACACAATCAAAAGTAGAATCTTTTGTGTGGCCTGAACTGATCACAGTTTTTATTTATAGTTGCCCGTTTACTTTTTTATTGCCTGACTGGCCCCCCTAAACTAACTGTAGGCTCTGCTAGAGTAGACAATGGGTCTGTGTACTCCTCAGTGTATACCTGACACCTAGCAGTGACTCTGGTATTCAGTAGGTATTCCATAATAATTGTGAAATAAAGGGAAGGATAAATGAATGAGTGAATGGGAAGATCGATAAATGAATGAGTCAGTGGGAGTGGTCTGTTTGATCTGTCCCACTCTGTCGACCATTACAGCCAGCCTGGTCTCCTACCATCATCTGCCAAAAGAAAAGTGACTCCATAGGTTCAAATTCGAAGACAAATTTGGGACACAAACAAGGTAGCAGAGTCCCCTTTCCCCTGAATAACTCGTTAAATCCCCTAACTTTGTGAGTACAAATAAAAATTTCAGATTATTTTCTTTGGAACATTTTTTCCTGCCCTAAGAACATGGTTACTTTAGTATTTCTTAAATGGTTTGAACATATACCATATATAAGAGCTTTCTTGAGCAACTATTTCCTTTGTGCTAAAAGTCTGTCCCATTTTTTAAATTGTTTTGTAGAAGGAAGCCCCAGAAATGATGTTCATAGAAACAATGTAGGAGCAAGAGTTCTTGTGATGTCTGCTATATATAGCATGGAGAATGTTGCAAAACAATTATTTTGGTTTTCTGAAAATGAATCTCATCTCCAATTTTTTTACTGTATTAAAAATGTCATTACAGTTCTGGAAAAAAACTTTATTTGGTGCCTGAAGATGGGAAATTTGGGCAAAGCTATGCAATAACTGGCAGAAAGAGATTTTGAAAGAACATGCATTTGCATTACGTGCATTTAAAGTGTTTTACTAGTTTTAATATTTTAGTCTTAGTAGAACATGCGTGTATATCATCACTAATCTAACATTTTATAAATATGTAAATATTTGCTCCCTAAATACCAGGGGTAAGGCTCTAGAGTAAACATGAAAGAGAAAAAAACTGTCTCTACTATTTGGTTTCACCCACTGGGGGTTTATATTCCAACTGAGAAGCGTAGAAATGTATACACAGAACCGTAGTAGAATGTCATGTGTAGTAAAACTTATACTTACAGATAATAAGTACTGCAAAAGTGTGGAGAAAGAAGGAATTTCCTTAAATTCTTTCTCCCATCAGATTTATTGAAGTGTAATTAACAGATAAAAATTGTGAGTATTTAAAGTTTACAATATAGTGTTTTGATATACATATACATTGTGAAATGATGGCTACTATCAAGACAATTAATGCATCCATCCCCTCACATAATTGTCTTCTCTTATGAGAACACTTGAGATCTACTCTGTTAGCAAACTTCAAGTGTATAATACAGTGTTATTAGCAGTAACCATGCTGTACATTAGATCTCTAGAACTTACTCATTTCATAACTGAAAGTTTGTACCTTTCGACCAATACCTTCCCATTTCCCTACCTCCCGCTCTCTCACAACCACCATTCCACTCTCTGCTTCTATAAGTTTGTCATTTTTAGAGTCCATATATAAGTGAGAGCATGCAGAATTTATCTCTAAGCATGCTTATTTCCCTCAGCATGATGCAATCCAGGCTCATCCATGTTGTCACAAATGGAGAATTTCTTTCTTTTTTATAGCTGAATGGTATTCTATTGTATGTAACTATCACATTTTCTTTATCCATTCATCCATCAAGGAACATAGATTGTCTTTATATTTTTTGAATTCTTTTAATTCCTGAAAATGCTATGGAAAAGAGATGTGTTTGCTGGTGCTGAATGGGGAGATTTCTTTTTTTTTTTTAAGAATTTTTTAAATTTATTTTTTATGGAGTTCAATTTGCCAACATATAGCATAACACCCAGTGCTCATACCATCAAGTGCCCCCCTCAGTGCCCGTCACCCAGTCACCCTCATCCCCCGAGATTTCTTTATAAGTAGAATTTTTAAAAGAAGAAATGGACAAGGAAATAGCTATCTTAGGAAAGTATTAGCAATGGATGAAGAGAGACAACAAATGTCAGAGATGTCTGTTTGTGACCTAAGGTGAAGGATGGTCCAAATAACGATCAATGACCTGCAACGGACATCAACCTCAAGTATTGGGGCCTGTTCAGTTAGTACAAAATATATCCTGGTAGCCATGGCCCTCTCATCTTTCCCACGCCTGCTTAGCTGAAGAACACTGGGCCCTTCCCTAGCACTCCTTTTTCTGCTTAGACCAAAAAAAAAAAAAAAAAAGGAAAAAAAAAAAAAGAAAAAAGAAAAAAGAAAAAAGAAAAAAGAAAAAAAAAAAGGAAGAGGTTGAGTAGATAGATTTATCATTAATCCCTTCCTAGAATGTAAACGATGTTGTAGGGAAGACACTGGTGTATTTCCTTCTGACTCTTGCATCAGACTGTGGCCTGGTCCAGATCCCTCTGTGATGATTAAAACCCTGAGAAAAGAATGACCTCAGGCAGATAAGAGAGTTTCAGTGACAGAGTATCTACCAAGTGTTTACCTTAATGGCATTTACCAGAAGAATCCTGGATCAGTATCTCTCAGTGGGAGCTTCCACTTATCCTCTTAGAAGATTTTTCCGATTAGGGAAAGTTGTTTCAAAGGGAGGGATAAACTCAGGTGAAGCTGGTGACAGAACTTAAGACTGCTGACTGCAACTCTTACTTGAGGCATGGTGTCATTTTGTCTTCTATTTTACTGAAAATATTTCAGATTTAGTAGAAAGCAGGGGGGGTGAGCCTTTTATAGAGATGATTCAAAATTCAAAATAGACTCCACAAAATAATGAATGGTAAACAGCATTGTGCTTGTGCCTTCAGTGTTCATTTGGAGAATTCAATTTAATCTAAAAAATCCAATTAAAACGTGAGTGTTTGCACCCAGCTTAAGTCAATAAGCAATAGATGTTACGATGTATAAGGTACCATAAAAATGGCTGTGGAAGAGTTGGAAAGCTTAGTGTCTGGTCTCTGCCATCACTGGGAAGAGGAGACATAATCACAGGAAATACAAAATATATAAGGCAATATGTAAGCACCAAGTTAAGTGATTCAGCAATTTAAATTTAAAGACTGAAAGCCTCATTTTAATTGCAAATTGCATAATTGCATTTTCTTGTTTTACAATAAATGAGATGAATTTCTCTCCAAATTGTTCTTTTCTTGGAGAGAAAACTTGGCCCGCAGCATCCTTGCTGAAAGCCAAGCCCAGCACCCCTGCAAAATCACTAGTGTTCCGAAGCCACACTGCCCCACTTGCACTGTCTAGGTTGGGTAGATGGAAGAGGTTTGCCTCAAAGGGAAAGGTGGAACATGCTGTTATTAGGGATGTCCCAATTCTGAGATGATGGAAAGATTTCCTTTTCTCTGGCACTATGAAAACAAGTTATGATATTTCCCCAGTAAACAAACAAGAGAATTAGTTTGAACACAATTACACACTGGTGTTTAAAATCACACTTGTATGTTTCAAAGACTAAGAATCTCAAGGTAGATTTTGTGGAGTGGAGAAGATATGGCTACTTTCATTACCTAACACACAATCAGGATTGGCTTTGGGCATTTTCTCTGATAAGAAAGCTAGGCTGAGCAAGTTAGTCCTATGCTCAAGTTATTATACTAGATAAAATTTTCTGGGTGAATCCTATAGCTATTATTTTATATATTGGGAGGCTAATTTATGTAAGCTGGAGCCCAAGTTCGGCTCACTACTGGGATTCAGAAATGTTCAGGGATGTTGGATAAGTTGATCATATGAGCAGCACACATATACACATTCACACTCTTTGATTCACACAGGGAAAGAATTTGCCTCAAAACAGGAAGACGAGAAGTGGGATGGACACTACGGTGTCCGCTTAAAGGCCCCATAGTGGACCTATTGGATATCTGCTCAGTCCATGGGCCATTTCCTCTTTTTTGAGATTTACTCCCATTTCCTAGAGGCCAATGAATTGCAAACATGTTTGTATTCTATAATCCTAGCCATGGCTGATTGGACCTGGAATAGACATTCTATTCAAGATAGGTCATTCTGATTTTCTTTCCTGAGATCCTGGAATTGAAATTCCAGATGTCCAGGAAGTCTCTCCATAGTGCTGAATCATATAAGCCACTGAATTATAGTCACAGCAATACAGTCTGCCATGTGAAGGAAAAGCAACAAAAGCTAGTTGGCAGACAGAGAAAGAAGAGTGAAGTAGATACACCAGAAACTCGAAGTTACAAGTGGTACACCTATGCTTCTCAGTGACAAAGGATGATCTAGAGAGAAGAAAGGCATTTTTACACTGAATATAGAACTGGCCCTGGCATAGACACCAGTAGTCTCCTGGAGGGCACAGTGAGCAATAGCAGTATGGGGATGCTTGGAAGGATCAGGTCAATAGTTGAGGAAAGGAAAATAGTGCTGGTAGATTGACTTATGAGTAGCACCTGAAGACCTCAAGACATAGGAGTGTAAGATACGCATCCATGAGATGAGGAGAGTAGTGAGCCATTGAACATTGGGTAAATAGAATGAAAGTTACCCCTTTAGTACCCAGGATTGGTTAGGTCTAAGGAAACTTGCAACCATATAAGAGCAAGGGCTATATTTTCAGAGCAGTTGTTTTGCAAATAGGAAGCAGAGAATAAAGCACAATGGTTTATTTGTTTGTTTGGTTGGTTGGTTGTTTTTTACTCCCAGATGGACTTGAATCCTTCAGTAAGAAGTGGCACTCTGTGAATAGGTAGCTTTGGCCAAATCAGTCACCTTCTCAGGATCTCATATGCTCATTTGTAAAATGAGGCATTTGAACACAATGATGCAGGTGGTGTTTGGGGGTCTCAAACTTGTATTTATGTGAAATTATGAATATCTTACAGTTGTTCTCCTTCAAAAGGATCCATGAAACATATTTTGTGGTAGCTAGTTCATTTATTTTGGTTTTTCCATGCGTAGAATTTATTATCTATATTATTTTATTATAAATCAGCATTTGTTGTAGTCTTTCTTATATGCTGAAGGGCAAATGGCAATTTTCTTAAGACAGGATTGCAAAGCAATAGGTTTTTCACCCTAGATTTTAAAAAAGAAATAGTGTGCCAAAATTAATCCTTTCCTCTATGAGGTATGGGACCCAGAAGCTATTATAAACTTGCCTCTGGTACATGTCAGTGACTGAGAATTGGAAAAACTAGTATAGCTGTTGTTAAAAGTCTGATTTGTGTTTGCTGAAGTATATCAGCAGTATTTCAGGAGCCCTCTGAGAGGAGACCTTTCTGAAGCTCTTACCAGGGATGGAAATACCCCCATAGAGGCCTAAGAAATGAAAGGCTGTTGAAGTAGTAGAAGAGAGATGATGATCGATATGCCTAAATCTTTGATAGACTATGCAAGGTTTTGCCCATTATAAAACTTGGCAGAAGAGCCAAAGGGGTAAAAAGAGTAAAGACCCAAGGATGCAGGACAAGATTTCCATTGGAGAGACAAAGCGAATCAGAAATAGTGTAAAGACTCTCCTACATGGAATTCATAGGATAATTTAAGACTAGCCTTAGGCAAACCTTAAAGGTGGCAAAGTGTGTTTGGAAATATCTCCACTGGGCTCTAAAAACTACAGAACTTCTTTTCCAAGATATAATTTTTTATGTGTTAAATAAAGCACCATCCTGTATGCATGGATATGGCTAGAAAATGAATCGCAAAGTCACAATCCCTACTGGAGGATGAGAGTTCCTCAGTGTTTCTGGTTAACTCTCTTTGCTGAAGAGGCAAAAGGTGTTTTTTGTTTGTTTGTTTCCATGTTTTCTAGAGAAAAATATAGATGTAAGAATGAGGTGCATTGATGTAGCAAATGAAAGAAGGGAGAGAGACAGAGAAAGAAAAGAGGAGAGGAGGGACTGAAAGTTTAGATTGCCAAAAAGGTATCAGACACTGCTGGAATATTCATAAATGTGTTTTAATTTTCACATGAAAGAGACTGAGAATCATGTAGAATAAATACGGGAGGAAAATGGAGATTTTAAACAATGCATTGAGTGTTGAGATAATATTACTCTATCCTCAAAGGGTTTCAGTGACAATGATAACTATGTAAGGTTTTGTATCCTGCTGGTCCCAGAGTAAGCCTTCTTTACTATCTGAGGGAGGTATTGATATGCTCATTTTACAAATCAGGCACCTGATAGGCAGAAAGGTTAAGTCTTTTGTCAAAAGTTACAGTTGGCCAGCGGTGGTATACCTAGGTTTATGACTCCAAGTCCAGAGCACTTTGACTTACCTGGGACTTTGATCAGAGAGGCCAGAGCAGAAGCAGGCAGAGCGAAAATGGCATGCCATTTTGTACCTCTCTTCTCCTCACCACATCTTGTATGGTCCACTGGTCCCCATGGAGCTGGGAGTATGCTAACAGGACTGTGCCCTTGGTAATGGCCCTTGAGTGACTCCTTCCCCTCTTCCAGTTCCCTTCACACTAGTCCCTGAGTGAATGCTCTCTCACCTTGAGAAGGAGCTTTATGTTATGACATTATCCTATGATAATGATTGGAGGGGCCACCACCCCAATCTCATCCCAGCTATTATGATATATCAGAATAAATTTGCAAACTCCCAAGTCTCTCATTCTCATGATATACCCTCATTCTCCACACAGAGAGTTATTCACCAGATCACACAATCACCAGGAGAGATGGTTGGCTCACTTACAGCTCACTTGGGGAGCTGACCTTTGTGCCAGGCTGGACTCCTGTATGTAACTATGTTGTCCAGCACTGGGTTCAGGGTGGTTTTCTTCACCTTAATCAATTAAGTTACTATTTACGGAGTATCTCCTAGAAACTCAAAATTAGATCATAAAAAAAGATAAACACCATGGTTGGCCTCAAGGGCTTTCTATATAGAGTATCCAAAGGGAGGTCAGGGAAAGTTTCTAACCATCTCTGATTGCTTGTTGCTCCCTTTCAACTAACGCTTCATCTGTAAGGCTGATTCAAGCAAATCTGTTAAAAAATGATAAAGATTTTTGTTTATATTAAATGTTGCAGCCACACCAAACACTGTTACACCAAGGAAAATCTAAGGGATCAATAAAGACTGATTCTGGATTCCTTTTCTGGCCTTTCAAACCTCCTAGCAGAATAAACAGAATTTTAAAAGGTCCATCATTAAAATTACACCTTAAAACAGAAGACTTAGATCCTGGGTGAGATCCACCAGTGAGTAACTGGGTGATCTTGGATAAGTTACTTAACTGTTCTACATTGTGGTATTCTTTTCTGTAAAATGAAAGGGCTTCATGTGTGAGAGATTACATGCCTATAAGGTCTTTCTTTCAGCTATAACTATGAGCTGGGGCCACTCTCCACAAAATTTTATATATATACATACATATATATACACACACATATATACAACGTGTACATATATAATATATATGTATATATAGTATATATACTCACATATATATATATATTATTGAAGTTTGATTTGCCAACATAAAGAATAACACCTAGTGCTCATCCTATCAAGTGCCCTCCTCAGTGCCCATTACCCAATCACCCCATCCCCTTTCCCTCCTCCCCTTCCACTTCCCCTTGTTCGTTTCCCAGAGTTAGGAGTCTCTCATGTTTTGTCACCCTCTCTAATTTTTTCCCACTCATTTTCCCTCCTTTCCCCTTAAATCCCTTTCATTATTTCTTATATTCCCCGTATGAGTGAAATCATATAATGATTGTCTTTCTCCAATTGACTTACTTCACTCAGCAAAATACCCTTCAGTTCCATCCACATCAAAGCAAATGGTGAGTATTCGTTGTTTCTAATGGCTGAGTAATATTCCATTGTATACCTAGACCACATCTTCTTTATCCATTCATCTTTCGATGGACACCGAGGCTCCTTCCACAGTTTGGCTATTGTGGACATTGCTGCTATAAACATCGGGGTGCAGGTGTCCTGCTGTTTCACTGCATCTGTATCTTTGGGGTAAATCCCCAGCAGTCCAACTGCTGGGTCATAGGGCAGTCCTATTTTTAACTCTTTGAGGAACCTCCACACAGTTTTCCAAAGTGGCTGTACCAGTTCACATTCCCACCAACAGTGCAAGAGAGTTCCCCTTTCTCCACATCCTTTCCAACATTTGTTGTTTCCTGTCTTGTTAATTTTTACCATTTTCACTGGTGTGAGGTGGTATCTCAACAGGAAGACCTAACAATCATGAATATTTATGCCTCTAATGTGGGAACTGCCAAGTATATCAATCAATTAATAACCAAAGTAAAGAGATACTTAGATAATAATACACTAATAGTAGGAGACTTCGACACGGCACTTCCTGCAAATGACAGATCTTCTAAGCACAACATCACCAAAGAAACAAGGGCCCTAAATGATACACTGGACCAGATGGATTTCACAGATACATACAGAACTTTCCATCTGAACGCAACTGAATACACATTCTTCTCAAGTGCACATGGAACTTTCCCCAGAATAGAAACTGGGTCATACTGGGTCACAAATCAGGTCTAAACCGATACCAAAAGGTTGAGATTATCCTCTGCATATATTTTTAACTTCAATTATCATTATGACAGGTGGGTGGACTTGGCTTCAAGGGCAACCTCCAGTCTTTACTGAAGTTTCAAGCTTCTGCAACCACAGAGGGCAACGGTAAGCTTTGCAACATGTAGGGACTGGAAGGAAGTTCCCTTGGGCACCTCCAGTGGCCCGTAAGACAGCCCATAAACTTACAGCTCCAGCCTACACCTAACAGTGATCACAGCTTAATGCAAATCAATTGAGAACTACAGAGAGTATCACTCCCTGATCTGATGCTAATTTGAACTGTTACTTTAGACAAGTTATTTACACTGTCAATTTTACATTGTCCCCCTTGATCAAAAGGGAAGAATTATATTGGTTCTAATCATTTCATTGAATCATGTGAGGATCACCCCATGCTCTCTGCATAGTACTCAGATATAAAGTGAACATCTTTGGTGGATGCTGGTAGCAGTGTGGTTTGTGATGCAGATCTTTGTTTATAATATATATGTCACTCACTGGCCTCTCTGCATGATTGATCTTAAGGGACCACTCTTAGTTTGCCACTTCTGTGTTCAGAAATCTGTAGCTGACACTGCTTGACAAAGGTAATCACAAAGACCTGGGGCCTCAGCCTGGTTACTGTGAAAGTCATAGAGACTGTTAGACTCCATATTGCCAGCTCAGCAGTTTGCAACTGTGTCCATAAAGCCCTCTGCACTTCCTTTTCTCCACTTTGTTTCTTTGGAGACCTCCATGAGGCTGTCTGAGGACGTGACTCATTAGCCTGGGGCTCTGATCCCTTCCTATTGCAATTCTGCATCTGTCCTCCACTGAAGAGCTGCTCACCTGATGCTGGCACAGCCTCTGCCCCCAACTGTCATTCGATCTCCTCCCCAGCGTCCATTCTCATTGCTCCTGCCTCTGCAGCTCAGGCCTGGGTGACTGACCGCCGGGCTTCTGCTGCCTGTCAGAACTGTGCTCACTACGCTGAAATCCTGGGCAACGTCTTTGGCAGTCTGACCCCAATCTACTCCAGCCTTGTCGCCTGCCTCTCCCCATGGTAGCTTACTGCTTGGGGTGAAATTTAGAATAACTGCTTAAAATAAATTCTGCCTTCCCTTCCCTTTTGTACCCATCTACATCTTTGCCATCTTGCAAGGTTTCATCAAAATCTCACCAGCTCTAAGAAACCTTCCCTTGCTACCCTACTCAGACTTAGCAGCCTTGTTCTCTTTCACCAGCAATAATTCTTATTCCTTGCACTCTGCTTCTGACACTGAAATGCTATCACAGCTGACTTCAAAGGCAAGACTTTAGTCCTGCTATGGACTTTGTAAATCTTACCATTTAAATAAGTTTTCTGAGTTTTTCCCTAAAGCCCAACTAAAAAGCATATTACTTGCAACAAAAAGTTGAACAGAGTAAAAATACAGAATAGTCTTGTTTAGTTGATTTTTTTTTATCAGACCTGGAAGTGATGAAGTGGTGGACTAAATATAGTCAGGATCTATTTCCAAATTATTGACAATATTCTTTCCCCGACTACCTCCAAGGATTCTTTCAAATCCTAAGCAAAGAGAGCGGGATACAAGGCCAAAGCAATGCCAACAGAAAGTGGTGGCTATGCTTTTACTGCTTCCTTAAATGCCTTGGAGAGCAACACATGTGTGATTATTCAACTGCTTCTTTCCAGGGACAAGGACGGGGTTGTATAAAATTATTTGATACAGCCTTCCCTTCGAATCTAGGGGATGCTGTGACTGCCAGATGTCTTAGTTCATTTTGGCTCCAATATAGCAAAATACTATAGGCTGGGTGGCTTAAACAAAAGAAATTTATTTTTCACAGTTCTGGAGGCTGGGAAGTCCAAGAACAAGAGGCAGACAAATTAGGTGTCTGGTGGAGTTCATGGACTGCCATCTTTTTGTTGTGCACTTGCATATGGGGCAGGAGTGAGGGAGCTCTCTGGAGTCCCTTTTATAGGGCAAAAATCCCATTCAGGAGGGATCCACCCTTATGACCTAATTACTTCCAAAGGCCCACCTCCACATATCATCACACTGGGGATTCGGTTTCAACATATAGATTTTGGGAGACACAAACGTTCAGTCTATAGCACTTGACCAGTTGAATACAGCAGAAGTAATGCTGTGCCACTTTCTGGGCCAACGCTTCCAGAGACTAGCAGCTTCTACTAACTCTTACACTCACATCTGAGATTGACCTATCTCATGAGAGGAAGCCCAAGCAGTCCATGGAGAAGCCCAAAGCAAAAGAAAGAAAGGCCATCAGGGGAGTTTCCAGCTGACAACCAGTACAAACTCCATGCAGATGAGCCATCACAGAAATGGAAACTTCATCCCTGGTCAAGCCATTCTAGTGGATGCTTCAAGGAACAAAGAAAGATGAGCAGTCCACAGAGAGCCCTGTCCAAATTACATATCATTTAGCAAAATGAATAATTGTTGTTTTAAACCACAAAACCTTGGGTTGTTTGGTAGGTAGTTGTAGACAATCAGAATATAGAACGAATTCCTGTCTTGCTGGTTGAAATCAGAGTTGGTTGAACTGACCTGATAAACTTCATGATTGCACGTTGCTCAAAAAATTCTACCAAAAATGTGGTTGTGCTCACATTGGGAATTTTTGAAAAAAAAAAAAAAAATTAAACAACACTAAAAGCACCAGCTCAACTTTTTCAGTGAAATGACTACAGAATAACACAGCTTTTAATTTCTCATATGTATTCTATAAGTTGGAAGGAGAGCATAAAGACCATTAAATGATGTCTGGCCTAGATTTCCCCTCTCCTGTCACAACAGGGCATAGCCAGTTAGCCATTAGAAGCCATTAGAAATGGGCTCTAGGGAACTCAGGTCTTAGGTTGGGGGGAATGTTTAGGTATTAACAATATTTCTACCCTTTCAGGACCTGGTGGAGAAGGGTGGCATCCTTCATTCACCAACTACTTAGTGAGCTTTGATTACATGATTACGGGTGAGGCACCCTGCCAAGCTCTGCAGGGAGAGTGGTAACAAAGAAGATGCTGTCCCTGTTCTCATGGAGCTTACATTAGGTGAGAGACTTGAACAGTCAACAAGTAACCAAATACCAGATAACCACGGACCAGTGAGCGAGCCGCTCCTGTGAGGTGGGAAGGAGCACGAGGATTGGAGTGACAGAGAAGTGACTGACCAGGGCAGGGAGTGACGGGGGGGAGGCCACCTGGGGGCTTTCGTGCAGGGCTTTTAGGTCACGATAATAATTTTGAGTTTTGATCTGAAAAGTGAGGTGACATCCATGAGAAGCTCTAAGCTGTGAAGTGATATATTGACTTTTTCAAAAAGATGAACCCCCGAAGGAATGCTTTTGGGGTGGCATCAAAAGCAAACTAGCTATTTCCTTGAACAAAGGAGCCACTGTTGACACCTGACTTCATCTACCTCATGCATCTGCCCAGAACCAGCCTTCACTGTAGCTGACCCCAGGTCCCTTCCATCTACAAAATATCACCTGACTCTGCATCTGAGGTAAATAAAGTCTCCCCTGGGGGCAACAGACAACAGCTAACCTAGACCCCTCTCTGGGTCTCTTGGGGCAGGGAGGAGAGTGTGGCACGAGGCAAGTAGAGAGAGCAGATGGTGAGGTGCTCCCTTCACACAGCTGGACCAGGAGCAGATACCCTTTTTGCTCACGACTGAGAAAATTGAACTGATTATTCTGAGGGTGGCATTTTCTTTCCTACAATCAAACTAATCAGTTTCCTGCTGTGGTGGCCAGAGACACTAAATTGCTGTGACAGCTGCCGTTCAGAGGACGGAAAACTTTGAGCACCTCCAGCCGGGTCCAGAAATAACTGGCAGTTTTGCCCCGGGGACAGAGTTGCTGGCCCCAGTGTTCCCACCAGATGCTACCTTAGCAATCACACCGCGGCTGTCTAAGTTACCCGCAAAATTTCAGGGAAAAAGCTATGCTTTTTTGCTTCGGACAAAGCAAAAAAAACATATTTTAAGAAGCACAGGTTTATACCTGACCTGGGACTTTTGGCCGAACATCTCCAAATGCACCACACCCAAGAGAAAGAATCTTCCTATAGTTGCTCATCTTTTTTTTGTACTTGAATGTGCCTATTCTCAAATCTGTTTTGTTGTGAAACCAGTATGGGTCTGTAGTTATTATATTTATGTATGTTATATTTCTGTCATAATCTTATCAAATTTCAGTCGTAATTAAATAAGCAGTATTGAATAATAGCCATACGTCTAAAACTCTCCTAGCAATCAATCCTCTTATACTTGATGGCATCTTAAGAATTAACTTTGTTTATGCAAAACCTTCTTTTCTAATGAGATTATTTCAGCATCACTTTTGTGCCGGGTACTAGGGATATATCTGGGAATTCTTTCTGCATGTGAAAGGATGACCTTTAGGTTATAAAACTTTCTTTTCTAAAGTCCAGAGGTGGGACGCCTGGGTGGCTCAGTCAGCTAAGCACTTGCCTTCAATTCAGGTCATGATCCTGGGGTCCTGAGATTCAGCCCCATATACAGGTCCCCACTCCGAGGGGAATCTGCTTCTCCCCCTCTCCCTCTGCCTGCTCTTCCCCCTGCTTGTGCTCTCTTTCTCTCTGTCAAATGAATGAAAAAAAGATTTAAAAAAATAAAAAAGTCTTGAAGTATTCTTTATTCTGGTGGCATTTAACATAAATATTTATAAACCTGCTATTATTGTGTGTGATTTTGTGTCCATCCTTCCACAGAAATATTTGAACAATCGAATAACAGTTTACTTTTCATGCAGACATTCATAAAGACACAGCTTAGATGCTTTAATATTACTCTTCATTTTATTTTTTTAATCTTTTAAAAATATTTTATTTATTTATTCATGAGAGACAGAGAGACACAGAGAGAGGCAGAGACACAGGCAGAGGGAGAAGCACGCTCCCTGCGAGGAGCCTCATGAGGGACTTGATCCCAGGACCCAGGGATCACACCCTAAGCCAAAGGCAGACACTCAACCACTGAGCCATGCAGGGGCCCCAATATTAGGCTCCATTTTAAAGGGACCTTATGATAATAGTGGGATCTCTAGCACATAGCCCTTAGAATCTGAGATTTTTGAGAACTTCTCCCAGTATCATTCTTTCATCTTTCATATCTAGTTCACTGGAGATTTTCCAGTCCTGCTGTGACTCTCACCACCCGCATCTATCTGGCTTATGGAAAAGGCACTGCAGGATGCTCCTGCCTCCCTATCTGATCTCATGGAACCTTCCCCACAAATCTGCTATTAATGGCTCCCCCCTGCCTTTCGTAACTATTTCCATTTCTGCAGCTCAGACTTCAAGTCCCCAACTGACTGGCTCCCACAGAACTTTCCACTGTTGTTCTTCAAAGAGACTTTTTTTTTTCCTTTGGTTTTCCCATTGCCTCTGCCCCCCACGGGCCCCATACAAACATGTAATCCACATTCATTGCAGCTGCACAGACTCTGTTTGTGATACTTCTCTCCGTGCACAGCTCTCTTTCCTTTATTCCATTTTTTTTTTTTAATTTTGAACTTAGGTTTCTCTCTTGCTAAAGACCCACAGTGTAGGGATGCCTGGGTGGCTCAGTGGTTGAGTGTCTGCCTTAGGCTCAGGTCCTGATCCTGGGGTCCTGGGATTGAATCCTGCATCAGGCTCCCTGCAGGGAGCCTCCTTCTCCCTCTGTCTCTGTCTCTGCCTTTCTCTCTGTGCCTCTCATGAATAAATAAATAAATAATCTTTAAAGAAAAGACCCACGTTGCATATGATGCCTTATGAGATGTGTTAAAGCCACCTAAGCAGTGAAGGGAAACATACCGTTAAGGGGATCACGAGAAGCCAGCCGGTTGGGATCACAGACCCAGGAGAAGGCTCAGCCACATGTCGCCTCCCTTCCTGCTCAAGTCTGGGAGAAGCGGGAGTCAGAAGATCCAGACATTGTTTGTACATTTGCCTGGACCTCAGGGCAGGTCCCATGCTGGGTAGCCAGGCAATTCTTCCCCTGCCCCAGTAGATCCCGGGGGTTCTGCAGAAAAATCGAATGAGAGGGGCTCAGGACCAGGGGACACCTGACACATTGAAGAGAAGAATGAGGTAGTATATTGAAAAGAGGAGGATGAATTGAAATTCTACCCATTGAAATGAAGCTTTGGCAACCTTGTATTCCTCGGTTTCAAAGAATGCTGTGACCCAGGCACATATCTCAGCCAGAGGACTGCAAGTTTCTTCTTTGGAGAAGCCAAATAACCTCGAAGGAAAAAAAAAAAAAATCGATTGCTACTAGTATTTGGAAAAATCCCCTGATGAATGACCAGATGTCTACCATTTCCTCTGTGGTGAAGCTCACCAGTTGCAAAGTCCTGTCCAAGCACAAAGGGTTTTGAATTCTGGTTTTATTAATTTTCAGAAAGTCCCTTCTTGAAAGACAGAGATGAAAACAACTGTAGAGAGGAAAAGGAATCTGAAGGAGACCGAGCTAATGCTGGAAATACAAGGGAATATCAGAATTATGGTCAGTTTCTTAGGAGACAAAAGGAGGTATTATATTTGTTGAAAAATGGAAAGTTATTAAAAAAACAAGCAAACAACAATAATAAACTTTTGAAGGATAGAAAATGTGATACCCATTAAAGCAAATTGAATAAAATTTTGGAATATAATGTTGAAGATATTTTTCGAAAAGTGAAACCAAAAACAGAGATCGAAAGTAAAGAGTCCAAATAAATGAAAACTTGATCATTCCATGATGGATCAATATGAAATATCCAACATTCAAATAATAGGAGTTCCAGGATAAAAGAGGATAAAAGAAATTTAATAAGGATAATAATAAAAATCATAATAAATGCTTCTTATTTGGAAGGCATGAGTTTCCAGCTCAAATGAACCCTCTGAGAGCCCAGTTTCATAAGTGAGAAAGACTACACCAACTCATGTTGTGGTGACATTTCAGATAATGAGAGTTAAAAAAAATTCTAAAATGCTTCCAAAGAGAACAAAAATATGTCCCATAGAAAGGATAAAGAATTGAAGTGACAGTAGACTTAGCAGTCATGCTAGAAGCTAGAATATAATGGGGCAAAAGATAGGAAATTTTGAAAGGTATTCCAACCTAAAATTCTGTAATAAGGCAAGTTGGCAGGCAAGTATAAAGTTAAAGAAATAAATTTTAGGACATAAATGGTCTGAAAAAAAAAACACCCCATGTATCTTTTCTTATGGGTAGCCATTAGAAGATTTCCTTTCATAAAATAAGAAAATAAACCAAAATGAGATAAAAACAGAGGCAAGAAACATGGAATAATGTCTCAGATGACAGCTGCAGTCCAGCAGGCCTTCAGGGCAAACAGGCCAAATTAATAAGGAAGTTACCTAGGAAAATCTTAAATTTAGAGACCAGTATGTATCTGGTTATGTATTTTTAAGGGTAAAATGTATACAGCTAGTACCAGTTTCTATTTCTATTGCTTGGTAAACTAAACTAGATTTACACATTCACTATGTAGACCTCTATAGATGATATGTGACAAATGACAAATTCAAAACACACACACACACACACACACACATACACAAATAGTTAGTTTGGTGATACTATAGCCCAATTCAGGCTCCAGTTTTACAAATCCAAGTTGTTTTTCTTAATTCAACATGAACTTTTAGTTTGTTCATGTCCACAAACAGGTTCCCCTATGTATCCTTTCCACATTTGTAAAACCATAGTTGATGCTGTGACATGATCCCTATGTGCCTTGGGCACCTACTTATAATATCCCTCGACTGAGATAATTTCTCTGATTCTCTCCTGCTCCACTTAGCAGTGTCCACTGACTTCTCCCTCTGTTAATATCTGCCCTCTGTAATTCCTCTAAAACTGGGAAAGGTTCTGGAATGCCAACAACATATCCATCCTAGGAGCATATCTTTGACAAGAACCAGGCTATTCTTTCCTAAGCCCTCTCCCCTTCCCAGAGAAGACAAAGACCTCACAATACTGGCATCACTACTTAATTTTGGGGGGGTGGGTAAAGGGATAGAAGTTTATTAAGTAAAATACAGAGAAAGCTCTCGGAAGTGAGAGGGGTCCCGACGGGGCTGCCCACTACTTAATTTTTCATCATTTCAGGAGTTTTTCTAGCTATTGTTCTCAAAACCCTTGGGAAAAACAGAGATGTAAGAGTGATTAGAAATCTTGTCAATAGAAATTACATCAGTTTCTTTTTAATCTCTTGATCAGTGGAAAAAAAAAAAACAAATAATGCAAGGCATTGTGGGTTTGGCTGTCTCCAAGATGAGTTAATGTGGACAGATCTGATTATCTTAAAAACCATCCTTTTTTCTTACTTTATCTTTTAGTGAGTTTGTCATGTCGATCAATCAGATGAATTTAGCCAAGGGCTGCAGAATCAACTTAATTTCATTTTGTTACCCTGTCAGTTTAGGAGTGTCTTTACTTTTTAAATAAATTAAGGTTAGTATAGTTTAATTTTAAATTTCAATTGGATAAGATCATTTATACCTGCTTATGTGCTCCAAAGGTAGGTGTTTATAAGCTTTTGTTGTATGGGGACACGTTAAATAGTATCAGGTGGTAGTGCTATAATTAATTTCCAATTGGCAAGTTTAATGGCATCTTCTTTGGTAGAAAATTAAGTAAAAAAAGTTTGGAAGTTCAACACTGTATGGCTCAATATAATACGTGTTAGTATTATTTTGAAGAGTTATGACCTTCAATGACCACTGGCCTGGGATTTAAAAAGCCTTGGTTGGTTATGACCTAAATATTTAACATTAAGAAAACCATTTACACTTTCTGGATATCAATTTTCTGTCAGTAAAGTGAAAGATTTGGACAAAATTATCTCTAAGACCAATTTCTAGCAATATGATTTTATAAATACTATCTTGTGATGGAAAATTACCAATAAAAATGAGGAAATACAAGTTAATAATTTTTATTTGAAAATTAATGCAAATGACTATTAAAATTGATAATAGAGGTTAAAATGATTTATGTATTGCTTTAACAAATTATTGTGGTTAAGAAAGAAATGTGAAACAAAAGGGATTTAGTTCCAAATTGTTTTCAAGTATCATCACAAGTTTTGAATCTTACTGTTCTTATTAATATCATAGTATTGGGCTCAAACTTACATAGTGATTTCATCTTCCAATTCTCATTCTTCATTTAATAATGAGAGCTATCACAGACAGAGGCTTATTATGAGCCAGGTGTTTATTATGAACATTTTATGAACATTTTTAAATTTAATTGTCATAGAATGCATAGGAGGTTAGTTACTACTATCATAAATGAATTTGAGCCAGAAACTGAGGTATAGTGAGGTTGGCTAATTGTTCAAGGTCATACAATTAGCAAATGACAGATTTTCAACTTGGATCCATCAGACTCCAAAGTTATTCTCTTAACCACCATACTACTCTGTTTATAATTCTTCATAAATATTTTAGCAAGTAAATGTGCTACAGCTTTCTCCAATTGCTAGTCACTCTGTAAAATGTTGGAAAGTGTTTTTTTTTTTTTTTTTTTTTTTTTTTTTTTTGCCCAGTAAGATTCTGACCATTACAAGAAAATAAAAAAAAAAAGCTCTGCCATTGATACATAAATAAAAGCATTAACAATAGAAGAAAGATGCCTCCTACCCATAAATCCAAGATCTTGTGAAACAAGCAGAAAACTAAAAACAAGACTCTCTCAAATTGTCTATTTGAAGATTGATTTTTCACGGACCACATATAGCTACTTCCTTGTGTACAGACATAAAGTCAATGGCAAGTTAGAGATGAGCAAGTTTTCAAGAGGCACAACTTCCCTCCTTAAACCATTAATACAATGTAATAACTAGTTCCAAAAAATAAAGATGTTATCTTATAGCCCCTTGACACTTTCATTTGTACTTTTCAAGTAAAAAAAGTGAAAATGAAACTTTTCTTTTTATGTAACCCATGTGTTTGTTATGGGTTGAATCATGTCTCCCACCACAACACCCATGATGTGTTGCAGTCTAAACCCTAAATATCTCAGAATGTGGTCTTTGGACACGTAAAAGTGTCATTGCCGATGTGATTAAGCTAAAATGAATTATTAGTGTAGGCTTAATGCAATATGACTGATGACCTTATAAAAAGGGCAAATTTGGTCACAGAGACAAACACATGTAGAAAGAAGACAATGCCTAGAGACATAGGGAGAAGATGGCCATCTACAAGCCAAAGAGAGAGGTCTGGAACAGAAGGAACAAGCATTCTGAGTTCTGGCTTCCAGCTTCCAAATTGTGAGATGATAAATTTCTGTTGTGTGAATCACTCCACTTGTAGTACTTTGCTACAGCAGTCCTAGCAAACTGATCATGTTTTCCAGGTCATATCAACAATGTGCTAAGAACTTTAAGATACAATATCTACATTTTTCTGGCTCCACCCCCTTTTAGAAAAACCAGATTCGTCAATTTACTAATAAATGTTTATTAATACTATGTGCTCCAAAGCCTTTCCACTTTTTGTCCTTATATTTTCCTTGTCCGTCTAACATGCTCTCCTTGATGTCTTTGCTTTGTGAATTCCTATCTTGGCTTCTCTCATTTTCCTGGTGGAGATCAAGACGAGGACACGGAATAGAGAGCAGGGACTTGGACATGGTCCAGCACACATCACAGGGAGACTGCATATCTTCAAGGCATATTTCCCTAGGTGACCATAGAGGTAGTAGGTAGCTGCTCTCCGACGAAACTCTTAATCTTGACCATACTGGTTACAAATTGTGTTATGAAATCAATAATTAAATGGTATTATGTATTTAAAATTTTTAATATTTAATATTCAGACTGCCATTATCACATTCTATATGGTTATGCATAACTAAATGTCTAATAAATAGGTTTTGAAAAGGCTGAAGCACTTATTAATATATTCTTTCAGCAAATACTTATTGAAGATTTTCTGTGATACAGGCATTTGCATCATTTGAAGAAAGTCATGATTGTAAAGATTTTCTGATATGTGTTTTTCAGCCAGGGACATGATCTCCCAAGTCTTGTTTTTTTTCTATTTGTGTGAAAAGGGAGTTGTACTCTATCACCTGTAAAGGTCTTCACAGCTCTCAACTTCTATGACTTTTATGATTCTGTTCATTTAATATTTTAATAATTCTTTGTTTCTACTGTTTGATATCTTTAACTTGATCTGAATCCATTATCCTGATTAAAAAGTCCAAATGTGGGACTGATTCTTCAATCTGCCTAAGGCTTTGAGCTGTTAAAATTTTCTAGGTCATAGACTAAATTTGGGAAAATGGCAAGATTTTAAGCAGCTACTACTTTAAGATTTAGTACCATGCTTTCTATTATCCCAAAATAGTCTTTCTTAACATTTACCTTCTACTTCTCTATATGCTATAAACAGTCCACTTACCTTTTCAAAATTAACAGCTATCATGAGCACATTAAAAGGGCACCATTGTGAAGTTTGTTTTATGTTTCTTTCCATTAAAATGTATTATTTTCAACATCTCGCTGTTTTACTTCTTTTCCCTGGTGTTGAGTACAATTACCACAATATTCTTATGACTCTGCTTTAAAGCTCTCCTCCTAGCTGAAAGCCACACTATATCGTTAACTCCACAAGGTCCAATAACATTTTCCCAAACATGTTGTGACTATCACCACTGGAGACCAATGCTTTTAGGGGAAAATGTGGAGTTGGTATGTGGCACATTCCTTTCTTTCTTTTCTGCTTTCCTAATTTCAGATAATTATCGAGTTGAAATTTATTAGCTAATTGTATACATGCTGTGGTATATAAGTACTTTCATTTATGTAGTTGACAGTAACTAGACTTTTCTTCGATCTAGGTATTTTACTTCAAAATTGGGAGGTGAAAACACACTCCACTAATTGTGGTGCTTGGAAGCCCAGAATGGCTCTAACTGGAATTTAATCAGTTGTAGTCATTAGGAAATATTCCATGTACCTTATGGAATTATGTTAATTTTTCTCTGCCAAGATATCATCCGAGAGCTCCACTGAGATGTCGACAACTGTGGCATTGTTTTACCTGCAACATGGGGAACAAGGTTATGGCTAGGGACTTGAACCATTTGAACAAAGCAAACTCAGATTCAAGTTCAGTACAGGGTAACATTTTACCATTCCAAACGCCAAAAGTGGTAGACACCTTTAGGGAATCTGCCCTGATCACAAAGAGCTTCTCTTTCTGGGAACTGTCTCCCACCCTCAGGTGAAGCCAGTAGTCATGCTTATAACTTTATGTACATATGGACTTGTCTTCATAGACCCAACCACTGTTGATTGAACCAATGTGGTCACATGACTCAGGTCAGGCTTATCAAAGTCTCTCTTTCCCTGGAGTCTGGCAGGCTCCAGGGAGAAGCACCCATCCATCTGACCTCGGTTACCTGAGTGGGGAAGAGGAAAACTCAGAAACTATAAAGCATCCGTGTCATTCCATGCATATGGAGAAGCAAACTCACAGGTACATCCTGAACAGTACTTTGTTTACAATTAATGTTTCTTTTGGAGGAAAGCAGAAGAAGAGAGTGAATGATTGGTCTGGGATCCTAACAGCTTCAAGAGTTCCTCGTCCCAGCTCTTAAATGGCCCAACTGTGCTTAGATTCTGTAAGATCCTCCTGCATTCCAATGTACTCTATTCTTTTCTTTCTGCTTTCTCCCCCCACCATCCCACAATTGGCTGTAGTTGGTTTCTGTTATTAACAGCCAAAAGAACTTTGAATAGACCCCAGGTCAGACAAATAAAAAGAAAAAAAAATGGAATGTTTCTGCTCTTCTTAATGATTTCAGAAAATGTATAACTTTGATTTAAATTACAGTTAATTTATTTGTTATATTCTTGGAAAACCCTTAGCTTGGTTTGAACTGATTTATTGATCATGGTAAAATAAATTTTACAAATTGAATTTGATTTTGCAGCTACCCTTAGCAAAGTTTTGTAAGATACTTTATTTTTGGCTCAGGGCACCATTTGATTTACAGGCCTATAACAAAAAGGTCTCTTTGGTAGAGATGAAAGTTTATCCACCATGTGGATAAAACATGTGCATCAATTCTCCAAATTATCTTCACATACCATACACACTTGCCAGTGCTCTAATTGGGATTTAATATAAAGATTGGTCATCTGGAAGCCTTGGGTACTCCAAAAACATGTCTCTGGAGCTGAGAAACACCAGATACTCAAAGGAAGTCCTAGGCTCTGGCCACAGTCAGGTAAGAGAAAGCAAAGTGATTTAAAGCAAAAAAGATATCAGAAAATGGTGGCAGTGCTGATTCTTTTTTTATAACTTTTTTTTTGGAATAACCGACATATAATAAATTACACTTATTTAAAGTTTACAGATAATAATAGACCCTCCAGGGATCCCTGGGTGGCGCAGCGGTTTGGCGCCTGCCTTTGGCCTAGGGTGCGATCCTGGAGACCCGGGGTCGAATCCCACATCAGGCTCCCGGTGCATGGAGCCTGCTTCTCCCTTTGCCTGTGTCTCTGCCTCCCTCTCTCTCTCTCTGTAACTATCATAAATAAATAAAAATTAAAAAAAAAAATAATGGACCCTCCATTACTCCCCAAAAGTTTTCTCATGCCCGGCTGTACTTCTTCCATTTGCTCTATTCCTAGGCAACCAGCAATTTGCTTTCTAGACAGACTGCATTTTCTAGATGTTTATGTAAAGAGATTCATACACTGTTTATTATTTTTCTGGTTTGGCTTTTTCACTCAGAAGAGTTATTTTGAATTTTACTCATATTACTGTGTATAGTAATCAGTTATTACTGTTATTGCTAAATTGTATTCAACTATATTGAATATACCATGATTTGTGTATTCATTCACTTATAGATGATAACCAGCAAGAAAATGAACACCTCAGCCTTACAATAACAAGGAAATTAGTTCTGCCAACAATGTGATTGAGCTTGGGATAGGATCTTGAACCTTCAATGAAGTTGAACATATCAACATTATGATTCAGTCCGGTGAAACCCTAAGCAGAGAACTCAACTAACTTGCTGCCAGACTCTTGACTCATGGGATCTGTGAGATAATAAATCTGTGTTGTTTTAAGCCTGTATATTTATGATAATTTGTTACCCAGTGAAGGTCAAGAAATACCCCCTTGAGGAAGTGATACAAAAAAGAGTCAGAGTCTACCAAAGAGATAATAGGAGAGGAGAATATTGTTGATAGAGGAAGTAGCCTGCTCAAAAGCCTGGTGGTGGAAGGGAATGTGGAACATTCAAGAACTGAAAGAATGCCATTTACTGGGGCATAGCTATTCAGATAGAAAATGAATTGAGATGAGCCTGGAGAGAGAACCAGGCCCCATAAGAGTTTTGTCTTTTTGGTAAGAGCATTGAGACCTCAGAAAGAGTTTTTAATGTGAGTTGTAGGGTAGAGAAAAAGGAAGGATGACTACATGAACAGATTTACTTTTTTGGAAGAATGATTCAATCTGAAGTTTGGAGGCTGAGTTTAGAGAGGGTAATGGTGAATGTGGAAACCAGTTAGGAATGCAATATTGTAGTCCTGGAGAAAGAAGTGGGCAGTACACAGTTAAGTATAAGTAGTAGAGGCCAGAAGTGAAAAACACTGAAAAATATTTAGGAAATGCCTTGAAGACAACCACATGGAGATATCAGGTAGAGTGTTACATGTACTGTTTTGAAACTAAAAAGATAGGTCTACAGGGAGAAATAACCATTGTCCCATTGAAGGCAATTGAAGCCACGGGCATGTCTGAAACCAGTAAAGGTACCAGATTTTTCAACATTTTGTTTCTGCAAGATAACATTGCAAAGAACACTTTTAGTAGCCAAAGATACAAGAAGTAAGAAAGTGTGTCAAGGAACCCAAGACAATATTTTTAAAAAAAGAATTTTGAAAAGGAGGGAATGGTCTACAGGATCAAAAAATACTGAAAAGTCAAAAAAATACTGAAAAGTCAAATGACATGAGGTCAGTTGTACTCTAAACCTTTACAAAGTAATACTTGGGTGAGATAATGAGAACTATGAAGAAATGGTAATGGTGTAATATGAATAGCATTTTGGAAAATTCCTGAAAAGGAGGATGGAGAGAGAAGAAAGGAGGTCAAAGAGACTTTCTGCTTGTTTGTTGCTTGTTTGCTTAAAAATAGGAAAGATTTAAATACGAGGGAAAGATTCAACAAAGGGGTGGACTATTTAGTCACTCATTACTGCTGTGCTTTTATTACCTAATGTGACTATCTGTCCAATGGAAAACGACAACATTTCTATTTAACAGCAAAAGCTTCTAAGACTTTAGAACTATTCTTTTCCTTTTATTATTTTTCTTTAGTATTCTCGCTTAAATTTGAATTACAAATAATTCCAAAGGAAGTTTTTGCAATAAGTATACAAATACAAGAGCTCATTCAGAGCTTAGTGTTTGTTGTTATAGTTGGTTTATGACCTGGGTTAATCAATTAACAAGGCAGTACCTTTAATAGCACCCCTGTCTTCTGAATACTGTCTAAACATCTGTGATAATTATTTAGGCTCTGAAAGGCAGGATTGCTACTCACCAGGAGCTCAAACTCTAATGGATGAGCAGATGAATAAAGTACTGGAAGGTATATGGAATAGCAATGGGAAGAGAAATTGAAGGGGAATTTCTATTTCCTGCAGTGTCATTAAATCCCACTTTTAAAATTAATTCTTGTCCTTAGGAGTCTATACAATGTTTTTTTTCTTTCCTTCTGATAACATATAAGTGCTAGAACCAAGAGTCTGTCATCACCACCCATCAGGCTCTACCCATGCTACATGACATGATTTTAAGAAAGTCATGGAAGTCATTGTACACTGATTAGCAAACTTTATATGTTAAGTGAATCTTAGCAGTCATACTTTTTCATTTCAATAGGATAAATTCAATATTTACTCTCCTATGCTTCTATTTTCCCCCAAACTTTGGATTTTTCTATATGCTCTGCCCTCAGGATATGGTTGATATAGCAAAACTGCTGCGTAATTGCTCAGCATGAGTCTCAAAATAAAAAAAACTTGTGACAAGTACAACAGAATCTATAGCTTTGAAATAAATGAACCTGAATATTTTGAGTACCAAAAGTCTGAAGTTTATATCATAGAAGAATAATAAATGAACAGAACCGAAGTTCCCCCATCAGCTCTAGGAGGCTGCTTAACTGCTATCACAGCAAGTACCATCTTTGCCAATATTAGGAAGCCCACTAGGAGTCAAATCAGCTTGTAGATCATTCAGTGATTATTCAAGGATACACTGAACATTAATTGTGCAAGGAATACCTTCTCGTAGCTACTCTGACAAGTCATCTCATCTTTAGCTTCCAGCATATGGTTGGTTGATTGTCTTGTAAGAGTGACAACAACGTATACAACTCAAAATATAAAACTCAAAGTTATGGTTATTAATATACTTGCAGAGTTATGAAACCATCACCATAATCAGCTATCAGGACATTTTTATGGACTCCAAAGGAAGCTTTGTACCCATTAGCGATCCTTCCTCCCAGACGTAGGCAACTACCAATCTACTGTCAATCTCTATAGATTTGTCTATTCTGGACATTTCATAGAAATGATGTCATATAGTACATGATCTTTTTTGACTTGCTTCTTTCACAAGAGAGAAAGTCAGTACTCTAGCATTTATCAGTACTTCATTTCCTTTTATGACAGAATGATATCCCATAGCATGAAAATCCATTTAGTTCATCAGTTGATGGATTCTTGGGTTGTTTCCACTTTTTGGCTCTTATAAATATTGATGCTATGAACATTTTGTACTTGTTTTTGTGTGAACATGTTTTCTTTCTTTCTTTCTTCCTTCCTTTCTTTCTTTCTTTCTTTTTCTTTCTTCTTTCTTTCTCTTTTTTTTTTTTTTTTTTTTGGAGAGATATCCATACAACCAATACATGACAGGTTTTTAGCAGCTACCATTGAGAGCTTTAGATCTCTATAGACCTGGTAGTTTGGAAAAATCTCATTCTCTTAACTCCTGCCTCCACATATAATCTATACTTGAGTAGGAATAATCAGAAATAGGGTGAGACCTACACTAAGCACACAGTATGTGAACTCTTTTCTCTCCTTGTAAGATCATTTATATATTCTTGGGAATTTTTAAACTGGTTCTATATTGTTATATGGGGTCAGGACATAGGAAGCATCAACAAAGTTATTGAAATTAACATAACTGTTAGAAGATATTTAGGAAAGTTGGACTTTTAATTTTTTTAATTTTTAATTTTTTAAAACTATTTTATTTATTTATTCATTAGAGACACACACAGAGAGGGGCAGACACAGGCAGAGAGAGAAGCAGGCTGCATGCAGGGAGCCCCATGTAGGACTTGATCCCAGGACTCCAGGATCACACCCTGAGCCAAAGGCAGACACTTAACCGCTGAGCCGCCCAGGCATCCCAAGTTGGACTTTTTAAGAAAAGGTTTTATTTATGGGCACCTGGGTAGCTTAGTGACTGAAGGATACTCTAGTAAAAGAATGGACTTCAGAAGGAGAAAAACCTGGCTTTGAGTCTCAGCTTTTCCACTTATGTGTTGTTTTGCTTTGAGTAAGCTATTCAACTTCTTAGTTTCAATTTCATCATTTTTAAAGCAGGATTAATAACAATTTTTATCTTTTGAGATTGTTAAAATTAAATCAGAAGGCCTGGTTCACAGTAAAAGCTCAAGAAATAGAAGTTGTACTTATCTTGGAATACTAAACTCTGATGAAGGTGATCAGATAATCATCCAAGGAAAGTAGGCTTTATTTGCAAGTAGTCTCTGATGTTAGATCATAACTAATGAGAAAAAGTTCTACATGTAAACTTGAAATGGGAAGAAGAGCTCATCCCTACCAAAATGTACAATTTCTTCTTTTTAAATTAAAAGAGAATCTCAGGCATGGGCCAGTGCAGATATATTAAAGGAGACAAAGGAATGGGGTTATCATTGCTGGATAAAATTAACAATTGGGGATGATCACATCTTTCTTTCTTATTAAGTCAAATTATCAACCAATTTGTAAGGCTGATCTGATTTTGGAAATCCATACCAATTACCTTAAAATGCTTTTTGTATATTCTATCGTATGTGTATCTTATAACACTTTGTGGATAGTTCACTTGACAAGTGACAAAAGTAGGTCTTTTTTGACTCATGATGTCCCCAAACTGTCAGGGCAGTGAGAGTTCCTGATGTGTTCTAAACATGCATTGCTGAGGCATGCCCTCTGTTAGTGAAGTAATGAGCCCTTGGAATGGATTCTTGTGGTGCTAACTTGCTCTATGCAATTCTTCAACATGTAGAGTTTGAACATTTTTGTTTATGTAATAGTAAAAAACTGACTGTTATTTTTGACAATTTAATGCCATCAGGTAACATTGCTCATATTTTACTGCTGCCTTCTTTTGAAAAGTGATGGGTATGATGCATAAGTTGTTTAATTATTTGGCTGACTTGGCTCCTAAGGTCTGCCAAAATATTTTCTTTTTTGGCTTAAGAATTGTTTGGGAATAGCTTTCATGTGAAATAGCAATGAAGTCATTTGTGAAGAAATTTATAAATATATACATAGAGAAAATTCTAGAAAGGTATAGAATAAAATATATACAATAGCTCTGGAGAAGAAAGGTAAAAGGTAGAAACAGGAATGCCTGCAGAGGTTGAGAAGGAGAATATTAATTTTTTTAATGTATAATTCTATAGTGCTCTTTTTGGTTCTTAAACTATGACCTGATATTAACTTTGTGATTGAAAAAAATGTCTCTGTGCCTTGAGAAACTCACCAGGCTCTGATTTCACATTCTTCACTTTGCATTTTAGAATGCATTTTCTCCTTTTCTAGGTCATCCCTTTTCCCTGCTTTGCATATAAAACACAACAAAAGAGATAATTCTGTGACTAGACTACAGAATGTTTTGTTTTTTTCTTCTTTTTTCTACAGCAAAGGTTTGTAAAATGAGATCACTAGAAGAACACTGAGGTTAAATAAAAATCAGCAATGGCACTAAATTCTCCAGATAGATGTTCAGGGGCATGTATTAATCACAGATTGTGTATCTTGTCTATGTACCATCTTCAAATAAACTTATTTTAGTAGAGTGAGTGGATTTGATTTGGTAAATGTTTAGAGCAATATATTTCCAGAATAGGCATTTCAGGAGTGGGATAGATTGAGCATTCATGTTTTGTATAGGGAATGACAAATCCAATCAATGCTTATTTCACTTTTTATTATTCTCATAATAAAAAATACAATAAAATAGAGTATGAATGTTCTGAGGCACTCATTACTCTGTATAAATAGGATTTTTAATTAAGGAAGAAAACATGTGATTTCTTATTTCATTAATTTAATCTTCGTTTTTGTCATGGCATGCCTTTAAATCAGTGGCTATAAATTTATGTCTGAAATACCATCATGCCAAATAAAAGTCTAAAAGTGAATGCTGCTAAAGAAATGGAGATATTATATCAGGGACATTCTTCAGGTTAGAAAACTCATTTATTTTGTTTTAGATGACAGCCTTAAAACCTCTGATTTTTTTTTTCAGCTAAAGTAGCTTTTTTTTTTCTTTTAATGTCATAACAACATTGCTATTACCAAGTGATTTTAGCAGAACAGTTTTTAATTTTTATAATAATTTTCTTTGGTAGTTAAATACTAAACGTATTGATTGATTATAAAAAAGAAATATCATCATTCTAATTTTGGAGGTGAATCAGAATAATAAGAGGAAAACCATCTGACATAGTTTTCAAAAAACATCCAGACAACTTTTAAAGGAAATGATTATTATTTAATTTTATAAAATCAAAAATTATTTTGAAAATCTTAAAAATATTCACTTAATTCAGCAAACATCTATCAAGCTAATACTAAGTATAAGGCAATGTAATAGGTATTTTAGAATTCATTTATTCAAACATATTTACTGGGCATCTACTATGTATCTGGCTCTATTCTACATTCTGAGGATATGTTGGTGAATAAACTAGACTACTCAAAACAATTTTTGAGCACCCTGATGTTCCAGACATTATGAATTAAATAGGAAACATTCCTTGTCCTCATGGGGCTTATATCCTAGCTGATAAAGACAGAAATGTGAAAGATAAATAAGTAAAGTATATATTATGTTTGACAGTGATACTTGCTAAGAGGAAATCTATATAAAGTGAAACTGGCGGTATGACACATCAGGGAGTATGTGTGAACTCTTAGAATACTAGGGTAAAATTAAATGAGATCATGAAGTTTTAGTAAACACCTGAAGGAAGCAGGCAGAGCTGTTTCTGGGGGATATCTGATAGTTAGGCAATGTGAATCTTAGGTGACAGCAATAGAAATGCAAAGGCCCTGAAATAGGATTGTGTCTATAGTGTTCCAGGAATAGCAAGGAGGTCAATGTGGTCAAGGAGAAAACAAGGGAAGTGAATAGGAGATGAGGTCAAGGGGCAATGAGGAATCAATTACTTTTGTAATGGATTGTAAATGGCCTTGTAGACTTTTACTCTAAGAGGAATGAAGTCTTTAGAGTTTTTTGAGCAGCAAAATGCTACAACCGACTTCTATTTCAACAGGATCACTTTGCTGAAACACTTTGTTGTCTTTAAAATATCTTGCAGAATGGCAAGAAAAAAAGCAAGGAGGCGAGTTGAGAGGCCATCTCAACAACTGAGTTTAGATATGATGTGGCTTTGATCATAGTAAAGAGGTGGTGAAGGGGATCCCTGGGTGGCGCAGTGGTTTAGCGCCTGCCTTTGGCCCAGGGCGCGATCCTGGAGACCCGGGATCGAATCCCACATCGGGCTCCCAGTGCATGGAGCCTGCTTCTCCCTCTGCCTGTGTCTCTGCCTCTCTCTCTCTCTCTGTGTGACTATCATAAATAAATAAAAATTAAAAAAAAAAAAAAGAGGTGGTGAACACCTGAGTGTATCTTGAAGTTGGAGCCAAGGTCTTTCTATGGCGTGTGAAAGTTGGGAGTCAAAATGTGATGCCAAAATCTTGGGCTAATTGTGTTAAAGTAGGAGTTTGCCATTTAATTGAAATGAAAATGACAGCAGTGAAGGTTTCCCTTCCCAAACTTACCCCAGGAGTGGCATAAATTTAGTAATTCAGTTTTGTGTGTATTAAATTTGAGATGCCTTTGGACATTATTAAATGCAGACAGAATATACGGTGAGAGATTCAGGTTCATAAAATAGTTGAGCATCATTATCATATAAAGGATAATTAATGCCATGAGATGGAATAAGGCCACTTGATGGGGATAAAAGGTAGCAAAGAGTGGTTTAAAAGAGTGGAGGGAAAGAGAAATTGTAGACACTTAGTGTAAACAATTCTCCAAGGAGTTTTGTCAGAAAGGGAAGGAGAGAGAGAATGGTAGCAGGAGATGGAAATGAAGCAAAGATATAAAATATAACTATACAAATAAATAAATATAAATAATATTAATATTTGAAAAGTATGTTTTTGAACCACTTATATCATTTTCATTATAGCATCTCATACAATTCATAGTATTACTGTTAATTAAAAAAATAAAAAATAAGAACTCAAATAGTTTGATGAGGATATAGAAAATGGGAGACAATTACTGAAGAGATTTCACACCTAAGAGGCTCACCTGACCAGTGAGCATGATTTTTACAGTTGTGTTATGAACTCTGAGAAGGGGTGCTTGGGTGGCTCAGTTAGTTAAGCCTCTGCCTTCGGTTCAGGTCCTGGGATCCAGCCCCGTGTCGGGCTCCCTGCTTAGCTGGAGCCTGCTTCTCCCTCTCCCTCTGCTGTTCCCCTGGCTTGTGCTCTCTCTCTCTGTCAAATAAATTTAAAAATATATTTTTTAAAAAAAGGGTTAAAAACAAAACAAAAAAAAAAGGTCAAGTGATTTTCTACACACTTTATAAGAAAGTCAACTAGCCAGAGGTCATTGTATAAGGGAGGTGGCAACAGATTGCAAAGTCATAATGTGATTTTGACTTAAATTGGAATTAGGACTTTAGAGGGAAAAGGCCCCGTTATGGGAGGCAAGTTTTTCCGGCAGAAATTGAACAAAGGGCATGTGTATTATGAATCCTTATTCTTTGTGAAGAAGCATTTTTGAAGTAAGAGATGGCTGTCGTAAAACTTAAATATTTTATATGATGGGCTTATTACTATCTATTAGGGACTGAATTATATATTCCAAAAAGATACGTTGAAGTCTTAACTCCTTGTATTCCAGAATGTGATCTTATTTGGAAATAAGGTAGTTGCAGATGTAATTAATATGAAATCATATGGGAGTGGGTGGGCCCTTAACCCAAAATAACTGATGTGCTTCAAAGAGGCTAGGAGACAGAGACACAGACACACAAGGGGAGAATGCCCTGCGACAACTGAGGCAGGGATAGAGGTACTGCAGCTATAAGCCGAAGAACACCAGGGATTGTTGGCAACCACTAGACCCTAGGAAGAGGTGAGGAAGGAGTCTTGCTACAGAGTCCAGAGGGAACATGGCTCTGCTGACACCTTAATTTTGGACTCCTAGCTTCTGGTACTATGAGACAATCCATTTCTGTTGCTTTCAGCCACCCACCCACCCACCCACCCAGTTTGTGGTGCTTTGTTATAGTAACCTTAAACAAATGCACTGTCTATTCCCAAATACAGGAAAATAACATTTTAAGTCTTGCGTAGAGTTTGGGTTCCATCTTGAAATCAAAAACGGAAACAAAAAAGTAGCAATTGGGATGAATGACTATATTAATGAAGAGTCCTATAGTATTACCACATTATTAAGTGCAATTATTAAGCATCAACTATGTGACATTTCATATTATCCCAGCTCTTCAAAGTAGCCTATCTGCAATGGAGGGATTATAGCCCCCATTTTCCAGAGGAGGAGTCAGAAGCTTACCAGAGTAAACAATAATCAATGAGACAGAATTCTGTTGGGCCTCAGCCCTTTCTTACTTCTTTTTATTTTTTAAGACTTTATTTATTTATTTTAGAGAGTGAGAGTGTGCGTGCACTAGTGAGTGGGGGAGGGCAGAGGGAGAGAGAGAATCTGAGGCAGACTCTGTGCTGAGTGCTGAGCCAATGCAGGGCTCGATCCCAAGAGCCTGAGATCATGACCTGAGCAGAAATCAAGTCCACCACTCAAGCAACTGCGCCACCCACGCGCCCCGTTTCTCACTCTTTTTTTTTTTTTAATTTTTATTTATTTATGATAGTCACAGAGAGAGAGAGAGAGCGGCAGAGACATAGGCAGAGGGAGAAGCAGGCTCCATGCACCGGGAGCCTGATGTGGGATTTGATCCCAGGTCTCCAGGATCGCGCCCTGGGCCAAAGGCAGGCGCCAAACCGCTGCGCCACCCAGGGATCCCCGTTTCTCACTCTTATACGCCTGCCTTCCATTAAACTACAAGAGAAAATAACATGGGGAAAAGTTATGAAACATGAAAAGAATATGTGGCTTTCTGTATGTTCATGATTTCCTAGCACTTCATTTTTTAACACACAAGATCTTCTGCTTCCCATTTTATATAGTCCAAGATAAAGAGATTCAACTGATAAAGCCATTAGGCAAGTGGCTCATTGTGCATGGCTTGTGTGAACAGATACTAATGTGAAAAAAGTTACTTATGTGCCTCTAAAGATATTAATTAAAGAAACATACCAGATACTGTGATTTTGGGAAAGGTGCCCAAATGAATAAAAATAATTTGCCCATATCCCAAAGAAAGAATGTAATGAAAACGAAAACTTGACAGAGTTCTTTACTATAATGTAAAATGTGTCAAATGTAAAATGTGTCAAAATCAGAATGAATGAACAAAAACTATGAAAAATGGGTAGGCTGAGAGCATGTTTTTTAACACACCTATCAAATAGAAAACTTAGAAATGATTACACCACAAAACATGAAGGAGAGATAATATGCACTATGACTTTTGGTTATTCAGAGGCTTGTGTTTTGAAGAAAATGGAAAAAAAAGAAATAATTACATGAGAAAATATTCTGTTAAATCATAAGTGGAAAAATCAGGGGAAGTATTTTTGGCTACATATCAGTACCATATATCTGTATCTATGCTTTAGTACTTAGCTTATTGACATTTTACAGTCTCTTATGTATCTTACCTGTATCAATGCTTAATGAAAGAAAGTATTTTTTAAAAATAACTCTCGATTGGATAAGAGTCTCCAGCTTTTATGAATAAATTTACCTATTATCCATTTTTCAAAATGTCCTGTTTATACTGGCCTCATATGGCTGAGCTCTTGACCATAATCTAGTTGAATTTCATTCTGTGTTGTCCAAGGAAGGCATCTTTATCTTTTTGGCAGACTGGGGGAAGGTCAAAGGTCAGGCATATGGAAAGAGTAGTGGTTAATTTTTCTCACCTCCAGTCCCCTTCATTTCTATCCAATTCCTTCCTTTGCTGTCTTATCCCAAAGCACACTGCTTACTGCAGCAGCTGACATTTTAGGGAACATACTGCAGTGGTATCTGCAAAGCTTTTTCATGTTGAGAAATAGAAAGACTGGGCTCCCTCCATTGGCTCCGTAACATATTCCTCTGTGAACCCAAGAATGAAACTGCTATTTCCTGTTCTTGTATTATCAACATCGTCTGCAATGGTTTCACACACTCTTGTGAAATGGCATAGTAATTAGGAGGATAAAATGAGGTGCCAGGCGGAGCTGGTTTCTGGATTCAGTCTTTGCTTTGCAAGGTGATGTGGGCAAACAACTGACTCTCTCCAAGCCCCAGCTTCCTCCAGCGCTTGCTGATTGCGTTCATGAAAATAAAGGACATAATGCTTAGAAAGTACTGCCATTAGTTCCTGTAGCAAGTGGACAGTATTAGCAAAAATTTTCCAATATTATCCGTACTGTCTTAGACAAGTTACTTAACTACCCCATACCTCAGTTTCCTTACTTATAAAAAGGCGATAATGATATGATCTGATTCATGGAGCTGTTGTAAGGCTAAAAGAAGAATATTTCAAAAGTGCTGAGAATTGTGTTTTTCTTTTTAGATAGAGACTGAGCACCTGAGGGAGTGCTCACCCAAGTGAGGTAGGGGGCAGAGGAAGAGGAGAAAGTAGGCTCCATGTTGAGCGTGGAGCCTGACCTGAAATTCAATCTCACAACCCTGAGATGATGACCTGAGCTGAAATCAAGAGTCGAATGCTCAACTGACTGAGCCATCCAGGTGTCCCATACACATACTAAGTGGGCAATAAATGCAAGTTGTCATTATAATGATGATGATGATCATTAGTAGTATTAATGTAATCAGCAGCATTATTTATTAATATGATAGTAGTACAGTGAGATTCTAGCTGCATTCATTTATAATTGGTATACATTAAGTGTGGTTAGCTTTCTTTATATAGTAGTAGTAGTGTAATTTTAGTGAGTAGTCTGTTATATTTTAATTTAACTCACCATGAGACTGAGTTTAGAAGTCCCTTCTCCAGTGTATCTCCCTTAAAAAGGGAGCTTAAAATAAGTATATATCTTTATTTGAGGATTAATAATGCCCAAGGTAAATTATAACATAGGTCAATTTATCGGGTCGTTTATGTTCTTGGTAGCAAGACCATGGTAAAATTGAGGAGCAGTGGGATTCCCAGAGTGGTAGAGTAGGATCTGTAGGCAGTAAAAGTTAAAGTTTGAGTAGTTCATTATCCCAGGAACTGAAAATATTGAAGCTTCTGTTCCAATTCCTAATTTCTGGAGCAAACATGGCTCCGGAAAGGTTTGGGTAGGAAATCAGTAGCAAAATGTGATTTATAAAAAATTTCCTCAGAATGCCGTAGGAGGAAAACTGATAGTAGGATGTCTCCCTCAGAAAGAATGAAACAAATGGATGCATTCAATTGAAACTTCCATAATGGGAAAAGAGGTTGTTGATAAGAAATGACTGCCTGATTAGTCTTTGAGTAATAAAAAGGCAATAGAAAATGTGCATGAAAAGAAAAAATTGGAAAAGTTTAGGCTTATGAAAAAATGTTATCAGCATAAAAGTTACTACGTTATAAAATCATTTGTGAACTGAAATGAAAGAGGGAATTGGAAATTTAGCAAAGGGATATTAAATATTAAAATATCACAATTTGCATTGACTGTTGATTTTAGTGACTGTTAATTAGCACCAAATATATGTGGGGTCATTAGCAATGTGGTGAATCAAGATTATATAGACAATAGACGTGAGCATTTTAGAAAAAGTACTGTCTTTTGAGGCTGACTAACCTTGGAAATTCCCTTTTTTGGCACAGATACAAAATTATCCAGATTGACTTTGTATGTATTCACATTCACCTCATAATAAGCAATCAGGAGATAATTAACTGTCCCTGAATTCACTTTAAACTTTACAGACTCAGCTAAAGTAATAGCTATTTCATTTTGGAGGCCTGTGGCTTTTTGGAAAGTGACTGTAAATGATGTAATATGTAATCAAACTAGTATCATTCTGATCAAATTAGGAATAAGTACCTTTGATGGTGAATGTACAGGCAAAGTAGAGGTGATTCTATTATATTAGAACACCAGGACCAGTCTGAAGCAAAGTCAAATAATGGGTATTTCCCCCAAAAAAGAGAGTGTTAAAGACTATAACAGAGCTGGCTGATCCCAAACTTACCTTCTCATCAATGTATACAGTGTCTGGAATTCCTACCATTAAATTCATATTTTTGAGTTGACATCATGTCCAGAAGATAGATTTGTTGAACTTGAGATAAATTAACTAAATGGAGTAATAAACATCAACACAGTTGCTTCTGTTAGTTATCAGATACATTTGTTGTCAACTACTACAGAGGGGAGCCAGGGAGAGATAGGGACAAGCTGTATGAAATATCTGGAATAAGAACCTCTTTATGGAGAACTGAGCCATGGACTATCACACAGGGTAAGAGTGCTCTGGTACATTTTTTCAAGAAAGATGCTAAAGGTTGGGAATGGAAAGGCAAATTGGGGGCTGTGGGCGAAGGTAATTGTACAGGTTCCATGGAAATCATCACTGACTTGACAATTTTGCTTAAACATGGATATTTTATAACATTTTTGAGAAGAGATTTTGCTAATAAACTATTAAACTTGCTTTAAAAATTGTTGAAATCTTTTAACATTACCTTAGGGACTCTGAAGACAGTAATTTTTCTTGCTGTATCAAAACACAAAAGATCCAAGCTTATAAGTTCAGCATTAAGTCTTTATCATCCTTATTTGTGTGGAAAAAATAAAACTTGATCTCTATTTCACTCCACATCTAAAAGTTAATTGACGATGGATCATAGATACAAATATAAAATCCAGAACCATAATGCATTTAGAAGAAAACTTTGGGTAGAGATTTCTTGGACAGAACACTAAACGCAACAACTAGAAAAGAAAAAATATATATAAGTTGGATTTCATCAGAATGAAATGTGCTCCTCAGAAGTCACTACAAAGAAAATAGACAAGGCACATATTGGGGAAAATATTTGCAGTATATACATGACAAAGGACTTGTGTTGAAAATATATAAAGTCAACAACAAAAGTATGATACAAAGATAACAAAATACATACTTTGAAAATAAACTGTACAAAAGGCCAATAAGCACACAGGAAGGTGCTTAACATCATCAGTTATCAAGGCAATGCAAAATAAAAACTACAATGAGATTCCATTTCAGACCCATTAGAATGGCTACAATTGAAAAGACTGATACCTCTAAATATGGGCAAGGCTATAGGGCAGCTAATGCTCTCATACATTGCTGGTTCAACCATTTTAGAGAGCCATTTGGTACTGTACTATAAACAAATATCCATCTACCCTTTGGTCCAGCAATTCTCCTTCTAGGTATTCACTAAAGATAAATGAAAACATAAGACTGCAACAAAACTTGTGCAAGAATACCACAGCAACTTTATTCATAATAACCAAAAATTGACAATTCAAATATCTATTAACATGTGAGAAGATACAAAAAATTGGGTATAGTCACATAGTGGAATATTATACAGCAATGAAAAAGCACTATGGCATACATCATGAATAAATTTCAAAAGATATTGTGTTAGGAAAACAATGCCAGGCATAGAAGAGTACATAGTCTATGATTCAATTCATATGAAGTCCAAAATCAGACAAGTGTATGATGACAGAAATTAGGAAGTGGTTTGTCTAAATGGAGGGAAGGAGTGGAGAGGGTGAGATTACTAGAAAGAGGTTTGAAGAGAACTTTGCAAGGTACAAAATGTTCTGCATTTTTTTTTTGGTGGTGGTTTCATGGATGTATAGAATTATCAAAATCTGAAAATCTGTGCATTTTTTTGCACATTAATTATATATACATATCAATAAAAGTAATTCCAAATGGATTCTTGTATGTTGAATTCCTATCACATAGAAGACAATGTGCTGGTGGCTTCATAAGTAGAATCTATAAATAAATCTATCAATCCTTTTTGAATAGGCTTTCCCTCCCTTCTTTTAACATATAAGAAAATTAAAACTTTTTAGATTGAACTTCATGAAACTTACATGGCCAATACACAACAGAAATGATAGTTAAGCCAAAGTCTGATGCCCAAATCCACGCTTTTCCCATACTGTCACACTTCCACAGTCAATGCTTCTTATGGCTTCTAATGACAAAATAAACAGACTTGGGAATTTGTGGATGCAAAGGAGATAAATGGAGCTGCAGAGAAATGGCTCAGAAACTGTGACCTGATGTCTGAAACTTTGTTTGTGAGAACTTATATCATGGAGAGAAGCACAAAAGGACTCTGAATAAATACTGAACTCACACAATGCACAATGCCCATTATCTAAATGATTTCAATATGAACTATTTTTAAGAAGCTAAGATATTTAGTGTATGTACCTATTAGAATAAATCACTTTATAATCCTTTCTTTCAATAGGATTCAACTGTCAAAAATGTTCAACAAAACAAAATATTCTTTTTTCTTCTATTGCTCCTTACTAAAATAGCATTTTACTGAATAGGTGAAAGAAACTAGAGAAACATGGAGAACAAACATGACTTTTAAAAGGTCAGCCTACATAATGTTGGAGCAAATGATATAGACAGAGAAACTTCAGAAATTATCTTTTCACATATGAGTTTCCCCCCAGGTGCCTGGGTGGCTCAGTTGGTTAAGTGTCTGCTTTTTGGCTCAGATCATGGGTCCTGGGGATGAGGCCCTATATCTGGCTCTCTGCTCAGCAGAGAGCCAGTTTTTCCTCTCCCTCTGACCCTACCCATCTCCCCTGCCCCTGCCATTTGTGCTCTCTCTCAAATAAATAAACAAAATCTTTAAAAAAGAAAGAGTTTCCCTTGCTCTTTTCCGTAGATTTACAATTCTTTGAAATGCACCACTGAGAAGTTGAGATGGAAAATGAAATTTTGTTTTTGTTTGAAAATCATCTTTATACCTATCAGTTTATCACTAAGGAGAAAAAAATTAGCAAATATTTCTACTTAGTTCTGGATTTCATCAATATAAGGAGATAGAAAAGTAAATTCTTTATAGACACTTATTTCAAAAGACTATCATTCTTTTATGGAAAATACTGTTTCACATCTTCTTATGTAATAAAAATCGATTGCCACCAGCTCAGTTCAGTACAACATTTGAGTAATTACTCCTGACACTGTCACAAATGTTAACATGTTTAACAAATATTTCATAAATGTAATGAAGATGATTATAATAAGTGATTTCTCATTATATTCCTTTGCAATTTGATATGTGTAGCAAAATGTCAGATGATTCCCGTTACTGGAGAAATCAATTGGCAGGTGATAAATAATTTTTACAAAATGATTGAATCAATGTCAGCCTCAAGTAGAAAACTGTGTTGGACATATTATGAGTAAAGTGACACTGATTGTTTCTGAAGTCATTGCTCTGAGTATAAAGTTTAAGTAAATAATGGATTTATTGAGGATAGGAGAAATAGCTTCACCATAAAAAAAGGCAAGGTCGGGAAACATTATGAAAGGAAACCAAGGCAAACAACAAAAGTCACCAACACACAGTAACATCCGACTTCTGATTTGTTATCATCGTATGCATTTGATTGCCAAGTATTCGGTAAAAATAGTCTTTTCCATCATGTCAATGAAATGAAAAATTCTGAACACGTTGAATATTTCTTTCAGGACACATTATTTTGATGATTTGGTCCTCTTTCTCTTTCTTTTTGTCTTGGTGGCCATGAGGCAATAATCTGTAAGAATAGGGAGATGATGAGGCTGACTAGAGCAGCTGTGTGATTGACCATGGCAGTGGTCAGAATCCAGAGGACCGAATCAGCTAACTGGGGTGAGGAGTAGCCCTCGGGAAAGTGCTGATTGATGATCACGCCTCTCCTCAGCTCCAACACAACATGACACGTCCTCCAACCAAGGCATCTGCAATATGAGATTGTGGAATGAACCTGGCTTGTAGCGAAGGTGCTTTTCTGAAGGAAAGAGAAAATTAGAGAGGGGAAAAGAGACTTGATTATAAGCACTATGATTAGGACCATGATAACTATAGTTCAAACTGAAGCATTAAAGACTTTGGGTCTTTTTTTTTTTTTTTTTTTTAAACAGACATCAGTGAACATGGCAGATGCAGCTTTGACTATCCTTAGAAGTAGTAATCTTTGCTCAGTCAAAATCTAGCCTCCCTAGAGACCCAGCAATTTAAAGGTGTTGAATAATATTTTTTATTTTTCTAAGATTTATTTATTTATTCATGAGAGACAGAGAGAGAGAGAGAGAGGCAGAGACACAGGCAGAGGGAGAAGCAGGCTCCCCACAGGGAGCCTGGTGTGGGACTCGATCCTGGATCCTGGGTTCACACCCTGAGCAGAAGGCAGACGCTCAACTGCTGAGCCTCCCAGGCGTCCCTGAATATTTTTTAAGAGGATATATAGTACATGAGAATATTAATGCATATATTTTCTAAAGGTTATAGACGATGATAAAATATATTGGGGGAAATTATATGCCAAAATAGTATGAACTTAAAGTTAAGATAAATAAAGTGTATCTTCTTAAGAAGTTGATGCTTAATGTACCATTAGAAGTTATTTCAGGTAGGCATACCCCCCAGAAGTCTTTCTTTCAACCCGTTCTCTATTCATGAATACCATAATTTCATAAATGGAGAATGCTCTTAACTCCAGTTTAAACCAAAACAGGAAACATACAAAAATAGCATTTTTTTCACCTAATACTTCTTTCTACTAATTCTTTTCTGGTCTAAGGTCTCTTGTGAGGGGAGTAAGGTAAGGAAGGGGCTTCAACTTGAAAGTCAGTTAAGAGAGAGATTGGAGTCAGTAAAACTAAATTTTTCCTTCTATAATTTTCTTTACAAGTATATGACCTGGGGGTATTATTTTAGAAATGCAAATGAGTGATCCTGTAAAAGCCCATTTAAATGTCTTAATCCTAAATATGTAATTTCTGGATCTGGTCAAATTCTACTTTATGTTGGGAATAAATGTATAATGTAAAGGAGTAAACTCCTCTAGAGGTTTGGATAAGTTTTGGTGCAAGGAAGGAGTTTTTCAGGTAGAGTTTTATAAATCTTCAGTGCCACTTTTTTTTTAACTTGAGAAATGGAATTCTCTGGAATTGATAATGGAGGAGTACCTTGTAAATAAACTGTATGAGTCATTACTAATATGACTATTTCTCAATTATTTTCTAAATATTATTTATTAATGAAACTCATAAATGAGAAGATGGTCCTCTCATCTTCTCAGGTCAATTCATCAAATATACCAAATTTCCCAGTGATAAGAAGCCATTTCGTCTATAAATTGTGCATCTCTCCCTGGAACAGACATTTATCAAGCATTGATATGCTGATTTCTAGGAGACAGCAGACCAGGCTATATGGCAGTGAATGAAAACCCTACATTTTTAAAATAGAAAATATGTATAAACCAAAACAAACACACTGAATTTTTTCAAAACAAATAATTTTGCCAATAATGCTCATTTTATTGCTAGAGCCTAAAAAGTGGAAGAGTTCATTTAAATAGATGTTGACATGGTCAGTTGACAGAACTTTTTCAGAGGTACATTTTGATCTGTATATCTAAGTTTTCTGAATTCAAATTGAAAATATCCATGCTAAAATGACAATTAGCTTCAAAATTATCTTTGAGTCTATGAAACACTCTTGATACTGACAGGGTTTAGAAAGCCAGGGAGCGAAGGTGCTTTTCTGAAGGAAAGAGAAAATTAGAGAGGGGAAAAGAGACTTGATTATAAGCACTATGATCAGGACCATGATAACTATAATAATTATTATAATTATTATTATAATTCTCCCTCTGAATATTGAAATAAGCAGTTCACATAAAAATGAGTAATATCTTGGATGTCTGTTTGTTTATTTATTTTAAGTTTTTATTTATTTATTCATGAGAGACACAGAGAGAAAGGCAGAGACACAGGCAGAGAGAGAAGCAGGATCCTTGCAGGGAGCCGGATCTCTGGATCCCAGGATCATGCCCTGAGCCAAAAGCAGACGCTCAACTGCTCAGCCACCCAGACATCCCTCCTTGGATTGTTTAATAAAATTGCTTGTTTATTCATCTCAATAGACTAGGGTTGTCATATATTAAAAAGCATAAACAGGATGGCAAACTCGAAGAAAAAAAATGAGGATGAGACTAAGAGTAAAATCATGATTTTGAATTCATTTATTTAAAAGAAACTATCACATGGAGAAAGAAATGGATTAATTTTATAGTTCACAAAGGCAAGAATAAATTGGCAAGTTATGAAGAGATAGATGAAGCCTAAATACAGGGAAGAATTTTCCATCAAAATTCCCCAAAAGGGAAAAAAAAAAAAAGATGAATTGACTCAGGAGCTATGATTTCTTTCTCACTGGGAATATTCAAGGACAGGAAGGGATTCATTCATACACTCAACAAATGTTAATTGCCTGTCCTTAGACACTGTGTAGGCACTGGGCATAAAATGATGAGCAAATTGGGATAACTAACTTATCTCATGGCACTTCAAATTTAGTGGAGGAGGCAGGCACAAATTGAGTAGATGTTCTAACTACCCTAGGAATGAACACATTGTGGTCGTGGCAAGAGGTGGGGTTAGGTGGGCAGATAAAACATGAGTCTGTCTTAATCTGTACTGTCGGGAAAGAAAGTGACAGTTGAGATCTGAAGGCTAAGAAAGAGTTAACTAGGTACAGAAGCAGTAACAGAGGCAAAATAACTGAAGTAGGAGCAGGCACAGTGCATTCAAGAAACTGGAAGAAGCTAATGTTGGGGCAAGGAGAGTGAGGGGGAGAGTAGTGTGAAGTGGGAAATGCAATTGGTGGTGAGACTTTGTACGACCTCACAGACTATGTTAAGGATCATTTGGTATTTGTTTGTTTCCATTTTTGTTTTTTGTTTTTTTGTCTTAGGAACACTGAGACACTCTTAATTTTTTTTTTTTTCTGTATGGGGAGTATTATGATCAGATTTGTATTTTGAAAAGATCACTCTCCTGATGCCAACCAAGGAAAGAATTCACTGGAAGGGAGCAAAGATACAGAGAGTGGATATTGTATTTTGAATAATATAATAATCGAGGAAGGAGATGTTGCCTGCTTGGATTAGGCTGATGACACTGGAGATGCAGAGAGGATAGATTTGAAAAATACTTCAAAGGCGCATCAGTAGGCTCTGGTGTTGATGTGAGAGGACTTCAGGGTGAACTCTGAAGTGCTTATGATTCAGAGAGAGAGAGGAGCGGTTGATGGCATCTGAGGGTGGGGACAAGCATTTATTTATACTTATCTGGAACTCAGGGGATTAATACAGACCAAAGATAACACTTGTGAATCCAATTATAAGGCTTGTAATCATAGCAGTGGGAATGAATGATACAATCTGTGGAGTGAAAAGAAAAGAGGCCCAAGTCTTGAAAAGCTGCACTGTTTCATGGCTAGGCGAAAGAGGATAAACTTGCAAAGAAATCTAAAAATCTAAGAACATATGGGGAAACTTATTACTTACCAGAAACCAAGAGAAAAAAATATTTTAAGAAGTATCAAGAAATAACAATGTCAAATGCGTCTAAGAAGTTAAGACTCAATACTGTTACAGTGAGTTTGGTATTTGGTTTGGTGACAGGTAGCCCATTTATGACCTTGGGGGTTCGGAGCGAGGATTCACATATGAGAGAAATTGTTGAATGAGATAAACTCTCAGTCTCCTTTCAGCTCTAAGAGTCTTCAAATTTTTGTCATGGAAAAACACACTTCTAAGTTATTTCATTTTTAAAAAGATTTTATTTATCTATTCATGAGAAGCACAGAGAGGAGAGAGAGAGGCAGAGACACAGGCAGAGGGAGAAGCAGGCCCCATGAGGGGAGCCTGACGTGGGCCTCGATCCGGGGTCTCCAGGGTCACACCCTGGGCCGAAGGCAGCGCCCTAAACTGCTGAGCCACCCGGGCTGCCCCTCTAAGTTATTTTATAACAAAGTTGTTGTTCCCTCAAAAATGTTTTCTAAATTTGGGACAATAATTATTCATTGAAAAAATACACTGCAAATGTGTGTAATAACGTTTGTAACTATTCAAATTCGATGGTCAAAGTGAAAATATCTGTATCTTTCCTTTTTGTCTTAATAAAAATCACTTCAGCTCGACTGCCTCCTGACCTTCCTCTCCACAGCAATTCACACAGTGTTGTACTTGACAATTGTAATCTCAGGGCCCATTTTAAACATCTTCATTTTTTTCTTAACCGGGAAATCAATGGGACATATCAAATTCTTACCACCGTACTGAATTGCAGTTCTTCAGAAGTGTAAGATCCTTTCCTGGTGGTAAATTTATCTAACGCTGGGAAAATCCTAATAGCCTTTAGGATGTTGTCAGAGATTGTTTTCTATGGCTAAATGGCAGCTGGGGTCTATTCTTAGCTCTGTAACTGATTCACAGTCTGATCCGCACTATGGCTCCCACCATGGTCTGTGTTGTAATTTCCCTGCCTATAAAATGTGTTACTAGAACAGATCTCCAGACAAAGTTCCACCTATGTAGTTATATCAGTGATGGCCAGATACAAATTACTATAACAATGCAACTCTTTCTTAAAATGCAATCAGCTATAATTCTCTTGTCCAGGCGGCCTTCCTCTCAGTTTATCAGATGGTTGGATTTTAACTGCTGTCTCCATGGGTGCCTCAAACGACTCCTGGAATTTTTGGATTTCCAACACAGTCAGGTGCCCTTATACAGAAATGACTCCTCTGTCTTTCCTCCCAGTGATGCTGTAGCATCATAGTCTGTACTGGCTCCATGAGCAGCAAGCAGACAACGCAGATGGCATCCAGTCCCCTTTGGCCCATTGGCAGCTGCTCTTTAAGAAACTGGAGCCAAAGTAACAAAGAGGATGACTTGTCTCCCCTCTTTCTCTGGTGTGCTCCTTGTGACTCCTTCCACCATTGTTATCTTTTCCACCTGAATTTCAGGAGTTTTTCCTCCCACAACTTCCAGAGGCGCCTCTTGACAACTCTCAGTGGCTGTGGTGGCCCTGCTTTTAATGATTTCTCAAATTAGTAGTCTACTCTCAGAGTCAGTGTCTCTCAGCAGTGAGATTCAATGACCCTGACTTGAAGCACCTTCCTGCTGTTCCGAACAGTGGGAACTGTTTAAACCTGTGTTTACTGCTCTTGGCTCCTGACCAGTCACCACTCTCACTGCCAGCCTGTTCAGAGGCTCCAGGATCTCTTGCTCCCTTCTTGTCAATTTGTAGCTAAATCCTTAAGCAGCTAGGTAGCTCAGCCCCCTCTAAGTCATGTCCGGAGGTTATTGCGGAAAGGTCCTTCTGGAGCTCTTGAAATGGCCTTGATGGATATGTTCTCTCAAAGTAGTCCTTCCCAGTTACTTGTTTAAAACCATTCTAGAGAGAGGGAGAAGGAAGTCTTCAACACTTGCAACTTCGTCTGTCTTTTGATTTTTCCTTTCTGTAAACTTTATCAGTGCCCTCATTTACTCAGAGCGTTTTTTAACTATTAATATTTCTTCAAAAGGCAGAGGCCTTACAGCTTCCAAGCAGTGCCCAACCCTATAGCAAGGGAAAACTCTCTTCAAAAGTGTCTGCTTCATAGACCACTTGGTAATAATACATAGCATGATTTGAGAATAGTTCTGGGGACTTCACGGGACACACTCTAGGGACACACCACCTAGAAGACAATATAGCATGTGGCTATGAGCACAAGATCTGACATTAGAATCACCTGGGCTAAAATCCTACCTTTTCATTTACTGATCATGTCACTCTAGACAAGCAGCTTTCTCATCCCAAGTCCTAGTCTCTTCATCTGTAAAATAAAAGATGATAATGCCTACTTTATATGGCTGTTATGATTGCCTGACCCACAGTAAGCAGTCCATAAATTTTAATGTGAGTTTTCCCATACTCTTAGATGCACAGAGAAAATAGAATTTTTCCTTTTCTAAAATTGTTCTGATCTCCCTTATGAGCCAGAAAAAATGAACCTAATGAACCAACCCGGTACCTTTAGTCCATTGTGATTTAAACAGTCACTTTAGATAAAGCTTGGCCTCCTTAGATAAAAATAATCAGTCTCTCAGATTCCCATCCCTCTTCCCCAACAGCTCTGCAGGATGGTATCAGATATATAAAGGGTAGGTGAAATTAACTGCGTCCTCATCACAGTAAGGAAGAAGGTTCAGAAATCCATGTGATTTCCTTGTACTTTTCTCTAGTCTCCATGGTGATGACTTTCTGTACCCTGCTGGCCTCACAGCTCAGGTCCAGGTATTGACTGGTCTTTTTCTTTGTTTCGTTATTTCCCTGTGGAACAGACAAATGACTCAGCCTTCCCTTGGAATTTACTGGTATTTGAACATTTCCCTGACACCCGCCCCCCGAATTACCTTTGCTTAAATCTGGGGAAGGGATACCAGAACCTGAATGGCTTACTCCTGTCTATTATCTACCAAGATCAGGAAGGACACACTTCTCTAGTATCCTCATCTCATCTTCCTCATTCAGAGCTTCAGTTTTAGGACTAAAATTTAACAGTGGATTGAATGTAGACATAAAAGTGAGATTTACTTACTCATAAGGGAGCCCAAATCTGGAGGTATTTCAAAATACTATACCTGTTTCACTCTCCTCCTATTAAACTTTCACCTTTTTCCCATTTCCCACATTACATTTCAAAGCATGTAAAGTTTAAGTCTCTGTGAATCAGATCTATAACTCTGTTTATTCCTGAGTTCTCCAAATTTGACCCAGTGATCCTGGATATCCAGAAGCAAGTCCTGTCCCTACTTCGGAGACTACACCCCAGGGTCTTGGTCCCCTCTCAGTCCTGGGACCATTCATCTTCCAGCTGCACAACTGCTTAGTCTGAAAGAAATCCCCTGTGGGTGGGGGGTCAGCAATAGAGAAGGTGAGTGACATCTCTGCCTGAAGGTGAAACGAACTGTAAAATCTGACTCTTAGCTCCTGCAGGGCCTCCCTTCCCCCTCTAGTACTGGATGACAGAGAAATTGTTGATCTGAGATGATTATCCCAAGACCACAGGGTTCTGGCCCTAGTTTCAGAAAATTATGGGTTGGCTTTTTGGCTTGTTGGCTTGGCTAAGAAGTCTCTTTACATTTTTACTAGTCTCAGTTTTTTTTTTTTTTAAAGAAAGATTTTATTTATTTATTCATGAGAGACACAGAGATAGAGAGGCAGAGACATAAGCAGAGAGAGAAGCAGTCTCTCTGTGGGGAGCCTGATGTTGGACTTGATCCTGGGACTCTGGGATCACGCCCTGAGCCGAAGACAGATGCTCGACCACAGAGCCACCCCAGCGTCCCTACTACAGTCCGTTTTATGTCCCAAATTTTTACTGGTAGAATTCGATTTCCCTCTCTTGAGTCAAAGAAGGGGGCTTAAAGATAATTTTCATTGCCTCATCTTTTCTTCTTTTAGCTAACTGTCCCATCTCTACTTGAGCATTATAGTTTTTTGCAGAGCTACTTCTAGATCTCAGGATGACTAATTTCAAAGTGCAGATTTTTGCTGTACCCATATATTTGTTTTGAAAGAACAATACTCACAGATTCTATCCGAAGTACTGAGTTTCTTTTCCTGACTCACTCTTGTTGGTTTTTTCCCTTATGTTCAAATACATTCATGGGATCAGAAGTCGAACATTGTTGTTTAGTACTTGAAAGAATGAGCATCTCATTTGTCTTTTGAGTGAAAATTCACTTGACTCTGGAATGGAATTTTGAGAGCTACTTGCTATAGGAATACTCCATTTAGCTCATTTGCAAAAGTCCAAGGAGCCCCCTCCCAGAGAAGTTTAACAGAGTTCCTAAAAATTATAATTAGTAGATATGATGGAGCAGTCAAGTTGTGGCATTCTTAGTATATGCCTAATAAAGCCACCAAAGATGATAAAGCAGCTTTTTCTCCTTGGTTCTTGAAATTTGGGCTGGTATGCCATGGATCTCCCTTTGACTGGCTGAAGGAGATGAAGTATAGAGAACTTCCCTTTGTGCATTAACATTGGGCAACATAGTGACCTTTAGACCAAATTTGTAAGAAGGCCACCTGATATCCACTTATTCTATATTTGGAGATCCAGTAAAGTACAGCTTTATCAGCCAAAAGTACCATAGTCTATGGAACAACTTGGAAGATATAAGTACAGGAGAGAGCCAATTTTCTTCCCAATCCTCACCTCCATTTCTAGGGGTAGAAGATTGATAAGATGAAACATGTAGATGAGTAACTGTATTTTCCAGGAATATAAAAATTCATTGCTGGGGGTGAGAGGTGCTGCCAGATAATACCTTGACATATTAAAACTATATGCTGTCCTTGTCTACTGTCTAGTCAGAGCTATCCACAGTGACCCAAGGACAAGTGTAAACAAAATAACCAATAAGTAAAATTTAAAATAAAAGATAAAAGGAAGTAAAGAGACCACTCAAGTTTTTGCTTTCTTTAAAAATAGACTTTTTAATTTTCATTTCAGCAGTTACATTTCCCTGGGGGAAGTAGTCTTCTTAGCTATTTTCTTACCAAGAGATTTATCTCCCATCTACTGCCTGTATGTCACCTGGGGTGGTCTAGTAGTAAGACAGTTACCTGGGCCCTACATATTGCAGGCCCAGGTATTTTTAGGTCATCTCAATATCAGTGCATGTAAGTAGTCTTATAATGCACTGTATATAATGGGCTGTTATATCTTATAGCATCTGACTGACATGGAAGCCAATTTCCTTTACCTAAACTAGTTACCTTCAATGATCCCCTAATGTGACACTTTAGAGAAGAATCCAAAGTACTTCAATGATAAATTATTAGATATTCATGTTTTTAAAAAATAAATTTCAATATAAATAAGTGATAATGGAAATATGGTCAAGCAATTAACAATAAATAACTACAAAAGTTGATTGTTAATATTATTACTATTTCAAATTATAATAAAAGATAGTTGTTTTGATACTTGAAGATTCAGATGCCAAAATTGTCATTTTCCACACCTATTCTCCCTCCAAAGAATATAAGATCTTGATGTATTGATACTGGATAAGAAAAATGATATATCCGTGAACAGAGATCTTAATTTTTTCAGGTCCATACACATTAGATCAAAATAAGATTTTTTTTTTAATGGAAACAAATCTATTTAGTTCAGTTGGTAAGGGATGCAAAGGAATCAATGTGGAGGTCATGTGATTCCAAGCTAGTATAGTTTGGAAAATACTTCAGTCAGAAGCAGCTAAAGCATGTATGCAATGGTTTAAATGCACCTAGAGCCTGGTTGTGCGGGAGAATGCCTTTATGTAAGCAACTGAAACCCATCTTCTATGGACGACGCTGTACAAAAACAAATGTGTAGTAACACCAAGTCAGCATGTTGGCCTCTCAGTGCAGTCTGGCAGGCAGCCAAGGCCCAGCCTGCTGAGAGAGAAAATTGAAAGCAAAAAAAAAGCAGCTGTACAAGGTGAAGTCTGATGGTGGATATGGAGACTCTTCTGGGCAAGGTAGGGGAATAAAGGTCAGGTTTTTGCTTGTGTGGCACCTTTAGAGCTGGACCTACTGCTGGGGTGTCCTCGTTTCACTAAAGACTAGATCCTTTTTATGAGGAAAAATTCACATATACACAAGTGAATTCAGTGTGAGCAGTGAAGTGTGCTGTTAGGAAGAGGTGTTCTCCAGCAGCCACTGTTTTGATTTTAGCATGTGTCAATTGTAGGACATTTTGATTTCAAAGTCTATTTACTGCCCTCTGGGTGAAGATCAACAACTGTCCAATATTAATAGAGTCAATGGAAGTGCTTTATTCTGAGAAAGTATGAAATGGATACCATAGCAGAAAGTTTTTCTGGATAAGAGTGCCAAGAGATACTCGGTGTCCTGGGCATAGGCTCCAATACCCAAGTTGTAGTCAAATCTCTCTCATTGCATGATTGTTGGTCAAAGGGCACTCCTGGTTGAAGAACATAAAAGTCTATTTTGATCTGAAGACTCTTTTTCCTCACCAACTCATGATGGCCTGTCTCTTTGATAAATTCCAACTTGACAGTTCATTCAACTGATGATTTTTGAGTCTGACTGTGTGCCACAAACCTCATTAGTATTTCTTGGCCCTTAGCATATGTTACATATTTATTTGTCATTTTTTTTCCAACCTTGTCCCATCAAGTGTTACCAAACTACAAAGCTCAAGGTGACCTATTTGTGCTGTATTCTAGATAAATGACCTTTCTTGGAGTTGTCTTATGGAGATTATTTTAATCAAGAGGACTGTAAATTTTTTGAGGGCAGAATCAAACTGTATTGCTTCTTTTAGTTATCTCCAAGATTTAATTAAAGATGCTGCATGTAGTAGTTGCTCAGTTCATAGAAGCATGTTAACATGACAATGGTGATTATGCTAACTTTATCTCCTCTGAGGAAAGATTCGTTTCAAGTAAATTCATATTTGCCCAAGTTGTTTGGTTCCTGAACATTCAGTAGTAAGTGCTCTTTTATGACCATCTTATTCTTATTCCTCAGTTTGAGAACGTGAGCAATCACTATATTTGGGAGAAATTTCACTGAGATGTCTACTATCAAGGAAAAGAATTGAGTTTAAATCAAACCCAGGTAAATGATGTAGCCATAGACTCCCACTGTTAATGTTAGCCAGAGACAAGAAACATCTTTGCTTTTGTCTAACTACTCAACTTGTTTTCATAGTAAGTAGAAGCAATAACTTCTTGTTCATCATGCACATGATTACAGTTGTTCTTTTTATTTTAAAGATTTATTTATTTATTTGAGGGAGAGAGAGAGAGAGAGAGAAAACACCACCAGGGGAAGGGATAGAAGGAGAGAGAGAGAGAGAGAGAGAAACTCAAGCAGACTCCCTGCTGAGCAGGGAGGTTGATATGGAGCTCCATGGGGGTGGTAGTAGGGAGCCCTTGATGTGGGGCTCCATGTGGGGCTTGATCCTAGGAGATCATGAACTGAACTGAAATCCAGAGTCAGCCACTCAACTGACTGAGCCACGAAGGCACCCCAGATTGTAGTTCTTTCTTTAGATTGTATTACCAACAAAATTGTTAAAATTAACTCAGGGCTCTGAACTAATCTTTGCCCCATTGTTTACCAAGATCACTGGGAAATAAATTAGCTCTTTTTGTCTCAGGTTCTAAATTGATTTTGTATTCCATGTTGGTGTTTTCATTTTTCTTATATATATGAGACAGTTTCACAACTCATATTTGGAATATAGTATTCACAGATTAAACTTTATTATTTATTTAAATATAGTATTCATGGAATAAACTTTATAATTTATTTAATTCTAGAGATAAATTTGAACTAGTATAATTGGAAACTACAAATAGAAACTAATACAAGCAAAAAAAAAAAAAAAAAAAAAATCAATGAAAGACCCGATTTGCAAGTACATATTGCTCAGCAAACTGTTAGTCTATGACTGGGACACAGAAGAATTTAAACCACAGCTCTTGTGCTCAAAGAACATATTATCTGAAGATTGATGGAAATAATTATAAATAGTTGAAAACAATATGCTGATACAAAGTCTGTATTTTGCATTTAAGATTGTTTTAAGGATTCCATAAAATCTTGTAACATGGAGAATGGATTGAAACTTAAACTGGGACTTTAAAAGTAGGTTGGAAAAAAATAAATAAATAAAAAATAAAAGTAGGTTGGAATTGAATTTTCCAAGATATATAACTGGGTACCAGCCTCAATCTCCATCATTATTGTAATAATCAAGTATTTAATAAGCATCCACATTTGTCCAACCCAGAGCTCCGGGGTGAAATGTTTTTGCTTAGGCCTCGAATTCAATGTCATTTTTTTTCCACATCAGCTTCTCTTTACTCCACTGAAGGTTACAATAGTTAATACATAATACTTCCTCATTACCCCTGTATCCTTTTTTGCACTTACCAAACCGGTAATCAAATACTTCTTTGTGTAATTACATTTCATGTTTGTGTCTTTGATAAAAATGTAGGTCCATAAAGGGTAAAAATCAGGTATATCTTGTTCATTATCTCACATAGTGCATAGCACTTACAAGGCATTTGGTGTCTAATATGAATGAATTAATGAATCAAGCATTGAAGACACTGGGGGGAGTAAAGATGAATACAGCTTAGTATCAATCTTGAAGAATACACAATGTAACAAAGAAGAGCAGGTGCCCATAAAGCAGTTAAGATTTTTAGAGCCAGCTTTTCTAGAAAAGTTTATAATAAAGAATATTCAATGCAGAGAAGATTTATAGTGTTCCTAACTTGTGAAGATCACTTTGTCGCACAATGTATAATTCAAGCTACCTAATATAAGCCTGAATGGGTACACTATAAGATCTACTTGCAGATTTTAAAGAATTATGAGACAAATGCCTTTGAGAGAGTAAATGCATTTGAAGCACAGTACCTTTAAAATAAATTACAACCCGAAATGGTACTCTAGGGAGAGTAGAGAGATTCAAAATGCTCTTTGTTCTTTGATTCTTCCCCTCATTCATATGTAATTATTCTTCTCTTTTGTCTTTGGAATTATTGTTTTATGCTTCACATTTCAGCTTGTTTATTGTATGACAAGATGAATAACTGTCACACAAAAATAACCAATAATTATATGCATTTACTATTTTATGAAGCAAAAGACATAGCAATTAACAGGTTTTAGAACACTGTAGATTTTATTTTTAGACATATTTTTCCTAATATTAATCACTATAGATAAGTCATTACACTATTCAGTTGTGGTGGTTACAATTGCGTTGGATGAGAGAATTGATATTTAAGAAGTGCATATATGTGTATATAAATATAAACAGCAAGTATAAAAAGTGTCCTTTGTGAAGGCTTAAGAGGAATACAACTAACTCAAGCAAGCGTAAACATTTTAATACAAAATGACTTTGGAAAATTGGTGTTTGCTCTTATTTAAAAGAAAAATAAAAGCTGCAGCCCGCTGACGAGAGATGGTGATGGTAGGGGAGGCTATGCATGTGTGGGGGGAGGGAGCACATGAGAAATCTGTATCTTCTTCTCAATTTTTCTGTGAACCAAAATCTGCTCTTAAAAAATAAGGTCTAAAAAAACAAGGTCTTAAGAAGTTGACTGAAATGTTATCCATGATTATAAAAAGAAATAAAGATTTGCTTAAGGAGGTTAATCAAACTGGAGAATTTAAAGCCACAAAATACTTGATTATTTCTATTTTATCATAACGGAAATGTTTTTGCCTGTGGACAAGCTTGATGGTAGCACCAGTATTGCTGGTACTGGAAAAGGAGCTCAGTCATTAAATGTTCCCCATGTGAGTCTATGTCAGGGCTTAAGGCCTAAATTAAACAATAGACTCTTCCTTTGTTTGTTTGTTTAGGTGCAAGTAAATGTCTTTCTTAGTTGAAATATATGGGTATATGTAATGTAATATATTACAACATGCATAGTAGAATCACTTAAGGATACATACACCAATAAATTAAATAATAACTAACAATGGTTTTAAAAAGGTTAATTAAAAAACAAAGATTTTATTTATTTTTTCATGAGAGACACAGAGAGAGAGGCAGAGACATAGGCGGAGGGAGAAGCAGGCTCCCTGTGGAGAACCAGATGGGGGACTGGATCCCAGGACCCCAGGATCACAACCTTAGCCAAAAGCAGACGCTCAAACACTAAGCCACCCAGGTGCCCCTAAGTGATTTTTTTCTATCTAACAGTACTTTTGAAGGAAGGCAACACAGGCTAAGTGTAGTCTTTCAAGGAAGTCATCAAAGAACCAGACTGCTTCTCTTTTTGTGCTTTGCCCTGGTATGTGTCTTTCCTCCTCACCGTCTCAAGATGGCTCCCACACTTTTAAGTAGCATGTCCATATTCCAGGAAGGAGAAAGTAGGGAGATAAGGGATTTTCCCCCATTAAGCCCTTATTAGAGAAGGGAAGCTCTACCTAGGGATTGTTGTCTACATCTTATTGGCCAGAACTGTATCATAAGGTCACCTCCAATTGCAAGATAGGCTTGAAATTTGAGAAATGTACTCCACAGTTTCTTGGAGAGGAAGACAAAAGAGAGGAGTATTGGAATAGCTGTTGACTTAACAAAAGCCAATTTAAAAGAATCTACCACAGCTCTACTTAAGAAGTCGTCTCCCTTAGAGAGATCCTTATGACACAGATCCTTAGCAAATGTAGAGAGAGGGTAAGTATTGTGATTATTCTCGCTGTGTAACCAACTACCCCTAACTTGGTGGCAAAATGAGTAATTTCTATATGTTCATGTATTCTATTGGTCAAAAATTCGGACAGCTTATCTCTGCTCCATAGTGTCTGGGGCCTCAGCTGATAGGGTGATGCAGATGGCTGGGCTGGACTTTTATCATGCAGAGCACTGCAATCAATCGTCTGGAGGCTGCTTCACTCATGTGCCAGACATCTGGGCAGGGATGACTTGAAGTCTGGGCTCATCAGTGTCCATCATAAGATGAATGGATAAAGAAGATGTGGTCTATGTATACAGTGGAATATTACTCAGCCATTAGAACGATAAATACCCACCATTTGCTTCGACGTGGATGGAACTGGAGGGTATTATGCTGAGTGAAATAAGTCAATTGGAGAAGGACAAACATTATATGGTCTCATTCATTTGGGGAATATAAATAATAGTGAAAGGGAATAAAGGGGAAAGGAGAAAAAATGAGTAGGAAATATCAGAAAGGGAGACAGAACATGAAAGACTCCTAACTCTGAGAAAAGAACTAGGGGTGGTGGAAGGGGAGGTGGGTGGGGGGTGGTGGTGACTGGGTGACGGGCACTGAGGTGGGCACTTGACGGGATGAACACTGGGTGTTATTCTATATGTTGGCAAATTGAACACCAATAAAAAATAAATTTATATATATATAAAAAGGCTGGACTCAGGTAGGGGATCAATCCGAACACCTACACATGGCCCACTCATGTGGCTTGAGCTTCCTACACTATGAGAACTGGATTCTGAAAGAGAACATTCCAAGAGCAAGTGTGGCCAGGTGGTAGCTACAAGGCCTTTTGTGACCTAGCCTTGGAAGTCACATAGTGACTTCTAGAAGTAGTCACAAGTCCACCCAGATTCAAGGAAGGTGAACAAGGGTCCCCTTCTCTTAATGGGACGACGCCCAAAGAGCGTGCAGCCATTTAAAAAACCTGCCACAGTAACAATGATGGGACTAAATATTGAGCATGATTCTCTAAGAATGGCTTCTCTTCAACTTTCTTTTCCGTCTTTTCCATTCCTATTGCATACTGAGAGAAGACAGTGTTAAATCTATTAGGAGAAAGTCCCTCTACAGCATTTCTGAAGGATGATGGGCTGTTTAACCTCCTAGGCAAGAGAGAGCACCCAGAGATGGGGCTCCTTCGCTGGGGAGTCTGATCAGCCAGCATGGCCAGGAGTGATGCAATCATGTAATTAGGCAACCCCATCTTCACATGAAATGGCTCTCCTGTAAAGTACTGTAGGGAGTTGTCTGTGTGTGCATTCTGAGTGTAGAAAATCGCTTTTCTATTTTCCATGCAGTTTGGAATGTACGACCTGTATTTGTATGAAGGCAGCCAGATAAAGGTTAGATTATTGAAAAAACAGTGAAGTGGAACCAAAGAAGCCTCCTCTTTATCTGAAGTGAAGAGTGGCATGTTGTTATGTTCTTTATAGAACAGGAAAAGTATCATAACAACGTTTCTGAGTAAATTAGATCCATGAAGAACAATTTCAGGCATTATATACCATTTCTGGTTTCAAAGTTCTTATAGTAATATTTTTCTGCAGGTAAGTACAAAGTACAATGGAATGATTGAATCCTGGCTCTGGCTCTTAGTAACTCTGGGACTTGGGGCAAGTTTCTGAAGCTCTCGCTCAGCTCCTTTTACTTATCTCAGGAAATGGAGATAAAAATGCCCATCTTCAGCCATCACTGTGAGGATTAAATGCATATTCTTCCCATAACACTCTTGCCTCCCTGAACTGCCCTACCCGTGCCTCTGCCCCTAATTCCGGACAGTCTGCAGGTCCCCAGAGGATGTCAGTTCATTTGGAAACTGTCTGTGATGACATCGGAGAACCAGGTCCACTATGTCTCCTAGGTACTCCCAAAGAGAGCCCTGGGCGTACCTCTGTCAGAGCTCTTAACATTCAACAATTCACTTCACAAAGTCTAACTGAAAAATGATTATGTGCCAGGTACTTCATGAGGTTCTGGAAATTCAGCAATGAATAAAGCCAGAATGATCTCTGCCCTTGTATTTTGTACACTCTAGTGGAGCAAAAAGAGACAATAAACAAGCAAGCACATAAGAGGAAAAATAAATTCACACAGTGATAAGGGTTATAAGGCAGCAAAGAACAGGGGAGGAACAAGAGACGCTTGAGGAGACAAATACTGGAAATATTCTAGTCAAGGACATGATATTTGAGTTGAAATCTTAATATGGAGAAATAGGCAACCATGTAAACTTACCAGGCTCTTATGAACACTCTGTGTTTTAACTCACTCTTATGAACACTCTGTGTATTAACTCACTTTATTCTCATAACTTCTCGAGGTAGATACTCTTCTTATTCCCACTTTATACATGGGGAGACCAAGGTAGAAAGCCCAAGTAACTAACACGTGATTACAGAGCTTGTAAGTGGTAGAGCTTGGATTCAAACCCAGACAACCTGCCTTTAAAAGCTCATGTTCTCAGCCACTCTGTTATAACAGTCTCTCAAAAAGCACTGGGTATTGCATTGATGCTGACCGTTTACTTGCATGGTTTGTTTGTTTTTTTCCTACAAGACCATGAAGAAATTGACAGATAGAGCTCAGTCCCAAGAACAATGTCCAGCTTTTATGCCCGCAAGTGCATGAATGCATACCTGCAACGAGCAAATCTAGATGAGATAAAGGGTCCTGCTCAGTGCTTAGCATCAGTGATTCAAATGTTAGTTCTTCCTTTCTCCCTTCTTCCCCACCTCCCTGAATTGGATTCATACAGCTTGCTGTTGAACTTGAAGGAACTAGAAGATTTATAGGAGAAGGTGGCGGGGGGATGGGGTGGGGTGTCACCTTCATACTGTATCAAAAAAGAAATTAAGAAAACAAAGTCTTTTAATTTGTTAGCAAGAGATGAAAATGAGTAACTTCAGTGAGCTCTGAAGAAAAACACGTGGAAGCAAGGAGCCTGTGAGGTAATAAATTTCCTCCCTCTAACATAAAAATGATGGCCCCAGTGCTTTAAAGGAAAGCCATTTGGAAAATTTCCATGCATACACATTTTGGGGAAAATGTAGGGAGAAATATGAAGTTAGTTAAATGTCTTTAATAGGTACTTCAAAGTTCTGGACCATTAAATCATTTCCACAGCTTTCCGACTGTTATCACTTCCCAAACATTGCCAAAACCACTCCTTAAAAGGCTGCAATAAATTTGAAAGGCAAATCAGATTTGGAAATTTTGCATGAAAGAGAACTATATCTTGTACCTTAGGAACATTTTTCAATGTCAGCACATAGCTGTCTGCTGCCAAAGATGAGCTTGGGAGCAGTGACCTTTGCGGATGACTTCTCTCTGTTAGCAATTTTTGCCCTACAGGATTCTGGAAGCCTGGTCACAGGAACATTTAAGGATACCAGGTGGTTTTGAAATGCTTGGTTGAGCTGGGTGACTTATCTAGGCCTGAATTTAATATTTGAAAAAAAAAAATAATTCTTCCATGAAGAAAGTGAACATTTATTCAAACTGGATCAGCCAGTGTTCTCCAAAGTTCCTATAATACTCCTGCTTCTCCTAACAAATTTGATGGAAAAGGATGGTGCTATGGACTGAATGTTTGTGTCCCTGTCAAACTTGTGTTGAAATTCTAGCCTCCAAGGTAAAGGTTTTAGGAAGTGGGCCTTTGGAGGTGATTAGGTCAGGAGGGTAGAGTCATCGCCAATGGGATTAATGCCTTTAAAAAAAAAAAAAAAAAAGATTTTATTTATTTATTCATGAGAGACACAGAGAGAGAGGCAGAGACATAGGCAGAGAGAGAAGCAGGCTCCCTGTGGGGAGCCCAATATGGGACTCGATCCCAGGACCCCAGGATCACGACCTGAGCCAAAGACAGACGCTCAAACACTGAGCCACTCAGGTGCCCCTAGGATTAATGCCTTTATGAAAGGTATTCCAGAGAGCTCTGCTGCCCCTTTTGCTTCACAAGTTTACCATGAAAAGACAGCCGCCTGCAAACTGGGAAGCTAGTCCTAGTCAGCAAATCTATGGGGCATCTTGATCTTCTACTTGCCAGCCTCCAGAACTATGAGAAATAAATGTCTGTTGTTTATAAGCCACTCAGTCTATAGTACTTTTTATAGCAGCCTGAGTGGACTAAAGCAGATGGTGGGTCTAAGAAGAAAACAAGGGATCATTCGCTGCGATTTTTTTTTTAAATCCAGTGCCATGTTAAATTTCTTTCTAGTTAAAAGTGTAAAGTGTCACGAGCGAGAGTCATCCGGCCCGAGCAACTTCTGTCTCTAATGCTTTGTTTACCTCTAGAAGACGCACTAAAAATGTTAGCAGTTGCTCCAGCAATGTTAGGATGCGACCTCTCTGCTAAATTGACTCTCTTAGGTGGGCATAGTTTTAAGACAAAGGTAGCATTTTATACAGTTAAGCACCTAGCATTCACACAAAGGACCTGGTAATGATGTATATTTAATCTCTATTATCAACCCATTTTGGAACTCTAAAGAATGGAGACTACTTAAGTAGTAAAGTAGCACAAATGGAGCAAAAGGGACAGGAAGAGAGCACACGTGCTGTGGCCCACCATCTCCTGTCTGAGAGATGACAATTAGTTGTGGGAGCAAGCACTGGACACCAAGCGGAGGTAGGGCAGTGGATGCAGGGGATACGAAATAAATACTACCAATTAATTAGTGTTGCAGTTAGAAATGGTGGTCCCAGCTTGCAGCTCGTGCCTTGCACATAGTAGATATTCCAGAAATCTTTTCGCAGATTTATTTATTTGTTTGAGAGAGAAAGAGAGAGAGTGGGGAGGGGGTTAGGGGGTTGCAGAGGGTCAGAAGGAGAAGAAGGAGACAGGGTCCAAGTTGACTCTTCCCTGAGCCTGGAGCCCATGGAGGGGCACGATCTCAAGACCCTGAAGTCATGACCTGGGCCGAAACCTCGAGTCAGATGTTTAACCAACTGCATCACTCAAGTGCCCCCAGAAAGTTTTTGACACACTGATTGCCTGAATACTTAGCCCAAAATGCTGGAAAGGAAAAAAAAAAAAAAAAAAAAAAGTGTTTCTCATGATATTGTTGTTAATTTGGAAGAGAGGGTGTGACAAAGGAAATGAACTGGTACAGATGTTAGATACAGTTAATGGTTTATAGATCATCTTGAAGTGTAATCACATGAAAGGGTGCAGCTCTGAATCATCCTGTTTCCCTGCACTCACCCCTTAGGTGGGCAAAGCACAGTCCACCGTAGAGCATTCACAGCCTTCATAGATGCAGGTTGAACAGCAGGTGGCAGCAAAGGACACTGTAAGAGAAACTGACTCCCGCAAGCACATTTGGAGGAATTTGAGAAAACTTCCCATTTTTGATGGGCTGCAAGTAGAAAAGGCACTCAAAGGTGATTGCTTTCCTACCTCTAATAAAGCGTCTGATGTAAGAAAGGCAGCTATTGGCAAGGTTGATCGTGACAACCAAGTTTAAATGCTTTTCTGTCCTTTTAATCACCTTTTGATGAAATGAGAGGATTGCAAAAGCTTACTGAAAATACAAGTATCCTACAGCAAAGCCTAACTAATCCTCTTATGAAATGGACATTTATGCTGAAGGGAGATTTTTGTAATAAGACATGACATGCAATATTTATTATAAAAATTATCATTCAGACCAGCATGGAAATATGCCAGTTGGAAGATGATTTGTCTCTTGGCTCAGAAGAAATATTAATGGAAGGGCATTAATATCCTTCAAAGAAATGATATAAGTAAAGAAAACATTAAAGCATCATTAGGTGTAGATGGGCTTCTTGAGAATGTGATAATGGCATGAGAAAAAAGAGCACAGAGTCTCGGATCATCTTAAAGCATCCAAAAATAGGAATAATGAAAAATTTATGAAGAAAAGAATGTACATTAATTTAATGGAGGTGGAGATTAGTGGGGAGGGAAGAAATATGACAACTTGTAAATATTCGTAACACAAGGCACCTACTTACAAGCAAACACCAGAGGTACTTCGCCATCAAGACCAGTTTCTAGGTTCCCAAGAAAACCAAAGTGATGATCCTAGTAGATCAGTTTTTGTGGAAGACTGCACTTTATTTCTTTACGTCTCAACTTTGATATTATTTGTTTTAGTTGGTGCCTAATTAGACTGGTGAGTAATGCGTGGAGTTGAGAGTTTCCCAAGATTCTTAACATAATTGAGAAAAGGAAAGGCATATGGTAGAATGATTTTAGGTTATGCCATCATGCCCACTGGGTTCCCAATGTCATTTCAGATCTAGAGTAACTATCTGATGTTGTCCAAGTTATAAAATTCCTAGTCACAGTTTTTTTTAAAGATTTTATTTATTTATTCATGAGAGACAGAGAGAGAGAGAAAGAGAGAGAGAGAGGCAGAGACACAGGCAGAGGGAGAAGCAGGCTCCATGCAGGGAGCCCGACACGGGATGCTGGATCTCCAGGATCACGCCCTGAGCCGAAGGCAGCACTAAACCCCTTAGCCACCCAGGGATCCCCCTAGTCACAGTTTCTTGAATGTAAAGTGGGTGTATAAGAATACCAGGCTGTGTGAGAATTAAATAAGACAATGTGTCACAATGCTTCCATCATAAATTACTTAATACATTTTATTTCTTTTCTCTCTGCAAGAACATTTACAAAGATACTGAGGTATTTTAAGGAATGTCTCCAAAACATTCCAAATTAGCTAACAGCCTTAGTGTGGAAAATATCTAATTGTAATATTTTGCCTTTATGGAACAAAATCCCTCAGAGGATTACCACGGTATGACAAGGGCAGATACAAATAGAGCACGGCAGCTGAAGTAAAGATGACCACACTGCAGCTCCCACTGGGTCACAGTTCTCTCTTCCAGCCACAAAGACTATCTAGTGAACTTCTGAAAGAGAGCCTTTGCTTCGTCTCACAGTCTTTGAAAAAGAGATTTATCCCTTTCTGGTCAGTTGTGGGCAGGTGGATGGTTGGGGTGGTTGGAGTCAGACTGGGTTCCAGAGTGAAAACACGGCTGCCCAGTTGCAGGTCTATAGCTGGAGACGGAGTTCTCGGACTGAGTGTCATGAAGTGAACCATTACCCTCAAATGTGTCTACTACTACCACTACTATTGCAGCACACACATTCGTGCATACTCACTCACATTTTTTCTTTGTATCTCTTATATTACCATGTAAGTTACCACAAAATGAAAGCAAATTATTTATGGACACTTGTTATTTTGCTTAAACATTACAGTTGAGTTTTTTAAAAAAGAAACTATGAAAAATAGCATTTTTGGAACCACGTTGCCAAAGATATTGTGAAAATCTTAAATATCAGCAAGACTTCAAAGCAAGTCCCTTGATCAAACTGGTACTTATTTACTAGGAAAAATTCATGAGGCTGGGAAGCATAACACAGATAAGGCAGTTCTGAAGTTGCTGTCATGGATGAGGTATGGGGTGTGAACAATTTCAGTGCTATGCCTTTGAAATGTTTGTTTTTAAAGCAACTTTTAAAAATATCTCATGGTGAAAAAATATATTTATCTTATATGGTTGATATTTTACCTTCCTACTTAAAAAATCTTAATACGAATTATGAATGTTAACGTAACTATAGATCATCTAAATGCAATATTATGTTGTGATTCTTGATGGGGATACAGTGAAAACTTTACATTCTGTTGCTGTTTACAATTTTTTTTCTGCTTCCCTTTGAGATATTTCATCTCTAATTGCTTCCTCCAAACACAAGCTTCTGCTGATACTAATAATCGCCAGGCTTCCCTGCTGAAGTTTCTTCATCTCACCTGATTCTTGAGAACTGGCATCCAGAAAAAGTTTCAATGATTTCATGCAGAGGTCCCTCAAAAGGCAATCACAAATCTCTGCTCACTACTTAGCCAGAGGCAAAAAAATTCAGCTCTTTATTCCCTCCTTCATAGCAGTTCATTTGTGGAGACCATTACAAAACATTGTAAAAAAAAAAACTATCCCTAGATTGTAGGCTTAAGGGTTAGATTGGGTGAATAGGGATAATAAGTTGTCTAATTTTATTTGAACGTGTTATGTTAGTGATATGTATATACATTACCATACATACATCTATATATAGGTACGATTATATACATACAATTTTTTGAGACCATGTAAAAGTTTCTATGCTGTGACAAAAAGAAAAAAATCACATTTCAAAAATCTAGATTTATAATAGTAATTGTCCTTTAGGAGACTGGATAGAACAAATAATGACAAATACATCTGCAACTTTTCCAGGGACATTATTCCGTGCTTTTTTTTTTTTTTTTTTTTTTTTTTTTTTGTAGTTGTGCTTTTGGCTTACAAATTCACTAAGTCTATAAAGAGCCTTAAGATTATCCTATGGAGGGGGGGGGGGGCACCTGAGTGACTCAGTGGTTGAGTGTCTATGCCTTTGGCTCAGGTCTTTAATCCCCGGGGTCCTGGGATCGAGGTCAGCATCAAGCTCCCTGCAGGATGCTGCCTCTACCTCTGCCTATGTCTCTGCCTCTCTCTGTGTGTCTCTCATGAATAAATAAATAAAATCTTTAAAAAAGATTATCCTATGGGATACTCCACTTATTAAAGAGGAAACTGAGACACAGTTTGATTAAAAGATTTGCCCAAAGTGAGATAGCAGTTTCCTGCAGATTGGAAACTATAATCCAGTCCTAGCTTTGAACCAACTCCTGTTTCTAACCCTTTCATAATTTTAAGTTCATATTAATATGATATTCACCATTTTACTGAAGTTCTCACTTATCCCAGGAAAGAAGAAAACAAGAACTGAGTCTCAAATGTCTTAAATTATTTCAAGATACAATCTGACATTAAAATGCAGAGCAGAATAATAATAATAAATAAAACGCAGAGCAAAGGTTCCCAATAATCTGAAAAAAAAATCTTTGAAGTAACATCTGCCAAGTAGCCTTGCGATAATGACCAGCTCATGGTTTTCTAAGTACCTTTAGTAAATATCAAAGCATATATATACATAAAGTCAGTGTTAAGCCAATTACCTTTTTCACTTGCACTGCAACCAGTAATTATTTTGGGAAGTCCTGGAAATTCTCAAAAGTTGGTTCTGTTGAACAAGGGGTAGTGGAAGGGGAGGTGGGGGGGAGGATGGGGTGACTGGGTGACAGGCACTGAGCGGGGCACTTGACAGGATGAGCACTGGGTATTAGATTATATGTTGGCCAATCAAGCTCCAATAAAAAATATATATACATACATTAGGGATCCCTGGGTGGCTCAGCGGTTTAGCGCCGCCTTCCACCCAGGGCCTGACCCTGGAGTTCCAGGATCGAGTCCCCCATCGGGCTCCCTGCACGGAGCCTGCTTCTCCCTCTGACTATGTCTCGGCCTCTCTCTCTTTGTCTTTCTTGAATAAATAAACTCTTTAAAACAAAATTCATTAAAAAAAAAAAATTGGTTCTCTTCCCTGACTGCACATTATATTATCTGGGGGAAGAAAAAGATGCCCGAGTCCCACCTAAAACCAAGGAATCAGCATATCAGAACCCCTGATAGTGTGTGTGTGTGTGTGCGCGCGCGCGTGTGCACGGTCAGGGCTAGAATCACTGACTCGCCCGGTGATTCGGTGGGAGCCTCAGCCCTATGCCGCCGTAATCCACTAAGGGACAGCATCAGACCACGAAACTCCGGCGAGCCTCCAGGGCGTCTCTTCCCCTCCGGTCGCACTAGGGGGCGCTCGGGCACCGGATTCACTCCCGGCCACCTCTCCTCCCCCAACTCCAGAGGTAGCGCCGCGGAAAAGGCATTCATTTCGTAGGCCTTGGGGAGGGGGGTGGGGTAGGAAAGACAGAGAATTGCCCTTTACGTATTCCTACATCCGACGGCCCGCAGGTATTTGCTTAAACAGCAATACCCCCAAAGTAGGCTTTTCAGAGCTTCTGGCTCAGTGGCAGCTTCTCCTCCGGACTCGGGAAAACTTTCCTGCAGGGAGAAAATCCGGGCCCGGCGACGGGGTGGGATGGTTTACGGCTCTGGATCTTGAGCGGTTCACAGTTCAAATAAATCTTGGTGAGCAATGGAGAGCAATCTCAGTATTAATCTCGTGTAATTAGCGTTATAACCCTCAGCAGCCTAAGAACCATTAAAGACAAAGCTTTATGCAAATAGCCCTCCCCCGACGGCCCCCCTCCTTTCCGGCTGCCTTCCCTGCCCCCTCCCCGCTCCCCAATCGCGTGAGCCTTGTTTGAAATGACAGGGCACACTGGGTACCTTAAATCGTAAAGTTTGTTTGTTTGTTTGTTTTTTCTTTAAAATACAAAAGTGAAGAAAGGAGAAACAGCAGCAACCCAAGGAAGAGAGGGGCGTGTGCAGGCTGAGGCTATTAGGGTTCAGCCTCGGGGGAATTGGCACCTGCCTTTGGCAGCCAGTGTTGTCCAGTTCAGGACAGACCCCAACGCGTGGGAAGATTTAGGAGCCGGGAGGTGGCATTTTTCTAGAACCCGTGGCTGTAGGGGCCCACACCTATGCTTGGCCGTTCTTCTGGAGGAAGGGGCAGCTCTCCGGAGCCACCCCAAGGACTCACTCTGCCCTCCAGACGCGCACTTTTCGCGGGCAATCATCTTGAACTGAGTCCTCAGCTGAGAGTCGCCGCTAAAAGAAAATAGGGCCTCCAAGGAGGAGGAGAGTGTGGGGAATCTCAACACACACCTCTTTACTTGCACTTGTCTGTGGGGGGGGGGGGGGAGCAGGGGAGGGGGAGGGAGAGCGGTGCGCACGGAGGCCAAGGTGCGCGCACAGCCGGGCGCACACGCCGGCACAGACACCCAGCCAAGGGCGCGCAGAGCCCCTGCCTGGCTCTGGATTATCTGCTCTGTGTTTACTGTTTCGGAGGGCTTTACGTGAAACGAATAAATTTTTACTTGCTCCCAGGGACCGGCTTGTTGTTTTATGGCATGTATTTAAAGCCTCTTTTGTCGGTGTTGAAATGGTCCAAGCTCCCAAATACTGTGCAGGGCTATGAGCTAGGAATGCCGAAAAGCAATGAGCATCACCGGTGAGGGGAAAATGCGGTGGGGAGACGAGCCCGAGTCTTTCCCTACACACACACACACACACACACACACACACTACTTGCTTTTCTTTTTCACAAACCAGAACGTAATGTTGTTTAATGTCTTATGCAGAGGGCCAAGGGAATGCAGTCTAGAGCATTATACCTGAAATACTGCAGGCATTGAAGAATTTCTACAGAAACCGTATTCTGATTAAAAACAAACCTCAATACAAATCTATTTGTCCTCCTTCCATCTGTATCCGCTTAGGGTTTATTCCTTCCCTTTCTGACTTCTTCTCCCCCCTCCCCCCGAAAGGTAAGCATCACGCTAGGCGAAAGTTAAGATTTGGCCCTTTCAACCCGTAATAGCTGTCGTCTCTACACTTTGTTTATAAAATGGAATAAGAATGGGAGGGGGACTTAATTTAACGGCACAACGGGGCTATATAAATACAATATTCATTTTTTAAAACTGAAGTGGATTTGGTTTACTCTGAAGAACAGTAATTCAAACAGCACCTATCTGCCCCAGATAGAGTAGCTATGCACATCTATACAGGCAAGTTTGAAATTTAGAACAAGGCTTTGATTTATTCCCTTTCTATCAGTGATTAATGTCCCTTAATTAGCTAATCTCAAAGCCATTATTTACAACCCGGGCAGACAAAGGGAAAACTGATGATCCAACACTTAATGCCAGTTTGAAATTTTGAAGCAACAACAACAAAAAAATGCTTCATTCAGACTGGAGTCCTTGGTCTTTCAAATGAACCTCGAAATAACAAAGAAAGCTCCAAAATATTTAAAACCAAAAATGAAATAAAATAATCAAGAACAAATTTAACTCCACCCCCATCTCAATCACAGCCCTCCCCTTTTCCCCCAGAAATCGTTGCCTGGAGCAATTTGAAAACGCAGCTATTTAAACAGAAACGGAATAGATTCTTTGTATCTTCTTTCCACTTAAAAATCTAGAAAAGTTCTCAATTTTGGTGGTTGTGGGGAAGGGGTTTATAGCTGAGTTTTCCAAAGTCGTTTTCGAGGTGGCGGGGGGGAGAGGAGTTTTTGTTTTTGCAAGAGCAGAGTTTTCTTTTTGTACTTTCCCTAGGCGGGCGTTCAGGGCTTGGGACCAGGCTTACTTCTCAAGATCGGGTGCCCCAGGCACTCTCCAGTCGGGGGGTCGTGCAAGCCTGTTAGCACCCGAGCAAAGCCGAGGTGTTCGGGATTTTTTTCTTTTAACTGTGCTCCCCAAGGGGCCGTCCTCTCGGCGGCTCAATTTCAAGTGACCCTTAAAACTCCTCTCTGGTTAGAGCTGCAGTTCCTCCGGTCTTTCGTGGTAGAAAACCAGAGAGATCGGGTATCCTGGGGGCTTTCGGAACCTCTTTTTGGGGGGGGGGGCTCGAGGAGCCAGAGATAGCTGGCTTGGGTTGCCGAAAAACACCCAGGAAGGGGCGGAGCGGGCCGAGGCCGAGCCGGGGCCTCGGCGCTCCACTGGGGGGTCGCCGCGGGTCGCCGCAGGCCGAAGGGGTCACCTCGGCAGTGCGGCCGCCTCTGCCCCCTGCAGACCCCGCAGTGAGGAGGGCACCCCCACGTCCGCGCTCAGCCCCACCATTTACTCCCGGCAAAACCGTCCCATCGTCGCATCTCGGGTCCTTTGTGCGCTTGGGCACGTTCGGAAATAGAAAATATCCAGAGACCAGGACCCGCGGAAGGGTCCCGAACTAAGCAGGGCCTCGAGAGGCCTCCCATCCGAGGGCTGGGGACACACGCTCTAGATGGGCTCGGGCACCCCAGAATTCAAGAGCTGACTGGGAACAGAAAAGAGGCCTCCTGAAACCGGAGCGTGCCCTTCAGGCTGCACGATAATGGGATTAGAAATCCCGGGTGGAAAGTAGGCGGCAGAGGAGCAGAGGCAAAAGACGCGGGACCCGAGCCCACCTAGGGCGGGGGGAGGACGGGCTCCAGGCGAGTGCGCGCGTGTGTGCGCGCGTGTGTGCGCGCGTGTTTGGGGGTGCCCTGGAGGGCGGGCGGGCGGGAGGGAGGGAGAAGGTAAAAGGAAGCCGGGGAGCGAACAAGGAAAGGCGAGAGCGCCCCGTCTCCTTTGTCTGAGAGCACCCGCGTCCCAAATCGGAGGAACGAGGCCGTCATTAGCGCTCTGACCCGGAGCAGAGACGCATTAGAGAAATGAGGAGAGAACCCGCACCTCCTCGCCCGGTTTATTCGCTTTCCTTGCAATCCCTCGGCCTCGAGCTTCCCGTCGCCTAAGCTTTCCCCCCATCTCCCTCCTCCGCCCCTGCCACAGACAATGCGCCCCGGCAGAGAGGGGAGGGAAGGAGGGAGTCAGGGAGAGAAAACCAACAAGCTTTTCAGGGTAAAAAATAAACCTGCGGATCCAGATTACCAACATGTTTTCTCCATTTGCATTGACTTATTTGGAAACAGTTGTTGGGGTGATCATTTCGCCTGAGAGATTAACTGTTAAAGTCTCAAAAGTTCCCAGTGGTTGTGGAATCCTGCTTGTAAAAATACAGATTTTTTTTACGTTTCTCCCCCCCCCCGCCCCCCACCCCCGCACTTGCCCCAAAAGAAACCCCCGAGAATGCGCTTTGGTCTTGGGGACTGAGGGCGTGGCGGACAGACAGCTGTTGAATCCAAACAAAGACTATATGGGATCCAATGCCGTTTGGGGTTCCATCTGGGAGGATTTTTCATCTCCTTCTTCCCATTCCAGGGGAAAGGAAGGGATTAGGAGTGGCCTGGTCAAAATTGTGCGTTTGTGTCAGACAGATGGAACCGGAAAGAATGAACCCTAAGCAACAAAAGGATAATTGAGATTTGGTTTCTGGGTGTGTAAATTCGGAAAGGAAATAAGCAAGGAAGCTATACATATACCACTGCTGGGGAGATAGCTACAATATTGATTCATAAATGAATCCATCTCTTCCTTCTCTACCTTTCTTTCATCTATCAAAAATTGTAGTCCCATCTAACAAGCTGCCAGGGAAGCCAAAACTGCAGAACGTTTTTGAGGAACAAGGCTTGAAATCTGCCTGAAACTAACAAAGCCACCGGCCAGCCCACCAGTCAGCCAGGGCGCCTCTCTCTCTCTCTCTCTCTCTTTCTCCCCCCTCCCTCCTTTCCTCCCACTCTCTCTCTCCCATCTTCTTCCAGCTAGCCTCGCCCCAATTAGCTTCCTTCCAACAGCAAGTCAGCCATACACCTGCTGGAGGAATGGTGATTTGGGTGGCAGGAGGTGGTGGGTTGGTTCTGAGCAATCCACCAGGGCACAGTATCAAGCCTGACTATGACCCCTGTGGGTTCCTCTTGAGGAATATATTGGAGCCAAGAGCTGGGCAGGCTTTCCTCTGCCTGAGTGAGTCATTGCCTGTTGTCACTTTCGGTTTCTCTTACCAACCAGCCAGAGTCACCCTTTTTCCACTATCTCCTCTCAGAGCGGTTCTATTCTTTGCGGAGTTTGCAAAGCTCTCCTACTGACTTAGGGTATGCAGGGTTCAAAATGGAGAGAACAGAGTGGATCTAAAGAAAAGGAGGGCCCCACTGGAGTTCTGCTTTTTAAAATTTTAATTTTATTGACACATCTTTGAAAGGTTTGTTTTTTTTTTTTTTTTTTTTTTTTTTTTTTTTTTTTTTTTTTTTTTTTTTTTTTTTTTTTGAAAGGTTTGTTTTGGTATAATTCGAGGCTGCCAATTCCAAATACAAATAGACGGACACACACTGTGTATATCAGATGTTGGGAATAAAAATGGTTTATTGATTGAAATAATAGAGGCATTATTTTGATTTGTCTTGACATGAATGCTGATTTATAGAGCTCTTCCCACATTGATTTCTTCTTGTAGTCCAGACACATGGAAATGATAAAAATCTCACCCAAACTCACCTTGGTGCTAATCAAGAGTGCTCGATGCACATTATAAATCTGATATTATATTTATTGCTTATCTTTATTTGAGGGGTTAGTCCCCGTCCGAAGATTGTCCCCTTTCAAAAAAAAAAAAAAAAACTTTTCAAATGCATCTGTTTTCACTTTGCACTTTCAACGGGCTGGAGCAGACAATAGTGTGAAAAACATCTGAAAATATGAGGCGACAGAGCTGCATGTGTGTTTCATTTCTGCAGTGTTGGGGGAGAAAATAACAAAAGAAACACACTACACACACGCACACACGCACACACACTGGTGCAGGACCGCAGCACAAAAGGCTTGCTGACCCAGCGCTAACATACAAGACAAATTAAAGAACGGGGCAAAGGGAAGGAGGGGCTAGGGCGGCCGGGGGCCGGGCAATTTGGAAAGAGATCAAGGGCAAACAATAGTTAAGAAATTGGACTTGGGTAGAGGAAACGCAGGGAGAGAAAGTTAAGTGTCTAGGACTGGAACTCACGTCCCTGAGGATGGGGAGAAGAAGTTTTCTTCAAACACAGAGTTTTCCTTTACTGCCTGATAAAAGAAAAATAATCGTAGAGCAAACACAAATGCCCCAAACAAAAGCAACCAGGCTCCCAGACCCAAAACCCAAAGCCCAGTGGTCTCTGTTTACTTAATCTCAGAGTCACGGGGGAAGCCGATCTGGCCCCAGAGTCATCTTAGGACACGCTGCGGGGAGACTGAGGAACGCTTCTCCGAGAAGGGGCGCGAATTAAGGAGGCAGGACTACAAAGGCAGGCGTGAGATGATCTGGTTATTAGCATGGTCGCCCCCCCCCGCCCCCCCCCCCCAGCCCTAGGATGACTACCTAAAAATAAAGGCCGGTTGGTAAAAGGGGACGAGATTTCGTCGGAGTGAGAGCATCAGAGGCTGCGCGGCGACTCGCCGGGGGCAGCGCGCCCGGGGCTGCGGGAGCCGCGGCCGAGCCCGGGACCGTGCGCCGCGGAGCAGCCCGCCCGCCCGCGGGGACCGGTCGCTCCTGCACGCGGGGCCGAGGGGACTCCTGCGGGGGAGGGGGGGGGGCTCCAGCGGCGAGAGGGATGCCCCGGATTCCCGATCCCTGGGTCCCGGGTCTCTGCCTCTGTTTCCCCCCACGGCCCCGAGGATGCGCCTGGGCAGGAGAAGTCCCGTGTCCCGGGGGCGTGGAGGGAGGGGGGGGACCGCCCCCGCACCCCTGCACTGAAGAGCCAGCTTCGCTTCTGCTGGCTCTGCAGACCACTGTCTTATTTTCACTAGGGTTTGCATTTGTCGCTCAGCCCGTTGCTGCCGCAGAGTCACTCGGGGGTCCCCGCGTCCCCGCCGGGGTGTCCCTCCCGGGACGCCCGCCCCTGACCCAGCGGGGGGCAAGCGCTGGTTCCCGGGTGCGGCCCCGTCTCCGACTTCGCGGGGCCGGTGCCCTCCTGAAGCTCACCTCAGGCAGTCGCGGGAAATCCCGGTCCACTCGCTGGCTTTCGTCCCCGTGGCAGGGACGGGGTCGCCTTCGACCCCCGAGGCTGCCTTCTCCGGGCGAGTCCCAGGGTCAGCGCGCATTTCTCTACACGGCGCGCTTCGGAGATGGAGAGAGCGAGCTTTCCCTTGCACACCGTCTGCCGACAGCCCCTTTGCGTTCGGGAATCCTGTTCCCCCTCCCCACACGTACGCACACTCATTTTATTTTTAATAAATGATTTTAAAAATCAAAACAAACCTCTGAATCAGTCCGCCCAATTTTATGCTCCGTCTCCTCTGTGTCTGTGTTACACTCTCTCTGCCAATCGATGGGAAAGAGCGTGTAGGGGCATTTGCAATTTCCTTTGTCACTTGCCACTCTCGGTGTATAGGTTTTACATATCATTTGTTTACCAAATCAGTTCGTATTTTCTTAGCCCAGGCTCCGGGATTTGCATTCCTGGATTAATTGATGGCCCTGTACTCAAAGGACTGGACGTTCAGCGGAGCCACCTGATGCAGGGAGGGTCAGATCGCATGAGGGCACTACCAGGCGGCTGCTGTGACAGACCCGGCCCTCTGCAGGCTCTGCCTTAGAAGCTCAAAGTGCCCTCTGCCTTCCTAGGATTAAAAAAGCAACCACAGCAACAACAACGGTAAAAAATCCCAATAGAGTTTGAAGAAGGGGTGGGGTGCTTAATGTCTTCGTAGCCTCTGTCCATCTCTAGGCGGTAGGAGATACTCAGTTTCACTCCTCCCGGCTCTGCAGAGAATATGTCTTCCCTTCAGTTCTCCTGGCCATATGATGCCTACCTGCATTCTGATCTCCACTAAGTCTCAGGTTCCTTATTGGGTCTCACTGGTTTATCGATTTCTTCACTAGATTAAATCACGATGCAATATAGCTGAGTGATGTGGAGTTTGTGGATGATCCTATTGTTGCCCTAATTAAAGTTCCCAAGGTAAGACGTTTTTGAAATGGTGTTTGGCCATGGTGGCTTCCTCATGATGATCTTTTGGTCTAATTCAGTTTAGCTTTGATATCCTGCCACTGGAACTTAAAATCCTGAGACTCTCAAAATTACTATGCAAGTGCTTGGCTGCCAATTTCAGGTTTCCTGGCAACGCTACCGTAGGCCATCTGATGGCAAACTGGACCAGATGACCACTTGTCCATCTCTGAAGAAAATCAGAGTCCACCCACCAGTCAAACAACTGGCATCTCAAAATGTATGAAGAGTTTTGTCTATTTCAGCAGATTATCAGATTCTGTGGCATTTGAAATTTATAGAAAGTAGTCATGAGATATATTTTGGAGACAAATTTAAGATCTGCTTGGTCATTTATAAAGGTAACTTTGAGTGCAGTGTCTTTTTACACCCAGCTTTCAGCTGTAACAAGGGACAGTAAGGTGAGGTGGTAATGCCATCTGAGATGCTAAGGGCAGCGTGCTCACAGATAAACAAAACAAAGCCCCGAGGCAACGACTTTACTTCACAGCACAGCTGTTCCCCTGGCTTCAAGGTGGTATCTTCTACTCATCATTATTAGTGAACACAAATTTCCCTTATCTAAGATTATAATAAACACTGGCAGATCAATGCTACAGGTGGCCTGGGATGTCTTTTCTTTCTTTGTAAAAAAAGAACAATGGATAGAAAACCCTCCTGATGTTCCATAGTGTTGTCTTTTTTCTTAATCAAGCAGAAATGAGTTAATAACCAGAATTTGAAAAAAGCAACAAATGATTGCCCTCCAAATATTAAGCTACAAATCAGTATATAATGGATCTCAGAAAAGAAAAAAAAAAGAGAGGGAGAAGCCCTTCCAGCTGACAAAGATGAGATTGTAACTAATTTTGATTGGAGGACTGGCAAAAGAATGATACGCACAAATGATGATTTGTCCTTATCCGGTCACTAGTCAAGTAAGAAGAGATTTCGGTCAAGGAAATTCTAGTCCAACTCCCTTTATTACGGAATCATGTTCACGAAGTAACTTTCTGATTATAATTTAGCTTGCTGTGTGTGTGTGTGTGTGTATAAATATGTATATATGCATATATATATGCTAAGTTATGGGAATGTGAATATTTAGGTCTCCGAGATATTATATTTATATTTATGTCAGTGGACATTATGGTTTTAACATTGGTCTTCATAACTTTGGTCAAAGAAATTCTACTCTGAGAGAGAGTCACTCTTAATTTGCCGAGAAATAAGATTCCCGAGCCTCCAAGACGGGAGAAGGATCAGCTTCAGACTATAAGGAGCTTTCCTAGAAGGGCAGCCAGCCATGCCTTTTGGCAATGGCCTGTTACATCTTCCTGGTAACAATTGCACCTCATTGGCTGTCAACTCAGATTTCAACAGACAGCAACTTTGCCCCTTTAGCCTCCGTGCCTAGGACCTATCAGTGACTAAGAATTATTTCCTAAATGAACAAAATAAAATACCATAAGCCCCCCTACTTTTTATCAAAAATTAATTCATCTAAACTATTCTCAAAATTAATCATAGCTTTGGTCTCCAGCAAATCTGGAAGTCATTTAGTTTGATATTTACCACTGTAATGTATTGTGTCCTTTTATGCTTTAATGCAATTTAATTGAATATTCTTGAGACGCTAAATTCTGCTATGTGGTGAGCACATGCATTTTATTATTTTATAGACTTTGTTCCTAATTTTATTAACCCTTGTCTTTCCTCAGTGAAAGAAACTACCACATTTATTTAGCTATCCTCAGGAAAACCTTCATCTCTTGATTGTAAATGCTTCCTTCCCATCCTTAACATTTTCTGTTAGATTTTTCTAGTGTGGCAGACAATATTGCATCCACTACTTTAGAGATGAAGACATCTAAATTTTCTAAAAGTTTAACTGTAGGGTTATTGGGGGATTAAATCAGATAAAGCATGTCAAAGATTTGGCACAGTGTCTAGCCCTCAGTGCTAAGAAATACATTAGTTGCTACCATTTTTAGCATAGAAATGCTCTGGCTGAAACTTTTAAGGGATGGAGTATATTGACACCTGTTTCTTTTTCTTTGCTTGTAGCTAAGAGCTTAGCTTTCTACCTCTTATAAATACATTTGAAGTTATTTTTCCATAAATACATTTTGTTAAAGTTGTTTATGCTCAGGGATTTAATGTAAACGGTAGAGATTGGCACTTGCACTATGCAACTCTTTTTACAAATTATTTTAAACAAAGTTAAAATAAGGTATAATCCATCATTGATCTCTTGGTGACCTCATTTTTCACACGTCTCTGCTCATAGATAGTTTTACTTACCCTTCTCTGAATTATGGAGTTGTAAGAAAACTTGAAGATCAAAGAATTGTGGGATCATTGCATTTCAACCAGGTATGAATTTACATACATCTGATACCTAGAATCTAAGCTAATTCTTTATTCATCCATGGTAACTAAGCTATTTTCTTTTTAAACGCTCTTACAAAAGTCCCTTTAAAAATCTACTTAAATTGTATCTCCCAATTTCCTTTTCTTCACATACTTTTCCAGTCCTCTTAAAAATGTTTTCCTATTAATGGGTCATGATTTCTTCTTATGGATTTTATGCTGCCTTTCCTCTAAGAGCTGATGCCTGTTTTTTTTTTTTTCTTAAACTGATCCTCTGCATTTGAATATATTGTCTCTAATTGCTAAGATACTATTTAAATACAAAACTCTCTAGTTTTCTCTAGATAATTTTTATAGATGGCATTTGTGCTAGCAATCCATCAGAACTGCAACTCATAAGGATTTATATCAGAAATTATATACTGTCACCTAAAATATCTCAAATTCATATTATGTTTTTAAAAATATTTGAATGAGTATCATTCCATTCAGGTGGTTTGTTTATGAGCTACCTCTTAATTAAGACTTTACTTTTCCATCCTGTTAGAACTACCATGACTTTGACACTCTCCAAAAATTTCAGTAAATTTCCAGGCAAAGAAGTTCTTCAGTTATACCATCAGTTTTTTCTTTCATCTCAAGTGCAATTTTGACAGATATTTAAACTATGCGAAAGGATGAAAAAAGTCACAAAACAGGAATCTGAGGATTTGGACCAAGCTTTGTCATTATAATTTGCTGTGTGACTATAATGAAACCTCGAAGGTTTGTTCATTTCTTTATCTGTTAAATGGGGATAATAATTGTTTCTTCCTCACTAGGACTTTCTTTTTTGCAGTGTGTGTGCATGTGTGTGCATAGGAAAGAGAGAGAGAGAGAGAGAGAGAGAGAGAGAGAGAGAGTCAAGTTAGACCATAACTTAAAGATCCAAGGAAGGAGAAGAAAACTATTGCTTTTGACCACCTTTTCTAGACCAAATCCTGTGTTAGTCATGCTAAATAAATTATTCCAATCAATAGTATTATCACTTCTGTTCATAAAATATATATTTGAGAAATTATTCCATCCAAATGTCCAGCTTGCTACTTTCCTCTCTATCTGGCTCCATGTTGCCAGTCAGGTTCTGATATGTTGACTTTGATTTTCATAATAGCCTATGCTTGTTTAGGGGATGTGATAGCCTCTCTTGTAACCAGTAGGAAATTGATTATTATATATGTCTCTAGAAACTTTTTTAATGGTAATTCTTCTAATTTTAGAGCTAGGACCTTTGCTTTAAAAGGTTTTAACTTTGCTCAAATGTTTGTTGATTTTTGGCTGTATGCTTGTCTTCATACTTGAATTTTCCTATTTTTTTGTGGACATATCTTGCCTTCAATGGTCGCAAGGAAGGTTCAGACTATGTTGTAGGGTGGTGTGTAAGTAGTCCATCTCATGAGCTCAAAATATCACTGTTGTCTTTGGGTGCACCTTGCAAGAGGATGTGGCACTATTCCTCCGACTCAAGCATCCTCTGGCACTGGGGACAAATGTTGTCGCTGCCCCCTTTGCCACAGAGGTTTTGGACTGTCTAGCTACCTGGTCCCCAGATGCCCCCAGCATCACAGCAAATTCACAGGGGCACTATGGGATATTTTGAAATTTCAAGAGAAACATAGTGATATTCACTATCTGGCAGACACCTTGAAAACTACCAGGTCACAGTTTCAAATTCAGATCGTCGTGCCACATTCCTTTAGATGATACCGTATTTTTGTGAAGCTGGTATTTTGGAGTTTGCTGTGAATAAAAGCAATTGCTATGTGAAAATTAATGTGGGATAAGAAAGAAGGATGACAGTGTCTCATCTGATTCCAAGATTTGAAAAGTGGTATAGTGCCCAATACGTTTATACACATCCCATTAGTAAATATTTGTGATTGCTTAAGAATGAAATAAAAATATATTTCTCTTTCAGTTGTACGTGTTACCTTTTTAAGTGGCTATTGTTAAGACAGAAATACTTCAATTGTTTGTACCTACCTACTTAATAAATTGAACTATTAGGTATTTCTTCAGAGCAGGATTAAAAAATTACTGAGACACTAAGAGGGGTGTGAACAGAAAAGATTTAGGAACCTCTGGTCTTAAATTTTCCATCATGGTCTCCCAGTTACGCTGATGATCTGCCTAGAACTATTTCCCAAGTCTTGTCTCTGTTCTCTAAAACTAGAGTAGCCCTGAAACTGCTGTCAACATCTGCATCAGTTCTAAGCTGTTGTTCCCCCAGGTTTCTTTTCCTATCTACTTTCAGTGATTCAGAAAAGTTTCTGTTCTACCAATATCAGCCCTTAGTTCTCCAAGGATAGTAAGCATTTTCATTGGGGGATGGGACGAGATGATGGAGGTTGAGACGCAGGCGGGAGGAAGTGATGCCTTGTGTTTAGCTTATCATTTTTAACTTATAAACCACAGTGGAGTCTTTAGGTAACTTTTTGGTCTAGATAAATAAGAAAAAAAAACTTTGCCTTTGTTATTTTGCAAGGGACACCCCTAATTACTTCTCAGCTGTCTATTTTTAAAATTATATCTGCTCCATCATAGTTTGCAGTATTTCTTCTCTTTTCGTAGAGATACTTGCAGCTTTACCAAAGATATCTTTCTGTATAGAATAGATTATTTTTTTTTTTTGGGTCAGCGAGGGGGGCAGAACTACACATCCTTATGTTTTCTCAAAATTTTATTTAAAGCAAATATTTTCTCAGTTATTTACATCATTGCATTTTATTTTAGATTGTTTGCTAAAATCAAGTAAATGCATAAAGAATTATTTGGTCTTTATCTCCCCATTGAATGTTGCAGTTGCTTCTATTATCACTATGACAGAGTAGTTTCCTTATAAATATATTCCATACTCATTTTTGTTCACATTTCAGAAGAAATGGAGTGTCTTCTGTTCTCGTATATCCCTAGCAGTTTTTTGCCCCCATAAACCCAGACACATAGTTAATGATCTGGTTTGGAAGTTTAAAGTTTTTATTAAGTCATTGCTCTTTTTTGAATTGAACTTTTTAGTAAGATAGCTGTCCCTTTCATACTAGGGACAGCACTGAAGTTTTCTCGTCATCACCAAGACAGAAAAAATAATCCTTATGTCTTCATCATTTCAGACAGGTGTAACAGACCACCACAGACTGGATGGCAACAAACATTTGTTTCTTATGGTTCTAGAGCCTAGAAAGTCCAAGATTAAGGCACAAGAAGATCTGGTTCCTGGGAAGAATGCCCTTCCTGGTTGACAACCAGTGGCCTTCTTGTTATGTCTTCACACTGTCGAGAGGAAGTAAGCTCTCCTGTCTCTTCTTATAAGGGCACTAATATCATGGGGCCTTTAGCCTCAGAACCTAATTACCTCCCAAAAGACCCACCACCAATTGCCATCAAATTGGGGGGTAACTTTTCAACATAGGAATTTGGAGAGGACACAAACATTCGATCCTTAACACATGCTATCACTTTTCTTTCTCTATTTCCTCAATTAGCTAGCACTACCCATAGGAAAAGCAAAAGAATTTTTTAGCCATGTTTATCTGCTTCTGCCAATTAAGCCATTAAAAGAAGGTCAAATGAGGTGATATCTACATGACATAAAATAACTGATTAAAAATTTCAATCAAACTAACTACTGGTCAACACACACACAGACTGTGCACATTTGGTCAGGGGTGTGGACACATAAACCTGATTCACCCTGAGTTAAGGCAGATGGTCAAGCTGATGAAGCTGACAAAATCTGGTCCTTGCACAGAACCCTTTGCTCCAAAGTACCATGAGGCAAAGGATCTCTTTAGTACCTCTCAGAACTTCTAATAGAATTACTCTACACCCTTCATATTGACAATCTAATCAATTTCCAGGAGTTTTATATAGGAAATAATATATAGCAAATTCCCATTATAGAAATCGGATCTTGGAATTTGTATTAATTCAAACAGGAGCTTTTCTGAGTTGACTATTAGCAGACAGTGCAAATTAGAATAATACTCTATATAAAGTTTCAATGAGAAAACTGTGGAAAGCTTAAGAAACAAGTTGCTCAGGAATACCTTTGGATTTGTTATTTTGCATTTTGTCAGTCTAATTGGAGTTTGCATGCTAATTCCAAAATAACTTTCAAAATTTACGCTGTGGTTAAAATTTCACTATCTTGACCCTTTTGTGGAAGGCAGATTGCCATTCCATAGCTCCAAAATTAGTGGGGCATCTTGATTGATAAGAATTCTCATTTTCTTCACAAGGTTTTTCACAACTACTTCAGAGATGGAAAGCTGTGTTAAACATATTTATTTAAGGAATACTTAGATCCAGCTTAAGTCTCCTCATTTGGTTTGTATGATTGGTCATGCACTTGTAAACTGAAAATATAAATCAGTGAATAAGTTCAAAATTTTCTAGGTTTGCTGAAGTGTTCCCAAGCTGAGATAGTAATCTTGACAATAAGCTTAGCTTGGCAGGCAAAGTTCCATATGTCTCATTTCTTGTTTAAATATTTGATTTCGTAAAGGATTGCTTAGAATAGGGCCACTATAACTAGGGGAAGAGAAAACACTCACTCGAAATGTAGTTATTAGAAAAACGACAGGCTCCCTTGTCAAGAAACCCTATTTTTAATATGCTTCATGGCTGTCAGCAGGTGGAGGTATGCCAGAGTGAGGTCATTGTTGTGTTTGAGCTTGTGATTCACTATTTAGCAAATAGAAACCATGTCCTATCATTGCAGCACTACAGAAAAATAACTGCTTAGAGTGGAGAGAATCCTGCTTTTTAAAAAAATTCTGAGATATTTTTCTTTTCCAGAAATATGGATCTGAATAATAAAAGCAGTGAGTCAGTAGCAAATCATTTTTCTTTTTTTAAAAAATGGGTACATTTTGGTCCATCTTTCTGGTCGCTCTTCAACACATCTATTTTTATTGTCACGCATGCCATTCTGTTCTCTACAAATGGTAATATATTGCCTTTCCCAACAATGATTTTATTTGGCCAGTACACGATAGCATGTTCCGTTGGCAACTCTGGTTTCAGAGACGAGGAAGCTGGACTCAGAGACAGGAAAGTGAATTACTCAGAATCACGCGGAGTTGGTGGGTTGGAAACCCAACAGGAACCAGAACCCACTCCTACTCACATTCTCCCGCTGCCTTCAAAACTCAGCCCCTCCCCCTATGGTTTCAAAATACCTACTTTTGCTGAAGTCTGGCTTTCGGTTTTTGGTAGGATTGGACCCTGGAAGGGCAAGTGAGATTGAGCTGATGCTTAAACGAACGGTGTAGAGAAAGTGATAAATTTATTTCAGAGATAAGTATGTTTAATTAAAGAACAAATATGAGCGCCTATAATACGAACTTCACTTACTACTTCCAAAGGAAGGTAAAGCATAAGTGTAATTTTTCATACTCCATTGTTTAGGAAATGAATTATGTATAAATTTTTCCTAAAATAGCATGGCAATTTATTAACATACTTTCAATGACTTCTGGGAGAGCGTTCTGAGACACAAAGGCCATGTCTGTATGCAATCATGAAATTAACCATTTTAATGTAGATTGAGTTTTTGGCGGGACATTCTTATCCGGCCAGTTTGGAATGACAGTGGTACAGATGAACTATCTTATCTGTTGTTTTGTTCTATAGAAGCAAATAAAAGTAAAAGGATAAATCACCATTTAATTGACTCCTTACAAATGCGCTTTAAGTATCCTCTCTGGAACTGGTTCACCTTTGTTTTCATTTCATTTTGTTTTGTTTTGTTTTGTTTCGTTGGTTTGCTTGCTTTTTCCAAACTCCGCATCCCTCAATCTCTTTCTCTGGCTCTTCCTCTTTTTAGTAAATGTGAAACATGAGGCAGAACATGAAATTTTTATGTGATTTCCATTTATGTGAATGCATTCCAACCCATTCGTTATTTATTTGCTGATCAGAAGAATCTTCATTGCCATTCAGTTGGTTGTGTCAACAAGCATTTGTTACAAAGCCACTAATTTCCTTGGGTTCCCCCCAAAAAAAGTCAAAGTCTTGGAATATTCCTAAATGCCATACCATTTAAAAACTCAAAATACTTGGTAAATAATTAGCAAGTATGGTAGCTTAGTAAATACTGTAAGTTATCTGGATTGCTCTGTGTATGTGGAAGGTACAGATTTATTAAAACTGTGAGTTCAAAATAGAAGGGTAAAAGATGCACGGATATGCATTTACTGTACAACAAACTTAACATTGAAAATTTGACTCAGTATCACCATTTTTAAATACCAGTAAATATTTTCTAAGTTAGACCTAGCTTTCATTAAGTGTTAGAATGAAGAATACAATTTTTCACACTGCTATTTCTGAAAGGCTGTTTCAGATATGAGTTGGTCTATAAAAGCCCAAAATATAAGATCTGATTTATTTAAAAACTGTAAAAGCTTGCTCATACAAATTAATTTCATACATATTATTTATGTATTAAATTCTCTAATATTTCTAAAGTTCTAATAATCTAAACTTTGGGTCCTTTGTCCAAGATAACTCAAGGTCTTACATTCTGAATGACAAGACTAAAGAACATTTGATAAAATAAGTTTTATGTGTTATTTATGAGAAAGACACTTAAGGATTTAAATAAGCCTCTAAAATATTTACATTTTTACTTCTCACTTTTTGTTTTACACTTTTTTTTTAAAAAAATGGGCTTTTCTCTTATATTTGATGTAGATTTCAAACTTTAGATTTATAGTTCAACACCTTGCAACAAATTTTGTAAATATTCAGTGGGGGCTTAGTCTTGAAATATAAACATTTCTTGCTATTGAAGCACTGAAGAAAAGCAGAACCCCTCATTTATTATAAGACATCCAGAAGACTAAAGAGATTTTGAACTTTTTTTCTTTTTTCTGGAACATCTTCTTCAACAAGAAAAATGAAATGTCATCATGCTAAGGTGAATCATAATAAATGTTATGTCTTGTCTGACACTGAAAATAAATCCAAGTAAGTTTGGAGAAATATTGGTGGCTTTTTCCTCCATAGAGGTTTAGATCAGCTTTATAAATTAAACAGTATGCGTTGACAGCTCAGGGGCAGTAAGTAAACTATTCAGTAGATAATCTCCATAGAAACCAAAAAAGTTTAACCATCTCAACCTAAAATTGTACTTCTGGGCTCAGTTGTTGGATCTAATAATACTGTGACCTTCTTTCTTCAAGTCAATGGTTAGTAACAAAGGCATTGCTAAATAAAATGGAAAACCTTGTAGGTTATGAAGCCCAACAAACGAGCACAGATTAGTTTTTACATTTGTTTAGCTAGTCTAGTTGGTTGAAGAGTGTCTCTCTGCCACGGCTCACCCCAAATTTATGTCTACCTGTAACCTGTAAATGTGACTTTATTTGGAAATATGACCTTTGCAATTGTAATCAAATTAAGCGAAGATCCTAGTGAGTTAGGGTGGACCCTAGTCCTATATGACTAGCAAGAGGGAAATTTGGACACAAGGACACGGCCCCAGTGGAAAGAGGAAGTCACTTGAAGACAGAGGCAGAGATTGGAGTAATGAAGCTGCAAGACAAGGAGCACCATGGATTGTGAGCATCCACTAGGAGCGAGAAGAGGAAAGAAGGAATTCTTTCCTAGAGTCTTTGTGGCGAGCATGGCCCTACTATGCTACTGCCTTCTGAGAGCCTTCATGGTAGTTTTCTCTATTCTGGGTTGGCCAGGTCACTGCTATAAATTCTGTTGTGCTTCCTCTCTTTTCCTTTACTTCTCCCTTCACTTGCCATGGATACCACCTTTTATTCAGAAAGGTGAATAAGTACCAAGGTACCAAGGTACTTTGGTAATCAGTATTGACTAATCAGTATTGACTTATTAAATAATTCACTAGCAATTGTGATAGTTAATTTTATGTATCAACTTGGCTGGGCTAAGGGATGCCCAAGTAGGTGATAAAACATGATTTCTGGGTGTGTCTGTGAGAGTATTTCCAGAAGAGATTAACATTTGAAATAATGGACCAAGGAAAGAGAGTGGCCTCCCCAGTGCAGGCAGGCATCATCTCTTATCTGTGGAGAGCCTGAATAGAAGTAAGAGCAGAGGAAGGACACCTTTGCTTTCTGTTAGCATTGAGACATCCCTCTTCTCCTCTCCTCAGACATCAGAGCTCTTGGTTCTTGGGCCTCTGGACTTGGATCAGAACTTATGCTATCAAGTCCCCTGGTTCTCAGGTCTTTGGATTTATACCAAATGACACCTCTGGGTTACCTGGTTATTCAGCTTGCAGATGGCAGATGGAGTGAGTTGATTAACTCCTACAAAAATTTCTCTCTCTGTCTCTGTCTTTCTGTATCTGTATGTCCCATTGGTTCTATGTCTCTGTAGAATCTTCATATAGCATTAAAAATACACTAGGAGTAGTTTTAAATCTTAGGAAGACAGCAAAGAATAAGATGGTCTATGCTTTCAAGGCCTTACTGTTTCATAGAGCAGATTGACACAAAAATTGGCAATTATAGTTCAGTGGGCTAGAGCTGGGGTGGTGGTAGATAAAAGAAGGTAGGAGTAGCATCTGTCTTGGAGGAAGTGAGCTTTAAATTCAAGTGAAAAAATTCTGTTTCTCTGTCTAAACTGCATAGGTCAGCATATTAAAGATTCCTTACAAAGAAATACAAATTGTTATTAGGCACATTGTCTTATTTCTCCAAAATACAGTAGAATTTTAATAAGTATGAGTCCATAATTATGAAATTTTAGTCCTTAATAGTTGGCCATGGGAGATACAGTTTTTTGAGAGATGGAGCTTTTTTAGTGCTTCCAAATAACTTGATATGAGTAACCTCTGATTTTTCCTTTTCCGTGGCCAGCACTTGGTCCATCTCTTTGTTTAGAACTCATTATTTCTCCCATGCCTCTGGTGAGAAGCCATTCCAGTAGAACCTTAGCAAATATCTATTAGGTATCAATCTATGCCAGATGTAGCATAAATCACTGGAAACATACTGACCAATGGGAGGGAGAAATTCACTGTTCTCCCTGCAGCTTGCTGTCCTGGGAAAAGTAGGAATCATGTTTCTCCAAGTGAATTAGGTCATCATTCAAAGTGCTCCCAAGCTTTGCCAAGGGAGGTAGAACCAGAGCTATCAGCTGTTTTAAGGAGATCCTACCAAAACTTCAAAAATGGCTGAAAAAGGGAAGCATTCTACTTGTTTTTGTCTATTTGAATTAAGAAAGCAGTTGCCTGAGATACTCCTCCAACCTCCAATAGAATTTCAACCAAGTAATGGACTTGGTCCAGTGTGTAGATATTTGTACCTTTGGAGCTGCAAAAAAAGAGACCAATTAAATGCTCAAAAGCATTTAATTACTTTCCTTTGAGACTTTAACTTTAACCCTGTTTATTACTCTTAAACCACTCCAGAGGGCAATATTTTTTATTGGTGACAGATTGCCCAAACTGTTGCCAATGACCTAGTCTCCCTCTGCAGACATGACTGCATTTTGCTGAGAAGTGCTTTCTTGAATGAGGAGAAAGTGTGTGTCTGTATTAAGGCAAGTGCTCTGCTCTTTGTTACTTTACATATGGATTATGGACTCATACAGATCCATTATGTAGACTTCAAAAATCTCACTTGAAATCTAGGCATTGGACGTAGTTAAATGAACACATACAATTTTTTTTTAAATTAATGCGTCCTCTTTTCTTTTTTTAATTAAAAAAATTTTAAGTAAGCTCCACAACCAATGTGGGGCTTGAACTCCTGACCCCAAGATCAAGAGTTACACGTTCTATCAATTGATCCAGCCAGATACTCTAAACACACACAGTTGTATGGCTTGATTCTTGGAATTGATGTCTCCTTATGTGTTTGTTGTTGGTAGAAATTTAGTATTTGGTGTCTGAAGTTATTCCTGGTGTGATTTGAAGGCCTAGGAGGAAAGGTCTGTTTAGGAAGTCTAGATTCAAAACCAAGTGTCAGAAAAAAAGGGCCTATTTTTAACTTGGTAATCAACGTTAGACACATCACTGACCTTTACACCTTGGTTTTCACATGGATTAAACAGTACTATTCATAGTGGTGTCTGAGTGTGGAGTTCTGATGAGCACCAGCCCATGTACGATAAGGGTTAATTATTGCTGTCAGAGGTAGTGGGAATATCCACTGGCTTAATAACCTCGTTTTATTATCTCTGCCTTTCTTAATACCCCATGAGGTAGTGATCATTGGTTTAAAGTACTTGAGTCAGAATAAAATAGTTTAGGGTGTCCCATCAGTTAAGAAGCACATAATGACAGATTTGGGTGAAAAATAATATTAAAGACCATGAGGTCTTCTCTGCCTTATCTCCTTGTATATAATATATGTAATTATGTGTGTGTGCATAAATATATACTGTTTTAATTATTAACATTTCAAAAGATTATTTGGCACTTGATATCAAGGAGTCCTTGCAGGCACCTGGCACAAGAATGTATATAAAGATAACAATTGATTTGCCAAAGCATTTTTTGAGGCAAAAGATATACCCAGTTCTGGCACGTAAACCTCAATCAAGGGCCCCCCTTCCCCTTTATTGGATATGTATTAAGAAGAGGAGAAAAGGGAGGAAAAAAGAAACATAGAAATATTCCATATCTAAACAATTCTAATTTTCAATCCCAAACGTGAGGATATTTTAGTGGCATGCTTGTAGGAATGTTCATTGGCCTTAGATCATGCATACTTAACCAATTGCAGAGGGCCTGGAGGGCTTTATAGGTAGATGTGGCCGATAGTGAGCTGAACGGCCACCATAAACCTGTGGGAATGCTTACTAACCAAAGAACGTATGAAGGTGAAATCATTCCTTCAAAACTATGAGGCTAATAGGTTATGATCCTTAGATAACTTAGATCAGACTCAATATTATGTTTACAAAGGGTTACATTTTGTGACAAAGAGAATTCTGGACACTGTGTTTTACTTGCATCTGTCAGTGCTTTGCTGATATGTTCACTTTGTTGGAAGCTCAGCTACAAGACAGCAGTGGGTTAGAAAAATTTCACATGATATCCAAAGCACAGATTGTGAGAACTCTGTTTCTCTTTCTCCACATACAGCACACACATACTCAGTCCTTTGCACAAATATCTTACATTTGACATTATCACAATCACAGGTTAGAAAGGAGTCTTTGCTGCTTTTTGGAAAAATAGAAAATTTTTTTAACACATATATACAAATAGTACGTATATTTAAGGTTCTACTTATTTAGGGGTCTACTAACATTATCAACTATGTTTTAGATTTTTTAAGATGTATATTATGATCTACTCAAGGTTTGTGTTTAATTTTTCAATAACAAAAGATGACAAATATACCGGAAAATATAATCAAATCTGGGCCCTTACTCTAATTATCTAAAATGACAATTTGTTTACCTTACTTTGGGAACAGATGTGATCCATCACAGTAGCCCATAAATAAGGTGTCAAACTGTTTGGCTGATCAATGAATATAAGTTATTGAAAAATAATGTAATTCCAAGGTTACCAAGGAATTGAGCTTAGTGTTATTTTAAAAGGAAGACTTTCCATTCTTAAAAATATATGTGCATATTTAAGAGTGAATGGTTCTAGTCTAAATGGAATTTCTGGCCCTCAAGGGTAGGCTTGTGTTTACTCATAGAAATAAATGATAATTCTTAGATTCTATTTATCTGAGTTTCAGCATGGTCTTCATCAGGGACAACTCTTCTGGAGTTCTTACATAATCTGTGGTAGTTAAAATATGTCCACGAGTCATTTTTTAGCCCTTTCTTCAAAAATGCAGAGACTAATTTCACTCCCCTAAAAATGTGAGTTGTTTATTACATTCAGTGACTCACTTTTGACAAACAGAATATTGGTGGAATTGACCGTGTCTGACTTCTAGGACTAGTCCCAGAAAACCTTGCCACCTCTGTCTCACTTTTTCTTGGATCCTTATTTCCAGGAAAGCTAGGAGCCCTGTGGTGAGGATGCTTGAGCAACCTGTGAAGCTGCTCCTGTGACGGGAAACTGAACTTTCCTCAACCGCTGGTACAACCTGTCAGCCAGCCATGTGAGGGAGAATTCTTGCAAGAGAATTGCTCAGCCCAACCCAGCCATGAGTTGACTGTGCTCTTGGATGATGCACATATAACCTCTGAGAGACCCACGCCAGGAACCAGCTAGGTAGACTGGTCCTGAAACCCTGACCCTCAAAAATTGGATAATAAATGTTTATGGCTGCTTTAAATCTCTAAGGTTTAGAATTAATTTGTTAATGCAGTAATAGATAACATTTATTTATTTATTTATTTATTTATTTATTTATTTATTTATACACATGGGAGGCTGGTAGGATGGAGAAATGTTTATCAATAGGAGGATGATTAATGGTGGGAGACCAGAAAGGAACATATTTTAGGACAGAAAGCTCTCTAAATTACAACCAGGAACCTGCTGCCAAATCTGTTGTGTGTAACCTGGCCTTCTATTTTGTGCATTTCTATAATGCTGCCAGTGATGAGATAACCATCAGGCACAGCCTATACGCTTTTCGGGAGTCGACGAAAATATTTAAGAATTTAAAACAAACAATAGCATCAAAAAAATGCTCCAAAAACATACATCAAAGAAATAGAGTTAACTATTTTTAAAAATACCAAACTTACAAAAATAAGAAGGAAATTACAAGACAGAAATTAGTGTTAATATCATGTGTACAGAACATCATTAGTTAACTGCAACTCAAATAAACTCTTTTAATTATGTAAACATTAAAATTAAGGTAGGGTGTGGGAACAGAATAAGAGTTCCTGAGGTCTACAAAGATCCTAAAAGCTTTTGCATTTATTCTGTGGCTGTCCCTGGAATGAAAAAGAAATTACATTTTTGTCATATGAATTGAGGGTATTTACTCTTTTTTCTTCGTGGCTGCCAATAGAAACACCTCTTCAGGACGAGAAACTAGGGATTTTATGAATGGTAATTACTTAAATGATTTCTCTAAGTAACTGTTAAGAGAAGTGCTGAAGGCAAAAAACAAATTTTAATAAAGTTTAGAAATTTTTCTTCTCTCTTCCCTTTCTTTTCCCTGCCTCCCTCCCTCCTTACTTTTTTTTTTTTTTTTTCCTTCTTTGGATGGTGAGAAAAAACAATTTCTCAAGCATTTCTGGAGCACATGGCAAAATAAGGTGGAGAAAACTTGGTAGAGAAAGTTTAACACAGACAGAAAATGAATATTTCAGGCAGTCTTATTTTACTGTTTTATTTATGGCCCGAGGCGAATTTTTCACTTTTCATAATTTGTCTGATCTACATAGTGAAAAAAATAATGGCCCATTTTTATAGGGTATTGTAAATAAATTTTTGTAATATCTTCCTTTGAAGATAAAAAAGTGTCACATAAATGCAAAATGTCTTAATAAGAATATCCCTGAAAAGACTGTTATCTCTGAGCCACACCACAGGGTCTCCTGCGAAAGAGTGGGATGTCATCTAAGCATCAGCGTGGCTTGTACTTGACAATAGAGTCCTGTAGTGCTTAGTTTTCTTTATATTCTGATCACGGACAAGTGTCCAATTTTAGATACTTTCTTCTTTCTGCTCTTCCACAACTGAAATGGAAGTTTGGTGAAAGATTTAATGAGTTAAAAGAACAGCAGTGGCTGGATTTGACTTCTGAGGAATATAAAGACATATATCTTGTGTAGACAAGTAGAGTTTGGGGACACCAAAAAGATCTGTGTGCCCACTTGAGAAGAAATTATATTGCTGTTCAAAGAGAATGGCTGTGCTACTCAGACTACTGTAACGAATCTGCTCGTAGCTGTTTTTTGAGGAGTGACAGCTTCACTTTGGCTCTCTGCTAAATTCTAGTCTTAACAGGATGTGCAAGGTCATGGTGTAGTCCTTGGTTTGTAAGCATTTCCAATAAATAGGCAGCTCTAAGGCCAACTATTATAAGATGAGTCATTTAGGACTAGATTTCTCAGGCCCTTCCTGCTCCAATTTTTTTTTTCCTAACAATCCATGCAGCTAAGGTTAATATCTGATACTACATTCACTGGAAAGAATCTGAATTGCTGATGTTCCTTTTAACTGCATGTTATGATTTTGTTAAATTGACATTTGTTAAGTGAAGGACAGGGTGTGTGTTGGTGAACCAAAGTTCAACAACAGACCACAAGAGAAACTGAAATAGGAACACTTATCACTCATAGGTCCTGGAGGAAATACACAGCCTGCCTCGAAGGGCCCCAGGGGAGGTTAAGGCAGAGTGCAGAGAGAGAGAAGGGACCTGGGGTGCAAGTTTTTGAAGGGACTCTGGGTGGAGTGTGTTGGGATTTCCTGGACGAAGAAGCCTGGATAGGTCAATTCAAACCAAGAATGGGGTTTTGGTTAGCCCCATGCGGGTCTCATCTATGAGATGCATTAGGCATATAATGAATCTGGGAGGCAGGCGCTGGGAGGCAGGGGAGATTGTTGATTGCAAGGGCTGTTGGGGAAGTCATACCACTACTTATATTTGCTTGTGATTCTGCAGGCTGCTGTCTATGTGCTTCCACAAGGGGGCTGTTGTCAGTTCAAGGTCCCTGCAGCCCCCTTGGCCAAACAAAGCGGAGGTCAAAGCAGCAAAAACCATTGGAGTAACTTGGCTGAACATCTGACACTGTAGAAAAAGAAGAACGTAGAAAAGATATTTTGAAACAAATAGGACCAGTATTCTTTTCTAATTGGGTATGATTAGAACAGATGGTCAATATTATAACTGAATAAATACATGAATAAGGTCATAGAAAAGTTGATTTTGGCCTAATGTTAGCTTTCAAGATCACTGTTCTTGTTCTAGGTATGAGTTAATTATGAACTCAGTTGTATGCAATTTTCTGTAAAATAGGGTGTATTTTGTAGAGAAAGGAGGTGAAAGAGAAATCAATGTGTGGTAGGCAGAAACTCCAAACTGGGAAACAAACAAAGGGTTGCAGAAGTGGAGGGATGAGGTAACTGGGTGATGGGTACAGGATGGCACACGATGAGATGAGCATTGGGTATTTATACTATATGTTGACAAATTAAATATAAATTAAAAAACAAAAAACAACAAACCAAAACAAACAAAGAAGAAACAATGTGTGTTGGGCAGATTTCTAAGATGGTCCCCAAGATTTCTGGTCTCTGATGTATATGCACTTTCTCCCAATTATTCAAACATTAACGTAAGTACTGCTATGAGAGGATTTTGTAGGTGTAATTTAGTTTCCAAATCAGTGAACTTTAAGATAAGAATATTGTCAAGGTGGCCTGATCTAATCATATGAGCTCTTTAAATCTGGTTGTAGAGTTCAAAGCCAGAAGTTAGAGATTTGAAGCAGGAGACCAAAACATTGCTGGCTTAGAGATGTAGGAGGTCATGTGGAAAGGAATGTGGATAGTCTATAGCTGCTTAGAGCAGTTCCTGGCAGCAACCATTAAGGAAACAGGGACTTAAGACCTACAACTACAAGGAACTTGATTCTGCCAACAACAAAAAATGAGTATGGAAGTGGATTTTCCCCCAAAGAGTCCAGATGGGAACAGCCTGGCTGATAACCTTGCTTTTGGTTCTGTATTTTCCTAAGCAGAGATGTAGTCCCATGGTATTGAACTTTTGATCTACAGAGCTGAACTATAAAGGGGTGTTTTCTTAAGCTGCTTAAATTTGTGGTCACTTTTTATGCAACATTAGAAAATGAATACAGGATAAAATTAGTGTCACGTTTGTATTTGATTTTAGTTAATGGCCACAGCAAGAAAGAAAAAATGAGCTAGTTCCTACTGCTTTTGATACACTAGTACATAATCATTTTTATTTCTATATGAATCAACCATGTTCCCAGCTTCAATAGCCACTAAGAACAATGTGTATGACTTTTTAAATGGTCCACTAATCTCTCTGTTCTGAATGCTACCTAATTATTGGAAGAAAATCCAACATCTTTTAGGTAGTCTTCTCTGCAAATGTTTCTGAGATGCCACAGCATTCCAGAGGTGCAACCCTGTATTTGGGTGGTGGGTATGGTGTCTTCCCCACTCAGAGTCTCAGGGCATCTTCCTAAAATCCACATTCTTCCTTCCCATTGCATACCTTTGCACTGCTGATCTTGGATCATGGGCAGTAATTGTTAATTTGTTTTGGGCATCTGATTTCCGTGTTGCCTATGGGATTGTGTAGTCTGTTGTTGATTCAGTACTATGCTCAGACCACCTAGGTAGTGACCTCTGGCCAGGGGCATCTATGCTTTTTCTCTTCCTGGAGCTCTTATGATGTGCCATTGGATTCTGCAGCTTGTCTTTCTGTCTCTGGCCTCTAGGAAACTGTCTATCCCCTTTATGTACAAATATTTTTTGTTTTTGTTTATGACAGGAAGGGCAGGAGAAAGGAGGGAGATGAACAGTAGAGCTTTGTGGACCAGTAGAGATGACTTCTGGTCATTTCTAAGACAGTCTAACTTTCTCAGAGTGACAGGCTCTCCAAGATGGTGGAGAGGGAGGGATTAGAGTAGCCGAGGATAGCCTTAAGTCATTCCTACAACCACGGAGTCTCAGCTGCTGAGTCTAACTCCTATTTGTTCTTACTCACCGGGATTTCTCTCACATGCCTTGTGTTTCTTTCTGAAATACATTCAGGCATGTTTGTGTGGGTCCAGATTCCAAGGATGGGGACCTATTAGCCCTGGCCCATGAGCTTTTGGTTCCAGACAAACCAAGGGAGTAACTGGGCACTTATTTAAGGGTTCCCAAATACCTTCTGATAGGATCCTGTTCACTAGAAAACAGAGAGGGGAGGTAGGGAAGCAGTGTGAGAGGTGGGGTTACCTAACTACCCACAAGCCCAGTGGATCAGGGACAGCCCAGCTAGAACACGTACAACCCTTGTTTAAAAAGCACCTCTGCTCTTTATCTGTACAAAAGTAGCTAAAAACAGAGTCTAAGCCTAGTTCCTCCAGGATGTGTGAAGGACTGCAGAAATTTACATAAGCTTGTGAATTGCAGTATACATGCGCTTACTAATGATTTCCACCAGATTGCAGTTCTTATCTTCTAAATGTAGACTTCTGCACAGTCAAGGACATATCAGCATGTCTTTAAATGTTCTTTTCTGTCATGACAATTAGCCAGAAATCAACAATTTTTTTTCTAAGCAAAGGGCATTTAGAGTTAGGATTTACACTGAGTGGGTACAGTTGCTCCACTGCAGATCTACTGGCTCTGTAAGTGCAAATAACCTCCAAGGATTTACACCTGAGAGTAAATTCTTACTACAGATGAATTATCTGTTAAATAAGGGAGAAGGAGCCTTAACAATGAAAGAACAAATTTAACCATGGTGTACTCCTGAGTGCTTTTGTGGGAAAAATAAATATCACAGGAAAAAGAGAGAGAGAAATGAGTTATGGTAGAAAATAAATACAAGTGACCTTTCAACTATCAAAATGTCTCTGGTTTAAGAAGCACAGAATATCTGTTTAATGTGTCCACTGTCTTGAAAGATTTTTTTTTAAAGAACACATTTATTGAGATACACTTGATATGTTATTTCCATCATTTGGACCTATAATCGTACATGATACCATTAAAAGCAATGGAGAGACTTACAATTGTCTATATAATTGTTTACCTTTTCCCTGGAAGATTATTTTATGTAAAGACAGGCTTTTGTGTCTTGCAACTACATCAGAAACATGCAGAAAATATTTAAGCGACTATTAATTTCTCGATGCAACTAAGGTGGAGTAATTGCCTATATTTTCAATTATTCATTAGGTTGAAAAGTTTAAACACTTAGTGTTAAGTACCTAATGACATTGTGATTTTTTAAATTGTTATTTTTGGAAACAATCTTGTGAAGAATTTTTCTTGGCCCTTTTTCAGTTTTTCTTTCTCTCTCAAAATGTATGTCATAATTCATGCCTACACATACATATATGTTATCAATTTGAACTGATTACATACTCTGCAACCCAGCAGATTGTGCTGGTCTCATCATACCACACATACCCCTTTATCTTACTTACTACTCAACATCCTGGCGGGAGAGTTGTAATCTCCCCTCCTCCCTTCGTACACACACTCTCTCTCTCTCTCTCTCTCTCTCTCTCTCCGTCTCTGTCTCCCTCTCTCTAACAGATGGCTGCATCGGAGCCAAGAAAAATGGTGATGAGGTTTAGAGTTGTCATTTAAACTTCTGCATCCACCATTCTCCCAGACAGTCCTCATGCTTTGAGAAAACAAAAGTACTATGTCTGATTTCTGCTTTAGGGGTTCAGTTGATGCAAATAAATCATCTAGTCTTGCAGTTCCACTGAATGTAAAAGGGAAAAAATAAGCTTTTTTTTCCCTATCACTCATGAATCCAAGAGTATTAGTGGGTATAGTTCTGAAAAAAACAAACCAAAACAAAAAACCCCCTTCTCTTGTCCTAAGTTCTTGAGCCTGGTCAATGTAAAAATAACCTTGCAAGTCAATGGTTATTCAGCAATGATAATATCTGCAAGTTTAAAAGAAAAAAACACTTATACCTGATTTATAAATTATTGGGACATGGGGTAGAATTTATTTTGTGTGGTTTCACGGTGCCACTGGTCCTTCCTTCTCTTGTTTTACAGTGTCGGCACTGTGTTGCAGAATTGGACAGGAAAAGCACCATCCTCTGCTGTCATCAGTGTCTTGCCGTTAATCCCTTCCCTGTCCTTCTGTCCCTTTGCTTCACCATCACTCCTTCTGGCTATATGTCAGGGTCTATTTCCATTGTCCACACCCATTAGAAGATCTCATGACCAAAAGACTTAGTGCTGGTTGAGTCAGGTTCAGCCAGAAAGAAGAGACCAATTTGAATATTTAAAACAAGGGAATTTAAAGCGGACATTGGTTACCAAGAACTGAAAACTCACCTGAAATTGCAGGTGAACTCAGAGATAAGCAAAAACAGGAAGCTACTTAGGGTCAAGGCTGGAGGGACCAAGGCAGGAGGGCTGTTGTCAAAACAAGAGCATGTCGAGGACTAGATTGAGACAAAATAGAATATGGATAGGCACAGATGCCGTTACAACCTTTAGTAATGGTGCCTGGAACCCCAACCCTCCCAATCCTCTTTGGTAGTCTGTTTACTCTCCTTGTGCAGGATGGCTTTTTTTTTTTTTTTTTTTTTTAAGAATTTATTTCTTAGAGAGAGAGAGAGTGCATATGCAAGTTGGGGAAGGGGCAGAGGGGAGAATCCTCAAGAAGACTCCCTGCTGGCTTGCTGAGTGTAGGGCCCTATGCAGACTCCAGTCCACAATCCATGAGCTCACTACCTGAGCAGAAACCAAGAGTAGGCCCCTTAACTGACTGAGCCACCCAGCTGCCCCATTCAGGATGGCTTTTACAACTATTCTCCAGATGTCTTTGAACTCCCCATCCCACACCCTTATATACTCAACTTGTTAAACTCCTCACTCCTGATGCAAACTTACCTGCCCTGCCCATCTGTCACCATGGATATGGTGTGTCTCCTTTCCTCATGTAGTTCCCTGCCCTGGGCTTTGGGTTCTATTTCTTTTCCTCTGATCAGGGAATCTAGATCATTGGTTTTAAATTATCTTCTTCCTATCTGTATGACAGCCCCTTCTCCATTTGCATAATGAGCGGGTCTTCCTCCACTCATTCTGAAAATATTCATATTATATAAAAGTGATATTCTCATATCTTTCTGCCTGGCCAGCTGTAATTTTGTTTTTATCCTCATACATGCAAGATGGTTTCAGTATCCTCAGAATCATCTGCATCTGAGGAAAGAAGAAGGAAGAAAGCAGAAAGGCAAAAAAAAAGGGGGGGGCCACAAAAAGCAACCCTTCTTGTGAGTCATTGTCTTTTTATTTTGCAAGGTAGGCCCCCTCCAAGGGAATTCTACTTACATCTAATTAGTCAAAAGCACATGGCCACTGCTAGCTGAAAGAGAGTCTTGGAAGCTAAATATTTTAGTTTGGTTCATCTATGTTCTAAGAAAGAGGAGAGAAGGGATTTTAGGCAGGAAACTACCCATGTCAGCCATAATCCCTTATAATTCGTCCTTCAATAGAGTTGACCCCAAATGATGATCTCTTTTCACCCTCTGGGAGAAAAAAAAAATCCTCCCATCACTTTAATAATGTTACTCCAGGTAAATCTGAAATTCCTCAGCATAGCATGTATTGGCCCTTCATGATCTGGCCTTTGTTTTCTCTCATTTCATTTTCCTCCATCATTTGATAATTTAATCCATTTGAAGTGATCACAGTGTCATTGGTACTCTTGTCTAATTTTTTTCTGAGGAGAACACTGCTGCCTGCATTTTCATCTGGATAACTTTTATTTATTCATAGGGGTTCCAATCACATGGCAGGAAGCCTTCCCTGACAACTTAGGCTGGGTCAAGAGCCCTCTGACATTCTCTTGTATCCACACCAGGCATGATTAACACTATGTTACAACCTGCTGTTGTCTGTCTTCCCTCAAGACTTGATTAAAGACATTACATGTTTCTTCTTATTATATATCCATCTTGGAATACAGTATGTGCTTAATGTACATTTGCTGATTGAACAAATAAATAAAATGGAATGAAAGTTCAAGTTAGTGAATTATATACAATCAATTCACATATGTAATGATGCTTAAATTAACTTGAATTTTCATTTGACCTCTATTTTTCATCAGGGTAGACTCGTAAGAAGTATCTGGAAACTTTTTGGAGAAAGGATCATCAATGAGTAAATTTTTTTGTAAAGGTTTATTTGCTTATTTTGAGCGAGCGAGCAAGCTAGAGAGAGAGAGACAGAGAGCATGTACAAGTGGGGGGGTAGAGAGAGAGAGAAACCCAGGCAGACTCTGCACTGAACTTGGAGTCTGACGTGGGGTTTGACGTGGGGCTTGATCTCAAGACCCTGAGATCACGACCTGAGCTGAAACCAAGTATTGGGAACTTAACAGACTGTGCCATCATGGTGCCCCATCAATGAGTAATTTTGATTCTAGTTGGAAGTGTTGCAACTTGTAATCAACTTTTAACTTTCATTCTCCATAGGAAGAGCTTTCATAGTTCTGACTTCCTACTGTGCAAAATCTTTCAGGTAATCTTAATGACTGTGTAATCAAACTAAATGGATCCAAACTGGTTATTAAGATGTTGTAAGTTTGGGGATACTTTAACATAGTTTAAGTTGTCCTTCTCCTTCTTCCTCTTCTTTAAAGACAATGGTGCATTATATGCCTGATTCTTTAGTGCCTACAATGATTTGAGCCAACTTTTAAATTCTATCAGTGTGTTTACATTGGCCCTTAACCTCTGAATTTTTTTGTCTTCTAAGTTTACATGGTCTTGAATTTTTGCCTCAGCTTACATAAGCTTTAACACTTCTTTTATATTTCTATTTTATCATAATTTTATTATATATGGCCTGTTGTAATTTTCCTTAATTCCTTTGTGGAATGAGTCATGGTATAAACAAATATTCATTCACATGTATACTCACACTTGCAGGAGATTGAAAATACATAAAGGAGACACTTGTCTATGCTTGTGCTGAGAATGTTTCATAGAATCATTCCAAATGCAACATTTAGTCTAATCAATCCGGACAGTCTATTTCTTTAGATGCAGATTTTTTTAGTCAATATCCTCTTGCTGTCTTGATTATATCGCCATGCTGACTGATCTGACCAAGATTTATACTTGCCAAAGTTTCTATAATTATTCTGCAGGTTTAAGTATCAACACCAGAGAGAATTGAGGTTTAGTGGAAAGTAATGTCATAGTAAAAATGTAGATCCATGAGAACTGATTTCAGATTTATTCTAGTAGAAGAATAGAAAGTACATTTATTCGGCATCTAAAAATCTACTTTGTGAATTATAATAAAGTTTAAATAACACTACTTCTAGTTTTGTGGATGGGAAAATTGAATCTCTGAGAGATTAAAGAACTTGTCACTGTCACAGAGGTAGTAAGAAACAGCTTCTAAAAATGTGATGAAATTTTTAAAAATCTCCTCACCATTCTTCTAGAGGTTAGAATGTCCACTAAATATAGGCGCTTTGGTTCCAGACACGTCTATGAAAATTGCCACCTAATCTGGCAATCTTTAACTGACTTTAGATCATCTAGTCACTTTAACTGACTAGAGCATCTTTAACTGACTTTAAATGAAATATGGCATAAAGGGAGTGTTTAATAAATGTTAACTATTACAAATGAAAGGGAAAGGGGTGCCTGGGTGGCTCAGTCAGTTAAGCATCTGTCTTTGGCTCAGGTCATGATCTTGTGGTCCAGGGATTGAGCCCCTCATTGGGCTCCCTGCTCAGTAGAGAGCCTGCTTCTCTCTCTGCTCCTCTCCCTGTTCATGCGAGCTCTCTCTCTCTCTCTCCCTTTCCTCTCTGCCTTGCAAAAATAAATAAAAAATCTTTTTAAAAAAGCCCAAATGAAAGAGAAGATGAATTATTTCTTTTTACATAAAGCAGTGAACTATATATACTTAAAAGACTTCCATAGAAAAGAGACATAGAGTTGACCCCTGAATGACACAGGGGTTAGGATGCTGACCCTGGTGCAGTCAAAAATATGTGGTAACTTTTGACTCACCCAAAACTTAACTATTAATAGCTTACTGTTGACCAGAAGCCCGAGTGATAACATAAACAGTTGGTTAACACATATTTTGTATATGATATATTATATACTGTATTCTGACAATAATCAAGTAAATTAAGGGAAAAGTTTAAGGGAAATAAAATGTTATTTAGAATATCATAAGGCAGAGAGAGTACATTTACAGTACTGTACTGTATTTATTTAAAAAAATCTGTATATAAGTGGACCTGCACAGTTCAAACTATGTTGTTTAAGGGCCAACTATACTGACACGCTCTAACTGGTGGGTCATTTTAAGTATGAGCTACTCAATTTTCTCCTCCAGTGAATTGAGTATATTTTTAAGTTGACTTTAATTTCCACAAACTAATTTCCACAACACTAATTTCTAGTGTTATTCAAGAGAGTCTGAACTTTCCCAGGTTTGTATGTGGGATTCCCAATTTATTTAAATGGGATCTGATAGCTTTTGGGTCTCCCATGTGCTCACGGACATCTTAACCATGATGAAGAAAAACACCTCGAGCCAACTTGTATTTTCATTCCTCTTTTGTTATCATAATTATCATTGTCATTATCATCATCAACAGCAAGCATTGATTTGTCGCTCACCATAATAAAATAATGATCCAAGATCATCATCCTCATACATATCTATGAGTAGCAAGACCAAAACTGATATAGTATGGTTCCTGCAGACAAGGGAGCAGGCAGAGAGGAATAAATTGAGTAGGAATTTGAATGAGGTAGATTTGTGGTGAGTAAATGTGGAGTAGGAGGTCCTCTGGCAGAAGGAACAATAAAGGGATTAATTCAGTTAGGTGTGGTGTGTACATTATGGGTGGTGTGTGTGTGTGTATGTGTGTGTTTGTGTGTGTGTGTGTGTGTGTGTGTGTGTGTGTGTAGGGCAGTAGGGGAAATAAGAATGGAGAGAGATGGATTTGGACATTACTTTGGGGAATGACTGGAGAATTTTGAACCAATTGTACTGAATCAGTAAAACAAAATTCTGTCCAAAATGAGAATTGTCTAACTCTAAAAGATGCTTCCTAATTAATTTAAGTTTGATTTTGAAGTAGTCAGGATTCTAGGATGAGTTTCAGCTAGATAGAAGTTAATTTTCTTAGTTCATTGAAAAAAAAAGTTCCAATTCTCTTAAATTTTATATCAAAAATTTGGGAGGTCAAAGTGAGTAGTGATTGGGGATGGGAAGATGGACAAGATTTCTAGAATATAAAAGAATGTCTTTTGAATATAGAATTGGTTAAGATCTGAAATATCAGCTCTGGAGTAAGAATTCAGACAATAAAGGACTATCTGTGTTCATATTTAGCTGTATAAATTATTCATGGTTTTTTTTTTCATTTTTGTTTTAGAGGAAATATCATAACCCTGTATGTATATTTTGGCTCAATTGTTTATATGATTTTACCAATTGGCCTAATTTGCTTAACATGTCTGAAATGTGGGATAACAGAACATGCCAGAGATTAATCTTCTCATCATGCAAAACATCTTTAAACTTTTCTTTAAAATATCATTCCTAACCCCCTCAATACTCCAGTTACCATGACACATAAAAAACAGAAATCAAGTCTGGTGGTCTACTTATTTGTTAATGGGAACCTGGACCAGTAGAGGAAATACTGCGCAAAAATGCCTTACTCACACCCATATGGGTGGGGAAATAAGTAAACCATGCTTGTCTACCAGATACCTCCAGTGATAATGGAAAAGGAATATTCTATTTCTCTTCCAAAAAGCTAGTTATTGCCCATCTTCATAGCAGAGATAAATGGATTCACTCTAAATATCCTAACTACATGGGTGGCCCCATTTTATTAGTAAAAAGAGTATCATCCATGAAAATGTGCAGTTTCTAAATTAAACACCCCCCCACACACACTCACCCACCCCACTTTCAAGAGCAAAAGGTCCATAGTTAACTAGTTCAAGTTATTTTAGTATGAAATAATTAGTGACTACTATCCCTTTCAATGTGTAAATATGAAATGTATAACTGGCCTATATAATACAAACATTGTGTATGTCTTTTGTGTTCCTTCCATGGGTTGCAAATGTCCCTATCTGTTGTATACACATTCATTAACACAAATTCATTTACACTTGTGTGCACATTCTTATTATATGCTTATTAATATTGGCCTTTCTGCCTCTGAACAAAAGCACAACACATTTAAACAAAAATCTTTGCAAGCTCAAACATACAAAAACAGCAATGATACATCACACTTTTTAAAGAGCATTTCATTAATAGATGGATCAGAACATACTTCTTGTTGTACATCATTTAATTGTTATGTATTTAAAATGAGACATATCTCTAATATTCTTTTCAAGCTTTCATATACTTCAAATTTATTATGTCAGTTGTTAGTGGCAATGACATCACAAGATGAATTCAAAGCAATGATTGCTTTAACATTTAAAAAGCTTAGAGCGTGCCGATTATTCAGCTGCTAAGTGAAAGTACAAATGTCAGTTTAGCTATCTATAATCTCATACTGTTTAAAGGTTCATGAATTACACATGCAGTGGATAGAAATGGAGGAACTGAATTTGACTAAAAGACCCTTTTCACAAAAAATTTGCTGAAACGGTTTCTTCTAATGTATTTTAGTGATTAATCAATTTGATTTAGAATGTTAGAATTATTTAAGGTCTGTACTTTGGATTTACTGTGAACTCAAAGCATGTTTATATTTATTGCATCAACTAAGTAAACAGCATATGCTTAATGCTTTTAAAATGCTCTCCGGTAAAATTTAGGTCAGTACTTACTTGTTAGCTATCAGCCACAAAGATACATTGACATATTTGATTAACAGTGTGCTTCTCCCTCAGTGCTTTGTGTAATTTCTGCAATTTTATGTCATTGGCAAAAATTCAGTATCCGCTGCTATCATATACTTAAAGGTGTTTTACTTGCATTAGTTTTCTGTACTTCTCAACATTTACACACTTTCTTTTCTGGACCATGTTTGTTTTCTTTGAAGAACAAGCAATTCTAACATATAAATATTCTTTAGAACTTAAAAATAGAAATACTGGGGAGGTATTGATTTCCTACTAACACCGTGTGCTGGTGGACATGGTTTCAAATACAGGGAGGACCAATAATAGCTGAAAATTGAGATTATTTGAAATTTTAACCATTATCTGACCCTATTAAACACTGTATACTTCTATTACCGTATAAGTGTATTAATGGGCCCCCAAAACCAGATTGGTTAGGAAGAGGTACTTTACTTCCCTTCTCCAGCAAGCAACTCCTGGTTTTGAGCCAGATTATAGCTGGTAAGTATTGGCAGATAAGTGCTATAATGAACACTATGAAAAATAAGGGGGAGACAACTTAGCTAGAGATAGAGGAGGAGAAATGCTTTGAATATATGTTGGAATCCACCAAATTCCCCTTCTCTCTACTGAAGATGTTTTCTGGTTATATATTTTTCCACCCGCTATTGAAAGAAAGGAAGTGTTAATCCAAAACTCTTAAATTTGTCAAATGAAAGAATGAGTGAATATATAAATAATTATACTAGTCTGAGGATTGAGAAACCCTAGTGGCTAAATTTATCCAGCAATCAAAGTGCCCTCCTGGATAGCGGCCATTGGTTTAAGATAACAGAGTGTAGAACCACAACTGGAAAATGAGAATTACAAGGCTGAGTTCACTTAGTTAAAAAACTGAGGCCACTGAAAGCCTCTGACATGGCTAAAAATTCCTCCTTAGGGGGAACACTATTAGCCGACCTTGGCCAGATGTACCAGTATTGTATCTAGGAGATGCCAAGGAGAAATTATCATAGAATTCTTTCAATTTAAGTTTTTGAGAAGATAGATGAATCAATTGACTAGGTTCATATACATCTTATAGAGGAATAAGATATAGGATTTGAAGATTCCATGTTGTGTTTTGGAATTGTGTTTATTGTCCATATTTCTGCATCATTTACGTTGGCTCACTTGAGAGTTTTGGGTGCCTGCATCCTTTATCTTCAAGATCTTCCACACAACTTCATATATTCAAGTCTTTTTTTTTTAAGATTTTATTTATTTATTCATGAGAGAGGCAGAGACACAGGCAGAGGGAGAAGCAGGCTCCATGCAGGGAGCCCGACGTGGGACTCGATCCTGAGTCCCCAGGATCACACCCCGGACTGACAGTGGCGCTAAACCCCTAAGCCACTGGGGCTGCCCCACATATTCAAGTCTTTAGGGTATTTTCTCTAGGAGGTCACAGCAAGTTGGTCATATTTGAATCAGAGCTCATCCTGTTTCTACCCCAAGTCAACTCTCTCTTGTCAGCGTGTCCCTTCCTATGACTGGTCTTACTAGCTTTTCAAGTCATGGAGATGTTCCCTATAAGTCAAAGCAACATTGACCCCTCCATCCCTCTTCATTTTCCCTTCTGGCAACTGTGTTTTGGCCCCTTCCCAGGATCTTCAGTCTCCCAGACCTGATCTTAAAAGCCCTTCTTTAATTGTTGAGCTCTCCTAGTGAAAGTTCAGCTGAGCACCCACTCCTGCAGCTCTGACCTTAAGTTCCACCAAATCTAAAAAGCTTTTCCTGACCGACTCGGTCAGAATCTTTACTTCTGAGAAATCGATAACATTATTCTGGGTTGAATTTGAGTATGATGAGTAGTAGTACTTTACAGTGATTTCCTAAACTCTCCCGATGAGATCCAAATTTCCTTGAAGGTGGGAATTTTGGTTCTTCTGACTCCTCTAAGTACTCATCAGGCAATTAATCAATACTTATATGGTTGAATTTACCTGAAAAGCAGGTAGCAGGAGAGGAATGATGTAAAAGGGAGTGAAAAGCAGGATGTCGAGCTGACAGCACCAGAGAGTGGGAAGAGGGTTTTTATCGCTGGTTGTGAAGACTTAAGACTTGGCAGCTGGTGGAACAGAACAGAGAGATAAGTGAGGGTCATTTGATTTCACTAGGATTAGGATGGATTGGTGGGTCTCAAACATAGCAGCACATTTTAGTCACCTAGGTAACTTTTACAAAGTTTTATTACCTGCTCCACTCACCTCACCCCCCTCTCCCCATTCTGATTTCATTGATCTGGGAAGGAGTGTTGGTTATTTATAAAAAGCATTGTAGGAAACCTTCAACTGCATAGAGATTTAAGAACCAGTGTTGTAGGATGTTGCTCCTCAATGTGTGGCCCCAGAACAAAGAGCAGAGGCATCTCTGAAAGACTGAATCTCCGGTCCCACTTCAAACTTCCAGAATCAGAATGTGCATTTTAACAAGATTTCTAAGGTCACTGTTATACACAGTAAGGTTTGAGAAGCACTGCTTTATAGGATCCACACTGATTTCATCTTGGGGGACCACTGTGACAAGCTAAGAATCTAGGTAATATAACCTTGGGTACATTCACCGCACCTGGTTCAGACATGGCCTATCAAGCTTTAATGGCAACTCACATGCCGAGTGAGTCTAAGAGGGGCAGGGAGGGTGGAAGAAAGAAAATTGCACCAATAGGAAGGCAGGGGCTCACAAACCCTGGTAATTACTTCAATTAGCCTTGGATTCCCGTATTTTTTTCAGGATCAGTTTTGTCTACTGTGACTCAGCGCATCTGCCTCCTTCCTGTCTTCTCTTCTAACATATTCACCCTCCCCGAAGAAAATCTATTTCTTTGCTTATCATCCAGAGTTTTAAAGCTACTTATCCAAAGCTTCTTATGGGGAGTATTAATGCTAATGGATTTAGTGCTAACCACACCAGTCAAGATGGCAACCACATCCATGAGAGGATATTCCTGTTTCCTGCCTCTTTCACTCTGGGGAAGTAATCAATAGGAAATTTGGAAAGGATGTATGAGTGTGTGAGGGAGGGGACATAATCTCCTAATGTCAACAAGGGCTCTCTGTCTTTCAGTAACAGAAAGTTTGCTTTTAAACTTTGAAGATTTAAAATATTGTCTCTATCTCAGGAGATCAGCTCTGGTTCACCTCCAAGGTCATCAGATAGAATTGCCTAGAGCTGCCTTGTCCAAAATGGTAGCCACTAGCCAACGTGAGTCCTGAGCATTTTGAAGGTGGCTAGTCCAAGTTGAGCTATGCACACTGCAGTTTGAAGACTTAGTTTAAAAAAAAAAAAAAAAGAATGCAAAGTACCTGATTAATATTTTATGTGGATTACATTTGAAACCATATTTTGAAAAGATTGAACCAAACAAAATATTGCTAAAATTATTTTCAACTGTAACTTTTTGGTTGTAAAAAACTGGACTACTAGAAAATGAAAAGCATCTTACCTTGTGTTTCTATTAGATAGCACTGATATAAAAGAGCTGAGAAGCCCTTCCAGGCAGTAAATGTCTAGGTCAGTATTTAACTCTCTAAATTTATTAAAATGTTAATTTACAATGAAGTAGGAGACTCCTAGACTTCAGCGATGGCTTTAGGAAGCAGTTATGGCTTGGGTGGCATTGGCAGGGACAGGAAATGGGAGAAACGTTAAACTATAGATAATTTGGTTTAAATCCATTTTTCCCTGTTTACATCAGATAATCCAGAAAACTTAAGTGTTCATAGATAGCCTTAGGGTGGTTTTCATTAGCTTAGAGAAAATTTTGGAGATGGCATGGTATGAGCTAAAGTGATGACATTTAGTGTTTGAGAACACACTTGGGAGATAAATCATATCTAATTAACAATTACTTATTTTTTCTATATGAAATTTTACTTTTTATTTTTATTTTTTTTTCTTTTTTGTATATTTTTATCATTGGAGTTTGATTTGCCAATGTATAGCATAACTCTCAGTGTTCATCCCCTCAAGTGCCCCCTTCAGTGACAAATACTTATTGAACACCTATTATGTATAAGGCACAGTATCATGTGATGCTCCATGCCAAAAAGATTTCATATTTTACAGAGGAGATGACAAATAGGAGAGCATGAAGATGTTCAGTCTGTTATGTCCAAACAAAACTGGTGGGAAAATGTTAAGAACATATAACACTATAGAAGTTGTATCTTCAGGGCACCTGGGTGGCTCAATCAGTTAAAAGACTGCTTGGCTCAGAGCATGATCCTCGGATCTTGGGATTGAGCCCCACATTGAGCCCCACATCAGGCTCCCTGCTCAGCGGGGAGCCTGCTTCTCTCTCTTCCTCTGCTTGCCACTCCGCCTACTTGTGCGCCTCTCTCTCTCTCTCTCTGTCAAATAAAATCTTAAAACAAAACAAAACAAAACAAAACAAACAAAAAAGGAGTTGTGTCTTCATGGATTAGGTGGCTTGAAAGCTTTACACCTGCAACTAGTTTGTTCTTACCATATTGACATTTTCCAATCAGTTCTTAGAGTTATTTCTTTTTCTTGTTTTCATTTCTCCTTCTATATTAGTCAGTGTATAATCTATAGTCCTTCTTGGACTGGTGGGGGGCAAGTATCAGGCTAAACTTGTGTCAGATCTCATTATTCACAAAAAATGAATTGTCAATAATTGGAACAAATATGTTACATTTGATCTTTCTTAGAGAAAAATATGTTGGCGAGATTAGACTCACATTGATTTGTGGTAGCCAAATACTAAGTTCTTAGGATATCACAGATAAGTCATTCTTTTCTATGGATTATTAGACTAAATAGTTTTTTTCACTTTATCAACAACTTTCAGTATCTCTAACAGCTTTCCTTTTGACATTTTGAAAGGAATATTTTCAAAACCCACAATATAATCTACCAAAGCTATATAAAGAAATGATACAATATGAACACAGAACAGTAATTGTTAGTCTTGACCAAGAAGCCATAGTGCTAAAAAAGACATAGTTTAGGGGCGCCTGGGTGGCTCAGTGGTTGGGCGTCTGCCTTTGGCTCAGGGCATGATCCCAGAATGCCTGGATCGAGTCCCACATTGGGCTCCCTGCATGGATCCTGCTTCTCCCTCTGCCTATGTCTCTGTCTCTCTCTCTCTCTGTATGTCGCTCATGAATAAATAAGTAAAATCTTAAAAAAAAAAAACAGATATAGTTTAAATAGAAAAATAGAAAACCTACCTCGAACCAAAAGAGAATTGATAAATTATAATACTACCCATGGCAAAAGTGAACAAATGTATTATCAGAATCCACAAAAACACATTCACATAATCCAGAGAAGGAAGGTAAAGATGATGTTTTTCAAACACCAAGAGCAAAACTTAATGTGTCATAATCAGAATTTAAAAAATACTGGTATTCATCACACATTACAAAAATAAGTACTGTTTTCATGAAACTCTTCCTTTAGTTGTATGTGGTGTGTGTGTGTTCTGGGTCATCATGTAAAATGTATCTCTTATTGTGGACAGTAGTTAAAAATATCAAAAGAACATTACAAATTACATTTTAATGGGTAGTCATTAAACTGATGAGTCTGGAGTATAGTAAGATTACATCTTCCCCAAAGCCACAGAACTGATTAATAAGAAAAGTGGACATAGAAACATAATGATTCCCTATAAACTTCACTAAGCTGTTACTTCATTTCAAACTCATGTATTTTAGTTGAATATGGAAAAAATATTCTGCTTCAACTTCAAAAGTAGGTAGAAGAGCTTATTACACCATAGATTATTTTGTGCATAATTTTACAGACTCTACAAATAAGAAAAAAGTATACAGATATAAAGTTTTCTTATAGTCATATTTTAGGTTTAAGTAACAGCAACTATTTGATAATTAAGAAAATGGTGTCTTCTGATTTGTTCTCGTCTGACCTGATTCATAGTGATAAATACAAGTGGACATACAGTGATTGTTAGATAACAAATTTGGTGAGATAGCATGAAACTGTTTGCTGCTTTTCTTCAGCTCTTGAGGATGATCTGACCCACAGAGCACAGTCATGAATTTTAACCAACTACCAAAGTGTTTATTCAATAGATTTGGATGCAGAACTCAGTATGGTTGGCATGGAAGCTGAAAAAAGTCTGAATGAAAGTGCTTAAAGAAATTAAGCCATTTTAAGCCATTGTAAACTCTTATAAACCACTATTAGTCATGGTAAAAAGCTAAATAGAAAGGGAAAACATTTTGTAGCTATAAAAATGTATGTTCCAAATGGAAAAATAGCTGAGCAAGTGTCTCCAAAAATGGGGATATAGGATATTCATCAACTTTTTGCCATATTACCAAGATACCTTTGTATGCATTCTTAAGTTCATTGGCATCTACTTTAGGTGAATTTTAAGAACGCAGTGTCACAATACTTTATAATGCCAGTAGAGATGAAACTCAGATTGAGACAATATGAAGAACTGCAAACTAATCTGGTTATATAGGATTCATTCTCTTCCTTTCATCGCTCTCCCTTGGCCGCTGAATCTTAGATCCTCACAAAAGTAATTCTATATTTCTAGCAACTCTGGCAATTTGCTAGTTTCCTTTCAGTAATAGGCATGAAAACATGTATCTCTTTCTAGGAAAGTAGTCTCTTACTCTTCAATTCCAGAAGTATTTTAAGATTGACTTAGGTGATTTTATCCAAAGAGTTCACAAGCTGCTTATCTACGTGTATAGATGCATACACACATAATTTAGATAATTATATCAGGATACTTATAGAATTATTTTTAAATTACTGGTAGAATAAATATTTTTAAGTGCAGCTGTATTAACCTTACCAGTATTTTTATTGACATCTTAATTGTTGTAAAAACATGTATTTTCATATAATTATCATTAACCTACAAACAATAACCTTCTGCATGTTTAAAGTGGTTGCAGAGCTTGTTATTATAGACTGCTTTCAGTACTGTTCATTTAGTATGCTGTGTTTTTAACACAAATGTAATCCACTCTGCATTTTCCATTTAAAATGCATAAGGCAAAGTGCATCATAACAGGATGTAACTACGTATTAATCAAATTAGCACAACACTTCAAAAGCTTAGGCTTTTTGCTGGGCTACTGTTAGATCACAATTCATGAAGGAAAGAAGCAGCATAATGAACAGCTTGGCAAGGGAGCAGTTTATTTTCTTTCCAGAAAGATATAGAGTGGGTTAATTTTCATGATGGGAAAACATGTCGAGAAAGGGTAACAGTAAGCATTAAGCTAAAGGACAATAAGTGGAATTTAGAATACTACAGTGGTTTTGCCACTGATAAAGCATAAATTCTGTAATTATTTGATGACACAACAGAACTCCAATGACCTATTGTTAAATTATTAAATCTTCATGACCCAAGCAATACAAGCCAGGATAGTCAATATTAATATTCAGAACATGGCAGATTAGACAATCCTTTGTCATGAACAACATGCTATATGCCAATGGAAAATATGAAATGTCTCCAATTACAGAACTCAGTGCAAATATAACATATGCTATGCAAGATGGTCTAATTGTAATTAAATAATTATTGATCTTTACCAGTGTTTGGCTTTGCAAAAGCCTAAATATGCATGCAGTGTAGTGCATCATAAACAAAACAAAACAAAAAGGCAAACCTGCATGGAACTTAGCTGGGACAAATGATAAAGAAGAAATTAGACAGCCAAGCAAATGGAAGTTAATTATTTTGCCTGAACGTGCAAATGATTGTTATCATTAGATGTCTGGCACATACAAACTTCCTCTTCACTGTTACTGACAAATAACAAATGAATAGCTAATTTCCTTTTAATCTAAAACCTTTTTTCTTGGCATGGGGCTTAGAATAAGAAGGGCATAGTGAGAAGCCCTCACCTTCTGATTTTTAAAAAATGGTAGTACAAGATTATTTTAATACTGGGCTCCGGTTTTCTTTTTCCCGTGTACAAGACTAGGACAATCTATTTGGAGCAAGAGAGCAAAGGAGAGACCTGAATGACCCCACTGCCAAGGCAAGCAAGTATTTAGCTAGATACTTCACCTCTGTTCTCGATCTATAAGGTGGTGATTGCTTTGAGGAGCCCTATAGAGTTTATAATTCAAAACTTCTGCGACCCTGGGGGTCTATGGCTAAGAAATTCTAATGCCAATGATTTCTACAAGTGTCCAACAGTAATTCTTTCCTTCTCCACTCTCCCTTTCTTTTAAATAAAAGAAAGGATTTTCCCCCACCCTTGTTTGTTTGTTTGTTTGTTTTAGAGAGAGATCTGGGGTGGGGGAGGCAGTGATTGAGGGGAGAGGGCAGAGGGAAAGCGAGAGAGAATGTTAAGCAGGTTCCATGCCCAGCTTAGAGCCCAAGGCAAAGGTCAGTCTCACAAGGCTGAGGTCATTACCTGATCCAAAATCAGGAGTCAGAGCTTAACCAACTGAGCCACCCAGTCCCCTCAGGATTTTCATTTTAAAATGGGAGTTGTTAGGCACAATGGAACTAACATTGGTCACATCAAGGAATCCCTAAAAATTCAGGAGCACTCACATTGCTAAATCCTGTCACATGTTTTTGTTTGTTTCTTTGCTTTGTTTTGTTTTGTTCAGCTTTCTTTTTTATATGGAGTGGAATCCAAGGAAACTGATTTCTCTATCTCCATAATATGCTCTGACATTTTGGACAGAGAATTATTTGTGTGTCCTACGTACCGTACTGTCAGCTGTTCAGCAGCATCCTTGGTTTGCACCCACTAGATGCCAGTGACACCACCTTCTAGTTGTGATGAGTAAAAGAAAAAAAAAATGTGTCCAGTGCCTTTGGGGGGCAAAATTTGTTCCTGACTGAAAACTACCGGCCTAAACAAAAGGGACACGAAATGGTCAGGACATCCAAAGAGCAAAGATAAAGCATATGAGAAACTTTTTATATTTCATAGAGCATATTACCCTCCATGGAGTCCAGGGAAATTGAAAAAATTATCAGGTCAAAAGATAAATTTGTAATAGCCCAAATCCATTAAAACATAAACCTGGGTACTTGGAGTGCATAGAGCTCCAGAATTCTATGTAGAAAGTAAATTTGAGGTGTTTTTGGTTGTTGTTGTTGTTGTTGATTTTAAGATTTATTTACTAAGGGAGGGGGAAGGGCAGAGGGAGGAGAGAGAAACCTAAGCAGCCTCTGCACTGAGTGAGACTCTCAGTGCAGAGTCCCATGCCGGCTTGATCTCACGACCTTGAGATTGTGGCCTTAGCTGAAACCAACAGTTTGATGCTTAACTGATTGTGCCACCTGAGGGCCCCAGAAAGTCAATTTGAATTTTAAATAATAATCCTAAAGCTGAAAGAAGAAATGAAGGGAAAAGCAAGTGCATTTTATTTATTTACTTATTGTATTTATTTATTTTATTTATTCATGAGAGACACAGAGAAAGAGGTAGAGATATAAGCAGAGGGAGAGGCAAGCTCCCTGTGGGGACCCTGATGCTAGATTCGATCCCAGGACCCTGGGATCATGCCCTGAGCCAAAGGCAGATGCTTGACGAATGAGCCAGCCAGTGCCCTGCAAGTAGGTTTTAGAGAGAGAGAGACAGAAATTCCCCTTTTAGATCAAAGTCCACATGATTTGAAAGTGTCACCTTTTAATAGCCCATATAGTTTAGTAAATACCTCATAGTCTGTCTTTAAAACCTTCCCAGAGAGACGAAGAACCACAATTGGGTTAGTTTATACTCACATCAACCTCTGATTAGAATCCCACAGCAGCAGGAAGCAACATGGCTTTCAGTTTCATGATTTTCGGGTAAGGGAAAAATAGAATTTTCTGTGATGACCTTGCCTAAAGTTGATTGTTCTTCATAGCTATGCTACAGGATAGGAGATGTCCGTGCTGGGACTTTGGCCTTAAAGGCTATTCTGGAAACCATTCTGACAAAGACCCTGTTTTGTAGACACGGCAGACATATCTCACTTCCCAGACACTTCCTGGTGCCTCATTGCTGACAATGAGTGAGTGCCCCTCACATGGAGCATTTCCCTGAAGCAGTTCTTGTGGGCACGAGAATCACCTGGAGGGCTTGTTAAAAAAGATTGTTGGGTTCTAGCCCGAGTTTCTGATGCATTCTATCTGGAGTGGGTCTGAAAATGTTCATTTCTAGCAAGTTCCTCTGTGATGCTGCTACTGCTTGGCTAGTCTGAGGTCCACATGTTGGGAGTCTATTTGCCTTAGTATTTCCCATGATTAACCCCACACCGAGTGATTATTCCTTTCAGCTGATTTTTTAAAAAATCACTTAAGTGTTTAGTTCGTGATGCCTATCTTACATTTGCTTATACATTGCCTTTGACTATTTCACTGATCTTTTTCATGATAAAAAGCTTTGTCTCCTCCTGTAGATTTGCTCTGCCTTTCACTTATCACATAGTGCTGAGCACACAATAGATTCCTAATAAATGACTCTTGAATATAGAATGAATGAAGACAATGTACAGTGTAAAGTCACAGTATATTTTATCCTTTTGATTTTTCTTCATCAAAAGTAGCTATGTTTTAGCTTGGCCTAATACCAACTCCATTTTCTTCTCACTTTAAATCTCTTCCCCCCGCCCCCTGCATATAGACCTCATTTAGGAAGAACAGGAACACATATTATGGCTTACATACTTCAACATGAAAAGCATATAAAAGGACTTTATGGCCATACTTCTATTTTCATTATCTAAGTGTATTAGGAAAAGCAAACCTATTACATCTTCCTTTTGGGAAGCCAAAAACATCTGGAATTTATGTTATGAGAAAGAGCTTTGACAGACTTTATTTGACATGTACATCAACTGCACAGAAAAAAAATCACCAGAGGAAATGTTAAACTAAGTTATGATGCTGTCCTGCCAATAGAATATTTAAGCTGGCTGGTTGGCTGTGTCCTGAAGAGACATTAAAATATGAAGGCACAAAATGGACAGCTGTTTCAGAGAGATCAACCCTGCATTATCCTAACTGATAAATAAATGTGCAATATAATGTATAATTCTGGTGTGGGGCTCCAGATATGAGATAATTCTTAAGAGCAAGGCTCAAGTGATTTGTCACCAGACCCTTAGAAACAACACTTTGTGTTACATTGCTGCACACTTTGCTTTTATTTAATGGGAGCTATATCATTTTTATTTGATTTCTTATTTATATTTCAGAATTCTTGAAAGGTTATTCTGCTATCAAAGTGAAACTATGTATATACTGCCAAGCCATTTCAGCTCATATATGTATAAATAAGAGATTTCCCCTGCCCCTGACTCCTCAAGGTTCACTGGGAAATTCCAACTTTCATACCATGATCTGTAAGAGAGAATGGACATAATATATATCTGTCCCTTTTCCCTTTACCTCCATAACATATCTCCAGATGTCCTCTGAAACTGTAAGAAAGGGAAAAAAATCCCTTTACTCTTCTTTCTGCATAAGATACCCCCCTACAAATTGAACTTCAGATTCAGAAAAAATATCATATTTGAAATTAAGGTTGTTTCAGAAGGGGCATCTGGGTGGCTCAGTGGTTGCGCGTCTGCCTTTGGCTCAGGTCGTGATTCTGGGGTCCTGGGATCAGGTACTTTGGGTTCTCCATGGGGAGTCTGCTTCTCCCTCTGCCTATGTCTCTGCCTCTCTCTCTCTTTCTATGTCTCATGAATAAATAAATAAAATCTTAAAAAAAAGATTGTTCTAGAAAATCTAAGGTATATAAACATTATAAATGTCGTTTTTAGAGACAGAGGTTTTCTAAGAAATGTATGCTTTTAGCATCATGGTGGTCAGTAAGGAAGAAGCCCAGAAGTGTTTGTTCCTGGTTTTCTTAACTTCTCTTTTGAACCTGTCTTGTTAACCTCCCCCTTTTTCCCCAGGAAAGTCCATGCTGCCCTGCCCCACCCCCCATGACACAGTGAAGCCTTTCCCACAAGTACAACATAGGTGCCTGGCTATGCTGTGGGAGCAGATGTTCTTGTGACATATTGCCTTCTCCTACTTGAACAAATCTCCAAAGACCTTTTCTCTATTGCTGTATGTTAAGTGTGAACTCTTTAATGTCATTATAGAAACCTGGGTCAAAAGATATTGAATATAAAAAATTTAAGAAAAGCCAATGCTAGGTCACAACCTTTAAAGTATGTATTAAAAGTTTACAATAGCCAACACAGGGAAATAATCTAAATGTTCATTGATGGAAGAATGGATAAAGAAAATGTGGTATTTACATACAATGGAATATTACTCAGTCCTATAAAAGGCAGAAATCCCATTTTCAACAAAATGGATGGACCTGGTGAGTGAAATTTGCTGAGTGAAATAAGCCAGACACAGAAGAACACATACTACATTATTCCAGTTATATGAAGAATCTAAAATAGTCCCAAACTCACAGATGGAGAGTAGAATAGTGGTTGCCAAGGGCTGGGGGGAGAGGTAAACAGGAAGTGTTGGTGAAAATATGTCAATTTTCAGTTATACAAGATAAATAAATCCTAGCGATCTACTCTAGGGCATAGTGCCTATATGTCACAATACTGTATTATTTACACAAAAATTTGGTAAGAGGATAGATCTTATATTAATTGTTTTATCACAGACACAGATGAAAAAAATAATGGAGAGAAGAAACTTTTGGAGGTTATCAATATGTTTATGACATAGATAGTGGTGGTTTCACTCGAATATACTTATCTTCAAACTCAAGTTGTATATATTAAATACATACAGCTTTTCATGTCTGTTATACCTCTAAAAAGTGTTTTTTTTAAATAAAAGTTTAAATTTGCCAATACTTTTAACCACTCATATTCAGGATGATGTAATCAGGCAATTTGTAAAATAATAACATAGATTTTTTTCAAATAATTTATAATATGCAGTGAGTGGTATGCTCTGGTAATGGCATGCTCACTTAAAGTTGTATGAATAACATCAATTTCTTTCAATCTTAGCAGTTTGTCTTGGGAATATCTGTGTAACTTCATGTGAAAACAATGTCAAAAAATCTAAATATGAGGCCTTTCATGAAGATGAGGCTATAGCCAAATGACCATCTGGATCTGCCTTCAATAGGTACTGTATGCAAGATATTTTCCAAACCACTTTGGAGAATTAGGCTTATTATTCTGTGGATTTAAAGCATCAGGTAAACAAGAAAAAAAAATTGAGTCTTGAAGATATTTAGATTTTACTTTTTAATATAGTATAATTATGATATATTTAGCCTTTGTGCAAAAAAAGAATACAAGTTGCAATACTGGTTAATGCAAGAGCATATTGTGGAATTCAGTCAATATGTGCCTGTTTATCCATGCAGTTGAACACTAGTGAACGTTACATCCGAGCTCTGGTCAAATGTTAGTTGCACCTAAGTGGGGTATTTTTTACTGGAGAAACTTTAGGGTAGCTAATTATACTTGATTGTACAATGTACACTATAGTTAATATTGGATTAATACATCAGATTTATATTCACCTCCACTTTCTAAGTCTTAACCATTCACCATGTCTCTGGCTAGTGGAGACTGTCTAGTTGCCTCTCTGGACAATGTGGGGATAAAGTTATTTTTATCTGGAGCCCAATTTTAGAAGTTCTAGCCAGTTTTGGTAGCTTCCTCATATCTACCATTCTGAATTTCTCTCAACTAGATGCTCCCTTTGCTGTTTATAATGGGAGGCATATATCTAAGATATGTTTCTTTACCCACACTATTCATCAAGCACCTATGGTTTCAAACTCAAGTTTTCTAAATCTCCACATTTCTTAACTTGCTTCTCCTTTCCTGCCCACTCTGTTTTGAAGGATTTACTTCTTTTTTTAAAAAAATATTTTATTCATTCATGAGAGACACAGAGAGAGAGAGGCAGAGACAGAGGCAGAAGGAGAAGAAGCAGACTCCCTATGGGGAGCCCTGTGCGGAACTCGATCCCAGGACCCCAGGATCACGACCTGAGCCAAAGGCAGACACTCAATCACTGAGCCACCCAGGCATTCCCTGAAGGATTTCCTTCTTGACACACTTCCAGTTTTTGCATTTCCTTTGTGAACTAAAGTCTCTCCTGGAGACATAGCTATCTGTGTTTTTCTCCTGGCCTGGGTTTATTTCCCCTGAGCTCTTGGTAATAGCCGCTCAATATTCCTTTGGCCGATCACCTTTTTTCACATTATTCCTTGTGGTTTGGGTGGGGCTAATTTAACCTCTCGGTCTAGTAACAGACATGTACCCAACCCGGCCAGAGAGTGTGAGCCCTGACTTCAGTCTCAACAATTGGGAAAGAAGAGCTCTCTCTCTACAGAGGTAGAAGGCAGAGCTGACATGCCTGACTTTTTAGTTCTATTTGCCAAAGCATACTCTCTTTTCTTCTCCCTTTCTCTGTTGCTATACCGATTTATGAATACCCACGATGGACCCATAGCGTGGTAGGAGGTGGGGTCCATACAAAGAAATATCTTACAAGCTAATTTTACAAATGAGACCAACACTCAGGACCCAGAAAGCAGCAAACAATACTGTATATTTAAAATGTATGGGATACCTGGGTGGCTCAGTGGTTGGGCGCCTGCTTTCAGCTCAGGTCATGATCTCGGGATCCAGGATCGAGTCCCACATCAGGCTCCTCCGAGGAGCCTGCTTCTCCCTCTGCCTATGTCTCTGCCTCTCTCGCTCAGTCTATGTCTCTCATGAATACATAAATAAATCTTAAAAAAATAAAATGTAAGTGCTAAGACATAGACCGTAAATATAGTAAGTCTGGAGAAGGCAGAGAGCTTCAGGGTGATGCTAACTGGAGGTACCTTTGAATTAGAGGTGTTAATTAAACTGGAATTTGAGGAATATGCAGATTTTTTATAGGTGTAGAGGAGGGGGTGAAGCTCCCTAGCTGGATGCTGAGGAGACCTTCTGCCAGCTAAGAGGCTTGTGTTGGAAAGTGCTCTGTGATAAGGTTAGCTTGGTCATGTGACATCAAACTATGAAAAGCCTTTAAGACAGGAGAGGATTTGCTATTGAACACAGTCACAAGATGGGAGCGATTCTAGTTTGGTAAGCAAGGAATGATATGCTCAAAGCAGTGGTTTACGGTTGCTGAGTCCTCAAAGCTGGTCTGCATTAAACTGCCTTATATATTTGATTAAAAAATACAGATTTCAGTGACCGATTTCAGATCTACTTAATCTGAATTATTGGATGGGGAGACCAAAAGTCTCTGTCTTCAACAAACATCTATACTGATTTTAATACATAGCCAGATTGAGTGGTTTGTAAATCCAACCTCAATTAACTTCACAACCGTATTGACCTTTAGGCTTCTTGCATTTTTTTTCACATCATAATTTCATTTCATCTTTCCATCATGCGATACTCCATCTGCCTCATCTTCAACTCACTGTGCACTCTGAGATGTGCTATTAAAAATAATAATGGCTCTCACCCTGTATGTGAGTCAGTTTACTCTTCTGTGAAATGGGCTAGAAGTGTGAGTGAGGGGCCATAAGGAAGCCTATAATGATTTAGAAATGGAGGTAATTCTACATAGAAATGAGTGGGAAGGAGTATGATCCCAAAGCTTGGTGCCCTTCCCCTTTCCAATGAAACTGTGTGACTGAGCCATACAAATGCCAAACCTCTTCTCTCTTCTAGTTGCCTTCCTCTGTTCTTTTGTGGGCTTCATTGACTACACGTGGGCCATGTAGAGGTTGCAGTTTGCTTCCTTGTCAAAGGCACATGGCCAAAGGAACAGTGGGAAGCTGAAGCCCAGCTCCCTAAGGTGTTCTCTCTTGGGAATATATCTACGCAAAGGAAGGGGTGCTCTTTTCTACTCACAAGGCAGTATGCACCCAAGGTGGAGTCTACCTTGGAAAGGATACCTTTTTATAATCTATCTGCTTTCAAGGATACATCTTTTAAAAATTGATTTAAAAAAAGAAGGGTACCTGGGTGGCCCAGTCAGTTAAGCATCTGCCTTTTGCTCAGGGCATGATCTCAGGATCCTAGGATCGAGTCCCCAGACGTGACCAGTTCCCTGCTCAGTGGAGAGTCTGCTTCTCCCTCTCCCCTCGCCCTGCCCCCCACGTGTGTGTGTGTGTGTGTGTGTGTGTGCACGCTCTCTGTCTCTAATAAAGAAATAAAATCTTTTTTAAAAAAATATTTTATTTATTTATTCATGAGAGACACAGGGGGAGAGGCAGAGACACAGGCAGAGGGAGAAGCAGGCTCTCTGCAGGGAGCCCGATGTGGGACTCAATCCCAGGACCCCAGGATCATGCTGTGAGCCAAAGGCAGATGCTCAACCACTGAGCCACCCAGGTGTCCCGAAATAAAATCTTTTTAAAAAATTGACAAAAAGAACTCTGACTATACACTCTTAAAAACTCTTCTACCTTTTCCCTCAAAAAGGTAATAAAGCTTTTCTTACCTGCTTCTGCCTCTCTGACCATTCGCCTGCATTCTTTTCTGACTATTCTCCTTAACACCTCTGGTCACCACTGTCCAGTCTTCAGCCACAGCTAAGCTTTCTTTTACCTAGACACTGTTTGAGACAGTCAACTGTGCTTGTAATACTCTGGAATGATGGTCTCTACACAACTCAGGGTGCAGTGAGACAATCAGTTCTGTTGAGATAAAATAGGCTTGTCTTTGCTTTGTGGTAAACTATGCCACACTACAGGCTCATATTAACTCAGAGTGAGAAAACGCTCTTGCTTGTATATACTACTATTTTTAAGAATTTCTTTATGTATTTGAGAAGGGGGAAAAGAAGGAAGGGCGGAGGGAGATGGAGAAAGAGTCTTAAGCAGACTCCAGGCTGAGTGCAGAGTCCTACGCAGGGCTCAGTCTCACAACCCTGAGATCACTATCCCAGCCAAAACCAAGAGTTGGTTGCTCAACTGACTGTGCCACTCAGGTGCCCCTATGCTACCTACTATTTTTAGCTTTTCTCCTGCTGTTCTTGATTTTGAATCTTACAAAGTTTGATATGCTGTTCACTTCTGCAAGGTCAGTCTTGGAACATGTTTAATCCAGGTCAGGAGACTTGAACTCATTTAGCTCAGGTAGAGTTTCCTTACTGTTTCCTCTGTTCTGTTAGTTTGGGCCTCTAGCCAAGCTTTCCACTCTGTTTCGGGTCTGAGGACTATGTCTTGGGTGGCAAATGTCAGCTATCTGAGGGCCAGATCAGTGCCATTCCTTTGTATCCATGAGGCCTAGATTAATGTGTGTTTGGTGAATCAGCGAATAAATGAGAAAATGGACACAAAATAAGAATTGGGCTTTTTATTTAGTTCCAAGTAGTGTATTTATCCTTTTCTTATTCTTTCCCTAAGTCAGCCCCAGACTAAAAAATCTTTAAAAAAATTTCCATGTCCCAATTTGATTCTTTTTAATCCCTTTACTATAAATTCTTGCCCTCTTGTATCTTGATCCTTAGTCAGGGTGCTCTCTTGTCTGTATGCATGCCCACTCACAGTGCACCTTTTGGTGCTATGCTGGCTTCTTAGGCACTTTTTTCCATTGTCTTCTAGGTAAATTAGAATGACCATGGCTACTGTCTAACACCTTCTCCTGAGCAATTCTTTGAGGATCAGAGATGACTTTCCTTCTTGTATCTTTCTAGTATTGTGTGGCCAAAGTGAGCATCCTCTTGTATCTTTCTAAATCTGCTTTTCTAGGGTCTGTAATGCATGTCTGACTTCCTATTTATTGTAACTTCTGAGATTATAACACTACTAGTAGTAAAAACCATAAAATATTTCATTATTGTGAACTTTCAGTATACCAAGTGTAAGTTTGTTTTTAGAACTTTCAGTATACCAAGTGTAAGTTTGTTTTTAAGTTTGTTGTACAATGCTGATGGAGTCCTAAATTAGGGAAAGCAGTGTGACTAGCAAGGTAGGGTAAATGAGAGAGGAATTTTTGTAGTAGATTCTACAAGTTTAGAAAGAGACAGATATGGGGCATTTGGGAGGAATATTGAATATTTAAATACAATTTCATGGGGCACTTAATATGTGTTAGGAGCTCTGTTGTGGGCTAGAAATAAAAAAAAAATTCATGCTCTAAAGGAAGAACTTCACAGTCCAGCTAAGTATAAAAATATAAACAAATGAATACCACACAAAGTAATTAAGATCTATCTATCTATCTATCTATCTATCTATCTATCTATCTATCCATCTATCCATCTATCTATCATCTTTCTCAGGGAATGGAGCTACAAAGAGATGACTTACTAACATACCATTTACACTGGCAGAGAGATGCCTGGGTGGCTCAGCAGTTGAGAGTCTGCCTTCTGGCTCAGGGTGTGATCCTGGAGTGCTGGGATCGAGACCCACATTGGGGTCCCTGCATGAAGCCTGCTTCTCCCTCTGCCTATGTCTCTGCCTCTCTCTCTCTGTGTCTCTCATGAATAAATAAATAAAATCTTAAAAAAATAAAGATAAGTAGAAATTTGAGGATTAGGATGGAGTAGATGAGACATTGAGGAGCATGAGGGCCTTGTAGACCCACAGATGAACTCCAGCGCATGGTGTGTGTTGAGAGCAGTTGGGGAAGGCAGCAGAGGCACCTGGTTGGAGGTCATAAGGAAAATTAGCTACATTGTGTTCAACCTTTAAATTTGTTCTGAAGGTGATAATAACACAGAAAAGGGTTTAAAATGATGTCTGGGCTTAGAAAAGTAACACTGAGCTGAAGATCTGGGTAGAAGGCAGGCAATTCAGAAGGGAGGTGCTGCAATAAGTCAAGTTAGAGCTGGTGAAGCTCTGGACTCAGGCCACAGCAGAGGGTAAGAAAATGGAAGATTAAGCATTGATGTAGTCAGTAGAAACTGGATATAAAGCATAGCTGAATGTAGAAAGAGGTTAGGAGGTGACAGTGAGGATTTTAGTATGGATGATTGAGCTGATGCTGCCACCATTAACTGAGAAAGAAAATACAGCCTGAAGAGCAGGATTTATACAAGAAGGGGTAAGAGATAATAAGAATAACTAATATTTGCTAAGTATTTATATACCAGGTTCATTGCAGGACTTTGTGTGAGTTAACTCTTTAACTCTCACAATAGAGTAAGGCAATAGGTAGTCTCATCAGTTCTGTTTTTCAGATGAAGACATTAAGGCATAAGGATCTTATATAACTTGCCCAAGGTTATACAGCAAGTCAGAAGCAGAGCCAGAATTTGAACCCAGACAGTCTGGTTCAAGAAAATGCATTCTTAATTTTATGTCGCTTCCTCTTGCATTGAGTTTTGAATGTATGGAGCTTTCTGGATTGATAAAGAGCTGAAACTCTGAAGTGTAGGAGAGAGGTCGAAGATAGAGCCACAGAAATGAGAGTCAGTAATGTAGAGTAATAGGTGGAATGAAAGTTGAATGACAGAGGAAGAAGACTGAGGAGGAACCTTGGGAAAGGTTCCTCATCAGTGCTTGGAAGTGATCTCTGACTCAAGACAGATGTAGGTGCAACCAGAGACACAAGTGGAGAGGAAGGGGAGTGCATGGTGTGGCACTTGAGAATAGAAATACTACCAGTAAGAAAGATGTGTTTATCAGCACTGAGACCAAGAAGATCAAGAGCTAAAAAAGGTCATGATGATGGGCATTTGAGGAAGAGTTCATGTCTTTCAAGAAGGCAGTTCCAGATGAGTGTCTTGGAGAGAAGTTAGAGATCAATAGGTTGGCTTATAGTTTGCGGCTACAAAGGGAGGGCAGTGAGCACACTTTGCTTTTATAAAAATAGTGATAAAGAAAACATGTAATAGGCCAACTACCCTCAATTTCTTAAATGTACAGTATTGTTAACTATAAGCGCAACATTGTACAGCATTTCTCTAGAACGTTTTTATCTTGCATAACTGAACCCCTATGCACATGGAACAGCAAAAAGAAGGGGTAGGTAAGACCGTGGGGTAGGATTGGGAGCTAAGGGAGGTTTCTACTTTTGTTTTTAAGTGTATTAGAGATGAACAACATAGTAGGCCCACAAGGGGCAGCAAACAAGAAAATAGATGAAGATACAACAGAAAAACAATGTAAAAAAGAGTAACTTTCTGGATAGTAGATGCTCTAATGTACAAATAGAAACTGTTTTTTTTTTTTTTTAAAGGATTAACACACCTTGCTATGAAAGATCAAGAATTGAGGGGCACATGGGTGTCAGTTAAGCTGATGCCTTCAGCTCAGGTCATGATACCAGCGTCCTGGGATTGAGTCTAGCGTTGGGCTTGCTGCTGCCCTGCTCCACCAGAATGCTGCTGCTTCTTCTCCCTCTGCCTGCCATTCCCCCTGCTTGTATGCTCTCTCTCGTCAAATAAATAAATAAATAAAATCTTTTTAAAAATCAAGAATTGAGAGGTTGTTGGACAGAATCTATTCTTCTTAAGTTAACCTACTCAATCTCAGAGTGACCATACACATATACAGTGATATTACACCTCTTTCAGGCCTTTGCTATATCACTGATGGAGTTCATTTTGCCCATCTCACACTGGTAAAGCTCATCATCTTTTTCAGAATTCTTGGCGTTTTGATTCCCTTGTAATGAGACTCAGTTTGGGTTTTCCTCCTATTCTAGGTATGCTTGTCTGTGTTCCGTGGCCACGTGTAAAAACTACTTCCTTTCTCTCCCCCATCCCTGGTGGGACACACTAGCTCCATCTGCCTCTGGTTTCCTTTTCTACATTCAAGGAAAATGATCAGATAGAAATAATCTATGAAGATAACTAAAAAGGTATATGTTGGATGACCTCAATCTCCTAAGGGAAGTAGGAGGCAAGGTCATTTGCCAAGAGTGAGTGAAAGGAGTGATCTTAAGTGTTTGAGGGGAATGGAGGAAACTTGGAATAATTTGGAGAATTCACTGTGAATAAAAGGATTTTTCAACAGTCCTGAGGAGCCAGATGAGATTAGATATCATACATTTGTAGTGGAGCCAACTGGCAGTTTCTTGAGTTTTTCCAGTATTACTTGGCAGTGGGATAACAAAAGCAGAGAAAACAGGTGGTTAGATTTGTCTAACATTGTGGATTGGCAGGACAGCTGCAGAGGAAGTCTAACATGGGTTAAAGGATCTTTGGTTACTAGTGAGAGACAAGAATGGAGGAGAAATGGGTGACCATGGTGTTCAGGCTAGTCAGATAAGTGAACCAACTAAAGCCAGAAATTGGCTGAGGAGCAGGGAAAAGGAGTGAGGAGGGAAGAGTCTAGAGACAAAACAAGAGTCCAAGAGACAAAAACAGGGTTAGTAGGTGTGGGAAGGAGTAGAAATGGCCGAAGTCTTGGGTATTGCTCTCAGAGTGGTTAGTTTCAGCATCTGTGGATCTGCTGGTGGAAGAGAAAATGCTACGGTGATGATAGGATATAACTATAGGATATGACTTGCATAGCAGAATAAAGCAAAAGGTCCTGCTAATGGAAAAAGTGGAGGTGATGAAGGTCTAGGATGTTGAAAAAGTTATCAGCTACAATGTTGAAACTAGCTATAAGGTGGAGTAGAGATGAAATCTGGGATCTGAGAGTGACATTCCTTATAGTTAGAAAATGTGAGAGATTAAAAAGGCCTGGCATTAAAATCATCTCCACTGGATTTGATGTTCAAGTCATGGTCAGTCATGTATTAGCTGTATGGAAGATGGAGGATGGAAAAAAAGACAAATAACTTGTTTAAATATTTTTTTGGCATAAAAACATGTAAAGTAAAACAGAAATCCCACTAATATTTGTACTATACTTAATGACACTGAAAAGTAGTCATTCCTTCTTTTTTTCTGAATAACCAAATGTTACAGATAGATGTAAAGAAGATTTTTATTGTGATGTCTGAAGAAAGGTTCTTGTCATAATCATGTGATAGGCCCCCCAGATCTATTATTGACTTATTATTCATTAAGTTATATTTCTGGACCACAGACATTACTTTTCAAGTTCTGGAAATAAAAAACAAAACTCCATATTTAATACAGGACTTCGCAGACACATGACCAATACATTTCATGAAGAATTATGTTTTCTCTTTCAATTCTCTTCCTGAGATGACTCCACAACATGGAAAGAATTATTAGGCATCGGTTTTGTAACACTCAAAATGACTGGAAATGATCACCTAGTTGTCATGGTGACGTGGTTGGATGAGGTCATCCACTTTCTCATCCAGTCAACAATAGCATACCTCACTACAGCCCCAGTAAGAACTGCAGCTTTGCTAACTGCCAAATGCAAAGACCTGCTAACTTATCAAATCCATTCCTAGGGATATAAGATTAACCTCACTTACACGTTCCTGAGTGTTTTACCCATCAGGCTTTTAAATGACTCGAGTCACCTGGCTCCAGCTGCTTGTATTATTTTGTCTCAGTCTCTCCTTATTCTCTGATCATCTTGGAGGAAACATGTCAATATTCTCGATTTTCTCTTATTCTGTTTCACTTTAGTCAGTAAGGGCCCATTTTTTTTTTAAGACTTTATTTATTTATTCATGAGAATACACAGAGAGGAGAGAGAGAGAGGCAGAGGGAGAAGCAGGCTCCATGCAGGGAGCCTGACGTGGGACTCGATCCTGGGTCTCCAGGATCACGCCCTGAGCTGTAGGCGGCGCCAAACCGCTGAGCCACCAGGGCTGCCCAGTAAGGGCCCATTTTAAATGGCTATACTTTAGTAAAGAAATGTTAGCATGAGTCACCCTCAGAATTATTTTGAAGGAGACATTACAGGTAGTGAATAAGTTGGGAGTTGATGTGACTATGTCATTATGGTGAGGAGGGATTTCTTGTCATTGTAAGGATTATTCTCCACATATTAGATTGGTTTGGTTAAATCCCTAATACAGTTTTGACCCAAATTGTGTATGCTGAAAGATCCATTTAATAAAGATCTGGCTTTTAAATAGTTTTCCCTAGTAGTTGTCTCCACTTAACTTGCTTTCGGTTCCCATTGTCATATTTCAGTTTCACCTTCATGCTTAAGAGTCAGCTCTTCCTATGCTGACCAATCTTTCAATGTCCATGTTGTAGTGATCAAGTTATTGGAAGTCTCTAATGTCCTTGGTTTGTTGGTATATTCCTGCATATAACTATTTCTTATTCATCCTATAATCCTTGGTTCAAGTGTCATTGCCTTCAGGAAACCTTTGTGTGTTACTTTCATCCTACCCTCTTGGGTTGTGGAAAGTACCTTCCTTAGGTATTCTGTAATATTCAGTGTTTTATCCTGTCAGTGCTCTAGCATTATAATTATCTGTTCATATCTCAATTTTACTACTCAATTTTGAGCTTCTTGAAGGAAGAGCAATGTTTTATTCTTCTTTATATTTCTAGTATTTAAGCATAGACCAGGCAATCAGATCATGTATATTGACTGAAATAATGTACAAATTTTTTTGCAAAATCCAGGATTTCTTTTTACCGTGTGGTCAATGCATTTAGATCTTTAACTGCTTTAATATACAATAATTAGTAAAACACTGCATTTACTTTGATTAGGATAAAAGCATGGGGAGATGAATTCAGTTGTTGCATATTGTTGTATCTCTATTAGCAAATAGACTGGTTTCTTCTACTATCCCTGTAAATGCCAATGGTGATAGTGGTGCTGAGGGAGACAGACAAACAACTCGAGGTGATTGCATATTTTAATTATTAGATTCTCAAGCCCAATTTTACCTGGGGGAATTGGTTGGATGACTTGTAAGACAAAAGGACTCCTGTTGCCCATTTAGGATCAAGAATTAGACTAAACGACACACCTATATTACTTGCAGCATTATTCACATTAGCCAAAAGGGTGAAAAGAATCCAAATGCCCATCAGTGGATGAATGGATAAAGAAGGTGTGGTATATACATACAATACATATTATTCAGCCTCTAATAAAGAAAGAATCCCATAAAAAAAAAAGGAAAATAAAATGCTCTCAAAGAAAAAAAAGAAAGCCCTAGACTAGAAGCTGCCAAGGTGGATGCTTCTGACCTCATCTCTCATGCCCAAATCCTAATATTGGTACTGTGATTCTAAAGGTCTAATCTTGACAAGAGGCACAGAAGAGTGAACCCAAGACAAGAAGCTTTCCTGCTTCTACATCAACAACAGAATTGATCTAGCATAATAGTGCATGAATTTTTTACCATGGGTCTCACACCAGTGCTTAGAAGAAGATTCAAGGGTCCAGTGCTATACCCCTAAAGTATGAGGTAGTTTAAGAAGAAGCTCATCCATTGCACCAGCTGCTTAGAGTAGCCACAGATGATGATAAAGAAGTTAAACAAGTGACATGTTAAAGATTGTAAATTTTATACTGTGGATAATGTAGGTTTCTGATAGCCTTTTAGCATAAAACGAAATGATCATTATGTGTGAGTTAATGCAATTGCTCCGTTGGAGTGGTGTCAGAGATGAAAAGGCGAAAAAAGACTGTTTAAGATGGAAAGAGCATTCAAGTACACCAGTGTTCTTTGGCTTAGCTAACTGGGTAATCGTTGGAACATCAGCTGTAATGTCATGATAGAGGTAAAACGACAAGCCTAGGGGCCAAAGAACTGAATGGAAGTTGAGAAATTGGAAACAGTGGGTATAACTAGTCTCTTGGGAAGGAAGGCAAGTAAAGTATTATTTAGAGGTGAGAAGGTTTAATGGATTTTTTTTCTTCCCCGAATGGAAGAGACTTAAGCATGGTTAAGCTTAGGGTAAAGAGTTGTTAACAGAGGAAATATTAGAAGATGCAGGAAAGAGGATTGATTGACAGAGTTACCAAAGCCAACAAATTTGAAGATCTGGAGCTAGAAAGAGGAATTAACATTTGAAAAGAGAAGGAAACCTCTATTATCAGAAGAGCAAACAAAAACATGACATACTAGACTTTAAGATTTCCAAGGTTTGGGGAACCTGGGTGGCTCAGTCAGTTAAGCGTCTGACTTTTGGTTTTGGCTCAGGTCATGGTCCCAGGGTTGTGGAATGGAGCCCCATGTTGGGCTCTGCACTTAGCCTGGGAGTCTGCTTGAGTTTCCCTCCCACTCCCTCCACTTGTCCCCCCTCCCCTACTTGTACTCTCTCTTTCTCTAAAAAAAAAAAACCATTCTGAAGTAATGCTAATTGCCCTTCTGGGTTCACAAAGTGACAGCTTTCATAAGTATTATTGTGCTTAATTTTGATTGGGTTAATTTGGACTAATCATTTTTTGGCCAAGCAGAGCACCTCAAGGTGATTACTAAGGGTCAGTTATAGATGTTTCTTATCTTTACTGAAAAATGTGACAAGACCCAGAAATGTCCCACTTTGTGTTGAGCATAATGTCTCCTGGTCAGATGACCTGGCTTCTCAGAGAAGCACTAGCCTTGGGCTCAGGTCAGCCCAAGGGAAGTCAGTGAAGGACATGTCAAATGAAAAATAAAATGGTTTAAATAATGCAGAATGTGGCTTGGGCTGAAATTCAAATCATTTTCTTATTAAATGATTTCCCAATGATCTCTTTATGGGAAGACTGGAAGGTTGGAAATCTTTTTTTAATGTTTTTGAAGTTATTTCATGATGATTCAGATTCTATTTCTGTTCAGAGTACTAAGATTATTTATAATCCTATAACTGCTTTTTTTCTCCTAGCTATTTTTATACCGTTACAAAAGAACTCCTTCAAAATGGTAAATTGCTGACACCCTCTTCGTCTTGGCATGACTATTCCTTCTTATTTCATTATTTTTATTATGTAAATAACTGTATCATAAAATTCTCAATGCAAGCTCCAATTGAGATGTGAAGGGCAAGTATTCCCAAGAAATATAATCTTTTTAAAATACATTGCTTTATAGGGAACACTGAGACCCATTGTGAACACAACATGCAGCCATAAAATGATTAAAATGTCCCTGGTAATAAAATATTGACCCTACGTTACTGACAACAGATCGGTATCTTTTAAGCATCAACCACTACCTGTTACTGTAGAGGGTGGGGATAGGGAGGTAGATTATTATTTGCTCTAATGCAGACTAAATTCCCGACTGTAGAGGAAGATAATTGATGTAGTTTTCCATTGTAAAATATAATACATTCTCCACAACATCTAATTCTTTACATATACTTTGACAATTTTTCTGCACCATTGGAAGAATATTGAGTGTGACTGTATGTGCATTCTCAGACAAGGTATTTACTGAGCATTTAATATTAAGACATTTTGCAATAAATGACCCTTTGGCATTCTCCTTTTCCTCAAGATAATTTCTTTTTTGATCAAGAAGTCTAAACTGTCTGAACTGAAATATATATGAATATGAAATATATATGCATATATAATTAAAATGCTAATTTTTAGTTATATGGTCATTGTAACAGCTTGAAACAATTCTGGAAAGTGTGAAGACAAAAATAATCATCCAAATATCTATTATCTAGATGTTAATTAATTACATTTTTATTCAATAAATACCTATTGAGCACCTACTATGCCCGAGCCATTTATGGTTGGTTCTGGGGATAAAACAGTGGGCAAAAAGCATGTTATCTGCAACCCTAAGAATAGCACTACTTAATATTTGGGCTGACAGCTTTCCAGATATCTTTCTGTGGGTACGGTTACGTGTGAGTGTGTGCTCATATCTTAAACACAAAAACACATACATTTATATCTTATATAAAGAGCTAAATTTTAACTCACTGCCAACAGCTTTGTTTTCTTAGGAAACAATAGGTTGTGTTCATCTTAATTTTCAGTAAATATAAAGAATTACTTTCTATGACTGTATAGTCTTTTTTTAAAATTTTTATTTATTTATGATAGTCACAGAGAGAGAGAGGCACAGAGACACAGGCAGAGGGAGAAGCAGCCTCCATGCACTGGGAGCCCGATGTGGGATTCGATCCCGGGTCTCCAGGATCGCGCCCTGGGCCAAAGGCAGGCACCAAACCGCTGCGCCACCCAGGGATCCCTGTATAGTCTTTTATTGACTGTCAATAAACAGAGTCAAAGACAGAGATTTATTGTGCAAGAAGGTAATAGAGGAGTGATTACATGAACATCTATTGTGGGGGGTGGTGTGAAGGAGAGGCACCAGTCATAGGAAAGAGTTGAACTGCAATAAAGTTGCATCCAAGATTTCATTCAATCCTTCAATCCCAGAAGTTGCTAAGAAACTGGCATATCCCTTCAGGCATGTTCCCCAACTGAGGCTGAAGCTTTGTACCCCCACATAAGCCAGTCATTGGATGAAAGATGTCCACAGTTAACAGTACTTTTGGGTTGAGCAGCTTCTTTAACCAAGGGCAGTTACAGAAGAGGGACACTTTGGTAAGTTGTTGGTAGGCAACTTTCTTTGCAACTGGGGAAATAAGTGACTTGATCTTAAAGGAAGGATCTGGGCAGTGTCTGACAATTATCTACTGAAATAGATACACTGTACCTTAAACCAAATCACAAAACAGCATCTAGGATTTTTTTAAAGGCTATTTTTTTTTTTTTTTTTTAGAGAAGTCAAAGAAGTTTTAGGTTTGCAATAAGATTCAGAGGGAAATAGTTTCCTATATTCCTACTCCCTGCCTCCTAACATTCATAGTCTCCCCCATTATCAATATTATTTACCGGGATGGTGCATTTTTCACCAAGAATGAACCTACATTGATATGTCATAATCACTCCAAGTCTGTGGTTCACTTTACAGTTTGTTCTTTATGTTTCCATTCTGTGGATTTGGACAAATGTATATTGACATCTATCCATCATCATAACATACAAAATATTTTCATTGCCCTAAAAAACTCTTGTGCTCTTTCTATTCATTTCCTGCTACCTCCTGTGACCCCTGGAAACCATTGACTTTTTTATTGTCTCAGTAGTTTTACTTTTTCCAGAATGTCATAGAGTCAGAATCATATAGTATATAGCTTTTTCAGATTGGCTTCTTTCACTTTGTAATATGCATTTCAAGATTCATTCATGTCTTTTTATGGCTTGAGAGCTCACTTATTTTCAGAGCAAATAATATTCTGTTGTGGGGATGTACCACAATTTATCCATTTACCTAATAAGAACATCTTGGCTACTTCCAAGTTTTGGCAATTATGAATAAATATGAAAATAAATGGCTACTTAAACATCTGTGCACATTTTTGTGTGGTTAGAAGTTTTCAATTTCTTTGGGTAAATATTAAGGGATTTAATTGTTGGATTAGATGGCAAGGGTATGTTTAGTTTTGCAAGACACTATCAAACTGTCCTTCAAAGTGCCTGCTCTCATTTTGCATTCCCGTCATTGATGCATGAGTGTTCTTCTTGTTCCAGATCTTGCGATCATTTAATGGTGTCAGTGTTTTGGATTGTGAAAATTCCATAGGTTTGTAGTGGTATCTCATTGTTTTAATTTGCATTTCCCTGATGACATATGATGTGGAGCATCTTTTCTTTTTTTTTTTTTAATTTTTTGTTAAAGTTTTTATTTATTTATGATAGTCACAGAGAGAGAGAGAGAGGCAGAGACACAGGCAGAGGGAGAAGCAGGCTACATGCACTGGGAGCCTGATGTGGGATTCGATCCCGGGTCTCCAGGATCGCGCCCTGGGCCAAAGGCAGGTGCCAAACCGCTGCGCCACCCAGGGATCCCTGGAGCATCTTTTCATATGCATTTTTACCATCTCTATATCTTCTTTGATGAAGTGTCCGTTAATGTCTTTGGTCTGTTTTTTAATCAGATTGTTTTCTTGTTGAGGTTTAAGAGTTCTTTGGATATCACTTCTTTATCAGGTGCACCTTTTGGAAATATTTTCCCCCATCTGTGGTTTATCTTCTAATTCTTTTGATATTGTCTTTTGCAGAGCAAAGTCTAAATTTTAGTGAATTTTATCAATTATTTCTTTCATGAATCTCATTTTTGGTATTATATCTAAAAAGACATCCTCATACTCAAGATTATCTTGTTTTTTCTCTTGTTATCTTCTAAGAATCTGTAGTTTTGATTTTACATTTAGGTTTATGATCCATTTTGAATTAATTTTTAGGAAAGATGTAAGGACTGTGTCTAGATTTATTTTTTATGCATGTAGATTTTCAGTTGTTCCAGCACCATTTGTTGAAAACACTATCTTTGCTCAATGGTATTGCCTTTGCTTTTTTTAAAGATCACTTGTCTATATTTATCAGGGTCTATGTCTCTGTTCTCTATTGATCTTTTTGTCTGTTCTTTCAGAACAGAAGGCCTTGGTTACTGTAGCTTTAAAGTCAGGTAGTGTTGGTCCTCCAAATTTGTTATTTTCTTTCAATATTGTGTTGGCTATTCTAGCTGTTTTACTTCTGTATATACATTTTAGAATTAGTTTGATTGATATTTATAAACTAACTTTCTGGGAATGCATTGAAACCATAGACTGAGTTGGGAGGAACTGACATCTTCAAAGATTGGGTTTTCCTATCCATGAACATGGAATACCTCTTCATTTATTAATTCCTTCTTTGATTTCATTCACTAGAGTTTCAAAATTATCCTCATATAGATCTTATATATATTTTGTGAGATTTATATCTAAATATTTCTTTTTTTGGATACTAATGTAAATTTTTTTGTTTGTTTTTTTGGAGTGGAAACAGAGGTTATTGAAGATATATCTATATCTATATTTTTTGACAAATACCATCTGATTTTATTCATATGTGAAATCAAGAATAAAAACAAATGAAGAAATGAGAGTTTTTATCATTAATGGATTTTGGATTTTGTCAAATGATTTTTCTGCATCTTTTGATATGATCATGCAATTTTTCTTTTTTAGTCTGTTGATGTGATGGATTACATTAGTTGATTTCAAATGTGGAACCAGTCTTGCATATATGAGGCAAGTCACATTTGGTTATGGTGTATAATTTTTTTATCCTTTTTTTAGAATAAAGTTGCTGATATTTTGTTGAGGATTATTGCATCTATATTCATGAGAGATATTGGTCTGGTATTTTCTTTTAAAAAAAATAATTTAGGGACAACTGGGTATCTCAGTGGTTGAGCATCTGCCTTTGGCTCAGGTCATGGTCCCACATCTGGATCCCTGCGGGGAGACTACCTGTCCCTTTGCCTATGTCTCTGCTTCTCTCTGTGTGTTTCTCATGGATAAATAATTAAAATCTTTTTAAAAAATTAATTAACTTATTATTATTATTATTATTATTATTATTATTATTATTGAGAGACAGAGAGAGAAAGGGAAGAGAAGAGAAGAAAGAATATTAAGCAGGCCCCATGCCCAGCACAGAGCCCAATGTGGGGCTTGATCTCATGACACTGAGACCATGACCTGAGCCAAATTAAGAGTTGGTTGCTTAACTGAATGAGCTACCCAGGCACCCTTGGAGTTTTCTTTTTTTTGTAATGTTTTTGTCTGGTTTTGGTTTTAGAGCAATGCTGGCCTAATTGAATGAGTTATATGCACATAACTTTTGAAAGTCCCCAAACCTATCTACTAACAGCCTACTGTTGACCAGAAGCCTTACTAATAACATAAACTGTTGATGAACACATATTTTGTATGGCATATCTATTATATATTGTTTTATTATAATAAAGTAAGCTAGAGAAAAAATGTTATTAATAAATCATAAAGAAGAGAAAATACATTTATAGTATTGTGCTATATAAATTATATATATACATATATGTATATATACATATACAGATGTATATGTATATATACACAAATCTTTGTAGAAGCAGACTCACACAGTTCAAACCTATGTTTTTTAAGGATCAACTGTACTTTTAATCTCTCTGTGTCTTTATATATAAAGCAAGTTTCTTGTAGACAATATATAGTTGGGTCGTGTTTTTTGATTCACTCTGACCATCTCTGTCTCTTAATTAGTGAATTTAGACCATTGACATTCAAAGTATTAAGTGATATGGTTGAGTTAATATCTACCATATTTGTTACTTTCTTCTATTTGTTGCCTTTGTTTTTTGATCCTATTTTTGTCTTTTACTCTTCTTTCTGCTGTTTGTGGTTTTGAGTGTTTTATGCAGTTCCATATTCCCTCTTTTCTTAGCATATTAGTTATACTTCTTTTCTTGGTTTTGTCAGTGGCTGTCCTAGAGTTTGTATATATATGTATATATGATACAATACATTTACAACTAATTCAAGTCTAGTTTCAAATACACTACACTAGTCTATGGGTAGAATGAGTACTATATAATAACAACAAAATAATCCTAATTTCTTATTTTTGTGCTTTCTATCATTGCTATTATTCACCTAACTTATATATAAACATACATGGGGCTCTTCTTTCAGTTGAGCAACTGACTCCTGACTTTGGCTCAGGTCATGATCTCAAGGTTGTGAGATTGAGCCCTACTTCAGGTTTTGTGCTCAGTGAGGAGTCTGCTTGAGATTCTCTTCATATTCTTCTTCCTCTGCCTCTTCCCCTACTTGAGTACTTTCTCCTTTGAAATAAATAAATAAATCTTAAAAATATAAAATTATGTATATAACATATACATAAGCATATCTAATAGAATATATTTTTGTTATTATTTTAAATAAATTGTTACCTATTTGATCAATTAAGAATAAGGAAAATAGAAATTTTTGTTTTACCTTTACTTCTTCCTCTAATACTTGTCCTTTCTTTATGTAGGTCCAAGTTTCTTTTTTTCTTCCTGTTTTTGTTTTTTGGTGCAAAATGGTATTTTTATTAAAGCATGGGGCAGGACCCATGGGCAGAAAGAGCTGTCTTCAGATTTCTGACCTGTATTACTTTTTTTCTCTCTAAAGAACTTCTTTTAATATTTATTTTAAGGAAGTCCTACTAAATAAATTCCTTCAATTTTAGCTTATCTGAGGAAGTCTTTACTTCTTCACTTTTGAAGAATAATTTTCAGGGTACAGAATCCTAGGTTATGTTTTCTTTTCCTCAACACTTTAATTATTTTATTCTACTCCCATCTGGTATGCATGGTTTTTGAGAAATTAGATTTTCTTTCTTTCTTTCTTTCTTTCTTTCTTTCTTTCTTTCTTTCTTTCTTTCTTTCTTCTTTCTTTCTTATTGCTCTGGTTCCTTTCAGAAGATTTTCTTTATCTTTTATTTTCTGTAAGTTAAAAATGATATGCCATGGTGTAGGTTTTTTTGGCATTTATCCTGATTGGTATTTTCTGAACTTCCTATATCTGTTGCTTGGTGTCTGACATTAATACTGGTGAAATTCTCAGTCATTGTTGCTTCCAATATTTATTACTTTTTCTCTTCTCCTCTGTCATTCTCATTATGAGTATGTTACACCTTTTGTAGATGTCCCACAGTCTTTGGGTATTCTTTTTTTTTTTTTTTTTGCTTCTAAATTTTTGGGGATTTATACTAATATATTATTGAGCTAAGAGATTTTCTTCTCAGCCATACAGGCTGTTTTAAAATAGTTCTTTTATGAACAATATTACCACAAATATTCTTATGCATAGTTTTTGTGTAAAATTATCTTTTGTTAACCTCCTAGAAGTGGAATTGCTGGCATTAAGGAACGCACTGTTGAGAAGATCACTAGTATCCTTGAGAAGCTCAGGGATGCCTTTTCTCCAAAGATCACAGCTGACAGTAACAAATGCCGTTATAGAACTGGATTCTCTGACAGCAAGGGAGATGATAGGATCCCAAAATTATGGGGGCCACGTGGGAACATTTAACCATCAGAATCAAGGTAAGCATAATTATTATAATTAATGACTAGAGTCAGCAGGGGGACTTAACTACACACAACATCACTAGTGACAAGATAAATGGGTAACCAACAGGATATTACTCAATCTACGTTATCAAGAGAAATCAAGAGTTGTGGGTTATGAGGCTAAGGGTAATCACTATAGTAAAAAAAAAAAAATCACAATCCTTTTTCCAGTTTCTGAAATGGAAATAATTTTTAGAACAATAATACTTTGACTGGAGAAAAGGATGATTTCTAAGAGAAAGTGCCCTATGATATCATGGCAAGTACACATGGTATCATTTTCCCCAGTCATTTTCCAATTTACTTGAGTAACTGTCCACTGAGAAAAGAAGAAAACATATTTTGAGTACTTTGGTAACTGGGTCTAAATTGATAGTGATTCCTAGGTACCCAAAGCATCATCCTGTTGGAGAGGAAGCATTTAGGACAGGGTATTAAGTGAAGTCTTGGCCAAGGCCTTTCTCACAGTGGGTCTAGTGGCTCATGGAAATGTGCAGATCATTCCCCTGTCCTAAAAATATAATGAAAATAGATTTGGTATTTGGTAGCGCCCTATTATTAGTTCTCTGGCCTGTGGAGTAAGCTCTATCATGGTGGGGAAGGCCAGGTGGAAGCCTCTAAATCTACTTTTGAAACATATAGTGAATGAAAATTGCTATTACATTCCAGAGAGAATGGTAGATATTAGTACATAAAGATGCAGAGGATTTAAAAAAAAAATCATTCATTCCTTTAATGTACTAGGCTGGCTCTCACAAAAACCAGATGGATTCTAGTGGATGACAGTGACCTACCACAAACTGAACCAGTTCTACCTGGAAATGTGGTTGATGTTGCAAATTTGCTTAAATATATCAATATAGCCTCAAGCACATGATATCTGATTCTTTTCCATCCATGTCAGGAAGAAAATAGTTTGATCAAAGATGAGAAATAGCTTGCAACCATTTGGGACAGACAACTGTATATAAATAAGATCTTACCCTTTGGGTATGTTATCTCTCTTGCTATCTGTCACAATAAAGTCCACAGGATCTTGACTCTTTGGACAGTCTATGGAACATCATATTGTTACACCATATTGATAACATTATATTAATTGGACAAGATGAATAAGAAGTAACAAGTATATTGGAGGCCTTGGTAAGACCTCTGTGCTCTCAGGGCCCTGATACATCTTCTAAGTATCAGTGAAGTTTTTAGGAGTCCCATGGCCTGGAACATACTAGAATATTTCCTCCAAATTATATGATGTTCATCTTGTACCTCTGGCCTCTAAGAAGGAAGCACAATACCGGTCAGGACTCTGCAGGTTCTTGAGACAGTGTATTTTATTCTTGGGAATATTACTCCAATGTGTTTCTCGGTGAAAGCAAAAGTTGCCAAGTTTGAGTGGGAACCAGCAAAGTGAAGGGTTCTACTTTAGGTCTACAGTGCATTTTAAGTGGTCCTGCATCTGGAGTTCTATAACCTAGTGTTAGATGTATCCTCACATAAGACAGAGACTATTAACAATCCAAGTAAAATTTGATAGTAGCTTGGACCAAGACAGTAAGAAGTAAAAGTAAGAACCAAAAAGTGACTGAATACATTATTAAGATAGATATAACAGGATTTGGTGATTAATCGGATGTGCCTTAAAAGAGAAAGAGATGACCCAAGGAGGACAACAAGGTTACCTAACACAGAATATTAGTGTAAATATTTAAGTATCGTCTGCAGCAAAGAGATTAAGTATTATCTCCAGTAAATTTCTAGAGAGCAATGATCATATCTTATTTATCTTAAGCCTTCTGAAACTTGGTTAATATTTGGTTCACGATAAGCCTCAAAGTGCTAAGTGCACATTAAGATACATGTATGTTTGCAGTATTTGCCACTGCAAGTATTATAATGTATTTTATTCACTTAAGTAATGATCACTTAATTAAAATATTATATAATTATTTATAGTTGTAGAACATTAATATTTTCAGCTTGATAATTTTTTTGTATGGAAATATAGGAGATAAATGAACTAGACATGACCTGGAATAGTTCAATGTTATTTTTCCCGATTTCAAAAGTGCAATTATTGATTTTATTTTTATCATGGTTAGAATAATACTAACATTTGTCATCTCTGTCTTTTAGCACTCAGCTCATGTGGAACTATTAAAAGTTGCCCTTATAGATTGTGCCATAAATAAAACAGAGTTGCAGTATATGGTACAGCACACCCTTTTAGGAGGGTAGACAGATGCAATCTATATGCTGTAATGCTAGTATGACTAGACATGTGGGTAGCAATCAGTAAAGAGAATAATGAAGATATTTTATGGATGAATTATGTATCAATTGTTTTCCTGAAAAAAATAGTGGAGATGAACTTTATTTATGACTGGATTTCTTTAAAAGGGTTAGAAAGGTTGCTGTTTTATTGTATGCTTTAGGTTCCCAAATCAATATTTATACTTTTTCCTATGCTAATGCAATCCTATCCATTTGTTAAAATAAATAGTAAAAAGTGACCTAGTTATGGTGTTTTCAAGTCAACCTGCCTAAAGGTAGGTATTTGAGATTAGTAATGTGAGATTTCTTTTTCCTCTGGCATTTTAGAGTATCTAACGAATACATTACTTAGGTATTGTCACCCTTTCTTCTATATTTATTCTCTGGCCACTTGGTACTTACAAGGGTCTTTATCTATCATGTAATGATTCTTGAATTAGTGTCTGGAGTCCTTGTGAAGAAATATTTCTCTATTCAAAATTATAAGATTTATTAATAAGCTCTACATGTTACCTCCGCTTTGGTCTGACATCCTTTCCTTATGAATGAAGAACATATTTTTGTCCCTTTGCACATTTGTCTTTGGTGTTCTTTTTAGAACCAAGATGACAGATCATGGTGGCCAGATTCTCTTTCGGGTAACATTAATTTAACTGGCTCAGAAATAAACAGAATCTACTAACCCTTTCTTACCTGAGCTTTTCATCCAGTGTGAAAAAATGGTTGAAATGTCCCTTTTCTCACTTGTACCCAGAGTAGCTAGTAGGGGTGGTGGTCTGGTAAATTTCCAGTCGAACTCATCATTTGTCTCATTTGAATGGAAATTCTCTTAAATCATTCCTGTTTAATAATTTAATTCCAAGAAGTTCAGGTGTAATTCATGAGAACCCATTTACCAATAATGATTATAATTGCTTTTTTGTTGTTGTTTTACTTTTAGGTAGTTCTGTAAAAAGGATATGGATCATGATAGATTCTTGGGCAAGAGAACAGGCAATACATTCAGGTTTCAAATGTAAGCAAAGCAATTTCTACCCCCCCCCCCCCCAGTAGGGGTTGTGTAGGCAAAGTTCCGTTTAATAGGTACATAATAATAAAGGATACCAGAGTTCTATTTGTGGCTTACTTTTCCACAAATAACATTGAAAAAATTATGCTAATATAAAAGCCAAAAATCAGAACTTTTCCTTTTTCCAATTGTACCACTTTATCATTTTAATTCAGTTTTGAGATTCTCCCATTTTGCTGCTTCTAAAACACTCATAGAATATGCTCTTCGTAATAGACTATGTTAGCAATGGAGGAAATTAGACAATTTAATAATTTTTACAATGATGAAGCAACTATTCATTGAAACATAAAGAGTGCCTTATAGTAAGTAAACATTGGTACCTAAATGTTTGAAAGTGAATTAGGAAACATAAACTTTACATTTGTTCTAAAATTTTATCATTTAAACTATTTTACTAGTTCTTTGTAAACATATAGTGTTTATATTTGGACATTTTATTAGATTTTACAAAGAGTAATGCCATAAATAATTGAATGACATACGAATGAAACTCCCTGTTAAAAAATTGTTTCTTTTGTAAAAAGAAGGAGAATAGATGGTTACTTCACCCAGAGCTCAGATGTAGTTTATTAAAAAACAAAAGTTTAAGGCTTATTGCATTTACAACACAGATAGGGAAAACTGGAGAGTGAAGTATGTTATAGTATTTACTCCACAGTATCCACTTGTGATGTGGAACATGGTGTCACAGTCAGAGACTTCAAGCTGCTTCATATACTCTATTAGAAAAACACAGAAGAATATAAGGGAAATAATATTTTATCCAACTTCAAAATAGGCCACTTTATTACATTTTTAAAAAGTTTGAATCACAATAAATTAGGAAAGTTAATTTTACTTACTTGAATCCTTTTTTTCTAGTTTCTAGAACTTGATTTATATTAGGTTCTCACCGAGTTGTCTAAGTAAATAAGAAAAACACATGTTCTTAAAAATCTTTTTTTTGTTGCTGACTTTTAAAAAAAAATTTATCCTGATGAGGACTAGTGAGCAATACTCAACCAAATCCTTTAAAAACTCCTTGAACTTTGTTTTTTTCATTAGTAAACTTTTACAAAGTTAATGTTGGTTCAAAATATAAAACCAATGGAAACATTTTCTGTCAGGAGGAAAATATTTATAGTGTTTTGGGAAAAATATAAATCAATTAAGTTAATATTGTGACTACTGAAGTAGCAACTGCAAATACAAAATAAGATTTTTTGTGTGTGTGCATTGTATCAGTCATTTCTTGCAAAACTCTTCTGAGGTCCTTTAATAGGTTACTATTGCATCATAATGTAGAAAGCATTTTTAATAACTTATTTATTATCTATTTTCAACCAGTTAGTTTCATTTATAGTATCAGCTGTCTCATATGAATAATGGAAGTGATATCCATTACAGGTTCATTACCTATAGAGGCAAGGCTTACTGTTGTTGTTGTTGTTCTGGATAATATCACACACACACATATATATATACATAATTTTCACTTGAAAGGTGTACCATGCTTCACAACTTTTTCCCCAAATATTATTTTGTTTGGTCTCCAAACAATCTTGCTAGGAATTTAGGCAAATATTCTATTCCCGTTTATTTTATTTTATTATTTTTTTTATGTGAGGAAATGGAAGCTAAAGAAGGTTCCTTGACTTCACTAAGACAAAAACTACAATGAGGTCTAGGAGGTCTTCACTCCTAAGTCTTCTAACTTCAGTAATGGAAAGTGCTGGTTAGGAAAATAACAGGCGCTCAAGAAAGCAGCCTAAGTCAGACAAACAAGTGTCATTAAAAAATAATTTGAAGTGGGAAGATTAAAAATATATTCATAAAGATAGTTACAAATATTATCAAAATAAACCCAACTGAATTCTGAGATTGTCAATTCTGCAGGCTCAGCGCATCTCCTAACTTTTTACCATTTATTTTTAGGAAGTAGCATATCAAGAAAATCAACTCCACTGTTCAGGGTCAATAATTCTTGCTTTCAATCAACATCATTTGCTTTTGTGAAGAAGAAAGCAGGATAACATAGATAATAGAGATTCTCTAAACTCATTAAAAAAAGAGCACTATATAAATATTGGTATTATGATCATCATTAACATTTACAATGCTTGTCACCTCTCTACCTCATAGACACATTGTGAACATTCGAATGAGGTAATGTCTGCAAAGCCTTATAAGATCTCTGGATGAGAATGAAGGTATAAATACAAAATGTTTTTATCAACAAAGTATTAGGTGAATCTGGTTAAAATTTGGTTAGCAAAGTAGAAGCTGACAATTCTTTGCAATCAATGCTGGTGATTGGGTACTACTTATTTAGATTTTAAAATATAAATCTTTGTTTTCCTCAGGTCATATTGGCCTTAATTAAAGCTTTAAATGTGAATCCTTTGTTTTTTTTTTGTTTTGTTTTGTTTTTTTTTTTAAATGTGAATCCTTTGAATATTCTATCCGGAGTAAGCTTATACGTAACAACCCATTTTTAAAAATACCACTTTTCTTACACCTACAAGAAAAAGACAAATTCTGTATAAAAGCTATTGCCATTTAGTATAATTACATCCTTCCACCATTTAAAAAAATTTTTCTTGATGATAGTTGTATGCAGTATATCCTACAGAACAAGTTGAGTGGGTCACTAAGTTTGCAGATAGAATGGATAGGGCTTTGTCATTTACTAAGATTATTTTCTTCTTTATTATACTTGTGATCTTGCATCAGTGTACAGGTAAGCTAAGCTACACTTTCAGAATACATATACAGTAGTCCTCATCTCCCTACTCCAGGAAGTTTGCATTACTTTTTGAAAATAGCATTTAGAGATACTGCTAATAGAATCAGTCAGACTATCTTAAGAAATGTTGCTTGTAGAGTAATCCTTTGCTGTTTTCACTAGTTCCTATGCTGTTGATGGTTATCATTAACAAAATGATCATTTCCTCACAGAGAATCCTGCCGAGTCACCTTTAAGGAGTTTGATAGTTACTGCTGTGATGTTATATTAGCATTATTCCAATTCACAATGGATTTCTAACCTAAATAAATTAATTAAATTTTGTCCATGTCAGGAAAAAAAAAATATGACTTTGTACGTTGGGGTCTTCATTACTATTTTAAAAGATTTCTCCTTTTGGGGTGAGTCTTTAAATCAAATCGTATCTTTAGATACAGAAGCTTTAAAATTAACCTCCAGGATCACACAAAGACAAAGGCACTACAGGTGCTTTTGTAGGATATCACAATGTATAGGGGAAAAAACTGGGGTGATTTTATGCCAAAGTAACTTCAGAGACAAACCGAGGGCAAGAAATGTGGTACATTCGTGGACAGCCTCTAACAGGTACAAACAATAAACGGCACCAAATTTGCTTGAATCTTTTAGGTGACTAAAAAAAATGTCTTAATGAGCCACCAAGTTATAGGCTACAGACCCAGCCTGTCTCACTGCAGGGGAGAAAGGTTGCTTTTTGTTAGTAGGTCAGGTTGCCAGGCCTTAATATCTCACTGAGAATAATAAACAATGTAGGAGAAACTGAGGTTGAGTTTCTCTCCTTTCTGCATCAAATATGCTTTGCTATCTCCTGATTTCTTAAAATCTGAAAAGCCAGGGGCTCAATCATGTCGCCGGTTATTTAAAAGGAAACTTAAAAGTACATGATAATTCTTTTAAATATTAACAGTTACAGGCAGCTTCCTGAATAATTTCTTTGGCATCTTTATACTGGATTATTATTTTTCTGTTTTTATTATCCAATTCATGCACTGAATCTGGATTTATCTCCACCCCCGCCCTGCTTTCCCCATTGGAGGGATAATCGCTGTTCTTTTCAAATCTCCTAGGATAGTTTTCTGCTCTGCGAAGTTGTAACAAGATGTGACATCCAGTCCTAGTTCATCAGTGTTCAGCCCAAACCTACAGTGGCAGTGAAGGAGGTGGCACTTACAATTTGCCCGTGACACTGACCAGGTTTTTAAGGAATAAGAGTGAGGGAAAAATAGCATAAAATACTTAAATTTTTATGGAAAAGGTATAACTTGGTGAAAAAGCACCATCATAAATTCCCAAAAAGTGTATCTTAATGATACACTTAGAGTAAATCATTTGCCTTGAGAGACAGGAGGTCTCTGGTGACCCGCATTGCAGCCACATGAGACTCCTAGACTAGCTACTTTCAGCTAAATGTACTCTCATATTAATATTTTAAAATGCCATAATGCCTCTCTGAAAACCTCAGAGGACAGATACATCAATTTGCGAGGTCTTCACTCCAGGAAATAGAAACAGGGATAATCTGCCATTAAAAGAAATAGTTCATTATGTCTGCTTCTTGGGAGCACATAAACTATGTCCCTCACATACTTAAGTTGCAAATCCTCACTTTAATGTGAAGGGAAACACCATGCCCCAGAGCTTTATTGTCCCACTGTTTATTAGTACAAAAAGGTTTGTTGTGGTATGAAATCTTAAGCTTGTTGCAGTAATCAATCAGCTTCAAAGAGTCTTTACCCCAAGCCAGATTCATTACAAATAAATCAATTAAACATAAAGTTTCTATTTTCAGGAGGTTCACGATGCAGAATAGAAACAAATGCATCACAGTTAGAGAAGAGAATTTTCCTGGAGCAATGTCTCTCCACAAAGAGCCCTTTTGCCTTTATTGCACCGTAGAGCACATGCTGTAGTTTGCTCTTTTATTTTAGTTAATTGCAGACATTCTTCTTCTTAGCATATATTTTTCATCGGGGAAAAATCACATCCATATGAAAAAGATATGTGGTAAGCTAGAAATATTGCTGGAGGCAGGAAAAAATAAACAATTGGTTTGTGTCTTCTTGTCATTACCAGCCTGAACCTCTGGTGAGGCATTTGGGCAATTTTCACTCTCAAAGCTTTATTGTATCTTTTTTTTTTTCAACCTCTGTACTAAGATTGTTTATCGTGTAGGCAGCTCAGTGGCAGAAGCAAAAACAAAACCCAAAAACCAAAAAACAACCCCCCCCTACACCAACCAAAAAACAAATTCAACAACTAAAAAAGATCTCTTAATAAAAGTCTTACTCACTATTAAGCTAAAAACGAACTATGCGTTCTAACCCAGACTGCCTCTTGGATTCAATTTTGGGGGTGTAATCAGAGGGGAGAATGGGAGTTACAGAGACATCTTTCATCCTGTCAATTGACAGGTCGAACTTACCAACTGATCATCATAAAAGCACCCATCAGTGACTTCCTTAATTTTTTCATATATTTTGTCCTAATGTGTTTTTAATAAAATTAGCTGTTTGCAGAGATTCCCAGAAGTGAGAGCATTTGGTCGTGAGAGAGGCCAAACCCAAATGATTTTTTTACAGAAATATAGTCAAAGTTCTCATGGCACGGAGGCTGAGGAGGGGGAACAGGATGTGGGGTGTGGGGAGGTGGGGTTGGGAGTGGAGCAAATCTGCCTAATGGAGCATTCTGCTTATATAATAAAATGCTGGCCAGCCCAAACTGAAAAACAAACAGATGAAAAGGCCTCAGAACCCCAATTAAGTATCCTTCTCTCATCAATCGGTACTAACAGTTGTTTTGATGACATGTGATATGCTCTACATATGGTGGCATGTGACAGTGCCTTCTGGAGCCATCCCAGAGACAAAGGTAGAGAAACACCAAATATAACAGTAGCACTTCCTGCGAGGTAATACTCTCTGTCTGCCACCCAGCAGGGTACTTACCTTAGTAGGAAGCATTAAATATTTTCTCTTAGGTTAAACATTTTCTCTTAGGTTACTAGAGGATCTTTTAGAGAGGGAAAAAAAGAATCACTTTTTTCCCAGGAATTGACAGTGTAACGGCATTTATTTGTTTGTCTGTGATGGGGTTGCATCAAGACACACACACACACACACACACACACCCCATGGTAATAAAACATCTGCTCTGAAAATAAACAAAACATGCTGGAAAGAGAATGGAAAATATCCCCCTGGCAGTCTTGTCTAACTTGGTTCAAGGACTTCTTAGATGCACTGCTTTCAGAATACACAGTCCTTCAATGTTACCATCCTCAACAAAAACTTGTTTATTTTTTCCTGACAGTGTGTGGCAATATTAAAATATACTAATGACAACATCAAATCAGCTAATTTTATGTTATTAGAATTTGAGTACACAAAGGGTGCCTGGATGGCTCAGCTGGTTAAGTATCCACCTTCTGCTCAGGTCATGATCTCGGGTCGTGATCTCGGGTCGTGATCTCAGGGTCCTGGGATTGAGCCTCAAGTCTGGTTGCCTGCTCAGTGGAGAGTCTGCTTCTCTCTCTCTCCTTACCCCACCACATCATGCACTTTCTCTCAAATAAATAAATAAATAAATAAATAAATAAATAAATAAATATGAAAGCTCAAGGGAATAATGAATTTGTATTTTAATCAAGCAAATCAGAACTCTCCAAGGTAAATTTTTGGAATTTGCTAGTGGACAGCATATGTATACAACAGAGTTTTATATGTGAAAACAAGTAGATTTTTCTTCATATTTGTTACAGAAATGTCTGCTACTAAATCAGGTATTTAGTCATTTTCAAAGACCTCTAAACTTCCTAGAATTGACTTGGGACATATATCAGATACTATAGAGATCATTTATATGTGATTTAGTTATAACCTCTGTATCTAAAAAGTCTTTGAGATGAAATATAGAAAATACTTTTAGAAAGTCAGTATATTTAAATTAGAACCCACATGGATTAGAACCCACAGGAAACAATGGATAAAGCATTTAAGTATAATAATTATATTATTTTTATAAAGGTACTTGATTCAAAGTATGACCAATAAGGAAATTTTGCTACTTCCTCTTGTATCCTTACTGGAATTAATTCAAATTCAATGGAAGGTCACTGTATGTTCTATTATAATGAATGAATGCCATTTGAGGGGGTTTGGAACTGGTGAGATTTATAAAATATTATTCTATTTTAATAGAATATTCTATTAGAAGCTTAGATTGCATCCTTCAGCTAAAATAATTAAGAAATATACTCACATGAAGTAATTTATCAATCAACAGATTTTAAAATTTATGAAGCTAAAATATGATGTGTGCTCTTCTCAAAACACATGTGCTTCGTCTATTTTAACTGAATTAGTAATGTATCAGTTTGGTAAACTAAGTAGAACCAAAAGTGTAGATATAGCCCAAATAGAGTATTCTCTACAAACAAACTGTCATGAAAAACAAACAAAAGTAAGAGGATAATGATGATGATAAGAGATAAAGAGGAAGAAGATAAAGTTAGTGTGATTTTGATATCACTGACATCAAAAGTTTCTTTTTAACCACAAATAACCAACATATGAACTGATTTCCTGGGGATAACTCTGAATTACGGGAGTTAGACCATAAAATATGTCCCTCCATGCTATTATCAAGACAGAGGAGAATATTTACATGTGTTGTGATAGAAATATTTGTACCTACTCATTCAAAAATGTGTTATTAAGCTGTTTACAGAAAGGTTCAAGTATAAGGATACTAAAGAACATTCTGATAGATGATTTGAGAGATTTTGATTTAGTAGTGATAAATTAATTTCTAGCTATTTTATTTTATTTTATTTTTTTATTTTTTTTCATGATAGTCACAGAGAGAGAGAGAGGCAGAGACACAGGCAGAGGGAGAAGCAGGCTCCATGCACCGGGAGCCCAACGTGGGATTCGATCCCGGGTCTCCAGGATCGCGCCCCGGGCCAAAGGCAGGCGCCAAACCGCTGCGCCACCCAAGGATCCCGATTTCTAGCTATTTTAATTACAATGTTGGTATTATGATGAAAGTTTTTTGGGAAAATTAATAGAATGGAAATTTTATCAGTATTTTGGCTCATCCACAATTTAGAAAGAGAAACAATGATTGGTGATGAAGGAATACATATCCTAAATTGTTCTTAAGCATTTTCTCACTAATGTAAAAAGGCATTTGAATGATCAGTACGTTAACTGTGCCTGAAGCCTGCCTGTTGCCCTTGTGGGAGATTAGAACGAGAGCCAGATGAGCCCCCAGCAGTGAGAACAAAGTTGGTAAATAGCTTTTGTACTGAATCCAGTGAGCCCTCACATATGTAGTTTGAGCTATAAAGAATTTCCTCTTTGTTATCTGATGAGTTTATATATTATTTCTATCTTAACAAATTATTCCTCAAGAGGCAGAGTAAAGGGATTGCAAGCACATTATTCAGAAAAGAATTTGAATAGTTGAGAGGGCAAAGGATTTTTTTCTTGGCAGTCTTTAAGTGTGTATATATATATATATATATATATATAGACACACATATATCTATATATAGACACACATATATCTATACAGAAATATCTATACACATTTATATATACACAAATATGGATAACATGTATATATATACACACACATATACACACATACATACGTATATACACACACACAGAATATGAATCTCTGATTCCAGCCAGGGATAATTCTTTCATCTATAAAACATACAGAGATTGTTGTATAGCTATGGACCCAGGAAAATAATTCACTTCAGTATCTAGAAAAATTTGTGCCTCTCTAAGTTCTTTTACTGAAATGATTCTTTAAGTACCTATGGCTCCAAGTCTTCACTGTTGTGATAAATAACTTTGATTCCCAGGACTTCCTACTGAGGTTTTCTATGATCCATTAAAAAATACATTACTTTAAAAAAATTAATACATTTTCTGCTGAGTTCGACTGAGAGTATGGTCTGTCCCCTTTACTACAGTGTTTCTGGCTTCTTGGCAGCTGATGTCAAGAGATGAGATGACCAGTCTTCTATGTCAACCTTAGAGACAGAGCATTAGGGGCATGTTTGGACCTGTCTAGATTTGTTGAGATGTGGTTAGCGTGGAAGCTTTTCTCTGAAGACAGTTGGAGCAGAATGCTTTAAATTCTTTGCACTGTAATTGAAGATTACTCATAGTATTAGAGAAAAACTTCATTCTATCTCAGCGTGATGAGACTTCTGAGCTCACTATGCCAGTTCAATGTTTAAATTCAGGAATATCAGTGTTCAGCTGCAGAGTAAATGTAATGGGGGAATTTTAGCAGATCCACTTTATGAAGAAGTTCATTACAAAACGTAATTATTAACTGTTCAATCAGTTGACTTGTGGATCAAAGACACTATTTAGCGTTCTTGGGCTAATAAGTGGGAGGAGAAGATTTCAAAGCCAGAATGGAGAACTTGGATAGAATATGGAGGTAGTAAATGTAGCTATTATAAAAGTCTAGGAGGGAAAGAAGAGATAAAAAGAAAATAGTGGAAATGAGAAGAACTTCAGGATTGAGTAATAGAAAAAATGTTTGTCCAAAGTATGGCACTGAGGGCAGTGGACCAAGAGGGAGAAGTTCACCATGAGGAAGAGCAAGGTGCTCACAGGCAGTGTCTCTCTGAAAGGCACTAAGGGGTCAGCTCCTGGTCAAAGAAGAAGGGTTGCTTGTAAGTGGAGCTGAGCCCTGAGTACAGAGGAGGAATTCATTGCAAGGGCTTTGCTCTTCAAGGAAAGTAAATAGCAGGTTAATCTGTTCAGAGTAAAAGAGTGGAGGGGTATGTGGAATTTGAAGAAAGCTAAAATATTTAGAATCATTTTTGTGAAGAATATGTGAGAAGACTCAAATGAAACCAAGGAAGAATAAATCAAAAGATCTGAGAGAACCACGGTAAGCCCAGTTTGAGTGAGAAAATTCGATTTCTATTCTATTTTTAGGCTGTTCTGACCTACTTTGAAATCCCCCAAATGCTCACAACTTGTCTACTTTCTCCCTGTGAGGTCATACATGACCTGTTTGCCTCATGAAAAAAAAAGTTTCAAATTTTTCCCACCTCCTAAAACAAATTTCATTAGTTTCTGAGATCGAGGCAAACCAATGTGGTCAATGTGCAGATATAAAAAGAAATGTTAATGGCTTTGCCTATCCTCACAAGGACTTTTAATTGTGATTCTTTCTCAAGTAACATAATTTTTCAATATGGTAATTTAGAAAATATTTCTAAATCCTAGAAGAGAAACACAAAGTTTGGGAAGTTTCAGATAGGGAAAGGGGTTTGTGAGCTGCTCTATGTGGCAGTGGAATTTGAAGGATTCCTTATATTCCATCACATCACCTAATTGGCCACAGGTAGTATAACATATATTTGTGTGTTTATATGTAGGTATATAAAATATCTACATGATTATCTATACTCCAGATATTACTTGTGAATTAGGGATATTTCTTCTTTCCTGAAAAGCTAGGGAGAAAAGACTGGGCTGTTTTAGCTATATAAATATTTTTCTGTAATCTCACATCATATAAAAATAAAATGACACTTTCTGAATACTTTACCCTGAAAACTTTTCTATTACTTGGGAAGCTCTTCTTAACTGCTTCCTTTGAGTTTGGTTTGTGATTTACTGGGACCATTTAGAGACAGCTCATATTTTCTAGGCATACTGTAGATATTTTAATGCCTTAATCAATTTTTGCCACTTTAGTTTCTCTACTGGGCTAGATTAATCTTCCCCTACGTTCCCAACTTTCAAAGAGGATCACTTATCAAAATCGTCTTTACAGGAAAAAATGAAGCTGCAATTAAAAAAACACACTTATCTCTCCCAAGTCATATATCACAAATATTGTTAACTATCATATAAACAGCCATCAGAATAAACCCTTACAATAAGTGTGTTCCTCAGTCTAGAAAATGTGTAAAAATGAATATTGTTTGCTTTTCAATTTAAGCTAATTTGATTTTCAGCTTTCTCCACTAATGTATTATGATATGTCACTTCTGAAATGGTAGAGATATACCTAAAACTCGTGGTATGGGTGAAAATGAAGTTTTAAAGCAGAGAAAATGAAAAGAAGTAGGAGAAATTGTGGGAAACCTTCTGTAAATGAAACACCAATTTCTGACACGGGTAACACCTTATTCAGGCACCTGATGACTTTTCCCAGGCTTTCATTTCCATTGTGAGATCCTCTGGGCTTATATGGTTCTAGCATAGGTGTGCTCTCCTTCACCACATCTCTCCTCACCTTGCTTTCCAGGAAGGCCTCAGCTACTCTACAAGGGACTTAGAAGAAAGAGAAAGTTGTTGCTTTGCTCTTTTGCTGTAAGGGCAAAGACAATAAATTGGATTGGCTACTTTTTTTCCAGAAATAAAGGGGTTCCAGAAATACTGATACTGCCTCACTCATCAAGGCAATAGATCAAGGTATTTGATTCTCAACATCCTCCCTGTGATACCATTCCTCTAGGGTAGCTCTCAGTAAAGCAGTAAGTTACATTCTTAAATCAGGTACCAGCAAAAGCTACTTCTCTAGGTCCTCTTGATGCCCATAATGATAAATATATGAAGATGGCATAACAGGCAGTTCAGCCTTGTGTTCTGAAGGTCATGCTCAAGGACATATTTTAAAGGACTTGGAAATTTGACAAAAGCATACATTTTCAAGGAATAACATAAAACTTGAGGCATCTCGAAAACAAATTTAAAATTCTTATCTGGACTTAAACTTTAATATGGGAAGATTTCTATCCCTCTCTCCTTTCAAAAAAAATCACTGTTGTTTCAAAAGTTTTCTGTGGAGATACGGTTCAAGCCAATCCTTTCTATATTCTATTTAGAGATGTATCAATCACTGGAAGACTTTGTGGTTATCATTTGTTGCTTTGGTGAACCTAGAAATATGTTAACTATGAACAAGAGGCAAGAGAGAAAGAAAGCTTTGAGCTGAGAGTCACTGTAACCCTGGGGAGATGGGTTTCTGACTGGATTCCAGTGTTAACTTTTTGAAGTCAGGCACACAGTTTCATTGGGCCTTAGTTTCCCTAGCTTTAAAATGAGGACTCCAAACTAGAGTTACTCTCTAGGGTTTCTCCTGGTGTTATGTCTATGCTGGAAAGCCTGTGTCCAAAGTAGTAGTCTCCACCATTCAAAAAAAGTCTACAATGAGGAACCCTGGTAAAGGATTGTAAAACTATCAGTTATTTAACTATTCAACATCTCTGATTTACCTTGAGGCATTTTTAAAAATACATATGAATGAAGCTAGGTGAAGCCTATGTTTTCTTTCCTTGCTGTTTACATTCAGGACTGCCCAGTAGAGCCATGGGAGCCCAATGAAGCTCTGTGAAGTCAGATAGGGTCGCTTGAGACCATCACTTAGAAAACCAAATCCGGCTGATGGGAAACATTCTGAGTGGGATGGTGGTGCTCTTTCCATCTCTTGTTTAATTGAGTTTGCATATTTGGAAGCCCATTGATAGGTTAAGTAGAAACTTGATTCTATCCCTGGAAAGAAAACTGTTAATGATATGCTATGTGAACCTGTTTTCCTTTTCTGCTCAGCAATTTGTATAGGCTCGCTCCTTATTTGTCTCTTGATAACCTCATCAATCTCATCCATGCCCTCCTGACCACAGTGCCTGATTGCAGTAATTCCATTTCAGGGGGGCTTTTAGAAGGACTTGGCTTTTGCATTTAGCTAGAACTGCACGATGGAGTGATCGTTTCTTCCCGAGAGTGAGCGCCGAGATCATATTATGCTTGCCTTGATTTCTTTGTAAAGGCTGCCTATAGAATTTCATATTGATTTTAAGCTAGCGCTGTTTCATTTTTAACTCCTTTGTAAGCCAGGAATCCAGTTATATTAGCCTCTCCTCCCTGTCATTCTGACAGGCATTGGTTACCTGCTTTTTGCAGGCTGTATTCCCTACTCAACGTAGCTCTTTTGATATAGAACTTGTTGCCTTTACTCTTTTATGTTGTTGCTTTGTTTGAAAATCCAGACCAGTGTAGTGCAAGGTTGTAAGGCTAAGATGTAATTGAAAAATGGTATACAAATGAGAAAGCAAAGAGGATGGGAATTGATGCCTAGGATTCGCAAAAGCACTGGCAGCCGTACACTGTTCCAGAGAGGGTTTTGAAGAAGACGTAAGGTTTGCCAAGTGATATGAAGAAAGGCCCAGTTGTCAGTTGAACAATGAAAGATGGCTACAGGTGTGACTTCCTGAAAGCATACCTTAGTTTCAATGTTTATCAACTGGCTGTCCTCCAGAAACTCAATTTGGTGTCATTTGGCAACAAGTCTGACCTAGAGCAATGCAGACTTATATGTGGCACCCACTCTAATGGCACAATCATTTCGTAGTGCCTTGGAACTTACAAAGCCTTTCAAATCCTTTGTCTCATTTTCTTTTCACAATGGCCTTGGAACACAGGCAGGGGAGGTATTAGTATGCCCTTTTAGAGGTGAGGGAGTAGAGAACGAGAGCACAAATTAGTCAGTCAACAAATATATGGCACAAACTGGGCTGCCATTTTCGGTTGCCAACACTAAACTTGTTGCTCTTTGGTTTTGTGGCAATCTGAAGTAATGTAAGCAAAAATTCAACTTGCATATTCTTTGTGTCGCCCTTAGATTTACGATTCCTTATTTATTTCCTTGTCTTTGTACTTTCAGATTTATCTCCAGCACAGCAGAGTTACTTTTCTCACAAAGGAGAATGACAGAAATCAAGGTCTCCATGTTAAGCATATTATTCTTAACTGCTTAGAGAATTTTCCCACTGGATTGCCCTATTGTATTTTAAATTTTATTTTAGCTCTATTTTCTCGTCTGTAACGTGAAGGGGTTAGGCTCTGTTCCTCTCATTCTATGGTTCCGTGATTAGGAGAATGCGAGGTGAAGACAGAATCAGGGCTGCAAGTGAGTATGATTATCATGGAATCACAAGCACAGTGCATTATGCATGTTTTAAAACTGGGTATAGTATTTATATTCTAAAGTGTTTTCTTATGAATTACTTCATCCTTCAGCGTGCTGTTTAAGTCATGCTGCAAACATAATCCTCTCACAAATCCAAATCAATGTGTTTGTCCTCCACATAAGATACTTAAAATTTTCAAAATGTGTTTATGTCCAAAGACAAAATGTTTAGTTTTATAGAATTCTCTCAGTTGACAGAGGGCTTTGTAAGATTGACTCTAAGTAGCCACTAAAATATTTATATTCTCCTCTTAGTCATGAATTTCTAGAGTGCTTAAACATTAGCAATCATTTTTAATTTAGTGATTCCATATTCTTTATTTAATACCTTGCTGCCACCCTTAAGGCCAAACCATGTAGTTCAACTTTCAAGAACAAATGAGCTTTGACAAGACTTATGATGAGTTCCATCATTTGTCTTAAAAAACTATTTCACATTTTGGAAGTGCCTCAGTGGCTCAGTTGGTGAAGTGTCCAACTTTTGATTTTGACTCAGGTCATGATCTGCGGGTGTGAGTCTGAGCCCACAGAGCCTGCTTGAGATTCTCTCCCCCTCTCCCTCTACTCCCCTATGTGCTCTCTCTCTCTAGAAAAAGAAAAATTAAATTCAGATTTTAAATGAGACAATTATCCATTTCCTATTTTCATAATGGCCCTTACTGCATATAGGTAGACTGATAGGTCACAGCAGAAATCTGTTAAACTAATTATTTCTTAGCTGCTAGGCCTCAAGGAACTTAAAATATTCAGACTTAGAACAAAATCGGATTCATAAAATCTGCTCTTTTAAAGCCCTTGGATAAACATTGACTTTTGAAAGACTCTTGGGTTACATGTCTGGACTTCAGATATGGACCTTGGAAAACCAGTCACATCAACATCAATAAAGCAACCACCACAACAAAAAGCCCAGGGAAATACATTACCTTTTTGCTCTTCAAATTTAATTTTTAAAATGCTATTGGTAATTCCCAGTGATCAGCTCACAATTCGGCCTTTTGTCTCATTTCTTAAGAGTTTAAATAAGTAGCTACTCAAATTGTGAGGATATTTAGAGTTTCATTTCTGTTTGTAATTCCTACTATTTCACGGGCAGAAGTACAAACCCAGGGTATCTGAGTCATTTTCAGCTTTTGTGCACGATTTCAGCAGAGAATTTATTTCCTGCAAATGCTATTAGACACCTTTTTATTATTAACATATATACTGACTTTTCCCCCAAGATTTTCAATGTGATGGGTTTTTATTCCCTTAAGTTTGATTCCAACATGGGTGTGACCAAAACTGGTGGAGAGTAAGCATATTCTTTTAGTAGAATCCAGTCATTGTCACATCTGTGCAAAACCATGGCAGTGAAACCCCAAAGCAAACAAAACAGCACTTTTTCTAAAAAAAAAAAAAAAAAAAAAAAAAAAAAAAAAAAAAAAAAAAAAGCCATTCAATATGCAGCTCTGTTTTATTAACTGATTTGTAGAGGTCTGAATATTTCTCCATGGACCTGGGTCACCTTCTGCACACACTGGGGGCAATTCCTGGTTTCAGATGGTACTACTGTTCCAAATCTCAGTGTGCCAAGATTTGCTTTGAGTCTGAGTTTACTCATATTGAAACTCAAGAGATATAAACTGAAATCAAAATGCTGTGTTCAAAGAATTGCCTGAAAGTTGAAACCGCCCAGCCTCCTGCAGCTGCAGCCATTGTGATTCTATGACCAGAGTTTCTGGGAGGCTTACCCTCCATGAGTCATTAACAGAGTAATTGCTCCAAATTTTTATAGGTATATCAACTGGTGATGAGAAAGCATGATTTAATTTTTCTGGCTACTTGCTTATATCTCGGATTTATTTTCTGTGGGGCTTGCTCCAGTACCATCAGTGGAAAAGGATAAAATACAAGAAGGCAGACTCCCAACTCCAGAGTGCGCCTTCTGACTGATGTTTCTGATAGAGAATCTTCGAGTGGACGTAAGAGGAACCAGCTGTGTGGGAGCACATATTGATGACTTGGTTGGCAGTACTCCCCTGCTGAGTGCCAAGCTACAGATGCACTCCCAATCAATTCCCACACAGCTACAGTTCAGTGAACTATTCTGAAAGAAAAGAGCATGGCACTGGGGGCCATAAGATCCAGAAATACCAGAGAGGAGTCCAAAGAGATCAAATCTCTAAATAAAGCAGAGCTACAGTAGACCTCCAGGGACAAAGTGGCCAAAAGTAAGAAAGAAATAAGCTAACTGAAGTGTGTGTGAATATGTTTGTGTATGTAGAATGGATGTGATAAAAACAGACACTGGTTCTTTTCCTTGTCGTGTGTTTGTTAGTAGTAAGACAGATAGGGGATTGCCTTATGTACTAGAGACCAGCTCCTGGCTGTTGAATTAAATGAAGTGGAGTGAGCAAATAAAGTTCTCTAAAAATTCCCAAATATGGAATAAACTGAAAGTGAAAATATCATGTACATAATATATATCACTTTTTGCTGAATGGTTTTTTGAAATAACAGAACAATTATAGCTTAGAAAATGAGAATATTGGGTGCTGTGTTCTGTGATCCATTTCTATGGCCTCGATACAGTCCTGTGAGAGTCTTCTCTTTTTTCCTTTCCTTGTCTTGTTCTTTCTTTCTCTCTCTTTTTAATATGGAATGCTTCATGAATTTGCATGTCATCCTTCACAGGGGCCATGCTAATCTTCTCTGCATCATTCCAATTTTAGTATATGTGCTGCCAAAGTGAGCCCCATTTCTCTCTTTCTACATGTGTGGTTTATACATGTATATTATGCTTCCATATATGAACATGTAATGTATAAAATTAACTTATTATTAAAACTTCAATATAAAATATTGAATACATATATACCATATACATATACATATATATGTATATATACCTTTTATGATCTGATAAATGAGAACTCCTGGAGAATTAAAAAAAAGTCTAGAGAGATTTTAAAATGTAAGAGATTTTATATTTAAAAACTAAGGTAATAAAACATTCATTTTTGAAATATTAAAATAAAAACTGATTTTTTTCATCTAGTTTGAAATGCTTACATTGTTAAAAGGGACAGAAGCTTCACTTTGAAAATAATGACTTTAAACTCAACATAAAGTAATTTTATTTATTTACTTGTTTTAAGATTTTATTTATTCATGAGAGACACACAGAGAGAGGCAGAGACATAGGCAGAGGGAGAAGCAGGCTCCCTGTGGGCAGTATGATGTGGGACTTGATCCCAGGGCCCCAGAATCATGACTTGAGCCAAAGACAGACACTCAACCACTGAGCCACCCAGGTGCCCTGACATAAAGTAATTTAAAAAGCAATTTTCTAGCAGAAAAGTAAAAAAGCCCTTTTTTTTTTGGTCATTGATCTTTAATTTAATGATCTAAAAATCTGTATTCTATTAAAAATGCCAAATATATTCTTGACGTTTAAGTTCTAGCTATGAGATTGGGAAAGAGTAAGTGGCTGATTTAGGTAGAAATGCACAGCAGGCTGACAACGAAGTGGTCCTAATTCCTATAGTGAGCATCATGCAGTAAAGAATCAAAATCCATGAACAAAAAAGGGTCACAAGAAATGAAAGCAAAAGTGTAGACATCTATTTTTAGTAAGTTTCATAGGACCTGGGAGGGAAGATACGTACAGCGTGAAAATTTCAGAGCTGAAGTTCTAAAAGGAAAATGAGTTGTTGACAATATTGTAAGATCTTTCTTGAAAGTGTCATGGGCAGCTGTTTTCAAAGGTAACCCAGACACAAATAAGGAGCCTAAACAACTTAACTGCACATAAAATAACATTAAAATGTATATCCTTTTTCCCTTAGATACTTTTGTATTTATCACTTTTATAAATATACAGCTTTTAAAAAAGATTTTATTTATTTATTCATGAAAAACACATAGAGGCAGAGACATAGGCAGAGGAAGAAGCAGGCTCTCTGCGGGGAGCTTCATATGGAACTCCATCCCAGGACCCCAGAATCATGACCTGAGCCAAAGGGAGATGCTCAACCATTGAGCCACCCAGGTATCCCTATAAGTTTTTAAGTTCTTTTTAACTTAAAAAGCTTTTTAAAATAATAAAAACTGATTAAACAGCAGCTACACTTTGATAATTACTTAATTTACATAATCTCAATCTTATCTTTGGTTCTTTCAAAAGAACTGTGAACTGTGAGGTTATTATCCCACTTTGCAGATGAGAAGTCTGTGTACGTGGTGAAAATACCAAAACCAAAATATTAATTTCAATCACTGTTTTTCCTTGGCACATCCCACTTTTCTGGAATATAGTGCTGCATACATATTATATATTTAATAAATCCTTCATGACAGATTGATTGATTATTATTAATCACGATTCTTGTCCTAGGAGATATTTACAACAGCGGCTAAGAAAACAGAACAAATGCTTCCTATTTTTCACAAGCTCCCTTGGATTTTTCCAGCTTTTCAGGAATCAAGCCCAATAATGATGAGATCAGCCAACCTCCCTTCAGATAAAAATATCTTTTCTTTCTCAGAACTCCCCCTCTGTCCCCATGGCACCCTGCTCAATGCAGTACAAACAGTAGATGGACTCACTATCAGTCACTAAGCACTTACTGAGCACCTGTTCTGAGAGGCAGAGTGTGCAAAGTAGTGCTGGACTGAGGCACTGAGGAAGAGCTGGCTCTTCTCTGTAAGTGAACTGGCTGTATGAATTTGAGCAAGTCACTTTCTCACCTGCTCTAGAGTTCAGTTTGCTCATCTGTACAACTGAAAGTGCTTGACAGGTTAATTCCAGGATTCCTTCTAGCTCTGATGACCTCGGCTTCTGTTATAGCATCTTTATTTCTTGGGGTGGGGGTGGGAGGGCATTCAGGGAAATAAATTTGGAAGAGTGGAAACATTCGGACACGTTCTGAAATAGTTTGTTAAATTCCTTCCAAAAAACCACACATTCTATTTTTCTCCTCAACTGCTTTCTTATTTTTAGGTTTATGTTTTCAAAATGATACCTTCTGAATAAATAGATGGGGACAATAAAACCACCTATAAAAACAACCTAGTAAGGTGGCAATAAAATATGAATCATGGTTCCCAGGATCAGTAGCATTGTCAGAATGTACATATCACAGTATACAACACTGACAACTGTGGTATTCTCTTGGGGGGAGGGGGAAGGGGAGGCATGTATTAATCAAGGACTGAGCCGACATTGAGGTAAAAGGGTGGGGGGATGAGATAAAATAAACTTTCCATGCCTCAGAATGACTGGCTCAAAAAGCTACCATTTGGAAGAGTTGTAGCTAAATCCAACTGTGATCCAGGTGATAAAATGGAGCTAAGGAATTGTAGGAGGTAGTTTCTGTCTCTGATTCTGTCCTTAACATGATGTATGATGTTGAAGAAGGGTATCAACCTTTATCAATTTCTTCATAGTGAAGTGGGTAAAATAACACTATTTCCTTAGTTGTATATTTTTTTATAACACTGATATTTATAAAAGGTTTTGGTCTCTTTTTATGGAAGAACACAATATAACTAATAAAAAGAACTGTATTCATTTTCTACAACAAATGTTCATGAAATAAAATGAATGGTGTCACAGAGCAATTTGCTAAACTATATTTTGTAAGTACAAATAGGAATTTTCTGCATCACATACAATTTAGTCTATCGAATTAGGATGAACATTACCCAAAGAGAACACAATACAGGAGCTGTAATTTAATGATCATACTAGACAGCCACCTCCCACATAGCAAGAGGTTATCATAATTATTTACATTTGGGCGTAGAAAGAAGACAAAATGTGTCATCTTTTGGGTTGCTGCTTGCATTCAAAAAGGAAATGATCTTCTCTAAAGACTGCAGTCAGCAAAATGAATTAATTAAAACTCATCAGCTTTGATAGTGGAAACAGAAATTTACATCAAATAAAGAATTTCTCTATCAAGAAAAGAGGTTTTCTAGAGAAGAGAAAATCTTAAAAAGACAGAGAAAGGAAATCATGACCCTTTTGACATATCCATGAAAGCCACTTATTCAACAATGAACTCTCACAGTAATGGAGAACCACACATTCTGAGGGGTCTACACCTTGTCTTGGTCTTTCATTCTCAGAATTTCCAAGTTTTCTATTTAGTAAATGCACTCTTCCCTGGACACAGACAGATGTTTACAGAACATGTATTAGAATCAGGGAGGATAAACAGAATGACTTTCTGAATTGACTTTAAAAAGTACCTTTTCTTGTCCATCTGCTTTTGGATAATCAAATCTCTATTTGATTAGAAACTAATATTAGGGACAAAAGACAATTGTAGACAGGAGTGCTTTCCCCAGTCTCCTAGTGAAATCACCTTCCTTGATTCCAACCTTTCCTAAATATTAAATTGAGCAGAGTTTAAGAAAAGTCTTCCCTACTGAAGTAGTTTTAAGGATAATGATGTCACTCCATGCTCATAAATATGTCCTCACCAGTTTTCTAAGGATGAGTAAGGCCAAGATACCTAACATACCTGCACACATTGTAGCATCAGTGGATGAGACTTTCTCATCTACTTATGATAAAAGAATAATAAAAAGGGCCAGGACCAGAACTAGTTAGACAACATGTAAGGTAGAAGTATTGCAATGTGCTAGAAAATGGAGTATTTCCAAAATGGTAGATTGAGTGGTTTTCAGAAATAAGGGGATTCGGGCAACTGGGAGGAGGGGTGAGTACTAGGAATATTTTATGTAAAAGAGAGTTTAGAGATTAATTTTACCTATTCCATATCTTTTCCAAGATCATACTCTAGAAAACTTTTATTTACCAGTCATTCTTATTTTTATTTCATATCTTCTGGATACCTGGTATTTGGTTAGACTTAGTAAACTGAAATTACTTACTACCTTATGCAAGGCTTCATAAACAACAACATAATGAAAGTTAAAGATCATATCCAAATTCATACAAACTATATGAGACAATTAAAAATTATGCATAATTTCAACAAATACTTGCTGAGTGTCTACAATATGCCATGCAAACTTGTATGTGCTGGCAATACCTTAGAGAACACTAACAAATATCCCTGACTTTACAGTGTTTACATTCTACTGAGGAAGGAAATAGATAGTAAGCAAACACATGTGGAATATAGACTGTGTGTCCAAAGATCGTAAGTTTATAGAAGAAAATAGGGAGAAAGAGTTCCCAGACAGGCAGATGGGGTGGCTGGGTGAAATTTTCTCTAGAAAGTTCAAGGAAGGCCTTGTTGAAAAGGTGGCTTTTATGCCACACATGAAACTGCTCTGGACAGATTTATGTATGGCATTCAAAAGAAACCTTCAGCTTTTCAGTGATCTCATATGAGCTCAAATGTCAATGCAACTTATGTGAATTTCATTTAGGTTGATTTTTTACCTCTTTCAATGTAGATTCACTCTCATAAAGTTATTGTGAAATATAATCATTCCCCACTGTCCTACATTCTACCTAAGAAAGACTACAAATCTAAGATCTTGTGATATTTAGCTATTTTAAATTTTTACAATTGTCATTTGCCTATGAAAAGTTACCCCATGAGGAAAAATATAAGCTTCATCCTGTATTATAATGCAGCAGAAAGCATAAAACTAAGACTGAAGAGATGCAGGTTCTGGTTGTCTGGTTCACACATTACCTATTAACCTCAGTTTGGAGGTTTAACCTCATTTGCATGATAAAGCATTAGACCACTTCAACAGTTCCCAAAAGGTGTTCCTCAGAGCACTAGTGCTTTTGGAAAAAAGACAACTAATGGTCAACTAAGTATGAAAACATCATTTATCACACAGACTCTAATCAGAGAGTCCAATGCAGGTTAAAGGATCTGAAGGGCTATTGAATAAAAGGAACCCATCGAACCATAAACTTCGTTTAACTCAGAATCTCCTAAACATACTGCAACAGACCTAGGAAAAAATCATAAATGCTCACGTTTCTTATAGTTTGGAAATTGTAATTGCTCCTTTCTATTATGTCAGTTCCATTTTATCAATAAAGATGAGCTAAGTATACTGAGGTTAACAACTATGGAAAATCTCAAGGGTTTAAGACAAAAAAGTTATTTCTTACTCACATGATAATGTTTACTGGGGACTGGCTTCAAGCCTCAGTTCTGTGTTCTTACTGTAGTCCACAATGGGCAAAACAGTCACAGTCTGGAGCATCACCAGTTGCTGTGGCATGAAGAAAGAGAGCCCAGTGTGACCTCATTTTAAGGTGTAGTTGGAAGTATATATTTCACATGTATTTGGGACCTGTACAGGTAGTGACTGGTAAAAGACCTAACGACTCCATGCTTATCTTCTGAAATAATTTCATGGTTAAGCTACATCTAATGGATGGTGGTGGCTTTGGAGTTCTTGGATGCCTGATTTTCTTGTATTCCAATCAAGAGCTTTGGACTTTATTCTTTAGGCAATAAGATTGCTTGTGGAAAAAAATTTATCCCTTTGAGACTTGTTTTTAAGTTCTTTTAGGATAGCTTCACAATAGCCTTTTTCCTAGGGCTAGTATAGCCTTCCCTCTAAGGGTATGACCCTTAGATGGCCCCTAGTGAATGTTCTGAGTACCAAAGGAGCCTCAACTCTGGCTAGTGGGAATTTCAACAGTTCCAGACTAGTGCAAACTCTGGAATTCATTACCTGGCTGCCCAGAAATTGTTCCTTTTTCAGAAGTTTTTCTTGCTTTGTCTCTTGGAGTTTCACTGTATGCAAACAAAGGTTGGCATTCAGCTAAAGATTCAGAAAGACTCTTCTGCATACTTTTGGAGCCCTTTTGCTGCACAACTCCCTGCTGCAAATGCCTTGCAAATTCTAGCTGCCTCTTCACTCAGGGAGGCCTCCAGGCACTATTCAGATTTTCCTTTATTATGCTACAGCCTAGAAATCTCTAGGCAAAGAGCCTAAGAAACTGTAGGTCTCATTTCTTTTGTTTCCTCTCTCTCAGGGATCACTGTGCTGTGCTGTCTATTGTTCAAAATATGAAAACAGTTGTTTCCTACATTTTGCCCAGTTTTCTAGTTGTTTATGGCAAGAGGTTAATTCAAAATCCTGTTACTCTCTTATGACTGGAAACTCCTGTCTCCTAAATCTAAATTTAGTTCCAGTTTTAGAAACACTGTTTTTCAGCATGGCAGAGCACCATGTCTAGGAGGTCAAAAAATGGATTTCTTGTTTTTTCCCGGGAGAACAGAAAGCTATAAACATGATAAACTCCAATACTATACTTCCATTTCCTGAACTGTAACTCTTGGAACTAATAGGAAAAGTATATATTGACCTAAGTATATACTGACCTAAGTAATTGTCAGGATATGTAATCAAAAAGGCTGTTTCTAAGACAACCAACTTATTTATTTCTCAAGCATTAAGACATAGTAAAAAATATTTTAGGTCTTGTAAATATTTATTTTGAAGTCATACAAAAGTTAAAATACATGATCAAGGAAGTAGTATGAACTTAAATCTAGAAAAATAACAATACTTTTTAAATATATGATATTAAGCCAATGGCTTGAGTTCCTATATTGGAAGATCAAGCATTGCCTTGTGCTAATTATAACAATAATAACCTAAGAACTTGTCATTCAACTGGATCTAAATGATAAATTGTGGTTGGTATTGTATGCTAGTTTCTAGAAGCATGTCTTATTACAGGCTGCCTAATGGATATTAATTGAGTGACTGGATGAATGAAAGGTGACAAGAAAGGATGAGGTGTTGCCTTGTAGCAAAGATCTTCCCTTAGAAGGAAGGCGTTGCTCCTTAATTCCTTGATTAGTGAGTTCTGAGAAAGCATCCAAGGCAGTGAAGGGTTGGTTTTAACATACAGATAAAGAGATAGGCTTCTCACAAGAACTCTGGAAATGAAGATGATAGTAATAATAATAATATAATGAATGAATGATATAATAGTAATAGTGAATAGTGAATAATGAATCATTCCTTGTATAGTTTCTATTTACCAAACTTTGTTCTATGCACTTTTTATGTGTACCTCATTGAGTTTTTACTATTAAAACATGACAAGGTGGATGCTACGTGAGATATCTTTCAGATATCTTTCTTTCAGATATTTAGTATTTATATCACCTTCAGATATTTAGTTATTTTTTATCTTCACTATCCAAAACAATGAACTTCAGTAAACTGACAAAATGGAATCTCCACTTTATCCTGGAAACCTAGAAATTCTGTGTTGGAAAACTGCCTTGCCCCGTAGGAGTGATATATTGGCTTAATATATTTATATTCTACAATTATAATTGTAGACCCAGAGATGTTAATTATAGATAAGATAAAAGAGATGATAAGTAACCTGAGCATGGTGGCACAGCTAGTTAGTGGCAGAATCAGGTTGTAAATCTACAGTATGGCTCCAGTGCTCACAATTTTAACCACAGGGCTATACTGGCTCTCTGTGCATGGGACCAAATATAGAGGAGCCCATCAACACTGATGTAAGTAAGAAAGGTCCCCTAGGAGTTATTTTATACATCTAACAACAAATAAAGAGGTATAAAAGTCACCCTCAAGAGGATACCTCTCAAGTCGGCAATACTTGACACACTCGAGAGTGTGTTAGCATATCCCTAAGAAAAGAGCAGAAAAATCTAAAGGGAAGATGCTGTTCAACCACCAAAGTTCTGAATAACTAAATTTGGTGTGAAGAGAAGATGATGTCCTGGTTCAAAAGAGCGAGCTGCTCTTCTCAGTGGTAGACATCACTTTTTATTACAGAGGTGTATACCTCAGACCTTCTTGAACGAAATCATTAAAAATGAAATTCTATATTTCTATAGCATTAAGATCATGCACACTAGGCAATTTTCTCTTTACACTTTTTTCAGTGTAGTTGCCTCTATGGAGAGAAGATGCTAGAGAGAGGATGTAAACACATATCGCAATACAAATTATCCTAGTTTAGACACATAAGGGCTTCAGATATTTAGTTATTTTTAATCTTCTCTACCCAAAACAATGAACTTTAGTAAACTGACAAAATGGAATCTCCAGTTCATCCTGGAAATCTCGAAAATCTGTATTGGAAAACTGCCTTGCCTGCTAGGAGTGGTACATTGGCTTAAACTGAACACTATTCTTTAAACTTCTACTCTCTCTTCTGTTGCAGCCGAAGGGAAAAGGATTATTATTTGGTTATTCCATTGTGTGTCTAGTGAAATTATACAGGTTTGGGGATTTGAATGAATATTTGGAATTATAACCATAGGACTAACATTTACTAAATACTCACTATGACCCAGCCACCATCCTAAGAACTTTACATTGTTTTATTGAAGTCCTGTGTAGAAGATCCTATTATTAGTCTCATTCTACAGAAGAGAAAATTGAGGCTGAGTGAGGTTTAATACCTTGCCTAAGTTCACAGACATAGTAAATAGATATGAACTCTGTTACCTCCAAAGCCTATGTATGTCCTATAACATCTGCTATACTTTCTTCCAATATGGCATCCATTTACAATATCGATATATAGAATCCAAATCCAAACATATAGCCAACATAAGAGTTGTTTTTGTGCCCTAATCTTAATTATTTTGCTATTGTCATCCTTGATATTATATTTGTCCAATACCACCAGGTTTGGAAATAGAATAGATACAACAGTATCTCCTATGCTCTGTTATTTCAAAACACCCCAACAAACAATTCCACTTCCATACCTTAAAGTCAGTTATAGTCAGTTCAAGTTTTCCATTCTGTTGGAAGTCAGTGGTATACCATCCCTATTCTATTTCTTCACATATGAGCTGATGAATGATGTTACTTCCCTTTATTTTTTTCCTGTGATTTAGATTGTGAAGAAGAATAAAAGGGTTAAAGTTCCTAGGCTCAAAGTAGAATTTACCGGAAATGAGAATATGTGTAATAATTTCCAAATTGTATTTACGGATACCATTTTATTCTATTGATTGGAAACTACTCAGCAAAAGGATTCATACAAAGGAGATAAGAGAGAATGAGCAATTGAAACAAAGCATTGATGGAAGTTTCCTAACAGCAAAAAATGAGAAGGCTGTGCCATCCCAGGGGAAGTGGGGGGTGGACCCAATGCCTGAAACAATGAGAGCTGGGATGGAGTCAATGGCAGTGAATCCCGTAATTACTAAATTAGACTGTTCCATTTCTGGATAATGCATGCTGCATTTTCATCTTGATTTAAAATCCAATTAGTTCAGGATCATCACTCCTGTTAGTTCTAGCTTCTATCTGGTGGCTTTGAGAATTGGACAATAGATTAGTACTTGTGTGGGTTCTTTGTAGGCCCTCTTTGAAGACATGGCTTTTTAAATCTATGGCAACAGGTGTCCTCCCTCCCACTCTTACATATTTTACTGATTACTCTCTTGGTCTAGCCTCAAATTTTCTCAAGTCAGAGTAACCAATGAAATGCTACATTGGTACATATATGGCTTTTCAATAAATAATGACAACCAACCATGACACATTTGTCCTTCAAATTACTGCTTCCTTTTACATGTTTTGTTTTCTTTTCTATGTAAAGAGTTTGCCATAATGGATTAGTGTCATTTTTAATTCTCTTGTTTTTATTTACTGAAATCATTAGGTAAATTTTATATCCATTATGAAGAAAAGAAACTTCAAAGGAAAAGAACACATTTGAGGTTTGCCAAATATAAGGGATGAAGACTTCCAGAAAATGAGCATTTTGTTCTTTTCTGGTGAGAGTGAAAAGGAACGTCAGGAAGTTCAGTGACATAGCTTCACTTTGTTCACATGCCTGTATGGGTAAGTAATCAATTAAAGACTGTAAATCTGCTTCAATGGAAAGACTTTAGGATTTACATATTAGGGACGCCTGGGTGGCTCAGTGGTTGAGCGTCTGCCTTTGGCTCAGGGCGTGATCCCGGGGTCCTGGGATCGAGTCCCACATCGGGCTCCCTGCAGGGACCTGCTTCTCCCTCTGCCTGTGTCTCAGCCCCTCTCTGTGTCTCTCATGAATAAATATATAAAATCTTAAAAAAAAAAGGATTTACATATTAGAGTACGTTAATCTGTAGTTCATAATTATGGAATTACTCTGAATATAATTTTGCTTTTCCTTATTGAATACATACAGAAGAACTTCTGGAATGGTGATATAATACATGTTATAAAAATGTGTTCTCCATAGTGAAGTGTGATGAGTTATAGACTACAATAGTTTCACCACAAGAAAGAAAACAGGCATTTTTTTCTTCCATGGGCTTGCTGAAGAAATGTGGAACATTGATTGAGAGCTACTTGTTAATTCACACTAGGGAATCATGTAGATTACTTAATTTTGAAAATTACAATGTAAACAAAACCAATGCCATAAAGGAGTTCAAGGGCCCTACATCAAAATAATATTTTGTTCATTTACTTTGACAAGTGTGGTTCATATACTCAAGTGTTACTTATGATTATATTACATTTGAATTAACATAGTGCATTTCATAAAAATAATGAAATTTTAGTGATGTAATAACTTATAGAGAAAGTTCATCACATTTTTCTGATGTGGATGTTTTAAACAATTTATATGCATTTATGGCCCATTAATGTTACCCTATGTCTCTCTCTCAGGCTCACTCTCTCTCCCTTTCTCACTTTTTCATACATAAGGGATTAAAAATAAATTTAGCAATTTTCTGCCTTTTCATAACCTCATAGATTATTATTAAAAATGATTGTGTGGTTGATAATTCATACATTTCTGTATTCCTAGTCTGCATTCTTCATATTTTCTTTTTTTAAGAAATATCAGTTAGTTAACATACAGTGTAATATTAATTTCAGGTATAGAGGGACCCCTAGGTGGCTCAGTAGTTGAGCATCTGCCTTTGGCTCAGGTCACGATCCCAGAGTCCTGGGATCATGTCCCTTGTTAGGCTCCCCACAGTAAATCTGCTTCTTTCTCTATGTCTCTGCCTCTTTGTGTCTCTCATGAATAAATAAATTAAATATTTTTTAAAAATTGCACTTCGAATTTAAAAAAGCAATCAAGGTCACCTATGTGGCTCAGTCACCACTCATTGTTAATTTTGGGTCAAGTCATAATCTGAGTCTGAGATGGAGCCCTCTGTAGGGCTTCAGGCTTAGCGGGGAGTCTAGTTGAGATTCTCTCCCTCTTCCTCTGCTCCCCCCACCCAGCTTGTGCACGCTCTCTTTCTCTCAAATAAATAAATAAAACGTTAAAAGAAAAGCAATCAAATACCAGAATATAGTATATTTACTAAAGTAAAAAATCTATTTCTCCTCCAAAAAACTTGCAGAAGTAACCAAGTGATTTTCCTTTATTATCAGTGATGGTAAGATCACTGAATAAGCCCAATTCTAAGAAGTTTGATTTCAGGCAGAGTTCCATCTGCAAAAGCATCCTAATAAACTAAAGACATATTAGTTCAACTGATGTTTTGTGTGATATGTTTATTTTAGATAACATCATAAAGATGTGGGTTGAGTCCATGAAGTTATGCTATAGCATTTTCCATATTAATAAATAGCTTGAGTTTTTAATATGCAGACAACATAGCATTTATTTCTTTGTTTCCTTTATTTTCTATTAGGGGTTAGAAGTGAACACACCTATTTTACTTACAGTGTTTCTAACAGTTTTTATGGAAAATATCCTTTATATGGCAAACAAAAAATGGAAAATGTATTTTCTTTTACAATTGCTTATCAAACCCTCTATCTTCAGTTTATGAGGGATGGCCTAAAATACCTCTCAGATGCCTTACCAAGATTCTTTACTTTTAAAGAAAAAGAAGCAGATTTCATTCATTACCAGCCCATCTCTGCTCAATTAGGAAGCAAATGAGTAGATGCTTCTGGGTTACTTTATCCATAACGAATGCATGGATATTGCTGGTTTCTAGCAGAGTCACAAAGATAGAAGATGGCTCTGAAAAGAAAAGTGCTAGTCCCTAGGGATCAGAATCCTTGTACCTGTCAGAAAGTTAAATGTGTCTCAGCTGAAGGCAGCTGTTCACTTAGACTTTCAAAAGAGAAACCCTTTTGATGGATTAAAAAAATTATCCACACATACACATATATTGCAAAATGTCAAGGGTGTGTGCAAATCAAGGACACATATATGGCTTGCTTTAGCAAAAATGGAGAAGGAGTTATGAAAAAAAAATAGATTTCCTGCCAGCAATGGTACGTTATTTCCACTACATTAGTCTGGCCAAACTCAATATTCCCACATCAGTTTTGGCTGAGGCCCTTACTATTACCATGGGAGACATGAAGGGTGAGAACAGACAGCAGCTCCTGGATAATTAGAGTAAGTGGTAGGGTCTTGGAGGACAGTGATGATTTTAATGTATAGTAGGGTGTTGGGTGTGTAGTGTAATACATATCTAAATCATGCCATGGTTCAAAGAATCCAGCAAGAGCTAGAAAGTCACTCAAGGCTAGTTTTTCTCTATTAAGAGCCACTTAATTTACCTCCATCCATTATGTAAATGTAGGTTAAATGTAAGTTTCACTTGTCCTTTGGAAAGGGTATGAAAACATATTTTATTTTTGTAGTTTCCTGCAGCTTAACAATACTGCCTATCAATTTAGTTTTCAGAACTGCAGGATGGGGGTGGGATTATTTGAAGGTTCTGGGAAAGAAGGAACATCAATGAGGCACTGATCATCTCAAAGTTCAACGTTAGGACAGTGTGTTTGGCTACCCTGGTCTATTGGCCAGAAAGGGCACCAAAGGCTGAAAGATACTCTCTACACAGAGGGCAGTGACTCAAGTTCAATGCACAGCCACAAGCATTCGTGGATGGTGGTAAATTCTGGCACAGGATGTGCCCTGCAGACCCACTTGTGGTGTGAGACATGAACAATTAATGTTATGAATGAAGAGAACTGTAACATTAGAACTCCTGTTTATGGCACACCTGAAGTGGAGGTCATGAGGTCTAGGTCAGCAAGTATATCACTACAGTTGTGAGACCACAAGTAAATAAATCCTTCTGTGCACAATTTTCTTCAGTTGTTAGAGGAGGATTTTTTTTCCTTGTAGGGTAGATAGTTTTCTTATAGAGTAGATGTGATTGATGCTACCTATTAAGTGACTAGCACAGTGCCTGGCACCTATATGTACTCACTAAATAGTTGATAAATATAAGCACGGTTATTTTTGGATATTATAAAGAAGCAACATCCTGTGATGAAAAGTACCCATTATTCAGGACCAGAAGTCTTGGAATAAGTTTTGTCTTCACATGAATGTAGGCAGTGCCTTACAGATATCTAGTATTTTGTAGCACAAAAAAATAGCATTTAAAAACAGCACATCATTTAATTGCTCTGCTTTCTCCTCTGTGATATTGAAGAAAAACAGTAGCACCTGCCCAACCTACTTTACACACTTGTGATTATGAAGTACGATAAGAACTCTGTAAGTACCATGTAAATGGCAGTTATGTACGTGTTAATTATTTTCCCTGTTATTATCTAGAGGTGGTATTGAACAAGGGTCCATGGGAGTACACACATGGTTAGAGGTGATAGCTTAGTGACTTTATCTAAAACAAATTAAGTTGGGATTCTGGAGATCCCAATATGCAAACAAGATCAAATGAAATTAAGTGATAACAAAAGAATGGTGATTTTTTTCAATTAGCTTTAGGTGATCATATCTAAGTGAATTAATTTGTACTTACTAAGCACTTAAATGAATTAAACGTATTTATTAAGCACTTATAATACAAATGAGACAAGACAATAACCTTTATGGGAGCAGAGGCTGGCTCTGTCTTTGCTAAACCATTCTCTCTCAGTGTCTAGCTTTGAATAAATGAATAACACTGTATTTGCTGTGTTGAGGGAAATACTGAAATGCAAGACATAGTCCCTATACTACCTGTCTCTTTTCTTCAAACATTAATTGAGAAGCTATTATATGACAGGCAGTCTGCTAGACTAGGGAAATAGGCAAACAAGAAATAGACCATTGCATTGACAAGTTAACAGCCCAGAGAGAGGTTTACATGTAGAAAGATGAGATGAATATGATGCAATGTGACAGGTGATATAAGAGCATGAACAAGTGCTATGGGAGACTCATGGATAGAACAATTTACTCTGCCTACATCATACCAGTTACTTCTATATAAAATATCTGGAGAATCATACAAGGCTGTGTATACTCAAGTGATGGAATAGATATTTCAAGAATGCAGAGAGTAGAAGCCTATTTTCATTACAGATCAAAGAATATACTACACAGTATCAGTCACTAATAGAAATTATCTAATACTTGGCTTATGGAGCAATGGGAAAATAAATATGAAATCTAAGGAAATCTTTTGCTGAGTTAGAATTATTTGGAGTCAGGCACCTGATTCCAAGTTGGTGCTCAACTAACCCCCAAATTGGTACCTGGAACAAATCTTTTTGATCATACCAACAGTTCTGGGCATTCATACATTGTTAGTGCATTTACAGTTTTAAATCATTGGTAACATTATGCTATGCCAAGAAAAATGGAAGAGCAAAATCTTCATGCTCCCTAAATAATAATCTTGACTTTCTGACTACTGAAGACCTTCAACCAGTATAGGAGATTTTGGCTCCTTTTCCAAAAGGTGAGGCAAATGAAGACTTTTTTTAAGCTCTTGATTCACAGGCTTCTTGTCTGTCTTTACCCATTCAATCCTTGACTTCAGTATCTCCTCTTTGTTTGAATTCCTCCTTTCCAATGTTCTAGTCCTCTATCGTCTCTCAGCTACCTATTCTCCTGCTCAGACCCTAATTTATAGGGTCTAAATTATACTTCCATACAACTTAATCTGGAGTCTGGATATACCACTCTTTGAAAATTGGGCTTCATCCTTGATAAGCTCTACACTTCAAACTAGCCCTCTACCCATTTAATCCATCAAGTCCAGTTGCTGCTGTGTCAAAAATATACCTTGCATCCATCCATTCTGTCCTCTCCTTGCATTACCTTTGGTTAAACCACCATCAATCACTTAGTTACTATTAAACTCGTAACTATAGCTTAACAAACCAGTAACAATCCTAATAAAAATAGTAGCACAGTTAAGCAGACATGCTAAATTTTCTATTAAAGAAAGATTAATGTAAGATTCATTTACCTTAAAAAAGAGAATGTAGCTTAAAAAGAAATGTAAATAAAGCTTAAAGCACCTGTACCAACTCAATGCCTACATTACACTGACATCATTTGCCTTTTTACGACCACATATGAGCTAATTTATATTACAAAAGCATGTTTAGAGCAAATGATGGCTCTTTGTAAACTCTCTAAAGGCCAGTATTCTATGAAAGTAAATCTTTAATTTGTCCAGAAATTTTAGAATCATTTGAATTATTAATTAATTTGAATTAATTAATTAATTATTATATTGAATGTATATATGGTGAAAAGTCTGATACTCTGAATTTTACTATCTGTTGTACCATGTAAGACCCATGTCACCTTGACTATTTCATGATGTCTTTTGAACAAAAAAGGAAACAATTAGGGATGCCTGGGTGGCTCAACGGTTAAGCTTCTGCCTTCAGCCCAGCATATGATCCTGGAGTCCTAGGATAGAGTCCCACATTGGGCTCCCTGCATGGAGCCTGCTCTTCCCTCTGCCTGTGTCTCTGCCTCTCTCTCATGAATAAATAAATAAAATCTTAAAAGAAAAGGAAACAATTAAACTTGACTTGCTTTCATCATGGGATTAGAATGTCTGAATGAGTTACAATGAATATAAATGAGATTATGTAATGAGCATAATGAATATAAAATGACTTTAACACTAAACAATACTACATAAAGGCAAAATGTTTAGATATTTAAGAGGAAATACTTAACTATTGGTAATTAATAAATCTTGACTGTGTATATCACAAAAAGGGCATAGCGTCTAGAGTTCACATCTATGAAACTCTGCCTTTAAACAGAGATGCCATCCACAACTCTCAAGGCGCAAAGTCCCACCTTTTCAAGTAATCACAAGAGGAGGGCAAAGAAAAATATTGCAACAGGGTAAATATTAAGCCAACTGAATCAGCCTGGAAACTGAAGCACATTTCCACTGCCAGGGTATGACATCCTGCGGCTTTTGTGACAATGGAGTAACCTAAGGAAGCTTTCCTCTGACCATCAAGGTTTCCTGAGCTAGCAACAAGGAGACAATGCATAGGGATTCCCACTGCCAAAGGGAAATGTATATCTGGTGATAATTGTCCATGATCATTTCCTACTTTGCAAGGAATCAAAGATAATATTATAGGGAGTCATGGCAAATCACTCAGACCCAAGTCCATATGTAAATATACCTATACTTACATCATCTATATCTATATTTTTAATTGTTTAATGGTAAAGCAGAAGTTAAGTCTAAGATTCAATATGTAAATGGAAGTGTCGGACATTTTGGGTAAGATTGGTTTCAGTGGGTGAGCAGTTCAAAACCAAATGTAGGGTAATGGAAAAAGTTCCATAGATTATAGGTCTCAGAGGCAAAGTGACTGGAGATGATGGATTAAAAACGTGGACTCAATTACCTAGTGACTTGATGGCCTGGAAATAAAAATGAGAGGGATGGATAAGGGAATACAGCCATTGGTGGAATCTAATTTGGCATTTAAACGGGGCTTGAAAACCTCAGAGGAGCAGATTGCAGTTCTAATTATGGATAATGTTTCACTTCATTTTAAAAATGAGTCATTGGAAAGGCAGTGAAAAAAAAAAAAAAACAAAAACCTACATTTTCTTGGTTCTCTCCTCTGTGCAGGAATTAGAACCCTAAAGAAAAAGCTAGCAGTATTTCAACATGCCTTTTGGCTTCATTCATTTATTTTTCAATCACTCATGCAATCATTCAGGCAATATGCAAATAATTAGTACATCTTCTAGGTGTAAGGTGAGGATACTGTTAGAGGTGTAGCACCACAAATCAAAGCCAAAAACTGAGAACTGTGGTCCACATAGCAAGTGCATAAAGTTCCATGTAAATAGAATACCTTCACAGACCTATTGTACTAGTGTATCTATTTTTAATGAAAAAATCATTAATTTTAACAAAAACAATGCATGTATATGGTTAAAAATATTTAACAGTAAAATAAACACATGCACACACACACACACACACACACACACACATCATTCCTGCCTAAACTCAAGACCTAAGTTCTATACAGGTAATAATTATTAATAATTTCCATATTTATGTAACATCCTTAAAAATGCTAAGATTCCAATATTCATACTCTTCTGCCACTTGGCTTTTGTTTTGTTCACAATATGTATTTGAAACTTCTTCATGTTAGCACAAAACAAGTAATTTGTTTTCAGCCACTTAGTTTTCCATCCTGCAACCATGGCATAGTTTTGGGGATAATATGAATAAATATATAGCTTTAAAAATTATCTTATTATTACAAGCAATGCTGCATATAAATTCCCAAAATAGAAATTCTGGATGAAAACCATATGCATTTCAGAGTTAGACTGACAGGGCCACATTTTGATCATGTGTACATATTCACATTTCCTCATCACTACCAGTTCACTCTTGCCAACACTAGGTGTTATAAAACTATGCAATTCTGTCAAATGGATAAGTGATAAACTGCATCTTGTTTGGTCTGTGTGCCTTTAAATATAAGAAATAATGTACTTTTTTAATTTAAAAAAATTATTCTCTTCCCACAAATTTAACCCTCCTTTCCTTGCCTCCCTCCAAATCATGAGAATAGTGACGGGGACCCTGTGGAGGCAGCCTTCCCACTGCAGAGCCCTACTTTCCATCCATGCTCTTCAGGAGAGCCCCTCCAGGGGCGACCCACTCCCTGCTGGTCCTTTCCGTCAGGACCTCAGGAGGGTGTGGGAAGTCCTTGCAGATTCCTGGACAACTTCCACCGCATCTATGGTTTCTCCTGCGCCACTAGAACAGTGACGGCATTTTATTTTATGTAACAAACACATATGATGAAGCACTTTGTGCCATGCGCTGTTCTAAGCCTTCTAGAAATGTTAGCCTATCTAATCCTCAAAACAACCCAGTGGGGTAGGGACCATTCATTAGCCACTCTCACAGGGAAAAGGGCAGCTATTAATAATTACACTGGGACCACAGGTAGGGGCTGGAACTGTCTGGGTGAAGCAGGACACACGGCCACCCTGTTTCTACCACTTTGAAAAGACAAGAGCACTAGGGGGACATCTCCCAAGGCTTCTACCCAGGAGGTTGGGCACAACAGGCACACCTGGACTGGGTGGGGGCACCCCTAACTTTGGGGACTCAGGTCCTCCTGACCCAGTGTATGTTCTGTGCTTCCCCAAATAGTTTGATTTCATGGCCAAAAGCACCGAAGGATCAAAGATGAGGGAGGCAGTAAAAAGGCACCTTAAAAAAAAAAAAAAAAAAAAAGGCTCCTTAAAGCAGAAAGCTTCGGAGGCAGGAGGAAAGGGCAAGCCTCTTGGACCTGACAGGTCAGAGTTTAATCCCACCCTCTCCCTAAACACAGTGTGGGCTTGAGCAAGAGACTTCTTTAAGACTCAGTTTCCTATCTGTAAATAGTATCACTACCAATACACAGAGCTGCTGTGAAGTATCAGCGATGTCTATAAAGGGAATGTCAACCAAATTTGTTATTGCTCTGTAATTTGCCTCATCCTTTGGATTGTGTTTTTTTTTTCTTTTTCTTATTTATCTGAAATAAGAATGTATTAATAGATTTTGCCTTTGCAGTATACATTGGGAATATATTTTGCTGACTTACAACTTTTGCTTGGTTTATTATTTTACCATACAGGATATGCTAATTATGTTAGTTTTATAAATTCTTCTGTTTTATGAATTCTGGGTTTGCTTACACACTCCAGAAATATAAAGAAATTTCTCTATAATTGCTTGCAGTGCTTTATTTAAAAGATTTTATTTATTCATGAGAGACACAGAGAGAGAGAGAGAGAGAGAGGCAGAGACACAGGCAGAGGGAGAAGCAGGCTCCTTGCAGGGAGCCTGACGTGGGACTCGGTCCCAGGACTCCAGGATCACGCCCTGAACCAAAGACAGACACTCAACCACTGAGCCACCCAGGCATCCCTGCCTGTAGTGCTTTAATGCTATCATTATTTTATGTTGTTTAAATATTCGATCTATATGAAATCATTTGAATAGGCTTACTGAGTATAATAAACCACGTATATGTTAAGTGTGCAATTTGATAGGGTGGCACATGTATACATACCTGCTAAATCATCACAGTCAAGATGGTGTGGATGTATTCATCACTTGAAAAGTTTTCTCTTGCACCCTTTTTATTCCTCCCTGCTTTCCAGCCCCTATCCAAACCATCCCCACGTATCACTAATCTAATTTCTATCACTTTATATTTTTAAAAATTTTTAAAAAGATTTTATTTATTTATTTATTCACGAGAGAGAGAGAGACCGGCAGAGGGAGAAACAGGCTCCATGCAGGAGCCCCATCTGGGACTCGATCCTGGGACTCCAGGATCACATCCTGAGGCCAAGGCAGACGCTTAACTGCTGAGCCACCCAGGGATCCCTAATTTCTATCACTTTAGACTGGTTCTCACTTGCTAGAATTTTATACAAATAGAGCCCATGCAGTATATACTTCTTTGGTCTGGTTTCTCTCACAATAGTTATGTTGTGATTCATTCATGTAGCTGTATCAATAGTTCATTCCTTTTTATTGTTAAATAGTATCTCATTATATGACTATAAACAACTTGTTTATCCATTTACTTATTGATGGACATTCAAGTTTTTTTTTTTTTTTTTGTTATCGGTCATTACAGATAAAGGTGTGATGGACATTTGTGTACAAGTCTTTGTATGGATATACATTTTCATTTCTGTTGGTCAAAGCCCTACGAGTGGAACAGCTAGTTAGTTTGGTGGGTGTATGTTTAACTATTTTAAACAGACTGTTTTCCAGTATGGTTGCACCAGTTTATACTGCTACCAGCAAGGTATGGTAGCTGGTCATTCACATCCTCACCCTTGACGTGGTACTGTCAGTTAAAAAAACTGTTACCATTCTGATAGATGTGTAAAAGTATCTCCTTGTAGTTTTAACTTATATTGCCCGAATGACCAGTGTTATTGAGCAATTTTTCATGTGTTTGCTATTTATTTATTGCTGGTAAAATGCCAGCCCAAATCTTTCACATATTTTTTATTAAGATATTTTCTTATTATTGAGTTTTGTGAGTTCTGTATGTTCTCTGTTTTTCTCTAAAAAAATACAAATTTTTACAATGATTTTGAGCAACTTTTCATGTGTTTGCTATTTGTTTAATTTTGGTAAAATGTCAGTCCAAATCTTTCACATATTTTTTTATTAAGACATTTTCTTATCATTGAGTTTTATAAGTTCTCTATAGATTCCAAATATAACTTTTTTTTAAGTTTTTATTTATTTATGATAGTCACACAGGGAGAGAGAGAGAGAGGCAGAGACATTGGCAGAGGGAGAAGCAGGCTCCATGCACTGGGAGCCTGACGTGGGATTCGATCCCGGGTCGCCAGGATCGCGCCCTGGGCCAAGGCAGGCGCTAAACCGCTGCGCCACCCAGGGATTCCCCAAATATAACTTTTTATCAGATATATGCTTCCCAAATATTCTCTTCCAGTCTGTTTTTCTTAATTTTTATGGAGTCTAATGTGTCATATTGTTGGATCAGGTTTTTGGTGGTTTAGCTAGGATATATTTGCCTAACTCAAGGTCACAAAGATTGTTTTTCTTTTTTATTGTAGAAGTCTTAGTTTTAGGTTTTTTATTTAGGTCTATGATTCATTTTGAGTTAATTTGTTAGTATAAGATCAAAATTTATATATAGATACCTAGTTAGTTCGTTCAGCACCATTTTTGAAAAGATTATTCTTACTCCACTGAACTTGCTTCATCAGAAATCAGTTGCCATTTTTTGCATGGGTTTTTTTTTTTTTTCTAGAGTCTCAATGCTGTTCCACTGTATTTTGCCTACTTTCACCACAATACCATGCTGCTTTATAATAAAACTAATAATAAAGTAGTATTAGTTCTTTAACTTTGTTCATAATCTTAAAAACTATTTATATATTCTGGTTCCTTTGCATTATTGTGTGAATTTTAGAAGTAGCTTGCCAATTTCTATGTATGGAAAGCCACTGAGATTTTGACTGGGATTATATTGAATCTGTAGATCAATTTGAGGAAAACTGATAACAATATTGAGTTTTACAACTCAAGATAATCCAGGAGGGTTTAATAAAGGTTAACTTCAAAAGTGTGGGTCAGGATATAGAAAAATCCACGGGTAGAATGTAGTTCTTGGAGTTGTCTCCCCTTACACTTGAATTTGCAAAGAAAAGGAGTGTTTAATGAAACCAAAAGGGACAATAATTAATGAGGGTTCTCCTGGGAGAAGCTGTGATATCTGAGATTGAGGATGTAAATATCCTGTCCTCACTCCTCCTTCCCTCTCTTCTCCTACTGGGGAGACAAATCCAAGTAGACATGGAAGGGTAGCAAGCAAAGATCATCTGTTAGGAAGATTATGTGCCTCCTCCTTTGTCTTACAGAATTTCCATGGTCAAACCATTTGTACATACTTGGGATAGACTCGATTTGATCGTATTTTACTATTTTTTACATGCCCAATCCTATAATTAGGATATTACTATCAATATTGATGAATACTATTTACTACTATTCTGTAGTTATTCCATTTTGTACTCTGTTAGGTTTTGGCAGTGACTTTGGAAGACTAGGAATTATTCCTCTTCTCTCTATGATCTAAAATTGTTAAGATAACCTACATTTTCTTTGCAAGTTGAAAAAATTAATCAACTGATAAATGAAACTGTCTGAAGCACATGTTTTTAGTGGTGTGAGAATGACTTGTGGTTTTCTCAGTTTCTTCTATAGTAATTCTTTTGTTATTTTTCATTTATATTTTCATAGAAAATTATCCATTTTGCAGAGTAAAATTTATATTTTCAGTATATTTTTATTTTCCTTACATCAATTAATTTCCTTACTTTTCATTTTTGTTTAGTTTAATTGTCCTTTGTGCTTGAATTATCTATAATCATATCTAATTTTAAACTTTCTACCTCTCAAATAATGCTTATAACTTAGAATACTTATGGTGTCTCATATATTTCTTGAATAGTTGGCTATTAAGTTTCATACCACATAGTATTTTCCTGCAAACAACTGGCTATTGGTTTGCTTTTTTTCCCCCTCTATTTTTTTTTTTTTTTGATTTTGGTTTTATCTCTATCAAGTTTGTTCTTTCAATCCATTTTATCTTTTTTGCTAGTAAATTGCATACTTAATTGTTAATTTCATTCCTTTTTGCATACAATTTTAAGACTATGAACTTTCCTTAAGGACAATGTCGATGATAGTCCATAGATTATAATTTGTGGGAGTTTTCTCTATTATTATTTTGTCAATACTTTGCAATTTCAGTTTTTTTTTAACTAAGGGGTTGCAAAGATGTTTTTAATTTTGCTTCTAAAAAAAAAAATTTTTTGCTTCTATTGCTACATTATTCCAAAATCTTCCTCTTAAGCGTTCCTTGTAAATTTTCTAGTACAAGTGACTAGCTAGTAAGCACATTTTTTTAAAAAGTAAAATTTTAAACCTAGTTTTATGACCCCAAAAGTTAAATTCTGTTCAGTCCTGAAGAGTAAGGCAATAAAATTAATATATACAAGTTATAAATATGCTCAGAATTCTAAACTATCTCTTTCAAAAATTTTTGTTAGTCATTTATTTGCTAATGGCTCTATTTCAAAGATAGAATGGTTTAATGAACCGTTATATATTATATATATATAATGCATATATAATATATAAAAATATTATTATTTAATTGGTGTAAGATTAACTTTTAAACATTGCAACTTCTCTCAGATTCTGAAGCATAGTTAAATTGGCAGATTTCTTCTTAGTGATGAGTAAAGTAAAGGTATATCTTCCCATAAATAGCATCATAGTTTCAGTTTCAGTGAAATATGGTATCAGTGTATCAGAAACAGATAAAATCTTGTATTAAATCTGAGATATAATCTTACATTAAAATTTAGTTCACTGTTTAAGCAAAAATCATGTATTATTCATGATCTGTTTACCCCTAGCATTGGGGATTGTTTTAGTGAGAACTTTTACTACATGCAATTATGTTTTGAGGATGTAATTTAATCAAACTATTTCTGAATTCTTGAAGTAACTTAAGAAGTAGTATGACACACCAGAAAGAATGCTGCACTGAGAGTCAGGATACATTGTTAGTATAGCTTTGGATAGCTCATTAACACTATTGGCCCATATTCTTTCAGTGGAAAATTGTGAGATTAGACCAGGTGACTAGATTATCCTGTAGCTCCATAAATTCTAATAGTGTGTGAACCCACTGGTGCTATGAAGCATAGGTTAACTTCATCGTTTCCATTAACAGAATAGGCTATGGATACATTATAGAGTGAGGTTTGCAATATGTTGCTTGCTATGCCAGTTTCTCTTGTAAGCAGGATTTAGAAATTAAGTGAATGCCTGGATAAAGGGTGCAAAACAGGTGGAAAACCTTTTCTGTGAGTTTAGAGAGTCTCTAATCTGAAAAACAAAGAGCAGCTTCTTCCAAACCATGATCAGCCCTTTCAGCTTGGAGGCCAAGTTTGCATTAATAGGGGCACTTGACTCACTCTTTGATCAGGGTTAGCTGTATGACATCCTTGGGTTATCTCACTTTAAAACTGTGTTTATCTTTTTTCTTCCATAGTTCGGGAGTATCAGTATATAAACTTCTTACTCATGGCAACTGAACAAAGAATAGTGATTCAAGCTAAAGAGTCAAGTCATAGGTGATTTGGGTACTAGGGCAAAGACACACCAGAAAATCCCTTAGTCATGGTGAATAAGTCCTGCAGGCAGTGGTTCAGTGGCAGAACTCATTCTGACCAATTGCCACTCTGCAAACTTCCTGAAGTCTTCAAATAGCAGGTATTTACCAAGGATAGCTACTGGGAAGTCAACTTCCTTCTTTTGAGTTCTGAAAAACCTAGAACTCAAATTTTTCTAAGAGCTTCACTCTTTGAGATTTTTATTTCAGTTACTGATTTAATAAATGATTATTTTTAGTGGCTGGTTGATTCCTTTATCTGAAAATAATAATGGAATTTTATTATAAGAACATTGGTTACACTGAAGAATTTGGTAACAAGATGGGTCCATCGGCGGGGCAGGGGGACCCCATTCAAAGGTGTTTATCTCTCCATCTCAAATCAGTGACTTTTTATTGCTTATGAACTTAATGCAAGCCCCTTTGATAGGTACTCGAAAGACTGAAAAAACGAATAAGACATAGACACTGACCTTTAGGTAATTATAAGATAAGTAACCCAAATCCATAGAGCATAAGGCAGATTAAGAACTGCGTCCCAAGAGTAATTCAACACCCTACAAGGGATCGTGATAAGCTTGTCTGAGGGCAACTTCATGGATCATTTGAAGATGTGGCATTGGTACAGCATTGTCCATACTCTGTCCACATCCTGGAAGCTTTAACCATGTCTCCGGGCCTCTCCCACAGCTTCTGTGTTCTTTGGCTTCTTTGACTTCTGTAAACTCATAGGATTTATCTTTGCCCCTCCCCTTGTTCAGTCCTTTGCTAAAGACTGCTGGAGGAGAAAAAAAAGTTCAAATCAAGACAAACTCCAAGAATAATTTGCATTCCGAGCTCACCTGGAGGATCAACCTGAGGCTGAGTGTTTTTCTAAAATCATGTATTGCCCCCACTTCATTGTCTTCCTCTTGTAGCTTAGTGATGTCTTTGGGAGCAGAATGCTTCCCCAATTAATCCTTTGCATATGAATTCTTGTTTCAGATAGTGTTCCCAGGGAAACTGACACTTAAGAGAGACTATAGAAAATTTAAGCTATGAACGAGAGAAAAGATGCTTCTGGGGAGAAGGAAGTTGAGGTTTATTTGGTGAATAGTTCACTTTGGCTTAGGCAAGGAATTGTAGAAGAGAACATTGGAAAGGTCATTAGAGACTATTAAGAGACCTTGAGAGGACTTTGAGAGCCACATTAAGAGACTGAGCAAATTTACTATGAAATGGCCATATTTTTAGGGAAACCCACAACACAAATCTCTAGGATAACAGTGCATTCATGAATTAAAGGGGTTAACAGATACACCATATGAATAAATATACACTTCATTAATTCCAGTGAGATAAAGTCAGGTCAAGCCAAGATCATTAATTTTAAACTGTATTTGTTTCTGACGGTGTCATTGATGATTGCAGTCGCTCACATCTATCAGGCTGTAGACTTCTTTAAATTGACTTCTCTGACTTGGGTATATTCTCATTATCTGTGGAAAGCGATATAAAGCTGAAACATCCCTTTTAGGATTTGAACCTGTGAGTTTAGTGATTTTTGCAGAGAATGCTGTAATTCCCTACCCCTCCCTTGTTCTGGTATTTCTTTTCCACAATGATGTATCCTTCAGCCATTCCCAATACCAGTAAAAATAAAGATTATTAAAAGATTATTAACTTTAGTTGCACCTTAATTAACTAGATTCACTGTTTTCTAAGAATTTTTTTAAAATGTTTATTTTATTACTGAGGTATTCCCATTCTCACTTGACTCTGTCGCCTGATGTTTTAAAATTGGCTTTGATCAAATGTATATTCTACATGTTACTACAACTGTGGAGTGATAATACATATTCCTTTATTAGGGAGATGTTAGTAATCCAAAGGAAATACTGGGAATGCCAGGTTTGGAAAGTGCAAGAGAATATAGGTATGTCTACTGCTTGACAAGATAAATGAGCTTGCAGAACAGCAGCTGTAGTACATCCTGCATACATCAGTAATGTAACACTAGAATTTAGAATTTTTGAAATCAAGCCTTTTGGAATCATTAGAATTGATGAGATTAATGTATATTATCAATGAGGAATAATATGGATTGAAAGAACATAAGATTTATATCTGACAGGTTTTCCATGTATTCCATATCTTCTTGCTCGGTTTCAGCACCTCCAAGAATCTCACGGAAAATTCAAAGCTGTTGTAATCGGTGATGAACTTCAAATCTTGTCTTAAAGGGAATGGCCAGGAAATGGACAAAAAGAAAGAGTGGACTCTAAAGTATTTGCAAGGTCTTTATAAGAGGTATGAGAACTTTTTCCATGGAAGTTAATGAGTTAATAAGAAATTTCCCTTTCTAACCTCTGCCTTACAACTACCCTTTCTTCATCATCTTCCCAGCCTTCCCTCTCATTTTAGGAAAAGGAATATGTTTCTTCTCTGAAAGTAGTCCCTATTTCAACCTTAGTAGGTCAGTGCTTATCCCCCTGTGAGATTCCTTTTGCTACTCTTTACATCAAGCCCCTTTTAACTTATAAAAGCTTTTTCCACCCCCACCTCTCTTTTTGGCCAGTATATTTATATCTTTGTTACTATCACTAAAAATAAAATCCAGCAGTTCCTATGATGAATGTTTAACCATTCTCATAAGTGCAAATCAAAACTGTAAGATTTTATACATACCAGATCACCAAATGTTAAAAAGTTTGTCAGCATATAAGTTTGGCAAAGAATGGGCCAACAGTCTATCTCAGGGTGGGCGTGGGGACCAGTACAAGCTTTTCAATTCAGCAATATCTACACAAATTTAAAATGCACTTCCAAGTCTAGGAATTTTTCTGAAAAAAAATACATACTATTGGACAAAGAGTTAATTGTCATGGTTTGTAATAATAAGAAAAAAGTTATAAAAAAAGTAAATGTTCAGTAATAAGGGATTAGTTAAATATATTATTATCCTACATATAAGAAATACTATGAAGCTGCTCAGAAAAGTTAAGTGGTGATGTGGAACACTCTCCAAAACACTTGAGTTTGTTTTTTTTTTTTTTAAAGCAAGATACAGAAATATGTATATTAACACACAGCACTTACACATGAGTAGATTTCCAAAGAATGCATACAGATTATCATCAGAAAGTTTTTCAGGAGTAAGGTTGGGGCTGTCAAAAGATTTTATTTTCACAAGCTACTTCTTTATATTATGCTTTAATACAAAAAATATTTATTTATATAGCTAACAAGGTAGGGTTTGAACTAAAAGTAAAATCCTATCATTTCACTTCAGGCTGATACGTTTACTCTTGATATTGTTTTATTATTCTGTTCATTGTGTAAATTAACATTAAAAAACAAAAAAATAATAATGACATCGAAATTAAAAGGATGCCCTCCTTCCCAGTTACCTAGAAGTCATCCCGGTTAATATTCTGATGTCCTTTTTCCCACTGTCTGTCTAGCTCTCCTTACTCTTGACTGGGCTTCCCTACCTGCCCTGAGGAAGGGGATACGGGGTGGAAAAAAGTTCTGGCTCTGCAGTGTCTGCAGCCCAAGTCTTCCTGTCCCCAGGACCCAGGCAATTTACCTAATCTCAAACTGCCCTGTTTCCTCTTCTGTTTAATGTGACCTGTTCAGGTTGCTGTGGAAAAGGGAAAATCCATGCAAATACAGTAATATCTAGGACATAGTAAGTGCTCATTAGAGGTTATTGTCCCCTAGTTGAGGCCAATTTATCTATTTCTTCTCTTCTTGCCCTACAATTCTCTAAACACTCCATCTCTGAAGGGCCTTTCCCTTTGATCTTGCCACATCCTCCATATATTATTCTCTTATTCTTCCCCTGCAACCACACTTGAGTGGTAGGTTGCCTCTGCACTGCTACCTCTTCTAACTTCCACTCTGCCCTTTATCCGTTGCCACTTACCTGTTGTCTACATTATTCTACTATAACTGCCCCCCTGAACACTTTCTAAAGGCTCAAAGTAGTCACTAAATAAAATGACAACTCCTCAGCTCTATGCACACTTTTCCAGCATTTCAAGCACTCGTATCTTTTTTGAAATTTTCTCTTCCCTTGGTTTTCTTGATCCTTTTCCTTGCATCTTCAAATGAACCTCCCTCATTCATTCTCCTCTAAATATGGCAGACCATGTGCTTTCTAACCTTTTTGTTCTTTTTTATGTTTTATACATTGGCAAGAGCATTCAATCTCCTGGCTTTAGCTTTAAGGCTTTGAGGGTTACTCTCAAATCTTTATACCCTACTGTGTGATTTCCTAGTTCATACCCCACATTTCTAACTGTCTATGTTATGTTTCATTAGAGGTAGATGACAAACTTCAACAAGCATCAATCTTCTTCTTAGGCCTGCACTCCTTTGGGGCTCTCTATTTTTGTAAAGGAAATCCATCTTCTCTGTCACTTAGGATGAAATGCATGGTCATTTTTGACTCCCTCTTTCCTTGTCCCCACATCCAATAGGTTGCAAACAACCACTAATTTTACTTTTCAAACTGGCTCCAACCTGTTCTCAGTACTTTCTATGACATAAATTGACATCTTTATGACTCTGTCCCTGCCTCCACAACTATTTTTAAAGCCTTTGAACTGGTTTCTATGCTTTTAATCTCTTCCCCTTTAAACTTAAACATGACTATTGAAAAAATTTCATATCCATCAGTTTATTCAATATCATTCAACTATTCACAGGGATCTAATGCTTTCTCCACTTCTTATCACCTTCCTCCATTGAGGAGTTTTAGAATGATCATTAAGGACATGATCTTTGAGGCCATTCTCAGTTAAAATACCATTTGCAGTAAACACATTAATTAGGAATGATTTACTTTTTTCCCCTAAAGAATTAATTCATTTATTTATTAATTTATTTATTTAGAGAGTGCAAGTGGGGGAAGGGACAAAGGAGAGAGAAAAATCTCAAGTAGACTCCCCACTGAATGCAAAGCCCACTTGGGGCTGATTTCATGACCCGGAAATCATGACCTGAGCTGAAATCAAGAGGTAGATGCTCAATTGACTGAGTCACCCAAGCACCCCAGAAATAATTTACTTTTAAGTTATTTCATGATTATTTACCATTGTTATTTCGGTACATAAAATTATCAACATAAACTAGAAATATAAAAATAACCCATTGTTTAAAGTATTTATCTTTGAATGGAAGTATAAGGATCCATAAGAAAACATAGGTGAACATTCATTTCCCAGCAAAAGAATGGTCATAATAATAATATTGCCTAATCAAATAAAATTTTTAAAAAGAAACATATCCACAAAAATGAACTGGAAAACAGTGTATATTTTCAACATACAACATGTTACAACATGTATGATAGTCAAAAAGTTAATATTTTTTGTGTAAACAGTTATTACAAATTACTTTTTAAAAGATGTGTACACTTCAGTTTAAAAATGAATAGTGACATGAATGTAGGTTTAATAAAAGAAGAATGGCTAATGTTCATCCAAGGATATTCACTTAGACAATCATAACTTTTGCTTTTTATCAAACCTCTCCTATCAAATTGGATTTATTAATAACTCAGTATAGCTGAAAGTGCTATACAAATGATCATTGCAAATGCCACTGAAGAATATATAAATTGGTAGAATTTGCTGGGAGTAATTTGTTAACATGGATTTAAAAATTGTAGCTTTTTATTCATTTATTCAACAAACTTTATTGCTCATCAGGCATCATTTAGAGGCACTAGGGATACAGAACAAAAAAGCATACAAAATATCAAGTAGTATCTATGTCAGTATAATGTCAAGAGGTAAGAAGTATTTGAAGAAAAGTAAAACCAAATAAAGGAAAAGATAGTATGCTGGGGTGTTCTCTAACTAATGGCAGTTGAGTGTGAACCTGAATGAAGGGAAAGAATAATCCATGGGGTTATCTGGAAGAAGAGGACTGCAGGCAGAAGGAACAGCAAGAACAAAGGTCCTGAGTCATGTATAAGAGGAGGAAGCCAGTGTTTCTAGAGGGTAGGGCACACCAGTGGAAGATGAGTTTGGGCAGGTATCCATGGACAAGTTATGATAGAATCTTGTCTTAGGTTGTGGTAAGGATATTGACCTTTTCTGAGTAAAATGAAAAGCTCCTGGGATGTGATTTCTTTTTTTGAAAGCCGCCGTCTAGAGCATAGGCTACAGACAGATCAAGGCAACAGTGGGTGCAGGTGTAAGGAGAATAATATTTTAGGAATCAGAATCCCTTGGAACCTGCATTTGAGACACATGGTCAATTTTCTGGTTGATTTATTGAGGTTTTTAAAAATCAGTTTTCCTCTGTTCTGATATTTTCATTTTAATTAAAAACAGGCCTATCCACTGTCCCTTCTGCTCTGTCTCACCACATCTGGAATTATGTTTCAGAGCACTATGAGGTTTTTAATAAATGTTTTCTAGGGAGAAGTTTCTTAGAAAGTCTTCAGCCTAATTCCTGCAATAAGTGATAACATTTCTCACCAGAATTTTTCAGACGAAGTAGACAAGGCTAAAAGAGGTTAAGAGTTTTCTCAAAAGCAGAGCTACCGGAGGAATGGAGACTACAATCAGGCTCACCACTTTCCACTAGTGCTGGAAATCTTCCCTTGTGCATGACAGAGAATACTGAAGAACATGGAGTGAACATGGGGAAAACCCATTGCTTGGGTTTCTCAGTTTGAGAGAGAAGTCTAGTAGAGAGAGGGTGGGAGTTTGATGCAGAAGATAACACAGCCTGTCGTGAGCCAGGCTACTGGTTGGTGTTACTTCACACGTCTACCTGCCTCATCATGAGGGCAGAAACCTATTCCCATAGAGGAATCAGCCAGATTCCCTAGGCAAAACCAAATTTCTTTCTTCAGAAAAAAAGGCCATCCAAAACTTTTCTTGGATATCAAATCACTTTGTGAAAAATATTTTGATGACTTAAGTGTGAACAAATCAGAAACACATGTTTTCAGTTTCCTGGCGAATAATGATTGCTTTAAAATTAACCTAAAGGTGTCAGGTGGAGTTTAGATTTTATTAAGTCTCTAACATTTGGCAAATAGTTCAAGATGTTGGACCCATTGTGCATCTGGATTCATCTAGTCCTGATATAAATTAGATATCCCAAACATGTGTTGAGTTGTGTGGCTTTGATCTGCTTTCAAAAGGGATTGGAGTCTCAGGAACTAACTTGCTCTCACAAATAGAACTTTAGTGTGTGCCTGGATTTTCCTTCTCTTCACTAATATTTTCCATTAACTCATGGGGACAGGGATGAACATTTGGAAAGCCAGTTTGAGGATGTGGCATGACCAAAGAAATTTCATATTTAAAAATGAATAAGGAAGATTTTCAGTGATAATCACAAACCTGCTCAGGCGAACTTTCAGAGGTTAGCTGTTAGAAAACGTTCTCATTTGAGAAATTATGTATTATATTTTTGTCAATATTCCAACATAGTTAGAATTCATGATCATAGGAAGTAATGAAGCTTTATACATATATATAAAGAAAATCCTTCTAATCTTATTCACTGTGACTAAAGGGGAAAGGAAAAAACTTCAACCTCTTAAAGAAAACAGCTCTTGGATTTTAACTCTCATTGAGATACTGGTTACAAATGGCATGAAATCAGCCCGATTCTAACTAGCTTTATTCAACCTAAATTGATAACAGTTTACAGAGTGAAAGTTATTTAATATAGTATAATTTGTTGTTTTATTTTTCCAACAATTTTAGTTTTTTCTTAGGCAATCATATATGTGTGCATATTAATTTTCCCCCCCATAGGCTCTAGCCATTGTAACTTTTCCAATTTGGTGGAGGGGAGGCTGTGATATGGAAGCAGAAATCACAGGTGTCAGAACTGAAAAGGCCAGGCTCACTCCACAAAACTGAGTTGCATTTCTTCTTTTGTAGCTCCAGGGAATCATGGGAAATAGTCTTTTGATCTTCTGACACTGAGCTATTTCCTCTTTATATCCCAGTGGAACCTAGAGGTGATTTGTCTCAATGGCCCTCTACTTCCATTTTTTGTCAGGGAACTTTCAGAGCTATTTACCTTACTTTTATACATATGTATCCTGGTTTCAAATGATCACATCATTTTTTGCTTCATTTTCATTATTTCTATAGGTTTTCCTTTAAAGTGGGATAAGATATGATCAGGACATATGAAATCAAGACAAAAATATAAGCAAACTCAGAGGCTGGTAGAAGTCTTCAAAACTGAATTGCTTAATTATCCTGAGGTATTTTAAGAATTAAATTGAGGAAAATAAAAATGTCTTGTGAGTTGGTTAGAAAGAAGTTGGTGCAATATCATTTGATTGATTTTCTTTTTCATAGTTTTTCTTTGGTGGACACCTGAAGAATGACAAGAAAACAAAAGATAAAAATCTTTGGATTATCCTTATTTCTGTATCCTACAAGTAGTACTGAAATATGAAACATATTCAGTGCAAATCTTCTAGCAATTTTATACCTTTGAGCTTATCATTTTAACTTCCCCGTGTCTCAGTTTCCCCAATAATAAAGTAGAAAGAATAATATAACAATCTGATAAGATGATTTCATACATGAATAGCAGGCAGACTATCCCAAGTTACATAGTAGGAGCTCAGTGCTTTTATTACTGTTATTATTATTATTAAACATAATATTAATGGGAACTGTAATTGAGACTTGGATGTATAAAATAATCAGAGAACACAAACAATATTTGATTGCAGCTAAGAACTATGTCGGGAAGGTCAAACCAGGCTCTATGTTGGTGGGAAATGAGATAGAGGTTCACAGAGGAGGCCTAATAGATTTGTGGCAGCAAAAGGATAGTAGATCCAAATAACCTATAACAGTATTTCTATTTTGAAAAGGTAATTGAGAAATGGACTGTAGAGGGGCAAGAATAAATGTTGGGAGACAAGTCAGGAGGTGATTGTAGTATGTAACCTAGGATTAATATTTCAACAAGGGCAGTGATATCAGAGTTAAAGAAAAATTGACATCTTGAATATGCACATTAGAGGTAGAACCCTCATTTCATATCCCTAGTGAGGGTGAAGAAATTTTACAAATCAAGCATGAGTTTCCCTTTTTATTTATTTATTTTATTAAAGAACTTAATTATTATTATTGTTTGCCATAGAACAGAATGGTTGATGATACAGTTACTGAAATGAGGAAGAATGAGAGAAAGATGAGTTTTGGGCTCATGAGGTAAAGGTCCCTAGGAGGTGCCAAGTAGGGGCCGGGATTAGAGATATAACTGGATGTCACACAAAGGATTTTTTAAAGCCAGGGAAACGAAGCAGATCTTAGAAAAATAGGGTCCAGACAGAGAGGAGAGAAGAAGTCCAGGACCCCCAACTTTGCAAGATTGGGATAAAGAAGAAGAACCCTCGCAGGAAACTCCGAAAACGAATAGTTTGGAGAAAGTCAAGATAAGGTGGATTAAGAGGAGGAAAATTTTTTAAAAAGCTACACTCTGAAGAACATATTAAATCATATTTCTGCCTCTTGCATTATTAAATATTGACTAGCTGAGGACCTCTTCTCCATAGTCAAAGCTGTAGGCCTCACTAGCATGAACTGGGGCAGCAGCTCTTCTCAGCAGGCATACATTAGGCAACGAAGACTTTGTTTCAGAGGATGACTCTCAGCTAAATGAAGTTAAGATAAGAGCCAGAGGTCTTCTAGTTGATGGCCCCTTTGTTCAGGTATTTTGGATGGAAGACAAATCTTTGTGACCAAATGGCCTTATTCCCCAGTTCCAGTGAGCTAGAACTGTTTTTGCAAACAACATAACCTAGAACCTTTCAAGTTCACTCTTAATCCCTACCAGCTGATTGTTTATTTAAGGCAAGGCCAATCAACAAACTTCCAAAACTATCCAGTGGCATACCAGCCCTTCTTGTAATATTTTATCTACATTGTGATACAGAAATCTGCAAAATTACAAATATAAATACTTTATGACTTGCTGTGATTGCTTAGCGTTCAAGGCAGAAAACTTGTCTTATCCATTTCTATAGCCCCAGCATGTAGCCAGCACCTGGCAGAGAGTGGGAACTTAAATCAGCATTTTTTGAATAAGTGAATAAATAAATACCCAATGCAGAGTGCTAAGGACATAGAAACAGATGACAGGAAAAAAATCTCAGCTTCTATGATGAAAAATTCTTACATCACCTCTTATCTATGTCCTGTACAAGGTATTGATATGTTTACTGTGTTATTATAATTCCAAAGCCTCTTCCCAGGCATCAGTATTCTTACAAAGCTATGAATTTTCTATCATACATTTTCTTTTCTGCTTCAAGACAGCGATTTTGCTAATGCAACAAAGCCAGTGAAAAGAACCAAAAGCAAAAACTCTGTAATACCAATGGTGATGGTAAGGCTGAGCTGTGACATGGTAAATATCATATCTTATTTTACAAAAAAAAATCCAAATTGATATTTAATAGTCTGATAGTTGCGCCAAGAGCACATAGCCTGCAGAAGAAACACTTGTAGATTGCAAAGTGATATTTAAAGAAAAATGCAGAGACGATAAGCATTTCCATGTTTTGTATGTTTGCCTTTCAAGAAAAGATGTTGAATAGGCCATTTGATATGTTAGCTGAATGCAGCTGTTTAGATATTTGTTTGGTCTGCTATTGAATTTTTCATTAAAAATATGTGGTTAACAGCAGCCAACCTGATTTGCATGTGTGTGTTTCTGATTTGTTCACCGCTATGCCTTGGTCTCCTACGTCTTAATCACACCCAGGCGCCCGCCCCATTACATTACCAGAAGGGAAGTGATGGACATCCTTTGACTCTCTTCATGACCCCCTGATAATCCTGTTTCACACACAGGCTCCCTGCTGTATGAAACACAAAAGCTGCCACTGTAGTTCTTTACTTCCAGTCGATATTCTGACAGACTTGATCTAGCAAATTAGTATGCTGTGGTAGGGGCACGACAAAAGACCCTTTTGACACACTCTGAATCAATACCAAGGCCAACAGAGAGCCATTTCACCGTAGTTCTGTTATTTTTCCCCCTTTTGATGACCCTTTGCTTTTTTTTTCCAGCTTATATGACCTTGTCAGATTTAAAAACATAATGTGAGAAAAGTCATCCTTGCACACACATGTGCATGGACACACATGCACACACACTCAGACGAGTGCACAAAGACCATACATGACATGCTACAATTCATAATCAAAATATAAAAGAGAAATGCAGCTGGTGGGAAATTCAAGTGCCTTTTAAAAAAAATTATTCTTCTTTCTACTAAAAAAAAAAAAAGAGAAAAAAAAGAAGAAAATAATCAGATACTTCAAATAGCTATATATATTACTAAATATAGTTTAATTAAACCAGACCAGTTTTTACATCAGGTTGTATCTAGATATTGCCAATTTTCAAATTCTAAAACTTGTTAAAATGAAACATATAATTCTACAGTTGCTTTGTATTTCAAGTTGCTCATTAGGTATATTAATGAAGGTTCCTGAGTATAAAATATCAAAATTTGGGGTATTCCTGAATGGCTCAGTGGTTGAACGTCTGCCTTCAGCTCAGGGCATGGTCCCAGCAAGGTCCTGGGATCAAGTCCCACTTCAGGCTCCCCACAGGGAGCCTGTTTCTCCCTCTGCCTATGTCTCTATCTCTCTCTCTGTGTCTCTCATGAATAAATAAATAAAATCTAAAAAGAAAATCAAAATTTTTGTTAAATTTCTGAGGTTAATACCTTCAAATAGTTGTAGACAGCAAAATACAATTATTAAGAAAATAGAAAGTCTCCCTTTATGGATTTTTATCATAACAAAATCCTATTTTTTAAATATCATGCAATTTTTTTACAAATATTCTACTTTCCATACTTACTCATAATATAAGGAATACCAGTATTTTTTTAAGGAATACTGATATTGTATTTTACTTACCACATGCTTCATATGACCTCCTCAAATGTTTATTTTTTGAACTATCATACTTACATATTTAGTATAAATGTTGATCTTCTATTAAGTTCAGTCTAAGTATATTTGATGTGTGTAGGTGTTAGAATGTCATTTTATTTTGTCTTGAAGGCATAACTATGTATATTTTAAATATCAATTCACTTAAATGATGTTTATTCAGTCTTTACACAGCAAATAAGAAATTCATGCTCTAAAAATGAACTGTGTTAAAATTGTCCCTGCTGTCTCCTTTTTTTGTATTGCAACCCCAGAACACAAGAATATGCTTGAAAATGTTTCTCAGAGCTTAATATGTGAATGCACCAAAGGTTAGACCAAAGAAAAATTAAGTTAAAAAAAGGAGATGTCTCCAGGCTTAGAAAACACTTTACCTCTGTACTCAAAAGAACTCTCTTCTAAAACAGGTGCATGGTTGATTTCTTTCTAATAAAGGTGCACCATTGACTTCTTGTGTTTTCCAGGAAGCATCTACACCACCCATGTGCACTTCATCATCTTCCAGCACAGAAACCTTATTGTCTCAAATCAAGCAACTCTGTAGACTCAATTTAGACATATGAATACTTTAGTTAATCTTTTCTGTGTTTTAAAAAAGGCTTTATTATTTATTTATTTATTTATTTATTTATTTATTTATTTATTTAAGAGCGTGAGCAAGAAAGAGAACACAATTGGCGGGAGGGCGTGGGGGGAGGCAGAGGGAGAGGTAGGTTTCCTACTAAGCGGGAAGCCAGATGTGGGGTTCGATCCCAGGACTCCAGAAGCCCAAGACAGACACTTAACCAACTGAGCCACCCAGTTAATCTTTTCTAGAAACATGTTGGCAGAATTATTCAATCTAATTCAAATCCTTCTTCATTTTTCTTCAATGAAACATTACTAGGATCTCAAATAGTCTCCAAAATTATCTCAGCTTGGGAGTACTTTGTGTCCTTTAGATTTATCAGTACTAATATCAGGGGCATACTGATTCATGGGCTCTATATATATGGCAGAGTTGGATGATACAAGATAAATCATAATTTTAATGGAGTTAATTGTGTAAATCCCTTTATGAAGTCTGTAATAGTAGGACAATACAATTCTGGAATATATGGTATTCACATTAAGAAAAAAACGATTGTTTAATATTTATTTACTTATTTCTTGTTTTTAATTCTAGTTAGCATACAGTATTATATTAGTTTCAAGTGTACAAAAGAGTAATTCAACTAATAATTTTTAACCTTAACCCAAGCTGTATAGATTTAGGGGTGAAGGAAGGCAGTTAAACAGCACAGTACAATTTGCTGGAGTAACCCCCCCCGCCCCCCCCCCAGTGATCCCTCCTCAGAAAGATAGGAAACTGTTTCCATGAGCTGTATAAGAGAAAGCTAGGGGAGGGATGTGAGTCCGTCTCCATTATGAGCAGCGGTGGAGACACATGGTGGCTTAGTTCAGTCAGGGATGTGATTCGGCCTGGCTGTGTGCTGTGTGGAAAGCAGGTGAGTGATAGTGCTTGATGGTCTGGGCTGAGAGTACAACATGATGCTTCCTTTTAAGTATAACGGCATTGTGTCATGCTCATACACAATGGAGACCTAAAGAAGAGCCCCAGTCTTGGAAATAAAACAGGTGGGGGTTCTCCTGGGAGATGTCCTAAGAGAAAGTGAGTTCATCCTCCTGCTGGATCCTAGGACTTTTGGAACCAAGGAAGTTCTCTAAGGTCTTTGGAGATGTTAAAGAAAATTTCTGGATAAAGTGAAACATAATGAGCCTTCCTGAAATTTCACCTTTGGAAGATGGCAGGCAATTTTGATTAATGTCTTTTTTACTGTGAAGAAGAGAGGCTAAATGAGAAGCACAATGCAGTCAATCTCTTCATTTCACAGAGACAGATGCAAATGTGGAGTGCCTTTTCCTGGGTTTCACAGGCCAGCTCAGGTGACAGTCCGCCTCTCTTAAGGCCCAGACTAAGGTACCTGTGTGGGCTACCCCGTCACTGTGCTTCATTGTATCTGAAAGAGTGAGAGGAAAAATGGGAAAAAATGGTAGAAAGTACTTACTAAAAAGAACATTTGCATTATTTTGGACGGCTTCTCCATGTTTTACCTCCCTGCTAATTACCGTGAAAATGGTATTTATTATGACTGCATGAAGAAGTATCGAGTAAGTAAATTCTTTTTCAAAAAGTATTCTCCATCCTTAGGCAGCACATCAATAAGTATGAAAGTAAGTTATGACTGGTTTCTATTTTAGAGTCTGGAATTCATCACTTAGGCAAAATCTTGCTTCTCCTTGGATCAACAGCCTTATCCATTGCAACTGTGTTCTTTCAAGTTACAAGTCTGTATATAGTTTATGGTTTTCTTGAACCTAACATCAAATTATAGAGCACTATTGCTGAGTAAAAAGCACTCACTGAGATTGACTGATGTATATCTGTGAGGCCAACTAATTCTTATGGTGTCCCGAAGAATCTGTATACAAAGTATACAATGTAGTTGACCAACATTTCACAAGTTTAAGATTGAAGTTTTGCTGAAAAAGGTGAGTGTGGAGAAGCCTACTAAAAATCGTGCATTTGAAGATGTGGCTTTCACCATCACCTGCCTCCACTTGCTTTCTTTATCCTCAAGGCTTAGCTCCCTTTTTTCTCTTGTTCCTCTTCCCCTTTAGGTTCCACACTCTCACCACCCTAATAAAGACAACTTCGATGCAAGAGCCTTGCACATCAGTGTTTCTAAAAATTCAGACTCAAATTTCTAAGCCTATGTTTCACAGCTCAATTCATCCCAAACTGAACCCATCATCCAAAGCCAGAAACCATCTATTCCCTCTGGTCAGATTCCAAACATCTGAGTAGTCATCTTCTCTCTTCTTTATCGTCTGATCTGTTCAGTGAGCAAATCCTATTCGTATTAACTTCTTTCATATCTTTTATGTCTTGCTTCTGCATCTCTAGGCTATCAACTCTGCTCTTGGTCAGCAACCTTTTACCAACAACGATGATTAGCTCAACAGCTTCCTAATGATTGTTTCCTCTGTCTTTCACACTGATGGCAGCATTTTACTAATTTTGTCTGATCTTATTATTTTCCTGCTTAAAAGTCTTCAATGACTAATTGTGGGACTAGAATGTTTTCATAGCTCTTTGTCATTTAATCCCACCTGCTTTATCACCCACACTCTTAATGTGAATGCCCATCTTTCATTCTAATTGTCTAAGACATAGCCCCAACAGGATGCTCACTATTTCTGAAATATCTCACCCTCTTGCTTACAGTACTCTGTATGTACCTAGCCAACTACCAATGGTTTTCCCATTTCAAAGTTCATTACCTCCTCCCTGAAACCTTCAAAGATTCCACAGATAGAATCATTTTATCCCTTTCTTATAAAACATTCTGCCTTAGGCTGACATTAATAGTAAATTTCTCACTCTTTCTAGGTCATTTTGCATTATCGTGTAATCATCAAAAATCTTTGCACAATTGAATTGTTCTCCTATAAGGCGTTTAAGTTGGAGGGAAAAAGAAAAAGTTGAGGGGAGCCTGGGTGGGTCAGTCACTTAAGCATCCAACTCTTGGTTTCGGTTCAGGTCATGATCTCAGAGTTGTGAGATCAAGCCCTGTGTGGGGCTTGGGGCTCAGTGGGGAATCTGCTTGAGATTCTTTTTGTCCTTCTCCCTTAGCCAACCCCCTGTTCTCTCTCTCTCTCTCTCCCGCTCTTTCTCTCTCTAAAATAATAGGTAAATGTATCTTTAGAAAAAAGAAAAACTTGAATGAGACATCTGAGAAAACAAGCTGAATCCTATATTCCTCATAATTCTTTCTCTCCTTAAGTCAATTCCATAACTTAGCCTCTTCCCATCTTCTTGCTAAGTCCAGTTATTCTCTTTGATATCCTTTCTCTTCTTTTCTTGTCAACCATGCTAAATTTTACCTAAACTTTTAGGCCACATTTCTCTAGGAGCTATTGGCTTCTTTCCCCAAAACTTCTCTGGTTTCTTACTATTCTTCAGCTTCTAAGAAAGCATTTGCTGAAGGAAAATACATGCACGGTAGTTTTCTGTTTTGTTCTGTTTTAATTGAGGATAACTGACTTACAGCATCAATTTCAGTTGTACAACAAAATGGATATGTGTATATATTGTGCAATGATTATGACAATAACTAGATAACATCTATCTCCATACATAAAGTTTTTCCCTTGTGATGAGAACTTTTAAATTTTTTTTTTAATTTTTATATATTTATGATAGTCACACAGAGAGAGAGAGAGAGAGAGGCAGAGACACAGGCAGAGGGAGAAGCAGGCTCCATGCACTGGGAGCCCGTTGTCTCCAGGATCGCGCCCTGGGCCAAAGGCAGGCGCTAAACCGCTGTGCCATGCAGGGATCCCTGTGATGAGAACTTTTAAGACTAACTCTCTTAGCAACTGTTTTGTTGGTTTGTTATTATTTTGTTTTCAGTTCCCAGATGCCATCTCCACCTTTTTCCATCTTTCTTGGATTTTACTTAGGATAAATCAAAGTTTGATAGAATGTTTTATAGTAATTTGATGACAGGCACCAGAAGCCAGCATTTTAATTTTTAGGGAACTTTGCTCCTGACCAAATCGGATTAAGGCATTTTAAAAATAAATTCATTTGGATTTCCATTTTTCTTTCAGATACTTACCTATAGTGCTTACTTTGTCTAGGTGAAAAACATATGATTTGCTGCCCCCCCCAAAAAATCACTTAGTTTATGTCTGGTGAATTTTTTTTTTTTTGTATATTAATAGGTTAGAATTTCTCAGTGAAAAACTGTTTCCAGAAATTAAAATATAAGGAACAACCTGATTGCAGAACTACAGCACTTTACTCTCCAGTTAGTGGAACGTTATACTATCTAAAGCTTATGGAAATGTGCTACTTTGTCTACTACCATGAAGCTGAGCTAAATACAATCCCACAGCATTTTCCAGGACATTGCTGAGCAGGGAGCAGTTTCAAATGAAATGACCACAGTGCTACACAGTAAGCCTGACTCAGCAAGTTAAACTGGCCAAGTGAATATTTGATTTCTCATTTTTCTTCTCTTACATGGGCCACTGTCCTAGTCTAGATAAACATTCATTCCACCTCCCAACCATCCTTCTCCCTGTGCTATTTTAAAAGCTTTGTCTTTTTTTTTTTTCAAGATTTTATTTGAGAGAGAGAGAGAGCAAGCACCAGGGGGTGTGGAGTGGCAGAGGGAGTAGAAGAAACAGGCTCCCACTGAGCAGGGAGCCTGACCTGGGACTCAATTCCAGGACCCTGAGATCATCACCTGAGCCAAAGGCAGATGTTTAACCCACTGAGCCACCCAGACCCCCTAAAAGCTTTGTCTTTTATTATTGGAAATAAAGACTTGGTTCAAGAATTTTTTTTTCTTCTGGTATTTTATTTTAAAATATGATTGTTGCTTTTTCTGAATAAAAAGATTATACGGACACTTGGGTGGCTCAGCCATTGAGCATCTGCCTTTGGCTCAGGTCACAATCTTGGGGTCCTGGGATCGAGTCCTACATCAGGCTCCCCGCAGGGATCCTGCTTTTCCCTCTGCCTATGTATCTGCCTCTCTCTGTGTCTCTCATGAATAATTAAATAAATTTTTTTTTCAAAAGAAGATTATATGTATATAAAACACTCTTGGTTGTCTACAGACTACCTTCCACTCTCCTTCCTTCCTGAAAAGAATTCTGATTTCTTTTTTTTTAAGTATTTACTCCTTTTCTCCAAAGCCATGTGTGTCTCAGGGCAATCTGGTGCACAGGCAGGTCAGATGGGTTTTAGGGTTATCCTACTTTGCTAACAGTAGCTGAGAAATGAGAATGTGAGCACATTCTAGTGAGATTGAGGGAGACTGCAGAGTTTGTGGGAAGTTTTTTTTTCACTTTATGGAAAGAGAGCCAGAAGATGTTTTTCTTCTTCCTTGGGACATTTTCCCAAGTGTGTGATATTCCTGGATAATTGGTCTTGCTATCTGCCTCAGGATAAAAACAAAAGCAAACATGACAGAGAGCAGGGATGAAAACTACCTGCTCTTGGGTGACATACTTAAGCTGTTGGCTCAACCATGAGCTCAACTTCTGACTCAACTGCTCATGTGAGATAATACATTTTCTTGCTGTTCAAACTATTTTTGGTAGTGCACGCCTCACAGCTGAAAATATCCAAACTGATGCAGAGGTGCACAAAATCCAAGCCCTAACGAGATACATCAAGCATCCATGGTAATCTCACACATATTCCTTTTTCTCCAGTGCCCGCCTTGATGCCAACTTCTATTAGAAGAGGAAATTTCTTGAAGACTTTAAGGTTAAAACCCCCCTTTTGTGGTACATGAATCCTCACTGCTAGCATTGCCCCCCACATCTGGTAAATTGCCACTATAAAGAGCTAATGTTTTAACAGGGAAAGCTAATAGAAACCACAGCTTTTCAACTCTGAGATAGAAAAGAGCAGCTGGGAGAGAACAGATAGAGTCACAAGAGCGGCATTACCTGCTTCTATTTTACCTGCAGGCAAACTTGGCAGCTACCATATGCATCCATGCTTCTTTATGTAGCATTTTGCATTCCAATAAACAAACTCTGTCTTTTTTGGCAGGTGCACCACATTTATTCAACAAAACTTTGCAGGGGTAGAAGATCTCATAGCTCTGGTGGGAGAGAGACTTACCAGAGACATGCTTCTGCAAGCACAGAGTTTACAGTGCAGTATGAAGAGAAGATAGGACCCTGCAATCAGCCTGGGGATGATCACAGAGGCGGTATAGCTAACCTGCTCCACTGCCTGTTTTCCAATATGATACTAGGTTCAGGAGGGGCACAAAATGTCCGGGCAGTAGTAACCAAGGATGTTCACCAGGACTCAAGGATGCTCACTCACTCCTCATTAAGTGACTTTTTTTAAAAGAGAGAGAGAGAGAGACAGAGAAAGGGCAGTGGAGAGAGAGAATCTTAAGCAGGCTGCATGCTGGGCATTGAGTGGGGCTCAATCTCACAACCCTGATATCATGGCCTAAGCCTAAATCAAGAGTCAGGCCCTTAATTGACTGAGCCACCTACGTGCCCCCATTAAGTCACTTCTGCTGCTGGCCCTTCCAGATGCTACCTCCTTGGGCACCCCTCAATTCCAACAATTTTCACCCCAGTTTCAATGCTGCTGACTTGTGTTATGAAGTTGCTAATATCTGGAGAAACACCGAACAGTGGTCTCTTTTGAGAGATGTTAGTTCCCCGGCCTTCTCTGACACAGCCCATGCCTGTAATCCTTAGCAATGGCCCAAGGCCAGAATGAATCCCTCATGCCTGATGAAGTTTGAGCTCTTGCTAGTGAAGAAGCCCCTAAGAAATTAGCCCTTGCTAGTTTCTGAAATTTGGCTCACAATCCTGGACTGTTTCTATTCATTGAAAATCCTCTTCTTTAAGGCTACTCAATGATCATAGGCAGGGATAGGAAAAATTCACATGGTCACAGCCATTCTTCTATATACTATGAAATCAATCATAATAATAAGTAGTGGTTCTATTAATCATAAACACAGACATTTATTGAGCATTTGATATATTCCAGACACTAAACTGATTAGTAACTATGTCTTTTGACTTTCACAATTGCTCTTTGTGGTAAGTAGTATTATTTTACCCATATTACAGATGATAAAACTGAGGCACAGTGAAACTAAATAACTTTCCACAGGCCTTATTGCCTCTTTCCTGACCCTACAGGGACAGGAGGCAAGCCAAAGTTGGTGGATAACTTCAGTTCTATACCCTAAAGGAGAACTTGATTGCTGTTCAGTTTCTTAGAATTGTATTGACAGGGATGAAGGACAATGCGAGATTGGCAAATTTGAAAAACTGTATAACTTGTGGCCTTGCCCTTCAAGAAATCTCAGCCTATTTGGGAAGACAGAGTATTTTAACAGGAAAGAGTTAATAACAATACCAAGTGATGTGTTATTTGGCTAAATACATTATCTTGCAAAGTGATTTACAGTAGGATGTCTGTATGTGAAAGGTGCCCATACTTCATCTTTGAATGAATGGACCCAAGAGGAGGCATCCAGACACATTAACTAAAGTGACTCCCTTCTACAATGTCAGAATAAGCAATATCTAAGAAATTTGATAAATAATGTTTGAAATAGATTGGCACCAGAAGACCCTGGACATCTCAGGATTCATTTTCCAAAGATGCATTTCCCATATTTCTCAAAAGTGACAGAGACAAATAACAGAAGATACTTGCATAGGATAGAAGCCTAAAAGCAAATGCATCCCCTCCCTCCATGATCTCATGACTGTTCTTCATTCAGTGCTGGGATGCCTTCTCTCCGCACCTCCCCACCTGTTGAAATTCATCCCATCCAGCTCAAATATCAGATCTAATAAGTTTACCTCTGAGAACTCTTCCTCTTCTGGAGTCCCCTCATCCTTTGTGCTTCTCAAATGGCTCCTAATGTTTTCTATTATGTGTCAGAGGTATGTGCTCACTTCCCACCACATAAGCTGAAAGTCTCAATCCTTGTTTTCCCAGCTTCCTTTTGAGCTAGGGCTCAGGCATGTGCCATGGATCCAGCTGATAAGATGCCCCTGCCCCAGATTTTGAGTCAAGAATTAGTGATGTGAAGAAGCAGGAAGAGTAGAGACTACTCGGGAGGAGGTGTGGTGGTAGCTGCAGTGACACCCATTCCCTAGGAACAGCAGTGGAGGTATCCCAGTTGTGGGTTAGGGACCACTATGTTGGGAAGGTACACAGCATGTTCTGTGGCCACAACAGAGGCAGTTGTGTCCTCATGGTACCATTTTATGGCATGATTTGGCTCTACCCCTGGCTCCTCCTACCTTTCTCATCCCTCTAGCTTCCAGTTCTCCAGCCTTCCCACTGATTGAAAACTTCCCGGTACCTTTTCAAGAAATTCCTTAACTTTCTACTGGGAACCCTGGCAGGTACATTCACTTAAGCCATTGTTTCTTTGTTCTGCTCTCAGTAAAGGAGGAAGTTGTTAAATATTACCATATGTATGATAACGTTTATAACCACAAGAACTAGTGCTGTGCCAGTTACTTGTCATTAATGGAAAACTTCATGGGTTGTTTGGATAAGACAGGGTTACTTGTAGAATCAATATATCCATAAATCTATATCATACTTAGCTTATCTTATGTCCGTGATTCCTTTCCATCTAAAAAAATGGGGGAAATGGCCAAATGATTGTCAAATCATCTAAAATCAATATTTTCTAATTAGATGTTGAAGAGAAAAGTATGTCATCTTTTTTACTCTTAACCATTTAAAGCTGGATAATGTGGCTGATTTTTCCTTCTTATCAAAATTGCTCTGAATCTCTTGACACTGCAGAGTTGTATATTAAGACAAGAGATTTACAAATAACTTGTTAAAAGAACAAATGTTGTACCTTGTTACAGTGTTTACACTAACCTCCTGTGCTACATTTGTAATATTACAGCCTACCATTTATGTTGTGATTATTCTTTTTAAAAGCATTCTTTTACCTAATTTATCTTAATTGAGCCTTTAAGAAGCCTGTAAGTAGTAAATTGTAAGTCACAGGTCTAGAAGTTATTGTATTCTTGTTTTTTAAAAATTGTATTTTCTAAGTTAAGTAATTAGCTTCAAGTCATTCAAATTAGTTAGTGAAAAGCCAGAACTAGACTCCGTTTTTTGATCCTGAGAAAGTTGCACTTATCAGATCTGAAGGATTGAAATGAGCTCATCAGTCAATCAATGTGTCAGCCAAGTATTTTTTTAAGCCTCTGTGGGGTCCTTAACATTGTCCTAACCCCTGCCACTTGAGATGTAGAAAAAACATTGAACATGGTCACTGCCTACAAATATCTTACTCTTCAAATTATTTCCTATGTAAAGAGCCCAAGCAGGACATACATTGGGGAGAGTGGAGGGGGGAAATGAGAGGGCAAATATATCATTTCTGCAGAAAGAGTAAGGACAGAGATGACTATCAGCAGGTCTCATACTTTTTTTCTTAGGTGTGTAATACACAAAAGTCTTAAATGGTGCAGCAGAAGGAGCCCAGTGTAAGCAGGTAGGAATTTGGAAGAATCCACTTCATCATCCTTTTTTTTAAAAGATTCTATTTATTTATTCATGAGAGACACAGAGAGAGGCAGAGACAAGGCAGAGGGAGAAGCAGGCTCCCTGAGGGGAGCTCGATGCAGGACTTGATCCCAGGACCCCGGATGACGACCTGAGCCAAAGGCAGACGCTCAACCACTGAGCCACCCAGGTGCTCCTCATACTTTTTTTTTTTCTTGTATTATCTTCTCCTTTGGTAATCTACTTGACCTCTTCTTCCTTCTTCCCCGTGTCTAATATTCCCTGCCTTCCCTCAGGCCCTGGGAAACTGTTTTCCAAGCTTATTTACAGTAAGTTATTAATGATTCATAATGGTTTAATATGCTACCTGTCCCAGCAGAGCCTTCAAAGCCTAAATGAAGAAGATGAATTACATAGGACTATGAGGCATCTTGTTAGCTAATGAAGGGCATAAGTCAGAAACAGGATCTTTCATCAGCTTTTAAATTAATGCCACTATACTTAATGTTGGCTTTTTTAGTATTTCAATTTTTTTCATTGATATGGAAAGATCTGTTATGTTATAGATATATTTTGGTTACCTCTAAGAAAAATGTGTGATAGATTGCCTAACAAATTAAAAGAAGGTAATGTTGAAAAAATAATATTAGTAATAACCACAGAATCTAGGGAATAGCATACTGTGGAGGAAAAAATACATTGAGTGTTTAGTGAGTCTAATGATGGTCTTGCCCAAGAGGATATATCAATATCCTAACCCCTAGAACCTGTGAAGTTGACCTTCTTTGGAAAAAGTGTCTTTTTTAGATATAATCAAGTTGAGATGATTTAGGTACTTCTAAACTGAGGAACTAGTGTCCTCAGAAGAAACATCAGAAAAAGGAGAGACATCAGAAAGAGGAAAGGCCATGTGAAGCAGAGGCAGAGATTGGAGTCCTGTAGCCATAAGCCAAAGAATGCCTGCAATCACCTCAAGATGGAAGAAGCTAGGAATAGAATCTCCCCTAGATCCTTCAGAGGGAGCATAGCCCTGCTGACATCTGTATTTTGAACTTCTGGCCTCTAGAGCTGAGCCAGAATCAATTTCTATTTTAAGCCACCAAGCCCGTTGTAATTTATTACGGCAGCCCTGGGAAATGAGTAGGGAATATAAGTCTGGAGACATACATCCCAGTCTGTTACTACTTCTGCTGTGGTCCTGTGATCTTGGTCTTGGTCTCGATTTTAATGAATCTTCTTTCATAACTGCCCTGTGATGAATCTAAGGCAGATGATTTAGAAATAAGGGCACAGGGCACAGAAAAATGCACTGTTGCATTCAACTATCTATCTAAAAACTTTCTTTAGCACCTCTGCAGAGTCCAGGTACTCTCTTGTGTACGGGGGATATGGAGATAAAGTTGGTTCACCAAAGTTGTGACCTGATGTAGTAAAGACTATTATTTATGCTCAGCAATAACCCTTCTCTTTCTTTCTGGTAATTGCATGGCAGACAAATTTAAAATTAAACTTCCTGGTCCCCGATGCCCCTACATGTGGCAACATGACCAACTTGCAGGCAATAGGCTGTAAGAAGAGGTAAATTTCTCTACAAGGAGAGGTCCTTGTTCAGCCTTCCTTTTCATGCTGGATAGAACACCAGTATAGTATCGGTATGCATGTTGAACCATGAAGTGATTGTGAGCATGGAAAGTGACACAAGACGCCAACAAGATGTGAAGATGCAGAGTCCAGCACACTTGGTGCAGTGTATCAACCTTAAGCATATTATGTCCAGGTCCTTAACTGATGGAGGTAAATATCTTCTATTTGTTTATATCACTGTTGCTTAATGTATTTATGTCATTTACAGCCTTTATGTCATTTACAGTCATTTACAGATCTCTTGGCTAATGGCAAATGCAAGTCAGCTGCTCGACTTCTTATTCGAATAGACCTTTTCTCCTTCCTACTCATTGTGTATCTACCTACTAAAGACACCTGCCTTTGCACATTGAGCACTGAATTCTCTTCCTGTTTCTCATTGGCATGATTCTTTTTGATCCTGTTCTACACTTCTGTGTCCCTGAACACATACTCTTCTATTTGTGACAAACTTGGCAGTTGCTCCACAAGGTTGTCAGAGACTGAAATATAGACTCTGCTTCCAGCAAGCACGTTAGGGCCTGTGACTTGTCCTCTGAATGGATTTGGGGCTAGCTTTGTCCTTGCTTACTATGTAGAATGTCCCACAGTGCGGTTGAATTGCCCTGAAGGGGCAAGTGAGAAGCTTGTGGAGTTGATTTGGAGCCTCTGACACCATTGTCTTCTGTCACTGATATAGTGACTAGCTACTTTACTAGGATGGAAATACATTATTGGCCTTCCTGTAGACTTTACCTACCTATTGTATGCCAGGTTTGAAAGGAAGAAAGTTAATACAGTTTTGTGACAAAATATTTCTCAAAAACTGCACATATGAATAATTAGTTGGCCCTGACCATTTTTAATGATCTGAAGAGAAACCCAAACTGGCAGTATGGCTGTTAGGTATTATCGAAAGGCAAGGATTTTTAACAAACAGAAATTACAAATTATGGAATCTACACTTGTCCCTACACTTTTCCCCAAAGGGAAAAGCAAGATTTGTTCTACCTATCTAGATAATTTCTCTTTCCCATGCCAGGATCCATAGATTGCTTAACTATTACATATATCGATTGCTCCATGCTAAAAAATGAAAGAATAGTATCTCTACTTATATGCTAATATGACTCTATCTGTATAAATGTAAATATGGATATATCATATGCATATATATACACACACAAATGCATTAGCAGATAAGCGTGTATGAAATGATTGGATTTTTTCATACTATAATTTATTCTTTAAATATTCTTGCTTTTAAAATTAAAGAATCAACATATTTAGATTTTTCCTTTTTTAATCCATCTCCCCATTGTAATACAATAAACATAACAAAATGTTTTCATATCCTTCCATGTTCGTGAACTCATAAAAGTTCTCTGGCTGAACTTTGGCCTTTTTGTTTTGAATTATCTCCAAACAACTATTTTTATTAAATAAAAAAAGTAACAACACCCCAAAACTCCATAGTCCCAAAATTTCTTTGTTTTTAATTCTTCTCTTATTTTTATTTTTTTCTGGATTGTAGCCAATTTCTCATGTAGCCAATTCTTTCTCTGAAACGCTCATGGATTTAGAAGCTTCCCTAATTTCTCAATCTTAAAAATCTCTTCCCCAAGTGCTTTATTTTTTCCTTTCCCTCTACTTTTTCCTCAAGGAAATATAACTTTGTTTTTATTATTCTGGCACAGTCAGATCCTCTGTTAACATGTTCATTTATACCCACATCTTAGCTCCTGAAGTACAAGCTCTCCTGTCTTAAAAATTTTGTTTGTAGGACTCCTGGATGGCTCAGTTGGTTAAACTTCCAGCTCCTGGTTTTGGCTCACAAAGTGATCTCGACTGGTGTCAGAATCTTGGGGTTGTGAGATTGAGCCACACATGGAGCTCCCAGCTCAGCATCGGGTCTGCTTGAGGTTCTCTCTCTCTCCTTCTCACTTTCCCTCCCCCTCTACTCAAACTCTCTCTCTGAAATAAACGCTTAAAAATTTATTCATTTTACCAGAAGTTTGTCAAATCAGATAATGGTGTCCTAATTTTATTTTCTACAACCTATCAATATTTTGTTCACTGTTTTCCTTCACTGGTTGCCAAGTTTTATCCTCTTTTCTAGCACCTTCTTCATCATTTCCTTTCATAGATTGTCTTTCAAGTTTCAATTTTTTTTTCCTCTTCAAGGAGAAAATACCCTTCTGAATAGTTTTCAAAATATGTGGAAGACATATATCATTAGTTAAAAACTAACAACAACAAAATGCCTAGCACAGGTGGCACATGGGTGACTCAGTGGTTGAGCATCTGCCTTTGGCTCAGGGTGTGATCCCGCGGTCTTGGGATTGAGTCCCACATGGGGTTTCCTGCAGGGAGCCTGCTTCTCCCTCTGCCTATGTCTATGCATCTCTCTGTGTCTCTCATGAATAAATAAATAAAATCTTAAAAAAATACCTAGCATAAAATCTGCTTAATGAATCTTGCTTAGTCTTCCAATGGTGACATAAATCCCCAAGGGGTTTGCCTTTGATTCTATTTTTCTTACTATTATTCCTGATTGTAGCTACATTGTGTTCTTCTTTAAATATATTCAGTTTATTATTGGGACATCCATTTCTTCTCCATTATCAATACCATAGTATCTCTCTTTATCTCCCATTTGTGTGTTTTAATATTTTGTTTTGTCCAATTTTGCCCATGCTCTTCTAGTGTACCTGTCATATTTTCCAAATTCATACTTTTTCTTATAAGGCCATTTGTAGAAACCATGCTTGCATTCAGCCTACAAATCACCGTCTGTTGATGATAATCATCCTTTTTTCTAAAATATGAAATGAATTTTTTTAAGATTGGTGTGTCTGTTGACCACACATACAATAAAGATCTGTATAAATAGCTGGTAGGCCTTTATGTTCCTGACATATAAATGTTTCCTCAACACTCATTGAATATCAGATGCTAGTCATATTAGTATATGGTCCTTGTATATTTCAGCCACCTCAGAGGAAAAAAATTCTTGGTTGGCCAATCAGAAGCCTTCCTTATTAGTATAGAATAGATATTCCTTAATCTCTGGTCTTGGACATACATATCCAACTGTCTCTTTAGTCTATCAAATGGTACTTGTTTTCTATTCCTTTTATCACATTTTAGCATTCTGGTTTATTATACTTGCTGATATTCCTTTACATCTTTCAATAAGACCCACTCAGAATGTTTTGGGTTTTTAAAATATTTAACTTTTTTTTTTTTTTTTTTGAGAGAGAGAGAGATCAAGAGAGCATGAGCAGCGGGGGAGGAACAGAGGGGGAAGCAGAATCCCCACTGAGCAGGGAGGCTGCTGCAGGGCTCCATTCCAGGATCCTGAGATCATGACCTGAGCCAAAGGCAGACGCTTAAGTGACTGAGCCACCCAGGTGCCCCATCATATTAGCTGTCCTAAGTTTTGTCATCCCTCTTGTCTCCTTTAACAAATATATCTTTATTAACATTTCATTTTTTCATTATGCTTGTCCTTTCACTTGTAATTATAATAGAAATGTACTATTAAGGATATTATGTTAAGGACTGAAAGGAGCTCCCAGGCAGCAATCCCCTTCAAGAAGAAGCAATCCCCTTCAAGAGAAGTTTGTGGGTTCAGGCTACTGATGTAATACAAAAATTGTGCCCAAAACACTAGAATCAGACATCTTTGAGGTCATCAGATGGATGAACGTTTCCTATAACCTGCTACTTCACACTGTTCTTTTCTTGAATAGTAATGCTTGCTACTAAATGATCTGTTTTATCATCCTTTAACTGGTTGATGTATTCCTTGATTTAGCCCTTACCATTTCTTGATACACTATATTCCCACTCTTTTCTTCCTCATCAACCTCCTGATCAGCAGCAACATTCTATCTTACTTCTTTAAGCAAGCTCTCCTCCCAGTAGGTATCACTCATTTGCAGATGAAGCTATGAAGCTGACTTGATATACTGAACACTGTTATCTAAATAGAGCAGTACTGTTTATTCCCATTTAATAACAAGGATATTTGAGACACAATGTGAGTCACTTATACATTGAGATTCCTTGAGATGCATTGAGATTCAAATGTTTTACTAAAGAGAGGTAGTAGAAAAGCTGGAAACTTGGAGATGGGGTTGGGGTAAAGGGGAGAGGAATATTATTTCCTGAGTCTCTTTTACATCAAGTGTATTTTAGATAGATAGATGATAGATAGATAGATAGATAGATAGATGATAGATAGATAGATAGATGATCGATTAATTCTCCCAACAGCCCTGTGAAGTATTACTCTCTCCATTTTTACAGGTGAGGGAAAGGAGACTCCAAAATGTCCATAACTAGCATTTATTAACCAGGCGTTGTAGTAGATATTGTTATCCACACTATTGTATTTAAAACTCAACAATAGAACTATGTGGAAAATATTAGTATTCCAATCTTACAGAGTAGCAAACTAAGCTTCAGAGATACTATGAAATGTACTTGATGCAAACCTTCTATATTACTTTTATATTTTTTACTCCTTTTTTTCTTAAAATTTCCATTAGCTTACTATTTTATTTTATGCTTTGAGTAAATTTTTCTGTTATATTTTCTCTCATTTTCTTCATCTATTTAGCTCTAAGTTCTGGAAAATTTCTTCAACTTTGTCTTTTAGACTCTATATAGAGCTTCTTGTATTGTGAATCATGTTTTCATTCCCCCAAATCTTTTATTGTTTCTGATGTCTTATTTTTAATAACATTCTTTTCTTTCATGCCTATATCCTGAATCTCTCTGTGGTTATTAATTAGAATTTGAAAATATCCTTCCAGAATTATCTGGTAACCTTAAGGAAAACTCAAGTAGTAACAGACAAAGTGTCAGAGACCTGGTACAGGGGGGCTAGTCACACTGGGATTCTCTCAGGGTAGGCTTCAGATTCCAACAATTAATCTAGAGGGGCTTGAAGACAGAGCAATTTTTGTTATCATTTTGTTATTAATTGTACCCTATTTGTACCAATAGCCTGGTCCAATCAGAAACTCTGGTTTCTCTATTTGCAAAATACATGGATTGCCTGTGGCTGTATAAAATATGAACTATGGATGCTTTCTGAAGGAAAAGAAAACCTTTGACAGAATGATCTCTCTATCTTTACATTTAAACAATTATAAAGGTCCTATAGTGTGTAACATCTTCAGGCTATATTGAATCAAATTGACTATTTTTAGATAAAGACTTGTATACCTGTTACTAATAAACCAACCCAAATCTCTTCCCTAATACTACTTTTAAACACATCAGTCTTATTCAAAACCTGAAAAAGCATTAGGAAAACTCATGCAAAATCTTTTGGCCTTGTGCTTTGAGAATCATAGGAAAGGGGATTAAAGCATTCATCACGTGTCACAGCAATCAAGTTAGATTATAAGATGTCCTACTGGAGTGAAAGATTTAAAATGATAATTGAAATGCTTTTTAATGTTACTTGTATATTTTATTAATAATTTTCTTTCAAGTATTTTTTTTTCTTTTTAGACGGAGTCAGCAAGTTGATACCCATCAATCAGAAATTCTCAGCATCTTTAAGGTCAGAAAGATGCTGTAAGCAGATTGGTGTATAGGGTCTTGTAGTCCAGTGAAAATGAATCAGAATGCTCTTTTTTTTTCCTCCCGTACTACATGAGAGCCATATTAATAGCAGGCACACATAAAAAATTGATAAATGGGTGAATCAAATAAAAGAGAGACTTATTAGTGGAAAAGAATTGACACTATTATTAGGAATGGTTAGATGGGTCCCAAAATAATTATTTCTTTGCAGTGTTTCCTGAGGGGGGGAGGTTAAAATTAAAAACAGGAAAATAATTATTAGCATCTTTGGCATTTAGTTGTCAATCAAATATCATCTTATGATAGTAACATTTCAATTCAATTACTTCATGAGATTAGAAATTTCACACAATGCAATTCACGAAATACTGATTTTGGGACTTGATTTACCATTTTCCTTCCAAAATGCATATTATTCTTATAGTCCTCAGTTGGAGGCATTACTGTCCACACAGGAGCCTTTCAAGTTAGAAACTTGAAAATCATCCCTGTCACATCTGGCTGTCCCTCACATGATTCATTCATTGGCCCCACAAATATTTATTGAGCACTTTTTGTGTCAGGCACTGTTCCAGGTGATGAGTTGGGAGGTGATCAAAATCAACAATGTGTCTATTCTCACAAAGCTTGCATTCTAGCAGAAGATACGGTAAATAGATGTGCCAGATACTCAATGGGGAGAGACACTATGGAGAGAAATAAGCAAGGAAGAAGTAGAAAGCTATAGAACCACATCCCATTCTCTTCACTCCTTCGTCTAGAACTCCTCATCATAGCTCAGAGCAGGGCAGCAAGAACCTTCTTACTTCCTCACATCTGCTCTCTTGGTGTTAAATAATGTAACTAAAATGATAGACCTCTTCCATTTCCTCCTTAAATTCTTCAAAGCTTCCTATCACCTTTAAAACACTCTAGCTCCTTCCCATGGCAGGCTGGCCCTCTGTAATCTTGCCACTGCCTCTATTTCCTACCCTTCTGTTCTGAGTGTGACTTTCTAGCAATTCCTAGCCTCTCAGAGATGTTTTATTTCCATGTCTTCCCTCTGTGACATTAATCATAGTAGCTAATAGGTTAGAGTGTTTATACCACTGATTGCTGTACCCACTGCATTGGAGGCAGTCCCTACTCCTTCACCCTCCTGATATCTCTTCATTCTGTAAGACTTTTATCCAGGAACCCTTCTGTAATTTCTCCATTTCTCCTGCTGTATTAAATGCATCTCAGTTTCATAATGTTACAGGATTTGGTGTTGCCTTACTGCCTCTGAGGTTCTTGGTCATGCCGCTTTGAAGAATGAAGAGGTAGACCAGATGAAGAGTGGTGGGCAGCAAAGCAAAGTTTATTGGGTGAGAGTATTACACTCCTGGGGAGGGAGAGGGGCCCAAGAGTTTCTAAGCTTAGGGGTTTTTATAAGCTCTTTTGCAGAACTTTCTTAAGCAATCAGGGTGTGCTAAATCGTGACAATCAGGGCTTTGCTCACGTAACTGTCTATTAGGTTAATGCCTCTGTGCTGCTGATGGGTTGTTGTTCCTGACAACTGGGGGCTTAGGTCCTAACTGCTCCTTGCCTGTGATATTGACAAATGCTTTCTGGTCAATTGTCTTATATCAGGACATTTTGCAGAAGTCATTTCTGCAAGGGCTGCAAAGCAGAATATCAGTGCAGTCCTATCTAAGCTGCAAAACAGGATGTTAGTGCTGTTTTATTTTAGCTGTCTTGACTCCAGATTTTCTTGTTGGGGACCCTGCCCTGACTACCTAACTGTCCAACTAACTCTTAATGATAAGCCCTCATAATGCCCAATGCTTCTCTCTGCTACTCGATTTGCCACATTATATTATAATAATCTTTTTGTGACTCTTTTACTCCTACTGGGAGATGCTTGAGATCAGGTCCATGTTTCCTTTGTCCTGTCAACTCAGTGTCTAGCATAGTGCTTCGTCCATATTAAGTATGCAAGGCATATCTGTTCAATAGGGAAGGAAGAAATGAAGGAAGGAACTAGTGACATTCTATGTATCCATAATCTAGGCTTCAAGGAAGTTCTGAAATATAGGGCTATTGAGCAAAGGGCAGGGCAAGGAAAAGGAAAATATTTGGGAGCTCTGAAATAATAATAGTACCCAGTAAAGCCATGTGGAAAAATAAAAGCTATAATGCCAAGCCATCGATAGCCCTCATTTTATTGATGAATAAAAGCACACACAAGGAAAGCACTTTACCAATAAGATAATAAATATCAAAGTGATTACTTGAAAGGTAGAAACATTTAGAGGACAGCTTTATGGATAAGGCAATACCTGTGACGAAATGCAAAAAGTATTTGTGCAGGAGAGAAATCCAGACCAGGACCTGAAGGAAAGATGGAGCCTGAATCAGATTCAGTGATGTCTCAGTCACAGAGAGGCAGAGATGGGGTTATTCAGACAAAAGGGACAGCACCAGTAAGGCCTGAAAAGAAGGAACAGCCAGGAGCAGTGGAAAGGGAAGATGAGAAACCAAAACCGAACTCTGAATAGAAGAAACTGGCCGCAAATAAGCATTTCTGTTGTAACATTGTCCCGAAGAATAGTCTGGAGGCATGGAGACAACAATGAGTTTCTCAAGAGAATCTACTGGGCAACGCTTCCATTGTCTTAGAGGCAACACACAAGTGAAAGGGTAGCTATGTGCACATACAATGTGTGCTATAGATATTCACTTGATTTATTTGTAAATAATACATTTACACTAAGAATATTAATGCCTCAGTTTATTGAGCAACCTGTTCTGCTTTGTAATTCAGAAGCTGGTTTGCTCAACGTAATTCAGATAAAAAATTATCCTCAAATATGTAATGCTGAAGTGGTATAATTTCATATCCATACAATCATTTCAAATAATGTTTAGCTCCTAATTGGGCTCGGGAATATACAAGTGAGATAGACATGTGTAGAAAACACTGGAAACAGTGGGATGGATAAATAACGTGTAGTGGGCAGAGAAATAAAATCCCAACCAGCAGTGGAAATGAGCTCCAACTATTTGTAATAAACTGGATGATCACCCCCCAAACATTTAACCGAGCAACATTTTAAAAAATTATTAAAGAATTAACTCAGCTCCATTTCAGTTATTTAAACATCTGAAACAAGAAAGCAAAATAAATGTTATTCACAGATGAATATATAAAGAAAAGTATAGAAGTTATTTTTAAAAATTAGACTACTGGTTACCTGTTGGAGGAGGGATTCAGTAATAGATTTCTGGAGATTTCAAAGGTTTCTATTACATTCTACCTTTAACTTGTGGTAGATAAATGATGTTTATTCTATCTTTTTTTAACTATACATTTTACACATATACTGGATATAACGTGTATATGACATATAATGTGTAGTAATACATATATGTGCAGCAAGATTCACCATTTTTTTTAAGCCATGTAACACTATTTATCTAAGAAACAACTCTGTGTTAGTTGAGTCGTGTGTGAATCAGAAGTTTCAAAGCGTGTGTTAAATACTCTAGGTCTCTGCGGCACCCGATGGGCTAAGTGAACTGTCACAAAGCTCACAGCATTGTTCCAATCGGCCTGGCAATTGATACCACTCACCGCAGCTGACTTTTCCACCTAGCAATCTGTGCCAATTGTTAACATGAGTGAAGCGAGCCAATTGCTTGAGGACAGGTTTTATTAAATTTATATTAAAATTTAGCCTTGAACAGTTGATTGGGGAATTAAGGAAATAACAAGGAGAAACCAAAAATACCAAAAAGAATTTTGGATATTTCGAAGCCAGTGCTTTTATTTTAAAACATAAACCTTTATTCAGAATGATTGGAAATCAAAAGCCTATTTGAGTGCACATCATTTCTGGCAATTGTATAATTCATAAATAGACAAATGGCTTATGAAACATGGTGAAAAAATGTACTCCCAAGGAGGTATCATCCATGCCAAGTTTACCGCTGAGATCATAAACCAGTGACAATAGGGGTTAATAATAGAAATGTTGGTAGTCCTCTACTTATAATAGAACGAACAGCACTGCTATAATTACAATTTTCTTTTTTTCCTTGTTATATAGAAATGAATCAATATCCAAGTAGAAAGAGGATAAAAATGTCTTCAATAATTTGCACTGCTCTTCAAAAGAATTGGCTTCTTAGGTCTGCAAGTCAATTGTATCATTCAAAATTATTACAAGGCTATTTATCAAATAGTGTAAATTAAAATTTGTTTTGACCTTTTGAAGGCTATTTTATGTGATTTTCACAAGAGACCAAATAATCATGCACAATTTCCTTTTCTTTACCAAGTTATTTTAAAAAAGAATCAATATGTTATTTCAGCAGATATTTAGAAGAATCAACTCTTTATGTGATCTTTTGCTAAGTTATACTGACACCAAGACAAATTATATATGGATGCGCTTTGCCTAGCTAGTTATTAATTAGGCCCAGGGAAACATTTGATTAGTGATTGTAGCAGTAACTCATATACAATACTTGGACTATTATTATTCCCAAGAAAAATAATAGCCAATCATTGGACATCGATAGAAATCTGTTAGGATTTACTGTATAGGATGTAAAACTGAGGATGTGTGAAATGAAAACTGTATTTTCCACATACTCAAGACTTAAAATAATTTCATTTATAAAAACTTGGAACGTGGTCTATGTTGAAACAATAACAAGTCTAAATTTTGTGTGGTTCTTTGCTTCTTATTTTGTTTATTATCTTGATAATCTGTGTTTATGGGAGAAACCTGGCATGAAAGGCTGCTAAAATTTTGCACTAAATAAATCTTTTGAGAGATAAATTATATTTTAAAACCTACTTGCAAATCTACATAATGAATTTGATTAGGTGAAGTTTAAAGATGATAATAAAACTTCATGAAGGAAGGAAATCCTGGGTTTTTGTAGATTTCTGATTTTTTCCTCCAAAGAGTATTTTATTGCCATTTTCAGATGCAGAAACACTTGGAGAATAATGCTGATTGATGTTCTGGGCTTTTTCTGTTTGGTCTTTGATCCAATGAGCTGATTTTTCCCTTTCCCTATTCATCTGTTAGGTTTCTGCCCTATGATTCCCCATACATCTTCCTCTTGCCCTTTAGTTCCATTCACCATTGGGCGTCAACTGTACTCACAGGAGCCCTGGCTCCCCACCGAACAGCTCTGTGATGGAAGATGTGGGACTCAGTTTCTCTGCAACTCATTTCACTGATTCCTGAGAGCTTCAGGCAAAGGTGTCTCTGAGATAAATGTGAAAACTTTCAAAAGACCCCTAAAATTCCATTCTACTTGCAAATAATGTCATGACTACACGGCTGATAATAATATAAAGAGAAAGATGACAATGCCCTTGGGCACCAGATACTCTTCTAGGTGTTTCCTTTTTCAACTCCTTTAATCTTCTCACAACCCAATAAATAGTCCTATTTTTATATTTTTTTCTATAGATATGGAAACTGAGACCTGAAACTGTTAGGTATTTTGCCCAAGGACTTGCAGTCTCCAGCATCCAATCATTTAACCATTATTCAGCTTCTCCAAATACTTGTTCATTAACTTATTAAAAAATTCAATAAAATGAATGAAAAAAGCTAATACCCTTTCCAAACTCAAATAAAACTGTTTTTGTCTTCCTGACCTGCTTGTTCACATTGAATAATGAATAGTTATAGCTTCTATTATAACTTTTTGATCTAAATCATTTTCCAGTTTTAGGTTCTACTTCCTGGCAGATGGCATTCACATTTACCAATAAGTCTTGGTATCTCTCTAAGTGACACATTACTATTTATGGTATAACACAAATTTACTATCTTGCCAAATTCTCAAGTTTGACTCTGGAAAATATCAACTTCCTGACATTCTCTTTCAGCTGCACTTTTGAAGAATTTCCTTATAAATTTGAGAGAAGTAAAGATGCACCATCTTTTATGTGTACTTTTCTCATTCCTACCACCAAGCTAAGCTAGGGGTTCCCCTTTGCTCATTGTTTTTATACCAAAATGCTGTTATTTAATCTTTCCTGAAATTTTTAATATTTATTTCCTTATGCCTGCTTCCAGAAATAAATCTATTTTTTGGCTTAGTTATAAACTCTTATTCTTTGTATATATTTATATAGAACTTCAGACTTTTTTGTCCTGGCACTTACATAGTTATATTAAAATTCTTATACTATTAATAGTATCTTATTAATACCATTCTTGTTCTGTCATGCATAATGTCTTGTAATTAACTTTTATGAGATTGGCCCTTATCATTCTTTTTACATTTGAGGGTTCTATAGGCAGGTATTGTGTCTTTCAAATTTTTATGTATTCTGTAGTAACCAGCACCGTGTTAAATGTTTATAGAATTTAGATAATTAAGATTAAAGAAGCATTATAAGTCTTTCTGTTTAATCTCTTCATGTTACACAAACAGAAGCTGAGATGTTGGTTATGAATTGGAAACGAAAGTGGGGCATTATTTTTCCATTCACATTTTCATAAAGTATTTACGTTACTGAGAACTCATAAATGTTCCAGATACTGTTAAGACATTATCTTAAATTCCACACCTATCTGTGGAGTGGTTATTTACCACTATTTGCAGATGAGAAAACTGAAACAGGATTTTGTGGCTTGTCCATGATCACACATTTAGTGGTGAAGCTGAGATTCAAAGTCATTTTATCTGTCTCCATTACCTGGTGTAGGTATGTTATGCATCACACTTCCTTTTTAATATACCAGAATATTCATTTGACTAGGAAGCCCTATGCTAGAAGTATCAAGTCATATAAGACCACAGCATTTGAAGCAACAACCCTTTCAAGCCATCCCACGAAGCCCAACCAAAATTGAAAAAAAAAAAAAAGAGAGAGGTAAGTCCTTTCAGAATATGTTCACCTGTTGAATAAAAAATATAAAGAATTTGATCCCAAGGAATTCAAAGGTAGTTTTTCAAATTTGTTCTTTTGCTAACTGGCCTGAGAGAACATGGCATAATTAGGGCAATGTAGGTATTCTGGGATAGGTGCCATGTAGGGGTAACACAAGAGAAATTTGAGAGATGAGGCTGATATCTAGGAGTTAGTCATGAAAAGCCCTGTGTTTCTCTCATGTTAAAAGATTCATGTTGTGCCAGAAGTAATGAGAAGCCTTCAGAGACCAGATTCACCTGACACTTTCTCCAGGACAATCTATCATCTAAATTGACAATGTCACACTTCATATTGCTCTTTCTTACTGCCTACCAAGAATTCTAAGATGTTCCCTAAGATTTCCTGCCCTATTTCTTGGGAATTTGAATATAATGAATTATTCCTCCCATGATTAGTTTATGATACATGGCACAGTGAACGTTAAGAAAGAGATTATTCAGATGGGCTTTACTAACCTGTCAAATGCAGAGTGTTCTCTGGCTGGGAGTGGAAGGGGAAGGCAGAGACTCCAAGTTTAAAAAGAATTTGATATCCCATTGCTGCTTTGAACGTGGATGGGGCTAAGTGCAAAGAATGCAAGTGGCTTCTGGGATTTGAAAGTAATCTCTGGTTGACAGCCAACAAAGAAACAGACTTCAGTCCTACAATCATAAGGAATTGAATTTGGCCAACAACTAGAAAAGGGTTTGTAAGTAGATTCCTTACCAGAGCTTCTAGATGAAGACTAAACCCTTCTGGGAAACCCAGTGATCCCATGTCATATGTCACCTACAGAACTGTAAGCCAATACCTGGATGTTATTTTAAGCCATTGAATTTCTGGTAATTTGTTATGTAGCAGTAAGAAACTAATACACCAATCTTCCTTTACCCATTGGCAGCTTCCATTTCATCTGTAATAAGACTTCCATTACAATTACACTATGAGTCATGTTTTTTTCTCCCTCATTTTAGGAAGAACAAATAATCTAAATTTTGGAAAACATGTCTACCTTAACTATATTTTACCTTCCTGAGAAAACTCAACTTCCCATGTTATTCTCTTAAGTAAAGACTTTTTTTTTCTTCTATTCTCCATGTAGGTCAATGCCAAAAAATTGGAGTTGATGTTCTTTTTGCTTTTCTTTTTACTTCCAGGCCATTATTACCATTACCATTTCTGCTGGGGTACTTGAGCTTCTACCCTATGACTTTACCATCTTCTTCCTTATTAAAAGCTTTCACACATTTAATTATCCATTAAATATTTGATTGATCACCTCACTATCTTCAAATATTTCCAAACCCCTGCCATCATTTTCAGTGACTTGAAAATCCACAGAGATGAATACATCAGCACTTTAGAAACTCAGTTCCTTGGCCTCATCCATTCTATTTACCTTTTGCTTTATTCTGCCTAAACAATTTATCCGTATTTTCTTATCCTGTACTTTGTTATAAACAAATACTTAACTCCTAAAATCTGCATTACAAGTATCTAATTCCTAAGCTATTTGCTTAAGGATACTCACCACTATCTCATGAGGTTTCTAGTGCATTCTCACCCTTTCTCATTATTCTCTGTCCCTCTTGGCTCCATGTTCACCTTTATCCAGCCCAAAGTCTAAGATCTATCATTCTAACACCACTTTGTAAATACCCTCCACTTCCTTGATTTCTCTCCCATAATTGTGCTTGTCTTGCAAATCCTCAATTGTGAAAAATGCCTATGACGTCTTCTCAAAACCTTCTTTATGCCTTCATTGGATCCAGTAGATATTGCTGGAGAAAATCACCCAGTTGAGTCTGGCTGGTTTCACCTGAAAAACTCAAAGATCAAACTGACACTCAATGATGCCAGCTTTTGTACCATGTTTCCAGAGCAGGCTTACTTTTTCTATGCTCTCAAAGACTGTATTGTCCCCTGTCTTCAAACATACCTCATCCCCATTCTACTCATTATCAGCTGACTACTTCATTTGACATTTTATTGAGAAAATAGAAGTCATTTGATAGGAAATGCTTTGTGTTTTCTCCACCATATGTAAAATCCAAACCATAGTGATATCTATCTTCTTTTGTTTTCCTCTTATTTCAACTGAGGAAGAGCGCCCTTGCCCAGGATAAAATGCAAACCATTACCTTCTTCCTCCAAATCTCAGACCCTTTTCTTGCAGAAGTTCTTACTCCTTTAGTTATCTCTTCTTTTCCATCCCAATAGATCATTCCCATCAGCATATAAACAGAGTCTAGAATCTCCCACTATAAATAAAAATGCATCCCTTTTCCTCACCTATAATCCCATTTCTCTGTACCTCTTCAAAGTTAAACTTTTATAAGAATTGTGTATGTTAGCTGTTTACATGTCTTCACCTCTCATACTTCAACCCACTGCAGAGTTATTTTCACCACATAATTTCACTGAAACTGCCCTTATCAAGATCGCAGTGATGTCCAATGGCCTATTTTAATAGACTGCTTTCTGATTTATATTACCAGCACTTCTTCACCAGCCTCAGCCACTCCCTCTTTCTGAAATACTGCCTCCTTTTAACTTTCACAACAATGGTTTCCTGGTTTTCCTCAACTCAATGGCTGCTCCCTTTCATCCTCTTTGTTTCTATTCATTTTCTTTTGCCTCTAAATGCTTGAATTACTTGGTGCTCATTACTGAGTCTTCTTATTTTTTTCTCCATCTTTTTCTTGGATATTTTATCGATTTTCCTGAATTGAAATGTATCTTCATACTAATGACTCCTATTACTTCTTCTGGGTCTAGATTTCTTCTTTAAGGAAGCCTCTTACAAAAGAAATAAATAATTTTAGCCCCTGGTAGATGAGTCCAAAGGAAGTGAGTACACAATGGCATAGTCCAAACTCTATGGATTAATGAGGACTTTTAAGATAAATCAAGATCATCATGCTATGGTAATACTTAAGAGAAGATGATTGGGATTGAAATTCACAAATAACAAGACATAGAAGAGAGATGGTGGAAAGAAGCCATGAAGACTTACATGACCATTGGAGATATGAGAATGAACATGCTAAGTTGGAAAATGGAAGAGACTGGCTGAACCAATTCTTGCAGAGTTTTATAAGGGAAGGTTGCAGAGCTGGTGTTGAGACTGATTAACAAAGTCCCTATGTACCAAGTCGAGTTTATAACTGAAACAGAGAGAAGAGTGGCTCAGAGGCTGTTACAGAGGGACACATTCTTGAATTAGAGCAGTGGCTGGCTGAGGAAATGATGAATCAATCAACTGGCTCTCAGAGACTCATAGATTTTGAAGTAAGATTTGAAAAGATCTAAAGAGTCTGAGGGCAAGGAAAGGTTGCAGTCAAACCTAGTTCTATCTATGTGGGGAGTCTGGAGGATTGGGAATTTGGAGGATATTATGATAAAAATGCCCAAATAAGAAAGAAGAAATGATTTGTCGGTCTAGATGGCTGAAGTATTTAATCAAAAAGCATAGGCATACTGATTTTTTTTTTTTTTGGCATACTGATTAATCATGAAGATACACATGAGGAAATTTCTCACAGAACAGGAGAGAAAAAAACTGAAGCAAGATTAAGAAGTCAGGAGTTGCTTTCATTTGTTATATTTTTTCTTACTTTTAGTGCAGTATTCTTCGTTCAGTATAATTTGTATTGTGACCGTGATATTAATTGGATGGTGAACTTTCCTTACCAAAGAGAAGAAAGAAGAGACCTTGGACTCTGATTCTCAAGTGTGAGCTATCACACATCTAGAATATTTAAACTGACATTTAGATACCTATCTTTGAATTACAGAAGTCCTCAGGAAAAATAAGAAATTTGGGAAACAGGAAATATGAGTGATTTTGCATTTTCTGATTTTTAGCTTTCACTTAGAACATAATAAATCACCTGTCCCTGTTTCTATTGTAATAATTTTCTTAAATGATAATCTTGTGTACAGACAAAATTAGATATTTTAGGTCTAAAGAATTAAAACTTTCACTATTGAAAGAATAAATTAACTCACAAAAACATATTTATAATTGCCAGATATAAGATTCCTCATTATAGAAGCTTTCCTTTAAAGATATAACTGTAGCAGATCTCTTCACATCATTTATATAATGTGCTTCAATTCACTATGCTATTCCTAAAAGCATGTTCTTCACTAATTGCAGATTAGAAAGAACTTAAATGGAAATAGTTTTAAACAAAATATAGAAGTGTATTATGGGAATTTGAGCACTGATTTTATTTGCAAATATACTATTGTTTTTCTTTAAAGGATTTCCTTACACATTTCCTTACAGAATTCCATATTGGGAAATTAAAACCATGGTTTCATGAAGGAAAACTAAAGCCATAGTTTTAACATATCATTTTTCCCCCCTCTCTACAGCAAAAACATTTGAGTCTCTATGGCATATGGTCATTAACTATCTCTAACTATTGGATGCCTCAGCCTCTTCCTTGAAGGAACAGGCTCCCTTCTATTTTTTTTTTTTTAATTTTATCTGCAAAGTAAACTTAGAATAAGGGACTGGAGGAAATGTGTTTTGTTAAATTAGGAGACAATCTTAAAGATAATAATTTTTCCTGAACATTTATGCTGTGATATGAATATCATTTTATTAATAAAAAATGAGTTTACTTTGTGATATTATTGTGCTATCATTATGAGGTATATGCAAAACCAGTGATGATTATGGCATAATGAGCTGTTTACTTGAAAAACAATTCAGTCATTTGTTGATTTATTTTTTTGTTTTTATTTATGTTGATATGGATTGTGTGAATTAGGTACCTTCTTTCAAAACTAGTAAACTATTCCTTGGGAATCAATCTGTAACATTGTACAGCTAGTTGAGATACATGAGAGGAGAAGATAAATCATACACTCAATAAATTTTTGTTGTAAAATAGTCAAATACTGTGGTGAAAGAAGTAGGCTGTAAGATTGTGTCCTGAAAATACTGTTGGTAATGACAACTGCAAAATGAACACATTCATGACTCCGAATCTTTCTTAAAAACATTATTAGTTGTAGGATTAAAGAATCCAAATGAAAATTAGGATCAGTTTAGAATTCAAAACAAAATCCTCAAAACAGAGCAAATATTATGGTAAATTACTAAGAGTAGCACAAGCAAGATCATAGTTACGTGAGAGAAAGTGTTGTATGTTAGGGTAAGTATGGCTAGCAATTGCCATGTCCACAGGTTTGGAGCACTGGTTGGATCTTCATCAATAATAGCATTGATGCAATCACATGGTAAGAATTTGAGGTGAGTCATGCCCTAACATATCCCATTTATTAAAAAGCAAAAAGAAATATGATTTGTTGCTCATACGGAGAACAGATTTATATTTGAGAAAACCTTCCACCAATATAGAGGAAATAAAAGAAGAGGTAAAAGATTGGAGATGAATTTGCTATCATTCGAATTGACTAATTTTTTACTCAAAAAAGCATTAATTTAAATTTCAATATTGACTAAGAATAAATGTAATTGACAATTCAATCACATGTTTGATAGCTAAAGTCCAAAACAGATTTTCAACAATCCATGTCTAAGGAAAGGACATGAGTAATGTATCTGTCATCGTTTCTTTGGTGTTTGTTTTGTCACATTCATAAAAGGGCAAAGTATCTCTATTTATTTAGATTCTTTTTTTCCAAAGTCATTTTTCCAAAAAATATCTTTATATTAAAAGATAACTAAAATTGGAAAAGACACATTAAGTACATAATAATTTTAGAAAATACCATTTATCTCTTTCTGTCTTAAAAATGAATTCTACTATAAAAAGGAGAACAGAAACACAAGAAAAAAACATTATAACTATGTTTAGCAAGGAATGATATATCTATTTTCAGAAACAGATTCAATCTTCTCTTTTCCAGATTAAAAATTAAACTTTTTCATTTTTATGACCGTGCATATCATTGATTTTAGAGTACATAAAATAGTATGTAATATTAATGGAAGTTTTTACTTTTTATATTTGAAAATATGTCTTCATTACAAGTTACAATATTATTTATATAAAGTATAGTTTCATAAGTATGGATATTACTATTTTGCAACGGTGTTTTTGAGGGTATATTTTTAGCTGTTACAAAGTAAGAACATTTTTTTAGAATACATTATTGCTAATGTTTTGTGTGTATGTTGATTAGTAAATTAATATGCCAGATTCACAAACTCAAAATTTCCTAAAAATATGATTTTAGAGTAAATCATATAATTAAAATTTTCTTTTCATCCAGAAAAACTATCTAGGTAAGAAGTGTGGTATAGGGAGAAAAAAGAATTTACCTATAAATTAATAGATTGGTATTTTGGTTTATAGGTTAATCTTATCTTAGCTAACACATCTTAGCTATGTTGGTAAAAGCTGGAGTTGGATAAAAAAGTAAGTTATCCTATCTGCAGAAGATAAGCATCCCTCCATTTGTTGGAATGCATGCCACAATCCACATGATAATTTCCAGTTATGCTTGTGAATTTGGAATTAGGGCAAAGAAAGTTGGGTCATCCCAATGTTTGTTTTTATAAAACCATAGTGATCCATTGTCCTTCTTTACTGTGGGAATTTATTTGAATGACTCATGTGGCTCATCTAAGATTACTTTTCACATGAATTGTTTGTGCACTCCAACACATGTATTTCTGGATTTCTTATCCTTGGAATTTGCAATTATTACTTCGATTGCATCTTTTTCCTCATGGCACAATATAATTCCCCAAAAATGCAAATTATTTTGTATTTATTATATATTATGGACATTGCTGTCACTCAGGGCAACATTTCAGATTTAGAAGTAAGCTTTATTCAAATTACAAAGTAAGGTGCTACAGCTAATCCTACCTGTGATGTGTTGATGTGAATGCAGAACAAATAAAGGATAAAGTCTAAGTTAGGCAATGAGGCAGTAAGAGGATATTCAGTCTTTTAAAATTGCTGTTGATTCTCAGATATATTGCAATCATTCCCCTTAAATTATTTCTGAAAAGAAAATTAACAGCTTTATATCTACAAATGTGATATCAGAGCCACTGTATCTAATCCCTAAGATTTTCATTAACAGAAGAATGGAATAGGTACGGTACCCACAGATGAAACAAAAAGATAATAATTTATTTTATAAAATTTTAAAAAGATTTTATTTATTTATTCATGAGAGAGAGACACAGAGGCAGAAACACAGGCAGAGGGAGAAGCAGGCTCCATGCAGGGAACCTGATGCGGGATTCAATCCTGGCATTCTAGGATCATGCCCTGACCCTGAGGCAGATGTGCTTAACCAGTGAGTCACCCAGGAGCCCCATATTTTACAATTAGATAAGATTAGATCACAGAATTGTAAACACAACAATTATGCTAATGTTAGTTAATGTATTTATTTACAACATACTATTAAATTAATCAAACATATATTTCATCCCTTTCCTCTTATTTATGGCATTGCCTTTCAAAACCTGACAGCATCTTTATGCTTTCTTCATACTTTTCCAGATCCTGGGTTATACCGCCTCATGTCTCTTTCCCTTAAGTTTTATGCCATTTTTTAAGCCTTATCTGCTCTCAAGGATGAGTCTGTTGCACATGTAACATGGCTTCCTTCTTTCACCAGAATGTATCCACACTGAGAGGCTAGCATCATGAATCAAAATATAAGGTTAAAATTTAGGTAAGAGGTGAGGCTAATTATATAGAGTTGTGATACAGCAACTATGCAGGTGATAATTGAAGCAGTGAGTCTTACTTATATCCTAAGATAAAAAATAGAGATGAGCCTAGAAGGTGGGGTTTTGAGTAATATCTACATTTATGGGTACATTTAGAATTTCTCTAAAAGGATCCTGAAGGAATTTTTACTAAGAAAATGAGCTAAGTTTATTTTCTAGCTAAGGAAGAAAAATATTTTAGGAAGATTTATCCTAGTAGTCCACTGAATTTAGGGAACTATATTTAATCACCATGGTAGTCAAAGAAAGATAAATGAAATCGTATAATAAAATGACTTACATATTAAATTATTATTTTTAAATGACACTTTCTAATGTTGGTAAAAGGACAGAAAAATATTTGTTAGAAATAATCAGACAAATTTTTAAAAACATATGTTAATATCTGTGAAGAATTCACATTCTTTGGTCCAACCTAAAGAAACACATTTTTTAAAGAAATGATTATCAAAATTATTCATAGCAGCATTATTAAAAATAGTCCCACACTGAAACAATCTAAAATTCCAACAAAAGGGAGTTTTTAAAAAAATATGCCACTATAATGATATCTTCCATCATGTAAAGCTATACTTAAAGTAACCACAAGAAAGTTGTTGAAATATAATCCTCCATTGCAACAGCAAATCACAGGAGCAGAGAGATGAGAAACAATAAAAATGCCACATCTGCATGTGACCGGGGTCTTCCTTGCTGCCTGTCAATAGTACCTCTCTTTCCTGTTACCAACAGCAACTATTTTGAAATTCTCAAATCTTATAACTCTTACCTACAACCTCTCAGATCCTTCTTGCAGAATTTGCGTTCTATTTCACAAAGCAAAGAGAAACTGCCAGATTCATCCATTTCTTTTCCTAAAATATTCACAATTTTTCAACAGCTGTCATGTTTCTTTTCTCCCTCTCTGCAGTTGGCAAAGAAAAGGACTTTCTTGTCTAGCCTAATGCTGATCTTTCTCTTGTGCTCTGAATCCTACCACTTCCTGCCTCTTTAGCATGCTCACTTCTCTTTCTCTATGCCCCCTTCCTTCAATTTTTTTCTCTGATGACCCAATTTAATAAATTTTAATAGCCCTCATCTTTCTAGCTTTAAAATTACAACAATAAAAAATAAAGAAAAATAAATGTTACATATATTAACGGTAAATGTTTAACAATCACTTCACTGAAGTAAAGAAAAGCCCCAAATTGTAGCATCTGCCAATTTCCATGTGGTAAATACAACATGACTAATTTCAAACTACCAGTGTGCTGTCACTGAATATGTCATCTCTTGAGCTTGTGAACTGGTTCAGGTATTCAATTCTTTCGAATCAAATTTTTCTCCATCTTGGCTGCATACTGGAATAACACATGGAACTTAACATGTATGTACACACACACACACATGCACACACACACACATTTCCAGAGTTTAATTGGTTTGGCTCCCAAACATTGGTATCTTGTGAAACTTCCACAAGTCTTTTAATGTGCAACTGAGGTTAAAATCAACTCTTGCACCTGAATGAGCTTTCTAAAATCAAATCTGATCATGACCCTTAAACCATCCCCCACCCTATACAGAATCAAATCAATTAATTGCTTTTAAAACAATAGCCAAATTCTTAACAAAATTTGCAATGCTCATGTTTTGCCTTAATCTTTTTTCTATGCCTAGAGTATTCCTTCCTTCCTTTAGCCTGGTTAACTTCCCCCAATTCTAAATTTAGATAGCACTTCTCCTTGAAAACCTTCCTGCATCAATCAAATCTAGAGTTGATTCTTTTCTTATTTGTACCATACCACTTTGGGTCTTTCACTAGCTCCATGAAGATCATGATTCATGATCAGATGTGTCTTATTATCATTGTATCCCCAAAATCTAGAACTGAGTTTTTAAATAAAATTTCAATAACATTTTGAATGAAAAAATAAGCCTTATTTTATCATTTCCTTATTACTACAGAGTGCTTATTAAAACATAATATAAAAAATTTAGAAAACATAGAAAGTCTGGAAAAATAGACTTATCTTTTTCAAATCTATCTATTGGTAAATATATATTAGTATATATTTTTATTTTTTAAAAAAATTTAAAAAAATTTTTTTAAAATTTTTAATCATTTATGATATTCACAGAGAGAGAGAGAGAGAGGCAGAGACACAGGCAGAGGGAGAAGCAGGCTCCATGAACTGGGAACCCGACGTGGGATTCGATCCCAGGTCTCCAGGATTGAGCTCCGGGCCAAAGGCAGGCGCTAAACCGCTGCGCCACCCAGGGATCCCAGTATATATTTTTAAATCTTTTTCTAAGAATAGATAATTTAGTGTATCTAATATATGTTACCAAGGATTATTATTAATACAAAGAGCAAGTCTAAGTTGACTTCTACCTTTATAAAAAATAATAGTCAGAATGTAATATGTATATTAAATATCCCTGACACTTACCCTATGCTTCTTTGCTTTTGAAGATTAATGTGACCTAAAAATAGAAATACCATAGGATCCAGTAATTCCACTATTGGATATTTACCCAAAGGAAATGAAAACACTATTTGGAAAAGATGCATGCACCCCAGAGTTTATTGTAGCATTATTTATAATAGCCAAGATACAGAAGCAAGTTAAGTGTTCATTGATGGATGAATGGCTAAAGGAGACATGGACTATATACACAATGGAATACTACTCAGCCATAAAAAAGAATGAGATCTTGTATTTGCAACAACATGGATGGACCTAAAGGGTACTATGCCAAGTGAAATAAGTTAGACAGAGAAAGACAAAGACCATATAATCTCACTTATATGTGAAATCTAAAAAACAAAGCAAACAGATAAACAAAAAAAAAAAAAAACAAAAACAGACTCTCAAATACCGAGAACAAACTGGTGGTTGGCAGACAGGAGTAGGGAGGGGGCAGATGGGCAAAATAAGTGAAAGGAAATAAAAGGTACACGTTTTCAGTTTTAAAATGAGAGATGAAAAGTACAGCATAAGGAATATAGAAGAAGGAAGAGGAGGAAGAGGAGGAGGAGGAGGAAAAGGAGAAGGAGAAGATGAAGATGAAGAAGAAGAAGCAGAAGGAGGAGATTGAGAAAGGGAGGAGGAGGAGGATGAAGAAGAAAGTGAAGAAGAAGACAATGGGGGCAGCCCAGGTGGCTCAGCAGTTTAGCGTGGCCTTCAGTCCAGGACCTGATTCTGGGGACCCAGGATCGAGTCCCACATCAGGCTCCCTGTGTGAAGCCTGTTTCTCCCTCTGCCTATGTCTCTGCCATTCTCTCTCTCTCTCTCTATCTCTGTGTGTCTCATGAATAAATAAATAAAATCTTAAAAAAAAAAGAAGAGGACAATGATGATGGGGAGAAAATTAATGTGCTTAATAGAAAGAACTGAGTTCAAATGTGGCTCCATCTCTTCTGAGGTGTTATTCAATGTTGCTGAACTTCACTTTTCCCAACTCTAAAATGGGATCAATAATATAGACTTTAAAAGGTCATTGTTAGGATTACAAGAAATGATGACTGTGTAACATAGTTTTATAGTTCAATAATGTTTAATACTACAGTGTCTCTGGGAGAATCAGGTTTGAGAAAAAAAAGTGGGTTAGGCAAAAAAAAGGATCAATCACTGCAGCTGTTCTAGGTGCAATCCATAAGGATGTGGAGGTCAAAGCCAGATTATAAGGACTTAAAAAGTAACTGCAGACCATGAAAGCTGACCACTCCTCAAAGCACTTTGACAAAAAAAGAAAAGAGAGAAATAGGTGGTATCTAGAGAGGGCAGCAGAGTCAAGTGAAAGCTTTTCAAGTTAAGTGACAGCAAAGAAATCTAAGGAAGGAAGAGTATGAATATGGAAGAGCAACACTTCAAGTGGGAGGCAAATGCTCATGAGTTAAGAGGGTCGAGGTGCAGGGACAGGCATCAGACTTCATGTCTGCCTTCATCAATAGAAGGGTATCTTTTCCTTTGGGCTTGAGGAAGTTCAGATTAAAGTGAGTACAAGTGATATTTTTAAGACCTATGTTTCTTCTCAGGGAGAGACAATTCTATAAAAATGTACCATGAGATGATGTTGATTGTTGACAGGAATTTGAAAGAATAGGTGCTGATGTATATTTAAAGTAATTAAATAAATTAATATTTGATTACATTAAATTAATACATTTCAGCTCAGTTCATGATCTCGGGGCTGTGGGATGGAGTCTTGTGTGGGTCTCTATGCTCACTACAGAGTCTGCTTGAGATTCTTTCTTTCTCTCTCTCTGCTCCTCCCCCTCCTCTCTTTCTCCCTCTCTCTAAAATAAAAAAAAAGAAATCTTAAAAAAAGGAATATGAGCTGATTTGAATTTTATAAAATTCTGGATAATGTGTGAAGAATAAATGATATATTTTAGTATATTTTACTTATAACTGGTTACAAGATCTTTAAAAGGTCAATTCATCAGTGGCTTATTCAGAGAAGAATCTTAACATAATTTTTGATGAAAGTAGTCTTAAGGATTCTCCAGCATTTCTTCCATACCTTCATTTTACAGATAAGGAAAGATGCCTATGTAATTCATAAACCCAAGGTCATCCAATGAGTTACTGGCTGAGCCAGGATTGGAATATTATTCCTTATCTGTTGTTCTTCCCTTGATGCCTCACTTTCTCCCTTGGTTTTGCCACACTTCATATACCTAAGGCATTCCCTAGATGTAGGATCAGGGAAAGGATGCAACTTGAAATCATTCCAATGACTCTCCCAGAGAGCTTGGAGAATGTTGCTTAAAGCTAGCTCTGCAGATCACCTGTAGCAGAATTGTCTGGGTTATCTATTACAGATGCAGCTGCTGATACAGAATCTTTAGGAATGGGACATGGTTATTGTACCTTGAAGAAAGAAAAACGGAAAAAGTCCAGGAGCTGTCCAGTTTTAAAGATGGAGTACCTGCCAGTTATACTCAGCCTTAAGCAACAGTGGCTAAGCTCTCTGCACCAGATATTTTTCCAATATATGAAAAAAACTCCATTTCATTTCTACTCCTGGCCCATTTCTAATGCAGATTTAATAGACTATCTTAAAAAGCAAGGTGCTATCTTTGAATGAAAATAGCCCCTAACTTACATGTTTCAATGGGTAAATCCGTAAATCTAAGATGGTGGATAACAGGATTACCAATAACCTGGTACCATTCAAATAACAGGGATTTAGATGTATACTGATTAGCAAGAATGTAAAATGTACAATATTTTTCAGAAAGGTTTTCATCAACAATGGTTATTCAATCAAGATTTTGGTAAATAGAAAATTTATTCATATGAAATATCCCATGTACCTGATAATATATAAATAAAGAGTTGTTGATAATGTTTCTTTTGTGTCACGGAAAAAAATTCCTAGTTGAATTATATTTGTTGATCACTTTCTATAATTTCCTTTCTGTGAGTAAGAAATCTTGCGAAGTACATTTTAAGGTTTACATTTCACACTTGCTTCCCAAAACAGTAGCTAGCAGTGAGGTAATCTTGAGGATGGGGCAGCTAACTTTGGGGCAGAGGCTCCTGGGGGACATTAATACAGTAACAGCAAAAATGGCTGCTACTTGTTGAAGTTTTACTTCATGCTAGATGCATAGTACCAACTTTATATGCATTATCTTATTCATTCCTCTCAAAAACCTACCAAGGGGGTATTACTATACTCATTTTATAAGCCAACAAAACCAAACAAAGCAAAAAAACCTCAACCCAATCAAAAACAAAAAGAGCAACAACAAAAAACATTACTATTTTATTCATCATTCTTTCCTATTGGAGCATTAATACCAAGATCCTGAGAAATAGAGACATTTTCCCAGGTCTCTGGGCAAGGACTTGTTGTATGGGTATTGTGAAGGATGTGAAGACGTCTGACCCAGCAGTTACAACTAAAAGCATCAGGGCCATTGGAACAACTCTAAAAATATTGTCTTGAAAAAACTGAAAACATAAAGAATATGAGAGTTCTCTGTTGGCACCTTAGCATGGCTTTTTAATCTAACTTTAACATTTTTGGCATTGTTGCTGTAGGGAAATGTAACTCTAATTTCAAGAATATGACATAGAAAAGATTAAAATATAAAAAATCCAGTATTGTGTTTTATATTAGCTTTAAGCATTATTAACCATCCATGTAAACCATTTCTCAATTGGGTACAGTGCTCACAATTACTTACAGGATGTGGTTTCTCTCTCCCTCTCTCTTTTTCTATGTAATCTACATATTAATTTAATTTAAAACTCACTTAACTTACAATTTTCAATTTGCTTGGCTTTTTAAAATTTTTCTTTTGATATATTTTAATAAAAATTTTTAAATTTACTTAGTTAACATAAAATATGTAATACTAGATAAAGTATAAGGTAATGAAACAAAACAGGCAAATAATCAAAATCATTTTTGACCTTGAAAAGAAAGAAAAATCTTGAGGTGCCTAACGAAGAGGAATCTCACCATCAGAGAACAGTCTGAGTTATAGCTTGAGGGATTAGAGGGAAATAAGCCCAAAATATAGGTGTTACCAGTGGAAGACTAGGTTTTAACACTAGCACAGGAGAGAAGTGCATGGCCAGAACCTGTAAGACACTAAAATTGAGCTACCAGGAACCATATAGAGTCCACATTTTAAAAGAAGGCTCAAAAATTTTGCACACAGGACCAGAGAGAAAGTCTACCAGGTAAAGCCTGGTGGGAAAAAAGTTACCTGTGGGAAATTGAGAACTGATGCCTGTGCAGTGTTCAGACATGAAGTCCCTGTGGTACAGAGATTGCAAATGCTATTGATGAAACCAGCAGGGGTAAATCTTCATCTATCAAATTATATTGAAATCACATATTATCAATAATTATCAAAATCACAAGAAAAAATCAACAAATATAATTAGAGAGACTGACATGAAACTGCCCACTAAGAACATTAGATGACAGAAAGTAATGGAACAACTGTGGTGCTAAAAAAAAATCTCGTTAAACAATTATTTAAGAGGTCAAAACAAGTAAATTTGCAGACATATAAACATTGAAAGATTTTACTATTCAGATCCTTACTAAAAGCAAACCTGGTTCATGAAGTTTAGAATGAGAAGGTCCAACATATGTCTAATGTGTACTCAGAGGAGAAACTAGAAATATTGGGACAAGTAAAGATAAAAGGAAAAAAAAGGAAAAGGGAAACATATACAAAAATAGAGCAGGAATAAATAAATAAATTATATATATTAATGATTATGAAACTGAATAGATTAACTCCACAATTTAAAGATAAAAGTCGGATTAGATTTTTCAAAATGTAGTAGTTAGTGGCATAAAGCCTCCTGTGATATTCTTGCCAAAAATGTATCACTCATGGCAAAATAGTAAACATATTTAAATTAAATAACTTATACTAATACAAAATAACTCACTTTAAAGTATTCAAGTGTATTTTTTGAAAATGTCAGAATAATGTAAGACATGAAGACTGGGAAGCCGTACCAAGTTGAAGGAAATTGAAGAAAGCAATGTGAAACTAAATTTGGCATGTGATTTGGGATTGAATCCTGGGACATCCTGAGGGCAGATGGCAAATGGAATGACATTTGTGAATTAGATGGTGATATTAGGTCTATGCTAGCTTCTTAATTTTAATGGTTATACTGTGGTTATGTAGAAAGCAATGATTGTTTTTAGGCAATACACACTACAGATTTAAGGAGTAATGGGCTGTCATGTCCTTAACTTATTCTCAAGTAATTAAAAGATGTTACCATTTGGCAAAATGATGTCAAAACTATATAGGAGATCTTTGTACAATTTTCACAATTTTAATGTAAATCAATATCATTTGAAAGCAAAAAGTTTAAAAAGAGAATCTGTCATCAAAATCCATTACTTACATAGATGATCATATCTAAAATCTTATGATCATATTAAAGTTGTGGTACAAAAATCTTGCCTATGGTAGTTACTTGATGAAATAAGAGAGTTAAATGTAATGATGTCTACTACTCACTCTCAAAAGGTACAGCAATATACGTACCCATGCATATGTATACACATTTATGAGTATATATATATGGATTGGAGAAAATGAGAGAGAGAGAGAGAAAAAGTAAACAATTGGACTTCTGGGTATTCCTTGCACTAAGCTGTTTTATGTCAGGTTCCCTAGAAGAGGGATTTGAGGCAACAACGTAGATGCTTTATAGCTGGGAAAAGATTGTGAGAGACAGAAGAATGTAGTACAGTAAGGATTAAGGGGCTGAGCAAAGATGAGATCTCAGGTAAAACCACTTTTGATGGCCCACTGGGAAAATTCTGGAGTTCAGAATTATCCACTTTGAGGCAAGGGAATTGACCTTTCATAGCCTAAACATGTGAACATTGGTTATTGAATATGGATGAGAAATGAGTGGGGTTGGGGTGAAGGGCAGAGAGAGAAAAGGTACATTACTTTTCTGCAGAGGCAGCTTCTGTAAGCATTTCTGTGGAGAAAGGGGCAGCTGTGCTCCTGTAGCAGCCAACTCTTGCTGTAGCTGAGCATAGCGGTAGGGAAACAGTAGGCGCTGATAGCAGATACATATTTTGTCATCTTTCCTGCTTCTTTGAAAATTCTAATAAGAAGAAATTGAAGAAAAATCAGAAAATCTTCTTGATAGATACAAAGAAAGCAATGAAGTTCAACATCAATTTTGTAAAATATTACTAACTTATGAGCAAGTTAGTAATTGAAGTCCTTCTTTAACTAGATAAAAGGTACCTTACCAAAAAAACTTTAACCTGACTTCACAGTCATAGCAAAACTTTGGAAGTATCTTCATTAAAGTCAGAAACAGGAAGAGAAGAGCCACAAAATGGCTGTTCTTCACCATTAAAATAGGGTCTATCTAAAGATGAAAAGAAGATAAGGAAATGACATATATAAGTCCTGGATAGAAAGAAGCAAAGCTGTTGTTTTACTATAATTTTCAAACATAGAACATCTACAATAATCTATAGGCTAGTGAAACAAGGTCACTATAGAGCAACAGAACCCAAAATGTTCTTATGTAACAGCTATAATTAATAGAAAAGCGCAATTAAAAAAGACGTTCTATTCAGAATAGTGACAAAACATGTATAACCCCTTGGATTAAATATACTAAAAGGAGCCCATAAATTCGATTGAGAAAATGGCAAAATGTTATGGAAGGAAATAAAGTAGATCTGAATAAATAGGAAGAGACAAACTACTTTCATTAATGCAGTTCTCAGTATTATTACAAATGTTCAATACAATTTTAATCAAGACCTTAATGTGATTTTTACTGAAACTGAACAATCAGATTCTAAAATCCACATTAAAGGGTAAACAGCCAAGATAACCAAGACAATTCTTAAAAAGGAAGAAGAAAGACAGACCCGTCATATAAATATCAAGGCTTGTTATAAATTCATAATTAAAACAATGTGTTTGATACTGGGACAGGTAAAAAGATCTATAAAAAAGTAAAGTCCAGAACAGTTTCAAGCATATATGAAAACTTGTATAGTATAGAAGTGGAAACACAATTCTTTGGGGGAAAAGATGGACTAGTCAATAAATAATGTTGGAACAATTGGCTTTCTACATGGGAAGAAGTAAATTTGATCCTTACATAAAACTATAAAATAAAATAAATTCCAGATGGGCTAAATTTCAAAATGTGGAAAAGAATTAAAAAAAATTGGATGACTATTTGGAAGAACATCTTCTGAAAGTGGGATAAGAAAGGATTTCTTAAGAAATGCACAAGGGGATGACTCATACATAAATACACTATTAGATTTGCTCATATAGAAATTTGAAGCTCTGTATGACAAATGAGACTATAAGCAAAATTAAAAACAAATCACATACTGAGAGGTTTTATAAAGGCTATTATGACAAATCCCTTACTATCAGAAAGAAAGAAACTAAGGAGAGAGGAGCAATGGAGGATGGGAGGAGGAAGGAAGGAGAAAGAAAGAAGAAAGAAAGAAAGAAAGAAAGAAAGAAAGAAAGAAAGAAAGAAGAAAGAGAAAGACAAAGAAGAAAGAAAGACGAAAGACCAAGAACAGACAGCTACCACCATACACACCACGAACGACATCCACCCTCCTGCCCTAGACCCCACCTCCCTCCCTCCCCCTCCCGCCTCACCCCCTTCCTTCCTTCCTTCCTTCCTCCCTCCCTCCCCCCTCCCTCCCTCCCTCCCTCCCTCCCTTCCTTCCTTCCTTCCTCCCTCCCCCCTCCTCCCTCCCTCCCTCCCTCCCTCCCTCCCTCCCTCCCTCCTCCCTCCCTCCGCCCTCGCCCTAAAGAAAGAAAGAGAGAAAGAAAGACAGCACTCCCAGAGAAAAATGAGCAAAGGTCATAAAAACAGTAATTCAAGAGAGAAAAATCTGAATGATCAACAAAGAAATGAAAGACATCGAACCTTAGTAATAACAATCGGGGAACTGCAAATAAAAAACCATACTGCAGTTTCATACCCAATAAATTGGCAAATATAAAATAAATAAGTTAGTAAATAAACAAACTTGTCAATTCCAAGCACTGATAGGGGTACAGAGCAAAGGAAACATGCATTCTTCACCAATAGGATATACTGGTATAACCACTTTCAAAAATATCTTGACAAGATCTATTAAAACTGATTATATGCATACCCTATGGCTCAGTGAGTAAACGTACTCTTAAACATATGAACCAGAATCTTCTTTGCAACATTATTTGTCATGGAGAAACAGTGACAAAATACATGTGCATCAATAGGAACATGGGTAAATGGATTGTGATATATTCATACCACAAACAGCAGTTAACATTCTAATTTATATACATCAAGACAGGGACAAAAATACACTGTTAGGCAATTTGCTGAATTGTATGATGGTTTTTATGTAGAAGTCTTCAAAACAGACAAAGCAATACAACATATTATTAGTGGAGATACACATGTATATGTATGTAAAAACATTAGAACATAGATTGGAAGAAATCAAATAAATATTCTGATATTGGTTTGGGGAAGGAATGAGTGGGTAATGAATATAAGGACAGGAACAAAGGAAATCTTTATTTACATTACATTGTTCTATATGAAATAGAACCTTCAGTGTACATATGTGTCTATGTATATGCATTGGTGTACAGCTGTTGTGTGTCTGTTTCTCTTTCTATAAACTGAGTTAAAAATTACCAAAAAGTTAACATTTGCAATATTGGGTGAGAATGTTTTCACATCAAATTGTTCATTTTTCTGCTTTTCAATGTTAAAAAAATAAAAACTTAATTAAATCCGATCCTGAGTTATGATAACCTGAGGCCAAAGGACTACCAGAGGCATGCAAATCCTAGGAAGGAGGCTGCAAAACAAGTGCATCAAATATGGTAATTTGTCTGCCCCCTTATGAGGATGTCAGAACATGGTGTCAGGTTCCAGCTGTGCTGCGAGTGAATGCCTGGCTCAGACTCTGGAGTGTTTTCTTGGAGGAAGCATTTGAGGATGTGGAGGCTGAGTGACAGCCAAGATGTTCTGGGAATATGAGACTCCAGAAGGTGGTATGGTAGTATTTGAAAGCGAGTCTTCAAGTGGCCAAGAAAGATGAGCAAAGCAAAATAAACAAACAACCCTGTAAGGCTAAATACAGAATAATATTTCACATTTGGAGGTATCACTAGGGCACTGCAGTGTTTTCTTCAGTCCAGTCTCAATCTCTCTGTTCCTTTCTGTGCTTTTGCCTTTCTCCCTCCTCCTTATTCCCTCCCTTCTCTCTATTTTTTAAAAAGATTTTGCTTATTTATTTGAGAGAGAGAGCAGAGGGAGAGGGAAAAGCAGACTCCCTGCTGAGCAGGGAGCCCAGGATCCCGGGATCATGACCTGAGCCAAAGGCAGATACTTTAATAGACTAAGCCATCCAGGCATGCCCCCTTCTTTTTTCTTTAAAGAAACCAAGAGAACATAGAAGTTATGATATGAGACAAGGTGAAACAGTGAATTTATGTTTCGTATTTTGATTTTGTACTTTCCAAAATATCCCCTTCCTCTTACCATCTCACTTGCTCTTACTACCCGTTCTTACTCTGAAATAAATAAAAATAACTGAGCGCTTCCAATTTTTTGAAGCTTTAATGCAGAGTAAACTTGGTTTTGTGCTTTTGAAAATATCATTCTGTGATTTACATAAAATTTTTTTGCAGAATTGAAGAAAAGTTATTTATAGGTAAAAATACAAGAATTGCCCCAACTTTAGATATAATATCTTGTACTAATTTTAACATGTTCCTTTTCTGAAATGTAAAATGGTGTATACTCTTTTTCTGTTTACATCGCTAAGATGTTGAAAGCTTCCTTTAAAAATCACTAGCAATATATAATCAAAGTAACAGAAAATGTTTTTGCTTTATGTAGAGTATTTTACTATATCCTTCTCTGAAGATACATTTAACAAGAGTCTTTTCTTTTTTATATAGTTGTTGAAGAGAACTTTTAAAATGCAATTAAGCATAAATAAGATAATGTAAATACTTTATAATTCCACCACCACAGAAAAGTTCATTTATTAACTTCCAACAAATTTATTTTGCTTTATGACTTAACAGAAGAGTTAATGACAAATTTTAACCAACTCTGACCTCTGTGTTATCAAAGATTGTTTTTGACCCATGAGGACCCTTCTAGGTCTACCTTATTATCTTAGTTCTAGAAGCTTAGAATTTCAAAAGAAGATTTCAAGAGAATTATTACTCTCATGACACTCAAGTTTTCCTACTGAAACGGACAAGGAAAATTCTCATTCTGGGCTTTTCTTTCAACAGGCAACTATGGAGCATCTTTTGGACTGATTCTTATCATCGTCTTCATTCATCTGTAGCATCTTCTGTGCTATTTATTGCCATAGTGATGTCTACACGATTTCCCTACCTACTAAATCTCACTAGAAGTGTTACTCTGGTGCTGGGATTCCTCTGCCCTCTAAAACACATGGTTGCAATTTTCAGACTGAAAAGACAGGATCACAGTTAGCAAATTCTAGAATAAACACATATGTGGAATACACCTGCCAATAAGAATAAAACTATTTTTCTACTCTCTAATGAAAACACTTGCAAGCAAGATATATATTTGGAAATCTTCCATTGGACTCAACTAAACACACACACACACATACACACACACATAAAGCCAACATTTTAATCTGTGTGACTTAGGATAAAAATATTTGCTTACTTAATACAGAAAATGAGATAGAATATTTAATTACTTTGGTTACATTTATGAAAAATATGAAATAAAAGGCTAATCATTTACAACTTATTTTTAATTTTCTGAAATAAGTGATAGTAACAACCTATGCAAGTCCTTTCATTCATTCAGAGTACAAATCTATTTTACTGTCTGTAAAACATTAGTCAATGAAGGTTCAATCTACAAGCAGATATTTAGTGGACTTTAAAATTATCAGTAAAGCAGGATTATTTTCCCCCACAAATTAAATAATCAGATTGGTTTGCTAGTTGTTCTCATCCAAAGAAGTATCAGTAGCATTTTGGTATTAGTAGTATTTGTCATTTTTTATCACTCAAACTTCAGAAACACCAAGTAGTGGAGCTGAAACTGAAACCTGGATTTATTGGACCTTAAAACCTATGTTCTTTCCATTACCTGAAATGCTGGCTGAAGAAAGGAAGAACGGATCCCTGGGGGTAAAGAGAATGATGCTAGCAAAGTCTTGGAGACTTGAAACTCTAGTGTGTGCAAGGAAACACAAGTAGTTAGTACATTGTTGAAGGTTTTCCTCCTCAGAGAGGGATGGAACAGCACGTAGAAACCACATATGCCATGCCAACTGGGGAAAAACAAATCCATGAGCAGTACTGAGCAGATAAAGAATTTTAAGCACACAGGATACATGGTAATGCTTGCCTCACATAGATCAATGTAAAGAAAAAAAAAGATGCATTTTAAGAGTTTATTGAAATAATCCAGGTATTCACCTAAAATCCTACAGGAGATAATGGGTAGCAGAATGACCTGGAAGAGACGATATGAGAAATATTTAGGGGATGAGATAAGAAAAGGATCCGGCAATAGATAGATTGGTTATTGAGAAGAACGGAGTGATAATCACTGCCTGACATCAGGCATGGGTGATAGGACACTGGAAATGCCAACATTAAAGAGAAGGGTTTCAGAGAAGGAGCAATCCTATGGAAGTGTCAAGGCATGGACAGCAATGAATTCGGTTGGAGAAATGATGCTAATTGTGTGGGCATGTCCAAGGAGAAGCTGGATATGTGCCTGGTGCTTAGGGAAAATCGGTTAAAATTTTATAAAGCCATGAATTGGGATAAAATTGGCAGGGTAGACCAAGTAGTAAGCAGAGTAAGGAGAAAATTTACTATGGAGGCCAAGGAAGGAGCATCATTAGGAGTGAATTAGACTAGAAAAAGTCACAGAGCAAAAGAAGGCTGTCGTGGAAACAGAGTAAAGAATTTGATTTCAGTAAATAGAACTAGTAAGACTTATTTTGGGATACCAGTTCCATATAATAGACTTATTTATATGCCTTCTTATTAACTAGGCATTCTAATGGTGCCGAGGTAAAGAATAATATTAATAAGATAGGCAACCAGTGTGACTGGCAGACATGTAAGTGCAAATACATGGTGATAAAAGCAATAATAGAAATACAGGCAAAATCTAGTAGGAATCCAGAGTTTATTAGCTGATAGTTCACATATCCCTGATTGATTCAAGAATGGATTTAGAGTGACTCACAAAAACACAAAATAAAACGAATAATAAAGTGAATTCAGAGAAAAAATAAGTTGGAATAGATAATTTGAAGTCAACAGCAAATGGATATACAGAATACAGAGTGAAAGGTCTAGAAAAGACTAGAACAGGCCACCAGTTGGCTTCTAGTCTGTCTGGAAGGGAGACAAAATTGAAAACATAGTCAGTCACACTATTCATATTACCTGCAAGGAAAAAGAAAAACAATCTATTCTGGATGTCAAAACTAAACAGTTTTCCTCCTAGGTATTCAGAAAGAGAACAGTACACTGTACTCGACAGTATTTGTATATTAAATAGATTTCACAGGGCTATTTGTTAGAGTGGCTCTTAGCATGGGCCAATGATGACATAATGCCAAATTACATTTAATAAAAACAGTTTTACAAGAGAGCAAACCATATGGTCCAGCTGTGTGGATTTCTGCTTGTGTGGTTTATTCCAAGGATGGATGTTTTTGTATTTATAGGAACACATGAACTATATTTCACTCAGGCAATCCTTTGCAAATTTATGTTCTTGAACCAAGTATTCGATGAGTATTAAGCAGCAGTGGGTTCAAGGTTATAATCCCTGGTCCCCACTTCAGGCACAGGTCTATTAGTCTGTCAATGAAGTAGTGGAAGAGCTGAACTCCCTGTGGGGATGGGAAAGGGACAGAGGAAAGGGAGCTGGAATTTTAGCTATTTTAAAAAATTTTGGGAAAACACATATAACATGAAATTTACTGTATTAAACCAATGTTAAATGAACAGTTCAGTGGCAGCAGGTACATTCGTATTGTGGTGCTACCATCACTACCACCCTCCTCAGAACTCTTCATCTTGCCAAAGTGATCCTCTGTAGCCATCAAACAATAACTGCCCAGACCCCACTCTCCCCAGCCTAATCGCCGTCCTCCTATCTGTCTCAATGAATTGTACTACTCTAGGTACTTCATATAAGTGGAATCATACAGTGTAAAAACATGAAACACTTCACGAATTTGCATGACCTCTTGGCATGGTGGCTGTGATACACTTTGCTGCAAAGTCCCTATTTTAGTACATGTGCTGTTGAAGTGAGCACCTCACCTGGTTTTTGACGGGAGAAGAAGATGTCATATGAAGCGAGCATGGTCTAATGTTGTTTTCTAATTTGTTGGTGAAGACCCATGTGAGGAGGGATGCTGGAAAATGCCACCTTAGAGAGGAAGGAAGAAGCCAGAAGCCAATGGGCTTTATAAGGCCTGTTTAAGAGCTTGAACTTATATGCCATGTAAAGGGAACAGAGAATTAAAGTTTGTATTTTAGAAAAATTAATTCCAGAAAAATAAAGGGAGGCCTGGAAGGAGATAAAATTTGAGATAGAAAGAACAGTCAGAAGGTAATGGCAAGGGGTGTCTGGGTGGCTCAGTTGGTTCGGCACCTGACTCTGTTTCAGCTCAGGTCATGCTCTCAGGGTCGTGATCTCAGGGTAGTGAGATGGAGCCCCATATAGGGCTCAGTGTTGAGTGGGGAGCCAGCTTGAGATTCTCTCCCTCTCTTTGTCCATCCCCCCCACCACCTGCACACTGTCTCTCTAAAAGAAATAAATAAATCTAAAAAAAAAAAAACGGCAATGGCAACTATCTAGGTAATTTTCTTTTCTTTTTTCTTTTTTGCAGATTACTAGAGTGGTAGGGTGCCTATTACTGAATTGTGGATTGGGAGGAAATGTGTTTGCACTGTGGATCTAGAGGCCTTGGCCACAATCTTCTCTTTCAAGGTTAGAAAAAAAACTTTTGGCATTTTAGAAAATTTTGTATTTCAGCAAAGGATCCAGAAAAGCCAGAGTCAAATCTAAACTCACATTCTAATGCAGAAAAACACTTTTGGGGTGACATTTCTCCCTATCGATCTATCTCCTACCCCTTCTCACATGGTTTGTATAGCAAATTAGGTGTGCTAGTTCATTCCATGTAAGAGTTTTCTGGATCCTTATGTGAATCATTTGGCTTAGGAATTTGTTTTATTGAGATACAATTGGCATATAAGATTGTGGAAGTTTAAGGTATACAACGTATTGATTTGAAGTATTTATATATTTTAATCTGATTACTGCTGTCATGGCATGATTATCTTTTCTGTGTTGAGAACATTTACGATATAATCCCTTAGCAATTTTGAAGTGAATCATACGGTACTGTTGACTATAACGGCCATGCTGTGCAGCAGAGGTCCAGAACTTATTCATCTTCTAGTTGCATGTTTATATCCTTTCACAACTTCTTCCTAATCCTGCCTGTGCCTTAGCCCCTGGTAACCACCATCCTGTTCTTGTTTCTATGAATTTGGCTTTTTTAGATTTCACAAATTCTATGAATTTGGCTTTTTTAGATTTCACACATACAATATTCATCTGTCTAGCCTATCTCACTCAGCATAATACCCTTTAGGTCCGTCATATTGTCATATTGTGACAAACAGTGAGATTTCCTTCCTTTTCATAGCTCAATAGTACTCCACTGTGTGCATAATATATTTGTATATAATAATTATATTTGCATATAACTATATGACATATGAAACAATACATATGATAATATATTAATAAAGAAGTGTACCAAAACATCTCAAAAAGTGAAAAAACTTGATGAAAGACTTAAGAATGCCATTTAAGTCACAGTTAAAACCCTCTAGCTCCCCCTATTAATTCTCCCTGGTCTTCAAGGTCTTCCTGCTCTCCCGTCTCTATTCCATCTAGCCTATTATCTTTTGAGTCCTAATCATGAATGCTTGGGTAGTCCCTGTGCTCTGTCCATGATATCATCAAACACACATATTTTTAAAAACCCAGATCTGATCTTTCAGCCAAGCTCTGTCACAGTTATTTTGCAGGAGAGGTTTCTGGAGTTTAAATGGATGCCCGAGAACACAGAGCTCTGGGCACCAGGCTGGAAATAGAGCTCGGGTCTTCCAGTTCGTTCCCCAGAGTCCATCCCTTTGCCTCACTGCCTTCCTTGTGCATATACTGTAGATACTAATAAAATTATTTTCCTCCTGCCCCCCAATACAGTAAAGCTTGAACAGAGTCTTGGGACTGTATTTATAGACAGAAAGACTGTCACCTCAAAACTGTGTTTGCATGATACATAAAAGTTATTCTTCTCCACTAACAAAGTTCAGGGTTGCAGAACAAGTGCTCTTAACATGGAAGTTGTCCATCTTTAAAATCATTTCCCTTTCTTGGATCATTTGTGTATTTCACTCCCTCCTAAATCTGCAGCAAGAGGCATTTTTATTTTGTTTTGTTTTTAGCCAACATTTTCATAGTTTAACTTGTGTCACTCCCATACTTTGAAGGAAAATAATCTTGTTAAGGTTAGCCGTGCTTATATTTTCTTTACACCATGTAAAATTCATAGCTAGAAAGAAAAAAGAATGATCAAGTGCATTCATTTTCTGCTCTTCAGTCTAATTCATGTTTGATTTTCACATTAAATTTACAAATTCTACGTTGAAAAATTTAATAATTTAAAGTAATGCATTTGAGTAACTGCTAAAATGTTAATCCATGCAAAATTATAGCAGGAAAGTCATAAAATAGATAAATGTTTTGCTTTTAAAATTAGCAAGACCTAAAAGATATACTGTTATGTAATTTATCAAATAAGAATTATGAGATTTATTGCAAATATAATTAGAATAAAATAAACTAAATAGAACTTAATTATACAGTTACAACTTTTTTTCTTTATTTGTAGGTTATCACTGTTTTAAAAATATATTAAATATATAAAAAAAGTGAAGTGAAATTTCCTGATAGAAACTGAAAGTAAGGATAATTTTGTAAAATTCCATCTTTGTATTCATCAAAGATGAATAAAAAACATATACAGTTATGTTTTTAATATTTATTTCTATTTTCTTATTTTTCTATGATAACATCCATGTGAAAGTACAACACAAAAATGTTCAAACCTGTTTCTTAAATTAAATGGTAAGGCATATGTTATAGTGAATAATATGTGATTGAATTTTGAGTTCTGTAAATATTTGCTCACTAATATAAAAAAATGTTTAGACTTGGATATACTACAATTCACTTTATTTACTGTAAATTTCATAATAAAATGATCAGAATATTGCCTTGAAAATCTTCGCTATTATTTTAAAACTACCTACCAGCAAGAAATAAAAACCTGCCATAGACGTGGACTGGTTCCATTATTTAAAAACGCTGAATTAAATCCAGCACACATTGTGAATTGTTTTTGCTTCTTTTTAGGATAGTTGTTAAAAGTAAAATAACCAGGCAGCCTATCTTAGGTGAGACTGTTTCGGTTTGGAAATAAACAAAGCTCTCTCTCCATGAGCTAGGTTCATTTCATATTTGTGTAATACCCTGGAAGAAATTAGGTTTCAATAAAGTCCATTTTTGTCACTGCATGTAGCAATGAATATCACACCCAGCAGGGCACAGTGGCACCTGGCTGTCCAGACCCCAGTGGAGCACAAACCATCTGGGGGTAATTACAACAAGGTATTCTTTAAGGACCAGATGGGACCAAGGAACAGAAGCCCCTACCCCTCCCAGTCATTTACAACATAATTCCTTTCAATGATATACTTAATCCTCCCACCAGCTATGCTTTTCAGCTTGCTGTTGTCACTGTTCCTTTATGTTAATTCAGTTGCAAGACCCGAGAAAAAGAGGGGGAGAGAGAGCGCGCGCAGGAAAAAAAGGGAGAGGGGGAGAGAGAGCCACCGCGCCTCTAGGGACCAAAAGAAATTATCCATCCCTAAATTGTTTCCACCACAGCAAGTACAGTAACAAATTTTTTTTTAAATGAGGGCTGAAATTATCCTAAAGAAGGTCAACGCGACAGCCCTGTGTGGCACCAGCTGAGGTTTACTCAGCCACCTGTTAGCTGGAAAGCTCTCTGCGCACGCTTATGATGCATTTAACCAGTTTAAAGGGTCTTTATTGACAGGCCAGCCACCTCCATTCAGCAGGCCGGAGCCATAGACCTGCTTTGTGGTCATATGTGGCACACAAGCCTTAATTCAATTACGCTGTAAGCCTATCCAATCTGCATCACTGCCCTTTCACTTTTGTGTTGTTTGTCTTGTATGTTGTAAAGAATTTTATTTTGAAGAGGGCAAGGCACCCTACAACCCAGTTGTCTTTATTTTTCATTTAAGGTTTGTGCCGCAGGTGCGCTGCCAGAGAAGTGTATTCATCTTTAAGTGATATTTGGGATGGAGGCATTATTTCTTGTTTGGTGACAATGCTTTTCTGGTGTTGCTGAGTTTTATTTTTTTTCAATTAGGTGTATGTTCAAACTCTCCACCAGGCCAACAAGCAGTCTCCAAACTTGAGGTTTGAGAATTCAAAAGAAAAAAAACAAAAGGAGACACATAAAAGATAGATGAAAATGACAATTAGCTTTTCCCTAGCTAATTTTTTTTTTTAATTTAAAAGAAATATATTAGGGAGCAAATGTTAAATTTCAAATTTTTGGTTTTCCTTAAGTATCTGATATACCAAATATATCAGTTTATATGAATAAGACTCAGTGAAGCTATGTTCCCTGAAAACTTGAAGTTCCCAATGAGGTTATTAAATACATATATATTTTTTAATTTTTTAAAATTTATTTGATTATTAACTATATTAAATCTGTTCATTTTGTTTCGTATTCTGCTGCTTCTAAATTTCCTGGGCATCGGAACTGTGCATATCATTGTCAAATACTTGGCATTTCCATAATGATTTGTGAATAATGAATACAGATTTCTCAAAATCAGGGACTCTGATGTTTATTTTCATAATCATATTTTTCTTAGATGGAAATTTCGTCTCTTTTAAAGCATGTTGTCCATAGCATTCTTATAACCAACTAAATCCTACCCCCAGATTCAGTGTCCAAAAGAAGGGTATGGATCATCCCAAATCAATATTCCCCAAAACCATTAAAAGACTTGTTATGAAAGTTGAAAAGGAGGGAGAGAGAAAATTTCAAAGAGGGAGAGAAGAAACTTCTTTGCTATTTTGTATCTATTTTCCACCCTAGTCAATGAAAGGACAATAGTGCTAAGTTACCACTCTTACCAATGTGTATCAATTTTCACCATAGCAACCCTTATATGTCTTTTGAATGGAAATTCCCATCTCTGTTAAATCACTGAATCAAAATCACAAATATGAAGCAGCCAAAAGAGACCAAAGCACTGTAACTGGCAAGAAAAACAGAGATTTGGATATAATCTTCAAAATAAATAGGATTTTAAAAACTACTTGTATACTTAATGTAAATTTAATGTATGTGTCACTCAACAATTTCATGCCCATTTCCTTCGTGTTTTCCATGGGTTCCTATTTTATTTTATTTTATTTTATTTATTTTATTATTTTTATTTTATTTTATTTTATTTTATTTTATTTTATTTTATTTATTTAGCTTTATGCCCAATGTAGGGCTTAAACTCACAACCCTGAGACCAAAGGTCACATGTTCTGCCTCCTGAGCCAGCCAGGTTGCCCCTGGTTCCCATTTTATGAATGAGAAAAACTAAGGATTAACAGAGAGGCTAAGTGGCTTGCTTAAGAGGTCAAAATTCTGATTTCCAATTGAGAGTTCTATTACATCATAAAGTCTTTGCCTGACTGTTTTCGAGACTTCATGATTTGACCCATCTGCACAATTATATATTTGAGTTCCTTATCAATATTGTGTGCAGAAGGAATAACAACCAAACTTTAAAAATCTAGATGCACATCAAAACAATGGGAAAAAATATGATTTGGCCTTGTTACATTAAAAAGACACTGTTAAGATAACAGTAATTTGTCTTTAGCCATTTTTAAATCCTTCCACAGAATTTTGAAGAAAAAATAAATAATGGAAGTTGTCCAGCTTCACAATCTTTATGTGAATCACTTAACCTTTTAACATTTTGTATCTCTACATGATAATATAAAAAATATTTGATACTTCTTTTTTTAAGAACTTTATCATTTTGAAATTTAGGTTAAAATATCGAAAGGGATCTTTGATGTGAAATGTAAGAACCCAACTATGTATGTTTTACAACATTTTAGAAGAAAAGAAATATGGAAAGTTAGTTTCATTTTATTTATTTTTTTAGAAACATCTTTTAATCAGTATTTTACTGTTTAAAGTATTTTTCCAAATTTCAAACATATCATATTGCTTTCAGATAATGGCATCTATCATAACTATGTGAAAATGCACTATTATATTTCAAAGGAATATCCATTAAAATTTAACTGTCCATTATGCTTTTATTGGTAGCTCACGTCACATACTAAGATGGAATTGTACAGTTTATTTTGGATTCTAAGTTTCCAGTAAGATTCGTGCACATAACATTTTCTGAAAATATCTTATTTAAGGAAATGCTGAGGCAAAAATTTAAAACAATTTATAAAAACCAGAACAATAACTACTAGCCAAAACTATAACTCTTTCTCTATATGTGTTATACATATAAAATATATAAAATATTTCAGAATCCAAACTTAATATAGCTCACTATACCAAAGGACTTAGGAATAATTTTGGATATCTGTTACTCAGTAGCTAATATTCACAAAATATATTCAAAGTTGAAAGTTGACAACAGATCATAAACAAAAAGTTCTCAAATTTATAATATTTCAGGAATTTTATTATTTATAAAATCTCTTACATAAGGACAGTTACAAGGAAAAATGTGGATAATAGGAAACTGGTGACCTTCCCACTGTTGTGGAGTATAATTTTAGCTTTGCATACAAATTCTGTTCAACACAATGGTGCCTCCTGAGAGTCAAATGTGCTTTGGAGAAAACTATCACTTCATACTCAGGTCTTGCTCAGGCACAGACAGCTCCTTTGCCTTTCAATTGGATTTTCAAGCACACTTAATGGCCATAGAATGAGGCATATGCGAACGTCTCTAAGCCAATTACACAGTTTGAGTTCAAATAAACTACTTCTTTACCAGATTTTCTGGTTTTTAAACATGCATAAAGCTATTTGTCCATCTTGAGTTTCCAAAATTTGTCTACAAAATTCACAAGAAGATTTGTGTGTGTGTCATTCTGCCGAAGTCAAGTCCAATATTTAGAAATGTCAACGTGATGCCTTTGTGCCCAGAGACAAAGTGAAAAATCAAATCAGCTGACTTTTTCAGTGTGTAGAATGTGAAATCAGTGGTTTGTGTGATTTTTCTTCCTAAATTCACCATTTAAACATTATGTGGCAAAGTTATTAACATATGTATTGCTGTGGCCAATACTCTTCAGTAAATAGTAAATGGTATATGGCTTTCTGAACTGCAGAGCAAGGACAAGCAAATCCTCACTAACCCAACAGGAGATGAAAATACTAGAATGAGAGGCAGGAGACTGATGAAATAATCTCACTATTACTTTTCATTCTTACTTCCCCACCACCCCAGACACTCAGGTGATCCTAGCTACCTGAAAGAGAAAATGATAGGTCAATGGTAAGTTTTCATCTTCAGAAAAAAGCTCCTGGGTATCCTATTAATTCTTAAAGTGGGTTGTAGAAGTCTTTTATTTCAACCTTCCACTCTATAACAATTTTCTTGTTAATATTTGGTTTTGAGATTATAGTTGAAGGCAGACAGCCTTGACTGTGCTAATGTTTCTTTGATTAAGAAAGAGGGAACAGAGGGTGCTTGGGGGTTCAGTCAATTGAGCATCTGACTAGTGATTTCAGCTCAGGTCATGATCTCAGGGTTGTAGGGTCAAGCCCCATGGCAGGCTCCATGCTCAGTGGGGCATCTGCTTGAGTTTCTCTCTTTCTCTCTCTCTTTCTCCCTCTGGCCCTCCCTCCACTCACATTTTCTCTCTCTTTAGAAAATAAATAAATAAATCTCTTTAAAAAAAAAAAAGAAAGAAGGAATAGAATAAAACATAGATGTATTATTGAGTGAGGTGCTGTAAATATACATAAATGTGAGAGTGAGGAGGAAGGTTTGTGAGATTGTGTACTTATTGGTTTGGGCACTCCAGAGAGTGTTTGTGGATATTGAATGTATGCACATATGTCAGAGATGTAAATGCATCCACATGGTGTAGGAGAAATTAGCACCAATAGGTTAACTCCAGATTTCAATGACATATTTACTTATTATACCAAAAAAAAACCCCACTGTATATTGAAAAGTATTTTAATAAAATTATTCAATCTTTGACAACCTTGAAGCTTCAATGAATAAATAAGGGAGCTGAACTTCGGAAACCAAGTAATTTATCTAGGGTCATATTGTTAATAAGAGCGAAAGCTGGAGTTTGAATCCAAGAATGTCTGAATCCTGAGCCTGTGTTGTCAATCACTACAGTATACACTTATATAAAAAAAACCTCACAAATGCCAAGAATTAAACATATGATGGATAATAACTGCATGATCTGTCTACTGGACTGATATATTTACAAGTTTTCTTTCTGTTATTCTGCTCATCATTTGTAGTCATGAAATCTGGAAATTATTACTGAGGTCACCCCTAGGTACAAGAGGAGTAAAGGATTATCTGTAGTACTAGAAGCTTCCCAACATATCTCTCTCACACTCTGAAATGCTACCCAACATAAATGATTAATTTGCCACCTCTTTTGAAATAGAAATATCCATTAGAGGAAAGCTCTCAATTTCATCCAAGTATCTCTATACTTGGAACAAATATAGAATCTCCATAAATATTTGACTAAATGTTTAGTAAATGAATGAACAAATAGTTAATTTAATTATATTGTTCTTGACTACTTCTGGGTGAATGTACTCACCTAAAGGAATGGACTTTTAATTAGATTTTCAGAGAAGGGGGGCAGGGAGGAGAGCAGAGGTGAGACACTGGGGATGGTGTTTCAAGTTGAATGCCAGACTAGGAAATTCAGGATGGCCTGAAAAAAAAAACCAAAACAAAACATGTAAACAGACAAGAGAGGTGGGGGGTGTGGACAGAAAACTGCAGAAGATCACAGTTTAGAAGAGAACAAGATAATGTCAATAATCATATATATATATATATTATAGATATACATATTAAATATATACATAGCAATTTTGCAAAGGTTCTCTAGCGTTAAATGAGCCTTTGGCAATCTTATCACAAATTCCAGGAAGCACATTAGCTTCTAGTTCTAAGAGTGGACTTGTCTAACCAACCCGTCAAAAAATAGAGCAGGCTTGCCTCTACCTCTCTATCCTCATCATCATCTCTTCTTGATTAAGTCAATAATCATTCTGCTCTTTGTTCGAATTCCAGTTTTAGTGTATTTTCCTCATACTGTTGCCAACCCTGTACACGATGTGAGAGAGACGATATATTATAATATCAATAGTACCAACAATTTACGTAGGTTGTGTCCTCACTCTGTGCCAGGCACTCTGCTAAATGCCTCACATTTTATCTTCCAAGAAACCTAGAGGAGATTTTATTATTATGTCTCTCTTACAAATAAAGAAGCTGAGGTTGAAATAATTAACCCAAAACACAGAAGTAGAAAGGAGAACAACTGGAGTGTGAATCCAAATAGTCTGACTCCAGAACCAACTCGTAAACATTGTGCCTGACTCTCCCCATATACTCACTCATTAGTAAACTAATTAACTCATCAAAACCCACTATATACTTGGTATGTTCTTGGAATTATGCTAAGCCCTGGGCAATACAAAACTGAACAGAACAATAGCTTCAATAGCACAGAGGAAAAAATACCTGGTTTTCTCTCTGTGGGTCTAGACATCTTCATGGAGAATGTAACCACATGAATTTTGAAAAAAGAATAAGAAGGAAGTATGGGGCTGGGAGACACAAATCTAGGCTAGTAGAACATCACACAAAAGAAACAGGGAGAAGAATGTTCTATCTGGCCTATCTCAGGCTTTTCCTCTTACTCTGCCATTTCCCCTGCTTCTGATGATTGAAACTATTCTTTCCTTAAGACTCATCTTGAGGTCTTTGAGATTTTCACTGATGAGCTAGAGTTCCATCCTCCTTGAATTCTTTCTGGCTCTTATCTTAATCCAACTGATATTCTGATTACTTCTGGACCTGGTTTTATTCTTTGTCCGGAGCAGTTCAAAGCATTAGACAGTATCTTTCTCATTCCCCTTCCACACAATTGCTTTGTTGGGCCTTCACCCTAAATATTCCCTCTGCCTAATATACTTCTTCCCCAGAGCTCCTTTCTCCTATTCAAGTTCTTCTTTTAAAAATCATCTCCGGTATTAAGACATCTCTCATTTCCCCAACATGCTGTTAGATGCCCCTCCTGTGTGGTCCCATAGCACCTGCTATGCCCACCCCATTACAGTGTGTAACAGACTGTATCATGACCTATTCACTTCCCCGTCTGTTCGGTGAGAGTAGGAGCAAAGTCTGTCATGTTTAGGTGCAATGGGCTTAATAGCTATCTGTTGAATGAACAAAAGTAAGAATGACTTGCTGAAGTTGACTGCTTTCTTCTTCAAGAAGGGAGGTCAGGGGTGGAAGATGGGAGTGGGAGAGCCATGGTGATAGGGTAGAGAAGAGATGCTATCAGATTGCAGAGACTATCAGATTAAGCAATTCCACCACATTGATATCTTATCCATGTGTCCTCTGTTTATGACTATTTTAACCCTGATATTTAAGGAGGCCAGCCAGGACCCTGATGAATAAGGTACTTCCTTGATATCTTGTAGGACCAGTCATCATTCCCAGACTGAATTTCCCTTTTCAGTTCTGGCCTCTTCTTTTGCTGGGCAAGTGCTTATATGACATCTGTTTAGTCAGTGGGAAGCTGGGTCACCCTGGCTTAGTGGTTGAATGACTGGTTCCAATTCTCTCTGGTCTTAGTATCTGCAGAATGAGGCAATGTCTTTAAATCTCGAAGCTTGTAACTCGGTTCGTAAAAACGTCCTCACTCACTATAGCCTGGTTTTATGATCTCTACAGTACAGTGGACATCTGTTATTATTGCCTATCTAATTTATTCTAAAAACAGTACCTCCTTGTCTAAAGTCAGGATCATCACCCCAATTAGGTCCTCTGAATCTGAATATGGAGGAAAGTGTCACAAAAATGAAAACCTCTTAAAATGTAGTCATTATCACTGTGGCATCCTGACGATAACAGTGGGACTTTGAGCAAGTTACTTAACCTCTCTGTACCTCAATTTCCTCATCTACTAAAATGGTAATAATAATAATAGTATCAAGCTTGTTAGCTCATGGTGTGGGTTAAAGATGCTAATATGTGTCGAACAGGGCCAGGCACAAGAAGGGTGCTCAGTAGGATTATGTATTTCAGCATATTGTTAGAATTTTGAAGTTGCTCTGTTTCTGCCCTTATGAGGCCTGGCTGAATGATTTTTCCTTTAGGTTTCTAGGTTACTCCAATTCCATTCCAAAAAAAAAAAAAAAAACCATTTTTTTTTCTTTTTTTTTAGCTTAAATTGGCCTCAGCCAGTTTGCATTGCCTGCTGCCAGAAAACTCTAATGGTTGTTTCTCTCCCATACTGTAGGCCTCTTCTCCCCAAAGTGTTTATTAAACCCAAGAGGGCAATAACCATATATTATTAACCACTACATCATCCAGAAGACCAAAAGTAGTGCTTTGTATGTAAAAATATTCAATTTAGTGACTGGAAGACCAAATACATGAATAATATCATTGACCCCTATCTTTAGGGCTTTATTGAGACTTTTTTTAGCAATAAAAATCAGGACTAAGAGCATCATAATCTCCTCTGAACTCTAAAAGTGGCCAACACCAAATATTTAACTTCCCAGAGAGGCAGCTGGTGCAAAGGAAAGAAAGCTAGAGTCCCAGGGGCCTGTGTTCTAATTCCCACTCACCACTTAATACGTTGGTGACCTTAGGTGAATGACTGAACTCTGAGTCTCAGTTTCATCATATGTAAAATTGAGATAATAAAGTATAATCCACAGGGACACAGAATCCAACAGAACAGATGATATGACCCATGATGGATACTCTATTCAGCTACTTGTCTTATTTTTTGTGAAAGTGCTAGTTCATCAACAGAAGAAAAAGGAAATTAAACTTTTAATGAAAATCAGTTATGGGAGTATGTAACTTAATCCATAACTGAATGTAATCAATTCCTGCTAGTTAAAGGAAAGCAATACGTAAAAGGAACCAGAAAACTGTAAGATCATTGGTTTGGGGCCTTAAAATAATGCAATTTTACTGTAAATGCAGAATTAAATGCATGGTCATTTTTACTATTATTACTGACTCAGCATCCAGCAGATTCTGTTTTCATGCTGTACTATTCTATTTTGTATCCCACTCATTTAATATGCAACTTAACTAAATATTATTATGGAATGACCAGTTTTGTTGAGAACCCAACTCTGAGTATTTTATGACCATATTTCAATAAGGACATTTTGCTTTAAACTTTTTATCTTTTCTGTTTGCTTGCTTATTTACTCTTTAAAGTCATTGATACTATTTTTAAATGATAAAAATAATGTAACCACATGAAAAACAATTTGGAAAATTAAAAAGTTACTTAAAATGTCACTATTCTAATGTAGTCCCTTGATGTAGATTTTTCTTTTCTCATTTCATATAGTTGAATTATATCCTATCCTACTTTTAAAATTTAACACACCAGAAGCATTTTCTATGTTTTTGTAGTTTTCAAGCAGTCATTTTTCAAGCTACAGATCTTAATACTGAATAGGTGTTTGTGCTAGTTAGTTTTTTAATCACTTCGCTTTGGTTTTTAATTGCTTTAATTTGTTTTAAATTTACAAGTTTGTTTGCATTTTGACTTACATATCTCTCATTTCAAAAACTTAGCAATACTTAAAAATTGGTAATAAATTGTATGGCTCAGACTTTGTCAATACTCAAGAGATGTTCATCGACAGACCTAGAAATACTTCCTAAACAAATTATGTTTGTGTGCGGTGGGAAGTCCTAAAGATGAACATAGTAAAATTATAGTTCTCTCTTTGATGATTATGGTCACATCTAATTTTAAAATCCTTTTTTAAAAACAATTTTATTTATTTATTCATGAGAAACACAGAGAGAGGCAGAGACACAGGCAGAGGGAGAAGCAGGCTCCCCACGGGGAGCCCGATGTTGAACTTGATCCCAGTACCCTGGGATCATGCTCTGAATGGAAGGCAGATGCTCAACCACTGAGCCACCCAGGCGTCCTCAGCTTTAAAATCGTAATAATCCCAACAGGAACATTTTCTATTTTCCTAGTTCCTCATTTCTTTATTGATGAGGATGAAGCTGGAGGAGGCCATCTGGGGAAGGACATATTTTAGTGACTCTGCCTTGATATTATGTCATAATTAAAATCTAGTTTTATTTAAATTATTTAGCACACTTTTGAGAAAAAGTTGATAGAGATTATGGGCTGCTTAAAACCCTTGTCCCTCATACCATGTTTTACTGCTATACTCAGATGGGTACATTCTGTGGTATATATAGTAACATATAGAAGCAGAGTGGATGAATATAATGTGCACTGAGTGCATTCAGGGAAGGGAAGGGGGAGGAGAAGGAAGTGGGGTTAGAGGAAATGTGTCCTCAGTAGAGATTTAAATTAGGTAGAAATGGGGGTGGAGGCAGGGATATGGAGAATGAAGAGGAAGGAACTTTCAAGAAAAAGTAAATAGCTGGCAGAAAGTTTGAGAAGTAGGAGAGAGTAGGCCCTTTAGAAAACTGCAAGTATCTTCTGGGAGATAAAGTATACAGGGTGAGGGTAGGAGTGACCCAGACTATGGAGGCACATGGAAGAGATATCTAGAGGACTTCACATTTCTTTTATGTTAGTTCTTGGGATGGCTTGGTGCTGGACACAGTATGTTTACTCTCATTTACTTATTTGGAAAGTATTTATTGCCCACTTAAAATAATGCCAGACATACAAAAATAAACAAAAACAGATGAGAGTTCTGTCCTTGCAGAAATTACAACTTGTCAAAAGAAGGCAGAGATTAATTTATCAAATAATCGCACAAATAAGCATGAAATTACACATGTGGTGCTCTGAATGTGATGGAAATGAGGATTTGACTATTCTGAGAGTTTGAGAAGGATAAATAAGAATTATAGGAGGATAAGTGAAAATTGACTAAACCGTAACATAGGGAAGAACATTCTAAATGTTATAAAATTACATGTGCAAAGGTCCTGGGGTAAGCACGATGAATGCTAACAACTGAAAAAGAACCGTGGGGCCCAGAGGGCAGAGATGGGATGGGTCAGAACAGTAAGAAGGGATTATATTAATTATAATTAATTACCTTTTTTGTGCTTGGAAATATGACTGTTATATTTTCCTCATTTACTTTTGCTACTCTTCCCACTAAAATTATGTTTAATTTATGTAAACATAAATTTCCAGTATACCAGTGAATAACTAACTCAGTTTACCTATAGGTAAACAAAGAGCAATAAACCCATAACCTATCATGAAAATAATAAGTGCTATTTTTTTTAAGAGTGTGAAGGAAGAGACTTCAAACTCTTTGGAAGATCTCAATCCAACTGTTTTACATTAATAAATAAATCTTTTAAACCACAATGGCTGCAAATCCCTATTTAGCAGTTTTTAAGGAAGGAAAATTTGTTAGTTTGGTTGAACTTTGGGTTAAGAAGAATCTGTCTATTATAAATTGACCTGACAAATTAAAAACATAATTAGTTTGAAGCAAAGGCTAGTATAAGGATAGGACTCTTAATTTTGTTTTAGTTTTTAATATTTTGTCTTTCAGAAAACAATTCCATAAAAGGATATCTGAATTTCCAATGCACTAGCTACAATATTCACATTGAGTTCCTTAAATTAGAAACATATTAGATGAGATCGGTCGTTCAGGGTGGTATGGCCACAGACTAGAAATGTATTAAAATAGAAAATACTAAATAGTTAAAATACAAACAATAATTCTTCATGAGATTCATACAGACCTTAGTTTTATCTTTTTAAACAAGATAATATTTACATATACTAATTTCAGAAAATGTGTGGACAAAAATATATTGAAGCTTTGAAAATTGAATTGAGCTGGTTTACATTGAAAGAATGAAAGATACAAATACAGATTAATTATAAAATGCCACTAGTAGAGTTTGATTTTGATAGTTCTAGAATGAAAAGTTTAACATTTTGCTTTGTATTTATATGTTATCTGGTCTTTACTCAAAAGAACTTAAAAGTGATAGTTCAAGGTCAAGTAACCAAGAACTTGAAGGATATTATCCCACAGAGGCAATGTGTACAAATTTTGGAGATGCAAATAATTTTTCCATATTTGAGAGAAACTCCCTCTGGACTACAATTAATTTAAATAAAGAGAAAGCTTATAATTTTAAAATACGATTTTTGAATTTTTGGCAAATGACAAAGAGAACATGTAGATGCTGTCAATTTCCCCCAAAGGAAACTGCATTATTTGCTATGGCAAGGAAGAATTTAATATTTTCAAGAAAGAATTTAATATTTTTATCAAATCTGATTCCAGCAGTCCGGAGCATGCTCTTTTTTTTTTTTTGTCTCTCTACCTATGTCTCTATTTCTCTCTGTCTCTCTCTCTATCTCTCTGATTGTATATATTTAAAGGTCCAAACTTTCAAGATTTTTGATTGTCTATGTGTTTGTTTAAATAGACCACATAAGACAGATACCTACCAAGAGGTAGTGATCGATCATTTCAGATAGGCTGTGTGCATATTTCTGATGCCACCACTGTATTCGTACTATCAATTAAATTGAATTTGAACTGAAGCTGAAATTCAGGGATCCATTACTCAAAGATAGTTTTATCTTTTTCCTGACACTAGATTCTTAACAGAATTCTCATCTGAGTGACATCAGTAAGAGTCCTACTGCTGTCAGGCCTTGAAAGTCCTACCCAATTCATCCTCTGCACTGCCGCTGGATTCCACTCTCCCACATGTATCCCTAGTCATTTCACACCTAGGTGCAAAATTCTTTCAAGTTTATGTGTGGCATGTTAAATTAGGAGCATTCACAACGAGCACAAATTAGGCCCATCACAATCTGTCTGGCCTCAGACTCTCTCCTGCCTTAGTAACCTTTTCATGCACCTTACATTCTAGTTAAAGCAGACTATTACTCTCTAACTTTGCACTGTACCGTCTGCATTTTGGGTTTTCTGGTTGCTTTTGTGTTTGCTTGCTTTTATTGTTGATCCCTTTGCTTGATATGCTGTTCTCCACTGCCCACATCTCTGTCTGTTGAAATCCTCTCTTTGCATCAAAGCCCATGTCAAAAGCCACTTTCTCAATGACCTTGTTTCTGCTATTCTCAACCAGATGTGAGGTTCCTCTCCACTTACTCTTAATGCATGTTTAGCTCCTCGTTAAGATACATTTATTTGCCATTGTAATATATTTACATGCCCATCCCGTGGTCATACTTGTCTTTTCTCCACTATAGCATCTGACAGACAGTATTATGATTGTAGTAATATCCTAAACATGTATATTGAGCTCCAGTTAAAATTTAAAACCTCTGAAATCCCTAGTGATCGTCTCAATTTTTTTTTAAAGATTTTTTTACTTATTTATTTATTCCTAGAGGCACAGAGAGAGAAGAGGCAGAGACACAGGCAGAGGGAGAAGCAGGCTCCATGCAGGGAGCCCGACACGGGACTCGATCTCGGGTTTCCAGGATCACACCCTGGGCTGCAGGCGGCGCTACACCGCTGCGCCCCTGGGGCTGCCGTCTCAGATTTTTAAAGGTTACTTTTTTTGCTTTTCTTAAGACACAGTGGGAAAAGTTGAGTGAAAAAAATCCTAAAGCAAATAAATTTTAAAAATGTTCATTTTGTGATTTCAAAGGTATTTGAAGTAGAGCTGTGCGGTGAGAGAAAGTAGAATAGTTCTTTCAACCACTCTCGTGTTTACATGTGCTACACATGTATAAATCTAATTCCTATCCATTAATCTTAAAAAGTACTGGAAATGCAGACTATCATCAATTGAGCAAATATATATATGTACTTAGTATTCATATTGCTTGGTTTATCATTTACTTAGAAAAAAAAAGCATATGCTTATATAGTCTCCCTCCATAAACCAGAATAAATGCTGGAGTTCCTTAAGTGTTGATATTTAATTATCCCTGTTAAGTGTCAGACTTTTATTCTAATGCCTCAACATTCTCTCTATGCAGAATTGTATTAATAACATGTTGCTGTTATTATTCAAGAGGATTCTTCCGAAGCAAAACACACTTTTTCTAGTAGTAGGACACACACACACACACACACACACACACACACAAAACTCTGAAATCAGAAGGGCAATGCTAAGAATATTTCAGAAACAAGCACACAGAACATACGTTTTTAAAAATATTAAATAGAGTGACCAGGCGATTTGTCTAATTATTATGACAAAGTCTTTTACAGATTAGCCCAGAAATGCTTTTTTGGCCCAGAAAATGCCTTTAAAAAGAAAAGCTGACTAAATCTGAAATGTGTACAACTAGGAAAGATGAATGTAACATGAATATGTAGCCAGAGTTCACAATGCCCACAAACTTCTCTTTGTCATATTTGTATATTTTCCAATTCCAAATATACCAGATTTACATGGTGTTCTGGTTTCCTGTAGATATAAATGCACTTTTAATTATCCTTCCAAATCAAGGAAAAAGTTGGAACTGTGAGTTTAATCATGTATCCCTTCCTTTGGTTCATTTGTCTGATCATTCATTTGTTCATTCTTTCAATAGCTATGTATTGCACTCTTGCGAGATGCTCTGCACCCTACTAGTTAGTAAATGGCATATAAAGATGAATAAGACACTATCCTGCCACTTCAACTAGAGCAGAAATGCAGCTCAAGACCCCATTCTGTTTGACAGTAAGCTCTGATGCAAGATAATCATAAGGTCATATATTCTTTAAAATTGGTAATATGGAAATCGGTAGTCATAAAGTCCTATTTCTATATATTTGGGAACATATGGGGGAATTTCTTCATTAAACCATGTCCTTTCAGATTGGGTAATATATGCAGAATAACACTTGGCTGTGTTTATTTTCCTTGACTTACTGCTTACTGTGAGGTACTGTTAATTGTCTTCTAAGTGGTCTGAATGTACCTTTCATGTCTTTTTTTTTTTTTTTTTAACCAGGATAACTGTTTTTTTTTTTTTTTTTTTACCAGGATAACTCTTCAAAATATGCCAACACTGTGATCAAAGTCTTTCTTCCACTTATTTTTTAATTCACTTGTTATTGTCATTTTTGTTTATTCATGCTATCTTCTTTTGCTTCTTTCTGTCTTGGATAACATAGGTCATCTTTTCACTTTTGTACTCCAAACATGCCAGATTGAGGCCATGCATGGAGAACAACTAGAGTTCCCCCTTTTTGCTCTCCCATCTTAACATGTTTTGTTTGCCAGCTGATTAAAGATTGTGCTTCTAGGCAATTCTCCATGAACAATCAGTCGAAAATAGTGGAGGCTGCCTTGTTCACAATCTGGAAAAACCTTTGTCTATTCACAAGTACCCATCCTGGAAGAACTACAGAAGTTCCCCTCACTTACATCAAGTGCTTCTAACAATGGGTGTGTGCATTCTTTAGTTTGCCCACATGCGTGATATTTAGGAATAAGCTGAAGCACGGTAGAAACAGGTTTATTCAAATAAACACAATACTGAAACGGAATTGGGTAAAACGTTGAGAGGATGGCGAAAAAGAAAGATCATAAAGATCCATTTTTATTTCCATGCCTAAATGAGTATTTAAAACTCCACAAACAGAAAGCATCACTGTGCACCTTTGAGTGAAGCTTCTTAGCTGTCCTTATCATTCATTACCTGCTTCTTCAGCCTGGAGGGCATCCCTTCCAAAATAGGAAAAGCGCAATCTGTATGCTAAGAAAACTACAAAGAAGCAATAAATTATTGCTGTAATGACATGCTAATTAAAATTTTGCTTGTAACTCATGTAAGTGTTTGAAGCCCAGCAAATTTCTCTTTTCATTTGTGAAGTGTGAAGGTAAATTGCCCAGTGACAGTGGGACATCGCTAACAAGTACAAATTGAATAACATGCTATCTTGCTCTATTAGCCCTGACTCGCATGTCTGAATTAGATATTCAGCACACTCCCCATTGAAGGCCTGATTGATAAATGCTAAGAAGAATTTGTCAAAACAACAGGGGCTACACCCAGTGGGACATCAATATGCTCCATTTAGTCACCCACACAGCACTTCCTACGTAGGATTGTCACATAAAATTAAGACTAGCCGCTAACCAGCCATCAAGCTTGTAGCAGACGTCAGGCAGCCTGTGTTCTGTATGCATATTAGTCACATGCTTAACAATTTGGGCTGTCAGGACACAAGCATGCAGTGACCTCTGGAGCAGAGGTTGAATTTTCCAACTATACCGAAACATCACGCTCAGCTGTTCAAGATTTTAGACCATTTCCTGCCAGATCTGTGCACAGATGCAGTGCCCTAAGCTATAATCTGTGGCCGCGTCCAAATGACAAATGGCACCGGGAAGATTATTGCATTATATATTAAGTACCACAAGTCTGTAAATTATAAGTAAACTACTGTTCAGACTGTCTCCTCCAGCTTTCAGGATACTTTCCATCTCCATTCTTTTTTAAATAAACCTAATAAATATTGGGTGAACCAAGAGATCAAAGCCCAGCGCCTGAATTAGCCATCTCCATTGCTAATTAGCTGCTTGAATATCAAACAGTTTTTGGACCAGCTGTAATTTAATAAGCCATGATTGAGGTTGGTTTGATTTTGTTTCCCCATTGAAAATTCTTCTCAGGTGCAAGTTTGTATGAGTTTAGAATTCTGGGTGATAAGCTGTTTTTGGTACTTCCCTTGTAAACATAATTAGCTATAAATACAGAGTAACAATAATAAAAATCAGTACAGTCTAACAGGAGTTTCATTGTATGTGTTATCTTATTTCTATGGCATTATATTTAAGCTCTATGGATGAAGCTATTGGCCCATAGAATAAAGAACTAAAAGGTAACAAAGTCAATAGTTGGAAATAAAAATGTATGCTCTGCAAAATTGACAAGATTGTCATTTTCTAGTTTATATCCTGCCATCAGGCATGGAAACTAGGGTAATATTCTTAAAATAAATTGTTTAAGCTTCCTTTTACAAAGCGTTTAACAAAATGTATTTATGTGATGTATTAAAGAGAATAAAACAATTTTTCGTTTCTGAAAATCACATATCTGTTCAAACTCAAAGAAAGCTATTCTAACTTGAACTTTTAAACACTTAACACTGGAATTCTCCATGTCTTTTGGAATTCTTGCTTTTGTATGGGGACTCAAAGCAGAATTACCCAATGTAACATTAGAACTATATTTCTCACGGCATATCTATATAATACAATTGCAAGAAAAAGAGAAACTATGATAAAAAATCGCTTTTACACTTGAATGGTTATTTTTTCTTTCTAGGACACAAAGGCAAAACATTTCATTTTTTCTAGGACATAAAGGCAACCTGCTATTGGTATCCTGTATTTTCCATTCAGACAGAATATGTGAGTGAAATCTTCACTCTGGACACTTTCTAGATTTTATGTATCCTAGAGTTTCCAATTTTTCATTTTTTTATACATCTCAGTGATAGTGCTATTTATAACTGTATGGAAATTTAATCATAGGATTCCTTCAATAAAATAATTATTTCCCATCAAAATAAAAGATGGTAGGTCCATTAGCATATATAAGATCAACACTTAATTTCAAAAAAATAGTGAACGGCAAAATGCTCATTCGTTTATGTTAAAACTGCAGTAAGGCTGACAAGGCTGTGTCTGGAACCTAAAACAAAACCTGCTCGAAGTGGTTTAAGGGATACCCAAAAGCCTAATAGTAGTCTAACCAGTGGCTAGATACCACCCCATCGCCAGGGATTATCACCAAAGCATGCTGGGGCAAGGAGGAAATAGCTGAACATTTAGCAGTGTCAAGCGGATGACTTTCTGCAAGCAGATATAAGCTTTTTCTCTTCAAATATTTTTCTTTAATTATGAACTATCACAGTGTTATAGGACATCTCATATTTTTATTAAAGCCAGCTGCAGCAGCCAACTCTGTTTTTTTTTTTTTTAAATGGGTCACTTTGAATTCTTCAGCAACAATTTTTCATGTAAAAATTTTGCTATTATGAGTTTTATAAATTCCCTTTACACGCCCCCACCGCCCCTCAATCTTCCAGTAGGGAGAGAAAACAAAGGACAGCAGAGGCCTTTGCCTCAGGCAACTGTCTGCTGATGGATATTGTAGCAGCTGAATCTCTCTCCATTCACATTCTAAACCCTCTCCCCTAATTGTCATCAGTATCATCAATGTCACTGACAGAGACCACTGCACAATTCTACAGCCCTTCAGAGCAATATTGCCTTTGGCTTTTTCTCCTGGGGCTTGCTCCTTGCTTGGTGCAATCTGTGAAACCACTTAGCCCAGGATCTTCGTTGACTTGTAACAGGTACCAGATGATGCATCCAGACCTCTCGTCTAGTTTTATGTCCTTATGCCTGGTGCGCCTGCCACTGATGTGTATGTGTCCAGATGTCAGGGAATAGATGACGCTTCTGCTGCCATTTTCATGAAAGAGCTGCAGGTTGGTGGGAGGGAACTCAATAGGACACAAGAAAACCTGATGTGTGAAATAGTGTTCTTTGTAATGGCTTTGTACATTCTTTATTAAACCTATCCGGAATTCTCATTAAGCATATTTATATGCCCGTATTATTGTGATGCTTGAGGAAATGAAAGTGCCTGTGCCTGATTTCTGTGTCCTCAGAATTTATAAAAATTAAAGGAAAATTATTCATGTTAACAAGTTATCTACAAGGATTGGGAACGAAACTTCTACCCTCAACTGGCTTTCTTATAGCAATTCTTGTTAATAATACCATTATTCTTTCAATGAGAAAAAAATAATTTCTTTTTCCATATATCTGTATTTGAATCTTTCTAAGGGTCAAGTCTGTATTAAATTAAAATTTATCCATAAACATACATAAACACAACTTGAGGAAAGTTGTTTTATCTATGTAATTGTTATATATCTCTTTCAAATGAATTAATTATATATATGTATATATATGTGTGTGTATATAGATATGTGTGTGCATATATATATATGTATACATATATATATATAATAACATTCCCTTCTCCATGTGGGGTAAATACAACTTCACGAAATATATCAGCCATTAAAACAACATGTACAATGTTTTCTGCATACATTTTTTTTATAGCTGAAATTTTGTCACCTCAGCTAGCAATTATATGTTTTTACTGAAATTATTTTATTAATTGCTGTCTTCCATGCAAATGTAAACTTTATGAGAGAAGATATCATGTCCCCCTTTTACTCACCCTGTTATTCACAGTGCATAACGAAAAAAAGTGTCTGGCTTATTAGAGTACTATGAATACTGGGTGAATTAATTAATATATGTGTGAATGACGGATGAATGAATATAGAAAATTACTGGAAGTAGCAGGCAATTTTTGTACTTGAAATCTAGGCATCGAACAGGTAATCTAACATGAACGTAATTGGTCCTCAATGTGGTTGTAGGCTCACAGTACTGTCTCTACTTGGGATATCACATAGCTTTCTGTATCCTCTGAATCTTTAAGCAGATCCAAATCTTGGATCCTATCAGTTTCAGAGAAAACTCTTACTTGAGGTGAGCCATTGAAACTTAAAACAAAATAAGTAAATTCCCAGGATAACTTACTCTTCAGGAGGGAGTCTGATAACTTACTCTTTCCTCATACCTAGGGACTGACATTGTAGTTAGACTAGCTTTTAAGAATTGGGCTTTTTGTCTTTATTCTCTCAAAATATGGAGGATGTCAGGGTATTTTGAATAAAATAAACACAGTGAAGTTGAGTTAGACAGTTGTTCCTATATTCTTAGAGTATTACCACTAATGCATTTGCTTTCTTTTCTACATCCTGGCGTAGGTGGACGCCATTTTTCTGTTTTCTCTCTCACTGGTTTGATGACGATTTGCTCTACAGATTGGATTACAGCAGTGCTTTTTGCCTAAAGTTTCCCCGGAGGACCACCCAAGAGCTTTCTCTGCTACAAAAGGTAATAGCCTGTGACTTTAGTGGGTTGTTTGCCTAAAGCATAGACTGCCTATAAAATATAAGGGACCTCTGTCCTGTAGTTCATGTGGTGATAAAATAAATCACTTGAAAATTATTTCAAAAGCTTTCTGGACAAGTTAGTTTAGTATAATCCTTCTGACTGATAATCAACAATGGTTGATCTTAATGAAATCTATGTCTATATGCGTCTGTGTGTGTGTTAAAAGTCTTTAACACTAGAATACCTTCATTTGTGCAATCAGGGTCCTTCATGGTCATCTTCCTGTGAAAAGCAATACAACTGGCTAAGCCTATTTTTCTCATTCTTTATACTATAAGTGACTTTTCTCAGGTCATGGATGGAATATTGTTACTTAATAATACATCTTATATACTAAACCTTCCTTGTAAGTACAAATTTAAAATAGTTTTAGCCTCTAGCTAATAAATATTCTGTAAAGTTAAGAACAATGTAATATGCCAGCAGAAATGGTATTTTATATTTACCATACACTATGTTTACTTTCAGTCATAACATATCAAAAATGAAAAGAAAACAGATACTTATGACCTAAATTTATACTTTCAGTGCAAATATAAACACACAAATTGATTCTGTGTATGAAAGCATAGTGGGCAAGTAACAAAATTATGGTTCCTGCTACAGACAACAAATTAAATAATTTAATTACAAAAATATAATTAAACATTGAAATCCATACTAGATTTTCACATTGGTCAAAATAATGGGGTAATTATTCCAAATGTACTCCACTTTGTGTACACGGATTGATATGACTATGATAAGAAATCTTCTTGTATTCCCCAATATCACTTTTACATCACCATGCCTAAAATAAAATCCGAGGTTTAAATTTTTTTTCTTCTGACTTTCTTATTTTATTCAATATCATTACTGTGAGATTTTCCATTGCCCTAATAGCCTATAGTTAATTTTGGACCCTCCGTCCTTCCTAGGTTCTCGGACTTGGTAACAGTTCCTTATTTAGAAGCACTGGAGAGAATTTCTACACAACTGCCCTCAGGCACTTCCCTTCTGGCCAGCTCCAACTGTTACTACTCTATTCCAGGTCCTTATCACTTCCCATCTTAATTCCTCTTTCAGAAGCCTCCAAAATGTTCCTTTTGAGTTTACACCTCCCACACTCAGGTCTTTATGCTCAAACACTAGATTACTGTATAAGCATTTTTCACTTTATTACTAATCTTATCAGAAGTATGTGATGGCTGCCCATGACTCAGGGTAATTCTGAACTGCTCTGCTAGGATTCAGGGCTCTGGGTCATCTTGTTTCCACCTCACTTGCTGTCATTATCTCCCACTCATCCCTCAAGCTGGACCACTCTCCTTGAAATACACTGAATATTCCTACTTCATTATTTCTGCCTACACAATGATTATTTCTCATACTCGAAATGACCTCACTTCTAACCACACAGGAACCTGCCCCAATCCTCCTAATTTCCCTGACCCTCAATGTTCTTTCTTGCCCCTGACACCCTGTTTTTCAGTGATCTGTTTGCCTTGTGCTACATTCATTGTATTCTTACTGTGTTTACGATGACCTATGTCTTATCTACCAGTTAGTCTCATGGCTTTAAGAGCAGGGTCTCTATTTCCTCTTTCCCCATAGGGCACAACATACAGGTAGATTCCCAAACTATTCTCTGATAGAATAAAGAACATCATACAGAGGTTAAATTATGTTAACTCTGGAAAAAACTCACTTGTTGGAACCAAACATTTTCTAGCTTATTAGAAAAGTAAAATGATCCTACTAAGCAGATATTGTAAATAAAATATATATCTTCTGATGCAGAGCATATAAAACTTCAGTAAAAATTAGGAAACTAAAGTTTAACCCTAATCAAAGCTTATCTTTTTCTTTGAAAAACACCCACATATGTCTCTCATAAATACTGATGTTATTTGACGGCAGAGAAATTTTAAGAATTATATATACATGTATATAAAAATGATTAAGAAACTCAACCAAGGTAAATTTTATTAACATGTTACTCAGAGACTAGCAGAGTAACCTGCCCATAAGGTAGGTTCAATATTATATGTTTTAGGAAACAAATCGAAATATAAATGACCAAGATCTCACAAACATATAGCCAGAAGCTTATCCAGATTCACTGAATGAATAAGTCAGCTTCCCCCAATATAGTAGTATTTTAAAAGCCATAGACAATATAATGTTATAAGTTTAAAAATTGAAGGATCACATTTGCTTCCGTGTGTAATATTCTGTAAGAATCTTTGTCAGGGACCCCTGGGTGGCTCAGTGGTTAAAGCATCTGCCTTTGGCTCAGGGCATGATCCTGGAGTCCTGGGATCCTGGGATCGAGTCCCCTGCATGGAGCCTACTTCTCTCTCTGCCTCTGCCTCTCTCTCTCTCTCTTTCTCTCTGTCTCTAGTGAATAAATAAATAAAATCTTTAAAAAAAAAAAAAAAAAAGAATCTTTGTCTCTCAAAGCTTCTTCTACCCAAAGCTCAGAATCTGCAGTATAATATATATATTTAGGAGTTGTCCTTGACATTTTTGATGATTGTTAAAAGTCTAAAGTATTTTTCATATTTGTGCTGAGAAGCACTAATCATTTCATAGAAAGTCACGAGGAAATTTACATTTGCGTAAGGAGAAACACCAGGGGATAGTATGTTCCTTTCCATAACTTGAACAAGTCATTTTATGGACTTTATTATTCTGTAACTGGGGAGTTGTGACACTATTTTTTAAAGGAAGCTCTATATCCAATGTAGGGCTTCAACTCACAACCCCGAGATCCAGAGTTGCATGCTCTACAGACTGAGCCAGCCAGACGCCCCAAGTTGTGACACCACTGGGTACATACTTTTTTCCTGCAAGGCCATATAGACTAGTTAGTTACTGTGTGACCAAAATGAGAAATTTGATCCCCTCATTCATTAGAGTTCTTCTGTTACATAATCACAAATAAACTCGTCATCCATTTAACTTGCAAATGTGTGCTTCCAACCACAATAGTTTGGAGGATTACTAGTCGATCCTTCATGATCACTGTTAAAAAGTAAATCAATCCTTTAATGATTGAATATTTACCAAATTATTAATTTAATGAGAAGTGTCAGCACCAAATCTGATTAAAAAGAACAGAGCAAAAAAATATGAAAAGAAGTAAATATCTAAAAGTTATTATTAAGTACAATACTATATATAATTATGTATTATGTTTTATGTACAATATGAATTAAACATATAACCTAAGTATGCATGTGTTTGTAGATTACATGCTCTTCATACATAATTTTATGATATATATGCATATGTATCTATTATATATCCATATCCATGTCTATGTATTTGATAATTCTCTATTATTTGGCTGAAATAAGAACACAGGTGATCCAAGTATGAGTTATTTTTTATTTAGGATTTAGGCTAATACATTTTTGTTAACAGACTTACCCTTACCTTTCTGACACATGCCAGAATACATAATTACTTCCTGAGTAAAATTTTGCAAGATAAATTGATATTGTTCTGAAGTTCCTCTTGTCAAATGTATTCCCTCTAGCATTCTCTAGCTAGTTCATATACCCAGTCACCATATTTACTTCGAAGGACATTTTGGGTCTTATTAACAATAAAATTCATTCTTGGAGGATCAAGTTTCAACATTGTTGAGAATAATCAAAACAGGAATTCCAGAAATGTTTGACAATGGATTACATCATTATTGGAATAAGTATTTCTCCTCCAAAGATGAATTCCCTTATACCCTTGCTAAGATGAACATGCTTACTGGAAAACATCTTCCATATGTACATGTGTGTGCACACCTACGTAGAAGAAATCCAAAACCAGCTATTTTTATAAGGTTTGTAGTACCAACTACATTTTATATTTCTATGGGTAAGAGTTCTTTTTTTTTTAAAGATTTTATTTATTTATTCATGAGAGAGAGAAAGAGAGAGAGAGGCAGAGACACAGGCAGAGGGAGAAGCAGGCTCCATGCAGGGAGCCCGACATGGGACTCGATTCCAGATCTTCAGGATCATGCCTCAGCGCTAAACCGCTGAGCCACCCGGGCTGCCCTATGGGTAAGAGTTCTAATTTTATAACAATATCTAGTAATTAGCTGACATAAAAGGTAGTAAGTGCTGTATAAGATAATGGTGGATTCCTCAAGCTACATGTAAAAATCTATTTACAATCTATCTTTCACATATTCTTGGTGGTTCAAATGATTGGAAACATGATCTAGACTGAGCTCAACCTTATATTAGTTGTAAATCCATGAGCAAGTCTTTGAGGTAGTTTACTCATTTGCAAAATGGGATAATATCTTATTACACGATTTTTTAAACTATAAAGTGATTGCTTTATTAGTGAATATTCTCATAAAGGAAAAGTACTATGCGAAAATATATGATCCAAAAGTAATGAAATTCAAGAGCAAAAATTAAATATCCAGTAATTAAATTTTCACTGAAGGTGACAATAAAATCTAAAAGCTCTTTCCATTTCTAAAGCATGCTATGCCACTGGTTAAAAAAATATTTTAAGATATATTTTTGTCCTGACCATGATATTAACATACAAAATAATATTCAAATATGTCATGTTCTTAATACTACTACAGAAGGAGATCTACTGTGGTGGACGGAAATTTAACTAGAAGTAATGAAGGGTCATATCTTTAAAAGACATATTACTGTTGAAAAATATGGTCAAATCACACTGGTTGACTTTTTCTGTAAATGGGTTAAAATTTACACACCACTGGAGATCTGTTTAAGAGCATGTGGGTTAAACACACTGAATCTCCATCCCAAACACAGTAAGGCAGCTACAAGTCAAACATAATGACAGTGCTGATTAATTAGATACTCCTACCCCCAGCACTTCAGAGTGATTTATGGAGACACATCTCTAGCCTGATCCATTGTGCTGACTGGATTAATGGAGTGAGCTAGAAAAATTCACTGGCAACAGTATCTGGAAGCCCAGCAAACATTAACCCTTGGAGTTTTCTTATCTACCCTATTGACAGAATATTAATTATGATGAAACATACATGTCTCACCTAATTATCTTTTGATAGCTTGGTTTATATTTGATATATAAATACAGATATATATTTTTTATGTTGAATATTTGGATATACTGAAATTCCTTGCATTAGAAAGAAATTGCACATAAACATTTAAGAAGAACAGAATTAGATTAAGTTATGAGTCCATTATGGAAAGGACACCATGTAAGCATATCTTTTTCATTTTAACCATATGCTTAGAGACATAGAAATTTGTTACAGAGTAAGGAGAACATAAAAATTCTTTTCAAGCAAAAACATTCCCATTACATTAAGAAGTTATCAGTGTGTATGTAGGTTGCCTGGTGGTAGTGAATTCTGCAATAAAGAGACATTCTGCTTGGAGGTGGAGCCTGGAAAGACATCACTGATATATAAGCAATTTAATTAGAAATATTCTGAAGTGTGCCTAATCAGAAGTGAGCATATTAGCACATAAATTGCTTTTGGTGTATATAAATGAAGTATCATATATTATCTGGATCTCAAAATTAAAAAGCTTTATTGAGCTATTTTTGCACTATATTTAAAGCTACATAACATGGAAATTGAACCTTTCTGAAAGTGTCTAAAATATTATGAGATATATTAAGTTCACCTTGAATTATTTTTGTGGTATTAGATCCATCCCAGTCATATTTTCTACATGTGTTACATTAAACATATGAAAATACAACTTTTAAGTAGACTTGGTTTAAAGTTCTCTGGGTAAAAATGTCTTTCAGTTAGGAACAAAAGCTAGAACCAAGTAATAAACTCTTAGTCAAGCAGCTCTACTTTGCACTAAGACCAAATAAATAAGTTAATTAATTAAAATATTTAAAAGTTAAGTTATCGTGACAGTATAGTAAGGATAATATAAGGAAGGTTTCCAAAATTTGGATAATTGAAAAGAACACTTCTTACCTCTCTGGCGACTCAACGCTCATACTCAGAGGCATTAGATTGTTTGTTATGGATTTTCTTCATTCTAATGATGGTACAAAAGAAAGGAAATGCAAAACTGACTAAATCTAAGTTCATAAATTTTTATTACCCAAGTCATCGAGGAATGGAAACTTAATATCAGGCTTTGATGCCCAAAGGTATACCATGCCTCATGAAACCAATACATTAGATCAAAGGTGCTGTCTTAAATTTGCCAAGTTGGAGTTACTGACAGTTCTGCAAGGATCTCATCTGAACAAAAATTAAAGTTCTCATCTGGGAGCGATTTTGCTCCTTAAGGGGATTTTTTGCAATGTCCAGAGACATTATTGATTGTCCGAAGTAGGAGAGTGTTCCTGACTACTGGTGGGTGAACTCAGCTGATCGATGTCCTACAATGCACAAGATAGCCACCTGCAACAGAATTATCCAGCCCCTAGAGTCAATAATGCTGAGGCCAAGAAACCCAGCCCTAGCTAGAATACATTTAAATAATTTTATCTGAAGTTTTCAAATGAACTTACTGATGGTGAGATCACATCGGTGAACAAAGGTTAAAGTTTGTTGATCAGCTCTTACAAAAGATGTTAGTGTCACTTAAAAATACAAGAGTAGCCTAAAAATTAGAAAAATGAGTGTAAAACTCTTACTACTGTCAAAGAGTATCATCATTAAAACACCCTCGAGATATTAAGAGCCCCTAAAAAGAGAACACAGACTCATCAATACGTTCAGTAATAATGTTCCAGAGGCAAAACTTCTGAATTTGAATATATTGGACTTCTAAGCCTATATATTACCTGAGAACGTTATTGAGTTCCAGAAGAAAAGTTTTTATGTTATTTAATAATGCTAATGCTATGAATAGTATTTAAAGTAGAAATTAATAACCCTCTTCATGCAAAATATTGTAAATATCACAAGTTAATGGAGTAAATATCTACACTGAACATATGACTGAAGATAAAATTGTGCATGAGGTCAAAAAAGTCTTAATTTTATTTTTCTTTTTTTTTTTTTTTTTTAATTTTTATTTATTTATGATAGTCACAGAGAGAGAGGGGGGGGGGGGCAGAGACACAGGCAGAGGGAGAAGCAGGCTCCATGCACCGGGAGCCTGATGTGGGATTCGATCCTGGGTCTCCAGGATCGCGCCCTGGGCCAAAGGCAGGCGCCAAACCGCTGCGCCACCCAGGGATCCCTTAATTTTATTTTTCAATGAACTAAAACATATTCAAGCCCAATCGTTCTTCTCTTACACCATTCAAAGGCTCTATTTAGCAGAAAGTATACTCCAGAGAAAGTGGCTCCCTCTTCTAACCACTGCAGATAAACAATTTGACAGGTTTCTATGATTCCTGTCTTCAAGCTTTTTAATTTCAACATTAGGTTTTTATTAACAATAATAACAGGCTTTGCAAATGGTTGTTTCTCATGTAGAGAAGTGCTTTTTCAAATGTTACAAATTTATTAACATTTTTCCAAATTCACGTCTAGCTCCAATCCAGTCACATTTAGCCTTTCTCAGCAATTCCAGCTCACAGATCTCTTTTTCATGTAGAATGGAGAATTTAAAATTTGTAACACATTTGGCACTTTGCGCTCTACTGCTCACTTTTTTTTTCCTCAACCAATTCTTTTCTACTTGTTTTTAAATCTTCCCAGTTAGGTTACAAACACTATTCCATAAATATCCCTTCTAGTGATAAGCGCTTGGTAAATATGAGCAAAAGAAGGAAGGGAGGGAGACAGGAAGGGAAAAATGAAAAAGGAAGAGAAGAAGGAGTTCAGGAAGCCAGGGAGAAAAAGTTCTTTGTATCACGCTTCCTATGTTACTCAGGGGGAAATGTTCCCTGACTCTTCTTTAAAAGCAAAATGTCTTCAACTGGCTCGCAGATGCCGAAGTTCACCAATTTCAATCCGTCAGTGAGGACCCTGATCATTTGTGCCTAGACATATTAGCATTTGAGGTTTCTCTAAGTTTTCTCATTCAAGATCAAGAACGCTGAACTCCCCTTTACAAGTGTAAACCCAGCTCCTGTAAAAATGTATTAGAAGGTGGGAGAGGGCCAACTTCAAAAACATCGTATGTTTAGCATAGTTACATATTTAGAAAAAAAAAAGCTTTATTTTTCATAAAATAAAATAACAGAGAGCAAAACTAGTACAGTCAGGGTAGGCTTCTAAAACCAGACAGGAGCAAATGACTTTCCCATCTACACCCTTCAATGTCTTCCCATTCCCTGGAAGATGAATTCTTACTCTTAAATTCCATTGGATGTCTTTTCTAACTCTTTCATTTCTTCTCTCTTTAGTTTGTAATTCAGACTCTGAGCTTGAGCCAAACCAAACTTTTTCCTCTTTTTCAAATGCACCATGCCATCTCTTTTCAACTGCCTATTGTTCACACTGCTTAGTCTCAACCCACTTCCCAAGCCTCCTGGCCACCAACACACATATATAAGCGTGAACACACGTGCACATGCATTATTATCTACTTCCCACTTCACTTCCCGCAAGAATTATTTTCTCAGCACACAGCTTCCAGGTCTGGTGTCAGGTTTCTGGGTCCCCTCGGTATCCTGTACTTCCTCCCACACTTCCTCTCTCCTGGCACAAACCCCTGGAATGAGATGGAATGCATAGCTATAAGTAAATTCTGTGAAGACATTTTTTCCCCTCCTGCTCTCCCGATATTCTTAGTACCTAGTACCAAGTCAGGCAGATAGGTTTTTCAATAAATATTTGTTAAATTGAACTAAAACAAACTGAATTGGGTAATACTAAATAATTTTAAGCTAAATAAATGGCTGGAGCTACTCAGAAATTTTTCATTTGATCAAAAGGGGATTTGGTTTCTTGTTTTGTTTTGTTTTGTTTTGTTTTAAAAGATTGATAAACACTTATGTGAAAATATCCACAATTTCTCAATGCCTTTCCTTTGTAAGAGAATTCATTTTATGCTTCCCCTAGATCTTTTTACTTACAAGAATTAGCTTAAGACAGATGTCAGATGTCCAAAATTCCTATGGTTACTCAATGGTTACACATCTGCCGTTTTATAACTGACCTTTTTTTTAAAAAAATCTTAAGAAAAATTTCTTCTCTTAAATAATAGTCTCCTCCAAAAAAATCTCACTTTAAATTAATATGTAATATGTTCTGATTTTACATTGCAGGACATTTTATTATTCACTATATTCCTTATCAAAATTTCTTCTGATAAAACCTTTCTTTTTCCTTCTCAAAATTGAATTAATAAGTGGTCACCTAAAACTTGAAAGACAGAAATATAAGTAAAAAATAGTGATCACACACATAATTCCAATACCCAGAGATGGTCCCTGATAACATCTTGTTGAATTTACTTTCCATTTATTTTCTCTGCATGGACTTTTAAACAGTTAAGATCAATCTGGGCAAATAGATCATATCCTGCATTTAAAAAATAATTTTATACCATAAGCATTGCCCATGCTGTTATGCCATTATCTTTGTACACTTAATTTGAAATGACTATATAACGTTATTATGTGAGTATATCACAGTTTACTTCCCCATTTCCCTATTAGTGGCCATTTAGATTTCTCTATGCATTATAGTTTTTTCTGCTTTCAAGAAACAAAGGCTATAGAGCTCCATGTGCCATAGTGCTTGGGTGGATATTTTTCTTCCTTCCTTGTTCAGGTAACTTGCCATACAGCAATTGCTTCAGTACAATGATACTATTTAATGAACTGTTCTATGAGTGCACGAATCGCATAATTGGGAATTTGGGGAAAGAACAGTCTTTCTCTGCCTTATATATTGATGATAAATACAGTCATGACTCAGGGAATGATAATGAGTCATTTAATTTGTTTAAAGTACTTCCTTTCAGATTCAGTGGAACGACAGGCTTAAAATTGCTGGCAGCCAAAGATGGAGCTCTTTATATTTAAGAGAGTAGGAGTGTTTTCTGCTCTGCTTGCCTGAAAATCGATCATTCCAGAAGCGTAAAATATATAATGATTACATAGCAGTAAGTTGGTATGGCAATAATACCAATAACAATGTTAAATTGATTAGGTTTCAGCGTTCCAAAGGCATGCAGACACAGGAATAGGTATTTCTTCAACGTGGTGCATTATAGGAATACCCGCTAAAGTGCATATACAATGAAATTTTCTAGGTGGACATATTCTCAGCAAAAAGGTCAGCAAGATGTCTGTTAAGAAAAGTCATTTATGCCAACAATTTGCTTCCAGTATTGATGAGAGAGAAAAAGTCAAATAACTGGATTAAATGGCTTTTGCAGTTTGACCTCCCGGAACAGGATGAAAAGAAACCCAAGTGCTCTAAATGCTCAATTATAAAGTGCTTTGATGATGAAATGCCCTTCCTCAGTCCGAGACACTATATTCTGATGAAAAAATGAGACAAATAATTTCCATATTAAAGAAATTTTGTTAGGAATTTTTCTCCACTTTAGAGATGTTGCATTTACTCATTTACAGAGAGACTTCAAGAAAGGGGTAAGAAGAACTCCAACTTAACTCATACAGTGGTTAGAATCCAAGGATTCTATTTCTTTATTTTAAAAAAGCCACAGAAATAATAGGGAAAACCTTGGGCTTAGATATAAACCTGGGAATTTGTCCCTTTCAAGGCATAGAGAGGGGAAGGTTTCACACATGGGGGAAGAAAAAAGAGAGAGAGAGACAAATCTAAGTAGGAATTCAGGACCGAAGAAGAAGCATCCTGGAGGAGGAATACTAATACCAGCACTAGTCCAGAGAATAGGTGCCCCAGAGGATGGCTCTGATGTGCAGGACTGGGGATTGTCGCAGACTGAGTGAGTGCTGACTGCAATTTCCGGAACAGATGGCCAAACTGGCAGGTGGGTTTCTGAAAGGAAGCTCCTGGGCCTTTACCCACATTCTCCATGTACCTGGGTTCACAGATGGCAAATGGAAAAGATGAAGTTTATGTGTTTTATGTACTCTCATAAATTATGGAGAGCGAAGTCCATCTTCTTCTATGTATAAAATTAATTCTCAACACTTGTGTGTATCACTTAACTCTGCTGGTTCTATTTTCACTAAAAAAAAAAAATTAGAAGTTACAATTTTCTATATTGTTTGCATACACTATCCAGATTTCCAAATAAAATACTGTTTTAGCTTGAGTCGCTAGGAGAATGCAAACAAAATTTTCCAAGGACAGAGAAGTAAAACCCTATTGTACTTAAATTGTGTACATTCACTAAAAAAAAAAAAGAAAAAAAGGTTTAAACTGAAAATCAATCAAAAATTTGAGAAATTTAGAAATTGTTTCCTAACTACAAATAATTCTCATTAAATACAGTGTTATTTCTTTATCACCAAAGTATCATTATGTAAAACAATACTTTTCCATAAACTTAAAATAATTTTAAAGATCTAATATTATTTTATATTTTAAATGTGTGCATGTTACACATAGATATGAATATAAATACTATTATATGCAATAACATAATTTTATTTTAATCAAATAAGTTATTGACCTTTTTTGAGGCATAATTTTAGAAATGTGTTTCTAAGCAAAAATGCTCTCAAAAGGTTTATAATTTGATTGAGAAGAGAGAATACATATAAAGGAACAAACCAAAAGCATGTTATGGAAAAGCAGAACAAGGGGAAATTAATATACAGTGAAATAAATTTTTTTAAGTTATGAGAAAACAATGAACATAGCTGAATTAGTGGACTTCACTAATGGATTTCGAACAACAGCAAAAACTGTATCATGTCTATCCTTTCCTTAACATAGAAGTTCAGAGTTTGTGGTACCAAACTGCAAAACATCAATATTTAACTGCATTTTTGAATTCCAGATAAGAACATTTTGAAGTGGTTCCACACTGCCAATATAAACTATGTCATTTATGTAACCTGAAAATTCCTGCAAAAAAGAGGAATATGTTATGCATTTGAATCCAAAGAGATAAGGTTTATCCCAGAGGTTCTTAATGGGGGGACATATGGTAATACCTGAAGACATTTTTCCTTGTCACTCTTGAGTAGTGGGTGGTGGATATTACTGGCATTTAGAGGATAGAGGCCAGGGATGCTGCTAACCATCATACAATGCACAGAACTGTGCCCAACAACAATCATCCAGCCTAAAATACCAACAGCTCTAAGATTGAGAAACCCTGGTTTATCCCTATATATCTGCTAAATGCTCAAGGGAAAAGATTGCCCCCACCCCCTTAGAGAGTCTGTAATACAAGAGATTGGCTTGTTCTGCAATCACATGTACATTTTATTTTTTATTTATTTATTTTTAAAATTGCTTTAAGATTTTTATTTATTCATGAGACACACACACACACACACACACACACACACACAGAGGCAGAGACACAGGCAGAGGGAGAAGCAGGCTCCATGCAGGGAGCCCGATGCGGGACTCGATCCGAGGACGCCAGGATCACGCCTTGGGCCAAAGGCAGGCACCAAAACGCTGAGCTACCCAGGGATCCCCACATGTACATTTTAAATGAAATTAAATCACTTAAAAAAAAGTTTCGATGGGACACCTGGGTGGGTCACTGGTTAATCGTCTGCCTTTGGCTCAGGTCGTGATCTCAGGGTCCTGGGATGGAGTCCTGCATCAGACTCCCAGAAGGGAGCCTGCTTCTCCCTCTGCCCCTGCCTCTCTCTCTCTCTGTGTCTCTCATTAATTAATAAGTAAAATCCTTTTTTAAAAAAAGTTTCCAAATCTTTTTTTCATTTTAATCCTACTATTTGAATTAGTTTTCAAAAACTTCCTCAAAATATACCTTTTACTTTGTCAGGTGTCTCACAAATAGGGTAAGGTGGTACTTAATACTATACCATTACTTCTATTGTTCTCTTAAACTGTAGCCATTTATTTTCTCCTATACCTTTTCTTTCTATTTATTCAAATATTTTATACCCTCTGATAATTGGGTAAAATGTCTTTTCTAAAAGTAAATGTCAAATTGAAATTTTGTATTTTTATTGTCTCTACCGCATACCTCAGCATTTAGTTATTTCTCGTCTTGCATTGTTTTATATCTTGCTTTTTATATAGACTATATGCTCTTGAGAATAAGGATGAGGCATCATTCTTAATCTATACGATTCTCTTGGTATTTTACACCAATATATGCAGTGTACGGACTAGTATATAAAGACCAACATATACACATATAGACCAGCATATAAACATTCATTAAATTCTCATTATTTTGTTCATTCATTATTTAGACTGATAGGAAAACAAAGGCTGAAGAAAGGTAAGGCAGAAAATCATAAAACCAAGAGAATAGTCCTTGCAACAAGTTTAATGCATTTTTTTCAGTGATCTTTGCACTTGTGAGCTGCAATCTGAGTTCCACTTTACCCTGTCTCAATCTGTATATATAGAGGTTGAAATAAGTTACTGTTTTCTAAGAAATACCAGTGGAGGAAGAAGCTAGCATTTTATATTTACTCAGTGGAACAAGCAAACTCTCTTCTAACACTGGATGGTGGTAGCCACCATTGGGCTCCGAGGACAGAATACCTGGGTTTGAATCCTGGATTACCCACCTATCAACTGTGACATTAGGGAAGTCATTTAACTTTTCTGACTCAGAATGCTTCCTCTGTTCTATGGGAATATTAACAGTGCCCAGTTCAGAGGGTTGTTATGATGACTGAATGAGGTAAGTGATGTGAAGGGCTTTAGACCAGTGCCAGGCCAAGAACCAGGACTCAGTAAATGCTAGATAGCCTCATTACTAAAAACATAACTTAATCCTGTGATCCCTCAAGATCTTATCTGTTAACATGACCTTAGATCTAAGATCTTCAAATTATCTTAGCATTTCAAACATGTGTTCTAATGTCTTTTCAATGAGATTATTTTCTTTCATGATTACTCAAGAAGTAGCAATTTACAGTTTCTAGTGCTTCATTCACATTGGGCAGGTTCACGATATTCTCAAACATATTTTACATTTTTAAATCTATCTAGTCTAAAAATCTAAAATAAAGAATAAAAATGTTCTTAATCTCGCATACTATAAATCTGCTTTTGTGTGTTCGTAAACACTGGGTTCATGGTGAAATAAATTAGCGCTGTAAAGTACACATATGTCAACAATTACTGAGTGCAGTAATTTAAGGCCTGATTCACTAAACTTTCCTTTGGCCAATAAGCACTCTTGCACAAGAAATGTGATTTAGAGAGGAAAAGGACTGAAATATAAATATTGCACTGACTCCATCTTTCATATTCGAAAGTGCTATAACTTTCAGAGTACCATTTCCTATACTTATGGCATACCCAATTAGCTCCCTCCCACCAACATTTATTTATGTCATCATTTTCCCTGGATTAGTTCTGATTTATAAATAAGCATGCCTGTTGAAAGCAAGGTAGAAGTGTGATTTAACCCAAGGTAAGAAAAATGTATAGGTTTAGTTCATCAAAACTTCTAATAAGCATTGGTAAAAAAAAAAAAAAAAAAAAAAAAAAAACACCTACACAATAAATGGCAAAGTGTTTAAACTTTACTTGCTTGATTTAGAAGGGTTATTAATTCAGAACCCATTCTTCTGTTTTTAAATGTGGAACTTTAATTGACAAATACTGACTTCCAGTGGTGTAACACAAAATTTCTCAGCATGGCTAGAATATCCGACTTCCTAATATTTCACCTGGATTACATTTTTTAATTTATGGAGGTTGTTTTAAAAATATGACTCTAAGAGAAGTATGAGTCTAAGAACCGTATATGTAAAAGCTGAATAGCACATGTACGATCCTGCCTGTTACAAAAGGGAGGAGGACATCACTATATTATTCTAGACTAAAGAAAGGGTACTTGAAATAAGCAGTAAACTCGTATAAGTCAGCAATTTAGATAATAGATCCTTTGTAGGTACCCCTTTTCCCTCACCACATAAGAAACATGTAAATAAACATACAACAATAAAAAAATTCCCAGAAGATAAAATTGTTGACCTGTGTGGAATTTATTGATATAGTTCTTTACTAAAAAGAGAATTGGAAAATCTGACTTTGTACTCTAACCAGATTAGCAAATACATGTTAATTCAAGTCTGCTATAAATAAACTATTTCAGGGGCCTCTTTATTTGTAGTCTTTTCTTACCTCTAGTCTATGCAGTGTATTTCCCCAGACTATTTTTCCTGGAAATGCTGCTTTCATTCCATTCTTTCTTCTGCTCTAAACATTCATAGCTTATTGTCTGTGTGATCTTGAAAAAGTTACCTTTCCTGATTCTCAGTTTCTTCATCAGCAAAATCTCTTATGAGGGTTTAATGAGATAACGTATATGAACATTAAAGAAGCTAGGTAGGGGCACCTGGGTGGCTCAGTCAGTTAAGCAGCCAACTTTTGGTTTTTGGCTCAGGTCATAATCTCAGGGTAGTGAGATGGAGCTCTGCTTCAAGCTCTGTGCTCGGCACAGAGTCCACTTTCCCCTTTCCCTCTGCCCATCCCTGATCACAAGCACATGGTCTTTCAAATATATATGTATATGTATATGTATATGTATATGTATATGTATATGTATATATACATAATATATATAAATGAAATCTTTAAAACAATTTTTAAAAACGGATTCTCTCCATCTCTCTCTGCTCCTCCTCTCCTCTGAAAAAAAGCTAAGCAAATGTAAGCTTTATTTAAATCTGAAATATATCTGTTTTAAAGAGAGGCATAGTACCCTGGCTAATCAAAAATTCATTTAGGCAGAAATCCAATGGAATTAATAAAATGTATTAAATTGCATTATAATGATCTGTTCTATATCTTTTTCCCATTTTTTTCTTAAATGATCTTGATACTATATGTGGACTAATTTTCTAAAATAATGTCTCTACAAGGATCAATCCTTTGTATAAAAACTTTCTATGGGGGTAGCCTAGCCCCGATGTCCCAGTGGTTTGGCACCACCTTTGGCCCGGGGTGTGATCCTGGAGACCCGGGATCGAGTCCCGCATCTGGCTCCCTGCATGGAGCCTGTTTATCCCTCTGCTTGTGTCTCTGTCTCTCTCTCTGTCATGATTAAAAAAATAAAATCTTAAAAAAAAAAACTTTCCATGGTTTTAACTTGTTTAAGAAATAAAGACAAACTCTTATCAAATGTATTCAAGGCCCTCTATCATATACCCAACTCCGTTTTCCACCTCCTTTCCATAGAATCCAATACTTGGAGCCAAATTGGATCACAGGCTACTCTCAAATATTCAGTATTTTCCTGCCTTTGTTTATAACCTCTCTATCTGGCAATTGGCCCTGTTGAAATTATACTGAAACAATTTCTTAATAACTATCTGATGAATTGAATAAAAATTAATGGAGTAAGTATAATTTGTTCTCTACATCTATGAGATGATCTGTTATATTCCTAAAGATTTACAATCGAATCTGAATGAAAATAAAAATCAGTTTAGTATAAAAAAAGTTCAGGATTTACTTTTAGGGTGACTATTTAACTTTTCAGCCAGTTGTGCCTAAATCAAAAAGACACACCAGTTTACTAATGTGTCACCTCATGGTTTTGTAGCATTGCTTTGGAGCCCAATTACTGCTATTAATAAATATAAAATATTGAAATTGTGTAGCACATTTTCACTGACTTAGGACACTGGAGGTAAGTAAATAACATACACTCATCTTCTAAGCAAACTGATAATTTTATTAAAGACACTTGCAAATACATGTCTTCTTTCCAAATTTGGATGCTAAAATGAAGATAGATAGACAGACAGATGGATAGATATAGAATCCAAAATGAGATTGCGAAAGACAAGAAGCAAGAAGTCTGGCATGAAAGTCACATGGAAGCAGTCACTCTGCTCTGACATGATTTGTTCAGATACTGCAAATTGAAAATTGAGCTTAAACTGAAAATTAATCTGAAAATATTGCTCATATAATTCACACACAAAAATTCTGTCATGATCAAAGACTACTGTAGGTGCAAGATAGTTTGATCACATTTAATAATTGTTATTTAATAATTGTTATTTAGCTTAAATTAACCCAACTCTCCTTTAGGGCCTGATTTGTTCCTGGGCAAGTCTTTTATGCAGGTAAGTCTGCATATGTTTGGGAAGGAACAACTGAGTACATGAACAACTACTTAGCATTCTGGACAATAGTGACTGAATTATCTTACTCTTACATTTTAACTCAAGATTATTTGTAGGGACCCTGAGAAGGCTCATTCAGTGAAGCATTCGCCTCTTGATTTTGGCTCAGGTCATGATCTTAGGACTGTGAGATTGTCAAGCTCTGCCTTGAATCTGCATTTATTGGGGACTCTCTTTACTTTCTTCCCCTTCTTCTGCTCATGCACTCTCTTATAAATAAATAAATCTTTAAAAAAAAACGAATAATAAGGCAAAGTCTTTGCCTAAAGGAGCTCGCAGTCAACTGAAAAGGAAAGCATAAAGTTTAAGATTTAGAGGATAGTTGTCTCAGGATATTACCAATCATGATGGAAGGTCCATTGAAATTTAGAGGATAAAGATAGGGAAATGCTGTTTGGGAAAAATATGAAGATCCTGGGACCTGGAAATATTTTTAACAAAGATCTATGAACCTGCATTGCAATTTTTTATTTTTTTCTCAAATGCAGAATTTGGCAAGCAAAGTAAATCTAATCTTGAGACTACCACTTTTGGCTTTCTGCTAACAAATGACTAAAACAGTAAGTAATTGTCCTTAGTTCCAATTCCCATTCTTGATTAGTCATTGACACAGAAAAGTATCAGGTCTGAATTTCAGAAGTATTATTTCCCTCATCTTAACATACTAATAAAACTGGTTATTTCACACAGGTTTAAGTTTTCAGCAGGATCTTAAAATTTTGCACTTATTTTCATGTTGAAGGTTATTTTTTGTCAAAAATATTCCTAAGAAAATAATATGGGTTGAAAGGAATTGTTAGCTCCTAGGGATTTAAGGGCATACAGAGAGAGGAAACCTCACTTCTTATTTTACATACTTCTGTATTTTTATAATGGTTGTATAAACTTTTTGTGATTAAAAATAAATTAGAAAGTGGACATAACACAAAATGGGGTGAACACTCAGAAACTGATTCTTCTCATTTAAAGCACAATGGGTGCAATCTTGAGGATCCAGTATGAATTTATAGTTAAACAATAGATAGCATGGAAGAAATGGTCAAGTATAGTGTGTACAACCAGTTAATAAAATTCCCACCAGAATAACCGAGTGGTTGGCTACATTTATTACATTTTCTCAATGTTAGAACGCACATACATATTTTATGAGCTTATATTTAAATGATTAAATAGTTATGGGAAAATGGGAACATATTCAGAATATTCTGTGTCTAGAATGTTAATTGTATGTCCATTTTCCATCATCTGAAGATGGAACATGAGGTCATTGTATCTAAATATGTAATATGGTCACTGCTCATTCATAATATAGAATGGGTCTATAGGAATATAATGTTGGTGATTCTTTGTAAATTACATGATCTAAATTTGGTACAATTAAAAACATTTTAATTTGTACTGTAAAACAAAACAGATTATCCACAATATAATTATTATTCTTTAGAGAAGAAAAAAACTAAAGTGGTGCGAATCCTGCATTTTCCTTAGCCTCTCAGAACCTGCTCCTCCGTCTATGGCAGAACTAGTTTAAAAGTTAAAGTTGGAGGTTGAGATCCAGGAAGGTGGAAGATGTGGTTAGAAGTTGTCTCCCTCCCACTTGGCTCCATGCCTGTCTCTCAAACAAAAGCTGCCTCTCTAAAACTGCTCTACAGATAATTAAACATTCATTGAGTAGCTACAGCATGGACTGCACTGTACTGGATTGTCAGGAATTCATATGCAAATAGTCTATGAACTAACTCTTCTTCAAAATATTGTCTTAAAGGTGAATTTATTTATTAGAGAGAGAAATTCATATGCAAATAGTCTATGAACTAACTCTTCTTCAAAATATTGTCTTAAAGGTGAATTTATTTATTAGAGAGAGAGAAATAGAGAATGAGCAGAGAAAGCAGCAGAATGAGAGGGAGAAGCAGACTCCCCGCTGAACAGGGAGCCAGATATGGTGCTGGATCCCAGGACCCTGGGACCATGAACTGAGCCAAAGGCAGACAGTTAACTGACTGAGCCACCCAGGCACCCTGCTTTATTCTTTTTAAAAGGCATTTTAAAGTACAATATTTATGCATATAACACAATAGAGAAAAATTCATACTTCCTAGGAAAACAGCTTGATTCATTTGTAAAAAGTAAAGGCTCCAGAGAAACCACCCACAACAAAAATAAATGCTATTAGCATTATCTACCCAAAGATAACCACTGTATTGATTTCTATCTCTTTAGATTAGTCTTGCTTTGAGTTTTATGTGATTGGAATTGTATAGCATATACCTTTGGTTTCTAGCTTCTTTTGCTAAAAATTGTGAGGTTTATCTCTATTCCTTCATGTAATGATAGTTCATTCATTTTGTTGGTATATAGTATTCCATTATAACATAATTTATCCATTTAGTGTTGATATGTAAATCCTTTTTTGGTCTATGAATGAATGATGAATGATGCTTCCATGTAAATTTTTATAACTCTTTTGATATATATATATGAATATATATATATATATATATATATATTCCTATTGGGAGTATACTTAGGAATGGAATTGTTGGGTTGGAGTATTTGTCTCTTAGCTTTAAAGAAACTGTTAAATTGGTTTTACCCATTAACAGTTCTGTCAGCAGTGTATAAGAATTCCAGTTCTGAAGTTTCACTGATACCTAGCACTAGCATCGTTAATTGAACAAAGAAAATAATTACATGTCAGCTTGATGGGCTACCATTAAGCTGGTTTTAATTTTAATATTTTGATTATTAATGATGTGGAGCACTTATCCATGTGTTTTCATTGGCCGTTTGAATACCCACTTTCATAAGTGCCAGTCCAAGTCATTTGCCCCTTGAAGGTGGGGGTAAGGTGACTCTGTAGTGTGTTTATTGAGTTGAGGAATTTTTTTTATATATTCAGGACCTTTATTAAATATATATATTACAATTTCTTCTACTCTGGTTTGTCTTTACTCCCATAAGGTGTCCTTGAATGAAAAGTAGTTTTTGATTTTGAGGATTTTTGAGGAAGTCTAATAACTCATCTTTCCTCTTAATTAAAGTTTTCTATCCTATTTGCTCTCTATAAAGTAATGAAGTTATTCTATTTAAGCTTTTGGAGGCTTTATTCTTTTACATTTCACATTAGTGGACTCACTACAATCCATCTGGAATTTGTGTGTATGTGAGGTGTGAGTTAGGAGTCAAGATCTTTTTTTCCATTTAATATCAAAAGCTTCATTTATTGAAAAGTCTATCCTTCCCTTGTGGAACTATATAAGCACATTTGCCATATATCATTTAACAACATATATATCAGTCTGTTTCGGGACTCCCTTCAGTTACATAGATCTAGTTGCTTATCTTGGAACCAATTCGTGTTGTCTTCATTTCTGAGTTTGGATTTTTTTTTTTTTTTTTTTTTTGAGAGACAGAGAGAGCGAGCGAGCTGGGGGTGGAGACAGAGGGAGAGAGAGAATCTTGAGTAGGCTCCTCACTCAGCATGTAATCTCATGTGGGGCTTGATCTCAAGACCTGAGATCATGACCTGAGCTGAAATCAAGAGTCAGAAGCTTAATAGAGCCACCCAGGTGCCCCAGAGTACATTTTTTAAAAAGATTTTATTTATTTATTCATTAGAGACCCACAGAGAGAGGCAGAGACATAAGCAGAGAGAGGAGCAGGCTCTTCACAGGGAGCCCAATGTGGGACTCAATCCTGGACCCCGGGATCATGACTTGAACCAAAGGCCTGAACCACCAAGCCACCCATATGCTCCTAGAGTAGGTCTTAATATCTGGTCTTAATATGTGTCTTCATATTCAGTATCTTGTTTTTCTTAGCTTTGCAGCCTTTAGATTTACATATAGGTTTTAAACTCACCTTGTCAATTTTCACTAAAATAATTTGCTGAAAACTTGAACAAAATTTTATGTACTCGATAGATTTTGTCTATAGAATATTGACTGTAAAACATGTCTGTAGATTATTTTGCACTTTCTAAATATGCAGTTATATTAACTATAGATAATGATCATTTCATATCTTCCTTTTTATCACTATATATATTATTTCCCGATCCTATTTCACTAGCTAGGGCTTTCAGGTTACAGCTGAAGAAAAGTTGTTCAGTCAGTCTCCTTGCCTTGTGCCCATGTAGTAGGAGAAGGCTTTCACTCATTTGTCATTTAATATGAGGTCTGCTACATACTATAGAATTCAATAGATTATGAGCATTTTCTTCTACTCCTAAATTGCTTGGACTTTTTATCATGAATGGGTACTGAATTTTATCAAATGGTTTTTCTGCATCTATTGGGTTATTTATATTTTTTCTCTATGTTAATGGATTGAATCAGATTAATGACATTTTTAATATACAACCAACCTTAGATTTTTGGAATAAATTCCATTTTACTATTTTAAAATATTTTACTTAAGGGCAGCCCCAGTGGCCCAGCAGTTTAGTGCTGCCTTCAGCCCAGCGCGTGATCCTGGAGACCCGGTATGGAGTCCCTCATCGGGCTCCCTTCATGGAGCCTGCTCTCCCTCTGCCTGTGTCTCTGCCTCTCTCTCTCCTCTCTCTCTCTCTCTCTCTCAAGAATAAATAAATAAAATGTTTAAGAAAATAAATATTTTACTTAATATGTTAATATTTTTGTTCGTAATTTGCATTGGTGCTCATGACAGTTACTGACCTAAAATTGTCCATTCTTTTAAATATCTTCTCAGGAATTGATATTGAGGTTATGCCTACTTATAAGAATTAGTTGGGAAGTGTTTCCTCTTTTTCTATTAATTGAAAAAGTTTTGTTTGTATTTTGTTATTCATTCTCTTATGTTCTCTGGAAAAAATGGTTGGAACAGTATTATATCTTCAGTACATGTTTGCAAGAATTCACCTGGGAATTCTAGGTGAGATTTCTCTATGATAAATTCTCAGTGAATTTCTTTCCTGATATCAGTGATTTGTATTTATATCTAAGGCCCATTTTACTTACATGCCCTAAAATTCTTCATCTGATATTTTCATTATTATTCAGCCCAAAATATTTTATAAAATGAATTGGGTTTGCTTCTTTGATGCACATATAACTTATAATTGTATTGCTTAATTTCTAAATATTTGAGCGGTTTTTTAAAGATTATTTATTTATTTATTTATTCATGAGAAACACACACAGAGAGAGGCAGAGACATAGGCAGAGGGAGAAGTAGGCTCCCTGCAGGAGCCTGATGCAGGATTCCATCTAGATTCTGGAACTCTGGGATCACTCCCAGATCCAAAGGCAGAGGCTCAACTGTGGAACCACCCAGACATCCCATATTTGAGTGTTTTATGATTAAATCCTTAGATTATTATTTATAGTTTAACTCCTCTGTAGTCAAAGAAGGTATTTGCGGGGTTTTTAATCTCTTGGTACATGTGATTTGCCTTATAATCTAGGATGTCAAGTTTGGTTATTGTTTCTACCTTAAAAAGATAAATATATATATATATATTCCTTTTAATGCTCTTTATTGCATTTTCTGAACATCTGTGACCCAATCTCTGATTCAGTATTTCTTTCAAGTATATATATTAGTTGGTAATATATTATTTCAGCTTTTGGGTTTTTTTTTCCTCAAATATCTTTATTTCCCTTTAATTTGGGACTTTTTCACTGGATTTAAAGTTCTAGTAGGCAAGGTTTATTTGTTTTGTTTTGCATGTTTTCTTTCAGCACCTTGAAGTGTCATTTCATTATTTTCTGGCTTCCATTTCTGGCTCATCATTTCTGATAAGAAGCCAGTTGACAATCTTTTGATCATTGGAAGATAATGTGTGGGGGTGTGTGTGTGTATCTGTCTTTGCCTCTAAGATTTCTCTTAGATATTGATGTCCAGCAGATTGCTATATGTGTCTAATTGGTGTGTTAGTTTTGTATTCCTGCCTTTGATTGCAGAGCTTCATGGATATGTGACTTCATGATTTTGTCAGTCCTGAAAAGTTCTTTCTCATTCTCTCCCTTTTTTCTCTCATTCTGGGTCTCCAATTATATGTGCATTGTAATTTTTCATCTAATCTCACATATCTTTTATGCTTTTTTGTACATTTTTTCTTTTTTTCTCTGGCATTATCCTGTATTATTTCACCTGACCTATCTTTCTGTTTACTAAGTCTCTCTTCTGCTCAATCTAATCTCCTGTTATCTATTTAGTACTTCATTTTAGATACTGTTTTCTCAAAAGTCTAAAATTTCTCTTTATACTTTTTAAAGATTTTCTATTTTGGTACTTATTTTTTAAACATGTTAATCATAGCTATTTTAAAGCCATACCTGATAACTTCAAATATCTGAATTATAAGTTATTTTATTTCTTTTTTTTTTCCCTGGGTTTTGAGTTACTTCATCCTCTTACAATGAATGGGTTGTATTCATTTTTTTTTCACAATGGCAACCAATGTCAATAAAAATCTTGAAACAGGTCTTCTTGTGCCCATGAATAATAATTTAGAATAAGTATAGTAGAATTGCAAGATAAAAATATCACACACATTACAGCTTTTTTAGAAACTGACCGATTATTTTGCATAGAGATTATACCAATTTACACTCCCATCAAGCATATAATTATTCCCATTCTTTCCATAATCTCAGCAATATTTGCTTTTGTCAGACTTTTAAATTTTCTAATCTAATGTGACATATTTTTATTATGATTTCCCCCATTTCTGACACATTCTTATGTATATTATGTTAATTATATACATTATGCTTCTAAATATTGTGTTTATTATTAATAATTATTATGTTTCTAAATATTGTGTTTCTTGTCTCAAAACTGTACACATATATTCACTTTGGCTAACATGTAACATAATGGATAAAAACACTAAAGCAATCATTAAATATTTTTATGTTGTTTGTGATTGTATAGATTTCAGTAAATTTGCTCCTTTTGTTTTTATTATGAATTTTATTTTCCCCCAATTCAGTAAGATGAATCAATGGTGCAAAATTGGTTTATTGGAAGACAAAGTAGCACCAAGAATGAAAATGAAAATACTATTCAAAGCTAATTCTGAAAATACAAATACAGAACAGATACATACTATAAATTTAGAATATGACTTGGTATATTATGGAGCAAATAAATGCGAAATGTAAGGACTTGCAAAAAGAAAAAAGAGTACTAATTGGAATCATGACCTCTAAACAGTGGTTCCTGTAGGGTTGTTCCATTTTCCCCTTTCCTCCATTGCCTTGTCTGATAACATATGGCATCAGGATTTTTGAACAGTGATGCAAATAGATAAATTGTCAAGAATTTGACTTTTTTTTCCCTAATATTCTTTATTTGACATTCCCTTTCCTTAACAGATTCTAAGGTGGTGATACTATGGAAGTACTTGCCATTATCAATATTTTGTAGATACGATTACCACTAACATTATGAAGCAAAGAGTAAGCATTTTTTTTAATTTTTATTTATTTATGATAGTCACAGAGAGAGAGAGAGAGAGAGAGAGAGGCAGAGACACAGGCAGAGGGAGAAGCAGGTTCCATGCACCGGGAGCCCGACGTGGGATTCGATCCCGGGTCTCCAGGCCCGTGTCCTGGGCCAAAGGCAGGGGGCCAAACCACTGCGCCACCCAGGGATCCCCTAAGCAATGGTTTTAAATCCACTCTTTGTCTTCTTAAGTAATTATGCCTCATGCATTATCTTGTCTAATCTACAAAATGATTAAACTATTTTGATGCAAGTAAAAAGAAAACTACTTCACATATTTCTTCCATATGCACCTTTCCAAGGTTACATATATAGAAAGCAATTGCCTTAATATGAAGCTATTTCATCTGAATGTATTCCAAGGACTCTAACTGGATATGAAGTAAAAAAAAAAAAAAAAAGGGATTCAATATTATTTTAAATGTGAGATTATTTTAAATTATTTACCTTATATTGAGCAGTCTTTAAATACCCGTGACAAATACACAGTCATCTTCCCCTCCTGAGCCAATGCTGAGTAATGTCTAAAGATTTTTCAGAAGCATGTTGTGTTTACATGCTGAAATCTACTTCTTATTTTCATGTTCCCTGATTTCACTCGATGTGTTCGTTGGCCTTCTTTTCAAGTGTATTTGTTTGTGTTGGGCAAGAAGCCAGTGGTATTAGTGCATGGAAACCAGGTAGCTGTCAGAAAGACTGTGGCAGCATGTCTAATTTTGCTATATTAAACCTGTCACAAAGCTTTAAGTAAGAGATTATAGGAAGTATGCATAGAGCACACAGTTTATAACTTCATAAACTTGTAGTGTTAGAAACAAGCTAAAACCTCTCTCTTTTATCTTCTTTTCCATTTGGTTTCACCAATCTCTTTAAACCACTACTAGAAGAATGGGTGAAACTATAAAAATTTTTCACGACCACAAGAAAGCTCATTCCCAAGTAATAGCCATACCAACAGTTAGTCAGAAATACTTGAGAAGCTAACAAGGATTTTCATTTCAATCCACACAAAGATCTATTTCATATGCCATGAGAGTATAATGATTTCTAATAATTGCTGATGCCCAAATATATTTTTAATTTCCTAGAAATCATATTCTTTGTATACCTAGCAGTTTTTGTTGCAGAAACCAGAGGACATCCCAGTAGTTTTTTTGTTTGGTTGGTTTTTTTTTAACAGAAACACTTGATCTTATAAGGAGTACTTGCTAATTTTTTTCTAAATGAGCATAGGTGGATTTAAGTGTTATGGTGTCTAGAGTTTGTGCCCCTGGGATGATACTACTGAAAAAAAAACAAAACAGAAAAATAATTTACTAGTTCAAAATTAATTACAAGAGTGAATATGTAATTAGAGTGTTAAAGAAATCACAAGTTACAATGGATGAAAAGCTAGAAACACCACAATAACATAATATTTTTTGAAGTAGCTATCTCACATATCGGTGGTCATGTACTTTGGTACTTACTGCGTGACAGGCTCTATGCCATGAACTTGGAATGGCTAAGGCTCAACTTGTTTCTTCCAATCTTTTCAGAGGTTCTTTTTACCCTTGAAAAACTAGCACATAATAGGCTCAAAGAAATATTTATAAAATGAAAGTGGTCTAAGAAATGAATTAAAATTTTTAAAAGTTGACTCTTCTGTCCTCCTATCTTATAAATTTATAGGTTCATCCAGATCACAGAGAATTATTAAAACAACCAAAGCATTGTGAATTGGATTAATACATGACATTTTGTATGACATGAGGAAGAATTTTTCTGCACTGGGAAGACAAAAGCTCATGACGACATATTATTGAAGCCATTTAAGGTCATTTACCCTCTGAAGAAAAAAATGATTCAAAAAGGAAAATGATTGTGTGACCCCCTTTCCAATAATGTGTTTGCTTTTTAAATATATGAGTGAGGCCAGAGCCTCCATCCTCCACATAAGAACCCTAAAAACAAATGTCAGATATAGCAATGAGGAGCCATGATATAGGCTTTATCCAGACGCAGATATTGAAACAGAATGTTCGGGTGTGGAAAAGTAAATTAAAGGGTGGTCAGGTCAGTTGGAATGCAAGTAGGAGAAATTCACTGTAGGCTGCCTGAAGGGTGAGAGGGAGAAGATCAAAGACAGAAATGGACCAAGGTCAGGTTTAGTAAAAACAAAAGAGACAAAGGAAGAAAGTGAGGCCTAGAAAGGGATGTATAACCATAGAATCCTAAAAGCAGAGAGGTCTATGCTGGCAGATATGCATCTTTTAGCAAGCTAACATCTCTGGAATAGTTCTTACTGGATTGAAGTCAGGAAAGTTCACTTCTAGAATTGTAGATGTTGCACGGCCTTTAGTTCAGCAACATTTGTAAGCAAGCCCTCTTCTTTGGGGTAGCTCAAGAATCTTCCAGAAGTCCAAAATGATGTGAAAATTTCCAGTATTTTAGTCCATTACTGTTTAAGTCATTTAAGTCATTCTGCTTCCTCTCCCTTCCAAGCTAAAGCAGAAGACTCTCTCAATGTTCCCTTCCTTTCCAGGGTGATTACCTGCTCCAAACTGCCCACCGCAAGGGTTCCTCAGATGCAGGAACTTCAGTATTAAAATTAGGACAGTCTAGTCAAACCAAGAGGAGCTGAAAACCCTAATTGTGGGCCACATAATTTTGCAACTTGGCTCTATTTTCTCAACAGAGTGGTAGTAGGGGCCAACTCATGCTCTCAACACTAGACTTCCAATCCAGTATACTTTTCATTACATTTGTCCTTAGAAGATATTAATTTAATAAATGTACTGAAATTTATTTTCCCATTTATATTTGCAGTGTATATACAAAGTCCTAGGCTGATAACAAAAATATATTATTTTATGAAAGAAAGATTTGGGATGCTAATATTGGGATTTTTGTTTTTATTTCACAATTTATTCTGTGTGTGTGTGTGTTTAAATTATAGTGGTCTGAATGGGGCAGGATGAAATTTATTAGTAGATACTCAGACACCATAGAACAAAAATTCTCATTCTGATAACTAGTCAATTTTCTTGGAGTGGCACTGCCATGGAAATTGAGTCATTGAGCTACTGAGAAAAAACATTTTCTGAGCTCTAAAGCAAAGTAGATCTTATGAAACCCATAAATTAACATTTGGAATAAGATTAATGCATCATAATCTCACTCCATTTTACAGATTCAATCCACTATTTCACGTACAAACTGAAATAACGAAGAGTGTCAAAAAGCCCATCTCACCTTAGAAATGCTAAGTTGATGGTGTTGTTTATTTTATGCCAGCATTTTTAACTCTATGTTTGTGATGCAGGGTGGGAGAATTGGAAGATGTATGGGTGTCAACTTGGCCTTCTTAAGGGGTAAGAAGCAAATTATGTATTTTGAATCTACTTAGATATGTGTAAATGATGGGGCTCAGCATTTTGGGTAGCTTAGCATTTCAAATGTGAACACTTTGTGTTGAGATTTCATTGAGTAGTTCTCTTATATTTTTTTGTCAATCATGTTTAGCATTAGGGATAAAAATACAACCCTGCACAGTAAGAACTGCTGAAGTATATCTGAGAGAATTTGAGTTGTGAAGTCATCATGAAATATTGACTGGGATAATCCATAACCCAGTAAATGATGTAAAAGCTATGGGGATTAAGGCACATATTCATCATCGTGTTGACTCCCAGGTCCTTCTCATGATATATAGGGAGGAGAACTGAGATGGACAATGGAGAACCTGAATGCTAGTCTGTTCATATGATTGAGAGTTTACTCCATTTGAGACATTGTACTAAATGCCCAAATCTTAATTTTATTTAATTCCCAGAACAACTCTATCAAATGGTATTTCCCCACTTACAAAGGAGGACATGGAGGGTTCAAGAGTTTAAACCCACAGTGGTCAAGCCAGGATTCCATCTCAGGTCATACAATCCAGTAATCTTTCTCTGTAAACGAATCCCTTACTACATAGTGTGGGGCTACATGTTTGCTAGCCTATTCATCTCATGCTATGTGAACATGAGATTTGCTAACCCTACAAGTTTGACAGAGATCATTTTAAGTGATCTACACATTTATCAGAAACTTTAAAAGGCATTACAGTGAGCAGTTTGGAAAACAATATAGGTTTTATCAAGATGAGTGAAAAAGCAGGATACAGAAGTATATTTATAACATGATTAAAATTTAGTGAAATAACATATTTATGTGAATGGAAACCAGACATGTAAAACACCAAAATGGGAACACTATTTCTTTAGAGTGGTAGAATTATGAATGCTTCATCTGGATTTTCTATAATGTGATATCATTTTAATGATGAAAAAATTAATCAATTTTCAAAATCTAAAAAAATCGAGGAACACATTAGAAACATAAAATGTAATTATTATTATAAACAAAGTCCTATTAGAAATTAAACCTATAATAGAGTCTTCAATTTCTGAAATTATGTCTATTTCAAGTGCCAGGTGAACTATAGAATTATCTGTTTTAGTCCACAGGTTTTTAAAAAAAAAAACATTATCATTAGTCCCTTTCAGCCTTACCAGTGACGAATATTTAATTTGGGTTGTTAACCATTCACACATGAAGAAATAGGCCCTCTATAAAGATTAATGATTGACCAACTGATCATACAACACATTTATCTTTTTTTCTAAAATATGCATAGACCACCTGTTTTCTTAGAACACTGCTCAGAGCCCAAAGCAGTTATTGTATCTGTGTGAGATCATTATTTTCTCTGAGAAAAATTTTTATTCAAGTGCATGTGTTTACTATTTCATCTTTTCTCCCTCTCCTAACCTGGGAATCATAGAAGACTCTTTGTTAATATCTATAATCTAGCATGATTCATATTTCAAAGGAAGAATCACCTGGCACTTTGTTAACTATGACTTATTATTAGGCTAATGTGATTCTCTAATAACAGGTTTGCCACAAAAATAAGACCTTGGTGAAATGTTTTAAATTTTAAGCAGGTCCGTTAAACTATATTAACAGTGTGATTATCACACATTCGAAGTAGATAGGGTGGGCAACAAAGAGAAGGTAAGATTATAGAAAACAGACTTTTAAAAACCTTACCCATTGTTGTCATCTTTCAATAATATAATTAACAATAACTAACCTTCTAGGATGAGAATGATTATCCTTATTTAAGGATGAGGAAATTGATGCCCAAACAACTCAGCTTTGATGTAAAGTACCTTACCTGTAGCTCAATGCTGCCTCTAAAGCATTGGGAAGCTGGTGAAATTATGTTGCCATCAATCAAAACATTGCTCTGATTTGAATTGCTCTCATACGACTTTAGGAAGAACATAAAAAATTAGATTCTGAAAAAAAAATTAGATTCTGTTCGTATATAGGAAGACCCACTTCTCTGTTTTAGCCAGCTTTCTCAAACCTTTGACTATTTTCCAAAAATTGAGTCTACCTATGAAGAATAAAGATCCCTTCTCAGTGGCTAAAGAAGCTACTCTGAAGTCCAATCCAAAAGATAATGCTAAATATGTTGAACACTGCTAATAATGTTAAAGTAGATGTATAGTCTGGAAAGATAGATGCTGATGGCAATAAACTCACTTGGAAGTTTATGTTTGATTTGTGGAGTGGGTAAATGGTTGGCATAAATGCTTGTAAAGGCTTCAGAAACTTGAAGCTTTGGTGATGAACCCCTTGGAATATAGAGATATTAAGATTTGTGACAAAGGATATACTGAGATCAGTTCTTATTTGAAGTCCTATAAGAGGGGATCCCTGGGTAGCTCAGCAGTTTGGTGCCTGCCTTCGGCCCAGGGTGTGATCCTGGAGTCCCGGGATCAAGTCCCATATCAGGCTCCCTTCATGAAGCCTCCTTCTCCTGTGTCTGTGTCTCTGCCTCTCTCTCTGTGTGTCTCTCATGAATAAATAAATAAAATCTTTTAAAAAAATGAAATCCTATAAGACATAAGTTAAATATTTGATTTATATTTAAATTAAACATGCAGTTCAGTAATATTGCTGTTAATATTCATTCCATGGATCACCCCACCATGGGTCCATGATCTGTACTATTGTCCTCTCCACATTTCTCTATTTGTCTCCAAAGATTTTTATGAGATACCTAGGAAAAACTGACTCAAGATCCTGATGAATATTTCTGGTACATCCCTGTGTAAAAATTAGTTTATGCATCAAATAATACAAATGTTTAGGAAAGGAAACAAACACTACTAACGGAGTTGTTCTGAATGAAGTTTTGAAGAACTTAGGGCTTACATTGCACTTGGGAGGATTTGAAGAACTAGGAAATTTACGGATTACTGATAAGAGTTAACACACGTAACTGCAGTCTACCCACAGTACCATGTATATAATAAAACTGCGTGTGAATTTACAGAGATTTGTCTTTAATTTCTTCAATATTTATGCTATCCTCAAGCTTTTGAACAAAAAAGTAAAACTGAGATCTATCTGGCACAGTCTTCAGGGCCCAACTTAATTCTCAATTTCTTAATAAGTGTTTCTCCAATTAAAGCCATCAATTGGCTTTGGTGACAATCAGCCACCCTGATTGTCTTTCCTTCTCTAAATGCCTATTATAACATCCTTTGAAGCTCTCATTTTGGCCTTTTATCAAACATCATCTTTAGAATGTCACTAGATCTATTATGTTTTCCATTTCCTCAAGATAGATTGTAAGTTTCCAGAGAAAGATGGCCATATTACATACTTTTGGATTCCCTGCACAGCAGCTATCACAAGACTGGACTCTTAATATATACTGCCTGAAGAAATTAGAACAGCCAGTATGGGGACTTTTTTTTTTTATTTTATTTTATTTACTGTACAAGGGTTCTCGAATGCCTACATAAATATAGGTGTGTGGATATGTGTGTGTGTGTGTGTGTGTGCATGCCTGTTGAAATTTATAGTTTCTCAGTGTGACCTTTAAGCAACAATTTAAATGCAGAAAACAAATATAAAAGCTTGATTTACACAACATGTGTAACAAATTATACACCATCAGCTTTACATATGCAATATTAAGTGTCAGATTCATTCCAACATCACTGTATTCATTTACACTTCTGGTGTAAGTTCGCATTTTTGTGCTTTATTATGTGTATCCTATCCCTGTAATAAGTTATCAAGGTATTAGGAACAAAAGTTAGTTGTCAATATACAGATATAATTTCAAAACCTGCAACAAGGAGTTTTCTACTTTCAGAGTGTGCTGAAAGCATTCCACTAGCTGCTGTGATCATGAGTATTAAATAGAAAAGGGCTTCTGCTTCCTGCACCAGTGACAAAGTCAACCTGGAATCCACCCACGCTCTGTTTTCTGAGATAGAATTCTCTTGATTTATCAGTTTGTTTATTCTCAGCCCATCTATGTAATGGTCTTTCTCAAAAATACCTGCTGCAGGTCAGCATTCCCCCCTTCTCCTTGGATTACACCTGCAGTTCTTTAGTGTCAGCAGGGGGAATGCTGCTGAGAATTATTCTTCAGAATTAACTCGGGAAGTGATGCTTTCCCACAGCTGGAAGGCAGACATCATGGCCTGTGAAAGTGGAGAATTTCTTGACTTGCATGTTAAGGGAGCTGGTTCTATTTCTGGCTTTACCATGAATTAGCGTATGGCCTTGGATAAGTCACTTTCCCTGTTTTAACTCAATTTTCCATAAAGTGAAAAGGTTAGATGGCGTTACCTTTGAGATCCCTTAGTGGTCTAAAACCCTATAAAGCTGGTTCACAGGTGAAATTGCTTCTTAAGGAAACCCAGACAGGCTCTAATAACAAAATAGTCAATATGCATGAAAAATCAGTATTGCTTTTTCTTTTTGAGTGGCATAAGACCTGCACCACCCCCTTTGTTTTTCACGTCTTTTTGAAAATGGTGAAGCCTGAGAGCTTGCAGGAAAGAAAGAGTTTATGGTTTTCCCTCAACAATAATAAAAAGCAAACAGGGGATCCCTGGGTGGCTCAACAGTTTGGTGCCTGCCTTCGGCCCAGGGTGTGATCCTGGAGACCCGGGATCGAGTCCCACATTGAGTTCCCTGCAGGGGGCCTGTTTCTCCCTCTGCCTGTGTCTCTGCGTCTCTCTGTGTCTCTCATGAATGAATAAATAAAATCTTAAAAAAAAAAAGCAAACAAACAAAATATCTGAAGCTACTCAGAACATGGCTGTCTACCACTCTAGAATTAATTACCAGGTATATTGGAGAGAATGTAAATCCTCAATTCAGGTATCTATATGTAAGGATGATGATTTAATCTTTGCTGTTGTTACCAAAAATTACAAATAAGTATTTAAATGGTCCGAAGTTGTTGGACTAGGGGATGTCTTCAAAACTTCTCCTGAATACAACTGTAAAATGAATTTTTGTATTTAAAAAAAGGGTGCTTATCATTAGGCCACATGTCACAGTTTGTCACAGTTTGATTCAGTTTTGCACCTGGGAAAGGCAAATGGACTGCATCCAAGCTGTCATGCAAAATGCCATGTTGTGTCCTCAGAGAGGATGCTGCTATCTGACACACTGGAAATTTCTCCTGTAAGAGAAAGATTGGATTGGATTGCAGTGTGATTCAGGGTTTTTGGTTTGGTTACTACTCGATTCATCTCCCCATCTGTCATAAACATCTCCACTTCATCGGTTTGGTTAGTTGCATGATGAGTAAGAAGAAAAAAAACCCATCAGAATAATTTCAACTGCTGGGAAAACCGGAGCAACGCTGGCTGTTAAAAGCTGTTAATTGCCGTTTACAAAAGAGAAATCCCTTATCTTTGAAAGTTCACTTGCTTGAGTGACTCATTCTTCCTGGGAGGGATTAATGCTTAATTAGAAAAAGATGCTAAACAATCTGATGTGCTTCCTGTATGAAAACCTTACCTTAGTTTTAAAGATTCTTAACAAGGTAACATGCTAATTATTTAATGAATGATTTGTGCTGAGAACTAGAGATATGTGTTAAAATAGCGGTGCTTATCGAGTTTGGCAGAGCTCCCAGAAATCAGTGCACTGACTGTTCTAGGTTTTGGTGCCAAGCCTGTTTTTTGTTGTGGTTGGTGCTTGGTTTTGTTTTCCTACCTTTGGGTGTAAACATGTTTGTCAAAGTACACCGTTGGGAGGGGAACACACAAGACCAGGGTGGTCAAGAAGGTGAGGGCAGAAGAGGAAGAGCAAAGAGGGGCAAAGGCAGCCCCTTCTGGAGTGTGACTGCATCCTACTTACAAATACCTGGGAAGAGCTGTGCTCCAACCTCGCTGTGCAGTCCAGGGAAGTTAGTAAGGGTAGCAGGTACCTTCAGAGGAAGGTAAGGAGGCATTGCAAGCCTAACTTCACACTTCGCTTGTCTGTCAGGGGGCTTTCTCCTTCACAACAATACCCCAATGTTTTGGTAGGCAGACTCCAGTTCACTTAGTAAGTGAGAGGCATGGGTGGAATGCCAGGTATGTCTACAGAGCAAAGCAGTGCAGGCAGGCTGACGCCAGGAGAGAATAGGCAGGTACCTATTGAGTTACAGGATTTCTACAAATCTAATCCGCATGTAATGTGAGACTTATTACAGAGCCAGCCTCTGCTAGGGCTGTGAAGTCTGAGGATATGAACAGTCTCTGAAGCAATGATCCCAGTTAACCCATTGAAACCCAGCTTCACTTGACCAAAACCAAACAGCCTCTTATCCTTGTAATGCTGTTTAAGGGTGATAGTGGTCACGGAGTTGCTCACTAATCATATAAAAAAAAAATACTCAGAGTAAGGTATTATTGAACTGAAACGGAGATACTTAATAGGCCTGCAAACGGTGAACACACAATTACAGCCACAGCAACTAGGGCTATTTTAAGATGCTCTCTATTTAATATGTCTGACACTGGATAGTCTATACATTACTAATGATGGGTATCTATAATTTATGGTACATTTTTTTTCTTGTGATAAATTTGTGATGAAAATTTTAAATAGCAAAATTATTTATCAGTACTTAAGAAGCATCTACTTAAGGGAAACATTTTTTTTCCTAGGTCATCTTCATTAATTATCATAATAAATTGATGATGACTTTATTAAGGGAAGGAAATCAGAATTGCTAATGCAAATAGGAAAGAGACCCAGGTACCAGAGTCTCAAATATTCATGATGTATGTCATATACTTTTCTTGATCATCAGTTAACAAACCTCCTTGGAAACTGGGAAAAAAAAAATGAAAGCGTTGTTTCTATACCTAATATATGATCATAAAAAATTCTCCAAATCAAGCTTGAAAGATTAAAAATGATCAGTTTTCCAGCCATCCCATAATTACACAAAGATAAGAAAATTAAGACAATAGATCTTACTTTATCAATGTAATTGAGGTAAAATCCAACCATAACCAAAAAAATTCACATTACAAACTATTCTTAAGGGGCATCTCTGTGGCTCAGCAGTTGAGCGGCTGCCCTTGGGTCAGGTCATGATCCCAGGGTACTGGGATCAAGTCCCACATCAGGCTCCTTGCAGGGAGCCTGCTTCTTCCTCTGCCTATGTTGCTGCCTCCCTCTCTCTTGATAAATAAACAAACAAACAAACAAAACAAAACAAAAAACCCAACTATTCTTAAGACTATTCACAAAGGTGCACCTGGGTGGCTCAGTCAGTTAAATGTCCAGTTCTTGATTTCAGCTCAGGTCGTGATCTCATGGGTTGTGAGATGGACCCCCAGGTGGGTCTCTGTGCTCAGCGGGGAGTCTGCTTGAGATTTCCTCTTTCCCTTGCCCTCTGCCTTACCCCATCATTCTCCCATGCCACACATGCTCTCTCTCAAATATATAAAATAAATCTTAAAAAAAGACAATTCACTAATAGATAATATTTAACTTCAGAAACATTATATGAAGGCATGGCTCCAAATTACCTTTATGTGGTTATTACTTGTTGATACTCTCGCCAGAGGTTCTTTATGTCCATTACCATATTCAGATGTCTGGAATACACCTGCAACATCAACTTTCTAGAGTTTTGTTTGTTAACACAAAATGCCAAGATCAAGGATTTTAAAAAATTCTGTGCACTGATATGAGAATTAACACTTGTTGAGCATCTTCTGTCATCTATGTATTCTAATAGGTACTTTGGGTATGTTAATTTATGTGTACATTTTTATGATTCCTATTTTTCAGATGAAGAAAATGAGACTCAGATCAAGTGAGAAACAGATGGAGAATTTAACTTAGGACTGGTCGATTCAGTGCACGTTTAGGGTGGAACTAAATGTGGGAGATAAGCTAGCACTCCCCAAGAGAGGAGGAAGGTCTAAGGATGAAATGAACATTAGTTTTGCTAACTGGAGGTCTGGGTTGACAAATGGCTCTGCTCCTTCCTTGTTTCTGAACTGACATAAATGAGTTTCTATGTGCCTAAATGTCCTCACCTTTGAGTAAGCATAGACAAGTTACATCATCATGCTTTTGTGAGGCCTGAAAAGGCAAGTGACCACAAGTGTATAGAAGATGTGTATTGGGTGTGTATAAGGTAGCTTAGCTCTGTCATATACACACAAGTCTATGTACATTAAACCATGTGTTTTCCCATATATGCACAGTGCATCACAAAAGTAATTCTCTATTTTGAAGGTGGTGGGAGAGAAAGTGATTAAAAAACAAACAAACAAAAAAAACCTTTCACCACCACCACTCCCCCACCCCCACTCCTGGCTGAACTGCACAGCTCAGACAAAATGCATTGAAGGAAGTTGACTCTGAACAATATTGAAAAGTTTGCTTTTAAGTTGATCTGTGACATTAAAGCCAACCCAATCCTAAATTTGTTCACTCCTCTGCACCGCTTATTTCTTTTAAGCTATTGCCAACATTATCCCTGTTTAACCTTTGTGGGAGATAAGCAGATGCTATTAAATTTTGGACTACTGAGTAGGCCTCTTGAAAACAGCAGTCAGGTTTTGAAAAAGCAGGTAGAGCAATATTCTAAGAAAAACACTGATTACAACATAAAAGACTGATTAAAACACTGAATAGAACATTTGCAGAAATAGCATCTTTTTGATGCTGCTGCTCCTAATCCCCAAGCTATTAATATCTTTAATATTTGGTAAAAATAAGAATTCTCTAATGAGAATGAATGGTTTTACAGAGTAGTGATATATTCTATGTTAATTCCTGCTTTGACTTTGGTTTCATTTATTTATTTATTTTTAAGATTGTATTTATTTATTCACGAGAGAACACACAGAGAGGGAGAGACATAGGCAGAGGAACAAGTAGGCTCCCTGTGGGGACCCTGATGTGGGACTCAATCTTGAGACTCTTGGGTCATGCCCTTAGCTGAAGGCAGACGCTTAACTGCTGAGCCACCCGAGTGTCCCTGACTTTGGTTTTAAAATGGCATGAAATATTTCTCCTTATTTTTGGCCAGATACATTTGAAAACCAAAATATTTCTATAATTAGGTATATTTCCATGTTTTATGGGTTACATTTAAAATTCCCAATGAAAATGTGGCTTAGAAGAGTTTATTTCTACAAAAAGTAAAGCAACATCAGTGCTTGTAAATTAAATTTTTAAAGAAATACTCTAAAAATTTAAAAGCAAACATTAAAACCCCTTAGTAAATAATATCTAAATCTGAATTGTTCAAAATTAAATTTCTTGGTGTATTTTTTAAATTTTATTTATTTATTCATGAGAGACACACACACACACACAGAGGCAGAGACACAGGCAGAGGGAGAAGCAGGCTCCATGCAGGGAGCCTGATGTGGGACTCGATCCCGGGTCTCCAGGATCACACCCTGGGCTGAAGGCGGTGCTAAACCACTGAGCCATAATGGCTGCCCTCTGGGTATATTTTTTGTGTGTATTTTAAAAATGTGTTTCTTACTGTTACTGGGTGGGCGTTTTATGAATAATAAGGTGGTGGGCAGTGTTGTTCAAATTTACCATATACTTGTTGATTTTTCGTCTACACATTCTATCAATTATTGAGAGAGCAGTATTGAAATCTATTGCTGTACTTGTGGATTTATCTATTTATTCTTTCAGTTTTATTAGTTTTTGTTACATATAGATTCTTTTTTTTATATATATAAGATTTTATTTATTTATTCATGAGGGACACGGAGAGATAGAGAGGCAGAGACACAGGCAGAGGGAGAAGCAGGCTCCATGCAAGAAGCTGGATGTGGGACTCGATCTTGGGACTCCACGATCACACCCTGGGCTGAAGGCAGATGCTTAACCACTGAGCCACCCAGGCGCCCCATGCCCTTTTCATTTTAAAATGGCCACCTTAATCCTGGAAATATTCATTGGTCTAAAATCTACTTTGTCATATACTGATATAGGTACTCTAGCTTTTCTTTTATTCGTATGGACATAAATATAATTTCTTTTACACCTTTTAATCTATTTGTTTCCTTATATTTTAAGTTTCCTTTTTATAGGCAATATACAGTTGGGTCTTTATTTTTGTATTTAATCTGACAATATCTTCCAATCAATTGTTTAAATCACTGAGAGTTAATGTGATAACTTATACAGTCAGGTTTATAAACATCATGTTCCTATTAATTTAATATATCCCATTCCTTCTTTATTTCTTCTCTCCTCTTTATCTGGCTCCCCTAGGCTGGGTATTTTGATGATGCCATTTTATCCTCTTTGTTGGTTTATCAGTCATGGCTCTTTGCTAGTTAATTCTGTTTGGTTGAATAGTGCATATCTAACTTACCTCAGGCTATATTCAGGTAATATTATCCCATGTCTTTTATCTTGTCCCAGCCTGTATGCTATTTCTGTCATACTTCGTATTTTTATCTGTATTATAAACTTCAACCTATATTTTTTTAATTAGACAGTCAATTATATTTTACAGTGATTTAAATAATAAAAAAAGAGTCATCTATTATACTTTTCTGGTAATCATTTCCAGGATTCTTCATTTATTTGTACAACTCCACAGAGGATTTCATCTAGTATTAATCATCTATATCTCATCTCATATCATTTTTCTTCTTGGAGGACTTCCTTGAACATTTCTTGCAGTACAGTTTTGCTAGGGATTAATTCTTTCAGCTTTTACGTACCTATTTTACCTTAGTATTTGAAAGATATTTTTGCTGAATATAGAATTCTAGATTGACAAATTTGTTTTTCAATATTTTAAAGATGCTCCACTCATTTTTATTGTTTCCAATGAGAAATCTACTCTCATCCTTTTTCTTCCTCTGTATATAATATATCTTTTTTTCCCCCCTCTGGCTGCTTTTCAGATGCTCTTTCACCATTTATGAGTGCTTTGATTATCGGTGTCCTTGGTGTAGTTTTTTTCTTGTTTCTTGTGCTTAGAGTTCATGGAGTATCTTTGATATATAGATTTAACCTTTTTCCTTATGTTTAGAATAGTTTTTGTCTTTATTATTATTATTTTTTAATTTCTCCTGCATCCCTGCCTTTTTTCTTCCAGGACTCCAAGCACATGCATATTAAGTGGCTTGAGTTATCTTCCAAGAGACTGGGGCTGTGTTAATTTTTAAAACTCATTCTCTTTTCTTCTTTGTTTCATTCTGAATGGTTTCTATTGTCATGTTCATTAACCTTCTCTTCTGCAATACTTAACTGTTGATCACACCCAGTTTATTTTTTTATATCATCCATTGTAGTTTTTACCTCAATAATTTGATTTAGGTATTTTTAAAAAAGATTTTATTTATTTATTCATGAGAGACACAGAAAGAGAGAGAGGCAGAGACACAGGCAGAGGAAGAAGCAGGCTCCATGCAGGGAATCCAATGTGGGACTTTTTCCCGGACCCCAGGATCATGCCCTGGGCTGAAGGCAGGCATTAAACTGTTGAGCCACCCAAGGATCCCTGATTTGGGTATTTTTAAATCTTCTATAATCTCCTGTTAACTCTTGAACATATGGGATGCAGTTAAAATAACTGTTTGAATGTTCTTGTCTGCTAGCATCCTAATGTCTCATTTTATAATTTTTTAGGTAAATGTGGCCTGGTGCTCATTTTAGGGCTAATTATCCTTCACTTCTAAGCAAGATCTTACTGAGTACTCTACCCAGTGCCCCTTGAATTATAAACTTTTCCCAGTTGTACGGTAGAAACAAGCATTCTCCAGGCCTGTGTGAACTGCTGGTGCTATACTCTTGAAACATTTTAGATGTTTCTTCACTGAGCTTCAAATAGTTTCTTCATATACATGTGCTGGTCAGTACTCTGCTAAATATTTAGGTAACCTCTCTAGATTTCTGAGTTTCTTTTTCTGTGTGGTGTTCTCCTCTGCAGTGCTGTGAGAGGAGTACTTGCACTGTGAACTCTTGCTCCCAGATCCTCTCCTCTGTTCCCTCAATTCAGGGAGAGCTCCACTCCAAGTGGTTTTCCCTTTCCTGTGGTGCAGCCTTGAATCTCTCAAGATAAAAAATTTGGATGGTCATAAGGTTCACCTCAATTTCTGTCTCTTAAGATTTCTATAAGTTTTTGTGTGGTGTCGAGTGTCTTGAGAACCATTGTTTTATTTCATGTGTTTTGTCTTTTTGTTATTGTTGTTTCATTCTGGAAGGTAAGTCTGGTCACTGTTTCTTCATCTTGGCCAAAAACAAGTAAAACTCAATTTCTAAACCAGAGATAATAATTTAGTAATTCTAAAAACTGGAAATATTTTTATCAATTACTAAATATAAATGTACAAAAAACAGGTAATGTTTATAATATTATACAACTAGTTTATTGATAATATTAAGAATTTATGTATTCTTATGCCTATATTCTAGAATTTATCTGTATATATTTTAGTCAAGGCACATGTAAAAAGAATCAAAAAAGTCATCTTTTTCCACTCCCACTTCTTAATTTTCACATAATGAAATTGAGAACCAAAGAGGTTATCGCATTGTGTGGAAACCAGAGGCTACTGTGAATCTGGGCAAAGAAACAGAACTAGTTTAACTAATGGTTTCTTCTAGTTCCTGATCTGCCCAGACTGAAAGCAGAACATGAAAGGTTAGCCATGCAAATTGGCCCACTATGCTGATCCTCCTTTAGTCACAGTTCAAAGCTAAAACAAAAACAAGGATCTTGCTGTTAAGAGAAAATCCTTGAGACCATTTTGCCTAGGGAATTAGAAAGTTAAAGTTAATGTAGATTTGCAAATAATAGATCAGTTAGCAATGGCATTATGCAAGATAATCAATAGCTCTCTAAGGAAAGGCCCATATTAACCACATGAAAATGTTAAGAAAAGACAGAAGTAGAACAAGTTAATAGGAAATTTTTGGACAATGCTCATGCTCCAAAACTAGTCCTTTAATTACCTTGCTATTCCTTCAGTTCTTTTTTCTAGAATACCACAAATATAAAACAATCTCAAAGAGGTACTGATTCATACAATGGATTAAATTGCTGATAGATAAACACTGATGTTATCCCACCTAAGGTATTTATGATCTAAAGGAATAACCTTGGTAATTCTAAGGCAGCATTTCTGAAAGTGTATGCCATAATCATTAATAAATGGTCATAAAATTCTTAATGATAAGACACAAACAGAGGGTCGCTGGAGGGAAGAAAGGTGAGAGGATAGGGTAACTGGGTGATAGACATTAATTGAGGAGAGTATGTGATGCAATGAGCACTGGGTATTCTCTAAGACTAATGAATCACTGATCTCTACCTCTGAAACCAATAATATGTTCTATGTTAATTAATTGAATTTAAATAAAATTTTAAAAATGGTCACGAATTAGGAACTTTCTGAGTTAAGTATTTGGCTTCTCAAAATTAGGCAACTTTCTTTATTGCGGCCTTTCAATCTTTAAGATGGACAAATATACATCTCTAAGAGAGCAAATTTCCCAAATTTGCCCATGGAACCATTATTTCAAGACTAGTATTCTATAAGGATGTGCTGGAAAAAGTTAACCTAAGAAATAAATCCTATGGTTACATTATCAGGTGTTATAGTAGTTTGGTGAGAAAGTATTCTTGAAGCCAAGAACTATTTTTTGAGATCTAAGAGAGTTAACAGCTTCAGTGTTTCCAAAGGTGACCTTATGCATTTTTCAAATGAATATGCTGAATTCTGTCTTTCTTGGAGGCTCTCATAGAAATCATGCTCAAACAAGAGAAATTAACAGAAAATTTCTACCCATGATACTTTCCAAGCAGGAACCATTACCCCTTAATTACAGAACACTGAAATTATATTTTGGGGAACAAAGAGGAAAAACCTTAGATGGGTGGCATAAGGAGGAGGAATTAGGGGTTCATTTTCATTTCCTTCCAAACTAATTGCCTAAAGAGCTTTTTATTTCATCAGGAAGTACACTAACAAATGGCCTCCTTGACTTTTGCTAATCACTTTATTAATGCTTTAGCCAGATTTTAAAATATGCAGTAGTATTAATATCTGAGGAGAAAAACCTTTATTGTGCATAAATTACGAATTTACTATCTCAATTGCAGTTGAGTTTTAATGTTTCCTTTCCAGAAAAGCCCTAGTGCATATTCTTCAGGGAGCAATTCTGCACTCTTAAGGGAATGAACTGAATGACCTAATAGGGCCTTCCATCTTTAATTTCTGTAATTCAGGAAAGCCTCATAAAACACAAGCTTCCTTTGTGAATTAACTTTTCTCTGAAAGTATTGAAACCACTTTCTTGCTTTCTTTGGAAGAACTTTAAAATGTTTAACAATATTAGAAATATTTACTAGACCCATATTGAAAAATACCAGCTAAGTTATTCTTGATGGTTCAAGTGTAATTCTTCTGAAAGATACAATGCATGGCACATGGCCTCTTCACTTTTCCTATTGTAGGAAGCTGTCCATTCACAATACCAAGAAAATAATTTCAGGGAGAAAGAATCTAAAACAAAAATCAGATGAAACTAACAACTAATTATGGAATATCTTTAATGCACACAGCCCTAAAATACCACTGTTAAAAGCGTAAAGGCATTTGTGAAAACTCAAAAGAGCTATTATATCCCTGTTTTAAATTTTCTAGTAAATGTAATTAAACATATATAATAATTTTTGTTGAAAATCATGTGTGTTAGAGAACATGAAAAATCTAGGGAAAATATAAGCCTTGACTGTTTACTGTAAATATTTGCAATTTAAGAGGGCAAAAAAAGCCTACCATCATAGAATAATTAGTCACAACATAATGAGCCATGGATTTTAAGCATATAAAGGTTCTGATGAAGTTGTAAGGATGTGGAGTATGCATAAAGAATGCATTGAAAGGTCATTTGTAACTCCTACGTCTACCTCCCAGAACTTTTGGTCAAATATACCACACGATTAGAATTCTTTACCTTAGAATTCAAACTTTGGAAGGGCTTGGGGTTCCATGAAACACAGTATCATATGCAAAATTACATGTGTATGTGCCTTTGTGTTACCAAATTTTATGACATATTCACAGATATTTGTGATCCTAGCATGTTTAAAGAGAGTAAATACTGTCTTTATATGGTTATAATTCCAAATTGGCCTGAAAATTCGTTTATTTTATTTATTATTTATTTTTTAATATTTTATTTATTTATTTATGAAAGACAGAGAGAGAGAGAGAGAGAGGCAGAGATACAGGCAGAGGAGAAGCAGGCTCCATGCAGGGACCCTGACATGGGACTCAATCCCAGGTCTCTAGGATCACACCCTGGGCTGAAGGTAGGTACTAAACCACTGAGCCACCCAGGCTTCCCTGAAAATTCATTTAAATAGCATAAATTATAACATTTACAATAAAATCTATTTAGATAACAACAATAAATTGATAAAAGCCCATTTCGCGACTTACTTGATAGAAAACATGAACTGATTTCCAATGGCATATTATTTTTTTAAAGATTTTATTTATTTATTCATGAGAGACACAGAGAGAGTCAGAGACATAGGCAGAGGGAGAAGCAGGCCCGATATGGAACTCTATCCCAGATGGGGACACACCCTAAGCCTAAAACAGATGCTCAACCGCCGAGTCACCCAGGCAACCCCCAATGGCATATTATTGAATAATTTTTAATATCATCTGATAGTAGGAAACCATGTTATAACTTTATTTTTAGCACATATCTTCTCAAAGTTTAGGTAGAAAGCTATACCAAATAGACATTAACTTTGGTATTGACTTTGGAAGGATATAATACTAGAGAATGACATTTCCAGATTTCAAAAATAATCAAGTCAATCAACAGATGAATAGATAAACAAAATGTATATATAGAAAAAAATGGAACATTATTCAGCCATAAAAAGTAATGAAGTTCTGATGCACAGTACAATATGGATGAAACTTAAGATCATTATGCAATGTGAAATAAGCCAGACACAAAAGGACGCATATTGTATGGCCTCACTTTTATGAAATATCTAGAATAGGTAAATTCATAGAAACACCAAGTACATTAGAGGTTACTAGGGACTGAAAAAAAAGGAAGAAATAGAAAGTTATTGCTTAGTAGTTACAGACTTTCATTTTGGGGTGAAGAAAGGGTTTTAGAAATAGTGGTGATGCTTGTATAGCTCTAAATGTAATTAACACCACTGACGTGTACACTTAAAATGGTTAAAATGACATATTTGATATTATGTATATTTTACAAAAAAAAAGTTTAAAAAATAATTGAGAACATTTTCTTGCTTTGCCTTTCCTATCAGGATCTTAAAAGTTTAATGATCTCACCCTGAAAATCTAGGGAGTTATAAAACATTTATAAAAGCCACCTACCCTGCAGATAGTGGCATTGAAAGTAACTTGTTTCGATTAGTAGCCTACGTTTGGGAAAGAAAAGATGAAATATTAATCAAAATATGAGTATTGGTGAAAAATAAAACAGAAGGCAAGCAAGCAAAAGACCTGTGACCCATATTAGCAGTGGACTAAAGCACCACAATTATACCATTTTCTGGGACATTAAACTCTGGTAGAAAGGAAAAATGACGTGGTTGATGGAGAAGAAAGGCTCTAGGATGAGAGTCAGCAGTCTACATTCTAGTTTTGATTCTATTTCTCTCTATATATATTAATTCTGGAAGCTTACTTCTCTGTGTCTTCCTTCTCTTATAAAATGAAAAGGCTAAATGAATATTTTTAGGTCTCCTTCCAGTTGTAAAATTATGTAGGTATTTAAGTTCAGGCACTATAATTCAATGATAGATCAATTGTTGAAGTCCAATCTTTAAAATCAAATTTTGACAATTTTTGTAATTCTAATTCTTATTTATCATTGTCAGTACTGTCCACAAATTTGACATTGTCCTTTGAATCTAATGAGTTAGTTTGTGTGTATGTAGATACATTTCAGAATTTATGATAAAGATGCTTTTATGAAATGCTCTATCAACATATTCTTCTAAGAACAGGGTGTGGCATTTAAGCTTGGAGACTACAGAATATAACCAAACTATATACCATAAGTTCAATTTGTACTTTTGACTATCTTACTAATCAATTTGAAAAATAATTGTTGATTTTAAAACTCATTGGCAATTATTAAGTTCTGATTAAGGTTAATTAAAGATTCCCTTCTTGTTATGTGGTCAATATCATTTTCTTCTTTTTTACAAAAAGCTACAAAGACATATTGGACCTGACAAATAATATTCCTTTTGACTAGATCATTCATCCTGTATAGCTATTATCCCTTAGTTCCATCTAAAATCCTTCCCAGAGAGTTTTAAAAACTTTCACCAAATGGACACTTATAGAAGGTTGATACTAGGATATGTTTTCAAGTCCACTGCAAGACAGTCTGTACAACTTTTATAAAAACCATGTGATTTTGAGGTTGAACATGGCAATGCCAAGAACAACAATCCCATAAAAATTCTAAACACAATTTAAAAAATTTGTCCTTTGGGTTTTTTTTTTTTAAGATTTCATTTATTTATTCATGAGAGATACAGAGAGAGAGGCAGAGACATAGGCAGAGGGGGGAGAAGTAGGCTCCATGCAGGGAGCCTGATGTGGGACTTGACCCCAGGACTCCAGGATCACGCCCTGAGCCGAAGGCAGATGCTCAACTGCTGAGCCACTCAAGCATCCCTAAAAATTTGTCCTTTGAATATACGTCTTTTAAGTGTAGAAGTGCTTATTGCCATTTAAAATGTTACCTCTTTTAGATGAATTGCTTTGTTTAGATATTAGATTCCCCAAAAATATTCCAAAAGAAGGAAAAGATGCCTTCTAATTATTATTTGATCCCATCTTAATATAGCAGCCATTAAGTCACATGATAGGCATTATTTTTGCTCTCCCAACTTTTTTTTTTTTTCCTGGTATCTTTGCTTTCTTCAGCTTCTCATAGCTATTTCTTATAAGAGACCTCAGGGGCTAAAATGAGTTTGAAGTGTGCAAGGCATGTTACCCAAGTCACAACATCTATGGGTTAGGGTTTAACTTTTAGTCATATAACAGCAATCCCAGAATCTAGGTTCTCCAACTTTCTAAAATTCTGTCAACCATATCTGGGGTTAAACATGCCTAAATGGCCTCTACATGATGGCTTAGGGTGGTATTTGGACTCAGGTGATCCAGTTAATAATCTTCATTGACTTATGTATCAGAATTCCTTCACTCTCTTTGGGACCAAAGTTTTGTCTTTACTGCCCCTGAGAATTCTTAAACACCATTAAGTCCTCTTAGACTCCTCCCTCATTGGTTTCATTATCTATCTTTCACCAAGGCTATCCTTGGGGTAGTATGGACAGATTTTTTATTGAGGAAACTCTAACTTTCTTTCCTAATTATAGTACTCGATTATATCCTTCACTACCATGACTAACCCAAAGATTTAACTCTCTTATAATATATTATAACTGATGTAGAGTCATTGTTCATTCATTGTGCAATAAACGGATATATCTAACAATGTACCTATAGTCTATTACATTTCTTCCATAATGATGTTCTTCATAATGATCACCAAAAGATGATACAAGGAAAGGGTGGATTATTGTTCCTGTTGGGACAAAAAAAGGTTCAAAACAACTTAGAATTAAACAACTTAGAAATAGATTTTTAAAAGTTAAAAAAAAATTAAAATGATTCAAGTGCTTTAAACATCCTGGTAACATATTATTGGAAAAATGTTTTAGTTATCCAGACACATAATATCATCAGAGGGCCCTTCCATTTAGTAGATACATTGTCATAGGAAAACTATAAATCTAGGGATTTTTTTTTTTTAAGATTTTATTTATTCATTCTTTCGAGACACAGAGAGAGAGAGAGAGAGGCAGAGACACAGGCAGAGGGAGAAAGAAGCAGGCTTCACGCAGGAAGCCGGACATGGGACTCCATCCCGGGTCTCCAGGATCACAACCTGGACTGAAGGCGGCGCTAAACCGCAAATCTAGGGATATTATCTACAAATGTTTCCCAGAAAAAAAGATAAGGAAAGTTATTCATTTTAAAAATAAATATGACTTCTCACTTGTCCTCTCCTGAGCCTTATATTAGAGAATCAACAACTGTGCAAAATTCCAGAATGTCTTAAAAATGATATGCTCAATGGTAATCAGTTTACAAAATGATTAATAAGTACTGAGACGGAGAACACATTTTCAGCTTGCTGAGAATACACAATGTCATCCCATTCAGCACTCTGATACAGCTTTCATGCTTCAAAGTGCAAAAACATAACCTGGGAAGTGTTCCAAATCCATTTTTATAAAGAGGAAGCACTTGCCAGGACACAGGAAGCACTAAATACAGTACTGGTAGTTTGCTGTGTTGTTGCAGCAAGCATTGCCAGAACTCTCCAAGAAAGTTTAGTAATGGTAAATAATAGGAAATTTGAAATTTGAAATACTATCTTAGCCCAATTCCAATGAGCTATTTTTTCCCTGGAGGCTGATAGTTCTTCTGTCAAGTATAAAATGAAAGACTCTTAGGAAAATGAGGGCATTCATGAATAGAAGATCTGATCCTCAGAAATCTAGTATAAATGATGAAAAGTGTTAAATTTCTTGTTTAGTTTCAACAGCATGTCTGGAATAATAGGTTTATAAGAAGTCTGAAATTGATGTTTTGTGTTTTTGTCTAGTTTCTAGTTCACGGACTTTGGAGAAGTATCCTTGATTAAAATTTTAAATAAATAAATTTAATGTGTTTTTATTAGATGTTAAATTATCTAGTTTATGAAGAAATTATTATTTTACAAAATCTATAAGTAATTATTGCCTTCATTGTCTCCTGTTCCATATAATTGGGGAACTAGAAAGAATTAAAACTATACGCTACTTGTCCTCAAAATATAGACATCTCTTCTACTTTTGAGAAAGAATTTTGATTTCTTTATGTAAAATCATCATATACTATCATTATTAGTTAGTAGTAGTAGTAATAGTAATAGAAGCAGCAGTAGTAGTAGTATGTTCTTAATAGTAAAGCCTAAATAAGTTAAGTATATTGTACAAAATAAGGTTAAAGGGAAGGTGAGGTTACTAGCACTCCACTGAGTTTAGTGATGTAATTTTTGTCTTTTGCAAGCCCTCTAGTAACTGTAGCTTTTATCCACACAATTGAGCATCAATATTTGAGTGGCCAAAGTGATTGGCTTATACTCTTTTTGAAAGAAGCCAAAGATTGCAAACAGTACAAATTAGGTAATCATTTTTTTGTTGTTGTTGATTTTTTTCTAATATCTTATGGAATTTGGCAATGGTTCCAGAAATACTAAATTAATGAAATGTAGTTTACAAAAGAGTAAAGTCATCTCTACTGAAAATAAATTAACATAGTAATGATAAGTCTACATGGCTTAGCTAAAATATTAAGAGGGCTGATATTAAAACCATCTGCATCTGCCCGAATTTTAATAATTCTTTTATAACCAATTTCTTAGTTGATACGTTCTTCCCTTCAACCTCTCATTGTAACTAGACCAATTCAGACCCACCTTACTTCATACACAGACTACTGCACCAGGTCTACTCTTTGTCAACTCGATCCCTCTTGCACAGCTGTAGGAGTAAACTCCAGCAACATCACCAATGTCCTTGTCATGCTCTGACTAAAAAATATTCAATTATTTTACCTATTAATTTGATTCTAGTCTATCAAATATTTTTGAAAACTCCTTTAAAATAAACCTCTACTCCATTTGGTCTACTCAACTTCTATCCCATGAATCCTTCTTATATTTTTATTATTCATTCTGATTGTGCTTGTTTATAGTTGTCCTTTCAATAATGCCTCTCCCCTATACATAACCAATAAAATGACAATAAAAATCATAGTAATAATAATAAAATATATATCTTTGATGATTTAACTCAAAGATTACTTGTTTTATGAACCGCTCTAAGAGGTACTGAACTGGTACTAGTCTTTCTTGAACTCCTTTTAAGCATCTAATGCCTATAACATTCCTATGTGCTAATGGTAAGCTAAATTTCTAGCTATCCTAAAAAAAAGTTTAAAGATATTATTGCTTCTTCAACCGTCTCAGTGTTGCTGCCCTGTGTCTTAGGATAAATAGGATGGCAAAACTAGTTGCTAAGGCAATTGAGGCAGAGAGGGCATGTCAGAGATATTCTCTCTGATTCAACAGCTGATCACAGACATGTTGAAATGTGCCCCAACTGCCCCACAGCTGAGCGATTACGGATTGTCTCCCTGATTCTTATTTTGATACAAACAAATAGAAAGCCAAGAAAATCCTCCAAGGATTTTTTTTAGAACTCTTAGGAATTCATAAAGATATTCAAAAGAGCTTAAAGTTAATTCCTTTCATAAGCAACTTACACAAACAGCAAATTTTTACTCCAGCAAATCTCAGTGGAAAATGTTAAGCTAAGTTGTTTAGAACCAAAAATGGTGTTGGGTTATGGTTACTCACAAAGATGGATGCACTGAGACAAAGATAAAGTAGAGAGGTACAAATTACCTCATGATGAAGTATTTATCTCAAATTAATGGCCATCAATTTAATAGCAAACTTGAAAAAGATTATTGGAGGGATTTTATTAAAGAGACTATTTGCAGAGAATTGAAGTTTACAACACCAGCAAGGAATGGTGCAGCACCCCAGAGGTAGCAATATCAGAGAACCTTACCCATCTCTCTAGGCCTGAAGAGGAAAGTGGAGGGGGTTGTTACCATGACTCAGCAAGAGCTACAGCTGTAACTGTGGGAAGGAGGAACCACCTAACAGGAGGTACGGTCTGTAGAAGAATCCAGTCACTGACAAATTGAGGACAAATAAACAGGAAATAATTTACTTGATCTTTCTCTCTTTCCATTCTCCATTTTGGACCAGGAGAACTCAAACTGATAAAGATTATAGAGTTCAACCTCTAGGGCATAGGATAAAGTGGAGAATAGATCTGAAGGGACAGACAGAAAATATCAAGCATACCCCCAAAAGTCATGCCAAATGGGAGCCAATTACCTCAATCGTTATATCACAGCTGGTTAATCACTTCCGGAAAAGGCCCTAAGGGCTAATCTACTGAAGTTATTTAAAATCTTCCCTGTGATTTGGGCACTCCTAGCCTACATATGTCTTTACACTAGTTCTTTGTGTAGTCTTACACTCAAAATGTCCAAAGTTAGGATGCAGAATTTTGATGGATAGAATCACAAAAATATACCTAAGAGTACTCTTCAGCAACCTACTTTTTAATTTACTAGTCTATATGATTATTAGATTTCACAATTTCACAGCTATGTTACCTATTGCTATATTCTATTATATACAATTAAGAAAATGGATAGAGGTAATTTAATCTTTTGGTAGGGTTGATTGATTTATTAGTCTTCGATTCTGTGATTTTTATAAGGCATATATGTCCTTGAGCTCAGTGGAATGAGCTCTCTGCAGGTTCCAGGTTTCCATGAAGCTTTGAATACTTATGATATGCATTTATTCATTCGTTATATATTTACTTATGGCCCACTACATGCCAAGTATTCTGCTAACTGCGGGATGAATGATAGTATTAGAATAAAGAGGAATGAGGTTTTGACACATCCTTAAACAGTATGAAGTTTTTGTATGTTCAAGCTTCTTTCTCTTGGACAAGATTCCACCAGAGTTTCCCTGTATTAACTTCTAACGTAACCTGTGTTCACCTTGTCTTCAACACACTGGTCCATGTGTTTTTTTCTACACTGTCTTCTCCTTTTTTTATTAGTTGGAACATGCAAAGTAATTTATTTAGAAAAAATATGTGTGGCATGTTTTATGAGTTTGTATTGTTTAAAATATTAATAAATAAATATTACATAATGCATCCTGCCCATTTCCTTCAATGAAATTATGTCATACATCTATAACTCAGAATCTTTTAAAATTTTTTCTTAAGCTTTTTACTTTTTTTTTTTTTTTTTTGCTTTTTTACATTTTTAAATAAATTTATATTGCCTTTCCCATTGCCTTCACTCCCATACCTGGCAACAACCAATCTGTTCTCTGTATCTATTGCTTTTAGTTTTTTGTTTGTTTTGAGATTCTGCATGTAAGAGAGATCATATTGTATTTGTCTTTCTCTATCTGACTTATTTCACTTAGCATAATGTCCTTGAGGTCCATTCATGTTGTCACAATTGTCAAGATTTTAGACTTTTTATGGCTGAATTATATATACATATGTAATTTCTTGGTCAATTCATCCACTGATGGACCATTAGGTTTTGTCCATATCTTGACTATTGTAAATAATGCTATAATAAACATGGGGTACATATCTTTTTGAGTTAGTAGAGGGTTTTTTTTGATAAACATATCGAAGTGGAATTTATGAACCATAGTTCTATTTTTATTTTTTAAGTTTTTAAGAGATTATTTATTTATTTATTTATTTATTTGAGAAAAAGTGCAAGAGCATGAGCAAAGGGTAGGTTCAGAGGGAGAGGGAGAAGCAGACTCCCCACTGAATGGGGAGCCTGATGTGGGGCTTGATCCCAAGACCCCAGGATCATGTTCTGAGCAGAGGCAGATGCTTAACTAACTGAGCCACCCAGGCACTCATATTTTTAATATCTTTAGGAAGCTCCATACTGTTTTTCACAGTGGATGAACTAATTCAGTGCACAAAGGTTTCCTTTTTCTCCATACCCTTGCCAACACTTGTTATTTCTTGTCTTTCTTTTAAGATTTTATTTATTCATGGGAGACACAGAGAGAGAGGCAGAGACACAGGCAGAGGGAGAAGCAGGCTCCATGCAGGGAGCCTGATGTGGGACTCGATCCCGGAACTGGGGGATCAAACCTTGAGCCAAAGGTAGGTGCTCAGCCTCTGAGCCACCCAGGCATCCCTATTTCTTGTCTTTTTTTTTTTAAGACTTTTTATTTATTTATTCATGAGAAACACAGAGAGAGAGAGAGAGAGAGAGGCAGAGACACAAGCAGAGGGAGAAGCAGGCTCCATGCAAGGAGCCTGACGTGGGACTCGATCCCGGGTCTCCAGGACCACGCCCTGGACTGCAGGTGGTGCTAAACCGCTGCGCCACTGGGGCTGCCCTATTTCTTGTCTTTTTGATAATAGTCTCTCTAACAGGTGTGAGGTGATATCTCATTGGGATTTTGATTTGCATTCCCTGTTGATTTATGATGTTGAGTATCTCTTCATGTACCCATTGACCATTTGTATGTCTTCTTTGGAAAAATGTTTAGTTGGATCATCTGTCCATTTTTAAACCAGATTTTGTTTTGTTTTGTTTTTGCTTTTGCTTTGTTTTGTTTTATTTTTGCCATTGAGTTGTATGGTGCTTTATATGTTTTGGATATGAGCCCCTTATCAGATATATGATTTGCAAATATTTTCTCACATTCAGTTAGTTGCCTTTTCATTTTCTTGGTGATTCTTTTGGTGTGCAGAAACTTTTTATTATGATGTTGTCCCACTCATTAATCTTTGCCTTTTTTGTTTTTGCTTGTGCTGATTAAAAAATCATAATATGTAATCTATTCTTAAATGTCTAGTCTTTGCCTATAAACAAATCATCTATGTATTTTTGTCACATTAAAATGGAGGTGAGAACAGAATAAGATACTTTTATGTGAATTCTAAGAAAATATACACTTACACTATAAAGGTTGCTAAACTAAATTTTAAGGTGAATGAAGTTATTAGGAACATTTAAACATATGAAATTAAATATGAATATCACCAACTACTGTTTTAGTCCAGTATTTTTTGGAATACATTGATAAAGACAATTATTAATTTTTAAAGTCAATGTTCAACTCAATATTGAGTTTTCTTGCAATGGAACTGAAATTTCATTTGATTTCTATTTAGTTTACTTTGTTAATCCCAAGGATTTGTTTTAGCTAGGGAATAATAAACCTTATATGGCATTGCAACTGTTTCAAATAGAGATGTATCTAAACTCTAAATTTAGCAACCAGAAGATTTGTTTGCATTTTTAATGGACAGTAGGGGAGAAATAATAAAATATTTCTTTTTATTTTACATTGATGAGTTATCTGCATTGATTGCAGTTACAAGAGTATCTGGGAATGGGGATACCCTAATATTTGCCAACTGCAAAATGACAGTGTTATATAGGAATTCAAATGATCAATGGTCTTTTTTTCTCCCAAAGTAACACTCTTTTCCTGACATTAAATGACCTTTATTAAATTCAGCAACTTCCCTCAGCATGATAAATGACGAAAAAACTCAATTAGGGGATGAGTTCCTTTGCAGCATAAATAAGACATGCATCCTTAAATCATTCAGTGGATTATTACAGCTTCCGGGAACAAGCCCAAGTTCCTTAGCATGCCACATAAGACCCTTCTCAATCTTGCCCTACATTCTTCCATTTTCACCTTATACTCAAGTTATATTGAAATTCTATCCATCCTTTAAATCACCAACTTCTCTCTCCTTCCTCCTCCTCCATGCATTTACAATCATGGCTCTCCCTTGTTGGACTGCTTATGTTCCCTCTCTAGTTCTTTCATCTGGACAACTCTTTGTCATTTAAGGACAAAATTTCAAATTACCTCCTCTTAAGAGTTTATTTTAACCATCTAAATATTAACTGAAATTGGGAGGCAACATGTCCTCCAACAGCATGCAGTACTTTTCTAGTTTATAGCATTTAAAATAGCAAGTTAAAACACTCCTTTTATTTGTCTACCTCTCCCAGTAGATGGTTTTGAAAATATGGATTGTGTCTCGTTTACCTTTCTTATTTAGTGCTGAAAATGTTTATCTATTATAATCTCCTATCCCACCCCCTTCCCAAAGAAACCTTAATTGACAACATTTGAAGCACTGTTGATCGTATGATTCTCTTGAAATTTTGAACATTTGAGTTTTACTTCATTGTCATTCTAATGAAGTAAACTTTCACTTTGGAAAGACCACATCATAAAAGTTGGGAAAAAGTCACAATATCTACATCTTGGTTTTGCTTATATTAACTATTGTGTAAAAGTAAGTGATATGTTCATTAAGTTTTTGGTTTGGGGAAGTTGTATGACAACAAACTAGAGGGAGTTGATATCTATTTTGATGGAGTTTCACATATTGCTACTTTATTATTATTTAGTGATAATAAATAAGTGAAAAGTGATAATTTATGTGAAGTAAATCACTTGATTGACATTGATCTAAATAACTTGTTTAGTTGATCTAAACAAGTACTTGCATAATCTTTCCCATTTCCATATTGGATATCTATGTTCTTGATTATTAAATACCACAAGCTCTAAAAAATGGAATTTTGCTCTTCAATATTGCAAGAAAAATCTTAAGAATTTCATGCTTTTGGGGGTATATTATTTCCAGATGCCATGAGTAGAGTAGATTTATTTCTTGTTCCTTGGAATATAATCTGTTTTCCCATAATTTTCCTTTTAATCTTTGCAATAATACTAATAGATAAAATAGATCTCATTTCATCAATGAACAAGCTGAATCCCAGAGGTAGTTGGCAATATTGGGGGTACTCAAAAATCAGTATTCTGACTCTGAGCCCCAAACTTTCCTCTATACACATATCAAAGTTAAATATTTCCAAATAGCTAAACCCAAAGTACCTGTCTTAGGTTTGTCTAATTCTCTGAGACTTACTATTATACCTTTCATTATACAGAAATTGTAAACTATTTTATTTCATTTTGGTGTAATATGAAGATACTCTCTAAATGTTTAGAAGTTTAAGATTTTAAATTATGAAATCAGGGATTCAATAGTCATTATTTTTATGATGGTCGTTCTTTGATGGCTCAAAGTGATTATCACCTAGTCATCACTATCAATTAGGATAATTAAAATTTTTAAAATAAAACAATTTAAAATGGACTCTAGGGGCTCCCCAATGCCTCAGTCAGTTGAGCATCTGCCTTTGGCTTGGGTCATGATCCCAGGGTCCTGAGATTAAGACCTGCATCTGGCTAGCTGCTTTGCAGAGAGCCTGCTTCTCCCTCTGCCCCTCGCCCCACTCATGCTCTCCCTCTCTCTCAAATAAAGAAATAATACAAGAAACAATCTTTAAAAAAAATTGACTCTGTTTCTTTCATCTTTAAATTTGAAATTATTTAAGATTCCTTGTTTCAGTTATTCCAAGAAGGTAAATGTATGATATTTTAATCTTTTATCAAAATGCAATTATAGACATAGTTAAGTTACAAAAAGAAATATCATATATCTTAATGAAACTTGCATTTGGTAAATAGAATAAACACAGCCTATATAAAACACCCAAATTTAGCACAGTGATTGTTGGTGGTTCAAGACATTATTTCTTGGAAAGAAAAAGATCATATTTATACTGTAAAGAAAAATGAAAAATATATTCTTTCCATATAAGAGCCAACTTCAGAGGCTATTAATGGTTGATGTATGCTATGATATTCCACAAAAGTTTCCTATTACAGAATGGTTTTGAAGAGGGTCTCTTTAAAATTCATAGGCTAATTATTTCTTTGGTGTGTGTTTGCTTCTATGTCAGGAAAAGGATAGAAGAAAGGGTTGAACATTGTAACATTTCCATCTGAAAAAAGCATACATATCTTTATATACAAAACATCCTTATTTTTCTCAAAATTACTTTGCCCACCTTTTAAAATTCTCATCTTGAGAAATTTTTGAGTACAATCATTCACTTACTTCTTAACTATTCTTTAGGGTGGATATGGCAAATGGCCTATGACATTCAGTTTGTAATGCTACAAATGAAGATTTAAGAGCTTTAATCTTAAGAATACCACTTGGCGCCAGCAGACAAGCAGGACACTCCTTTACCTGTCCTCCCACTATTCTAAGCTATTTCTATCAATAATAATGAATTTACTTACAGACTATAGAGACATAATATTAGCTTCTAATTTGGAACAACAGTTACCAGATTCTGATTTCATTTAATTATTTTTCTAGGAGATAAGATAGGTTATTAGAATATGCTTACACAATTTTTTGCATGTGACACAGAACTTTTGAAATATAGCTTTTAACCTAAATGCAGATGGTTAGGTGGCTACATTCCTTCAAAATATTATCTAATGAAAGCAGCTTGTATGCTCAATTGAAACTCCATAATTTCCATACAATGATAAAATGATCATAATTACAAAATTTCAAAATACTTGTTTTCTGGCTCTCCCAAATGGCCATTCCTTCAACATTTATTCAATAAGCTTTCATTCAAAAAATATTGAATACAGCAATACTTAATATAATAAGCATATAAGATCCCTGGGGCACCTGGGTGACTCAGTTGGTTGTGCTTCCAACTCTTGGTTTTGGCTCAGATAATGATCTCAGGGTGGTGAGATCAAGCCCTATGTCAGGTTCCCTGCTTAGAGTAGAGTCTTCTTATCCTTCTCTGTTCCCCTCAGCCCCTCCCCCAACTTGCTTGTGCCTCATGCAGGCTCTCTTCCTCTCAAATAAATAGATAAATAAATAATACTTTAAAAAAAAAAAGAGTATAAGATCCATGAGGCACATAGGGATTTTTGTTTACTCTCTTCACTGGCCTATTTTCAGTACCTAAAATAGTAAGGCTGTTTAGGTGCACACAACAAATACTTGTTGAATTAATGAATAAAATGTATATGAGATGTCAGTCTCCCATAGCCAAGCATTTTCAATATGAAGATAAAATAGGAAATGATCACAAAACTCAAGTTCACAATCCTTTCTTTCCTAAATTCTCTTCCAAAACAAACCTTCGTACCTCTAGGGAATTTATGATCAGTGTGCACAGTAGCACTAGAAGAGTGGAATTCTGGAATACCATTAGGGGTAAAAAAGCTCTATGCCCATTTTAATGTCCAATGTTACCACTCTATAAAGCTAAGCACTTTCAGTAAATAGTTGTAGCAATTACTTATTTCACTTAATCTTTGAAGGTTTACTTTAATTAGAAACATAAAAATACAATCCCAATTGGGAAGCTAAAAAATATTTCACATGTCACATTCAGTCTGATTAAGGCACTTCCTGAAACCCATTTATACTTCATTTGTTTTTCCATGTAAATGTAATTCTTATGGTTCTTTTCTTTTCAGAATCATCTTGTCCAATTGATGATCTCTTCAAGAAGCTTATTTTCTTAAAAATTTAGAAAAAAAATCTTCATTATAAAAAGCTATTTTTTTAGAAAACACATTTATTTATTTATTTATTAAAAATGAGCACACTTTCATATTAACATATATAGATGAATAAACACTTTTGAAGTCTTTATTGGCTTACCAAGAAGATTTAACTCTTTCATTTTACATAGTAGATTACTATTTAATTTACTCCAGTGCATCAGTTGACTAAAAGAACAAATACACCTCATAGTTCATAACAGCAATTGTAATGTGAAAGATTTTTTAAAATATTTTATTTATTTATTAGAGAGAATGAGAGGGCATGGGTGAGGGAGAGGGAAAAGCAGACTGAGCAATGAACCCGATGTGAGGCTCAATCCCAGGGCCTTGGGATCATGACTTGAGCCAAAGGCAGCCACTTAACTGATTGAGCCACCCAGGAGCCCCCTGAGAGATTTAAGTGCCATTTTTAGATAGAATATTATTCTCAAATATTAAATTTCATATACATGTTAACGTGCAATTTCTCATATAGTAAAATTCGCTGGAAAATTTTGCTAAATTTAATATTCTTCAAAACCATGTCCTCAGAGAAACATTATCTCTGAGGTGTTAAACTAATAAAATAGCATTCCTACAATATGTGTGAGTCACTGAATTCTGAAAATCAGAGATGTCTTCACTCAGATTGAAGTGATGTTATTCCAGTTGGTTCTAAGAACTTCAAGATGTTAAAAAAATTAAGCAATCAAATGGTCTTTTGACATGTCTGGAAAACTAAAGGAGAATAAAGTAGTACTATTTCATTATTGCGGTTGAAAATAGCCATTACTTAAAGTAATGTTTTACAGTCTAAATCAGAAAAGGAAAAAAAAGTTTTTCAACACACTGTTAGTGAAAATGGGATGTCCTTACCCATTTGAAGAGTCCACTTTAAAATCACAGGTGCACTTTATTGCCTGTGCATGGGTCACCTAAAGATGTTTATGTCAGTGTCTACAGACGTATACATTAACAAACTCTGCACAAATATAGTGTTGTTCTTAATTACTGGAAAAGTTCAAGTAGAGAGTTGCAAATCCCATTTATCTTTCAACATATAGGTAGGTACCTCTTGTCTTGAATTGAGGAATTAATTTAGCTCTTTTGTGCATATTGTCTGCAGCCTTTTGTCCAGCCTTCTGAAAATGTAAGCAAAACTGACTATTTACTCTGTGCTAGGCTTATAATCCTTTGCATCCAAGAATAGGATTGCTGACACAGTCTGCTTACAAACCCCTTTCTGTGTGTGGTACTGCCTGATATGACCATATATGAACTGTAGTCCTGACCGTTAAGATGAACCAAGTTTTCTAGCCTTTGGATAGCAGGCATATGCTCCTTTTCTTTATTCTCCTAGAGAACTCAGGAAACAAAAGGACACTAACAAACAACTATTTGGAATAAAAAAATAAAGCCTAAAGCTAACTGTCTAATTTTAAATTCAATTTTTAAAAAAGTTTGATTTGATCCTGGAGGGGTTAACAATCTCTCATTATTCTTAATTTAGTGTTTTCCTGCCTTATGTTCCCCCGTCCTGTTTAACTTTTGTTGTTTGACATTCTTCTGATGTGATAAACTCTGCTGAATTGAGCTATATGGGACATGGTTTTATGTTCACACTTAATAACTTTTCTCCAAGTCCATTTGCTATTATTAATGAAACACATTTATGGACAAAATATGTTAATAACAGCAGACATAAGTCTGACACAAACTTTTTATTGTCTTTACTTCTGATAATGGAGGCCTATGACAGAGCTTGCAAATTTAGATTTCCCCTAAAAATCATGGACTCACTAACCATAGCAGGTTATAGTAAGCTTCAAAGCACATTAATTGGTCTCTCCAAAATGGCCTCTAGCCTGAGCCTTCCATTGAAAGCCAACAACACTTGTTTCTCCAATAGTTAAATAAACTCTAGTTTCACCTCTAGCAATAATATAACCATTAGCCACTTTAAAAGCATTGTTTCCTTTCATAAACTATAGTACACCATCCTTCCTATTGATGTAGAAGAGATAGCAGCCATCTATCAACAGTAATCACACCGAAGGTAGCACATGGGAGAAATCTAAGTGCTTCTAGGGAAGGAGTTGCTTCAGGAACCTGAAGAAAACACAAATCTAGAACAATTTCATTTTTAATGCACTCTAAATTCTTTTCTGTCTTGTCTCAGCATGTGATAGTCTTTTCTCCTTGCCCTCTAGTCTCTTTTGGCTTCACATGAAATTCTGGCTACCCAATGTGGGGCTCATACTCACAATCCTAAGATCAAGAGTCACATGCTTTACCAACTAAACAAGCCAGGTGCCCTTAAAAGTAATTTACATTGAAGTACAAACTTATAGATTCATTTCCAGTAGAAGGGCATTTGGAATCTTACAGAGGAATTTTCATTTCTAATATCTCAAATATATATACAAAGATAGATGTTAGGTAACTACCTGGATAACTAAATAGATGGATATATATAAAGATAAATAAAAATCTTCTTGATGTCTTCTGTGTACTCATATTATTGCCTCAGACTAAAAGACATAGATCACAAGAATCAACAGTGGGTACTCCATTTAGGAAAGCTTGCTCATATCTTCTCTGAACAATTCATTATCATACAAATAAAAGCTGAAGGTTGGTGTGTCTACTGATGTATAATACAGGCATCATATTGTGAATATTGTCTTTAAAGACATGTTTTGTAATGTTTTAAATAAAAAATGTGATTTTAAAAATTTTCTCAGTAAGAGTATAACTGGCCACAGCCAGCAGTGCAGATTATTCATTGAATGGGCTTCCATCTTTACGCATATTCTGCATTAAAATTATAGCTAGATCAAAAAAAAAAGAGCATCTTTAAATGTTTCAACATTTTCTATGATACGATTAACATTTGCTATTCTTTTTGGAATACAACTAGATTTCTTAAAGACACAGTCCCATTGATACTGTAATACATAACATGAAAATATAGTGCTGGTTTCTTTAATTTTTCTAACAGGGTATGACTTTCCAATTGTTTCTTCCTATAGTCATCTGAGAATCTCTTATTTATGTTAATAGTGGGTGCTATTGTTGATAAGCTACTTGTAACAAATGAGTCAAACAAAAAGGCATGAATTCTGCAGATGGTGGAATAATTCGGTGGGATAATCTGCATAAGCAGATTCATATTTTCATAGAAAACATTTTAATTTAATGTTTGGCTTTGATCACTAGCTTACTGCACATACTTATTTTTTTTATCTAGTTCCCACCTTCTTTTTAATTAAAAATTGTACTGTAATTAGTGATTAATCTTTTTCCAAATAGCAACATGATTATAAAGCTATGTTATATGGTACAGATTTTCCATTGTTATAACTTTATTTAGATATATAGCTTTCTGTCATCTGCTTCCCTAGTGAAATAGTGTTCAGCGTGAAGGGAAAGGAAACAATTTTATCTGTAAAGAGAGCACAGGTTTTCTGGTCTGACATAAAAGTCAGTCACTCCATTCTAACGACAAGCAAGGAGCTGAACAACAAAAATCAAACTTTCCTAAATCAATCAGAGTAGTGGGGTCACTGGGCAAACTACTGCCCCCCAAATTAGAGAAACAGACAGGAGGATACAGATTCACAATATATCAGAGCAGAAATCCCAAAGCAGAAACTTTCATGGGAATTAGTGCTGGGAAGGAAAACCTGAACTGTAATTGATGAATTGCTGAATATCTGAGAAAATCTCTTACTTCTTTGAAATAAATTTGAACATTCTGTTCTTAACAAGGCCTACCCTCAGAAGAAATTGTTTTACCCAAGTAAACTACCGAATTTTTTTTTTCAGAGCCTAATCTAAATGGAGAAAGGGAAATAACCAACACCAGCCCCTTCTAGCCATCCTCTTTCACTTAAAGGGGTGGGGGGCTGGGAAACACTGGTGAAGTTCACAGTCCAGGGACACAGTCCCACTGAAAGACTGAGACCTAATCATATGATTATAGAATACTTCCTCTCCCCCTACATCTTACTATTATATTACAAATGACCTATTTACTACAGTGCCTTTTACCTAGTCCTTCATGTCCATCCTTCAATAAAAAATTAAAAAGCACACTAAAAAGCAAAAATAGTTTGGGGGAACTGAACAAGGATCAGAATCGGAGTCAGATATAGCAGGACAGTTGGAATTATCATACTAAGAATTTTTTTAAACTATGATTAATAAACTAAGGGCTTTAATGGAAAAAGTAGACAATATGTAAGAACACACTGATAATGCAAGAGATGAAAATTCTAAGAAAGAATCAACAAGAAATGTTAGGTATTAAGAATACAGTAAGAGAAAGGAAGGATGTCTTTGATGGGCTCATTAGGAGACTAGACATAGCTGAGGGAAGAATCTCTGAGATTGAGGATATGATAATAGAAATTCCTCAAACTGAAAAACAAAGAAGAAAAAAGACTGAAAAAAACAAGTAAAGAATACTCAAGATATGTGGAACAACTATAAAAGGTGTAACATACATGTAATAAGAATATCAGAAAGAGAAGAAAGGAACAGAAGAAATATTTGAAATAATAATGATTGAAAATTTCCCTAAATTAATGTTAGTTACTCAACCAGAGATCCAGGAAGTTCACAGAATACTAAATAGGAAAAATACCCCAAATCCTACACCTAGGCATGTCATATTTAAACTTCAGAAGAGATAAACAAAAAGTCTTTGAAGAAGACAGCAGGAAAAAAATAAATGTCTCTTCAGAAACCATGCAAGCAAGAAGAAAGGAGAGTGAAATATTTAGAGTGTTGAATGAAAAAACACCAGCCTAGAGTTTGCTACTCTGCAAAATTACCTTTCAGAAATTAAGGAGGAATACAGAATTTCTTAAACAACCAAAAGTTGAGTAAATTTGCTGACAGTAGACTTGCCTTGTAAGAAATCTCACAAGAGAGAAGGAGAGTAATATAAATCAGAAACTCAGATCAACAAAAATAACAGAGGGCACCAGAGAAGTAATAAGTGAAGATAAAACAAAATTTTTATTTGTAGACCACAGTTGGTTCAAAATAGTGGCAAAAATGTATACAATGTATACATTATACAATGTGTAAGGATATATATATGAAATAAATGACAATAGATGACAGCAATGATACAAGAGACAAAGAGAGGAATTAAGAATATTTTGCTATTATAAGGTACTTTCGCTACCTGTGAAGTAGTATGTTATTTGAAAGTGTACCTGGCATATTGCAAACTCTCAGGCAACCATCAAAATAAGTAAAAGAGGAAATGAAGAAGACAAATATAAAAACAAAGAATAAGAACAATAAAAAGAAAACAGTAGAAAATATAATAGATATTAATCCAACTATATTAATAATCGCTTTAAATGCCAATGATCTGAATACTTCAATTAAAAGATTGTCAGGGCGTGCCTGGGTGACTCAGTCAGTCAAGTGTCCAACTCTTGATTTCAGCTCAGGTCATGATCTCATGATCTTAGGGTCATGAGATCCAGCCTCACATGCACATGGGGCCTTGTGCTGGGTGTACAACCTGCTTAAGATTCTCTCTCTCAATCCCTCTGTCCCTCATCCCCCTGCATGTGTGCACTCTCTCTATATATATAACAATAATTATATATATATATGTATATATATAGTTGTATATAGTTCAATTATATATATATATTTGTACACACACACACACACACACACACACACACACACATACTACAGATTGTCAGAATGGACCAGAAAACAAGACCCAGTTATGTTTCCTACAAGAAACTCACTTTAAATATAAATACACATATAGATTAAAAGAAAAGTAATGGAGAAAGATAGACCATGCTAACACTAATCAAAACAAGCAGAGTAGATATATTAATTTCAGACAGAACAGGCTTCAGAGCAAGGAAAGTTATCAGGGATGAAGAGAAGTTTCACATAATGATAAAGAGGTCAACACTCCAAGAAGATATAATAATCTATAATGTATAGATACCTAACAACAGAGTCTCAAAATTTGTGAAGCAAAAACTGGTAGAATTGTAAGGATGAATTCACTATTAATGTTGGAGACTTTAACATTCCGCTATTAGAAATGGACAGATCCAGCAGACAGAAAATCAGTAAGAACATAATTGAATTTAAGAATACCATAGGTCAACTGGATGTAACTGGCATCTATGAACTACTTCATACACAACAGCAGAGTTTTTCTCAATCTCACATGGAACATTTATCAATATAGAGTACATTCTGGGCCATAAAACATATTTAACACATTAAAAAAATAGAAACCATACAATGTCTGCTCTTAGATCACAATGGAAGTAAACTAGAAATACTTGGTGGTCAAATGACACACTTCTTTTTTTAAAAAAATTCAAGCATAATTAATGTACAGTGGTACATTAGTTTCAAGTGTACACTATAATAATTCAGCCATCCTATACATATCTCAGTGCTCACTGTTAATCCCCTTTATTTCACCCTCCCCCTCCTCTATGGCAATCATGAGTTTATACTCTACAGCTAATAGTCTGCTTTTCTGTTCGTCTTTTTTTCTTTGTTTATTCATTTTGTTTTTTTTAAATTACACATAAGAGTGAAATCATATGGTATGTGTCTTTCTTTGACTGACAACTCATGTAACATTTTACCTTCTAGGTCTATTCATGTTGTTGTAAATGGGAAGATTTTGTTCTTTTTTAAGGCTTAGTAATTTTTCATTGTATGTATATATCACATCTTCATCTATTCATCTGTGGATGGACACTTGAGTTGCTGACATATCTTGGCTCTTGTAAATAATGCTGCAATAAATGTAGAGGTGCATGTATCTTTTAGGATTAAACAACACACTCCTAACTAACACATGGGTCAAAGAAGAAATCCCAAGAAAATTTTTTAAATATTTTGAACTAAATGAAAATGGAAATACACAACTTTTCAAAATTTGTGGAACTCAGAGGAGTAGTATGAGAGGGAAATTTATAGCATTCAAGTATACATTAGAAATGAAAGAAGATCTAAAATCAACAACCTAAGCTGCTTCCGTAGGAAACCAGGGGAAAAAAGAGCAATAAATCCAAAGTAAACAGAAGAAAAGAAATGATAAAAACTAGAACAGAAAGCAATGAAATTGGAAACAGGAAATGAATAAAGCAAACAAACAAAACAAAAAAAAATGGGTTCTTTGAAGTATCAGTAAAATTGATTAACCTCTAGCAGGAGAACTAAGAAAAAAAAAAAGAAAATACAAATCACTAATATCAGAAATAAAAGTAAGGTCATCCCTACAGATCTCAAGGATATTAAAAAAAATAAAAAATAATAGAGGAACACTATGAACAATTCTATGCTCACAAATTTGATAATTAAAGGGACCAAATCCTTAAAAGATACAATTTGCTAACCCCTCTACACACAAATAGGCAATCAGAATAGACCTGTATCTTTTTTATGAATTGAAATGATAGTTAATAACCTTCCAAAACACAAAACCAGGCCCACCTGGGTTTACTGGGTAATATTACCACATATTTCAGGAAGAAATTATACCAATTCTCTGAGATCTCTTCCAGAAAATGGAAGCAAAGGGAATACTTTCTAACTAATTATATGAGGGCAAATTACCTTAATACCAAGACCAGGTAAAGATGTTATAAGGAAAAAAAACAAAACTACAGAACAATATCTCTCATGAACATAGATGTAAAAATCCTTAACAAAACATTAACAAATCAAATCCAACAATGTATAAAAAAAGTATACACCACTACTAAGTGGGACTTATCCCAGTATGCAAGGCTGGCTCAATAGCCTTCATGAATAGGAAGACTCAATATTGTTAAACTGTCAGTTCTTCCCAACCTGACTTATAGATTTAATCAAATTTCCAGCAAGTTTTTTGTGGGTATCAACATATATATTCTATGGAAAGACAAATACTCAGAATATCCAACTCAATATGGAAAGAGAAGCATAAGTTGGAGGACTACTACCCATCTTCAAATGAATAACTTGCTCATGACTTACAATAAAGCTACAGTGATCAGAACAGTGTGGTATCAGTGAAAGAGTGGTTAAATAGATCAATATAACAGGATAGATCCCAGAAACAGACTCATAAAAATATAGTCAACTAATCTTTGACAATGGAATAAAGACAACACAATAGAGCAAAAATAGTCTTTTCAACATATGGTGCAAGAACAACTAGACATCTACATAGAAAAAATGGAATCTAGGCACAGATCTTATACTGTTTACAAAAATTAACTCATAAAGGATCATAAGACTCAATATAAAATGCAAAATTATAAAACTCCTAGAAGATAACATAGGAGAAAATCTGAAGGAATTTAGATTTCATAATTTCTCACACAAAGGCATCAACTGTGAAAAGAAAACAATTGAGAAGCTGTACTTCATTAAAATTATTCTGCTCTGTGAAAGCCAATGGCATGAGAATAAGAAGACAAGCCACAAATTGGGAGAAAGTATATGCAAAACAAACACCTGATGAAACACTGTTATCTAAAATATAAAAAGAACCCTCAAAAACTCACTAATAAGGTAATTAGCAACCCAAGTAAGAAATAGAAAAGACCTGACCAGACGCTTATCCAAGGAAGACATTTAGAGGGCAAGTAAACATTGGCAAAGATGTTTAACACTGTATGTCAGCAGGGAATGAGATATTACAATGTGTTTCTTCGAGTCTTCAAATCTAAACCCCTTCCAACAAATGGTGTGGTTGTGGAGCAACAGGAATGAATCAAGAACCTATGTCCACTCAAAACCCTGCACATGTGTGTTTATAGCAGCTTTATTCATAATTGCCAAAACTTCGAAGTGACCAAGATGACACTGTAGTGCATTTCAGTAGGTGAATGGATAAATAAACGAGTACATCCAAACAATGGAATGTTATCAGTGCTACAGTGAAGTGAGCTATCAAGCCATGAAAAGACTTGGGGGAAGTCTTACTAAGTGAAAGAAGCCAATGTGAAAAGGTACCTACTATATGATTCCAACTATGAGACATTCTGGCAAAGGTAAAACTTTGGAGACAGTAAAAAGATCAGTGATTGTCAGGGTTAGGTGGGGGGAAGGAGGGATGAATAAACAGAGACAGGATTTTTAGAGCAGGTAAACTATTCTGTATGATGCTACAATGATGGAGACATGTTACTAGACATTTGTCCAAGCTTCTAGGATGTACCAAGAGTGAACCCTAATATAAACTATGTGCTCTGGGTGATTATGATGTGTCAATATAGGTACATTGATCGTAATAAATATACCACTGTGGTGCAGGACATGGAAGTCGGATGGTTTGTGCTTGTGTGGGGATAGGAGATATAAGGAAACTTTCTACACTTCCCCCTCAGTTTTGCTATGAACCTAAAACTGTTTTTTAAAAATAAAATTGAGGTTTTTTTTTTATTAAATGCACATCAAAGTTTCTGTGGACCACACATATTTGGCTGTTCATTCACACACACACACACACACGCAAAAATACTATGCATGATGCTCAAAATTCTGCTTCTTGTAAGTTTGTTCATCAATTTACTCAACAACATTTTCTTTGGGTGACAATATTTTCATGCAATTACTTGAAACTCTTCTAACTTAATAGAAAAACTATCAATGAACCCTTTGCCCCACACTATTTTTACATTATGTTGATGATTGAGTATCTAGGAGAATCCCTAAGAACTCCCTGAAATAGATGCGGCCACCCAAGGATGATGTGAATCAAATCTCAGGTCTCTGCTGCAGTAAACCACATTCAAGAATAGTTCAAACCGGGGCACCTAGCTGGCTCAGTTGGTTAAGCATCTGCCTTCAGCTCAGGTCTTCAATGGATCCTGGAATTGAGCCCTGAGTTGGGCTCCCTTAGCAGGGGTCCTGCTTCTCCGTCTCTTCCCTGCTTGCGCTATCGTCTCTGTGTGTGTCTCTCTTTCTCAAGTAAATAAATAAAATTGTTAAAAAACAAAAAAGAAAGAAAAAGAATATTTCAAATCATGGTATGATGTGGGAAAAGTTTTAAGCAGTAGCCTAAGTCTGACTTGACCCTTTTGTATTTTATGGCTCTCCTCCTTTCACTTTAAGTATGTGTTTATGAATTAGGCATTATCTTAGTCACTTTGGATTGTTGTAACAAATTACCATAGACTAGGTCACTTATAAACAACAGAAATTTATTTCTCACAGTTTCAGTGGCTAGAAATCCTCTTAGATCAGGGTACTGGCCAGTCCAGTCAGGTTCTTGTGAGAATCCTCTTTCAGGATGTGGATGACCACCTTCTTGTATCTGAATGTGGCTGAGAGCAGAACAGAAGCAGGCTTTCTTATAAGGGCACTAATCTCATTCATGAAGACCCCACCTCATGATCTCATCTAATTCTAATTCCCTTGGAAAGGGCCCACTTTCTAATATCATCACATTGTAGGATACTGTTACAACATACAACTTCTGTGAAGTCATGTGTTGGAGTGTTAAATAAACCAGTAAAAGGCACAAAAGTATCTCATATTCCTATGTGGGAAATGAGAATTAATGGAGAAGTATATTAAAGAGGCTTCAATTTTTTTTTCACAATAGTAAGAATATAGAGGCTATATTAAGGGAAATGAAATTCTACTACTATACCTGGAAGCAATAAGTTCTTACCTGTACCAGAGAGCAGTTGCTTGTGTTTCAAGCAAGAAAGCTGTCCTTTGATCGCTATAGAAGGTATATCTTTGGACCTCAGTAGAAATCTGTTTCAACAAGAAGTTTCAAACACATTGTTGCTTAGATTTGAATAGCAATTTATTTATCTTCCTCCACTTCACTAGATAGAACTATGGTTCTTAAGTTTTAATGTGCATTAGAATAGTCTACGGAATTTATTAAAATCAGATTTCTAGCCCCCAAACAAATACCAATTTGGTAGGTCTAAGCAGGAGGAGTGTGTGTGTTGGGGGCGGGGGGTGCTTGCTTTTCTAGCAAGTTTCCAGGGGATGCTGATACTCCTGGTCAAAAGAACATAAATTGAGAATAGGCAGGATTGAATACTACTGGTCAAATGTACACATATCCTCATAATGTCCTAAATTGTTATTTTTGATACCAACAGAGACCATCTTTTTCACTTTATATAAACAGCTCTTTAGATGTGATTTTTTTTTTTTTTTAATGAGCTTGTCCCATAGAGTAGTAACTTTTGTAGCCAGAAGAAATATACCAGAGGAATCCTGCATTTGAAGTAAGGAAGTTTGAGTCTTGGCTTCTTCACTTTTCTGTGTTCAGCAGCTTGGGATAATCAATTACTATGAGAGGCTCACTTTCTTTCTCTATAAAATGGGAATTATATCAGACTCCCACAGCTGTTGTGAGTGTTAAATGGGATGAGGCTATATGAAAGTGTCTTGTAAACAGCAAAGTACTTTACAAATGAAACAGTTTATTATTATTGATCTTATTATTGATTTGAGAATGACTTCCCACCTTCAAAATTTCTGATGTAGAAAAGACTCATCATAGTGGGTGAGTTTTGTTGACAGACTACAGTAAGCAATCAATAAATATTTATAAACTAATTGATAAAATAAGACGGATTCAGGTGCTGATATTTTACGATAAATATATAGACAGACTAAGAGAACCCTGCTATTCACTTGTAACAGCAGACTAAGGGAAATTAATTGAATACAATTGAATAAGTATTTATTAAGTGCTTCCTCTGTATCAGGTTTCATGATTAACCATTCTCTGTTCATGTTTTAAGTTATTTCAAATACCAAACACCAAATGAATTTCTTGTTTGAGAGTCAGTTGCTTCTTTGAAAACAAGCCCAACAGAACCGAGAATTTAGCCCAGGGAACTCTGCTCTGAGTTTGAATTTATTCAGTATAAATCCTCATACATTGTACTAGCATAGTTAAATTTCTATCTGTGGCTTGGTGATCTAAACAAAGGATGTTAAGTCAAAAAAATTACAGGGCAATACAAATTTAGTATGATCTCATCTCTACATAATTTTGAAAACCATTAAACACGGCATATCTGGAGAAATGAAAGATAGGAATGATATATACCAGTTAATGAAAATTACCTTGGAGGGTAATTTTAGAATAGAGGAAAACTTTAACATTGTACTTTGTACATTTCTGATAGCATATACTCATTTATATAAGAATATTGTACTGAGAACAATCAGAAAGTAAATGGTAATTAATATATATATATATATATATATATATATATATATATATATATATATATACCTACAGGGGGTTCTTGCTTGGGAAGCAGTAGTCTCCCACATGATGAGTTTGTATTCCCCTTCAAAAATATCAACCTGTGAATGAATCATTAGGCTTTCTGTCCTTGCTAAAATGGAATCCCAATCCAGTTCCTTTAACAGGTTATTTTTCCGTCAGCACTAATTCACATGGTTCCTGTGCTTTGTGTCAAAATGTACCACTGCTGAGCACTGGGCTTCCCTTTGAGGGGTCAGTGAGAGTGATGTCTAATCAAGAACAACTTTCCCTGCAGGATTCCTTCCTGTAATTTACTTCCCACTGATTCTCAGGGAGGTGATTCCGCAGTACAAATACATTCTCTGTTTAATCAGTTCCCTTGATTTCTTTCTGAAATCCATAAGAAGATAGCATTGCAATAACACCCTCTCTCTGGGGTGGCTTTAGACACTTCCAGCATTTTGTCAACAAGCCCTCTCTGAACAGAACCCCGCACTAGGCACTCTAGCTGGGTAGAGAAGAGTAATGAAATAGAAAATGGCACTCTGTCTCCACACCTAGAACGTAAAGCCAGGAGAAAGGAATGAGAGATCTGAGTCTAAAAAGAGAAATCAGAATAGGGTGGAAGGTAGCTGTAAAAAGGAGCAGAAGAATTAAGGAGGGTGAGGGAAAGGAAAAGTAACTGGATCCCATTTTGTTACAAAAATTTTTTTAAAGGTTTGAGGATCAATGACCTAACTTTGAAATTTAAATTATAATGTCAAGTTGAAAATATGGCAAAAGTTTCTAAAGCCACCCTACATGTAAGATGTTAATTACGCAGAAAAAACGTAAGCAGAGCCTGTTTCCACCACACTCTTGCCCAGCTCAGAGCTGCCTCAGCTAATGATCGTATTTACTATCCTGGTTTGTCTGAATGGGACTGCAGACTGTTCAACGGCAGAAATTCAGCTCTTTACCTCAGTTTTGTAAAGATGGCTGTACCCAGACTTCATAAATATATTGAGTAAATACATGAGAATCTACGTTGTTGGGGTTTTTTTGAAAAGTGAATTCCTGAAACAATCTTAGGCTGAAAGGCATTCACGGTTCTTTTAGAAAAATCTTGAATGCTATTGTATCAAGCCCTGTATTTTTCAGTTGTTATTATCTAGAATTCTGTATATTCTTTTCACGATTTCATTCATTCTTTTCTTTTATGTGGAATCTCTAACATATCCTTTTTCTTTTCATTTTTCCTTAGATTGACTTCCAAACTCACCCTCTTGCTCATAAAATGTGCTTCTGAATTGTCAGTGCAGTACAACTTGTTGGTCCTTTTATTTTGTTCCTACTTTATTTTAAACTGAAATAAAATAAAATTGAAGGAAACTTGTCAAGGTAGCTGTTGAGAATAGAACTCTGAAAGAAGATTGCTGCCAACAGATTTTTTTTTCTTTTTCTTTTTTTTTTTTTTTTTTTCTGAGCAGGAGAAAATCACTATGATTTTGTTTTCCTTTGAGTGACTTCTGTTCTACACGTTGCTTGTTGCTGTAGCAAGTACTAGAAAGAAGGGAGAGGCCATTTTAGGACTAACCCGGCAGTGTCAGCAGTGGCAGCACAGTGGCAGCCTGCAGGTAATTGGGGGCACAGAGGAATTCAGGACCCACCCACCCACAAGAGAAGTAAAGAAACCAAGAATACTAGGAAGAGACAAGGGAAGAACAGTTGAGGCCATTCCAGGCAAGAAATCAGGCCTAATAAGCAGATGCCAGATGGAAGTCCAATTAATTTGGAATGGAATCTGGGGCAGGAAGAGAAAAGCTGCTGGAGTAAACGAATTAATTTCATAGAGAATTATGATGCCACACAGATCTAAGTTGACAATCTCCATGTCAAACTGCAGTCAGTCTTCAAGCCTAAATCATACCTGGTGGAATTCGTTCTTGACAACCCCAGTGTTTTTTCCAAACTCCTTTAGTTCTCAGGGTATGCACCTCCCAAGTAGAGAGCCACCAATTGCTGCTATGTGTTCTGGGAACATTTTATGTATGGTTTGTGATCTCTTCTGCTGGATTATAAATTTCCTTCTTGAAATATCTACATTGTTTATCTATCACATAATAAATACAAAACTACTGCAATAATAATTTCCCTGATATGATCAGATGATGATATCAAAAGCCTTCATATAAATATTGTTAGGCTATCTCAAGTCAAGTTCAAAAGCTAAGACCTCTATCCTCTATTATTTTGAACACTGAACAAAATTGGTAAGAACTGATGCCATGCATTGGTACATGGAAGCATGGAAGGTGTTCACAATAAATGTGCTGTTGATGAACCCCAGACTCTGAAATCACTATTTTAGTTTATTCACATTTTTTTAGAGAGAGAGAGAGTACCCATGCATGCAACTGGATGGGGGAATAGGGGGTATATACTGAGAGAGACTGGGGAGAGAATCTTAAGCAGGCTCCCAGCCCAGCATTGCGCCCAGTGCAGGGCTCAATCTCACACACTGAGATCACGATCTTGGCCAAAATCAGCTGTCTGATGCTTAACCAATTGAGCCACCCAGGAGCCCTAATTCCTTCACATTCTTAATACTCCTTGAAATTACTGTATTCTCTTTTTTACTGTCTCCCTCCCTCTCCCTACTAAATTATAAGCTCTGTATGTGCAAAGAGCATATCGTCTTGCTCACTGCTAAATCTTCAGGGCCTAGAGAAGTAGTTCTTAATTCAATATTCAATAAATATCTATTAAATTGAAAATGTATTTTTGATTCTGACTGTACAATAGGAATTATGACCCTTGTAGAAGAAATTAGACAAGGGCCTGACTGATACAGAAAGATAGTAAATAATGTAAAAGTAAATAAGCCATAGACTTATATACAAAGGCAGAAATACTTTTAGAAACAGCATAATACAACTTCTCAAAGGCCGACACGATTCTAGCTCACCATTTCCCCAGTCTTCATAGAATTCTTCTCAGTTTCATGGCTTTTATTGTGCTTTATGCCTACCATCATGGATGCTCAAATGTCTTTACCTTAGATTATATACTTAATTGTGCAACTCACACAATTATCCATAATAGATCATTTGTCTTACCTTTTGAAGTCCATCCTTTCATGTTATGTCCTTGACTAACATACATTATAGGGGTAACTCATAAAGGACATTACACTCACACACTGGTCTCTGTTCCCCACTGCACATCAAGGGTAAAAGTGTAAGTCAGTGGGGCCTCCCTGCAGAGCAGTATGGCACCATTTAGTTTAGAGGGAGAAAATCTTGTCCTAAGCGTTGGAAAAACCAATCTGTGCATAAGGAAGCATGTAAAAGAAAGTCTTTGCAGTCTTGTCAATAAAAGACAAATTAGAGGGCAGCCCCGGTGGCTCAGCGGTTTAGCGCCACCTTCAGACCAGGGCCTGATCCTGGAGTCCCAGGATCGAGTCCCAGTCCGGCTCCTGGCATGGAGCCTGCTTCTCCCTCCTCCTGTGTCTCTGCTTCTCTCTCTCTCTGTCTCTCTGTCTCTCATGAATAAATAAATAAAATCTTTAAAAAAAAAAAAGAAGACAAATTAGAAACAACCTAAAGCTTTATTACCTTGAAAATGGATGAATACATTGTGATACAGTAACACAAGGGAATATTTCACAGCAGCCAAAACAAATTAATTACAGCTATATCTTTTAACATGGTTGAATCTAAAAACATAATGATAAGTTAAGAAAAAGTTAGCTATAACATGTTGTATAAAACGTAGGAAATCTTATCCACCAACCTCTTGGAAGAGAGGACTCTTCAATGAGCTAGGCAGCCATTTATCAAATGGGGACTTGCCCAAAGGTACCATATTTTTATTTAAAACAAACAACAACAAAAACCCTTCTGGGAATTACTGATCACACTAACTGTCTCCATTGATCTCTTTACCCTTGTTTTCAGTCAGGGGACAGAAAACTAGGCATCCTTTCATTAGAGTTTTTCTTCCTTATGTAACATAGAAGGCAAGGTAAGAACAGAGAGGAAGAGGCATAGAGAATATGAGAAAAACAGAGAGTAAAAGATAAAGAGGTTAAAAAAAAATCTCCAATCATAATCAAGTCTGTCACTGAGAAAATGTTGATAATTAGTTTTATTAAGTAAACACAGAAGCTTTTAATCTGCACATTCTTGGTTAATTGTTCAACTCTGCACTTCCCCTGTTTTTCCTAAGGTAGCACTAAAAGATAAGAACTAATTCTGATGAGTTGGTTAACTACCATTAATGTTCTTGATAATTTAGGTGTGACACTTTATTTGAAAAGGGAAAGGGAGCCTCTTTTTGGAACAAAGACGTCTTTCTCAGGATTTTCAATGTTTTAAAAATAAATACATAGAATTTGAATAATTTAAGACCTTCAGTGTCAGGCTTTGAAAAACTTAAAAGCATAAGTAAAAATACTTGTGGATAGCCTACAAACAGTTTCCTCTGAAGTGGGATTATTAATTATTGAACTTGTCTGTACTAGATTAGTTATTTTGAGTTGTTTTGACTCGATTCTGCAGCCACATTCTCTGTGGTGATATTTAGTTCCCTTTAAACTCTGTTTTACAATCTTCTTGCTTCAATTTCATGAAGTTCAGATTTATTCTAAGCAATTTAGAGGACATTTGCACATACTCAGTTCCCTAATGCAGCAGTCATACTGTCTCCTGGCTCATTTTATTACAAAGGAACAGATGTGATGGGAAAGGTGATTGGAGGGTAGAGGTGGGTCAGCAGGGCAATTGATTCTTTTTAAATTTCATATTTCAAATGGAAGGTAGTACACTTGATTTTTGTGTTAAAACAAAGGGGCATATCTATAATATCACCATAACATCTATGTCTGGGAATGATGACATAGCAAGTCAAGCAGCTTCTCCAAACTATGTTCTCATTCTAGAAAATCAGAGGTCCCTAGAGGTTAATCTCATAATCCAACACTCATTGCAGTAGCCCTCTTTGACTGACGATATTTAGGACTATTTGGAAATGTGAGGTATGGCCGACTTTTTCATTGTAGAAACAGCTGATTCCATTACTAGAAAAGTCCTACTGCCCTAAAAGTCTTCCTTATATCAAGCTTCAACCTGTTTCCCTATAGTTTATACCCTTTATTTTCTGTCTGCACTTAGAAACAACCTAGTTCAAAACTCTTACTTCCAAGGGCTTGATAGCTCTCAAACTAACTCAAGACAACTGTCTATTCTCTCTCTAATCTTCCCTACTTTAGGATATTTATGGTTAATTTTTGTCAACTCTTCCTGGGACAAAATATACAGAACCCCCATTACCTTGATTGCCCACTCTCCAGACCACTTTTGTCTAACATTCAGGATAGTGGTTAAAATTCCTAAGTTTTAGAGTCAGAGAGAGCTTGGATGAAAGCTCAGTCTCCCTGCATTTTAGCTATGTGCTGCATAGGATAACGTTGGTTGCGTTAGCCCTCCTTATTGAATTTTCTCTTCCAATCACCAGTAGCAGCCCCATTTTTTCCCTGTTTCCAGGAGCATTCTTGGACTTTAGAAACTGGTTTTGCCCAGAAGAGAAAGTATCTAGGAATTTACAACCCCCTAGGATAAGACTCCACAAATTACTGCTCGGTGTGGAGGCAGGAAAGATGGAGCTCCCTTGCTTTGGACTTGAGTAATCTTGAGCTCACCTCACACCCCAGGACTCCCCTGTGCTCATAGGCTAAAGTCACCTCTGAGACTTTGTCAAGTTTCTTCCTTCCTGGCTCTCTCCCTTTTCCTGCTCTCTTGCTCCCACTTACCTATTGGTTTCTCCTGGAAGCACTTTCTTAGTAAACCACCTGCCCTAGAATACTTATCTCTGGCTCTGCTCCAGGGAAACCTGGCTGAAGATGAGAAATTACTATAATCTCTCAACTCCTTTTCTATAATTGGAAGTAGGATCAAAATTGCATCTACTTCTAGAATTATTGTAGGGATCAAATGAGAAAAAGTATATAGCATGATATGGTTTCTGGCATAATATAAATGCTCACTAAAAGGTAACTTACCAGATCCTCTGGGCCAAAAACTTGAATGTGACATTCAGGATGCAGAAAATTCAGGATATTAGGTAATCCAGTTTTCACTAATGAAGCATAAGAATGCTAGCTTTTCTTGAGAATGGATGACATTGATGGCTACCATGGGATTAGAGGTCATCACAAAGCTCACTGCTCAGGATTTATGCACCGTGTCAGGTATCTGTTCAGTAGCCTGGCTGCTTTCTTTTCTCTTGGAACTGGTTGTCAGTAAACCAGAAGGCCCAGATCACCAACAGTACTTTTTGATGTCCTCTCTGGAGCACCTAGAAGAACAATGTTTCCAATATGAAACAGACCAAGTCAAAATCTAGAATGTTTGCCCCAATTACCCGTTTCAAAGAGCTAACCAAAAGATTAAATATGATATAAGTCTATATGCCAAAAAAAAAGTTTAGGAAAACTGAGGTTTTCTGGTCTTTGTTTGGCACATCAGACCACATATTTGAGAGGTACAACATTGTGCAACCAATTATGAGATGAGATTGGTATTCGAGGGTTGCATTCACCCAGCTGCAGAGCTCAATCAGGGTTATATGCACAGCTGAAGGAAACTGGGCAACAGTTTTAATTAATTGGCAATTTTGAGCCTTTCATGCTAAAGCTACCTTAATGATGGGAAAAGAAATGATATGCGAAGGCAATACAATTTGAAACATGCAGATTTCCGACTCTGAGCTTTTAAGCAGCAACCTATCATTCGCGCAGTGATTATATGCTAAATATTATCTAGTTACAAAAATCTTAAATAAATGAAAATCAACTTAGAATTTTGAGTTCGCTAAAAGCTTTCTGGCTTCTAAAAAAACAATTTAACTGTATTCTAATGCTGTTCGCACTTGAGTAACAACAAATATTCTATTTGTTTGCATAATATACCTACTATGATTGCTAAAATGGAAACAGTGTTTTCTGATTTATAAAGTCCTATTGTACGTTATTATTTTATTTAACCCTCAAAACAAAGATAGAGGAAAAATATTATTTTTTAGAGAGAAAAGGACAATAAAATCTTGAATGTTCTTAGTGGTGATGTGAATCTACTGACTCATATATCATTTTTCCAAATTGCATTGTCAGCTCACATCAATTTATTTATTTATTTATTTATTTATTTATTTATTTATTTATTTTGAAGGGAGGGGAGGGACATAAGGAGAGGGAGAAAAAGAGAGAAAGAATCTTATGCAGGCTCCAGTCCAGCTTGGAGCCCTATATGAAGCTCAATCTTATGATCCTCAGATCATGACCTGAGCTGAAACCAAGAGCCTAATGATTAACTGACTGAGCCACCCAAGTATCCCACAACAACCTAATAACCTTGCTGATTTTTATAACCCAAAAAAAGAGATTGTATGTTATTATGATCCAAATATCAAGGGGAATGAACTAATTTGTAAAGTATAGTCCAGTTTAATTCCTACATAATGGTAAAAAATAATAATCTTTCCTTCAACCCTGACCCAACTGGAATCCCAGCTTCTACCTTGCTTCTTGTGTTAGATGATGTGTGTTGGAGTCCTGTCACTATCACATTCATATTCTTGATAAGCAAAGCTTAATTCTTGTTTGGTAATATGCTTCCTAAAAAAATAACTGAGTTTGCTTGGGAATGCAGAAGTTACAAGAGAATTATTATGCATGAATATTTCTCGGGAAGAGTTTACAAGCTTGCTGAACATAGAAAAATATATACAGGGGCATAGAGAGCAAGAAAGTGCAAAACTAAATAATTCTAGAGACAAGTTTAGTGAGGCTTCAATCAATAGAGAGTGACAGTGTTAGAGAAGGTCGGGAAGCTGCCGCTGACACCAGACCTCAGAGCTATCTCTGAATGCGTGACCAGCTTTGTACTCCCAGGTTCCGTGTGCCTCCATTCCGAGTAGCCAACCTAGACGTCTCTGTCAGACAGGAGCTGTGAATACTCGTGCATCTTTGCCCCTTTCCACCAACTAGGCACAGCCTAATCAATGCACCTGGATGAGATGGTTCAGAGGTGTCACGACGCTGTCTCCAGAGCTCCTCTGCAAGGCTGAGCCCAAGTGACCCTCTATGGGACTTCACTACATATGGTGGCCATGCTTGCTCCCTTCTCATCCTGGATCCCACTTCTTCCTCCCCTACCTACTTTTTCCTGCACCATCTTAATAAATAACTTTTACACAAATCCTCTTTTCTGGATTTACTTTTGGAAAGCTCAATTTAAGCCAGAAAAGTCTGAAACTTATCTAGGCATTAAATATGCTTTAGATTTGAGTGGTACGTTGAAAATCTCGTTCCCTTTGTGAGCAAAGGCTTGGGGAGATAGGGCTTTGTATAGTTTATGTAGGTCGGGGGTTGGGAGGGGAGCCTTTCTGATAGCTAACTCTGGGTGTGGTAAAGCCAGGGGGCACAATTTTGTGTAGGTAGGATAATAGGGCAGAAATAAGATCAAGTAAGTCCTACAGGGAGAAAAAAAACACAGATATTTGAACTCGATGTGCTAAGGGGTGGGAGTCTTAAGCCATTTTGAGTCCTAAGCAGAAGAACACGAGGAAAGCCCTAATGGCATTTTTTAAAACATAGTATAGCACCCCAGTTTCTGTAGATACCATGTGGAAAAAAAAAAAAAAAAGGTTCTCTGGTCAAATAACTTTTCTAAACACTTCATACATTTAGCTCATTGATGACTACCGAATGACCATAAGCCTATGAAAGCTGGGGTCAACGATTAGTTTTTAATTTCTTTTCAATATCTACTCTTCTCAGTTTGAGAACTACAATTCAATGTAGTGCTATTCAAAGTATGATCCACTGATGGTAAAGAATCCTCTTGTGCTTTATAAAGCATTCCTAAACACGATTGCCCACTGAACACTGTGGAGAAGTCATTCTCACTAATACAGTATAGAGCTGGTGTTCCTGTAAACCTGCTTTAGGAAATGCTGTCTTTAGGAAGTTCAGTGACAGCAGCAGAGACTGGATGGAGGCCAAGAGCTTTGTTAGGGGTGGGACTGGACTTGTGGCCAGAGAAATGTGAAGTAAACTAAGAATTGGAGATCATCTAAAAAAGTCATTGGATATTGTGAATGGAGAGATGGGAAGACTGAAAGAACTTGAGCTTTCCAGCCCATCACAGTAGTGTAAGTAACACAAATGGGTCTGTCTAGTAGTACACATTCTTTCAGATTTCTGAGGTATCTAATGGAGATACAGATATGTCTACTAAAGATATCTAATGACTGATATCTAATGAAAAATAGGGAATGGAACAGCATCTTGAAGTGAAAATTTTTTAATTAAAAATTGAATGATTCGGGCAGCCCGGGTGGCTCAGCGGTTTAGCGCTGCTTTCAGCCCAGGGCCTGATCCTGGAGACCAGGGATCGAGTCCCATGTCAGGCTCCCTGCATGGAGCCTGCTTCTCCCTCTGCCTGTGTCTCTGCCTCTCTCTCTCTCTCCATGTCTCTCATGAACAAATAAATAAAATCTTTTAAAAAAATAAATAAATAATAAATAAATAAAAATAGAATGATTCAGTCCAACTGGCTATATTATCCAGCATCATTTTAGCAATGTTAAAAGGTAGTTTTATTGAATTTAAACATTAAAACTTGATTATTTTTACAAGCTTGTCTGTAGTTTCAGTTGTAAACTCAAGTAACGCAAGGATAAGTTTTGATATCATTTTCTGGGTAGGCTGGGTAGGATTTTTTTCAAATTTTAATGAGTAGATGAAACAGCTGGAAATTTGTTTAAAATGCAGATTTAAATCTCCTGGGTCTGGATAAGGACTGACATTTTGCATGTCCAACAAGCTCCCAGGTGTTGTAAGGATATGGTCCAAGGAACACACTCTGAGGAGCAGGAGGATCAAAGATAAAGTCCAGGTTATAATATAAATGCAGAGACTCTAAATTAGAATTATGATAGAAATTATTTCTACTCTATCAGGTATTTACTGTATTCTTTCAACATTCCATTTGTTCATTTACTTTGTTAATTTCAAAAATGATAGTCACTGTCAACTGAGGATATTAGAGAAGACTGAATGATAGGGAGAAAAGATGTGGGTAAAGGAAATTTAAATGAGATATAAAAACCGTGGGAAGCTCAAGGGAAGACTAATGGTATACTTTTAGAATGAGAGTTTGGTACAGGTGGGAGGTTCTCATGGCTAATTTACAAGTTATACAGAGGGAAGTGAACGTTTCATCAAGATATATTTTTAACATTTTTTTTCATTCTGAGTTCTTCTTTTAACTGTTAATTTTGTACATGCTGTGGGCTGAGAAATATGAATAAGATTTCGCTTTAATAGCAATGTTACCTAAAGCTAACCACACCAGTTTTTAACAGAATCTTTCTGCTCTATTTTATTTTGTTATTTCAATAAACTTTCAATAAACTGAGGAAGTATCCAATAGGACTTCCTTCATTTTTGCAGTTAGTACCTTCTTGACTCTAAAAGCATTAGCCAGTGTCTAAGAAAAAAAGAGAAAGAACGTTCTTGTAATCATTTGTATTCAGAACACAATGGCAAAAGAGAAATAGTAGTTCCATTGGTTTTCAGAGTATCTTTGTTACTCTGTGGAAACAAAAGCAAGGGGATTTAAATAGTAAACCTTTGAAATCCTGGTGGTTCCTGAAATAGCAATGATGAAAACATAAGCTCTACCCTTTTGTTCTTCTTGAGACGGTCTTATTGACCATATCTGAATATTTTAACACAGAGGTCCACCTTAAAATTAATAAGAGAGTAATAAAAATAATTGTTCATTTTAAAATCTTCATGTCATTACAGGATGTTATACATAAAACAAGTTCTCATTTTACTTTTAAAATATGACTATACCTTTATTAGATATTCAATGTATTTTTCAGAAGATTTATAGGTAAACTTTGTATTATATTATTAGTCAGCCATGGCTTCCTCTATGGATTAAAGAATTAAAATGTTAATGGGAAATTCATGGCTCAGGAATTAGAAAGCTTCCTTTTTCCTCTGAATGACTAAGTATATATTTGGCTCTTTTCAATATCATGACCCAGAAAATTCATTAGATTTACATTAACAAAGTGAGCAGTGTATATTAATTTTCCCAGTCTAGAAAAAAGTAAGAAAACTAACAACTCTTGAGTGTCTCTACTGTGCCAGGTACTTTCATTTAGTCATTTCATAAAACAACTAAAATGTAGATCTGTAAATTAAAAAGAGAAAATTATAGACTATCTCCAAATAATTAGGGTAAAACCATCCATAAAAAAAAGTTGTAGGGCAAGAAATATAATTTATTGTGACAGTAAATAATTACTGTGCCCCTCATGTGCAACTCACAATTGATTACAGCTCCAGGATACTGAAAGAGAAACCCACAGAGGATGGGGGTCCAGCAGATCCCCCCATCTAGGACTGGATCATTGACAATGGATCTGAGAATTTGGGGTTAACTGAAACTTTCACTTCCCTCTGAGAGACCACAATTTTATACTTGCAACTCTTACATCCAAAGGCAAAAGAAGAAGACACAGAACTCTGCCTTAGCTGGAATGTTTCTTTAATATTTGATTTGACTTTGCAAACCCATGTATTAATAAACAGCTGATGTTAGAGCAACTCAATCTTTAAGAATTGCATCAACAGAGGAATTAATACCTATGGAAAAATTTTTAAGTGAAGAAAGTTACCCAACCACTATGAAAATACATGGTAAATCTGGCATGAGACTACTCAAATGAAATTAAAACAGATAAAGCAAATAAAAGAGAATTTAAAAATTATATCTGGAATTGTAAGAGTTAAAAATTTTATGGCCAAAGAATCAGTTTACACATATTTTCCCCTGTTGCTTTCCACTGGGGATCATTACTATAACTAAAAGAAAAAAGTCTTTAGAGGAATTTTCAGACAAAAATCCCTTCATACTACCTTACTTAAGTCTTAAGCACTTACAGTTTTGTTTTGTCTGGTTTATTAGCAAATTTACATTGAAATGGTTAAATTGTTTTTAGATTTTACCAGAAAATATGCATGCAAAAATGAGTTTGAAGTTTTTCATAATATATTGTTTACTATAGCTATAGATGGAAGGGGAAAAACAGATTTGTACTTATGTTAGATTTTTTCTTTTATGATTAGATTTTTAAATTTCTTTATAAACTGTCTCTTAAACTGTGAATTATTCTTTTTTTTTAAGATTTATTTATTTATTCATGAGAGACAGAGAGAGAGAGAAAAGAAGGGACACAGGCAGAAGGAGAAGCAGGCTCCATGCAGGGAGTCTGATGTGGGACTCAATCCCGAGTCTCCAGGATCACGCCCTGGGCCGAAGGCGGTGCTAAACCACTGAGCCACCAGTGCTGCCCCATGCGAATTATTCTGTGTAACATTACCTTATCCTCCACTAAATTGCTTCTTTTTCTTTTTTTTTTTCCAGTCTCATTGTAAAGGCTAAAGTTGCCTTTATTTCAGACACAAAATTTGAAACTATCACCAAAATTTGTCTTATGAAAGATGATATTTCCCTAAAATTTCAGAAAATACACTGAGATTTTGGATGTATACATCAAAACAAGGTACACTGTCCATAATTATTACATATGATTAGGAAAAAATGACTGAAATAATAATACAGGAGTGTCACCAATGAACCACAGGAGGTCCTGAGACAAACCTGACATCTAGAATTTCATTTAATCCTCATCACAACACTAAGAGATGGGTTCTATTGTTACTATTCCATGTAATGAATGAAAAAATTATTTTTAGTTCATTTTTAAGAAAAATATTTTTCTATAAAAATTATACTCTTTTTATGTAAAAAGAAAATGGAGCAATTTATAAAAGGAGAAAGAAGGCATAATACCTTCAAAAACTCATCACACAGGAAAAAAATTATTAGTGTTTGTGGAAAAGTATTTCAGATGTGTCTTTTTGCATGTGTATGAACACAAGGCTATTGCTATGTGTTATGTCCATACAGATTGACAGATAAGCAGTAAGATGACAGATAGATGAATAGATAATATAGATTAATATATAGAGTGGTGATAAATAACAGATAGTTAGAAATTCAGCTAGTGGTTTTTTTTTTTTTTTTCAGCTAGTGCTTTGAAAAACAATTTATTTTTATTTCTTCTCTTTCCGTGCACTTGATCAACCAAAAGCTTCCATATTTGATAGAGGTGGTAAGATTTGGATGTCCAAAAAAATGCAAAGAAGTTACTATTCAATATCTGATATTCAAAACAGAATTTTAAGAAGACTTTAGGCTTGAAAGTCCTACAACATGAAAGAAGAATATTTTATATAATCTTTTATCTTCCCTTTAGTGTATCAAGAGCCAGTCTTCAAGAAGTAGCCCATAAAGTCTTCACAATGTGATTTCCATACAGGAAGTCCTTGGTCATTTATATTTTGCCAACAGTAGTGGTTAATTCTCGGTTAGCCTCTGACCCACAGGTAAAAGATGGGCTCTTCCTCGGGCTGGCAGTGCAGGGTCAGCAGGATGGGGCAGGCCGTGCATGCAGGTGTTCATGGGGTCCTGGCCCAGCCCTGGCCATCGTGCAGGCCTGGTACAGGGATGAGTCCGCCAACGACAGTGTGCAGCCAGGCTACCTGGTCTGCCTGGAACAGCTGTCTAGGCTCGAGGTTGTTTACTGGAAGCTGGATCCTGACAAATAGAATGATGCAGAATTAGAAAAGATCCAAAAAGAGAGAAACTAGTCCTGGAAAGACATAATAACCATATGTAAGGACAAACTCCCAAATTATACAGTAAAGATAAAGATGTTCTATGAGGAGCATTTGCACTTGGATGGAGATCCACCACGTTTTGGCCAGTGGTGGGTACTTTGATATGAGAGACAAAGAGGACAGGTGGGTCCTCATTTTCATGCAACAAGGAGATACGATAACTCTTCCTGTAGGGATTGATCACCACTTTACACAGGATGAAAAGAACTGCACGAGGGCCACTTGGTTGTTTGTGGGGGAACCAAAGTGCACAGTGTACAACCTGCCAGCTGACCAGAGTAGCGCTCCCAGGGCCTAGCTCGCCTTTCGTCCCTGTGAATGTTCTGAACATGATCCCAGCAGAGAATCTGTCTTTTTTCCTTGCTTTTCTATTATAGACTTGGGACTAGGAGAGCTTCCCTTTGTAAGATTATTTGATCACACTGTTTTAATGAAAGGAGCTTTTATTATAAAAGTGATTTTTACATGGAAGCAGTTGTGGGAATGTGGAAAATCACATTTATTTTACCTAATTCAAGATCAGCACTCAGCAGCCCTGTGTTAAGCACTTGCATTCAACTTTAACCTGAATGAGAGTCATCTCTCCAAATGTGAGCGCTGAACTGCTCCTTGGGGACCTGGTTCTTCATCTGGAAGCAGATGTCAATCGATGACATGTCTGCCTTGTAAGAAGGTATCATCATAGATGACAGGACTGGCCTGATGGAAGACACTTTTTCTCCCAAAATGGCGTAGTGAGTGCTGTGTGGATTGAGCATATTAATTGTATTAGTGGGTGGATCCTTGGAGTTGCTTATGCCACTTTCTTATTCGAAATAAAATAGCTGCCTTAATTTTATACTCTTGGTTTGGAGTCCTTATATTCAGGTTCATTAAAATCATTCCATTTAGAGCCTTAAAAAAGGGAGGTGGTGATATTAAAAGATGCTTAACTACTTCACAAGTTTATAATTATAATTACCTTACCTGTATGGAGTTTTGTTTGTTTTTTAAGATTTTATTTATTTATTCATAAGAGACACACAGAGAGAGGCAGAGACACAGACAGAGGGAGAAGCAGGCTCCTCACAGGGAGCCTGATATGGGACTCAATCTCCGGACCAGGATCACACCCTGAGCTCAACCACTAAACCACCCAGGCATCCCTCTTTTCTTTTCTTTTTTTCTTTTTTCTTAATTTCTTGGAAATTGTTTTCATTTTTGTTATCATGCCTATTTTACCCCGTAATTTTACATAGCCAATATGTTAAAATATCAATGTTTTATATTATAAGACATGTATTATTACTTACTCGTTTTACTAGTTAACAAAGTACACAATGTTAATAATAATCCAAATAATTAATGATGATTGGTTAATAATATTTTGGGTCAATATAGAGCTTTTAACTTTTCAAAATTTTTATAAAAGTTACTACCTTTTACTTTTTCTACTTTAAACATCTGAATATCTATAAATGCTTTTTCACAAAAAGCTTTAACAACAAATACAACAAAAAAAAATGAATTTCCATCTAATGGGAAAAAAGAATTGAGTCACAAAGAGTGAGAATAACTTTCTTCAGGTCATACTGCTGGTAGCTGGCTGGCAGAGCTGAACAAATTAAATCAGTTCTTCAAATCCCCAGCCCAGTATTATTTTCATTAAACATCCCTTTGAAGTTATCTCTAGACAAGTTTCTTCACTTTAGGATCAAGTTAGAAAAGATCACTTAAGCTATCTGCACGGCAAGATCTATCAGAGCCAGTTGTACTTTGGTCCTCCTTCTAATCTTTGTCATTGGTAAATCTTGCCCATTCTCTAATTTTCTTCTGTCCAAGCACCCACATTGATGCACTGATCTGACCTGGAAATACAAGGACATTTTCTGGTTACTGTGGCTTTGGGATAACCTGTCTCTGCCAAGTTGGTCATTGCTTAGACAGTCAGTCCATCATAACTTTGTCCAATCCAATAATAAAATCTGGACATCAAAGAAAATCAATGTATTTGAATATTTTTTAAGTGAGTAAGGGCATCCTTTTAAAAATATCCTTTCTAAGCCAAGAATTAAAATGCAAAATAGTGAGTGGATGCTGGAGATTAGATATGAAGAAATAGTTTGGGAGTTCATAAACCCTAATTTCACCAGATACTGACTCACTTCGTACTTAAAGGATTTTGTTTTTAAAGTCTCTATTCTTTTAGTTAGTCTGTACATTTAAAAAGAAAAATGAGAGAAATAGATCACATATTAAATAAGAAATTCAGACTAAGTATTCAAAACTATATAAAATGAAAGCTTTTTAAAAAGATTTCATTTATTTACTCACGAGACACAGAGAGAGAGAGACAGAGGCACAGGCAGAGAGAGAAGCAGGCTCCCCATGGGGAGCCCAATGTGGAACTCCATCGTGGGTCCCAGGATCGCACCCTGAGCCAAAGGCAGACCGTCAATCACTGAGCCACCCACACATCCCATAAAATGAAAATATTTTATAACACCTCAGAACTTAAGCTCAAAGCACTACAAGATCTGACTTATAGATTTTCTTTGCTGAACTTATCTAATCATTTATGTACTCAACGTAATCACATGTTCTGAAATACAACCAATGAAAAATAACACATGAAATCAGAATCTCAAAAAAACCCTCAAGAAACCCTATTAGACTTATTCTCATAAAAAAATAAAATCCTTGAAATATTCCTTGCCCACAAATGATTATGAAACAATGAGAGATACTTAACGGAGGAAGATGCTTAAGGTCAAGTAACAAACAAGATATGAAAAAATCTGTTGTAACTGTGGAGTGTGCTCCTTTATTGTAACACATTATAAACTTTAAAACAGTGCTCAGCCTAGTTTTATAGATACTACTCTTGATCCTACCTCATGTTCTGTTGCATTTGAAAATGTTTTTCTACTTAAAACCTCTAAATATCAGGCTGAAGAAGCCTGACTTAAGAGCACTTATTAAGAACATTTCACGCCTATTTTATTACATTTAAGCTGCTTTGAAATCATTGGAGTGTCTCAGCTAGGTTTCCCTTGAACTTATTACCCTACTATGACACATAGAGGCTTTTCCCAAAGGCAGTATCTTTTTCAAAAGTACCATCTCATATCAGCTTATTAGCTACGATGGCCACTTCAATCGGTTAGCAACATTAGGGGAATAGAGGTCTCAAGTATTCTAAAAAGTTTTTGAAGACTTAATAATTCTATAATATGATTTTTGTAGTGTTTTGTTTTTTTGACCTTTTTCTTCGTCTTTCATTCTCAGGATCTAAAAAGGCATTAGCCTAATGTCTAAAACTCTCCACTAGTATTTAAAAATCTTGTTGTGAACTCTGATAGAAGAATGATCCTCTCCTGGAGTGATAATGGCCAACTGTTCATCTACTCTAGGTCCTTCTGCTGGGGAACACCAGAGCATTTAACACCTTTACTCCAATTTCAGTCAAGCCACTCAAAATAAAAGACATTTGCACTTCTACCACCACTCTAAAAACTTTAGAGGCCACATTACCACATAAAATTTCTGCTTTAACTGATAGCATGAATTCTGAAGATTTTCTCTAATTGTTTATACTTTACTATTGCTCCATAATTTAAGATATCTCAAAGTAAGCTGTTCAGCTATTCTTATGGCAAAAACCATCTTTATAACAAAATTATCTATACAGTTCTGGATCTGAAAATTTGAAGCTAGAAGTGACTGTTCATACTGAGCTCAGTTTTGTGGTAATAAACAGATCATTCTGATATTTTGAGTCTGAGCATCTATTTGAGTCCCTGTCTAATAGTTCCAACTGTCCTCATCTTTCCCCACAGAAGATACTCAACTTCCAATAGAGAAAACAAAAATCCCAGTAGGTATTTCAACAGAAAGAACTTAATATAAATGAGTTAAATAGGTGTTGAATGGTATAAGAGAGATGATGGCCAAAGTAAGCAGCTTCTTGGAAAGAACCAAGAACCAAGTGAACGGGCTTTAGTTACATTCACAGAACTCAGAAGTTTTATAGATCATAAAATCCCATGGACTCAGGTCTGTGAGGAGAGGAGCTGGTGTACCAGGAGAGGAAGAGAGCTGGCTGAGGAGGGAGCACCCTGAGGACATGCACTTTCAGGCTGCTCCCGGATCTCTGAGGAGTCACAATGAAGCCAGTTCTTGGAATGCCAAACACACACACACACACACACACACACACACAACAAAACAAAAACTGCTAGAGATCTCAACCAACTCCTGTTGCCAGGGTAAAGGGGTTTGACTAGGGAGACCCTGGGGAGACCTTGTCAGTAACAGCAAGTACATGAGTAGGCTCAAATCCTATTTCCCCTCCTGCTTTCCAATTTCCCTCCAGTTCCCCTTTGGCAAGGAAACCTCCCTAGCAGGGAGCCAGAGGCAAAAGAAAACTGTTGTTTTCAGAATTCTAGTTCCAGTCTTGCAAAGCAGAGTATAGAAAGGTGGATTTCAAGCTGAGGGATGATCTTATCACTGTTGTCATGTCTACTCATCATCCTTCAAATATTGGCTAGGAGAGTCTTCCCTACCCTAGAGATAGGGCTCTGTAAGTTCCCCCTTTCTTTGCTCTCCTATGTTTTGATGAGGGGCAAAGGATTTAATCATAAGAAAATCTCTCTCTCTCTCTCTCTCTCTCTCACACACACACACACACACAAATTGGTGGACAATAAGCTCATTAAGAATCAAATGAATAGCTAATAAAGTAAGAAAATATTTTTCACCTACCAGACTGCAAAAAAAAGGAAGTTTCAATAAAGCCATCTATGATCAAGGATTTAGTAAAAAGAAGTTGCTAAGTGTAAACTGGTGGTTTATCATATTGTAGTAATAATCTGTTGTCTGAAGACCCTTACAAGAATGTGATCCCCTAAAGCTTCATCACAATAGAGATGCTTAATTAAGATGATGCTGAGTGAAAGAAGGAAGGCAGCAGGGAACTTTCCTGAGGTCAGAGGTGGAGTGGAGGAGACACATTGATACCAGGTTCTTGGATTTCATTCTAGAAGCCTTGGCATCACACCATTTCAGGAAATTCTCCTACTCTTTACATGCATACAAACCTGTCCATAAGAGATTTTAAAGTTTTATTAGTTTTTGACCACTTTCTTACATACAAAAATAAATTCAAAATGGATGAAACACCTACGTGTGAGACAGGAAACCATCTAAATCCTAAAGGAGAACACAGACAGTAAGTAACCTCTTTGACATCAGCTATGACAACTTCTTTCTAGATGTGTCTCCTGAGGCAAGGGAAACAACAGCAAAAATAAACCATTGGGACTTTGTCAAGATAAAAAGCTTCTGTACAGCAAAGGAAATAATAAACAAACTAAATGGGAATGGGAAAAGATATTTGCAAATGACATATCTAATAAAGGGTTCGCATTTAAAATATATGAAGAACTTAAACTCAACACCCAGAAAATAAATAATCCAGTTAAAAAATGGGCAGAAGACATGAATAAACATTTTTCCAAAGAGGACATCCAGATTGCTAGCAGGCAAATGAAAAGATGCTCAACGTCACTCAACATCAGGGAAATACAAATCAAAAATACAATGAGATATCACCTCACATCTGTCAGAATGGCTAAAATCAACAACACAGGAAACAACAGATGTTGGCAAAAATGCAGAGAAAGGGGAACTCTTTTACACTGTGGGTGGGAATGCAAACTGGTGCAGCCACTTTTGAAAACATATGGAGGTTCTTCAAAAGTTAAAAATAGAGCTACCCTATGATCCAGCAATTGTACTACTAGGTATTTATCCAAAGGACACAAAAATACTGATTCAAAAGGATACATGTACCCTGATGTTCATAGCAATATTATCAACAACAATCAAATTATAGAAAGAGCACAAATATCCATCAACTGATGAATGTATAAAGAAGATATGGTATACATATATATACATATATATGTATATATTATATATATATATGATGCAATATTACTCAGCCATCAAAAGAATAAAATTTTGCCATTTGCAATGATGTGGATAGAGTAAGAGAATACTATGTTAAGCAAAACAAGTCAGTGAAATAAAGACAAATACTATGTGATTTCACTTATATGTGGAATTTAAGAAGCAAAACAGATGAATATAGTGGGGGGAAAGGATGTTAACCATAAAACATATTCTTAACTATAGAGAACAAAATAAGGGTTACTGGAGGGGAGATAGGGAGATGAGTTAAATGGGGGATGGGCATTAAGGAGGACACTTGTGATGAGCACTGGATGTTGTATGTAAGTGAACATTCACTAAATTCTACACCTAAAATAACAGTGCACCAGAATTTAAATAAAAACTTGCAAAAGAAAAAAAAAATAAATAGAAAAAACTAATAAAGTTTATTAGTTTTTTGGATATAGAAATATATAAAGAACAAGAAAAATCCTACAATTTTACCATGTAGATAATCTCAGTTTATATTTTTACATAAGTAATATATGTGCAGAGTTAGAAAAAAATTAACCTGTTCAGGGAAGCACAAAATAAAAACATAGAAAGCTTTCTATTTCTGCTCCAGTCCCTTTAATGGAAAGATTTTTGGTTAAAATTTTAAAAATTTAAGTGTTAGAAAAGCTTATTCCAGGTATAAAGATATAGCTCAAGCTTTTTATTTTCAGTCTAAATTACATCATTTATTTTTTTAAAATTTTTATAAAGATGTATTTATTTATGTGAGAGAGTATGAGCTAGAGAGGCAGAGGGAGAGGGAGAGGGAGAGAGAGAACCTCAAGCAGACTCCACACAAAAGTGCTAAGCCCAATGTGGGGATCGATCTCATGACCCTGAGATCATGACCTGAGCTGAAACCAAGAGTTGGATGCTTAACTGATTGTGCCCCCAGGAGCCCCTAAATTATATGAAATTGTATTCCTGAACACTATCCTTGCAAACCATCACAGTAATATAGCACCATGGTATGGTAACATTATACAACTCAATATGCTTTCAATAATATGTAGTTTAATTCTCTCTGTTTGGAGATGAAGAAAGCTTGGAGATAAAGTTTGTGTAACTACCCTGAGCCCCCAAATCAGTAACTAACAGAGTTACTAAAACAATTCAAAGTTCCTGCTTTCCCATCCTTAATACATATATTACCCCAAATTCAAGTAATAGATATAGGGGAATTAACTAAAACTGTATGTGTTAAAGCTAATGACAGATCTTCTATAATTATTTTGTTTCTATAGAGAACAGATTTTTAGACAAAAGATAAGAGTTCCTAATATTTTTGTAGTACGAATGTTAGAACTATTGAGGCAAAAAAAAATCCACATTTCACCAGGTGTTTCACATGAGTCTGACAACTGTTTTTAAAACATTGCTAATCCTTTAAGCTTGTATCCTAACATCATTTGTGTTTGTGTACCTCATCACAAATAGAAACGGGAATATTCTCTAAATATTAGACTCGATGAGAATTTCCTTAGCAATATTCCAGCCTCACATGCCCTGTAAATGAAAGGCGCTAACAGTTCTTTTATATTAGCAATATTATATCTGAGATGCAAATGCTGTGTTCCTCGGATTTCTTCGCCATCGTCAAGAGTATCATTATCTTGACAGAATGAGGAATTTGGGGGATGGTGTTGCAGGAATCAAAAAGACAACACAATGCTTGAGCAAATTTTTAAGAATACTAAGTGGAAAATAAATGCAAATACTCCCTAAAATGCATCTGTGTTTGAGGGAGGTCGGAATTTGAATTAATTGCTAAAACAAACATATCAGAACAATTAATAAATTCAATCTGTGTTCCTCTAGGGTTAATATTCTGATTAAAGGACAGAGAATTAATTGGGCATTTTGCAAAAGAAAAAATGCAGATGATCCAGTAAAATAGAAGACTACCTAATAATTAGATTTGCAAAATTAATAATAATGATAATATCCAATGTGATCAAAAGTGGGAAAATGGAGACTTCCATACATTGTTGCTAGAGATGTTAATTGGTCTAATTTTCTGGAAGGCAATTTGGCTTGTCTATTAACATTTTAAATGTGCATGCCCTTTGATCCATCAAGTCCAATACTAGAATCTATCCCAAGGAATTCACTGAAAAATGCACCAAAAAAATCTAAGTGAAAGGATGTTTATTGCATTGCTTATAGCAATAAACAGCTGGGTAATGTCCTCACTGTCTATCAGTACAATATTGGTCATTTATTTAATGAATATACAGCCATTAAAAAGAATGATGTAGATGCATTTGCACTGACATAGAGAGATGGTAATGATGTATAATTAATTAAAAGGAAAGAAAACTGGGGAATAGGCTACAAAAATATGTTTAGAATTGTTTGTGTGCATGCGTCTTTAGACATATAGTTATGCACTTAGTTTGGCATAGAATATTTTATCTATTGTTTTACACAAATTTGTACTGTTAATTATTTTGCAGTAAGTTTTTATTATATTTATAATCAGCAAAGATAATAAATATATTCTAACTCAGGCAGAAAAAAAGACCGTTCACATAACTGTCCATTTTTAGCATTGGGATGGTGGAGAGTCATTTTGTCAAGTTCCATAAAACATTGAGAATTTCTTTTCCTTTTTTTTATTCTATAAAATGTCAGCATTAAATTTTGCAAGCTGTATGTGACAGGATATAGGCACAAAGAAATGCCACAATTATGTGAGCTCAGGAACTCTTGAATCAGTGTTAATATTTTGCCTTCATTTGTTAACTTGTAGCACATGCTACTATTACATAGGGAAGATTATTCCTGGTAATAATAGCTAGTATTTATGGAAACTTACCATGTGATAGGTACTGGTCTCAGTGCTTTAAATGTATCAACTCACTTAGTCCTCACTATAACTATGAATAACAGCTGCTCATATTATCTTTCTTCTACAGAAGAATACCCGAGTTATCAAAAGTTTAAGTAATTGGCCCAATATTGCAGAGCCAATAAGCAGCAGAATCTAGTAGGAAGTCCAATATCTGAGTCCAATATCTGCTAGGGTTTTTCTTTGGAGAAGATTTGGGATCCTTTACTTGATTTATGCTTTCACTAGGCATAAAAATGTTACATTTGTAAAGCTATTTTCTGGAAATTACATAAATCAAAAGTCTTCTAAGAATCTTCTCTTTTATTCACATTTAGCTAAAAACCAGTGTGAGAGCTAAATGCTGCAACGTGGGAATGGGCCTGGGGGCGATGACAGGAGTGGGAATGCAGGTGGTGTTAAGAGAGCAGAAGGGAGGTGGACTGATTGAAGGACAAATGAAGACTGAAGGAATGGGGGACACAGAAGATAGGTCTTAAAAGATTGATTTAAGTTTTATTGTTCTATCCTGAATATGAAAGAAAAAACACATATGGGGGCACTTGAGCGGCCCAATTGGTTAAGGCTTTGCCTTGGCTGGGGTCATGATCTCAGGGATCCTGGGATCCTGGGATCAAGCCCTGCATCAGGCTATCTGTTCAGTGGGGAGTCTGCTTCTCCCTCTCTTATTCTCTCTCTCACTCTTTCTTGCCCTTGCTCTCTCTCAAATAAATAAATAAAATAGAAATAAATAAATAAATAAATAAATAAATAAATAAATGATAAATAAATAGTACATACTCATTGTAGAAATTTTAGAAAGTACAGAAAATCATAAATATGACAATGACAACCACTGAAACTCAGAAATAATCACATTTTGGGGTATTCTCTGCTGGGTACAATTTCAATACACAGTGATCAAAGTGGAGACAATTTAGCGAGAACAAAGGCAGAGAGGTGGGAAAGACCAGATTATATTGATACACTATTTAAGCAGCTGGAACAAAGGAAATTAAAGGTAAGTCTGAAGGAGTAGCTTAGGGGACTTCATCATTGAAAACCTTAAATGTAAGGGAGCCACAAGGTGAGCAGTAGGGAGCCATTGAAGGTTTTAGTGCAAAGGAAGGACGTGTTCGAAGCCACACTTAAGAAAGATTAATCTGGTGGTAGCATCAGAAAAAGTGAGAAAAAGGAATGATGGGAATTAAGAACACTTAATACTTTATTACAGTGATCTAGAGGAAAAAGTTATATACGTAATCCCAAATTAAAGACAACATAACAAATAGAAGAGGGAAAAAAACACATAATTGCAGAAATAAAGTCCAGTACACCTTGCCTAAAATGCCAGTATCTCTGTGTGTGCAGTTTTTACTATCTCTCATTCTATCTTCCTTTTTAGGGGAAGAGCCTGATATGTTGCAAAACTGTAGAACATCAGTTTTGACAATTCTACAAGAGTGGTTAGTTTCTTAATAAGTAACTCATGCTATGATTGGAACAAAATATACAACAAGACAAAGAATTGGTTACCTTCACAAATTCAGAGGCTACATTACTGAAACAGCAAGCTTTTACAAGGATTTGAACAAAGGCCTTCCTAAGATTAGTATTTTGCCCAAAATAAAATAATTTGGTTATAGGATTTGTCAACTGTACATCTTTCTCTTGACTTACTGTTGCATAATTAACAGTCTTAGAAATAATGGACAATTCAGTAAATCATTTCTATTTAAATTTAATTGAGAGAGAAATTATATTATGATGACAAGGGTTTAGTACTATCTGTGCATACATTTAATAAATTGCCTTAGTTTGCTTTGCATTTTTAGGTGTTTGTTATTTTTTCCGTGATTAGTGCTAGATGATATTACAATTCCTGTTAGAGATAAAATATTCAAGAGCAATTAGAAGAATTATTGTGTCAGAAATAGCTCTCTGTGACTTCTTTTCCCAGATCTGACATTACAAAATATGTGACCTCATACTTCATTCTTCCAATTTCTGAAGTGGAGATAGAAGTTGAAATTGTAAAAATTGAAGTTGTAGAAACCAAGGAATTGCAGTCCTCTTCTCTGTGTGTTATATGAATACCCTATAGGCATTCCATAAATGCATAGGTAGTATAAACATCCACAGAAAAAAGTTTCTGGTAGCTTTTGGCAGCTGTATTTGCAGCAAACACTGTAGAAATGTTTCCAGACTTGTGTTCCTTATACCACTAGCTCTTGCTGCTTTAGCCAATGATTGATTGGAAAAAGGTAGGAAAGCCCAGCCACTTTGCCTAAAGTGAGAATATCTTGGAGGCCCAGCTTATATTCTAGAGCTCTCCAGGGGTTTCTGCCTGAAGCTACCCTACATGGGATTTTGCACCCTTCCTAGCTTCTTCTCTCTTCTGTGTCCTGTGTTGGCCCTAACCATTTTCTCCTGGGGAAACTTAATATTCTTTTGTATGTGAATCCTTTTCTCAGGGTTTCATCTGAGGAACCCAACATAGGAACTACAAACTGAAAACCAAAAGTGAACTAGTATCAAGTTTACTGAAAACCAGTTGTCATTTTCTTTCAAAAAACCAGGCCATGAATATGATAAGAGCAATTAAATCACCAGAGAAATACAAGAGAAATCAGAGTTTCAGAAGGAGCTTTTCAATGAGCCTTTCCAAAAATATTGTCATGTCAAACTGAAAAGGAGAAAAAATTCAGTGTGACTCATCCTTTTCAGAAAAGTAATAGCTGCCACTTACTGAATTCCTACCTATGATTATCACTATTCTAGCATCTTTCCTTATCTATGTCACTTCGTCCTCAGAATGATTCTACAGTGGAAGTATTGCTTTATTTTTCATGTTTAGAGCGTGGCTCCAAGTTCACACAGCTTAGCAAATACTGGTACCAGGATTCAAACCCAGATCTAACCTGGCACTCAAGTTCATAGTCTTTCCGCTTCACCTCGCTGTATTGCTCTTCTATAAAGAGTGTTCCTCAATATAATGGATGCCTATGTTCGTTGAGTTGCTATTGGTTTTCACACTGACATTGGCAGGAAACGATGAGATGGTATTTATCCAGTGACTTTCATCAAAGTACTTACTCTTTGTAAATGTAAACCAAACTCTTCCGATTACTTCAAAAGCCTAAAAAATAAGATTTCTCAAATCTTGTATTTTAAGAATACCAAGATTTGTCCAGTTATGGCTATGTCATGAATGTGCCCATTAAAGAGGTCATCTACAATTTGCTTGATCAGCTAGTGCAAAAAAGACAGCAATAAACATATTATGCAAGTGCTAAGTCTAGACAGAGCTATTATGCTCAATACCTCATGGCTCACACATAACTACTTAGATTGTTTAGATAATAACTCTGGCCAATCATTTTCCTGTGGTGGTCATTTTTGACTTCTGAAGGCTGGTCAACTTATTCCTGTTACAGCATGCTATCATGAGGCACATTAAGTTGTAATGTTGTATCTTTTGTCTATAACAACTGTGGAGAAAAATCAAGAATGTCCACAAGAAGCTGGAGCCATTTTGCTTTTTGTGATCAGACACATTCAGATACATAACATTAAGTCAGTTAATGACACAGAAAGCAGCATAACTCTAGTGGGTGGCATTATATGTTTCTGGCCTTACAAAATAAAAATACCATCTTCATACACTGTGAACTCCTCTTTTAACCTTATGGCAGCAAATGCTTTTCATCCATGGAACAGTTCTACACTTGGTACACAACCCTGAGGATTTTGTATATCTCATTTAGCAGTTATTTGGATAAAGAGACTTAATTTAAGAATGGATACTAATTAAGTTGGGTGAAGAGATGACTCAATGAAGGCAGGAAAACTGAGTTTTGTTTCTATAGCTGTAGATTACTTTGGAATCAGAAGTGATTCATTTCCAACTGTCTCTATAAACATGGAAAACAATTGGACGTTGTTGAACTGTGTCCCCACTAAAGATGTTGAGGTCTCAACTCCTGGTACCTATGAATGTAACCTTATTTGGAAATAGGGTCTTCGCAGATGATTGAGTTAATTATTCATAGCATAGTTATTCAGAAAGCCTTCAATTCCCATTATGACTATTTAGTAAGTCATTAGCTCAGCATTCAAGATTCTCTATATTCCTGACAATATGTACACATTTAACTTCATTTTCTAATCATACCGCTTATAAATCATCCATAATATAGTCAAATTGATGTCCTCATAGTTCATTATACACACTGAAAGTCCCCAAATTCTTACTGTTGCTACTTCTTTGTTTCTCAAAAATGTTTTTTCTTCTCTTCATTTTTCCAGGCCTGAATCTTACTTCAAGGCCTAGTTTACCTCCCAGCATTCCCATAAAAATTTCCCAGATTGCACTGGAGTGGCTAATGGTGCTCTACTTTGAAATCCTATATTGCTTATTACCTTCAACTTATTTGATTCTCTAGCTATCTAATGTGTATTAAGTATGTCTTTTTGTGTATCTCTTATCTCTCCAACAAGATAATAAAAAATTACACTTATCTTTGTATTCTACAATATAAAAGCTAACATCCGATAAACATCAGTTGGCAATTATGATACATATTAATAACTTACGATATATATTATATATTGTTATACAATATATATTATCAACAATATATATCATGATATATCTGATATATCAATAGTGGTTGTCAATTTTTCAAGAAAATTACTTGAAATTCACAGATTCTTATAAGTAAAGGGTAATGTCTTTGCATTTATCTTATGAAACAAGTAGATCAGCATTATTATCTTGATGTTACAGAACTAAAAACAGAATGAGGCACATTAAATAGCTTCTCTAAAATTTGCCCCAATGTTAGAGACAGGATGGTCAACAAAGAGGCAAAGCCTGAATACAAACTCAGTTCTAACTCCAAGCCCATGACTTATTTATCCAGCATTAAAAATTGTCAATGAGTGTTTAATAAAAAGGAAACAAAGATAAAGATAAAGCAACCACCCTCAAAATGTTGAAGACTATTTTGAGAGTTAGAAATATGTAAATACAGGACGCCTGGGTGGCTCAGCAGTTGAGTGTCTGCCTTTGGCTCGGGGTGTGATCCTGGAGTCCTGGGATTGTATCCCACATCGGGCTCCCTGCATGGAGCCTGCTTCCCCCCTGCCTGTGTCTCTCTGCCTCTCTGCCTCTCTCTCTCTCTCTCTCTGTGTGTGTGTGTATGTGTCTCTCATGAATAAATAAAGATAATCTTAAAAAAAAAGAAATATGTAAATACCATAAATCTGCCTCTGGTGTACCGTCCAGTTCCTCTGACATAGTTTTTATTAATTACAATATCAATCAGAGAATATATAGGAAGGTATTATATGTTTTGTCTTTATATATATGACTTGGATCTGAATTCAATGTCATTTTTATTGAAGGATGAACATAGAACTACTGAAGAGAACAAAAGATGGATAATTCCATGTAATTCCAAGGTCAAGATTTAAGAGACCTACCTAGTAGACTAGGATACAATGAATTTGATCCATGATATGCTATGAATAGTGCAAAGAAAAAATGTAATTTGATGAATTAATTTTTCAAAACTCTTTAATTCAAGACTTTCTAATATTTGCACTAAGTTCTTAAATATTTATCAAAGAGAAAGAGAGAGAGAATCTTGTACTCTCAGCCAGATTTTATACTCTTTCAAGAACCCAGCTATCGTTTATCAATCTGAAAGAGCAATTATAGTTCTTGTATAAATGTGGTACATGTAAGCAACTAAGTGCTTTTTTTTTTGCTACTAAGTGCTTAATAGGTGCTGTATTTTCCTACGCACCTGCTGTACTCCAAACATACACATTAATAAAAAAATAAAGAGTTCAAGAATAGCTGAGGCTTAAAGAGTGTTTCATATACCTAAATTTATTTCTTTTCTTGGTTCTTAGGGCATTTTCCAGAGTTTAGGTTGGTATGCAAACTTTATCTCCTAGGTATTGGAAAAATCAGTAGTTGAGTGTACAAATGGCAGTTAAATTACTTTGGTTTTGTTGCTCACCATAGTAACACTGTATTCCAATGGATCATGTTTCATTTTTCTACAAACGAAAGAATTGAACAGTACATGATCCTTTTTAAAAAAAACACCAACTTATTTATCTACTGGGGAAAAATACTGTACCACATCAGTACATACCATCCTCTTCCATTAGTGAAAATCAAACAACATTGCAAAGTTTGTAAGCTTGGGTTGACAAAGCTGCCAGGAGAGATGAGGGAGTTCCAGCAATCAAGATTGAGATAATGTTAACTGATCAAATGTTCACCTCAGCTTATTTCCTTCCCTTTCCTAGTTTTCACTATTCCCACCCTTGTTACTGTGCTTTTGAGATGATAGCTGAATTCTCACTAAAATCCTGAGCTCACCTTTTACTTTTGTTCTCACTTGATGCACTATATACTTATGAGAAAATCCATAAATCTAGCAAAATATTTTAAAATAATTTATATGGTTTTGCTTAGTATGTGATGATCAAGATGCCATTGTGTGTGTGTGTGTGTGTGTGTGTGTGTGTGTCTAGTTTTATTCAGGCTTCTTTCTTCTCTTCTTTAGCTCACCCTTTAGAAATTGTTTTATTTCAGCACTAATTTTAAAAAGATGTATTTTATTTTGCACTTTTATCTTGTGCTTTTAGTTTACACTTTTTATCTTATGCTTTTCACTAGCACTATGGGAAAAGAAATTTTAAAAAGCTAGTTACATCAAAAACCATAAAGATTGAGCAAGCCATAATCCTCCTGCTAATGGATATGCTATAATCAACAGGAATGTTACATAAAACTAATATTTCCATTCCTTTACGTTTATAGAAAGGTTCAAGACAACTGCTTTTTCATTATCAATTTTACGTCGCAAACAAGCAGATTAAAAGAGGCAGGAGACCATTACTGTCTGGGAGAATTCATGTTTCTCATGTAGGGGTGAAATAAGAACTACATTCTGAGCTTTCTTGGAAAGAAGCCACTTAATCTTCCCTTGGGGTCTGGTGGGGTTTCCTGAGCTTTTTCCTGGCAATAGTCAACTGTTGTTTATGGGACCATGCCAAGACGCCAAGGGGTTGAGGAACTCTCATTTGGATGGCTGGCCTGTCTGGCACTCTCCTTGGTGCTAGCTGCTTCCAAGATGCTTGCTTCTCTGGGCTTTGTTCTAGCAAGCCAGACTGAAAAGGGGCCACCCTGCACAGCCCTTGATGGATTAACATCTACAAATGATTTCTTGGCTTTGTTAACTCTACCTGACCCACCTCCCTACAAAGCTTCCCTAAACTGCTCCAGTCTTGCAGCACCTAAATTTTACCTTGCCCTTGGCACTTAGCAGATTTTGTATGGCTTTGGAATTTAGGTTGTGGTTTGGTTTCTGAGTTTGTAAGACATTTTGGAGTAGGCACTTGCAAATTGCCTTATACCTACAGTACCTCATATGTAGTAAGTCCTCAAAAAATATTGTTAGATGATAATAGTGTTTCCCTGTCTTCTTCCCAAGAAGCAACATATTTTATCCTACCCAGAAAATGCTTGAGGTCATAAGCTGAGGTATGTTGCTCACAATCCACAAGTACATTATTTTTATCTTTCCCTTTCTTTTTTGATAATCATTCAAAACCTCCTATCCTTCTCTGTCTCTTTCTATGTCTTTTTCTCTCTCATATACAGCACACATACAAACTGATACAAGGTTCACTATTACGTAGACACATGCTTATCTTCCATCAGCATCCTAAGAATAGAGGTTGAGAGCATAGAATCTGCAGCTAAACTGCCTCAGTTCCTGTACCAGTTCCTATAATTAATATCTATGTGACAACAGTTTCATTAGTATCTCTGTGCCTCAATTTCCTTATCTATGAAATGGGAATAATAATAGAATCTAACCCAACAATTTGCTGAGTTAACCATGTAACACATTTCAAAGAATTCCCAGCCTGCAATGAGTAGTAGATTAATACTGTCCACTATTCTTATTTTGGAGTAGTTTAGCTAAGATTTTGCTTCTCCCTCTCTAGACCATCAGATCAGATTTCCCAGATGTCAAATCTCAATTATTGAAGAAGTGGCAGTGATAGTTAAGGTGAGACTTCACTAGAAAAGCTAGATCCTCTTCTTCCTGATCTAGAGAGTCCAAATCAACAAACTTTACTTCTTTAATGGAAAAGACACTAGTCATGGAAGAGCAACTGATAAATAAGTTTATTTGGGCTACAGAAAGGTTTACAAATCTTTCACACAGATTTGGATTTTATGTAGCTTTGCACAATCACTTCTCTTGAAAGCTGGTCTTTGGAACAGCTAGGCTGAAGAGCTGATGTTGAATACGTAAGAGTTTTAGTGAGTCACAGGAAGACAATGTCCAAGGAAAATGATCATCAGTTTTTAGACGTGATAGTTTGGTGAGAAAATATGTTTTTCTTTTCTTTTTTTCTTTTTTTCTTTTCTATTTTTTTTTTTGTTTTGTTTTTTGAAAATATGCTTTTCTTTGCTTCATCTCTGTACTATTTCTTGGTTTCCCCCATGAAAGGGCTGCTTGGAGATAAAACAGCAGGTCGTCAAATGCTCAGTATTTAAAGTGTGTTTGAAAGGACCTAAAGTGATAGCTAAAATGAAGGGCCAGACTTGAAGATCATAGAAAACGAGGCCTCATAGTTTAGCTTCAATGAAGGCAAGTCTTTGGTGATATCTGCTTTACTTGAAGATTCCCCAATTTATGCATATCAATGGGAATTTGTGACTGGTACTATGGAATAAACTCAGAAGCATGACTCCCTGGATTACCTAATAGTTGATGCCTGTTTGAATTCTGAACTCTGTGCCTCACTGAAATTGGATAGTTCTGAGGTTGACTAGGTGAACCTGGCCCAGGTGAAAATATCTGCAGCACTTATCCTGGCTAGGATGTATATGGGATGACTCCAGTTTTACATGTGTATGGGTCAGTCTGGAAGGAGAAGGTTATATTCATAGGAGGCCTCACTTAGAAGTCATTCCAGTTATTTATGGCTGCATAACAAACCATTCCAAAACTTTGTGGCCTAAAGTAACAACAATTATTTATTTTACTCATGAGTCTGCCATTAGGGCAGGACTTGGCAGAGTGACTCATCTCTTCTCTGTGAGCATCAGTTGAAATGCTTGGGCTGGGACTGGAAGATCCATTTCTAAAACAGCTCATGCACATAGCTGGCAAGTTGTAGCTGGCTGTCAGCTGGGAACTCAGCCAGAGCTGTAGGCTGGGGGTTTTCCTCCGATCAGTGGAAGCTGAGCTCTAAGAATGAGTGTTCCAAGAGGCTTTGTCAGGAGGTGCAAGGTTTCTAATGACTTTGCCTTGGAAGTCCCTGTATATTGTATTGGCAATTTAGAAAGTTATTCATTAAAACTAGCCCACATATTAAAAGGAAGAGGAATTAGACATCATCTTTAATCTATCACAGAAGTTATCATCCCTAAATTTCTACCTCTCAATGAGGTTATTGATGATCTCTCTACTATATACACTAATGTGTTGATTTCTTTCTAGACTTCTAGACAAGTAAATCTTGTTTAATATACCCAAGAGATGTTGTTTCTGGTCTTCTTGCAGGTCATTTCTTCCCATTGACATTTGCCAATAGCACCTTCTACAAGTTTCCACTTATATCTCTATCTTTTAGTTGATGTATTTAGACCACTGACATTTAAAGTAATTTTTGATGTAGATGGGTTACTATCTACCATATTAATCATTGTTTTTTACTTACCCTGTTTTTTTTTTTTTTTACTTACCCTGGTTTTTGTTCCTACACTTTGTATGCCTTTTGTGTTTTTTTTTTTAATTTTTTTATTTATTTATGATAGTCACACACACACACACACAGAGAGAGGCAGAGACACAGGCAGAGGGAGAAGCAGGCCCCATGCACCAGGAGCCCGATGTGGGACTCGATCCTGGGTCTCCAGAATCGCGCCCTGGGCCAAAGGCAGGTGCCAAACCGCTGTGCCACCCAGGGATTCCCCTTGCCTTTTGTGTTTTAATTGAACATTTTGTATAATTCTATTTTCTCTGCTTTCTTAGCATATCACTTATGCTTTTAGAATATTTTTTGGTGGTTGCTCTGGAGTTCACAATATACATTTACAACTATTCCAAGTCCTCTTTTTTTCTTTCTTTCTTTCTTTGGTAGATTTTATTTATTTATTTGAAAGAGAGAGCAGGAGAGAGAAAGCAAACGAGCAGGGGGGAGGGGCAGAGGGAGAGGAAGAAGCCAACGCCCCACTGAGCAGGAGCCTGATGTGGGGCTCCATCCCAGGACTTGGAGATCATGACCTGAGCTGAAGTCAGATGCTTAATCAACTGAGTCACCCAAGTGCCCCTCAAATCCATTTTAAATAACATTATACAACTTCATGGGTGGTACAAGCATCTTACAATAACAAAATGCTCCAATTTCTTCCCTCCCATTCCCATATCATAGTCATCATTCATTTCACTTATATATTAAGCATACAAAGACATATATACATGCTTATATAACCTTATACATCCTTATATATCCTGATGCATATATAAGCATACACACATATATTATATAAAAAAAGCAAATAAATACATTTTATTATTTTAAACAAACCTATCAGATACTTTAAAAATAAGAAAAATAAAAGTTTTTGTTTTACCTTCATTTATTGCTTCTCTGATGCCTTCCCCTTATTTTTGCGTATCTGAGTTTCTGACTTATACTACCTTCCCTCTCCCTGAAGAATTTCTTGTAACATTTCTTGTAAGGCAGGTCACATACAAGCAACAAATTTCCTCAATTTGTGATTGTTTCAGAAAATATTTCTCCTGCATTTTTTTAAGAAGGTTCCATGCCCAATATGGAGCCCAATGTGGGGCTTGAACTGAAGACCCTAAGATCAAGGCGTAAGCTGAATCAAGAGTCAGATGCTTTACTCACTGAGCCATCGAAGTGCCCCTCCTTCATTTTTGAAGGATAATTTAATGCATACAGAATTCTATGTTGGTGTGTTTTTTTCTCCCAGCATTCTCTTCACTTCACTCCATTCTCTTCTTGCTTGCATTGTTTCCTTAGATGTAACTCTTTGTGTCTCTAAAGGTAAGATATCTTTTTCCCCTTCCAAAATTTTTTCACATTTCATTTTATGAAAGTTGAAGATAATATGTCTTGGTATAGTTTATTTTTGGCATTTATCCTGCTTGGAATTCTTGGAGTTTCCTGGATCTGTGGTTTAGTGTCTGGAATTAATTTGGGGAAATTCTCAGTCATTCTGGCTTCAAATATTGCTTCTGTTCTTTTCTCTTTCTTCTCCTGGTATTTTCATTATAAATTATGCCTTTTCCTTTTGTAGTTGTTTCATAGTACCTGAATATTCTGTTCTTTTTTTTTTTCAGTCTTTTCTTTTCTTTGATTATCAGATGCATAAGCTTCTTTTGTTACATCCTCAAGCTTGGAGATTCAGATTTTTCCTCAGCCTTGTCCAGTCTGCTAATGAGCTTAAAAAGTATTCTTCATTTCTTATTATATTTAAAAAAAATTAACATTTCTTTTTGATTCTTAGAATTTCCATCTCTTTGCTTAAATTATTCATCTGTTCTTGCATGTTGTCTAGTTTTTTCTCAAACTAGTTTTTTCTTTGTCTATTAATCATAATTTAAAAAAAATCTTGGTCTGATAATACCAATATTCCAGCCATAACTGACATTCATTCTGATGTTTGAGAAGGGTCTTCAAACTACTTTTTGCCATTTATGATAAGTTGCAATTTTTTTGTCAAAAGGTGGACATTATGTACTGGGTAAAAGGAACTGTTGTTGTAGATAGGCCTTTAGAAAGTGGTAAGATGTGGAGGAAAGAGAAGCATTTGGTAAATCTTTTGGTAAGTCTATGCCCCTGGACTAGGAACTTCACCATTGCTTCTGGTTTTGTTTTGTTTTGTTTGTTTGTTTTCTGTTTTGTTTTCTTTTTTTTCCTCTTAGGCGGGATAATATGGCTTAAGGGTGCTGGAGTTGGTTATTTTCTTTGCCTCAGTTAAATTAGGCTCTGATAATACCCCAGCAGATTAGGTTTTGGTAAAATAGTTTCTCCTGAAAACAGGTCTTACTAAGAACTGAATGCTCTGGCTTATTTCAAAGTTGTTCTTTTACTCTTCTCCCTGCTGGAAATATGAGGGGATTTTTATCTGTTATTTAATGTGAGGATGGGGTATAACCCTGGAGTTAAATTCACAAAAGGGATAGGGCAGAGGTGCTTATGATTGGGTCCCACTGGAGTTTTAACTCTCAGTGTGACCTCTTATGATTGGGTCCCACTGGAGTTTTAACTCTCAGTGTGAACTCTTGTCCACACTGAACCTCCACTCCTATGGAGGTGTCTACCTGGTGGGTCCTTGCTCAGGTAACGCGATTCTCTGTATTCACCTGTCAGTGCTTTTCCAATCAGGAGGCAGTAATTTGCTCTGTGACCTCCCTAACTGATGGATCTAAAAAGAGTTTTCTGTTTTTCAGTTTGTTCAGTTTTTTCTTGTCTTTAGGATGCAGTAGCCACTTCTAAGCTCCTTACATGCTGATGGGTAACCAGATATCCTAATTCATTACATTTTTAAAGGTTAATATTTGAATTTCAACAAAATAATTAGGGGCACTTAGATAGTTTGCTGGCAATAGCTACTAAAATAAGAATTTTAGGTAACTTCCAGGTTTTGAATTACATTAATTTAATAAACATTTGGAGAATACATCTAGGGGAATCTAGGAAATATTTTCACCTAGTGAAAACATATAAGTATATCCTAAGAGTAAACACTCAATTAGAAGACAAATAAAATTAAGCAAATTGTGACTTCTGCGCTAATATTGGCACATTCATCTCTCTTATTTCCTGAAGCTAATGTCTGAGTCTTGCCTTGTGATTTTCACATATATGAAAAAGTACTATTGATGCCTTCTCTCTAACATGGAGAATATCTACATGGGTGCTCGTACTTCTAACCACCGGGAAAGGAATGTTTTATCTTTCAGGGCAAATCTGTCTTATTGTTGCCGTCATTGTAGCTGATATTGAATCCTTGGGAACAGGCAGCATGTGGCACAGCTTGACCTTGCAGATCAGCAGATTAAGAACATTATATTTTCCACCCAGTCAATGCAAGGCCCATGGTTAATGATTACTTAGAGCATAAATCCCACAGCTGATTTTCTGTCATTTGGAAATGATCAGAGCCCATGTCCAGCAAAATCTGGCAGTGACATTTTTGGCAAGCTATTTCAATAACAGATGCTTTCAGAAGAGAGAGAACAAGCCAGGACTGGGGTGGGGGAGGAGGGAAAGCATCGTATATTTTAGGTAAAATTTATTTTGCTTATAGTTCAACCATGCACCCACATTCTTTCAAAATGATGTGTTGATATTGGAGAATTTTAGCATACTAATACATTACATGTCACTACTGGGATGGAGTAGCATGCCTGCTGTTTTATTCCAGTTGTGCAATTGTGAATTCTATTTCCATAACATTGTCAGAAGTGCACTGAAATACTTTCAACCACCTCAGGCAATAACTTTTCTTTAATATTCATCAGGATAAGGTTTTGTAGGTCACTGAAAAGGGAATTCTAAAATGCCCATCTTTATTAAAATAGAGATGAGAATATAGTGGAGTAGAATCAAGGTAAGAAGTCAGGTAAGTAAGAGAATATGAATTTCTCTGCAGTAGTTAGCTGTCTAGTGAATAATTCTTCCTTCTGTTCATTGTTTTTGTTGTTGCTGCTGCCTCTTTTTGCTCTCCTTCTCCCTTTACTTTCAAACTGTTGTTGCAGGTATAGAGTAGAGAGCAAAATATGTCTATTGGACAAAGGGCCTACCCTGAGCTGGGGTAAGCTAAGCTTTCCAGGCAGCAAAATTTTCCTGATGGAAGCCATCAGGCCCTGGAGACCTACATTACCTTACATTTGAGATGTGTTCTAAAAACACAATGCATGCAAGTAGGTCACCAATCAAAATTGCAAGGGAGTCAGAGTTAGCTTTTGATCCTGCTCATTTTTCTTTTTCTGAACAGTTGCTTTGCTGCCTCTCAGGCACACAGATCCTTAAGGATGGCCTATGTATGGCTGTCTACACCACCATCTCCACCGAAGGTCACTCTTAACCAAGTGCTTCACAGTCCAAAACTAAATCTCTGGTGCTCATCCAACTCACCTGCAATCTAAATTCTTATTATTCTCCAAGCTGTTACCATCACAAATATATTTGGATCTGTGATTATATTTATAGACAATGAGTTGTGAATGACCGATAGGCAACACTTTCTGAAGTATCTGCATTTAAAATGAGTGCCTACTAGCATAAATTATTCTTGACTAATAAGATTACTACGTTGGAAGGTGAAAAAAGAAGACATCCACAAGACATTTGAAGTTCTTCTTCCTATTATATGTATTAGTTAAGCAGCTGCATTAAAATTATCTAAAATATAAAGATAGATAATGCAGGGCTGATATGGAAACACTGCCTTCATTGACATATGGCTTCTATCAGATCCAAGTCAACTGTTCCATTTGTTGCTAACTCCCAGGAAGAGAAGGGAAGGATACAGATTGTTTTTACACCATTCCATTGACTGAAACATAGTCAAGTGGTCACAGAAATTACAAAAGAGGCCAGGAAGTATACTCTCTAGCTAAGGAAACATATTCCTAGACAAAAGTGTCATGCTTTAGAGAATGTGATCATTACATCATCAAAGAAAAAGAGAGTGGTTAGTGTTAGGTAAATATAGGCACTACCATACTATTTTACACTATCTTGTAAAATGGATGGGGATTTTTTAAAAATTTTATTTATTCATTCATGAGAGACAGAGAGAGAGGCAGAGACAGCCAGAGGGAGAAGCAAGCTCCACACAGGGAGCCCCATGCGGGACTCGATCCCAGGACCCCAGGATCATGCCCTGGGCCAAAGACAGGCAGCAAACTGCTGAGCCACCCAGGGATCCCCTAGATGGGGAATTTGGTCCAGAAGACAGTGTCATTAGGTAGATTTGATGTTGGTTAACCTATTTCCCAAAAAGTTTGGATTCCTGAGTCCTGTATTGATTGTAACCTGTTAAAGCCATTTCTTTATATAATAAAAAAAAAAAAAAAAAAAAAGCTTCACTTGGACACTACCTTGTATACTACAATAAACAAAAATACAGAATATATTCTCATCAATTTTGAGGATGGCATAAACATAGTTGGGAAAGTTACTTCACAAGTTGATGAAATCCAAATTCCATAAAATCTGGGCTGACTGAAATAATTAGCTGGAATTATAAAGATAGGAATTATTAAATGTTAAATGAAAAGTTACTTTCAGCTCAAAATGATTGTACTAGAATGACTTAACAGTCCATATACTGAGGATATGAGTTCTCTTAAGCGTAATGTAGCAAATCTTACTATGGAGACACAGCAGCTTCGTGAGCTAAATCTATTTAAAACAAAAACAAAACAAGTAATGATTCTACTGAATGTTGCATTAAATTGAACACGTCTATATGGTTCTCATTAAGATAAATGCCACATTTGAAGGGGAGTTTAACATGGATCATAGATAGATGATAGATAGATGGATCATATATATACATATATGTGTGTATGTGTATACACATAATATAAATATTATTTCATCTAAGAAATGAGTCAAAGAACTATGAATATTTTCCTTAAAGAAGACAAGGCCTGTGAGAGACAGTGAATGATAATAATCTTCAAGTATCTGAAGACCTATCAACAGAGTATATAGTTCTCTAAGCCAAACTGGAACATTTAGGTTATACAAAAGTAGATTCCTAACTCAGTATAGGAGTTATTTCCAACTGTGTTGGCTCATATTTCAAAGCCATAATTATATTTTAACCAAACCCTTGTAGAAGGGGAAGTCATGGCAAAGGTGAAAGATTAGTGGTCGGAGTAGTAAGATCTGAGTTCTATTTCTCTTATTTCTGATGAACTATTTGTGCACATTTGTATAAATGCCTGTATATACATGGATATATGGAGCTGAGGGCATCGTATCGGAGTCAGCACAATATAGAATATTCAAAACTTAGAGAGGACTTTTCTGCGTACAGGGATTTGGGCATGTTAGTCATTTTTGGCAATGCTTAGTTGGCCTATTTATATAGCATTTAGGAGTAGACAGTATGCAGTTTTGAAATCTAAGGTACTATTGCAAGTTATTAGGAAGCCAAAATGCATTCCTCCATTCCAATTCTAAGAATGTGATATGATCATATAGCTCTTATTTCATCTTGGAGCTGGTGGTTTAAGCATATTCTTCAAGTCAAATGACTTGAGTTTGAATCATCCTGTGGACACTTTCAGTCCTGTGAATTTTGTCAATTCATTTAGTCTCTATTATATTTCATTTTTTTTCATTTTTAAATAAGAATAATGACTGACTTACAGCATTATCCTGAATGTCAAATGAGATAATCATGCCAAATCCTTTGTAAATTCTACACCAGTAAGGTATTAATATTTTTCCTGGAATGCTGAAATAGTTTCAAAGACAAAATTTTCTCTTATTCTGTATTTTTTATTTATCCTTGTGGATTATCTGTATCTTCTTTTCAATTTCAGTCTGGCTTTTCTCTGACCACTTATTCATATATCTGGGCCATTATTTTTCCATTCTCATGATTGTTCCTCCATCCACTCTCATAAATTACTAATTTTAAAATTAAAATTTATTTTACGATTAGCTTAAGGAAAACAATGGGGGGAAATAGTGACTTTAAAGTAGTATAGAAGCAGAAAGTCAAATATGATGTTAATGGAATCAGATTTAAATAGCAGAAAGTGAGCTGGAGCTCAAAATCTCAGAAGAGTTTAGAGGATTCCAAAGATCACCCCTGTTTAGTATATAGAGCATTCTAGGCATCCTCTCTAAAATGGGAAGCAAAATTTTGAGTTCAAATGCTAGCCCAGCAGAACAGCTATTTAAAAAGAGACTTTCTCCTTCCACAAGTAATCTAAAGAAAAGCTCTATGATTTAGAAAGGACAACTGAGAACTAATGTCCATAGTTGGTTACATAAAAATATTGTTTCAGTCTTCTTTAGGTCAGGTAAAGTTGTGGTATTTAGTGCTCATTATGAGTGTAAAGCTTGTGCACAAAAATGATCTACCCTACAAGTCAGCATAGTTTTCATCTAGGATGTAATGACGGTCACAGTCTTTTAAATGCAAATGAAAAATTTAAAAATATGGAAGCATAAATTGATATTGGCAAAGAAAAGTGATAAAGTATTCTTTAAGCTGCAGGTTTTTCTGTGTTATTAACCCCAAAAGTCATAGTTGAAATGTTAACAAAATATATATTCATTTCCCCAGAAAGAAAATGTTGGGATTATATTATATATCCCAGTTGTACAGGCAGCATTTTCTAAAAATTTTCAAAACAGAACTTCAGAAACATTGTAAGCCTCCCTCTCTTGACTACCATAGTCAAAATTAACTATTCATACCTGTGTTCCTATGGTATATCACATATGTTAATTCCAGCACTTATCATTTTGAATTTAACCATATGGAATTTAAGCATATAGTTTATCCATTTTAGGTAATACTACATCCTAAGTATAAGGGAATTCTATTTCTTGAATGTGACCCATATTCAAATATTCCTTTTATCATTAACTTGTTCGTTATTCAACAAAGTGTGCCAAACATTGTTCTAGATAATTGGTATGACTCACGAGAGGTATTTAAGGAATAAATATCAAAATGCTTCTTTACATTTCAAAAAGATACATACTATTTTAATAAAGCAGTCTTTATTATTTGGGATTCAGAAAGACCTCACAGAGAAAGTAGAATTTGAGATGAGTCCAAAGGAAAGATAAAATTTGCACATGGGGCAGCCCAGGTGGCTCAGTGGTTTAGCGTTGCCTTCAGCCCAGGGCCTGATCCTCGAGACTCCATCGAGTCCCCCGTCAGGCTCCCTGCAGGGAGCCTGCTTCTCCCTCTGCCTCTGTCTCTGTCTGTCTCTCTCTCTCTTTCTGTTTCTCTCATAAATAAATAAATGAAATCTTTAAAAAAAATTTTGCACATGGAGGAGTTTGAAGAGACCACAGAATTATTATAGACATATCACATTCATATTTACACCCAACTACCTATCAGAGAATCTACAAAATTCTAGGCACTCAATAAATGCTAGCTAAATAAAAAATATTCTTTCTCCATCTCACTGAAATTCTTACATTATTGTTTAAAATTACATAATTTATTCTTCATTCAGGAAAACTGAAAGACAAATTATTACTATCAACTAAAAATATTCAACCTACTTGAAATTTATTACCTTTAGCCATGTCTTTCTCCAGTTAAATTATTTAAATATTCTTCCATATAAATCCTATCTTTTAGCTCTTCAATCACCTTTGTTATCACCCTCTGTATCCTCAAATTGAACTTGCAATTTACCTATTTTGAAATGTATTTTGGGCTATCTTGGAACCCCCAAAAGATTTAATATGCAGTATCATTTTTTCCTAAGTTCCTGTTCTTTCATGTGTAGCATATTTTTTCGACGTACATAGGTCTCATGGAGACACTGAATATTTGATAATAACATTAAGTTTTTAAATTAGCTTTTTCATGAGGAATTATAAAAACTATGGCCAAAAAGTTATCTGTGAACTTGTTGACTTTTTACTTTTTTACTTTAAAATGAGAAAAAGTCACATTGAAAACTATTTACGTTAAACTGCATATTTCGCCTAGCCCCCCAAGGTAACATTTCAAGTTGTGTTTTATTAAACCCTGTGAGTCACAGTGCTCTCTCTTGGTTCAGGGCTCTTTGCTACCTACGGGTCTTATTTTACATCAGGAGTAGCTGAATTTCACACCTATATTTGTCACTCTTCTAGATCCTTACCCCTGAGCTTATTAACACCATCCAGCAGCTACCTTGAAGATATACTGTCAGGAAAAATAAATGTTTTCTGCAAGGAGCAAAAAGGTTTTCTATTCCCATATGTCAGCACTTCAGTTCAGGCCTATTGCCAAAAACTAATAGCATTTAAACAATAGTTCATTCAGGTGAGAGTTATGAAAATGCTCCTCTTCTGAGAGGATTCACCAGATATTATTATTCAAAAGTGAGAAGAAAATTGGTTGGTTTTGCATCTAAAAAACTACTGGAGCCATTGAAAATGGAGCTAGAGACCTGATTCCTAGTCCACGTTTCACACATAACTTGCTACTTGACAATGAATTTTCACATCACCTTCCATCATCCCCATTTTCTCATATGTAAAATTAAGAGACTACCATCTTTTTACTAGTCATTTTGAGGCTAACAAGACATTGCATGCAGATCACTCTAACATTATAAGACACTGAGTATATGTCAGATACTATTAATAATGCCAAATTAGATGTTTTTAAGAAATAAAATCTATAAATTGAGAAGAGTGACAAAAGAGAGTCATTACAGATTAATGGTATTTGCCTGCTTTCCCATTCTATTTTTGCATTTTGGGAAATTAGCTATTTATGTTCTTTTTGTGTGTGAACTTTCAACCCAGAATACAATATGAAAAATCCATGTTATTATTGCCTCATTTTTATTTTGTTTCATTTCCTTTTTGTTTTCTGATGAATCTTACAGTCCTTGGGGGTGAGACAACTATTTGCCAGAGTTGAATTCAGGGTCATTAAAAGCGATATACCTGAGCTCTTTGGCTGAAAGATGAATAAACTCAAGACATGCTCACTCCTGGCTTGAGATTTACATCTAGAATTGAAAATGTAACCTTGTGTTTAGAATCCAAACACATGTGGAACCAGCTATGATCATAATAAGGAAAAATAAAACTGGCTGTAACTCTGAATTTTGGTTTAGTAACAAATCATCAGTAAAGTTGATGAAGGTCATTTGATTTGAGTGAACATTTGACATAGTTTGGTCAAACAAGCATAGATCAAGGAAAAGATTAACAAAGTATGAATAGTGAGGTTGTGCATACTTCTTACTTTATTATTATTTCAGCTAATTTTATTTTCTAATTTTGTTATAATGAACATTATTCACCTGTGAAACTTAGATAAATGAATAAATGGATGAATAAATCAATCAATCACCATCAAAGTTTTAGGCCAAACGTTAATGCTATCTCCTTCATGAGGAGATACCAATCCCTTGGCCAAAACCAATAGTATTCTCATTTGATAGCTATTTGACATATATCTTATTTCTCTTACAAACACAAAATTGCTTTCACAAATTCAATTCAGTAAATGCTCAGGGGCATCTCAGTGGCTCAGTGGTTGAGCCTCTGCCTTTGGCTCAGGTTGTGATCCCAGGGTTCTGGAATGGAGTCCCACATCAGGCTCCCCACAGGGAGTCCCTTCTCTCTCTGTCTAGGTCTCTGCCTCTCTCTTTGTGTCTCTCATGGATAAATAAATAAAATCTTTTTAAAAAATGTCCAGTGTCTGTATTATGTTTATATTTGTATGCCCTGTGTCCCTAGCACAGTGCCCTGTAATAAATATTTATTGAATCTGTTGAATTGAGAAGGTCATAATGACAAAACATGATAAATCATTTGCACCAACTACAACCATCTGGTATTATTTGATTATAAAATTAGAAACCTAACATAGAAGGTGTGAGGTTTTTTAAAATGAGTGAACAGCCAGTAGAGTTTTTGAGTAGAAGACTGATGTTCTGTATGCATGAATTCAGCTTCAGATAAATACACTTAATTGTCTGACAGAAAACGTCACCATGAAATGTTTGAACTCAGAGAGAATACAGAGATTCAAACTATTGAGAAATCAATGTGATGAGTATCCTTGAAAAGGTTAAGGCTCTCAAAAAAAGCTATTTGAAATCCTTGTTAGCAGTGTTATTCTGGAGGGAGAAATGTGATTGTGTATGTTTTGAGGTGATAAATTGTCTTTTCTGGGGTCTGTTAGGACAAAGGCAGAGTTCATAAGAAAAATGCACTTCTGATTTATGTCCCTAAACTTTGTGGATTTTGTTTTGGCATTTAAATAAGTATTAAAATACATGGCTGTGAACAGAAGGTCTTTGTTATTCAGTGATAACCTTGCTGCTTCTTCGACCAGTCCACAAGATATAAAGAAGGTCATTTTCAAGAATAAAACTCACTCTTCTGCTCAAGATTCACTACATAGATTGTCAACAACTGGGGCTCTCTGATCTCTAGCATGGGACACAGATCCCCATTTTCGACACTGTAAAGTGATTCTGGTCAGTAGATGTTACTAAACACTAAGGTCATGTTGTTTAGCTCAATTAGCTAGCTTTGTTTAATGGATATGTGGTATATAAGAGGATACAACTGCCTTATTCAATAAATAATTTGCCATGCCAGCTACTGATGATGCTGTCAGCAAACAATATTTTTTTTGTCTGCCCCTTCAGGCATTGTCTCAGTGACAAAAAAACACCTTGATCAAGTTGACATCTTCAGAGAGGGGGCCATAATAACTGATAGAGCAAAACAAAATTATAAAGGTCAGACCATTCCAGCCCACCTCAGAATAACCACAGTTGGTGGTAATCTTAATCCAATCTTACTACTACTACTACTACTACTAACTACTACTACTACTACTTCTTCTTCTTCTTCTTCTTCTTCTTCTTCTTCTTCTTCTTCTTCTTCTTCTTCTTCTTTTTGAGAGAGAGTATGTGTGCAAGCAGCAGGGAGGAGCAGAGGGAGAGAGAGAATCTTAAACAAGCTCCATGCAGAGCCCCATGAAGAGATTGATCTCACAAACCTGAGATCATGACCTGAGCCAAATCAAGAATCGGATACTTAACTGACTGGGTCACCCAGGCATCCCAATCCTGCTTATTTTGCCTCAAGTCTACAGGTATTGATTCCAAGGGCACCTCTTAATATACATCCTGCACATTAGCCTTCATGATAAATTTAGCTTTGGAAAATCCAATCTGCAGTAGGGTGGAATGGACAGACTTAGAAGCTGACTTTTCTTAATTAATAACATAAACAAGTATTCAGAAGAAATAATGATAGAATGCTAGACAGTGTTCTAGGAAATATGAAGTTTATAAGAATGTCCTCAGCAAAAAGGAACATGGCATGAATGAAGCTAAGAAGAGTAAGCTTTGTGAAAGTGTGTCATAAATAGAGAGTAGGTGACTTTAAATGTGCAAAGAGCATAGCTGACCATAGTTGATCACTGGCAGTTGGAAGATATGATGGTACCATTGAGAAAAGTAAAAAAATAATGAGAGAAAGGTGGCTTCCATGTGGTATTCAACAAGAAGTTAGTGACTTTTTAAAATAGGAGACAAGAACATCCAAATATATGCAGAATTGTACCAAGTACTTTTAGATATATATTACATTATTTTAATTGTCATATTCCTGTGAGATAGATACTTCTCTTTCTGGTTGTAAATAAAGAAACTAAACTGTAAAAGGTTTGGGAACCTGTTCATTGTTACCCAGGATGTCTAACAAATGTCAGAACTGGAATTTTAACATAAGCCTATTTCAATTAAATGTCAGTCCTTTTTATCATTGCTCTACCTATCACTCATACAAAATATGAAGGTTTTAATGAATATGAAGGTTTTAAACATTTAAAAAATGTTTCCTTTTTTGTTAAGTAATGAGAGGCAAGAAATTTCAAATCTTCCATCCATGATCACTTATTGTTGCCAACATATTTTTGAACTAGTCTAAACCTAAGCCATTATGTATGTACATACAGGAATCCAAGAGGAATAAAAGATTGAAAACTAAACCTTCCAGGCAAATACAAGTTCCCTCTTCTCCTGGTGATATAATCTATTATCACCTATGGGTGTATTCATTTATAATCCTATCTTTATATTTTCTTAGTAGGTGTAGACATTCTTCATTCTCTATTTCAGCAGTTTGGTTCTTCAGAAACTCAAGGCTCTCTTCACTTGGAAGTTTTAGTATCACTGAAAAAAAAGTAGAACCCGTTCCCAAAACGCTCTGTATTATTTTCTCCAGTATCCAGTCCCCAGTGGAAAAGCAACTTCATAGCACATCAGTGTTGAAAATAGGCAAAACATATACATTCTGAAAACTAGAACTGACTTTGGGCCAGTGACAGAGTTGCATAAGGTTTGTGGTAAAGATTTACCAAAAGAAATATACAGAGCAGTATCCATGTTACATTCTTATTTGCATCATATGTTCTCAATTATGTCTAGAAGGAGATAACAAGGCATATTCTGAAATACTACCTCATTCAGAAGGACAGTGCTATGCAGACAATGGAATAATTTATTGAGTGATGATAAACTTGCTCAAACTTGTTAGCGAGTTGCCTTTCAACAATATTCAGGGAAGCCTTAGATATTTTTATTATTCTTAAAATCTCACCATTTACTTAAGGTCATAAAAGGAGTCTCTTCCCAAATTTCTTAAACTCAATTGTATATTTAAATACTCCATATATTTCATTATTGCAGAAGAAGCTAGTGAAAAACCTAGAAACTCTTTGAAACATTTACAAAGGGCACTATCAAATCCTGGGAGGGATTTAAGGTTAACATGGATTCATAACAAAGCTTCTTGATAACCTCCCATGAAATGCACCTTCCAGGTTATCATGTGTATCTTAGCACATCCACCTTTTTTTCAATCTCTTAACTTCCCAAATTAATTAAAGGCCACAGACAAAACTATTTCAAGGCAACATCTCATATAAATAATTTATTGATGTGCTTCAGGAAGGAGCAAATAGTGGGAAGAGTGACACTACAGAGAGGTTTAGAAGTGTGTTCATTCCTGTATTATGGCCAGGCCACCTTCAGAGAACGTGCTACCAATTGTTGAGAATAAAGACATCATGTTAGTCAATAGAGCTTAACATTCTGAAAAGTGTCATCACGGTGACAGTTCAATTGCATAGAATAATCATTTCAAGTAGAAAATCAAGCAGGTTAGCAATAATTGCATTGCATAAAACACACATCGTGTACCCTCACACACCAAGAAAAACAAAATTCCCTGAGGAAGCGTTGGGCTTGTGTTAGTTTCTTAAAATCATGGGATATATATATATATATATATATATATATATATAGTGCAAGTCAGTTTAGTGATCTTGAAGTAGTATTTAGTAGTATTTATTTAGTATTTAGTATGCTCATTAGAGACTTTCAGAAATTTTTAAATTTCTCTATTGAGGAACACATGACAGGAGCATACCTAGTTCCTTCTTCTCACTCAGTGTTTAACTATAATATCATTCTTTTGTATGGACTTCCTTGACCACCCAGTCCAAAGCAACTCATTTTCTAAGACATTACTTCACTCCTTCATTGTCTTCTAACATATCACTGTTTGGTATTTTCTTACATATTTATGTAATTGTTTTCTTTCTTTCCCAACTGGAGTTTAAACTCTATGTAAGTAAAACCAACTTTGGTTTTCTTCACCACCATATCCTCAATATCTGGCACATAATAGGATCTTCATATAAATGTATGGAAAAAATATTTTTAAATTACTTCAAGCCTGGATGATATGTTTCAACTAACATTAATTAAGAACATGTAATGTGCCAAACTTTTTATTATAACATATAATTTTATACCTTAATCTTCATAACAGCCTTGTGATGTGAGCATTAGTATCTATCTTCTATAGATGAGGAACCCAAGGCTCAGAAATCTTTTCTTTATATCCCACATGGTACCTATCCATATAATCTATCACATGATTACACACTCTTATTTTGGTTTTTAGTTTATTTCTATCTATAGGTGTTAACTGATTACACTTTTAGCTTCTCACCATAGGGATAGGTTCTCTTTTGGTTTTGTCTTTATGGTGGGCAGATAGATATTTCTACCAGGAAGGTAAAAAATGCATCCCTGTAACTGGACCAGAATGTGATCCTTTGCTGACGTCATGGAATTGCCCTTCTTATTCTCCAGGGAATGGATCCCTAAATAGGAACTCAAGACCAATTGACATATCTCACTTTACTTTGAGTAAATAATAATAGACATCATTCTATATTTCTATATAATTTACTAGTTACATTTTATACCTGTCCTCATCCCTACTGCCACTTATCTCAAAACTTTAGGAAAATAAGAAGGCAATATCATCTCTTTAAAAAAAAAAAAAAAAGGTTGCTGCTGATGCAGGCTGTTGTTTGATACCAAAATTTTGATTATATTTCTTGGCTTTTAAAAAATAAGACAAAAATGCAGAATCCTAGTCTTTGATGAGTCAGCATAAAAAATACTACTAATTTTACGCCTGTACTGAGGATTCTAGTTTCTATCTAGGAAACAAGAAAAGGAGTAACAATTTTTTTTTTTTTTTAAGATTTTATTTATTCATGAGAGACACGGAGAGAGAGAGGCAGAGACACAGGCAGAGGGAGAAGCAGGCTCCATGCAGGGAGCCCGATGTGGAACTAGATTCAGGTCTCCAGGGTCACACCCTGGGCCAAAGGCAGGCGTTAAACTGCTGAGCCACCCAGGGATCCGAAAAAGGAGTAACTTCTAAATCTAGGAGAGTGTGAAGTACAAAGCATTGGCCTGACTGTGATGTTAATGAAGTTAGCATCTATTCAGTGCTCAGTATGCATCAGCACTGCACCAAGCACTTTACAGGCATTGACCCTTTTAATCCAGCCAAGTATTAATGTCTCTAAATTTACAGATTAGGAAACTGAGATACAAAAAGACCAAATAACTTGTCCAAAGTCATATAGTCAGTTAGTACCTGATCCACAATTTTGGCAGACGATGCTGTAATCGGAATTGCAGTATCTAAAAATCAAGGTTGGAGCCAGTTCTCCTGAATGCATCCTCTACCTCCAAAATAAATTCAGAATATGTGGGTCCTATGATGAAGTAGATTTCTCCCAATTGGAAGTTGATCTATATGTGCTTTTTTAGAGTACTTGGTTTAAAGTGACTTAAAAACATGGATTTTAGCAGATCCCTCAGTGGCTCAGTGGTTTAGCGCCTGCCTTTAGCCCAGGGCCTGATCCTAGAGACCCAGGATTAAATCCCACATTGTGCTCCTTGCATGGAGCCTACTTCTCCCTCTGCCTGTATCTCTGTGTCTCTCATAAATAAGTAAAATCTTTAAAAACAAATGAACAAAAAAACCCCATGGATTTTAGACTATATTAAATAAATATAAAGATAAGGAACAAATATTATATGCATATTAAAATATTGTATGATAATAGGGGCACCTTGCTGGCTCAGTCTGCAGAGGGTATGACTCTTGATCTTGGGGTTGTAAGTTCGAGCCCCATGTTAGGTGTTGTAATTACTTAAAAATAAAATCTTAAAAAATACCTTGTATGATAATAGTATGATACATTTGTCACAAATAGGAATTTTTGAATAGCCAAAATTCCCAGGACTGAATTTTTTCCTAAATAAATTTTAAGTTAATGTAGAAGTTCAAACTAGATCTAGTTTACCTTCATGGAATAGTTATAAATTAGATATAACTATGCATTTCTTCTAATTTAGGATTCCTACCCAGGAGAAATTTTCTTCATTCTTGCTTTCCTAAAATAGAGTTCTAGATAGCTAGTAAAAATAAATTGGAGGAAACAAAGTCATTAAATTATCTAGTTTAGTAGAGATGCTTTCATCAAATACCACCTTTTTAATAGATAACTACTCCTTACTCATTATTCATTATTCATTACTGATATTCCCAGTTTTATTTTATTTTTGCTCTTAATAAATTTTATCAATTCCAGAGGTTATTATTAAAATATTTCACTGTATGTTTTTCCAGAGAATTTGAATGTATTTGGAAAATGTGAAAGGCTTACTTTAAAGAAATGAAATGAATCTTCTTGCTACAAAAACATGGTACTGTGTACAAATCATTCAGTTGAATCACTTTTAAAACCCATAAATATTGCCTGGGTAACATATCTGCACACCAACCAAAATATAAAAAAAAAAAAAACATATTATCAGACTTTAATTGCTTTATTTAGGACCCACTTCTGTTACATTAGCTATAAAATATCACATTTAAAATTTGTTGTATCTAGGAAAATGTATATATTTGTAATCATGAGACTATATTAAATAGATGTACTACTTGGAAAAGCAAAGTCTATTATTTATTTCAATATTGAAAGAATAAGGCAATCTGTCAAAGGAGCAAGCTGTAATGTATGTAACTAATTTAAATTACTACTAGGTTCCCCTTTGTTTACATGACAAAGGCACTCCCCCTCTGTAATACAGAACACTTTTCCCATTTTCGGAATTCTTATTTGAGACCTAACACAAGCTCTAAAACTACCATGTGTCCTATTGCTCAACTAAACCTACATCTTCCAGTTTACAAATAATGGGAATGAAATGTGCTGTTAAAATCCATACTTTCAGAGCAATTTGTTTTAGAAGAATTCTCAGGTATGTTTATAAGTGCTCAGCATGTGCTTAATATTTTATCTTAGGAATAGATTTATTTATACATCAAGCACAACACATTCATTGAGCTAGCAAAGCAATGTGGCAAATGTGCCATTCATCATTTGAATTTGATGAATTATTAAATTTTATCAATTTTTCCAGTATTCAACTTACTTAGAAATATAGAAAAGCCAAATTTCAAAGACATGTTTTTAATTTACTCATTTTCCATCCAGAAAATTCTATCATTGGATGCTGAAGAGAAAGTAACTCTCATTTTATAAAAACATAATTTTTAGCTTATATATAACCAGAGGAGGCTTTGAATAGTATAAAGGGACACTGACAGGAGAATTGATATAGATAAACAGAACAATTGATCAATTTGCTAATTGTAATATCAAGTGGATGATACCACACTAACTTAAAAGAATTTGGTATCTTCTTAGAAGACTTTATACGGAGCTTTCAATTACTACCACATTTTTTGGTATAGTCTGATGTTTCACTGGTGTTGCTCCCCAGGAATTTAACATGAGTATGTTTTGCCTCTCTTGCATAGACCCCAGGCCCTTCAAACGAAGACATTCATTTCTTCACTTCAAGGTATCTAATTCTATACTCTAAACACAGTAGGAAATAAATTCTTGTTAATTAAGGTAAATCTGTATGATAAGATTTCTGATACTGTGAGATATTCTGAATTCACACAGAGTTCAAGCATTTTCAAGGAATCTTTTGCTATTCAATATATTAACAGAAATCTGACATTTATCTTTTCAGTGATCAAGGATATGATCATTTGAACCTGGTCTTCAGATAGGTTATAAGATGATATTTCTTTAACATTTTTTTGGAAAGAGTAATTGTAAATGATGCTAATTCAATAAAGATTGATGGAGTGCAGGTACAGTGGTAAGATAGGAAAGTAACTTACAGTGTAATGGTGGGAATATAATTCCAAAATTAAACTATTTCAACATAATATGGTGTCTTGGCTGAGTTTTCCCAAAAAATCATAGCCTTGGATGAAGACCTGAATATTAGTAGTTTGCAAGGGAATATGATTCCTGTTAGCAGAAGTATAGGATCAGGGAAGTGACCATGCAGAAACCATTTCAGGAGTCTTATAAAATGCATTTCAGAACTGTGTGTCCCAATGGTCAAAAGAGGGAAACACTTATCTATTAGCTGCAGTTGTACATTGATTAAGGGTGGCTTCACTAGAATTAATTTCAAGAAAATTCAGGTTGCATGTGCAACCTGAGTGCTGGCAGGTTACCACAGCCATTCTATGCAAAGACATCAAGAGAAGCCCAGGGCAGTAAAGGAGAGGTAAAAGGCACAGCACTAAGGCAAATTGCACCCACACGAAGCCAGTCAAAGATTACTTGGGTTCTGTCATTTGTGCTGGAACACTAGCTGAAATATAAGGTGGAGCAAAGAGAATAGAGTGTCCAATACTGTGGTAATAGCTAAGATCAAGGGTGATGTACAAGCAAAGAGAAGGAAATGTTTTAATCAAATTCAGGATTTAGGGAAGACTTCTAAGATAATATTATGCCCAACTGAAGAAGATAGAAATGTAAGAAGATATTATTATATGTTCAGAATGTAATTGTACCCTTACGATCATGGTTAAGAATATCAAGCTTTTAGTACCCCAAGCAACAAATTCAAAAGAATCACCAGCTGTGGAGACCAGCCACCTCTCCACAGGACTTCCTGAAATGGGAGCTATTTCACAATACCCTCTGTACTTCAACCACTGTCCATTTAAGGAGAAAATGTTGCCTCTTGATGAATTATAGTGCTCATAAAGAGGGACAGTTTTCTCTTATATACTCCCTGTAAAAAAAAAACAAAGCAGGGTCTTTCTCTTCTAAGCCAATAGGTAAAAAGGCTCCCAAAGCCACTTGATTGTTATGAATTTATGTACTGGATCTGAAAAGAGGATTGGGACAGATGTCATAATGGTGCATTTTAGAAGTGATGTCCAATACCACTTTCTCAATTTTTGAGTTTTAAGCTGCCTAGGAAATAGGGTACGGGATTCTGAAGGTTATAGGAAGCCCAGAACTGGGAGAAGGGAAATGAATGCTGGAAAGCTCTGGAAGTTAGATGAGATTGTGTGCTATAGTCTAGGTGGGACAACCCCAGCAAGGAGCAAAGAACCACATTTATTGAGGCATATGACCTGAGATGTCTCGATGGATAGGTGAGTGGATAGCCACAAAATGTCAGGAAGTTGCTTAGGAAGAACCTCTCTTCAATAAGTTCTTTTTTTTTTTTTTCCTCTCTCTCTTCAGTAAGTTCTATTGGAAACAACATATGTCCAAGCCAAGGCCATAAAAAGCAAGCAGGAACAGCAAGATAGGCAAATAAGAGGCTGCAATACTACAGTCTTGTCTTCTTTTGCCAAGAATAGAGGAGGGAACGCAAGGAAGAGCAGTGAGTGAGTGTGTACATATATGTATGAGAGAAGGAACACTAGCAAATTACTACCTTCAACATCTCACTTGAATTATCCTGTACTAACTGGGTTAGATAAAATATGAAATTAAAGTTTTTAAATAGGGGTAGCCCGGGTGGCTCAGAGGTTTAGTGCTGCGTTCAGCCCAGGGCCTGATCCTGAAGACCCGGGATCGAGTCCCACATCGGGCTACCTGCATGGAGCCTTCTTCTCCCTCTGCATGTGTCTCTCTGCCTTTCTGTCTCTCTGTGTGTCTCTCATGAATAAATAAATAAAATCTTTAAAAAAAAGAGTTTTTAAATAAACAATACTGAGCCTTAAGAATTTAAATGAGACTGAATAAACAGAGGTCAATAAAAACCTGTGGAATTGGACTAAGATGTCATCTTTAAGGGAACCTATTATATATTGAGAAAAGGGGATCCATTAGAACAGAGTTAACATGAATTGTTAAAATAGAAACTCATAATATATTCCAGTAACCCTTTAATAAATCAGTTATAAAGCTAATATTTATTGAGTTCATATTCTGTGCTCAATTTTTACTAATACCTTCACAATCATTATTTCACCCAAAGGTATGAATTATTTTTTATTTTATTTTACAGATAAGGCAACTGAAGTTTAGTGAGGGTATGTAACCTTTCAAAAGACTCACAACAGAGATTTAAAATCCGTCTGCATGCCTGACTCCACAGTGCACACTCTTGATCACCATGTTATGATGTCATTCTTTGGAAAGCAAACAGAAGAGGAAGAGCACAGCATAATGCCATGAAACAATATATGTGTACAGTTAAATAGAACTTGGCATTACTAAAGTATTAAAAGTGAGGGAAAATAAAGGGAAATAAAAATAGAGGGAAAATAGAGGGAGATTGGAGAAATGAGGCTAGGTCAATGGATAGAAACAAGTTCATGGAGATCTTTTGTGTACACTACCAAGCTCAAATTGTAGGCAGTAGGCAGTAGGGAAATTTGGAAGGGTTTTTAAGCAAGGAAATGATCAGATCTGTGATTTCTTACAAGGTTGACTCTCTCATATGTACTGATATTGCTTTAGCCAGATATAAGACTCTTAATCTTCACCTACTGACTTTAAAATTCTTTTAGGTAACAAGGAACGCCATGCAAGAGACAATAAGAGGTTGTGGTTCACAGCCACAACCACTAGTAAAAAAATATCTTAAAGAACATCATAATAGCATCCACATTCAAGAATTAGGAGCCACTTTGTTTTTTGTTGTTGTTGTTGTTGTTGTTTAAAGATTTTATTTAATTATTCATGAGAGACACAGAAAGAGAGAGAGAGAGAGGCAGAGACAGGCAGAGGGAGAAGCAGGCTCCATGCAGGGAGCCCGAAGTGGGACTCGATCCCGGATCTCCAGGATCAGGTCCTGGGCTGAAGGCAGCACTAAATGGCTGAGCCACCTGGGATGCCCCTTAGGAACCACTTTGTTAAGAATTTTTAACATAAATGGATGTTGACTTTTGTCAAAGGTTTTTTTCTGCATCTATTGAGATTATCATATCCTTCAGTTTTTTAATGTGATGTGTCACATTGACTGATTTGCAGATGTTGAACTATTTTTGCATCTCTAGAATAAATCCCACTTAATCACAGTGTCTAAACCTTTCAATGTACGATTGAATTGGTTTGCTAATATTTTGTTCAGGATTTTTGCATCTACGTTCATCAGGGATATCGGTCTATAATTTTCTTTTCTTGTGGCATCCTACTTGGTTTTGCTATCTGGCTAATGCTGGCCTCATAAAAGTTACTTAAGAATTCCCTACTCTTCTACTTCTTAGAAGAGTTTGAGAAGAATTGGTATTAATACTTTGGATATTTGGTAGAATTCATCAGTGAAGCCATCTGCTGGTCCTAGATTTGGTTGTTGGGAGGCTTTTGATTACTGATTCAATCTCCTTACTAGTAATTGTCTATTCAGATGATCTATTTTATTATGACTCAGTTTTGGTAGGTTGTATGTTTCTAAAATTTTATCCATATCTCCTACGTTGTCCAATTTGTTGGCATATAATTATCTATAGTAGTTTCTTATGATCTTTTATATTTCAGAGGTACCAATTGAAACATTTCCTTTTTCATTTATGATTTTATTTATTTGAGTGACTCCCCCCCCAATCTCTCGCTCTCTCTCTCTCTCTTTCTCTCTTTCTCTGTGGTGAGTTAAGCTAAAGGTTTGTTGATTTTGCTCTTTTCAAACAGCTCTTAGATTCACTGACCTTCTCTACCATATTTTTAGTTTCTATTCTATTTATTTATGTTGTAATCTTTTTCCTTCCTTCTATAATATGACTTCATTTGTTCCTCTTTTACTATTTCCCTGAGGAAAAGATAGGTTGTTTATTTGAGACTTTTCTTATTTCTTGAGGTAGACATGTATTGCTATGAATTTCCCTATTAGAACTGCTTTTGTTGCATCCCACAAATTTTGGTATATTTCATTTTTGTTTACCTCTAGGTATCTATTTCTTTTTTGTTTTCTTCTTCTACAAATTGGTTGTTCAATAGCATGTTGTTTAATCTCCACACATTTGTGAATTTTCCAGTTTTTTCATGTAATTCATTTCTATTTTCATAATATTGTGGTTGGAAAAGATCCTTTATATGACATCAATACTCTTAAACTTATTATGAGTTGTTTTGTGACCTAACATATGATCTATCCTGGAAAATATTCCATGTGTATTTAAAAAGAATGTGTATTCTCTTGCTTTTGAATGGAATATTCTGAAAGAAAGAAGAAAGAAAGAAAGAAAGGAAGAAAGAAGAAAGAAAGAAAGAAGAAAGAAAGAAAGAAAGAAAGAAAGAAAGAGAAAGAAGAAAGAAAGAAAGAAAGAAAGAAAGAAAGAAAGAAAGAAAGAAAATACTAACATAAAAGATATATGTACCCCCATGTTAATTTAGAATGGCCAAGATACAGAAATAATCTAAGTACCCACTTGAATGTATATAATAGATATAATGGATATATAATGAATGGATTATATATATATATATATATATATATATATATATATATATACACACACACACACACACACACACACATATACATATTATTTGGCCATAAAAAAGAATGAAATTTTGCTATAACATGGATGGACCTCAGGGTATTATGCTACATGATATAAGTTAGAAACAAAAAATATTGTTGTATCTCTCTTATATAAGTATTCTAAAACAAAAAACAATCAGAGAAATAAGCTCATGGATACAGAACAGATTAAAAGTTGCCACAGACAGAAGGTGGGGTAGGGGGTGGAGAAATAATTTTTAAATGCAATCTAATCATATTTTTTTAATTTTTTTATTTATTTATGATAGTTACAGAGAGAGAAAGAGGCAGAGACACAGGCAGAGGGAGAAGCAGGCTCCATGCACCGGGAGCCCAATGTGGGATTCGATCCCGGGTCTCCAGGATCGCGCCCTGGGCCAAAGGCAGGCGCCAAACCACTGCACCACCCAGGGATCCCTCTAATCATATTTTTGATCCAGTATGTCTCTATGTGTAATTTATATCCATATCTACCTATTAAGAAAAAAATGCTATCTATTTAAAAAAAGAATTAACAGTTAGAACATTTCATTGTCAATCCTTAATTCAAAACTTCACAATTCACTTGTTTAAGAATCACTTTCTACATAAATATACGGATAAAGATCTTCATATAAGATTTGATTTTGGCATTTGTTATTTGCATGAAAAGGTTGGTCATAACTTAATTTTAATGCTTATGCCTAGAATTTCATGTGACTAATTTAAAAGTCATACTTCTTAAGTATTTAACATTTTTTCTATAGATCTTTTGACATTATAAGGTGAAATATAAGCTTTATAACATTCTAAAATTTCCTTACTCTGGAGATTTTATGTTATTCCACAGACAGCTTCACATCTTGAGAGTATGGAATTTCAAGACCAATTCTTAGAAGAAAATTAGCAAATATCGTGAAAGTGATTATAGTGTTAGCCAACATGAATTGCATGTAGACTCTCTTAAGTTACATATAAGGCAAAGGCCACTAAATTCAGGTCACTGGAAAAAAAACAAAATCCAATCATCTCTGAATCTTAATAAGAATCCTTAGTTAAAAAAAAAAAGTTGTATTTAATAGTTAGAAACAAATCTAAAAGGAGACATATATGATTACAAAAAAATAAAACAGTCTTGGGGTACCTGGGTGGCTCAGTTGGTGAAGCGTCCAATTCTTGATTTCAGCTCTGGTCATGATCTCAGGGTTGTGAGACTGAGCCCTGCATCATGCTCTGCACTGGATGTGGAGCCTGCTTAAGATTCTCTCTTTTCCTCTACCTCTGCCCTTTCCCCTTCCCCTCTCTAAGCAAAAAAAAAAACCAAAAAACAAAAAACAAAACATTCTTCTGTTTAGTATTCATATAAAATTCATATGTTTTTATGTATAGAGCTAAGAAAAAACACAAACAGGCATGAAACGATACTCTCACCCAAATACATAGAGATATTTGTAATTTTCAAGGCATGACAAAATGCATGGCATACTGGCTGCATCTTTGAAAGTATAAAGTAATATTTTTTAGATGACATGTTAAATCAAAGTTTTCCAGAGATTAAAGATTACATGGTAAATCTGGTAAAGAGCAGGGGTTGTAAATCTAGCATCCCAAAAAAATGTCTTCAAAACTCTTCTTACCCTCTCCCTAAAGCAAATACTTCAATATAATATTAACTTGCAAAATGATTTTCTGTTCAAAAAAGCTGCCAAGAGATTATTGGACATTAAGAGTTGTAACTGACATTGATAATTTGCAATTTATGGAATGCCATGGTTTCATGGTTACATTAAAAGTCAATTTTGTTTCTTTTCATAGCATGCTGAGTGAACATGGGTTCATGTATTAGAATCTGGAAATTTGCAATGTGATAGTAAAATTCTAAAGAACACTGGTTAAAAGGGAATGCCAGGCAACTGGTTTGAAGTTGCAGACTTTATGAGAATCTTCACAAAAGGATCATATTAATTTTTTACTATATAATCTTTTATTAAAATTAAAAATAAATGAATAAAAGAAAACATAACAAAATATAAAATGCATGCAAAAAATAAAAAATACAATGTGGGTACTCAGTTATTTCAGTATACCATTACAATATTATTGTAGGCTCAAAATTATTTGGAATAGGTTTAAATTCTCAAATTAAGTTTTGAACTTATTTGCAAACTTAAATTCTTTGCCTGCAAATATATTCGTATTGTCTTTCCGTCTCCTTCTCCCTCTCCCTCCCTGCGCCTCCCCTTCTCTCTCCGTTTCTTTCTCTCTATATTTCCCTCCCTCCCTTTCTTTTTCTCCTATATAGATGGATTTAATGACACAATCATTTTTTGAAGTATAGAATAAAAATTTTAAATGCTGATTGCTCATATTTTAACTATATTTGCATCTTTAATATATTTGTTTATGTATATTCAATCTAAAAACTCTCATCTAGACAGTATTTTTGAAGTACATATATGGTGTCATATAAATTGTTTAATTAATATTTATTATGATATTTTAGTAAAATATTTATATCTTAAGTTAGAGAAGGCTTGGGGTGCCTGGCTGGCTTAGACAGTGGAGTATGGGACTCTTGATCTCACAGTTGTGGATTCAAGTCCCACATTGGACATGAAGATTACTTTAAAATTAAATTTTTAAGAAAGAAATGTAAGAGCAGGCTTAAAATATGTGTTATAGATTTTGTAAACCCTAAAAATGTGTTATTTTAGGCATTTTGGCATCTTTAAAAACAAAATATAAATGTTGCATTAGGATCTTAAAATACTGTAAAAGGGACTATTTGAAATAAATAAATAGTACTAAATAAAAAAGCTGATTTAGCTTACTGGTCGACATATATTTGTTGGATAAATTATTGACCAGAAAGATCCTTTGGCAATTGGTCTAGATAAATTCTTATGAAACTAACAAATACAATTTTATTTTTACTTCAGAAAAAAAATATGAGTTGTCTTCTAAAGTGACTTGCACTACTAGCTGCTATTCTCTCTTTTTTAAAAGAGGTTTATTTATTTATTTATTTATTTATTTATTTATTTATTTATTTATTTATTTTAGAGAGTGAGATACACAGACAGAGCATGAGCTGGAAGGGCAGAAAGAGGAAGACAGAATCTGAAGTAGATTCCTCACTGGGTACAGAGCTCAACACAGGGCTTGATCTCACCACCCTGAGATCATGACCAGAGCTGAAACCAAGACACTTAACTGACTGCCACTTAATTGACTGCCACTGCACCCCTCACTACTATTAAAAATCTATTTTATCCCTTTATTTACTTTGTTACAAGTTATAATTATGGATGATATAATTTAACTTACCAGTAATTATGCAAATTCATGAAAAATAGTGGTTTTTATCTGTTTTAATTAATTAATTTATTTTTGTGGCAATAATGAATGTGTGTATTATAACAATGCTATGAGTCCCATACGTTTTAAGAAAAAAAGGAATTTTTTTAAACACAGATCAGAAAGAATAATAGTATGTACATTAAATATACTATTATTTATTTCACTTTCTTCATTCAATCTTGGCAGAGACCATATTTAGATAAATTAATAATCATTTTCATTTATCTAATATATTTATTAAATTAATAAATCCTCATTTATTTCCTTTTTTAAAGATTTATGTATTTATTCATGAGAGACAGAGAGAGAAAGAGAGAGATAGGCAGAGGGAGAAGCAGGCTCTTCTCAGAAGCCTGATGAGGAACTTGATTCTGGATCCCAGGATCATGACCTGAGCCAAAAGGCAGTCACCTAACCACTGAGCCACCTAGGTGTCCCACCTCATTTATTTCCTATTGGACATTTAACTACAATGTCATAAAAGAATAGAAAAATTCAACACATTTCTGAAAGCTGCCACCTGCTTGGAATGTAGATGCTAAAGCCAAAATTCAACGTGACTGGATTTTTCAATAAACTGGTTGACCTATTTTTTTCCAGAAATGTTCACCATTCAGTCACAAGAACCATTGGCAAACATCCACCTTAAAGACTTAAACATATCAGCTCATATCTAAGAACTTTTTATGTCTATGGCTTTATGTAAATCTGGCCTATTCTTTAGATCTGACAAATTACCAACTACTTAAAAAAAGGCATTTTTTTTAAGTTAAAAAATATTCTTGGGTAGGAATAACAATAAGTGATTAACTGTAAGTTAAAACTCTTTCCTAATTTTGAGAACTGTAGGTAGAAAAGGAGGGATATTGCAGAGTGGGTAAAACTAACACAATTTATTGAATGTAAAAATTAATTTGAAAACACATTAAGTTCAGGATATGATGATACCTCTCAAAGATGGGGGTGGAGTATGTATTCAAGCTAGAGACAAGGCAGTCCTCCAATTGGTAATGTTTGCTGATAAAGCTTGTTCATGAATTTTCATATCCATATGATTGGTGCTCAGAATGGAACCAGTGCCTGGAGAACAGAGGGGAGAAAATCAGGGTCATGGAGAAAGGAATATTTACATATGTAGCTAGCTATGCTCCTTGGAGAATAGAAAGAAAAGCTTTTTAAGATGAGTCTTAATTTATAGTGTTTTATCAGTGAAGTTCTGAGAAAAGAGTAAATAGTACTTTTCCAGTTTCTAGCAAGAAGTAAATAGTAAATGAGTGCCTTATTTGTTTTATAATATCTTTAACATAAATTAAAGTGTAATAGAGGGTAGGGAAAAAAAAACCAACAAAGTTTTCTTAAAGTTTCCAGACCAAACGCCAACATTTAAACAACAATATTAAGTTTATATAAATGGAGGTGCTTTAACCCAGACAGGCTGGCAAATATAACGCTTAAGTGAAAAAGGCACCAAAATGCTTCCTCCTCTATTAAAACCCCAAAGAATTTTAATTTAAACTTAATTAGAGTTTAAGTAAAACGTTACACATTAATTATCCAGTCTCAAAGGACATGCAAAATAATGTCCTTTCACAGGAAGTTGGTTCAGCACTGACTAACTGCCAACTGTCAGACTAAGGAATTTTTAAAGGGACCTGCATGCAGAAGTTTAAAAAGGTAGGGGAATTAAGATCATATAAACATATATATGTATAATTAGTATAACTTTTATAATTCTCTGTGACACTATATTTTGTAACGAAAGACAGAAGATTGCAAGTGGGGAAAAAAGTATTCATTTATATATGAGAAATAAAATGAGAAAGATAATTTTACATAAATCATCACTTTTCTGTTTTAAAAGAAATAACTTCAATCAAGAAAATATTCAAGTTTAGAGATTCATGTCCTTACAATACACAAATCTTTTCCAAGTTGGTCTTAAAAGTCTATTTGCTTATTCCAGTAAACAAATGACAAATCTATAAATTAAATACATAACCCATGAATAATGGCATCTCAATGAATTTATAAGTGAAATGTAGAAAATTCTCACATGTAAAATATGTCATTTATATTTATTAACTTCAAATTTTACATGTACATAATGCAAGTAATTGAACTTGAAATACAGAAAATCATCATTCCTAAGGGTTTAATGTTGATTATGAGCCTAGACATTGGCCAGTCTTCAACAAATAACTTCAACCAAGGTCCATTTGCAAAGGTTCCAGATCACCATTAGCTGTTTGAATCGAAACTGAAGTAAAGTTTTCATTGGGAGAATTTTATGTTCCCTAAAATTCTTGCTCCTGGGAAAGTAATGGAGTTGTAATCTACCTCTATTTTCTAATAGTATTTAGCATATTGCCATGTGTATATGGTTTTGAAATATACATTTTTACATGTAAATGGAAAACTATCAGCTATCAGGCTCAAGAAGAACCATTGTTTCAATGTCACTCCAAAGGCTAGAAAAGACCAATGCCCCAGTTCAAGCAGTCCTCTCTTGGAGCCAGTTTGTCTTTTTATTATATTCAGGTCTCTTTTTTTTTTTTTTTTTTAAGATTTTATTTATTCATGAGAGACACAGAGAGAGAGAGAGAGAGAGAGGCGGAGACACAGGCAGAGGGAGAAGCAGTCTCTCCATGCAGGGAGTCCAACTTGGGACTTGATCGTGGGTCTCCAGGATCAGATCCTGGGCTGAAGTCATCACTAAACCACTGAGCCACCCAGGCTGCCCTATATTCAGGTCTTTAATTGACTGGATGACTACTACTACAGCAAGCTACCTTATTCAGTCTATCTATTCAAATGATAATCTCATTTAGAAACACCCTCCAAACATACCCAGGATAAATTTGATCAATTATCCTGAGTGCCCCCTAATCAAACTGACACAAAAGTCATCACAGTGACTAATCTGGTAGTGCAACTCAAACCTTCTTTCCTGAAGGGGCTGAGCTCTTTGTAATCATATCATTCTCAGGCCAAGGTTGCTGTAAAAGTCCGCTTACAATTTTAACAAGAAAATATAGTACTTCAAGGTATCAACGTAGATGACCTGGGCTCCACATGTACTGTTCCATGTTGAGATCACTTGCAAGAGTAATCATTTTGTCTACTTGATATTAAATTTCTTTTAAAGATTTGATGCACAATATATGTGGTCTTCTTTTTTTGTCCTATATTGAGCATCAAGTTAAATTAATTCCTTGGTGGTAAGTTCTTTGCTATTTGAAATTAATAATTTTTCATCATTTCCACTATTAACTTCAAAAAATCTGTTTGCAGGCTCTAAAGTTGTTTTTTTTTTTTTTTTTTTTAAGATTTATTTGTTTTAGGGACAGAGTGAGCATGAGCAAGGGGAGGGGTGGAGGGAGAGGAAGAAATCTCAAGTAGACTCCTGCTGAGCACTGAGTCCAACTTGGGGACCGACTTAGGACCCAACACAGGGCTTGCTCCCACAAGGCTGAGATCATGACCTGAGCCAAAATTAAGAGCCAGCTGAGCCAGGTGCCCCACAAGCTCTAAGGATTTTTGCTTTCCATCAGCCATTTCCTAAAACGTTGGAAAAGAGTCACAAATTGTGAGACGAAGTATCTTTCACATTTGTTCTTTGTATGTTGTGATGCATTTTGCCAAAACCTGATTGCTAAGTTTTAAGGACTTTCTTGATGTTAAAACTAGTCCATAAATCTGTTAATGGAGTAATATCATACCAGCTACTACACATACTATTTGAGAATCCAAAAAAGACCACTTAGATACGATCTTCCCAATCAATAACTACAGGAACTAAAAACATAACGGGGGGGGGGGGGGAGGCTACTCAGATAAGATGTTCCTAATCAATAATAGAGGAATGTCTGGGAACTTATCTGTTATCAAAAGAGGTTTGTTTGCAAGATTTTCCTCCTTCATGTATTCCATTATGAATAATCACAAAGATAACACTTCCTATAATCATTAAATGCTTGTTTCACAAAGCACTCTTCAATGATCCCTTAGGGGCCATGTGGTTCAGGGAATGACAAGCTTACAAATTTTTAGCTTAACAGTATTCCATAATTTCCACCTAGAAGCAATGCTAGCCTATCCTTGAGAGCTTCAGGTGTGTGGCACTGTCTTCTCCCAGTTATCTGAAATAAACCTACATGATGACATTCATCTCTAAAGATATCCAATTTCATCAAAATTGAAAATGTGCTTTTGCATAATAACCATGTTATCAATAATTTCCTGCAATTTATTGAGGAATATCAGCAGCAGTTGCTTCACCTATGACTTTCAAATTACATAGTCATGCATAGTTGTAAAAGCTGTTGAAGCATCCTGAACCTACTTAAACTAAGGTCTTTCGGTGACCTCACTTCTCCCTTTCTTTTCTTCAAGTCTTTGAAGATGTTGAATGCTTTCTGCTGTTTCAACATGGTTCTCTATGGCATTTCACAATGACTGGGGCTTTTAATACACAATGCTTGGTTATTTCTCTAGTTTTTTAGTACCAACAACAATTTTCACATTTTTTTTTCTTTTCTTTTCTTGTCTTTTTTTTTTTTTTAACTTTCTCACATAAAGAAAAATTATTGCATGTCTGGTAAACAAAGACAAGTGCTTTGCCTGGCTTATGTCTTTTATGAGTTCTCATCTCTCAATTCAATTTAGCACTTAGAATTTTTCTATCAATGAATGGATTTTCTGGACTTTAGGTTTGCCTAATTTCTTAAAAGATCCTTTCACTTAATAATGTAAAGAAGACAATAGATAATGCACAATACTTTTATTTTTATTTTTTTTAAATTTTTATTTATTTATGATAGTCACACAGAGAGAGAGAGGCAGACACAGGCAGAGAGAGAAGCAGGCTCCATGCACCGGGAGCCTGACGTGGGATTTGATCCCGGGTCTCCAGGATCGCGCCCTGGGCCAAAGGCAGGCGCTAAACCGCTGCACCACCCAGGGATCCCTGCACAATACTTTTAAACAAAGATCCTATTAGAAGAGTTAAGATATGACTAAAACAATCTACACACTCTCATTCAAACTCTTAATGCAATATAATTGTTTTTACTATTACTATGTTCTCAATAATGAATGTGGGGGAAATTTTGCAAGTATTCATAGTGAGTATGTGGTTAAGAGTTCAGATAAGTGATAATTAGAGATACGTGTATATTTGTAATATTATATGATTCAGTGATGACTCATTCACATGTGAAGAGAATTGTTTTTATTTGGACCTCTAAGCAAGTGTGAGTGGGATACAGCTGTCAAGAGGATTTGAATTTCTTGAGAGTGTGGGTAGAACAATGCTTCCAAACCCAGAAAGAAAATACTATTTACATTAAAAAATATGAGGCTAGTGGGGAAAACAGAGATTTATTTGGAAAATAAGAACTAAATGAGTATTCTGTCATAAAAGCAAACAGAAGAGAGATTATATAATGAATTATGCCAGGAATTTGAGAAAATGTTTTATTTTTACATGGAAACTTGAGGCAGCTTTACATGATCCTAAATTTTGTGATTAGTTTAATTACTCCAAGTAACCTTTACACTTTTGATACATCTTAGAAAATAATAATACAAATTATAGTATATTTTGTTATTCAAGAACATTTTCATATAATACATCAAATGGTAGTTTCAGAAGACCACCAAGGAAGAAGCTAAAAAATAGTTGTCTTTGGATTCTTTTTAATATTTATTTTGAAGTCTCAAGTCTATGCTACCTAGTAAGAATGCATCACCACCTTGTGGAAATTCCCTCAAACTACAGACACATGATCCCAAGATCCAGATGGATTCAACAGACTAGTAGATCAACCTATTTCATTTCCACTTAATTTAATTTGACTATTATTTCTTTTTTAAAAATATTTTATTTATTTATTTGAGAGAGCGAGAGAGAAGGAGAGCACAAGTGGGGGAAGGGGCAGAAGGAGAGGAGATAAAAGCAGACTCCCTGATGATCAGAGAGCCCTGGGATTACAACCCCAGTGGAAGACAGATGCTTAACCAAATGAGCCACCCATGTGCCCCAATGACTATAATTTCTATGTAGCTCACAACTTAATCTTTCAACTCAGCTTCCTTTTCAGTGCTAGACCTATCCTTTGCTTTCCTATCTGATGTTCTGCGGCCACGTCATAACTTCCCAACCAAATTCTTCATAATAGTTCTATTTAAATTAGTGGACACTCATGTAATGTTCATCCATCCAAGCTAAACACTTTAGCTTTCTTTGACTTATAAAAATCTCCCATAAAAATCCACTCCAACTTAAAATTAGTCACCAAATTCTGTAAATTATAATTCTTAAATGTCTTTCCCACTTATCTTCTTTTTATTTCTATTAATCTAACAAATTCTAGTTTATGCCTTCAAAAATTGCATAGCCAGGCCATTTTAACAATCTTATATCCATATCTATGCTTTTAGTATCTCTTCTTCCCCCATTGCCACTATTAATACTGCATCTTTTCCCTTGTTAATCAGTTTACTTGATGTCTTAGGCATTATGGCTTCTAATAGTCCTATCAGTGTCTATATGTTCCTTGCCTTCTTTCCTACTAGTGTGATGAATATCTGGTGTTCCAACCATATGCTCTACTTACTATGTTTCAAATATGCTCTATTGCTTTCTTATCTCTTTTCTCAAGCTCATACCTCCTCTCTTTGGTATGCCCTTACATCATATCTGGATTTCAAGATCCTTGTGAGTTTGAACATTTGTCTGAAGAAATGTTTGGTTTTTTTTGTTTGTTTGTTTAAGAAATGTTTTTTTTTTAACATTTCTGCAGTGATGGATGGTAAACTTAAAGACCTTTTTCAGGCTCTTCTCTATCTAAAAAGGTATTCCAATCTGGATGTTAAAGGGATACACAAAGGTGTAATGGATATTCACTTGACAAGCTATGTAGCTAAATCCATATTATAATGAGTAGCATTTTTAAAAATTGACATATAAAAAAGAGAGTGTTTCTCATCATCTATCTTAATTTTAATTCACTTAGTTTGATATATAGCTTTTGTTCTTTCTGTGTAAAATACTGAACAACTATTTAATAAAGTTTAACAAGCATTTTGATCTTTCAACTTCATGTGATATCCCAAATCTCCTCACTAAGTTTGCATTTTAATCCAATGAATTTCATGTTTTTAAAAAGAATCATGCATATAACTTTAGCTTTCAATAGATGATTTCTGTGTACTGAGCAAAACAATATAGGGTGAGTTAATGAGAGAGGAATTGTCACAGGGTGGCAGATATAAGTGATGACTAGGGTTGGGTACATGTTTAGAATCAGATCAGATCACAATTGCAACAGAGGTTTTCCAGGAGATTTGGCAGGATTGTAAGGAGGCAAAATAAAACACCTTTAAGCAAGATGTACTAAAAACAGATCAGATAAGCAGTATTTGAAAGAAGATGAAACAGAGGAGGCAGTCTTTGGTCAAGTTTTTAAGCAGCACCAGGGAGAGCTCCCTGCATATGTCAGTCTCCATTTGCAGGAAACTGGTGGTGTATTTTTTTTTTTTTTTTTTTTTTTTTTTTTTTTTATCACTAGCAGCTAGGAACTTTTCAGATGGACTTGATTCCCAAAGGTAGTCTATCTGACAGCTTAGATCTCTGGCCTGTTTAGTCACATCTCAGTCCTCAGTGGAGGAGGCTTCATTCTTATAAACCTAAAAATTATTGGGATGGTAATCCAGGTTGATTTGAAGCATGGGTTAGATTAGTTTTGGTGGAAAGAAGATTCTCCTAAAGTCTCAAGTTCATTGTGGTCAAGTCTTTTGTTTGTTTTTCTCCACCTTATAATCACCCTGGAGAAGTGGACTGAAAAAAGTCACCTTGCCCAAAATTATATCTGCCTTTCAAGGCCAGCCCACAGTCAGTGACTCATTGATTCAGTGTTATAAAGGCCAAGCTCTCTTTTCCCAACTCAGAGCAACTCTGAAGAGCCATTAAAGTTTCAAGCCCTTCATGGTATCACCTGAGGCCTCACTGGGACTGTACAATAGTACAATTTCTTATTTAGCCCAATCCTGCTTCATTCTCTTCTCCCACAAGTGTTGATCCTGAGAATGCCCACCATGGGAAAGATACTAAACAACCAGATGGATAGAACAATTCAGCCAGTTGACATCAGTCCAAATCCATCATTAACCACCACAGTGCTAATAAAATGGGCACATAAATAATAGTAGCCATAGAAGCAGAGGTGGTGGCTAAATGTGGGCTAAAGATGGTGGGTTTTTACTCACCAAAGCTGATATAGCTACTGTTATAGCTGAATTATCAACTGCTAGTCATAGAGACCAACAATGAGCACCTAATATGGCACTGTTCCTTGAAGAAACAAATTAGTCACTTGGTGGTAAGTCTATTACATTCGATCCCTCTACCATGATAAGTGTTATTGGTATACCTTGCCAGTGACTGACATGTATTCCAAGGGTGAGGGTGACTTTATTGTCCATACAGGTTTAACTAGCACCATCATTCAAGGGCTTACAGGATGTTTGATATACTAACACATCATGCCCTATAACTTTGCATTAGACATATGGGTCCACTTCACAACACAGGAGTTATGATAGTGAGCACATTACTATGAAGTCCACTGGTCCTGTCACATATTACACACACAGAGGCTTATGGCTTTGTAGAGCATCAAATGACCTATCAAAATCACAGCCAAGGTGCAAGTTTGGATATGTTACCATGTAAGGATGATGGTACTATCCTCCAGGGAACAGTGTACACAGTAAACAAATGACTGTTATAGAATCCAACAACCCCCATAGGTATAATACATAGATCTGAGAACCAAATGACAGAAATAGCCATGGCCCTGCCTACCTGATTCCCAGTGACCTACTTGTGGAACTTGAGCTTCCCAAATCTGCGATTCTGCAGCCCATATGCAATGACTAGTAAATATGGAATTATAAGGACTAGCTTCCTCACCTTAATTTTGGACAAGCTAGAAGGGCCATCCTAGCTCCAGAACAACCCATAAGGTAGGCCAAAGCCTTTGCTACATTTGCATCAATGCCCAACTTTCGCCTCTTCCTAACCCTGCTCTCATCCTTTTGCAAAGAACAAAATTGCTACATACCATCTTTAATTTTGAAGTTTGCTTCCCAGGGCACCCAACTGATGACAGCTACTAATAGTATATGGATCTGGTAGTTTTGTGGATGATATAAACTTCTGTTAATAACTACAATAGACATAACCTTCATGATCCGTGAAAGAAATTCTGTTATGAATATTTAGTTAGATTATCAATGTGTTCAATTGGTGGAAAAGTATAAGCTCTCTGGACTGATTCTCATTTTTACCCAATAGAAATTTAATCTATTCACTTCAAAACATCCTTAACCATTGGGAAAACTTCTTAATATTGAAGAGAACTGAAGTTGTAAAGCCTTAGTGTCTATATTCCATAATCACAAGATTATATCATATATATATAATTTAATTTTTAATAAATGTGTCCCAGGTTTTAGTTTCAGGAAGCTCATTACTCAAGTAGAGCAAACTGTTATCTGTCTGGTCAGGAAAAGGAAAGTGTTGATTAATCATATTCCCCTTAATAGAGATTCCATATGTACTGTTTGAATGAGAAATTTACAAATAATTCAAACACATCAATATACACTTAATGTCTAGGTGACTATGAAAAGAATCTAATATCTTTTTAAAATGAGCCAAAAGTCATTTTAGGATCCTATTACATTACAGGTTTATCAATAAAGACGTTGTAATTTAGACTCACAGGAACAACTGGTAAGAAAGACTTCCGATTGATCTACTGTTGGAGCCCAGAATGACTATTATACTGTCACAATACACTTTGAACTACATATTCTAGGTGCAAAGACCACCGGAGACTATCATGCTATCTTTTAACCATATGCCATAGTTGTAAAAAAAATAGATGACATGTTTGTTTAGCTTTCAAGTTATAAACTAGTTGGTCAGTATGTGTGACTTAAGAATAACTGGGGGAAAAAAGTGAACAGTACGAGTAAACAAATGCAAAAACATGATAGGTCGGTATTAAGTATCACGTGTACCTATCCCCTCTGCTCCATGGAAATCGTTGTCAATGAGAAGCTCCTTCATTAGTATCTTTGCTCACAAAAGAAGACAAGGTTGTTCTGATATATTTCCTCTGAACAACTACAACTCACTTTATGAATACATCTGACATGCACTGGGTATCATTGCAGCATTCACCCAACCTTGTTGTCAAGGAAACAGACATCACCATCACTTAGAAAGTAGTGAAAAGAAATCTGTAAAAGAACAGAAATGTATTGTATATTGCAGGGTAAGAGTTCTTTTCTCTGAAAGAGAATTTGATGAGTTTCCCATTTTAATGAGTTGAACCCAAACTCACTGCAAAGCATAAAATCTGAGCATGATAGATAAGATGCTATAAACAATGCTCACTGATGGCAGAATAATAACAAGGGTCAATTGGCTTTATATTTACAGATAGATTCATTACAGAGTATGCTCATTAAACCCAACATAAGATACGCCATGTCTGCATACGAAAATTATTAAACTGGCTTAATTGAGCAAATTAGTCATTTTTAAAAAATTAGCAGCTATAAATAAGTATATAAGCAGTTGACTAAATGCAACTAATTCATTTTGAATTGTAAATTCATTTGTTTGGGAGACGTGTTTTTGTTAAAGTCAATGTATTAAACGATTAAAAACTCAGCTTCTGATTCAAATATCCTTATAATCAAATCGCAGCTAATTTCCAAAGGGAGAGAAAAAGATGGCACTTTCAGAGGGGTTTAAATGAAAATAATGAAGGATTTATTTACAGAGATGTGGGAAAGTAGAAAGAAATAACAGGAGACATCAAAGAACCCCAGGACCAGCAAAAATGAAAACCATTACTACCCTCAAGAACTCAAGGAGTGGTAGTTCCAGAATTTGGTGAGAGTGGAAAGAACACCTAACAGAAGCTATAGCTACATAAGAAAGCAGACTCTCTATGCAGCAGGACAGGAAGGGAGATGGAGTGACAGTACAGTAATGAAAAGCAACACCATTTCTCTCTTCTTCCACCACCAAGCTTGCTGACCTCTCCCTTTAGTTAAAGCCAATCAGAAACCAGAGAAAAAGAGGGCCTGGATCATGCAATGTGAATAGTTCAACCTCCCAGAGCCATGCAGAGTGGAAAATTGATCTAGGGAAATGAATAGAAAATGATGTCCAACATATCCACTTATTAGTTATATTACATATTACTTAATCTATATATCTGTTTCATCATCTCTAAAATGCAGTTAATAATAGTATCTTTCTTACAGGGACATTGTATATGAAAATGGCTAGAAAAACCTAACAACTCAATAAACCTTACTAATTATTATTTCCCCAAGTCAGTTTTTTTTTTTCAATGAAAAATGTTGAAGTAGTCATGCCATGAGATATGGAGAAGGTAACTTGAGAAGTTGAACATTTAGAAGATATTCAAAATATAAAGGCCTACATATATACAACCATGTTAACATTAAACAGAATATTAGTTTGACATTTTTTCCATTCTTCAAAAAAGAAAACACTCTTCGAATGATAAAAGTAACTCGTTGTTAGTCGTGAAATGTGTAAACACAGTCTCTAGTTTTAATCTCCCTATAGCAGAGACTTCAATTTCTTTCACATTAATAGGCTAGTTGGGGTCTGTGGTCTGCAAACAGAAAAATGGCTCCCCAAAGATGTCCATGTCCTAATCCTCAGAATCTGTGAGTACATTACTTTATGTGGCGAAAGGGATTTTGCAGATGGGATTAAGTTAAGGATTTTGAATTGAAGACATTATTCTGGATTACATGGGTGGGCTTAATGTATCCACAAGGGTCCTTAGGAGAGGGAGACAAGAGGGTCAGAGTGAGAGGAGGACCTGAGACAACAGAGCAGAGGGTGGAGTGATTGGAGGAAGGCCAGGAGTCTAGGAATACACAGTCTCTAGAAACTGGTAAAGGCAAGGAAACTAACTTTCCCCGAGAGCCTCCAGAAGGAATGTAGTCCTGTAGACACCTTAAATTTAGGACTTCTGACCTTCAGAACCATAAGAGAATAAATTTGTGTTATTTTTAAGCCACAAAATTTGTGATAATCTGTTACAACAGAAATAAAAAATCGAATACAGGGTCTGTGCTAATTGTTTCTGGCTTCCCAGATCAGATCCATTTTCTACTTCTCCATCTTGATCTGTGCCATAGAAGGCTAACCTCCGGCTTCTAGCTGAGATCAATGAATGGGAGGTACCAGCAGGCAATGGGAAGCTGGAAGAGAGAGGTAGAGTATTTATTCCTATGTGACCCATGATCACTGCCCTTTTGGCCACAACTGTCCTCCCTTCTGCAGCTTCTAGCATCTGAAGCATAGGGATGATAACGACTCCCCACTGCTGCTAGCCCCAGCTGTTTCACTACCTCTTGGTTCCCTTAACCCTGCCCGCACTTACCTAAATAATCCCTTCATTAATAACTCTCGTTAAGCCCTTTGAGTGTGCCATTTCTTTGCTGCCAATACACTCTGATTCAACGCAGAATATCTTTTTCATAATTATTCATTTAAGATTCAATTAATTGTGAGGCACGTGAGTGGCTCAGTCGGTTGAGTGTCCAACTCTTGATTTCAGCTCAGGTCATGCTCTAGGGGTCATGGGGTCCAGCCCCACATGAGGCTCCATGCTCAGTGGGGAGTCTGTTTGAGCATTCTCTCCCTCTCTCTCTGACCCTTCTCCTGCTTGCAAGGACACTCTGCTCTCTCTCACTATCCCTCTCTCTCTCTCTCTCTCTCTAACAAATAAATCTTTTTTTTAAAAGAATTCAATTAATTGAGTCTTAAATTGTCCTTGAGGTGCTCTGAAGGAATCCCAAACATAAGAAAGTTTGAAAGTACAATAGTCTACCAGTAATTAAAATTTTAAATTGTTCATCTTTCAGATTGAATTATAGTGTCTGTCCCCACTACAAAGAAACTGAATCCTCATCTGTTAACACACACACACACACACACACACACATTTACAGTGGTTATATATATTTACACATAAAAAAATAACATTTACCAAATGTCACAAAAATACCTTCAAAGAGAAAAAAAATGTGTTTTAGGCACTTTTAAAACTAATTAGCAAAGGCAGAAAGAAGAATAGAGACATTTTTCATTAGGTAATACAATTCACTGCAACACTAAAGGTCAATTAGATATAACAGATCATTACAAGAATAAACAGTAAGTAGGATTTAATTTTAAAAATGTGTGTGCTGGGCAGCCTGGGTGGCTCAGCAGTTTAACGTCACCTTCAGCCCAGGGTGTGATCCTGGAGACCCGGGATCAAGTCCCATGTCGGGCTCCTTGCATGGAGCCTGCTTCTCTCTCTGCCTCTCTCTCTCTCTCTCTCTCCCTGCCTCTCATGAATAAATAAATAAAATCTTAAAAAAAATGTGTGTGCTCATCAGGAGCACATGTGTTTTATTTATAGTCTATTAAACCAATTACCATGGCTGTTTTCAGAAACCTTATCAATGCAATGCCAAATATCTAGACTGATCAAAGATATTCAGTCAATCTTCTAGAGATTTGCTATGATATGGAAAATAAATATCCAAAAGACTGATATCCAAAATACATTTATCACTTTACATCTGGCTCTTTTATACTGTGTGTATATATACATCAACTTAATTATGCCCAAGTAAGAGCTGGGTCAAAGTCGCCAATAGAAGGAAGTTTGTATGAACTTAAATCACAAACATTCACACTTCATCAAATTTGATAAATTAGATAAAGTGATAAAATAGCATAATTTTTACAACCCTCCACCAGTCCACTCAAATTGGTTAAATAACTTTACTTCATGCAAATCTTGAAAGTCTTTCTCGATTTTATAAATAAACCCTATAGATTAAGTTTTGCTACAGGCAGATGAGGAAAGATTCTGGAAAATAAAGCTAAAGTTCTCCACCAAGTGGGGTTGATATTTTTTTCTACATCAATTAAAATTGGCTTTGGTTACCATTTTGTTATATTTTCTACCTCTTCTCACTTTATTCATGGATGAATGTCACAAAGGACAGAGGACTGGTGATGGTTCAAAGCACATTATCACTACTGGACATGCCACAAAGAGTCTTACATATAGAGACATGATAATGTCAGTTCTACACTCTCACTGAAACAAAGATAGAAGAGTAGACTTCACTCTCTAGGTAATGCATATTTTAAAAATGCCTCAAATCAAACGATTGTAAAATTATAAAACTGGTTAAATATGCACATTAAGATTATAATTTTAGCATTTACTTTTATCTATAAAATAGGTTCCTATCTCTAAGGCCTATTAAGAACAGACAAGATTTATGCTCATGTTGTCTGCATTAAACACTTGTTTGAACTACACTGAGCTGCCTTCATTAGACTTACTGGTACTTGTTAGTAAAACAATGTGCTAGAAGTACACATATATGTGTAAATACTTGCATTTCCAAGATCAATTTAACATTTTTACACAATATTATGATAATTTATACTTTGTAAGAGAACTAAGATCGGATTTTAATTAATATATATGATAGTTGGTCTTTGTTATGAGGTATTAGCTTCTGTTTAACTTGATGTGTACTATAACATGTGTGAATAAAGTTATAATGTGATATAATATCACACATTACATCATGGATGGTACTTACAAAATACATGCACAACATTAATGAATATGTGCTCATCTTAGTATTTATTGGCATATTACACACACACACATATGTGAATATGTGCTCATCTTAGTATTTATTGGCATGTTAAACACACACATAAACATAAATATATATAGGTAACATGCCTGGAATCTCTAAGAAAAAAATAAAGCTATGTATTTCTACATGGCTAGAAAAAATATAATAATCATCAGCAAATTATTAACTAGCAATTAAATCCTTAGTGTCCTTCCCATTCTTAAGTCTTTGGTGACTTGAACAGAAACAGATCTACTATATCCTTCCTAATGCTACTACTATAACTACTACCAATGATAATAACAGTAGTAATAATGGTAGTGATGATGATGATGATGATGATAATAATAATACCATTACTTCCATCACTACAATGCCTATAGAATCAATCTGCTTGGTATTTACAAATTATTTTCATCAATTATCTTAGTTTTTTCACATCAACCCTGTGATGTTAAAATATAATCTTTAATATTAGAAGTACAGAGGTATGCATTACACAGTTAATATTAGAGATATAGCGGTATAGGGATCCCTGGGTGGCGCAGCGGTTTGGCGCCTGCCTTTGGCCCAGGGTGTGATCCTGGAGACCCGGGATCGAGTCCCATGTCGGGTTCCCGGTGCATGGAGCCTGCTTCTCTCTCTGCCTGTGTCTCTGCCTCTCTCTCTCTGTGTGTGACTATCATAAATAAATAAAATTTTTTTAAAAATAGAGATAAAGCAGTATAGAGGTATGATGCATCACATCAATCTTTTGATTTTAAAATATAATCTTTAATATTAGAGGTATAGAACTATGGTAGAATAGGAAAATTAGATTTGTCTCATGTATCTCTTGCAACTAAGACTTAAACTTTACCTTCTCTATGAGTAGACTTTCCACACATGACTTTAGGAAATCTGAAGCAGATACCTTCAGAATGCATTTTCTGGGTTGGTGTTTGAAAATCAACCAAACCTCAGGTAAGTGGGCTGCCTCAACTCACCAGAGGCATCAACTGAGAGCAATGAGGGTGCTTCAGTGGCCAAATAGGAATAGGAAATAAACCTAGAATGGATAAACCAAGGGTGGGAGACTATGCCTGACTGTATTATAGTCCAGATCATCTTTTTGGGCACTTGAGCTCAATCACGACCAGCCTAGGCATACAAATGACTCTCATAGAGTTCAGAGTTTGGCAGGATATCCCCTCCAGCATCTGGGCAATTATACCATATGATGTGGAAGGTGATAAAAATCACCTGCTTCATCAAGGTACCTTCTCAAGAGACAGCAATACCTGTTCTCTTTCCCTTTAATTTATCAGGTGACCTGGATATAAAATAACATTTCAGTTTACAGATTGCAGGAGGCATGTGTATAGAACACCTGGCAAAATTAAGAACCGAGAAACTGAATAATGAATTTGGTGCCCTTTTGGCTGCTAAGCTGATCTATGGTAACTGCTTACTCATCTCAAAGACTTGATGTAAATGCATGTTCTATGGCAGCCTTCCAGGAGTTATGGAAAGAAGGTTCGGTATTGTGCTTACATCACACCTTTTTCAACAACGTTAAATGAAAGATTCTGAAAGATTTCATCCTTTGAATACTGAAATTCAATCCAAACACTCAAAGATAACTCTCATTTTCTGACTTTTTTCTAGGAAATTACAAGTTTTCCTTACTTATTTTTACAAGCAATCCACATTTCATTTCAGATAACTGTGCACTTTGTAGAGAAGGTTTGCAATACTTGAAAGACTGAAAAGGTGAGGAATGCACAATATTCCAGCTGGAACTTCAGAGTGAATTTGGAAAGGGCCACTTTCTTTAATAAAAAGATGGGGTACAGTGTGAAGAAGAAGAGGCTAGAACGACCCCCGGACCAGCCAAAGCCCGTGCCACTGAGTCCCCGCGTCCAGCGCTTGCGTCCTGCCGCCGTCACCACCATGCCCAAGAGAAAGGCTGAAGGGGATGCTAAAAGAGATCAAGCCAAGGTGAAGGATGAGCCACAGAGAAGATCTGCAAGGTTATCTGCTAAACCTGCTCCTCCAAAGCCAGAGCCCAAGCCTAAAAAGGCCCCTGAAAGGAAGGGAGAGAAGGTACCCAAAGGGCAAAAGATGAAAGCTGATGCTGGCAAGGATGGAAATAACCCTGCAGGAAACGGAGATGCCAAAACAGACCAGGCACAGAAAGCTGAAGGTGCTGGAGATGCCAAGTGAAGTGTGTGCATTTTTTGATAACTGTCTACTTCTGGTGCCTGTACAGTTTGAAATATTATTTTTTATCAAGTTTTATAAAAATGCAGAATTTTGTTTTACTTTTTTTTAAAAGCTATGTTGTTAGCACACAGAACATTTCATTGTTGTTTTGGGGGAAGGGCATATGTCACTAATAGAATATCTCCGAAGCTAGATTGATAACAAGGGGAAAAACACCTTTCCCTTCTAGTTTTGAGAAACTTCCTCTGGACTCCCAGGAGGAGGGATTCTTTGATGTTGGCATACATGAGCCACCTTGGTGGTGTGGAAAGACTAAAATTCATTTTTTTATGTCCTCTTCTCTCTCTCTGCCTTCAACATAGACTTGATTCTCTTAAACCCAGAGACCTGTTGGAACCTGACCCCAAGAAATGGTTCCCAGTATGTTATGCAATCCGGACTTTACATTGTCACCACTGAGATGGCGTCCCTCAAGAGTTCCTTTTTTTTTTTAGCTTGTAGATCTTCAGATTGATAATTCTACCATTTTCATTTCATTTCCTGAAAGTCAGGGTCGGCTTGTGAAAAGTTGTTAAACAACATGCTAAATGTGAACTGTCAACCCTCACTCTAAACTTTCCCTGTTCAGAGCATCACATGAAGAATTCATTGGGTTTTATAGTGGCTTTCTGATTTTGGTAGTCCATTGAAGAAGGGGCTTTAAAAGTTGTTGTATGCTGTTAACAATCGTCCGCCCATGTCCTTCCTGAAATACCATGATTATGAAAAGTATCTTTAATAAAGCTGGATACAGTTTGGCTTGGAAAACAAACAAACAAACAAACAAATGGGAAAACAGAGTGGTTGTTCAACCAGTGGGTAGAAACTCACTTTCTCCAACTTTAAGGAGAAAATCATTATAGACTAGACCTATTTTGGACAAAGGACATTTCGATGAGTAGATAAGAAGGGAATCTCTGTAAATGCTAGAGGAATCTCTAAATGCTAAACTGAACTGTTCTTCATTTTGTCTCGGTTGGAAGTATTTATTTGCCCACCCAAAAAGCTTCCCAAAATATAGCTTATTGAGGTTATTAAAAAAGATAAATATTTAGAAGGACACAACATACTCAACATATTTTTAGAAAATGTTGATATTAGCAACAGCAGTTAGTTGTTTATTTTATACAATTTTGAAACAAAGACCAATCGAGATAAATCCTACAAGTTCTCACTAATATACTGATTCAGGGTGCAGATGGTTAATAATGCTTTTTCTCAACAAAGTAGATATAGTAGATGTTATATATTATGTATTATAAATGTGTCTATAGTTATCTTTAGAGTAATGCCTCCTCTTAAAAATATATATCTGTAAGTATATATAGGTTTGTATTTCATATATGTATGTATATGTGTGTGTGTGTGTGTGCATGCCACCAAAATAGGACATTTCAAACATGGAAATGCCTTGAAATGAAGTCTAGAACTATTAACAACATTATATTTCTACATATATATTTATGTGTGTAATAGACTGATTATAGTTGCTCTATCCCTAGTTCTTTTTTTAAATTTCTTTTTATTGGAGTTCAATTTGCCAACATATAGCATAACACCCAGTTCTCATCCCATCAAATGCCCCCCTCAGTGCCCATCACCCAGTCACCCCAACCCCCCTGCCCACCTCCCTTTCCACTACCCCTTGTTTGTTTCCCAGAGTTAGGAGTCTTTCATGTTCTGTCACCCTGTCTGATATTTCCCACCCATTTTCTCTCCTTTCCCCTTTATTCCCTTTCACTATTTTTATATTCCCCAAATTAATGAGACCATATAATGTTTGCCCTTCTCCGATTGACTTATTTCACTCAGCATAATACCCTCCAGTTCCATCCATGTCAAAGCAAATGGTGGGTATTTGTCGTTTCTAATGGCTGAGTAATATTCCATTGTATATATAAACCACATCTTTATCCATTCATCTTTCAATGGACACCGAGGCTCCTTCCACCTTTGGCTATTGTGGACATTGCTGCTATAAACATCGGGGCACAGGTGTCCTGGCATTTCACTGCATCTGTATCTTTGGGGTAAATCCCCAGAAGTGCAATTGCTGGGTCGTAGGGCAGATCTATTTTTAACTCTTTGAGGAACCTCCACACAGTTTTCCAGAGTGGCTGCACCAGTTCACATTCCCACCAACAGTGCAGGAGGGTTCCCCTTTCTCCACATTCTCTCCAACATTTGTTGTTTCCTGTCTTGTTTATTTTCCCCATTCTCACTGGTGTGAGGTGGTATCTCATTGTGGCTTTGGTTTGTATTTCCCTGATGGCCAGTGATGTGGAGCATTTTCTCATGTGCGTGTTGGCCATGTCTATGTCTTCCTCTGTGAAATTTCTGTTCATGTCTTTTGCCCATTTCATGATTGGATTGTTTGCTTCTTGGGTGTTGAGTTTAATAAGCTCTTTATAGATCTTGGATACTAAGCCCTTTATCTGATAGGTCATTTGCAAATATCTTCTCCCATTCTGTAGGTTGTCTTTTAGTTTTGTTGACTGTTTCTTTTGCTGTGCAGAAGATTCTTATCTTGATGAAGTCCCAATAAAACATTTTTGCTTTTGTTTCTCTTGCCTTCATGGATGTATCTTACAAGAAGTTGCTGTGGCCAAGTTAAAAAAGGGTGTTGCCTGTGTTCTCCTCTAGGATTTTGATGGAATCTTGTCTCACATTTAGATCTTTCATCCATTTTGAGTTTCTTTTTGTGTATGGTGTAAGAGAATGGTCTAGTTTCATTCTTCTGCGTGTGGCTGTCCAATTTTCCCAGCACCATTTATTGAAGAGGCTGTCTTTTTTCCAGTGGATAGTCTTTCCTACTTTGTCGAATATTAGTTGACCATAAAGTTGAGGGTCCACTTCTGGATTCTCTATTCTGTTCCACTGATCTATGTGTCTGTTTTTGCGCCAGTCCCACACTGTCTTGATGATCACAGCTTTGTAGTATGACCTGAAATCTGGCATTGTGATGCCCCTAGCTACGTTTTTTTTTTTTTTTTTAATATTCCCCTGGCTATTTGGGGTCTTTTCTGATTCCACACAAATCTTAAGATAATTTGTTCCAACTCTCTGAAGAAAGTTCATGGTATTTTGATAGGGATTGCATTAAATATGTAAATTGCCCTGGGTAACATTGACTTTTCACAATATTAATTCTGCCAATCCATGAGCATGGAATATTTTTCCATCTCTTTGTGTCTTCCTCAATTTCTTTCAGAAGTGTTCTCTAGTTTTTAGGGTATAGGTCCTTTGTCTCTTTGGTTAGGTTAATTCCTAGGATCTTATGCTTTTGGGTGCAATTGTAAATGGGATTGATTCCTTAATTTCTCTTTCTTCAGTCTCATTGTTAGTGTATAGAAATGTCACTGACTTCTGGGCATTGATTTTGTATCCTGCCACACTGCCAAATTGCTGTATGAGTTCTAGCAATTTTGGGGTGGAGTCTTTTGGGTTTTCTATGTACAGTACTATGCCATCTGTGAAGAGGGAGAGTTTGACTTCTTCTTTGCCAATTTGAATGCCTTTTATTTCTTTTTGTTGCCTGATTGCTGCAGCTAGGACTTCTAGTACTATGTTGAATAGCAGTGGTGAGAGTGGACATCCCTGTCTTGTTCCTGATCTTAGGGGAAAGACTCCTAGTGTTTCCCCATTGAGAATGACATTTGTTGTGGGCTTTTCATAGATGGCTTTTAAGATGCTGAGGAATGTTCCCTCTCTATCCCTAGTTCAATGCAATGTATTACATCATTTGTGTCTCTCTTTTTCTCTCAGTAGAGAGATTCTCTGGGAGAAAGAGAAAAGCAGCCACTGACATCCAGGAACTTGGCCTGATGCTTACAGCTGGGCCTCACTCACTACTGCTAATTGTTAGGAGCTGACCTGGCCCTTCCAGCTAAGACTCGGTTTTCTCCTGTTCAAACAAAACAATCTCACAGAATATCAACATGAGGTTCTATTTCTCTGTCACTATAAAAACCACTTCATAATTTTTTCTAAGCACAGGGCACTGCACAAACCACAGAAATATCAAATATCTTTTGGCTAATTTGACTGATGCTTCCTCACAGCTTTATTTTCCTTCTAGTCTTTCCTTCTTCTAGAAAAGATTTATTAGGATACTCAATCATAGAATTTTCCCCATTTCCTGATAGCACCCATTCCAGAGTAAGCAAATCTCCATTTCCTTGACTTCTTCTCCAAAGTCACCAAACCACAGCATGAATCCTCTAAATCCCTTCAAACACCATTTTACCAACACACTACAGAGTTCTCCATGGTGTGAAGTATTCTTTGCAACGAACAATAAACCCAGCATGTTTGACTGACTAAACGTGAATTCCTAGTAGTCTTTTGGAGGGAAGGCATTAACAAACATGAACATTTTATGACAATACCATGTGAGGTGTGATTCAATTTTTTAAAATACAGATGCATATATGTATAAATATATGATTACATGTTTTATTATATATATGAGGACTTTTATTTTTGACTCTTGTTTAAATTTATGCATTTAACTAACATGTTTTTGTATTAATTTGAAGTTACTTTTTTTAACTTATTCTTTTATATATTTTCCATTATAATTACTTTCCAGATATTTTAACAATTAGGAATTGTGTTTGATTGCAAGTAATACAGATGTCCCTGTCTATTTGGCCAAAGAAATGAGAAGTTCATCCTCTGGATGTAAAGCCCATGGGTAGAGTGTTGTAAGCAGAACTCTAAGATATCCTCCAAGCTTCTCCCCTTCTGCTATGCATGCCTTTTTTTTGTTTTTTTTTTTGTAAAGGTTTTTATTTATTCATAGAGACAGAGGGAGAGGGGGCAGAGACACAGGCAGAGGGAGAAGCAGGCTCTGTGCAGGAAGCTCGATGTGGGACTCGATCCCAGGTCCCCAGGATCACACCCCAGGCTGTAGGTGGCGTTAAACCGCTGGCCACCAGGGCTGCCCTACCCATGCCTTTTGAGTGTGGGCAAGACCTGTGAATATGATGGGAAGTCACTCACCTGATTAGGATATCATATGAGGCAAAGGTGAAAGAACTTTACCGATGTAATTAAGGTCCTAAATTGACTGTTTTTTGAGTTCCCCCAAAGGGAGATTATTCTGGGTCACCTGACTTCATCAAGCAAAAGCCTTTTAAAAAAGGAAGGGGCCTTTTCTAAAGAGAGAGATTCTTCTGCTGGCCTTGAAGAAGCTAACAGCCATATTGTAAACTAGAGAGATGGCCACATGGAGTTGTCCTGGACTACATGCTGAGAGTACTCCCTGGAGGACAGCTAGCATGAAAATGGAGACCTCAGTTCTACAACTGCAAGGAAATAAATTATGCCAATATCCTGAGTGATCCCAGAAGCAGATTCTTTCCCCAGTCAAGACTCTTGATGAAAATGCTGGCTGCACCTTGATCGAAACCTTGTGAGACCTAGAGCAAAGGACTTATGCCCAGACTCATGACCCAAGGGAACTATGAGATAATAAATGAGTGTTGTTTTAAGCTGATAAACTTGTGGTAATTTGCTATGCGGTAATAGATAATACAGCCCTTCAGAAATGATATGATGGCCTTAGAAAATAATCAGAGATCCACACAACCCTTCCAACTACTTGTTTTGTATAGCTTCTTCCTCAAGGTTATCTCTCAAAAAGAAGATGGCTTCTGGAGCTCTGGCCACAGGTTCTAATCAAGGAGAGAAATCAGTAGGAGCAAGGGAGGTACATGCTAGTTGTCTGTGACCCTTTTAAGTAGTTTTCCCAGAAGACCTACACATAAACTTCCATTTCTGCCTTATTGGCCACTCCTATCTACAAGAGAGGCTAGGAAATCAAGTGTTTCAGCTGAAAATATCTAATAACCAAGCAAACAAAAACAGAATTCTATTAGTAAGAAAGAAGATGGATAGAAGGGGCATGGACATTTGGTGAGCAAATAAGGGTCTTTTCCACAAAGAGAAAAACAAAGGAAAAAGCACATTTCCTGACATCAGTCTTTCAGTCTTTTTTTTTCTGCTTTGAAAGTTTGCTAGTAGGAGACAATTTTCTAAGCAGAATGCCTCTAGAGGGATCCCTGGGTGGCGCAGCGGTTTGGCGCCTGCCTTTGGCTCAGGGCGCGATCCTGGAGACCCGGGATCGAATCCCACGTCGGGCTCCCGGTGCATGGAGCCTGCTTCTCCCTCTGCCTGTGTCTCTGCCTCTCTCTCTCTCTCTCTCTGTGACTATCATAAATAAATTTAAAAAATTTAAAAAAAAAAATCTTTAAGAATGCCTCTAGAAAGAAGCACAGAAGCATATGAAAAAGCAAGCTTCTAACCAGGGTACAAAGGAAGGTTTCTAATTAACACTAATGTTCTTGATCTTGCTTCATCTCTTCTGCCTCCAAATGCCTTACACCCTTCCCTGTCTTCAACAGTCATGTGTTCACCTACTGGTTTCATGTCCCATCCTGTGGAAAGATCCAAAAATGAGCTACTGCCTGATCCTTTCCTTGGTTCAGGAGATGTTTAAACCCCAAATCCAAAACATAAAGAGAAAGAAATCTTATATTTAAGGACTAACACATTTAAATCACTTCCCTTTACCCTTCTCCCTGCCTGCCTCACAGCAAAACCTGTGTGTTGCTGAATGATTAAAGGCAGAACCATCACGACTGCTTGAAGATCAGATACAACGGTCAGCTCACAGCTGCTGTGAAGGAAGAAGGAATGAGCTGGGACATGCTGGAGACCCATCCACAGTGGACAGAAAGAAGAAAGTGGCTAACCTATCTGGGAAGCCTTAAGCTGCAGCCAGGTATTGGAGGTTGTGCCCAAAGTGTATGAAGAACTCAGACATAAATCAGGCTGACTCTAGCATCCACTGGGTGACAGAGCGGAGTGTTCAGGAATTTTGTTCCCTTGAACCAACCAGCCACTGACATCTGAGGAAGTTCAACCAAAGGCAGCAGGACTACAACAATCTGGTTGGGAGATCATTTAATAGTTCATTAAAGATCTTGAGAAAGCCAATGGTTTATAATAATGGTGTAGAAGTGGACTCTCTCCTAAAAAACTTAAGAGTTTTTAAAGATGGTAGAAAGACCTATACCTAAACAAGTATAAAATGACATCATAAAAAATTACCCTTGGGCAGCCCCAGTGGCCCAGAGGTTTAGTGCCGCCTTCAGCCCGGGGTGTGATCCTGGTGACCCGGGATGGAGTCCCATGTCGGGCTCCCTGCATGAAGCCTGCTTCTCCCTCTGCCTGTGTCTCTGCCTCTCTCTCTCTCTGTCTGTCATGAACAAATGAATAAAATCTTTAAAGAAAAATTATCCTCAAAGTGCTAGAAACTAGAGAATTAATTTGACTCTGGGGAAAGCAGGATATTTGAGATGCTGTCTTTAGAGTGTATGCTGGGATCCCTAACACTGTTACTACAAGAGGACAGAAAAGTGCTGAAAATTATGGGATTAGATCAAAGGAAATTCAGGTTGGTGAAGATTTTATTCACTTATTTGACAGAGAGAGAGACAGAGAGAAAGAACACCCAAGCAGGTAGGGGGAGAAGCAGGCTTCCCACTGAGCAGAGAGCCTGATGTGGGGCTTGATCCCAGGAACCCAGGATCATGACCTGAGCCGAAGGCAGATGCTTAACGGACAGCCACCCAGGCGTCCCCAGATTAGTGTTCTTGAACAACAACTGACAAAACACTGGTCAGGCCAATGGTTAAGGTAAGTTTCTTCTTCTCTCCCTTCAAATGCCTTATTTTATGACATACAATGCTGTGCATTATTTGCCCTTTGCTCTATCACCTCACTGTAAAAAGTGTGTAACAATGATAATAATCATAAAAACAATAATAATAAAGGGTAAGGTGGGGTGCCTGGGTGTCCCAGTCAGTCAAACATCTGACTTCAGCTCAGCTCATGATCTTCCTAACTCCTCCAACCCTGTCAGACTCTGTACTCACCCTGGAGTCTGCTTATCCCTGTCCCTCTGCTCTTCCCCCTCCTTTTCCTCTCTCTCTTTCATAAATAAATAAAATCTTGAAGAAGAAGAAGAAGAAGAAGAAGAAGAAGAAGAAGAAGAAGAAGAAGAAGAAGAAGAAGAAGAAGAAAGAAGAAGAGGAGGAGGAGGAGGAGGAGGAGGAAGGAGGAGGAGGAGAAGAAGAAGAAGAAGACGGCAACACAGTACTCAGTTTCCTCCTTTCTTGGAATCTATTTCAATAGTTTTATTGAAGTATAATTGACATATGATAAACTGTACATATTTAAAGTGTATGATTTGGTATATATATTTGGTATATATATATATTATATATATATATACATATATATAATATATATGTGAAACAATCCACTCAGTCAAGAAAATGAACTTCCAAAAGATACATCACTTCCAAGTTTCCTGAAGCCCCTTTGCAATCCCTCCCTGCTGCCTCTCCGTCACCAACCCGCATCCCCAAGCTCCAGTGGATCTGTCACTCTGCATTAATCTGTGTATTTCCTGGAATTTTATATAAATGGAATCATACAATGTGTCCATTTGTCAGACTTCCTTCTTCCATTCAGTTTATTTTGAGTTTCATCCGGGTGATAGCATGTGTCAATGGTTCATTTCTTTTCAGTGTTAAGTGGTATTTCATTGTATATCACTTGTTTTTAAGTCCATCTTTGTTGTTTCCTTTTTAACATCTTTTTTTCTTTCTTACTGTCAACACAGCATGCTTATTATACAAAACTTTCATAATCATACAAAAGGATAAAGAAACAGGGAAAAATCACCTACCAAAAGCTTCAGTATTTAAGTTAAAAAGAAACGAACAAAACTAAACAAAAATATCTGAAGATTAAAGAGCCTTTATGAGTATCAAGGAAGTAAATCTTTACCAGTTAGTTGGTGTACCTTGATAGAACCGAGGGATGCTATTTCAGCTGTGGTACCCTTCCTGAGAGCCCTGTAAACTGCACTGCTTAGGGCTAACCCGTTCAGTCTTCCAAAAGCTGTCATGTAACATGTTTTGCTTAAAGGTGCTTCAACGAGGAGAGATTATGAAATAAGGCAAGATGCTATGCTAAATCTAACAAACACAAGGGGCATACATTGAAAAGAAAAGTCCTGGAGATCCATAGGCTAATGACAACCAAGAATCTTTATAAATGGGTACTATCCCAAAGTTTATGGCATGAGCACAGAGAGGGAATGCATTTTTTTTCCATGGGAATGCAATTTTGATTCCTGTTGTGTTATCAGAAGTTTTTCTATTGTTGAATCACAATAATTTTCCTTTTGTTAACATTAAAAATCCTTATGTGTTCCCCATTGGCCAAGATATACACTCAGCAGCTGCTTCTTTTAGCCTAGCAAAGATCAACCTGACCTTGGCCAATCGGCTTGTACTTTGAAGAGTGTACTTTGTGAAACATGTGAGTAGAGAAGTATTCATGCTTGGCAGAATTTGCTGTCTCTTTTGCTCCGTATTTTACCATGATTAATCCCCATCCATCTCTGTGCTGCTGCTGCTACCAATGCTGTCAGTCTCATATTTCTTCTCTATAGCAGACGCCTTTCAAATGTTGTTGGATTCTGGCTGGGTGTGACCTTTTATGGGGTACTGCTGCCTCCTATCAGGCTTTTATGGGCCTCTTGGTTTGTGCACATGTGCAGACATTCTGACCCCATGACCTCCAGAATAGATTCTATGAGAACAACTGTATCTGACCTTTTCAACATTTTGGACACCCAAACTGTCTCAAGTGCTTGGGTGCGAAGAATGCTCCCTGGTGGTTTTGGCTTACATTCTTCTCACATCCGAAGAAACAGTCTAGGAGAACGTGAAGCCAGGTCAGAAATGCTAACATAACAGCAATGTTGCTGGCAGCCCTTCAAATAGCCTGTCATGAATTTGAGCATAAGGCAGCATTTTCACATCTTTCTGTTTGTATTGTGGTTTAAGTGAGCAGTCCTAAACATATGAATTACACCTTCCGGTATAATCCAATCTGTAGAAAAAGCAATGCTAACAAAAACTGTAGAATATTTTAAAGCCACTTTTAAAAACTCCTTCTCAGATCTAGTCTTTTCTCCTGAGTCCTGAATTCTGTTGTTAAATGAGCCTCTCTCTCTCTCTCTCTCTCTCTATATATATATATATATTTATTTATAGATAGATAGATATAGATATATAATTACATATATATAATTTTAATGTAGGAGTCCATTTTATGATAGTTCCAGCACTTTTGGTTTGCATGTTCTGTGCTGTAACAGCTTACCAACAGTGAGCTTACTTTAAGCATTCATTCTAGTATATATTTAAAGATGAATGCAACTTTTAAATCTTGCCAGGCTATTAAAAAAAAAAAGAAAAACCCCTTAAATTGGAGTTTTAAAGTTTTAAATGCCAGATTAAAATAACTATATAAACTCTACTTTTTCCCAGTCTTCATCTACTTTCTCAACTTCCATCTACAACTCATAAGGATCTGGATTTTGCTCTTAAATGCAGTCTATCAGGATGAACTGGGTCACTGAGGCCTGTTCCTTTCCTTTGTTTCTCTTGACAGTGACTTCATTCTTCTCTTTCCTCATAAACTTTCTCTTTCTCTTCTCAAAATGGAAAACTTTTCTTCTCTTAGTCTAACACCTATTTTCCTCCTCTTTTTTGATGGTGGTTAAAGTCATGTACACTCAATTCTTCCTCTACCACCATATTCAAAAAGAGTGATTTTCCATCCACTCACCTTTACTTCCACTTTGAGATCCATACTCATGTTTCTTCCTCACTGCTGGCATAATTCAAAAGAATATATTTGACCTGGCACAGCACACTAAAGTCATGTCAGCAATTCTGCAATGGCCTGAGTACAGGATTATGGAGAGGCACATCATGTGACATTCGGGACAGCTAAATCAACATCTTGGGATTGGCAGGAATACACCATCAAGACCTAAAAGATGATTTTTATTTTTTCATACACCATACAAGAATCCAAAGCTATATAAAGTGCTTCTCATCACTATCACCAATGGTTTGTGTAGCTCATAAAAAGGAGAGTGTATAATAAATTCTAAGATGAGGCCAAGAAGATAAAATGGCATAGCACATTGTACCACATTCTGAAGTGAAATATAAAATAATTTGGGTCCTGATATTTAAGTGAAAGTCAGCAGGATGCTAGTTATGGGCAATAATATAATTTCTGATTTAGCATTACAGTTCAAGATGCAGCGATCTTTCTAGGCTGTTACATGTATCTAGGGAGTAGGGAACAGACTCTTAAAATATGGCAAAACATCAATTTAGCTACATTCAAGTGAGACCATACATCACATAATAATAGTTCAATGTTTTTACAACTAGATCAAACACTCTGATAGGAGAGTGGATAGCTACATATTTGTTACAATATGATTCTTATTATTATTACTATATTTTGATAATAAACCCTAACTAGCCATTATGGAAAGAAGTTTACACTTGCTCTTTTACTTTATATTAATTTCTTGTAAATTATGATGGGGTGATATTATCTTGTTATATTATTCAGTTAAATTAAGTTTAACATAGTAATATTTACATTTAAATAAAGAGGACACAATATCGTCAAAGCACAAAAGTTATTTAATAATTCCTTAAGCATTATTGATGACTTTTTCAGATTTTATTCCTTGCTGATATGACAGGATCAGATATTTCAGAAGAGTTAAATGATAAAATACAAATTTTAAGTGCACAACTAAGATAAAATGAGATTGTGCAAAACAGGAGAGTATTTACTCAGGGTATTAATCTGTACGACCTAGATATGTACCATCATCATATTTCATTGGATTTCTGTTCTCAAAGTTTTGGATTTTGTTCTCTATAGAAACACCTCTGAATATCAATTTTAAGCCTGCTAATTATTATTATTATTATTTTTTGGACAGAGGGTGTTATGTGTAGAAGAAATAGCATTTCAAACTTTGCTTTATAGCATTAACTTTTAAAAATGATGTTACATTAGCATATAATTATAACAAATTATACATAAAAGATGTGCTATACACTTTTGATATCTTTCATATAGATGTGAGATATAGACAATCTATAAATAAAGCCAGTTAAAATAGACCTGTATTACTATTATTATATTTTCACTAAATTTTTTTTTTTATTTTCTTTTTTTGGATCTAATTTTGTACAGTGGAGGCACTGCAGATAGAAGTCAACAACAGACAACTGAGAAAAGGCACCAAGGTAATTGTTACGTCTTGGCTGGTGAACTCTTAAATCAACAAAGGAGCCCGTCTCTCTGCTAATCAGCCCAGGCGAGTCCCCCGCCTGACAGCGGAGCACAGAAGTGAATCTACGCTGCGGGGTTTCTCTCTTGTTTTCCAATTCAACGTTTGCAACACAAAGTGAGTAGAATAAACTTGAAAAAAAGGGGGGGGGGCAACTAATACTTTGAGGTGTCTATATTTTGAGGACGATATTAAGAATTAAACTATTCTCTAAGGGTTGTGGACTAATAAGTATACTGTCGTTTCCCGACGCAGGGGGAATGCTGTCCTTACAATTTTCTGGAATGTAGGCACTCGGAGAAAGTTGAGCCTCAGGAGCTGGCACGAAGAGGTGATGCGACCGGGTCTGAAGCAATTAAAATGGTACCTTGATTCTTTCATTTTTCACGAGTGCATTCATTTGGAGGGAAATCCGGGAGATTGAAGCGCGAGCGGAGAAGGGAGCGACCTGGAGCCTTAACCTTCCCCAGAGGGTTGCATCTCTGAGGCCACGGGCGGGGGCTGAGCGTTCTCTCTCCACTCTCGCCTTCAGCAGGTTGGGAGGTCCCCCAGCAGACGGCCCCCAGGTGGCCCGCGGGGACCCGTCCTCCTTTAAGGAGCGGAGCCGCGGGCGACAGGATTCACCTTTGCCTTCACGTCCCCACCTGGGCCCACCACCGCGCGTCGGAGGCCAGCCCGGGCTCTGGTCCCAAAGGCGGGTGGCAAGGAAATTCACACTAAGGACCTGAGCGGCCTCTCCAGGGGCTGCGCTCGCCAACCTGGGGAGCAGAGAGGTCTGCATGCAGCTGCTCTTGTCCTTAGGTCTGGGGGGAGTGAAGGCAAGGGGGTAGATCCAGTTCTATTTTTCCTCTTTTGTCAGTGGGAAGATGGAATCGAAGAATGCCCTTGAGCGCAGAACACTGGGGAGTGGGGGTGAAGGTCCCACTAGAGGGTTGGCCAATTGGAAACCCTGGAGGGACGACGAGGCCCAGGGGATCCGGAGGGGGCGGGGGTGGTGCGTCTCTTTGTTTCAGGCTTCTCTTATCCCGGGACCCGGGCTAAGCTAAATTTCTAGAACCATATGTGCTTGAACACGGAAGGGTGTGGGTTCTAGGCAATACCAGGCACTTGATCGCAGGGGTCTGCGCCCGAAAAGAGCCACAGCACCGGAGTTCCGGGGCCCTGGCGGAGAGGCTACCTGGGGTGGGCAGGTTGCCCTGGGCGCCCGCCGCGCAGCTGCGCGGGGAGGGCGGGGGGGGGCAGGGAAGGCGTTCCTAACCCTTTCCCGAGCAAGTCACTAACTCAGTTGAGCTGATCAAGTGGCATTCTTTCTGGAACGGGTCGTCTCCAGAGCCCCCTTTCTCGGTATTTAGCAGGTGGAGTAGCAGGGCCAATCCGTCTCTGAACCTGAAGTCTCACAAAATTGAGTAGTTTTCTTAACCGACTGGATCCGGAGGCGCAGGTAATTGTAAGCGCAAAGACGCCCAGAGCTCCATCCTCTCCATCACGTCCGTCCGAGGAGTAGAAGCAGACGGCAGTCTTCAAAATTCTCGCTAAAATCTCTCGAACTGATCAACCACTTACTAGGATTTGAAGATTTTTTTCTAGCCCCAAATCCACCTTCCCATCCTCCCTCAGAGTCTACTTGTAGATGCCACCAATGATTGCCCCTCCCCTTAAAAACAGCCCCTGCCCCACACATCTCTCAGCTACTCTAAACAGCCCTGACAGTTTAGCCACTAGGTTAATTCATAGAAAGTAGCTATAACTCTTGACATCACCTCCGCAACCCACCCGAGGACTCCAGCCCAGGACACCTTGCTAGGAGGCTGATTTTTGAGCGCTGAATTCTGAGGCTAAGGGAAGGTTATTTGAGGCGTCCTGATAGATTTCCGGGCTTCCAATTCCCTCCCCCGCTTGGCTGGTAATTTTCTGCTGCTCCTCCTTCTCCTCCTCCTCCTCCTCTTGACCTCCTCCAAGGTACCTTCGCCTCCCCTCCTCCACTCGTTCCCAGTAAACCTCCAGCAGGCGGTGGAAATCAATCCTTTGGCGCTAAAGTCAGAGCTGCCCGTTGGACAAAATTGTAGTGGGGGACAGGGTGTCATTTCTTTCAGAAGGAATGTCATTTGATCAACTCGACTGAGTTAACTTGCTCCCGGTTTCCTGAGAGCTCGGGTGGGCCCGTTTTGCTAGATTCAGTGCAGATATGTTAGCTTTCAGGCTACTCGTCCAAGACTTGAGAGATAAAGGTTTCTCTCTTCTCCAGATTCCCAACTACTCCCATGAGAATCCGATACATTTAAGGAAAGCTTTGCCAGATGTAGGTTTCAGAGCGTCCTTGGGCCAGAACCTCCCAGTCAGCACATTGCCTTCACTGGCTCCAACTTGGGCTCCACACAGAACTCCCAGCAAGTTAAAAATTACCTGTTCCTAATCACTGACAGTCCCAAAAACAAAAAAGAAACACTCTCCCCTTCCCTAAAAAAGGGGGGGAAGAAAAAGATTTAACCTGACATTACTAGCCACTTTTGTGCGATCATAGTATTTCCAGAAGCACAATTTTAAATGAAGGGTACAAATTTCTGTCCTCCACTGGTCGAACTCCTCCCTGCAATGAAGAGCGAACCTCACATTCTCAAGACCGATCTGAGGTTTGTGGCTTCCCCGCCGCCGGGAGCGTGGAATTCTATCTCGGCTGGTAACCGAGCAGCAGACCGCACAGGAACGCTGCCTCCCGGGCTGCCTCTGCCAGTAAAGAATATCCGGAACGTCGGTGACGGAAACAGCCACCTGAACCCAGAAACACACTTCAGCTTGCAGAAGAAGATACTTGCTAATTCATCCCCAGATTTGTTTCAACTGGTTAATAAAGCAATTGACACTCAAGGAAACCACATTTGCAGCAGGAGTCTTGGTCAATAAAATGAGAATCACAACTGAAGGGTGGTGGTTGTTGTGGTGGTTAACAACTGCCTTTATTATTATCATTGCTTTGTATTTTCTTAATGGACAATTAAAAGAGAGACAATCATTTCAAACCCGATGGTTCAAAATAAGATCTCTTCCCTTTTCCTCTGAAATTTGAGTGCAGATTCTCATGATTCATCCTCAGTAAGCCACCACCTATAAAACAACTGGAAGAGGGGCGAATTGGCTCTAAACACACACACCCTCATTCTCGGTGGAATATAAATGATTGGATATGATTTAAGATACTGGTTTATATAGCCTTATTCTACGTGAATAAGATTACACTGAAAAAGTAAAAATGAGAAGAGGAACAGAGTACATATACATATATTCCATACCTAACTTCTGAGGTGAATGTTGATTTTGACCTCCAAATTACATGTTTTTTGGATATCAGAAAAGATATGATATATATATGTATATATATATATATAATTTTTTTTTCATGGAAACTGACAGCCCAATTATTATACTACTCTTTCAAACCCGATTCTGATGTAGGCTAAAGAGAGTTTCACCTCCCTGGGAAGAAGTTCCCAAAGAAATCCATATTTCAGAGACAGCTGATCAAAACCCTCTTTCCTTCCCAATCTTGGTTATTGAGGAAGGAAAAAGCTTTTTCCTTTTCTGTACATAATTTCATAAATAACGGACTTAAAAATTCCTTATATCTGCCAGTTCGGGAATAGATACTTTCTAAATGTGTGATTAACACTTTTCAATTGCAATTAAAACCTATTTAGATTTTTGAAAAGTAGCCTGAGAACATATTTGTTCAGGATTCTGTATCTGGCATTAAGTTTGATGTGGAATGTTCAAATTTCAAAGCAGAGAACGTAACAGCACACAAATACTTGGGCTTAAGAGCCCACCAGGAGTTTTAGGTGTAATAACTGTATTTTGGAAGGTGCGTACAAGTGCACGTGGGCAGACACCACAGACTCAAGTGGAACTTACTAAATCTCAGCATACCTTTTATATTCAAAGACACTGTGAAGTATATTGAGGTGTCCTGGAGGTAATCGGAACTATACTTAGAAACTACTAATATTCTTCTTCTCTCATTAATAGAGGAGCTCACAGCAGGGGATTCACACAACTGCTGTTCTGAAAGATGTATTTTTGACCTAACAGAACGTGTAAAGGTCAAAATAAGTCCATTTTTGTCAGGAGAAGGGAGAAGTTCTAATCTCCCCTTCGAACACAAGAGGTCGCTCCTGTGATCAAGTACTGGGGGAAAATATTGCTAATCACATTTTGTTGTGTTCTATAAAAACATTACACATTTTTTTTTTACTGATATATTCGATGTGTTAAATGCACATGTAGCAATCAGCTAAGGAAAGAGGAGAATAATCTGTGGTCATATCTGAACTTTCAGGTGAAGTGAAAAAATTACTGCTCCCCTAACTTGGATTCTGATGCAAAATGTATTAGCAGTAGACACAGAACTTCAGAGCACATCCATCATGGAACAATATATTATTGGGTTCCTTCTAATTTCTCCCTTTATCAGAGAGTATCTTCTGCATGAGCTTTACCTCTTATCAGCTTAGGAACTTATCAAGAAAATTCTTGGTTACAATAACAATGAAGGCTGAAAAAGAAGGAAAAAAAAATTGTCTTCACCATTACGATGAAATTACCCATGAGTAAAGGTTTTCCTCCAAGCCACATGCCAGCTTTTCTATTTGGAATTGCTACCATCAAGGGCAGTAATTCTTAGGAATAGGTTATTAGTTTAGGAAGTTAAAATATCACACTGTGTATGTGACTGATTTGAAGGAGTATGGATAGTGAGGGCGTTTTGTGGATCTCAAATATGTCATCAGGCTTCTGGCAGCTTCTGTTTAATTCCATGTTATAAAGGTGGCGTAAGGGAATATGATTGGCTAAAATCCTCTATTTACTTTCCGGCATTATAATGGTATCTTAAAAAAAAAAAAAAAAAAACTGGAGTCAACTTCATTATCTATAAGGGAAACATGCCCTTATACCGGGAAGACTTGCTTCGTGTTTTGATTACCAGGATCAGCTTTGCAAAAGCAGCCTGACAAAGGGCTCCATGCATGTAATACCGGGAGGCTAGAAACTTTAAAGAAAACAGATTTTTAAACAAAAAAAAAAATTGATACATTTATCCACCTATGTGTCTATTCCAACTTTCAATTTTAGACACACACACACACTGATATAACTTATAATAAAAACAGAAGGCATGAGATCCAGTTAAACTCTTCCTTGAGAGAAAACAAAATGAAACAGATACGTGTTCTTGGTAAAGCCCAGCTAGGTCAGGAGGAAACTCAAACACCTTAGCTTCTTTTGCACTCTGGAAAAGCATATACATGCAAACGGAGCCATTGAGGCCAGCTGAGAGCTCACAGCTCTTATCAAGGGTTAGATCTGGCGAGAAGTACAAAGAAAGGAGTTTCCTAACCCAACTGGGTTTTTTTTTTTCCCCAGGCAGCAAGACACCGAAATTACGCCTTCTACTGCTTGGGTTTGTGGACATTTTAAGAGAAAACTGGCAGTCACTTTAGATAAGGGATGTCTATTTAGAAGCTTTGGGAGACATGTGGGTGTTCTTCGTGGCCTTCCCTGTGACTTTGTTTTGGGGAGACTGTAAAAGGTGACGGGTACGTGTCAGAAATTATTGGAAAAGGTTCCCCGCGAGTTGGAGCCAAGGTTCTTCTCTCTCCAGGTTGTTTCCCCGAGAGAGAGAAAATTATCAGATAAACAAACCCGGTGAAGTGAAACAGGTATTTCACTGCCCTTCAGTATTAGATTCCTCCCTAACTCGCTCCCTTAGACTAACACATTTTTTTTTTTTTTACTCTCTAGACTAGAGAGACATGGAGAACGGTCCTTATAATTGCCGAAACACCACCAGCGAATTGCACACGTTTGCTTACAAACAAAAGGGGAGGAGGCCAGCAGAGAGAGGAACTGGACAGGATATATATATATATATATATATACATATATATATATACAGATAATTTTACGAACTTTTTCACTCCTGGAAGATCATTTCAGGCTTTGGCTTTGGGTTAGTGCGCTGCTACATTCCAGGGCCAAACTGCAAAAGCAGACCTCAGGGGCCGTTAGGAGGAGAGAGGAGCCCGCGGAGTCCACTTGGTTTTACCTGTGTGCGCCCAACCCGATTCTCCGCTTAACGCAAGAAGCGCTCTTCACCTCCCACCCTAGCTTTTTTTTTTTTTTTTGGGGGGGGGGTGCTCTGAGGTCGGTGGTTAACGGAGGAGTGGGGTAGCTTGAGAGAGCCATGCCCCTGGGCTTATTCGTGCGGTTCCCGGTTCTTCTCGCCCTTGGGCGGCAGCTCCCTGCGCGCCGCGCGCAGCCAGTTCGGGAACTCCCCCTCCCCGGCGGCCCAGCCGCGCCGCGCCCGGCGCTGTGAGCTACAGCGCGGGACCACAGCGAGCCGAGCGGCCCGTCGTTCCAAGCCGCCCCCTTTCCTAGAGCCCTGGAAGGGCCTCGTCGGCAGCAAGACCTACCCACCAGCCACTCGCCACCGGCGGCAGAAAAGCGCCCCGCGCGCAGCACGGCCGGCCGGACTGCGGGGAGCCCAGGAGCGCAGGGCGGAGGAGCGGCGCGGCGGGCGGCGGGCGGCGGGCGGCGGGGGCGCCGGCGGCACGGCCGGGAAGGAGCGCGGGAGGGGGAAGGGGAGGGAGGGAGGGAGGGAGGGGCGGGCGCGGGGAGGGGGCGCGGGAGGCGGAGGGGGAGCAGGAGCAGGAGCGGGAGGCCCCGAGCCAGCGCAGCCGGGCCGCCCGAGCCCCGCGAGGGAGCCGCCCGAGCCCGGAGCGAGCGGCCCGGGCCGGGAGCCCTAATCCTCTCCCGCGGGCTCTCGGAGCGGTCAGTGGCGCGCGGCGGCGGCGAGGCTGAAATATGATAATCAGAACAGCTGCGCCGCGCGCCCCGCAGCCAATGGGCGCGGCGCTCGCCTGACGTCCCCGCGCGCAGCGTCAGACCAATGGCGATGGAGCTGAGTTGGAGCCGAGAAGTTTGAGTAAGAGATAAGGAAGAGAGGTGCCCGAGCCGCGCCGAGTCCGCCGCCGCCGCAGCGCGTCTGCTCCGCCAGCTCCGCCGGCTTAAGTTGGACTCCCCGACCCGCGAGGGCGCGGCGCAGCCGGGCAGCGGCCCCCCGAGCCTTGGCAGCCCCACGCGCCACTGTCTCCCACTTAGCCACAGCTCCAGCATCCTCTCTGTGGGCTGGTCACCAACTGTACAACCACCATTTCACTGTGGACATTACTCCCTCTTACAGATATGGGAGACATGGGAGATCCACCAAAAAGTAAGAGGCTATTTTACCTTGCGGGGCTCGGTGTGCTGTTCTTGTGCGGGGGTCTCTCTCAGGCACGGGGGCCAGGAGCTCGTCCGAGTTGGAGTCGCTGCCTGCAGAGAGGAGAGAGAGAGAGGAGGAGGAGGAGGAGGAGGAGGAGGAGGAGGAAGAGGAGGAGGAGGAGGAGGAGGAGGAGGAGGAGGAGGAAAGGTGGCTTGCTCTCGTTTGCCGCCACGCCTGCATGCTTGCTGTCGGTTCCGATCTTCGGGAAACTGCTCGTGCCTCGCGTTTGAATTCGCCCGTGCGCGCTCCAGGACCCGAGCGCTACTGCTGGTGCTGGGCGGTGGTTTCCTCCTCGGGGCCCCGGAGCTCTCCGAGGAGGTTATTCTGTTGCAAAAGGTGCCGCCTGCACATACAATACCCGGAGATGTGAATTAGCATTAGACTTGCAAAAGAGAACGAGTGACAACTGTATTGATGTCTGCTCTTGCTAACAATATCCAGCCCTATGTGCTATTAAAGAGCATGCTTCGTGGAAAATATAAGCGTTCCCTTAACGCTGCTAGTCAAAACCTTTTCTTTGACTTGACTTCTCCATAATCTTTCCCAATGATTACGGCAAAGAGGGAGGAGGGGTGGTGGTGGTTGGGGGGGGGGGCAAGAAATACAAAATGAACGGGTTTGATTGCGTGCTAGGCTTACAAATGTAAGACTATTCAAATCTGCATTTTACATATATTCCACCTCCTTTTTAAAATGAGTCAGGGTTTTGATGGCACACTTCAATTACCATCCCAAAGTGCAATACTCTTTAAAAGAGAGAGAGAGAAAGAAAGGAAGGAGAAGGAAGAAGAAAAAAAAAAAAAAAAAAAAAACCTCCCAGAGTACGCCCTATAAGAGAACGACACTAAAAGTGTGTTTATCTCTGTAGGAAGTAAACGGTTAGTCAATCATGTATTTATTTTCATTTCAGAAAAACGTCTGATTTCCCTATGTGTTGGTTGCGGCAATCAAATTCACGATCAGTATATTCTGAGGGTTTCTCCGGATTTGGAATGGCATGCGGCATGTTTGAAATGTGCGGAGTGTAATCAGTATTTGGACGAGAGCTGTACGTGCTTTGTTAGAGATGGGAAAACCTACTGTAAAAGAGATTATATCAGGTACGCCATTTACATTGCTTCCCTAACTCTGAGAGTTCCCTGTCTCTCCCTACTCCTTTTTAAGTATTTGATGTAGCTTTGTCTTTTTGTGAAGTTTGCCTTAGTGGGGTCCAGTGTGCAAAAGTTATCTTTAAGGACGTTGCACAAATTAAACTATTCTGTTTATTCCACTTTTTAGGGGGGGGGGGGACCCCACAAACTCAGTAGTGGCTTTCGTAAATTGGGTGGCGTTGAAGCTTGTTTAATTGCTCTTGGAATTGGCGATGCTCAAATTATTTTCTTCTTTCACCCTCCCCCTCCCAAAACAAACAAGCAGAAATTTAAAGATGGATAACTTGGGGTTTCTAAACTTTCTTTTTGAAAGGTTGGTTTTTATTGTATCGTACAGTGCAGTGTTTTTCTCTGTTCATTAATTTATTTCAATAGTTCAGTATTCTGTTAGTAATTGACAAATTCTGTGGAGATGTCAATGCAATAGGCGAAATAAAAGTTTGACCTAAGGATTTTTAGAAGTGCACTTTGAAAGTGCAAATAGAAATATTGCCCCCTTTACTTTTAGGGTAAGAGTCCTTTCTTGGAAAATTTCAAAACCAACCCAAATACTCCCTGCAAAAAGACCGGAAATTTAATCTTTTTAAATATTAACCCTTTGGTGACATCTGACTATCTTTTCTTTCTTATCTTATCTGAGCTGATGAATTAGACAGAGCAGATCAAATTGCCCATCATCTGTCTACGAACAATTGGTATATTTAGATAATTGAACAGCTTCCTTTCTCACATTAAAATCTGGTAACTGATAAAATGAGCGAATTGCCCATACTGACAAGACTAAAACCACACAGGGAACATTCTGAGTTTTTTTTTTTTTTCTTCCAGTTTATTCTATGCCTAAAGTTCATGCTTCACAAATCTCAAATTTTCTCTGACCTGTGTATATGTACGGCAGAAATTCCATCTTCTGCCTTAGGAAACCAGTAGACTTCCTAAAGAAAATTTTATTGTTTTAATAACAAACAAGAGATAACACCTTCTCTATTCTGTTAAATGATATCAAAATATTATATACTTTTTAAATGTCTCCAGTGGCTAGTAACAAGTAATTAGCTTTTGTAAGGCATAGAATTTCTGGAGCTGAGAACTTAAAGTTTAGTCAAGAGTTAAGTATGCAGTCACAATTTTTACTTGTTTGTCTAGTGTCCAGCACTTTTTCGTCTTGTAAAATCATGAAATAGAGAGTATAATCTTGATAGGTAAAACTGAACAGTGCATGTAAGGGTTTATTAATACTTTGCTGAGGGGGGGCAGTGGGAGGAAATAGGGGAAGTGGGGAACTGGAGGAAGGGGAGGGATTTTCCAAATTGTTTGGTCACAGGCAAGGTAAAGTCCTCATCCTATGAAATGGAAGATCTCACATAGAGTAGGCGGAGGGAGGAAAAACTTTTGAATCTACCTTCTAACCTCTGACAAATGAGCTGTTTTCATTGTTTACTTGATTAGTGTGTGAACTCAAGATTCTAGAGAGGGAGAGCTCACTTTGCACCTCTAGGACTATCTTTCCTCCTGTGGAGATAGTGTTTTGCTCAATTACATACAGACCTTCACGTAGCCAATTCTTGCGTACACATTTATAGAAGGAGCCGATAGCTTTTGCCTTTTCCCCTTCAGTCTCTCTCGGTTGTGTGCGTGTGCCCCTTTGAACTCCTATAGTTGTAAAAGCAGAACACAGAGACTATTTAGATTTCTGAATGCCCTTCTTCCTTTTGGGGAGAGAGGTGCCCTCCCTCCACCTCGTGTGGATCTTTTCCTCTCCTGGATTCTATTTGTAGGAATGCCCCCGCTTCTGTTATTACCGATACACAGGGGGGGAGGGGGCAGGTCAGTGCTGCCTAGGTGGAACCTACAAGGATTGTCCCTTTGTAGGAAAGATCAGGAGCAAGAAAACCCTTAGAAGTGAGTCTTTTCATTTTTCTGGGTGGTCATGATTCTCAAGCAAACTGAAATAGAGGTAGATGCTTCAGCAACTTGTAAAAGATTGAGGGAGCAGGAGCAGATTTTCAATATAATAATAAAAGGAAGAATGGAAAGGAAACTTTCTGTTAACATTGTTGCCCGAGGAAAAAAATCTTTAGTTGGGGGAAAAACTGCAACGTGCTTATTGTGCAGAAGGGGAATCTGGAAACCCTCAGAGGTTTCATTTTGTTACTCTGTTGTGCATCTCTGTATATTTACAAATGAGTGGGGTGACAGTCTCATCCCCTAACCTTTCTTTTTTCTCTTGGAAGGACTTTTTGTAGCAGTTTTAGAGACATTTCTAGCAGCAGAAATTGGGGGATAGGAAGGCAAAAGTGTGGGGCCAGTGGCTACTAGAGTCCCCCCTGCCTCCTTTCTGCAAAGAGCTGCAAGGGTTACCCTGGGCCGGGGCTAGAACAGAGGTCCAGGTTTCCAACCCGTCCAACATTTTTACTTTAGGGGTATTCTGAATTAAGGAGGTACTGACGGAGACACAGAGGTTCATAAGAAAGGAAAGGGAGGATAAAAGACCAGAAGGAGAAGAGGGAGAAACCAAATGATTTCTTTCCGCCCATTCCCAGCTGGTCGGCCAATGCAGATTTCAGGGTCCCGTGTGGCCGGGGGTCCTCAGCAATCTCGGGCCGAGGCAGTGCCGGCTTAAAGTGATCCCCTCTTTCCGTGTTTGTCTCCCCGCCCCGGGCCGGCCGCGCGCTCAGGTTGTACGGGATCAAATGCGCCAAGTGCAGCATCGGCTTCAGCAAGAACGACTTCGTGATGCGCGCCCGCTCCAAGGTGTACCACATCGAGTGTTTCCGCTGCGTGGCCTGCAGCCGTCAGCTCATCCCCGGGGACGAGTTCGCGCTTCGGGAGGACGGGCTCTTCTGCCGCGCGGACCACGACGTGGTGGAGAGGGCCAGCCTGGGCGCCGGCGACCCGCTCAGCCCTCTGCACCCAGCGCGGCCGCTGCAAATGGCAGGTACTCCTTGCCCGGAGGGAGGCCGCCGGGGGAGGCTGGCGCTGGGCTGGACCAGCACGGCCCGGCCAGTGCGCGGGCCCCCGCGGCACCCCTGGTAGCCACGGGGCAGTGGCTGCGGCAGCGGCTGCGGCCCACAGCCAGGGGAAGTGTTCTCGGAGCAGTTTGCCCTGGACTTCGCTCTTTTGCGCAAGATTCGGTGCACTTACTGTCTCCTCAGACTCCCCTTCCCCAGCACACCTGTACGCATCTAAATATGCGTACACATGAATGTACACCACTTGTGCATACGTGTATACACACGTCCAAACAGTACTTCCAGTTTACCTTGGCCTCCAAACCGGGGCTTACTGAAAATGGGCTTCAGCTCCCCGCCAGGTAGTCTTCCTGCCGCTGCCTAATTAAAGGGGTGGAGCTCTGGGCCCCCGGAGCTTCCTCCTTTAACCCAATGAAGGAAGCTTAGGTGGCCCTAAGTCATTTAGTCTTTCAAATCCTTTTTCCTTGCAACTGCCCCACACTCTGAAATATTTTTAAAATTTATTTTTATCCTTTTGTGAAAGAGTGGATGTGAAAAGATACAGTCTCAATAACTGCAGGCCATTGCGCAGAGCTGTAATTTAAAACTGTCAACAAGCTAATCTGCAGTAATTGCCTTTTAAAGGGAGCCTGCCTCTTTAAACCATTCATTCTGTGTGATTTGGTGAGAATTTCATCTTCAGGCCTGTCGCCCTAACACTAAATTGACCCAGTAGGTTTTGACCTGACCCTAGGGGTCCTGAGAAGTGCGGGATTTGTACCATACATTTCAGAGAGCCCTTTCAGGGAGAAGGAGAGTAGAAACTCAGCAAGATTGGCCACGAGGAGGCCTTCCCTGAGGAGGCAGACAGTGTTTCCAAAACCTTACTTCCCTTCAGGAATAAGGGAAGTACCTCTACCGCTCAGGAATAGATCTACCTGGGGCATTATTAAAGTATCAATTCTCGCTAAACACTGACGGAGAGGAAACACAGATCTGTGCACTCTGCTTTTTCAGAAGCTGTAAGGCTTCTGTTCTGGGGGGGTACACGACTAGCTTGCACAGGGGCAAAGACAGAATGGCAATTTCAGTTCTGTGCAACCTGTGCTCGGCTTTGTGGGAAAACACAGAAGAGATGGAAATATTGGGAGGCAGTCAGGAGACAGAACTCTCCCCAGCTGTCATTTGTCCCGAACCCAGGCAACTCAACAGTTTCGGTTTTCCTTTGTACTGGGTCAGTCCATCTCATGAACAGCCAGGTAGATTTAGTGGAAAGATCAAGGACGGGAGTTTTGGCTGAAATACTGAATTTCTTTAGCTCCGTGGCTTGATTACCCTCTCTGAACTGAAGTTCAAGGCTTTCTGTCAGAATTCTCTTTGACCTTTGCATTAGAGACCTCCCGGCTTGTATAGTGTCTCTGGCTGACACTGGGGTGTTCTGCATTTCCTTCCCATGTACAGTCTGTGGCTGTTGTCCAGGAGTCTGGAGGCGGTGGGTACTCTTGTAACCTGGGACCAGTCTGGGTATGAGGACGGGCAAAGAGGGAGGAGAAACAATGCTGAACAGTGCTGCCCCAGAGAAGTGCGCCCCTCTGCTAAGGCTATGTTGATAAGAGCAGGGGTGGAGGCTGCGTTCTGAGCCTGAATTACTCAGCATTGACCTCTCAGGTTGGAGAGCCAGATGTTATTCTCCCTTTTGCTTCCCTGATCCCCACCTCTGCCACCCCCTGCTTTGTTTGTCGTGGCTGCAAAGCACTGGCCATTGTCTGGGAGCAGCTTGTGAGGGCGAGCCACCCAGGCCTGCGCTCGCTGCTCACCGCGCCCCTTGCCGTCCCTTGCCTCGCAGCCGAGCCCATCTCTGCCAGGCAGCCAGCCCTGCGGCCCCACGTCCACAAGCAGCCAGAGAAGACCACCCGTGTTCGGACTGTGCTGAACGAGAAGCAGCTGCACACCTTGCGGACCTGCTATGCCGCCAACCCCAGGCCAGACGCACTCATGAAGGAGCAACTGGTGGAGATGACGGGCCTTAGCCCTCGTGTGATCCGGGTCTGGTTTCAAAACAAGCGGTGCAAGGACAAGAAGCGGAGCATCATGATGAAGCAGCTCCAGCAGCAGCAGCCCAATGACAAAACTGTGAGTGGCCCTGGGACCGGGGATATGGAACTTGAGTGGGGAGCAGAGCAAATGCACGAGGTGCAAAGGGCTGCCTAGGTTGGCCTGCAAGTGGGTTCCCTCCTGCTTAAAAGCAAAAGCCAGCAGCCCCTTACCTCCTCTAGCCAGGCCCAGGCCCCAGGGGAGAAGCAACTGGCAAGGGCCCAGTGTAGAGCCCTGTACCTCCACCCCCAGCCCATGTGAGTGGGCTTGTGCCCTTCAACCTGTCCCCCACCAGCAAACACTCCTGCACTGCTGAGCAGGGGGCAGCAAGGCCTGACCCTTTCTGACAGCATTCAGGTTGTCAGTTCCTCAGGCACCAGAGAGAGAGAGACACCTCCTTGGCTCCTTGTCTAATTCAGAGGTGGATGGGTGGGTCGTCCTGGCGGTGGACCCCCTCGGTGTGTTGCTTGAATCTTGACAAGGCCTGCCTCAGTGCCTTCAGACCAGTGAGATCCACCAAGGTGACCTGCGAAGATAGGACACCCTCTACTCTAGTTCAAGTCCAGGCCTCCAGAGATATTATTATCCACTGTCATCCCAAGCCCATGGCAGCACCCACTCCACCAGGATTTCTGGTTGAGTTAAACTAAAGAGGTTCTCTTTCTTTTCTTTTTACCGCTTCAGCCCTATTTTTAAATCCCATAAAACCCCTGCTGTCATTAAACTTGGCAGGCCAGCCAAGCCTGTGCCGGGGCACTTTTTAAGTTGGTAGTAGCACAATAGTAGCCAGACCCAAATGCTTGGGGGTGGGGGTTGGCTCTGTGAAGAGAAGTGCCTTTGCCTGTAGAAAGTGTAACTGAAATGGCCCAGAAAACCCACCATGTCCAGAGGCTGCAGCTTTCTGCCCCTGTGACACTACCGCCTGTGAAGGCAGATGGGAGGAACTGAGATAAAATGTGGATTTAAAGGGAAAGGAGAAAGTCAGAATAGATATTAATTTAGTAAGTTCCAAGCAGACCTACTAGTCCCACCCACAGAAGCAGAAAAACAAAATACAATAAAAAAAAAAAAAAAAAGAAACCCTCTGGCTAATATCCATACATGCAGCAGATTAACTGAGTCAATAGTGGCCACTATATAGATAAGATAATGCTAGGGTATATTTGCTTAGCCTCTGCGGACAATGGAGGGAGGGAGTTTGGTCATTAACGTGTTGGGATTGGGGGGGCCTATTCACAGAATATCCAGGGGATGACAGGAACTCCCATGGTGGCTGCCAGTCCAGAGAGACACGATGGTGGCTTACAGGCAAACCCAGTGGAGGTGCAAAGTTACCAGCCGCCTTGGAAAGTACTGAGTGACTTCGCCTTGCAGAGTGACATAGATCAGCCTGCTTTTCAGCAACTGGTAAGTGTCAGCTCTCAGAGTGAGGAAGCTGAATCTCTAACAAAAAGAAGATTCTGGTTTAACTGTCACACAATGAAAGATTCCGAGGGGAGGGTGCTTCCTTGGCCCCAAGGCTGGGGAGAGATGAAGGAGGCTTGGCGAAGAGGAGACAAGCGCTCAAGGGAAACAAACTTCTTGTGAGTCCTTTCTCTGAGTTCATAATTTGACCATATAGGTTGAATTTTTTCTCAACTGGGCCCGCTTTGAGGGATAACTTCCAAGGTGTCTAATTAACTAGACATGCATAGGAAGGTGTACAGGGTTGCAAAATCATGTATCTTAGACTTTTAGAGCTGGAAGGGACTTTTAGAAGACCTTGTCATTTTGATCAGCAATTAGTAAATTTACTCTCTCCTCCGCTCCTAGAGAATGGTGTATTTAAAGACCTAAATTGAGCTGTTTATGTTAATAACCGATGTTGTAAGACATAATCAATGTTATTATCAATGAGCAGCAGGCACCTGTGTGGGTATGATTTTCAAATATATCAATAAAGAGTTCAGTTATTTAAAGACATGATGGATACTTTCTGTTATTAATACCCCTTTCTGGGACCAACCTAATCTAAAATGTAGGATTACTTTAACATTTTAAGTGTATGAGTTCAGATGTTATGCACAGTCTCATACTGTGGGGCATGTATAGCCAAATGAACATGAGTTCTACCAATCAGAGACAACACGTAAAAACCTGTTAGCATTAGTATGTTTCATACATCCAGAGAAGTGAAAATTAACTCACCATATGCCTACAAAAGGCTTAAGGGTCCAGATAAACAAGAGTATTATATATATATACTTAGTGATATGGCATATATACACCTACTTTTTTCTTAAATAGTCAACGGTCCTGTAGAATTTTCTTCTGTAAAACCAGATCTATTCTAAAAACTTGTTTCTTTCTTTGGAAGTAAAACTTTAGTTGAGGTTAGTTTTTTACCCTCACATTTACCTGGAGAACATTTTCTTTCTCTGTGGTGACAGTTAGGTAATAGGTCAGAGGCAGTGGTTACAAGGACTTGGTCCAGGTTTACATTTGTAAGTGGGCCAGTCTAGAGGCTAGGCAAATTTGAGAAGCCCCTTGACCTCTCCATGGGAAAGTTTAATAGGATAGAAAGGAAGGCAAATTCTGGAATTAGGCAAAAGAACTTATTTAAAGTGAGAGTAATCTTATGAGTTATTTGAGCAAAACCTGGATCATAGAAGGCAAGTCAGAGGAGGGTTCAGGGCAGCCAAGTGTTTGTACCTTCTAAAACTTTAGTGTTAGATGAGAGCAGTGGGAGGGAAGCCAAGGCAGGAGGGGGTTATAGGGGTAGAGTGGAGAAAGAGGTTTCCAACAGCAACACAATACTTTCGGTTTAAAAGAAGGAGCCAGATATTTATATTGCGATGACGTTATAATATATGGGTCTCCTCTCGGAAGGAAGAGCCTGATTTAAAGAGAGAAAAAGAAAGAGAAAGAGAGAAAGGCCAAAAGGCAGCAGGACCAACAACAAGGAAGAAAGCCCACGCTGTGAACCCTCTGAGGAGTTAATCATTGTTCTGTGGAGCCTCTTCTGAATCTCCTGTCACACGATCTGAGCGTGTGTTATGGATTTTCCAACTCAAGAAGAGAGGCTTTGATGCCTGGAGACTGAGGACTTGCCTGCTCCCAGGGCAACATGTAGCCAGCAGGATAATTTTATTTCGAGCATGCATGGTAGAGTTGCGATGCCATTTTACAGTGGGAAACACATTTGTCCTTAAATAATTTAACGCAACACAATGTTGGGAATTCAGTTTCAGTTAAAACAGAGATCTCTTGAAAGATGGGAAAGCGAGAGGATTTCTTCTCAAGTTCTTTTCTTTGTGGGCTTTCTTTAAGCCTGTTAAAATTCAGTTATACATGTAGATCTTTATCTGCATATCCATCTACACACAAAAACACTTGCACGTACCTATACACATATGATGAGCTTATAATCCTTTTAAGAATACAATCGCAGCCTCCTTTATTCATTTCTCAACCTTCTATGCAGGTGAATTTTTCAGAAGGAGGACCGGGCTCTAATTCCACTGGCAGTGAAGTGGCGTCGATGTCCTCTCAGCTCCCAGATACACCTAACAGCATGGTAGCCAGTCCTATTGAGGCATGAGGAACATTCATTCAGATGTATTTTTTTCCCTGTTGGAGAAAGTGGGAAAGTATAATGTTGAACTCCGAAACAAAAGTATTTAACGACCCAGTCAATGAAAACTGAATCGAGAAATGAATGCTCCATGAAATGCACGAAGTCTGTTTTAATGACAAGGTGATATGGTAGCAACACTGTGAAGACAATCATGGGATTTTACTAGAATTAAACAACAAACAAAACCCAAACCCAACATACGCTATCCAATGACCTTAGGAGTACTGAAAAAAAAAAAAAAGACGTTTTTAAAACGTAGAGGATTTATATTCAAGGATCTCAAAAAAAGCATTTTCATTTCACTGCACATCTAGAGAAAAAGCAGAAATAGAGATTTTCTAGTCCATCCTATTCTGAATGGTGCTGTTTCTATATTGGTCATTGCCTTGCCAAACAGGAGCTCCAGCAAATGAACAGGAAGAGAAACTGGCCTCCTTGGCTGAAAGAGTCCTTTCAGGAAGGTGGAGCTGCATTGGTTTGCGATGTTTTTAGTTGACTTTAACAAGGGGTTAATTGAAATCCTGGGTCTCTTAGCATGTCCTGTAGCTGGTTTCTTTTTTACTTTTGCCCCTCCCCCTTCTTCGTCGTCCTCTTTTTTTTTTTTTTTTTTTTTGAGATCCATCCTCTATCAAGAAGTCTGAAGCGACTTTAAAGGTTTTTGAATTCAAATTTAAAAACCAACTTATAAAGCATTGCAACAAGGTTACCTCTATTTTGCCACAAGCGTCTCGGGATTGTGTTTGACTTGTGTCTGTCCACGAACTTTTCCCCCAAAGATGTGTATAGTTATTGGTTAAAATGACTGTTTTCTCTCTCTCTGGAAATAAAGAGGAAAAAAAAGGAAACTTTTTTTTTTTGTTTGCTCTTGCATTGCAAAAATTATAAAGTAATTTATTATTTATTGTCGAAAGACTTGCCACTTTTCATGTCATTTGACATTTTTTTTGTTTGCTGAAGTAAAAAAAAAAAGATAAAGGTTATACCGTGGTCTTTGAATTATATGTCTAATTCTATGTGTTTTGTCTTTTTTCTTAAATATTATGTGAAATCAAAGCGCCATATGTAGAATTATATCTTCAGGACTATTTCACTAATAAACGTTTGGCATAGATAAATAAATAAATGCAGTGATCCAGGGTCCCTCTTTTATATGTTTACAAGTAAGCCATTAAAATGTCTGAAATTAAGAACTGCATGTGCATGGGGTAAACTGACATACAATAGGTGTGATATTTTATTGCGAATAGTTAAGGTCCAACTTGCAGTTTGCATTTTAACAGTTGAATCAAAACTGGTTGGAAGCCTTTGGTTCTCAGCTGTGATGTTAACTGTCTTTTTTTGAAAATGAGGGGCTATCCCGGTCCGGCACCCCCACCTCTCCTTCCTCCTCCTGGCTCTTTTCTTGCCCGACCCACCCCACCCCAAATAGGAAGAGGGTCCTGCATAAATGGGTTTTGATTCGGAGTCACTCTTTTATTTTCTGGGAGTAAGTGCTTTATACCAAAGTCTCCTGCTTAGGATTGTTGAAATGACCTATATTTCCAGTCTCAGCTCTTGCTGCGAGAGAGCCTTTCCGCCTAGTCAGTGAGCTCTGCCCATCATTTACCAGGGGCGGCTGTCAGCCGATTGAGAAATGCTGCTTTACTTGCGCAGGAAGAGCAGGCCGAGGGGAGAGAGTTTTCTCAGCAATTCCCAGACCAGTGAGCGTGGGTCTTTTCTTGTCCTGTTCCCCACCCCCGCCCTCCCCCGACTCTGATTCCGGGACCCTTAAGGGCTGCCCGGCCGGGGCGGAGGAGCGCGGGGGAGGCCCCTCGGGGAGCCGCGGGCCGCGGCAGGCCCCCTCCGCGGTCGGAGCGACGTGCAGCGGCGCTGCCCCCCACCCCATCACCTCCACCCGGGTATTTGCAGCAGCTCCAGTGCGAGCGCCCAAATCCAGGGGTACGTGAAGGGCCCTGCCCCAAATCAGGCTTCTTGGTGCTTCTTGGTTTGCGGTGTAGAGCTAGGATTTGGGGCTCCACCCTGTCCCCTTCTCTTCCCCCACCCCCCGGATGATACTTTGACTCCTTAGAAACTGGGTTCATTTGTGTGCGCGAGTGTCATGCCGTTTTAAGTATGTGACAATTCTTAATAAATAGGAGGGCTAACGTACCCTCGTGGTGTGTCTGGCGGCGCGTGCCCCTGCGGGCCCCTGACCGGGGCGGCGTGGAGGCCCGGCTGGAGACCGGGTGAGCCCCGCGGCCCCGGGCTCTCCAGTGGCTTTCACCCTCTCCGAACCTGCCGCAGGTCGGGAAGCGAGCCTCAATTAGCCTTTTGTTTGGCATCGTTCTACATAACGGGTTAATTACAGGCTCTAACGTGGGGGCAGAGAGAAAACAAACTTTGCATTGAAAATGTTACAGTGCATTAGACATGCCCGTTGATTACTTTGATTGTTGTGTCTAATTCTTCACCGAGGGGTAATAATTTGGCCCGCGGTAATAATGGCTTGTGGTCTTCAGTTGAGAAAAACAGGAGTTGCGTCTTATCTCACACAGATCTTCTGGATAGATCTCTCTCTCTCTCTCTCTCTCTCTCTCTCTCTCTCTCTCTCTCGTTTCCCATTTCTCCCTAATCCTTCCTATTGGACTTGGCTCTTTTACCTTTAGACTCATTATTTGCCCACCTTTTCAGTTTTCCTTTTTCTTCCCAGGACACCTGGGATAGCTAACTGATAAGTGCAAAGGTGGCAAGGTCAACGTGAATATTGGTGTCTGCATAGTTGCTAAAGGCCCACGCCTTAGTTTGGAAACCATGAGGTGCCCTTTCCCAGCTGTAGCCTTTGGTGGACTCTGTATAGGTTAGATGGGAAATAGAAACTTTTAGGGTTTGAATGCAACGGAAGGACTTAAGTGAGGCACACATCTTTGTGATGCTTTCTTATCCTGACAATTATTCCCAAGATTTGGGGGGGGGGGGTGGAGGGGTGGGGAAGGAGATGATGTTTTACATATATAGATGTCAGACTATTCTGAGGTCCACAGCTTGAATTTAAGTACAGTAATTTGGGAAGGGAGTGATGAACGATTTGGTTTCACTTGCTAGATTCAAGATATTTGTTGCCTGATGGCTGAGAATGGATTGATGGGTCGATAGCATTCTAGTTCTTGTATTATTCATATGAAAGGTGTGTTCCCTTCTAGACTCCTCAGCATGTGCTCTAAAATGTGTAGCTGAAATGTCTCCTTGTTTGCAAACCATCTCTTGCACATACTCTCCTTTTCCCAGCACACCTCTGGAGACCTAGCTTTAAGCTGTGCTCTTCTAATGAAATTCCTCCTGTTTGCTATTATCTTTGATCCTCCCTCCCCTTATTACTCTGAATTCTTCCTTCTGGACATTATGACTCATTTCCTCCAGCTTCTGCAAGCTAAAACTTAATGCAACTAAAAACATCCAGGACACTCTCCTTCAATCAGGCAATCCGTATCAATATCTATACTCAGAGAGGATACCCCCCTCATTGTTTCAAAGCAATAACAACTTCTGTTTCAGTCTACTGTCTCTCCTTCTCATTAAATGGACCTGGTTTTCCTTACCATTAAAAAAGGGTCCTTTCTAAGTTAGAATCATATTTGAAGAGACTTTTTTCTTCGTTGAAATAACATTTCTGGTTATTTGACATTCTTCGTGGGTGTGTGTACCCACTTACCAATTCACAAGGTTTCTTTCTTTCTTTCTTTCTTTCTTTCTTTCTTTCTTTCTTTCTTTCTTTCTTTCTTTCTCTTTCTTTTTCTTTCTTTTCTTTTCTTCTTTCTTTCTTTCTTTCTTTCTTTCTTTCTTTCTTTCTTTCTTTCTTTTTGGTTCAAGATTAAATAAATGACTGTAATACTCTGCTGCTATTCACCCTAATAAGTTTGTTAAACTCATTGCATTTACCTCTTTCTTGGTCTATCTCAGCCTTTTGACTACTAGCTAAAAGACAATGTACTTTTAAGATAGAAGTACTTGGCATTTCCCTAGCACCTTGACTCTTTAAACCATAAGATTGTTCTCATTGAAAAATCTCTTGTAAATCCCATATGGATTTATTTAGTCTTTTCCATTTCCTTAAAAAAAAGAAGAAAAAGTTAAAACTGTCCAAACCACCAGAAGAGCTAAGTTTGGATATAACTCAACCAGTTTGTGTGAGTCCCACCCCTAGTACAAGTAAACTAAGCAGAAAGTACTAATTTTTTTTATTTGTAAAGTTTAGTCAATTTTTGTAAGAGAGATTTATAATCCAAATTATGCTTGAGTTTTATTCATTAAGGACTATATTTACTTCTTTTCTGCTTATCAACAATTAAAGATTAGTCACAACAAGGAAAGTCCAATCTTCTTTGGAAGTGCGGAGAGAAAAGGGTAAAGGATTTTTGCGTGTGTATGTACCTTTATTTAAAAAGTGTTACTTTCGAAAATGGCCCCAAATCTCGAATTCTCGTTAACTATTTCAAATAAAAACAATTAACTTGTACAGTGTGGGTCAATATTTTTAAACTAAAATGCAAGTAGTTAATTCAGGGCGCTGGCAGCCGAGTCTGTTTACTGATCTTTTCTGATTGTTGTTTTCTTGATAACTGAGCAAGCCACTGAATGGCTGTTTGAGCCCAGGCGCCACAAACATAAACTTCACAGCTTACAATGTCCCAAGTCGTGATGGAGGATCTCTCCACACCTCCCGGAGACTTCTGAAGTGTAGACAGAGAAGTTGGTTCACAGGGAGCAGAGGAGGGGGAGGGGCGGGAGGGAACGCTGCTGAGTGTTTGCTGTGAGCATTGTTACTATCACATCCTTTAATTTTTATGGCGCTTAAGCTGTTAGCTCTGAGAAGCCAGTTTCTGTGCCTTGGAGAAGCCAGTGTCTCCCCAGAGCCTCACTTAAAGACTCCTTGACCCTTTATTTTTTAAAAATCTATTTTTTCCAATCTTTCTGCCTAATTACCCTTTGGGAAAGCGCTCCGTGATGATAAGCAAAGCCTTCTAAAAAAGAAACCTTGTCCCCCCCTAACCTCCCATTCCCCCAAAGCCCCCATCCCCCCCTCCAAAAGGCAACGCCTAGATCGACGTGGGGTAAGATTGCTCTCCGCCAGGTGGGGGGAAACGCACTTCAGGACAGTCCTGTGGGAGATTCCACTTCGCCCTCTCCTTGCCTGGGATCCTCTTTCCATCCCATTGATTGAAAGTTCTTGCTTATTTCAGGGTGGCGTTGCTGATGGACTTGATTGAGGTGGCTGCTTATTTTTGCCGACCCCTCCTAGGGGTTCTTCGCTCCGGTGCGTCTCCCGTGGGTGGGTGGGCGCGGAGACGCGGGGACCCGACACCGGTCTAACCAGCCCCGCGACTCCTGCGGGCAAATCAGCCCTTGATCCCTTGAAGGAGGGACAGTCGCGGCCCGGGAGAGGAAAAGAGGGTGTTGCTGGGCCCTTCTCTTTCAGGAGTTGATCAGGTTGGCAGATCTGGAGGGCTAATCCAAACAAGGCGCTTGACTTGTGAGGTCGCGAGTCTAGACAGAGCTGGTGGCTCGGCGGCTCCTTATCTGTGCCTGGAATCAGCCGAAGAGGCGCTCCCCCGGCCCACTGCGCCCCGCGCGCCCTTGCCGGAGCCACCGCTCGCCACAGACGGCACAACAAACACAGCACCTGAGGCTTTACAGCTCGCTTTATTGTTTAATGGGAATGCTGCAAAGCAGTCGTTTGTGCTCTTGGGCCCGCGCCGCGGCCGCTTCGCGTTCTGGCCACCGACTGTGTGTGTGTGTGTGTGTGTGTGTGTGTGTGTGCGCCCCCGGCACTCGCGCCCTGCCTCCTGCCCCGGCACCCAGGCCCCGGCGGGGCCCCCTCTGTATGCTGGGCCCCGAGGCGGAGCGGGTGGGTGCAGGCGCTGGGGGAGAAAGCCTAGGGCGAGGTGTCTTGGGCTAATCCAGGATCTCCTCTTGCTGCCTGGAAATGACAGTTCTGCGCTAGAGCCATTTATGGTTTGCGGGGTCAGTGAGCTCTGACTCAAGGGCGATCAATAAAAACATTTAGTTCAGTAATATGCTGCTCCCCACCCCACCCCCCGCCCGCCGCCACCTCTCAATGTACCGAGAAAGATGCGTCACCATCTCGGACAGGGTGTCCCTGAGCGGCCGAGCGCCCTTTCTTTCCCCAGGAGCACAAAGAAGTGACGTGGCTCTCCAGTGTTTTCGTGACCGCTTCACTGGGCAAACCATGGGTCTTCCTTGATCCTCCAGCTGGCTTCCACCACCGAGAAGCTGGCACTGCCATCCAACTGGGAGCAAGGGCACCACTGGGAACAGAGCTTGCTTGCAGTGCCCTTTTTGGAAGGACAAATAGCCAAGCTTGGGGATTCATAATCAAGGATTTGTGGCTCGCATTTCAGATTAATTGAGGTTAAATTAATTATATTTTTTGTCCTCCCCTATGGGATTTTTCTCTTGTTTCAGAAAGGAGGGAGAGTTTCTAGTTACATCTTGTTATTCACTATTCTTGTAGTTTGCAAACAACATTCTGTGTGTGTGTGTGTGTGTGTGTGTGTGTGTCATTGTCTTGGAATAGATAATATTGCCTCCTTTGAAAACTAACCATAGATGTGGGTGAGAGTAATTTGGTTATGTGCTTAATGTGGTGGTAATACAAACACCACCATCTCCCAGTTTTGGAAGCACCACAAATCCATATCATGCTTTCTCCCTGTCTGGTCTCAACCTCACAACTGTGTGTTAGATGAAAAAAGACAAAATGTGACAAAACTCAAGTTTCATGAAATTGACGAATTTTAGTAGGGATTTTTTTTTTAATGCTTTCTGCAGAAAATAATTCTCAACTGTACTCAGGCACTGACTTGTCTTGTTCTCATGGGTAAGGGTTGCTGTTTATTTTGACCTGTCACAAATACAACGTGTTGTTTGAAACTTGTTATACTTAGCAGGTATATGGAGATAATGCTAGACAGGCCACTGAATATGATAAAGTAAAATATGGTGGGAATCAACTTTTAAGGGCTATGTAGGACTTTAATTTTTAAAACCTAGTAGCTTTTTAAATTAGTATTCCTTCAAAATGTTCTGTTTGCTCATAGTCCTGTAATACCCAGCAGTAAACTACTTGTTCAGTGAACAATAAAGGTATGATTGACAAAATGTTACTTGTGCAGGTTCTATCCTGCAGTCATTTTGATAACTTAAATTACCTATATTCTTAATTAGTTTTAAATAAATTTTCTCTTCCTTCGTTAAAAAAAAATGCCCACACCCAGATAAAAACTTTTTGCCTTAAAATTTTCAATGATTACTTATTGAACAACTATTGATTTGGTTTTTGGTATGTACAGAAGGTTTACTTTAAAAATAGCTTTAGCAAAGGAAAAAGCATATTTGATTTTGGGAGAGGACTAGCAGGAAACAGAAAAAAATGAGATAGATTTGTGAAAAAAGCATATATACTTTAAAACAGTATATTTTAAGCAACACAGGGAAAAATACTTATGGATCAAATAGTGAAAAAAAATCTCATTTTAAACTCATAAAATATACCTGCTAGTTATTTAAAATTTTATACCAGTAGTCAAAAAATTTTGTTATGGTATATCAATTCTTAAAAAGAAATACTTGAAATTAAAATTGCCTGTCAACCCAAGTACAGTTAAGATTTAATTCCTAAAACAAGATGGGTGACTTTATTTGTAAAATGCAGTAATTTGTTTCCACCAACAGTGAATGCTGAGTGTCTACAAGGACTAATTGTGGAACATATAGATTATCAGTTTCTGGAGAATGAAAATGCTTAGTAAATTTTGAAATAATTCACTTTCCGCAGTAACACATGGAAATATCTTAGAGATCACTACTTAGAATTCTGTATTTGTATCAAAGTACATTTCATATTTTTAAAACTATGATGTATCCTTGAAGTCTTTACAACTTCAGAGACACTAGTCACTCTTGCATTTTCTGCATGGACAAATTTCTGCCCATTTACGAGAAGTTAAACACTTGGATGAAAGATGGTATATCACCAATAAAACCTCACCTTTTAGTTCTGTTATCCCATCAATGGATTCATAGGTCTCATTAACGTTAATGGAAAATGTCTTTATGTGTCATGTGCAAAACAGCACGTGGAGATATTTCACCCAGCAATGTCTTTATAGCAAGTATGCTAGGGCTAAAATGACCTAAAAAGTCGTTTCCATCACATCAAAGCCCAGAGTGTTAGTCTTGCAGGTGCAAATGAGCATATGAAGTGGCTGGATTAGAATTGGCTTTAACACCAGATGTATTATTTTTTTAAAGGGCCTGAAAATACTCCCACCCCCTTTTAGAATTTTTGGAGTAACTTTATTTAACTAATAGTTCAGAAATATTTCTGCCAGGCAAATCCAATAGATTCTCTACCAGTGAGACCTGGGACCAAAGCTGGTTATATACTGCTTACTCAACATATAGGAAGTTGTTTCCATTGAATTATTTACCAGAATTTGAGTGACGCTTTGTTTATTTGTTTTCATTTTGTAGTGGTGATGGACTCTATGAAATCATTCTTGTGGATAAATATATGCATTTGTAATGTGTATTATGGCAGCCTTTGGCCGTGGTATAGAGTTTTCTCTAGGGCAAAGCTAAGTGGCTAGCCTCAGAATAGGATCTGTAACATTACAGAATTGAGTGATGGTCCAAGAGTATAAATGATAAATGTTATTCATCATGAGTGTTGTTTTGGTTTTTCAAGTTGAAATATTCCAGAATCGCTTAGTCTACTGACTAAGAATATTTTAAATCTTCTTTATAAGGAATATCAAGAAAGGAGGTGGTTTCTCCTAGAGCAAAAGATGCAGGGTGGTTGTTTCTGCCATGACATGACACTTTTCTATCTGTAAAGCACTTTACAGTCATTCGTTATGCATGAGAGTCCACAGAGCCCATTTTCTTAATGACCTCTATACCTGTTTCTCAGCACAGTTCTCTATTTCTTCTTCTTTCCTGCATATGTTTAAGAGCAGAACATCAAAGAAGCAATACTCTGTCCTTGATGACTTCAATGAGGACTACATTAGATCAGAGAATGGAAACTATTTTGTAGACATTTTCAGTGATGCCCACTCTCCTTACTTCTAGGAATTGAGGGGAAATGCTGAATGGTGATGCGGGTGGATGCAATAAATTAGCAAAACTATAATTTATCTCCTGAAAGTAGTGATTCTCAAACTTTGATTTCAGGACCCCTTTGTACTGTTCAAAATTATTGAGGATCTCAAAGAGCTTTTGTTTATGTGGGTTATGTTTATTAATATTACTATATGAGAAGTTAAAAGTGAGGACTTTGAAATATCTATTATTTATTTAAAATAACATGTTACCATAAATAACTTTTTAAAGAAAAATAAGTATAGGTCACAAAACAAGAAATTTATTGAGAGGAGTCGCAGAGTTTTCTAATTTTGCAAATCTTTTAAGTATTTGGCTTAATATAAGAGAGCTTAATCCTCATATCTGCTTCATTATTCAATCTGTGGCCATATCTCACATTATGTAGCCTTTGGAAAACTCTATGTCCATTTGTGAGAGAATGAATGTAAAAAGGTAAATAATGTTTTAGCATTATTATGAAAAGGGTTTGACCTTATAGACCTCCTGAGAAAGTTTCAGGGACATCCCTTCAGAGGTCCTCAGAACATATAGTGCGTACTTCTGCCTTAAAAATGGGCTTTTAGGGCAGCCTGGGTGGCTCAGCCCTTTAGTGCCTGCCTTTGGCCCAGGGTGTGATCCTGGAGACCTGGGATCCAGTCCCACGTCGGGCTCCCTGCATGGAGCCTGCTTCTCCCTCTGCCTGTGTCTCTGCCTCTCTCTCTGTGTGTCTCTCATGAACAAATAAATAAAATGTTGTGTTTAAAAAAAAAAAACAGGCTTTTACAGAAAGCTAATAGAGAAAGTATTGTTTGACAGACTTTAATTGCTTATATAATGCTCTAGTGATAAAGATTTGTTTTCAACCCAAGTCCGAGCTTTATTTTGTGACTTTTAAGTTCCATCATCAACTACTGATCTGAGAGTCATTTATATCCAGGGCCTTGAAGAAAAAACATATTGTGATGCTATATAACTGAAAATATAAGTCTCCTTCCTAAAAAAAAAAAAAATCTAGGAATGACAAACCTATGAATGCGGACTAGTGCATATAATATGTACTGGACTCCTTTATCTTTTTATCCTTTATCCCCATGTAGTTATGGAGACTGATGAGAACTAAAATCCATAACAAATAATTCAGATTTGGCATAGGTAGAAATTGCTAGCCACAGCAGTCTGAGACAAGGAATTAAAAATAGTTATAATTTGGAGAAGTCATTTGGTTTTTGGAATGAGATAAGCTTGTGAGATGAAAGATTGAAGGCTTGAAAAAAAGCAAGTCAAGGATCATAGCGGTTTCAGGCAAGGGATGGACTTTTTTATAGGCAGCATGAGGAGAAAAGGAAAGCATTGGTTTGAGAGATATTCTGAGAAATTGACTAATGTGGAGGAGACTGGCAGTCGCCCATCTACATTTGTTTTCCATTTCTTTATAAGCACATGCATTGGCCACATATCCTAGGTTCCCTTACAGTTGGAGGGTGGTGCACATGACCATCCTTGGTGCACATATACAGAATATTGACCATCCTTGGTGCACATCCTTGCCAACAGAATATAGGCAGGAATAATGTAGGTTACTCTAGCCTTGGGGGTGTGCTTCCTTTATGTTCTATTTTGCGTTCCCGCTAGCTGGAACCCATGAAAGTCCAGCTTTAACTGGGCAGATGATGAAAGTGCCCTATGGGTATGATGGGACAACATGATGGAAATAACTAATGTTCTAAATAACTTTGAGGAATGCAGCTGCCCACTTATCTTAAGCATTCAGCCTAAACTATAATTGAGAAACAAATTTTTACCTTCTTTAAGCCGCTGATTTATTATTGGGCCCATTGATTACATCAGCTTAGCCTTACCCTCCTACAACAGAATATAGAATAGAGCTTTGAGATACTAAGAAATCAAGGATAACTCTAAGGTTGTGAATCTGAATGACAGATTCTGAATAAATCATGTATGTGTTCATTTCCTTACTCACTTATTCATTTACTCTCTCAAATATTTATCTGGTGCTTATTATATGCTGTGCACTGTTCTTTGTGCTGGCTATATGGCAGTGGACAAAGCAAAAAGTTCTTGCCTTCATGAAACCTGTATTTTTGTGGTGCATTTCAATGACATACAAATAAATACACACTATATGAAAGTAGTAATAGATGCTATGAAGAAAAATCAAGCAGATAAACAGTGCAGAGAATTTGAGGAAGAGTGATCAAGTAAGACTTCTCTGAAGAAGTGACTTTTGAAGAAGTGGTGAGCCTTGAGAAAGTGAAAATGAGATACGTATGTACTGCGTTGGGTCTATATTGAAACTGTACATTTGAGTTTTGATGTGCCCTCGTTGTATCCGGGACTATAAAGAAAGAAATGGATCAATGTTGGAGGGTATCTGTAAGTTATTCATCTATATAACTTAGTAAAAACAAAGCAATCTGTGTGGAATAGAAGCAAAAAGCAAGAGGATACAAGGAATATAGTAATGATCAAAGATCTGTTGGAAGAAAAGTGACTGGGAAAGTATAAGAAAAAAAAAGACATATAAACGTGAGAAATAGGTGAAGAGATCAGGGTGGTGATGAAGAAAAATAAAAGACAATAGAAATGTCTCAGGAACTGAAGCCAGAAGTCTTCAAAGGGGCAGGTATGAAAAGCTGTGCCCCATACATCAGAAAGATCAAGGAAGATAAGGACAGAGAAAATGCCTTTGAACTTGGCTGAATTGAGATCATTGGATACCATAAAGAGGCAAAGATGGAAGCCAGATTTAGGAGGGGAATTAGGGGGAGAAATACTTTAAATATAGTTCATCTAACTCCTCACCATTGTTATTGGACATTTATTGAGTGCAGTGATTCTATAGAGCTCTACTCTGATAGCCAAAGTATTCACTGAGTCTAGTTACCACATTTGTGAAGAATGACTGAAGAAGTACCAGAGTCTGGCACCTCTGTTAACCCTTTTAGAAAGACTCTGGAGGACAGAATTACAAAAATGTTTTTAACCTCTGGCTGCCTGGCTTTGCTGAAATCAGGAAGACTTGAGAATCCACAACCTAAGCAGACAAACCAATTAGATGTTAAAATCCCAGAGGCTACAACTAAGCTGTCAAAAGAAAGTGAGTGTGGAGAGGTAATTATCCAGCAATTATAAGAAACTAGGCAAAAATCTAAGAGGAGAAAGGTCTATTGGCATGTTGTAAAACTGTTTGAGAGGTTAACAATTTGCTTAGTTTTGTTGACACTAGGCTAAAATGTGTTTCATCAGAAGGTGATGTTCCTTGGACTCTATAGTACTATACTATTAACAACTCAGCTGAAAAGACTCTGAAAACAAACAACATGTTTGAAAGGAAGTAAAGACATCAGTTGGGCCTTAGAAATTCAGCTGGCAAGAAGCAAAATCCTCCTGCATTTTGTATTGTGATCCATCATACAGCTGATGCTTTGCCAGGCTGAAAACACTTTTCAGAATCAGATGGCATACAGCTTTGCATCTCCAAGGTGTCTATGGCAAAGGAAAATCAGTGAGAAAATTTACCATAACTTGCCTTTTCTGAAATGTATTCTTCCCAATAACTGCTAGTTTCTCTGAGTTTTACTTCGCGCTGTGCAAAATAATAGGGCATATAAAACTGTAGGTTTGCCTGTACTGCAAACCCATTAAGAGTAAATAAAAACTAAACCTAGTAACACACACAAACACACTAGGTTAGTTATTATTTGTAGTTCAAAATAATTTTAGAAGATCAATTATCCCCTACCCAATACTTTGGAGTATAATCAAGAGGATAAAACATAGAATCTTTAGTGAAGGTAGCCATGAATTGAGGAAAAAGAAAAAAGTCTTACTTGATTTGAGGCCAACACAAATGAAATGGAAAGGGATGGGTAAATGAACAGGGTGGAGTATGGAAAAGTGTGACTAGACAAAGCAAAAGATTTCAGTGAGGATAGTTGAAATACTTAGTTTTAAAAATGTTTTGTCATGGTAATTTCTTTAATGCTGTTTTTCTCTCAGAATGATAGATATTTCATTTTTTTCCCCAGGCTCTAAATTTGGGATTATGTTAAAGCACATAGGCAATAAAATAAAGACACCCTATAACTGTAGAGGTTTTAGTTATTCTATTCCCTGTGTAACCCAGAATTGTCACACAAAAATAAATTGTCACACAAAATTAAATTGTCACACAATTTAATTTATATTTTTTCTGAAAAAAATTAGCATTTGTGTTTATCCTATGTACTTTCTAAAATGTATATCATGTACAAAATATATTAGTAGTGGAAATATCATTTACCTCTTATAACTAGACTAATTTGCTATCACCTGACATTAGTTACTTTTTTTCCAAATACAAAGTCTTGATTGTCTTTATGGAAAAAAAAATGCCACAACAAGCGAGTCTACATTTGTTTTCAGAAAATTGTTTTTCTTCTACAGAGAAAAAAGCATTTTTCTTCAAAATGAATGATGATAAATCTATTTTTATACTTGAGATTCAATGAGAATCCTTTCCTTCCCCACTACCCAGTAAATCAGAGTGGCAGCCTGAAATCACTCACTACTGCTTAGCAAGAATACCTAAGCAACAAGTTTGGGAAAGTTGTAGAGTTACGTGAAGGTCTCGGTTTTGTAAGACATAATGCAATTAACGATCTTAGAAAAACAGGATAAATTCATGAAGTTGGACATTCTATAAGAGTCCCCAAACCTCTTGGCATTGAACTAATTAGCCCTATAGTAAGCCATGCATAAGCTAGATGGGTGGCTGGATGACAGAGGCAGTAAATGAGATCTTTTGTGACACCTTCTTCTTAGTTTAGGAATGTCCTAAGTGTCCCCAGAGGCTGTATCCTGAATGAATCAAGGCTTCTGTTGTGATCTATAGCCTCTGATCCCTAGCACATATTCTTATATCAAACATGAATGGATAGGAAGTATGGGGAAGAGAAGAAGGCTTGCGAATCATTAACCCAGTTGAAGTTTGCCATGAGTGAAATAATCTTGTATTTGAACAGCCAGTCAGGACTGGAAATCAAGTGTGAGGCTGATGAGAAAATGGCATTTCCTTCTTCTTGTCACAAAAATGAGACTTATAAACATTTGGCTCTCTAAACTCTTCTACTAGAACTACCATTTAATGGTTGTCTTCTGTGTACCAGGCACCAGACTAGGTGCTAGCTTTATATTGTTTCTCTTTCTCAACTACAAACTTGTAAGACAAGTGTATCCCAGGTCGCAGAAAAGGAATCTCCAGTCCAAAGAAGTTGCCCAGTGTCTCAGAGTCTATGGCTAGAGACACGACTACATTTAAATTAATTGCACTTGCAATTTGCATAACAACACTTCATTCTGATATGTTTATTCACAAAGCCCTTTTCATTGTTGACATGCAATCAAGGAAAGCCTAAAAAGTTTTAAGTGTAGCTTTTTGACATCACGAATCATTTTTTTCCCTTGAAAAGCAAACCCTTCAGCTCATCAGTAAACAAAACTTATAGGTACAACCATGTGTTTGTGGTTATCATTGCTCTCCAAGTCCAGCTCTATGGGTCACTTTCAGTTTCTGGAATGTACCATGTTTGTTTTGTCTTGGTTTTGTCTTCTTTTGATTCTCCCCACTTGGCCCTCTATAGGGATTATTTCCTATAATGCACCATCCATCTGCCTAATCCCAACTCAGCCTTTGGTTTCTTAGTTCAGACAACAGGTCCCTAAGAAGCCCTGGTCAAATGCCCCAGCTGTGTGCTCATACAGACTGCCTTTGCCTGCTTGAATGCTTCTATCCCCCACTAGCCTACAGGTTCCCAGAGTCTATTTTCTTCAGCTTTGTATTCCCAGAACCAGCACAATGCAGAACAAGTACTCAAATATTTATTTACTGTATTTACATTAAAGTACGAGTGACTATAAGATCCACCGAAGTCAGAGGGAACTGCACTGCTTTATTAAGGCAAGGAAGAAACAGAAACAGAAAATAGTTGCCATTTTAGAATGAGGGCTGGAGTTTAATAAAATGATGAGAGAGAGACATAGGGTTGGAGGTGTGGTGAGAGAGAGAGTGAGAGAGTATGCTATAATTTACTGGAGTCAGGCAGTCTTGGATATTAATACTTGCTCTTTGACCTTGGGCATGTTACTTTACTTTTCTGAACCACTTTTTCATGTGTTTACAAAAGGGTTGTTGGACTAGTTTGATGTGGGCCTACTATGTAAAAAACCCTAAATATGGTACTATTATTATTATTATTATTAATTATTATTATTAGTAGTAGTAGTATGAGAAAATTATTCTCCTGAAAGAATTTACTTGGTTCTGTGCATCTTTTCTTTGTTCTTTGTTGAGATGGATGCTGAGTCTTTATGCTTTTTCTTGATTTTAGACAAGGTAGGGGATCTGTTTTCCTTTCTGTTGTTCCTATTTTCTTCATGAGAATGCTTGTATACATATACTCCTATGGCTTCTTTTAACTGAGGAGAATATGCAACTTTATTTTTTTTATTTATTTTTTTTTAGAATATGCAACTCTAAAAGGATTTAACAAATAATTAAAAGATAATCTTTAAAAAAATCATACTTTAGTACAACCCAATTCTTTTTTGCATATAACTTCCCAGAAGTGCAGATTCTTACCTTGTTACAATTGTTGTGTATGTTTATCATATATGTGCATATATAAAAATATATATTGTATTTTGCTCTTTTGCTTAATATCTTATAATAAGTATTATCCATCTGTACTCCCAGAATCAAAAACGTCTTGAGAAAAAGGCTTTGTTCCATCCATTGATCCCTTAAGCTCTTCTCATTGGTTACCATTGTACAGTCTAAATGTAATAGTCCATCTGACATTATTGTGGATGTTCTATTATTTCATCACATTTCTTGTGGCATAGATTCCTAACCTTTTAATTATGGCAAAATATTCAAAAGGTGAATGAAACAACCCCCAAAGGAGCTTCTGGTATAATATAGTAGCCCAGGCTTATTGTCCTTGGCTTAAAACTGATTATGTGAAAGAACAGTGTGCACCTCTAGAAAGGCAAGCAATTCTGTCATCAGATAAATGATTGCAGCCTTCAGTGGGCTGGCTCCCTTTATTTTAGCTACTGGTTGTAGAGCTGTGAGAGAAGCCTGCATGGAGAATGAAGGCCCAGACTTTTTCTTTCTTTCTTTCTTTCTCTTTTTTTAAAAACTGAAATGTCAAGCTATGTGACTATGCCCGGCAGAAGACGACCCCCTGCGAGATGTGATAAGCCCCAGGCCCTCTCCACACACTGCTCTGAATATGCTGTGGGAGGGCTTCCCAGGCTGATGGAACTAATGACAGTAATAGCTCTGGGTAATTTGTCTTTTTCCTTACTGTGCACATTCTCTCCATGTGGTGCACTTTACACCTACCACCAGGCTCACATCTGGAATGCTACGACCCTCTCAGTCCTGATTCAGAGAGGTTGAATTCTCCTGTAAAGTAAATCTGACCTCTAATTTTCTTAATAATTCAGGATTATGCTAATGCTACTCACAACCAGTGTAGAATGGTACAGGAACACTGAAGAAAGCTTAATCCCTTGTACTGGAAGCATGACCAAGCTTTTCTTGTATATTTGGCTATAATTTGTCTTCTATATCATTCTAATAGAGAAAATAAAAATTTTGAAAAATGTGTCATTTACATCACTTATGCCTTGTTTCTGGTTGTAGGGCATCCTCTGCTTAAGAAGAAATTGTCTGTTTCTTTTCCTTGGTAAAAAGATTTTCTACTAAGGATTTATAAGAATACTAATGATAGGTTTGGGTTTTTAATTCTAACTGTAAAAAATACTTAGATAGTTAAAAAGACTGACAAAATAATTTCAGGGATAGATAAAACAGACTTCACAACAGCTTAATCTCATAAATGCAGAGTGCTTTCAGGAAGATTTTAACAATAAAAAATCCTTTTTTTTAGTGCTGGTTCCACAACAAGATTATACTTTTAATATTGTATTTACGTCTTATGTTTTTTGTATTTATGTTTTAAATAGCTGTATTATTAAAAGTGTAAGCATCTGAACATATCTTTTAGAAAAACATGAATGATCTTAAGTTTTAAGAAATGTTTGTACTACATTAAAAAGGGTAGCCTCTTCAATCTTAGCTCTCTGTGAATAAAGGGAGAATAAATTAGTATGTGAAAGATTCCCCCAGAGAGCAAGAGATTCTCAGCCATTGTAGAGGTATGAGAACCACACTATTTGCCAGGAAAAAATATGTATGCTTATTAGTATGGGTTTCTGGATCATTCTGTCAAAATATTTATAAAGTTATTTCTACGTTATACATAGACACTTAATTTTATTATTTTCTTCTTCAGTCCAGGTGTAAGAAGGCACTAGCCTTGTTTTGAGGACTAAAGATTGTACACAATTATGAACTGTTTATATTGGTTAGTAATTTATATTTCTCACAAGCAATGTAGAGATTATAAACATTTTCCATAAATAATATCTGTGTCTATAATTGGTCAATAAAAAGATAATTCATCAGTGGTGTTCAGTCTCTCTCAGTACCCTTCACTACTGTCCATCGTTCAAGCTTCACACCAGTTTGAAGGCAGAATAATTCTCATCCCCCAGTATCAGGTCACCTTAGAATTTAACCATGGACTCAGACTACTCCATAAAATCCCTTATTTACCTTCTGGATGGATGGTAGAAATGGATTCCAGAAAAAATATATTTTTTTTTCTGATGGGTATCCTAAGAGGTCAACATCTACCAATTGGTTTAGGATAAAGCCAATCTAATTAGGGAAAGAGAAACAGGGAAAATTATCATCCTGTATGTCCCAGTGTCCTCCCTAGATCATTCCCTTCTGCCAGGTCTGAGCCTTTAGGAAGGGTTGCTCTAGGAAAAAATAATGATCGCTATCCCTGGGTAAAGTAAAACAAGCTGCAGAAAGGCTGCTGTGGAGGCTGATTGTGACAGGTGTACTGCATTGACCTTCCTGGGTCTCATCCCTTTGGGCAAGATTTGTGCACAGAGTGGAACCTTCTGCTTATATGACAGATCATGGCAAGTGAGGTAGTTGAGAGCAGCTTAGCTGATAGGTTTGGGATCCTGCAAAGATCTGCAGCATTTTGAATATTACACTCTCTTTTATATATAGTTCTTTAAGATATTTGACAAGAAAACCCCCAAAGAACAACAACAAATTAGATATTATCCGTGTGATTTCAGCAGAATCTGTGTAGGATGAAGTCAGTCAGTTTATATCACTGAATTAGTCGATAACCCAGTAACGAGAAATTTACAAGAACACCCAGTTCAGGATGAGACCAAAGTTGACTACACCAGTTGTTTTACCAATACCTTGCATTTACTGAGCTACGATCCTCATATGCATTACTTTACACAATCCTCCCAACTGCTCTCAATGGTTCATGTTATTACAGAGAAGGAAGGTGAAGATCAGAGAGGCTCAATACAGGGAAGGTGATCTGTTTGATTTCTGTCAAGCCCTCCATCTTGTTTCTCATCCTCTAATCCACCCTCCCTTCTCCTCCCCACTCCCTTCCCTGCCCATGTGTGGTTTTCATCTCAAAAGACAAGAATGTTCTGGGGATCCCTGGGTGGCTCAGTGGTGTAGCACCTGCCTTCAGCCCAGGGTGTGAGCCTGGAGCCCCAGCATTGGGTCCTGCATCAGGCTCCCTGCCTGGAGCCTGCTTCTCCCTCTGCCTCTTCCTGTGACTCTGCCTCTTTGTCTCTCTGTGTCTCTCATGAATAAATAAAACCTTAAAAAAAAGACTGGAACATTCTAAGAAAACAAAGGTCTACACAAGAAAGAATCAAATGCATGGAGGCTTGAATCCCATTTCTGCCAGTTGAGTGAGCTGGGCAGTTAGCTGACCTCTCCAGGTCTCACTGTTCTCCTCGATGAGCTGTGGATCATCCTAACTCATAGAAGACTGAGCGAGAGAATCAGATCAACTGCTGAGCACAGCAGGCACTCAATGAACACTACGCATTAATTTATAATGATAAACCTCCCAAAGTTTGAAAGGTTTTTTTTTTCCCCCTTTCCTTCAGGAACTTGAAGTAGAGGTCTTTATAAAAACATACCCTTTTTCTTTAGAAGACTCATAAAATTGAAGCACATTTATACATAAAGGCATATTTATTTACACTTTTATAAAACGTGGCCTCTAAGATAGTCAACATTTTTTGGACACAGTTATTATATGTAAAATAAGACTTGGAATATTTTTCTTTAAACCAATTTCTTTGGCTTGTAAAAACGGTGAGCATGGCATTTTGATTTAGAATGTAGTTAAGATTTTACAGCTTATTTGGCTGATTCTTGAGAAATGCTGATAGTCACATATCTTGAGCTGCCTTCCTGCCTGTACCACCTTTCTGGAGAAGTGCTTCCTTGCATATTGCAGGCGGAATGGGGAAGCTAACCTGTCCTTAAGAAAGCTTACTGGGTAAGTATCTCAGCTGTTACACTTTCATTACTTCATTGATTTAGCATAGGCTTAGTGAAGTCTTAAGTATGTCTAAGTTCTATGAAATTACAAAGATATGTAAAAAAAGGCCTTTTGACCTAAGGCTGCTTATTATTGAGTAAGGGAGCTGAAACATTATCTATGAACAGATATAAACCTGTGGAAGGGCAAAAAATTGAGTTCACAGGAGGAAGAATCCCTTCAGCTGAAGGGATTAGGCTTCACAGATGGGTGAATTTTGAACTTGGTTATTGATTTGAAAATGGATAAGGGGAAGACATTTTAGGGGGAAGAAGGAAGGAATAAAATGAACAATACCATGAATGATGGTGTGAGGGCTGTGTACGGGGAACAATGGGAAGGCCTCTCTGATGTGCATTTTCGCAGTCGGTTTACAGCAGAATGACATACTCCCAAACCTACCTGAACCTCCCAAAAGTCCCTCTGGGATAAGGGCTGGGATCAGCATGTTTAACATGGATCCCAGCTAACTGGGATAGAACCACACGGCTGAGTACCTGGAAGTAGCGGAATGGCTGGCGGGTAGACAAGTGGTTCTTAGTCCAGGCTGCACACACATTAGGATCCTACAGAGGTGGATCTTCTGCCTGCCACCCTCTTTCTCTCCCTTTTCTCTTCTTCCTCCTCCTCCTTCCTCTATCTCTTTCTTTTATACCTAAGCCCCAGACCAATTAAACTAGAATCTGAGAATGGGAACTTGCATCAGTGTATATATTTTTTACTTTTTATTATGGAATTTAAAGAATTGAAATATAATTAACATACAGTGTTATGTTAGTTTCAGGTGTATAATATAATGATTCAACAATTCTATATGCATTATTCAGTGCTCATCACAATAAGTGTACTCTTAATTTCCTTGATCTATTTCTCCCATCCTCCCATTTACTCCTCTGTGGTAGCCACCAGTTTGTTTTCTGTATTTAAGAGTCTATCATGATCTCAGGTCCTGAGATCAAGCACCTCATCAGACTCTGTACTTAGTGGGGAGTCTGCTAGAGATTTGCTCCCTCTCTCTCTGCCCTTCACCACCACATGCCCATTCTCTTTCTCCCTCATTCTAAAAAGAAATGAATAGATCATTAAAAAAGGAAAAAAAAAACAGTAATTTTTCAATATCGTGAAATAGCCAGTTACATTCTAATTTTTTGCTGTTTCATAAATGTGAATGCATGTGTGTATAATTTTTTACAGATTGTTTGAATCAGAGTTTTGACTAAGTGCACACATTATGATTGGTTGGTATGTCTCCTTCAATCAATGTGTTTCCTCTCCATTTCTCTCTCTCTCTCTGCCTCTTTTGGTTTAGTTTTCTTCAAAAAACTAGATTGTCCTACAGTTTTCCTCACCCTGCATTTTACTGATTACATTCCTGTGGTATCATGTAACATATTTTCTAATCATTTTGTAGATATTTGGATCTTGAGGGTTTTTTTTTTTTTAAGATTTCATTTATTTATTCATGAAAGACACACACAGAGAGAGGCAGAGACACAGGCAGAGGGAGAAGCAGGCTCCATGAAGGGAGCCTGACGTGGGGCTCGATTTCAGGACCCCAGGATCACCCTTGGGTGAAAGGCGGCGTTAACTGCTGAGCCACCCGGGCTGCCCTGGATCTTGAGGTTTAACAAGATTTAGATTCCAGGTTTTTTTGTTTTGTTGTGTTGTGGTTTTGTTTGTTTCGTTTTTTGCAAGACCATTTTCTAGATAGCGGTGTGTTCTTCCATTAAAAGCATATAATACCTGAGTATCTCTCTTACTGAGGTGTAGCAACCACTGATAATCAATGCCTAAAGCCATTTATTTAATATAACTTACAAAATGATGATATTCTATCTTCATTTACTTGCTGGAAAACTTCTGTAAAGAGACATTTTATCTCATCTACTAGCTGCTTAAAAAGTGGTACCGTTTGAATAGGAAATGCAGGATACATCATTCTTTCTCTTACCTACCAGTTTTCAAAATGATGAATTTGTTCATCAGCATCACGTAATGGAATACAACTATTAAATTAATTATTTTACTTACTATTAATATAAATGTAAACATGTATGGAGTATCCAAGTCCAAAGCAATGTTACTGTTATTGATGCTCAGATTGTTCTTTCTTTGCTTAGTGGGAACCTCTTCAGTTTGGCTCCTGAGTTCTTTTGATATAACCCTAATAGTATTTAAAATATTATTTACTATCTGGTATGACAATATGTTCCAGTATCATCACATACACTTCCTGCCCCAAACCTACAGTCAATTATCTCTCCAAAGAGCCCTGATATCTTTTAGTTGGAAACCATATTTTAAGACTACAGTCTGGATGCTAGTGGTTCTCATTGCTATTATGCAATGTTTTTGAGCCTTTTCAAAAGAAAGAACTAGGGAAGAATTTTTTTTTAAGTTACCATCATATCACAAATTTATACTGATACTTTTATTTTTTTAATTTATTTTTTTATACTGATACTTTTAATTCGAAGCCAGAACTACAGGGTATATCCTCTTCACTGGCTTTCCTCCAAATCCCAATTCTCAATGACAGAAATATTAGAATTGGAATGTTTTATACTAAATCATTTGCTTTGTCCTACAATGCACACATGGAAGTTTCATATTAACAATACTAGAGTGGAGGGGACTCTGTGTAGTGCTGCCAATGTCCTGTTGGAGCAACAAGGTCATCACTGATTTTGAAATATTTAAAGTGGATTCAGTGCTGTTTCAGCAATGCAGAGAATTAAGTGCAGTGTTGTGGGCAATGGTGCCATTAGTAACACATGTGTCCTGATATCCTACACAACTGATTTCCATCTGAGTATGTACTGACTATTTTTTGACAAACATGCAGTCATAGTTATGATTGGTGGAGAGCCATATACTCTCGGACTTTTTGGTACTGCAGGGCAAGAGGATAGTGACAGATGATGACGGCCGAGTTATCCACAAACAGATATATTTCTAGTCTGTTTTTCAGTGGTCTCTCCATCCTCACTTGAAAATATGAAGGAAAAGTGGGTGCCAGAGATAACTTACCCTTGTCCAAAGGCTCCTTTCTGGCTTGTTGGGACTCAAATTGACCTCTGAGATGACCCCTCTACGATTGAGAAACTTGCCAACAACAAACAGAAGCCTATCACTGCAGAGACTGCTGAAAAGCTGGCCCGGGACCTGAAGGCAGTCAAGTGTGTGAAGTGTTCTGCACTCACACAGAAAGGCCTAAAGAATGTATTTGACGAAGCAATATTGGCTGCCCTAGGGCCTCCAGAACTGAAGAAGAGCCGCAGGTGCATGCTGCTATGAACATCTCTCTAGAGCCCTTTCCGCACAGCTGTTGTCAGCGTCATTCTAAAAGCAATGTTAAATCAAACTAAAGATTAAAGGTTAAAATTCGTTTTTGCAAAAATGACAAATGCCCTGCACCTTCCCACAGGCACTCTGGTGTGAGACAAGGCCTGTAGGGATGATCTCCTTCCACCTCTCAGTACTAGTTTATTAGAGTAACTGTGTATTGTCAGAGGTGATTAATATGAGTTTTTGTTTTGTTGTTTTAAAAAAATTGTTTAAAAGCAAGACATGCTTATGATGACTCTATAACAGACTAATTTGGGTCATTGAAGCTGCTCCCAGACTCCATCTATCCACTCTGGAGAATAATCTGGGATATTTAGTTTTTTGTTGTGTGGGGGCAGAGCATGTGTTTGGAGTTTGTTTTTATTTAGTCATTTTTAAAAATATTAATTAATTAATTAATTAATTTATTTATTTACTTATTTAGAAGAGACACAGAGAGAGGCAGAGACACAGGCAGAGGGAGAAGCAAGCTCCCTGCAAGGAGTCTGATTTGAGACTAGATCTGGAACCTGGATGCTAAGGGCAGACACTTAGCTGCTGAGCCCCCCAAGCATCCCCATTGAGTCATGTTTTTAAAGTTCATTAACCACTGGACAGCCTTATGGTTTGATGGATTGATGGACAGCCTTTATGGATTGATTCCACATTCTACTTCCTAGACCCAGTTTAGAAAACTTGTTCCCACCTGGTGTTCTTAGAAGGAGTATAATAAATGCCTCATTTAATAACATACTCCTTTTTGAACATTGCCTTTTCTCTCCACCCTTAAGTCGGTCCAGTAACTGATGAAACTCATGAAAATAAGTGGAACCTATCATACCCCTCTTTTTTTTTTCTAAGATGCACTATTTATGTGACTGTGACTTTCAAGAATTGTTTGCCATTTGCTAATTTTTTTGAAGTTAATTTCTAACTTCTTTCGCTGATAAATGAAGAAAAATATTTCAACTTTTGAAATACACCAAATGGATTGAGTACAAAATTGAAAAACATTTTTTTCCCTGTCAGTTATTGTCTTATATGCTTAGGATAGATGTCCAGCTTACTAGTGCATGATACAGTATTCCTAGAACATAGACGAAAACCTGGTAAATCAAGGAAATGTGAGGGTGTAGCCAGAAGATAGATGTCTATGGAATGATGCACAACCTCTTTCAAGTTGGGAGGATGGAGACTTGCTTCATGAAGAAGCTGGGGATGGGGAAGACATTTAACAATATGAGGACCAGTCACATGAATCCCCTCATTTCTCTTTTGTTTATGAGGAGCCCTGGAGTAGCTTAAGGGCTGTATAGTTTAATAAAAAAAAAAATTAAAAAAAATGTAGAGTCTTACGATTTTGCTTTTCTTCATAACTATGTGTTAGTAAGGATTTTGTTTACCTATTTTGCTTTCAATTTCCAATTTAAAAGAAATGTTTAGGTAATCTTGTCCCTCTTCCCCAAATCCTAATTCTTGTAGATTCACTCCTGTTTGAACCGATGCTTTCTCATGTCTCGGTTCTTTGTATATGGATTTTTTTCAGATGTAATAAAGAAACAAAAAACCCCTTAAAAATACTAACACCTTTTCTAATAGTATTACTGCTGAAATGCTGTTATTTTAATCTTTTTTTCTTGGTGTATATGCCACTAAGGATGTATAGGCATTTGCTCTGCCTTAAAGTTACTTTGAATAGTTCATCTATTTGATTACTCCAGCAGTTTGTTACATATTCATGCTCCTTTGTTATTTTATTTTAATTTTAGAGGTTAATTTTTAAATTTAGTTTTATTTTGTAATTATGTGCAATATTTATATGGTTTCAAAGTTACATTTACAAAACAAATTGTTGTCAAAGTAATTTAGCCTGTCCCATCAGCCTCTCTGCTTCCTCTCCCTGTGGATAACCATTTAAGCAGTGTATGGTTTGTCATTCTATTGTTTATGTTCAGTACATAATTATAAATCTGCCCCAGTGATCTTATGTGGAGCCAGACTAGAGAGCATTTACTGTAGAAAATGATGAGCTAGAATGTTTTTCAGTCTTATGGAGCAGGGACTTTGTACAACATATTTAATGCTGTATTTCCTACATCTAGATTAGTATCTGGCACCTAGCAGATGGTTGGGAATATGGGTTGAATGAATGAATGAATATTTAGTAGAAGTTTGCGATCAGAAGAGTGAGAGAGTCAAAGCTGTCCTTTTTTGAAAACTTAATCTGACAGTAATGGTTAAGGCAATTTGGAGGGAAAAACTGAATACTGGATGACTAATTTGGAGACTTATTTGGTTAAGTGGATGATAGCAATTTTGAAGAAAAAATAAAAAGCGCGTGTGTGTGTGTGTGTGTGTGTGTGTGTGTGCATGCATGTGCATGAATTCTGTGGACTGGCAGCGTGCTGTCTGGACTGGCTCTATTTATCTCTGTTGGGTGTACTTGTGTTTCTGTGGTCAGCTGGCAAGTTAGCCGGCCTCACTTGCATCACTGGCAGGTGGCAGGCTTTGGCAAGGAGGCTAATTGTTGTCTGTGTCAACTCACTTCTTTTTGCGGTGTTTCATCTTTCATCTTTCGGTGGACTAGCTTAGGTTCTTTTCCATCTATTCAGGGTACTAAGTACAGCAAATGGCAAGACCCAAGGTGCAAATGTTTTTCAATCTTCTGTTTGTGTCATGCTTGCCAAGTTTTCCCATTGGCCAAAGGAAGCCACAATAACAACCCTGATTCAAGAAGTGGCCATACAGACTTTAGCTTTTGGTGGAAGGGAGGAATTTACAGCCATTTTGAATTTTCCAATGTGGGATGTATGTGAGGCATATGTGAATAAAGTCATCTATTTCTCACAGCTTTTAGTTCCAGTTCCACACGAGGTTGTTAATTTACATCTCTGCATCCTTTCTATGGCCTTTTCTGAAATGTTTCTCAACCACATAGTCCATTTTGAGTTCTGTATCTTCCACAAAACCTTTCCTTACTAAAATTTCACTTATGAGAGTTTCTTTAGTACTTCTGTTTTTTGGCGTGGTGATTGCCTTTTAATTCTACACTTTATAACATATTTATATATGTTTTATACTTACATTACATTTTATATTGTTGCATTGTGCTCTAATTTTTTGTGTATACTTCTTCTGAATTCTCTACTAATTTGTCTTATTTTTCTCAATGAATTATTAACCTCAATGCATTTATTTGTTTTTATTTTTTAAAGATTTTATTTATTTATTCATGAGAGACACAGAGAGAGAGGCAGAGACAGGGAGAAGCAGGCTCCATGCAGAGAGCCTGACGTCGGACTCAATCCCGGGTCTTCAGGATCACACCCTGGGCTGAAGATGTCGCTAAACTGCTGAGCCACCCAGGCTCCCCAACCTTAATGAATTTAGAATAGTGTTAGAATATAAGTACTCTATAATTGTTACTTGAACTTTGGATTAACTTAGAGAATCCTTCTGAAATTGGATGTTACTAAAGCCTTCTTTATTTTGCTTTTCAATGGATCTGTCCAATTATGATTTACTATGTCTAAAAATATTGGCTAAGGAAATCTGTTTAAATTCAGCAGGCTATCTGTTTTTAAGTATTTTGACATCTGGATCAAATCAATTAAAAATAAAATGTTTGTAATTCTGTTTTTTAAATACTTTAAATGTGCAATGAGACCACTTATACGTAAGACATATAAAATACTCTTGCTAGGGCATGTGTATGACTGAGGAGGTTCAGGTAGTGAAAGCAAAACAAGCAACAAAGATGGTGATGACCCAGAATGTGTCATTGGAAAACCTCTTAATTACCTTTAGCAAAAGGTCATGTTGAGGAGATCTCAAGGAGAGCTGGTGGTATTTGTGTGAGACAGAAAAATAAAGATGAAGGCTAAGAGAGAAAGTAGAAGAGAAGAGAGAAAATAGTGCCAGGCTAGGACAGCAGTATCATCTTACATCTCTGGTTCTGATTTAGCTTCCTGTGACCTGGGGAAGAGTATTGAGGAGTTCTGAAAAGAGGAAGGAATAAAGACATCCTTTCCTTCTTATCTTCACTAAAAATTCCAGAGAAGAATGAAGGCAAAGGGAGAGAGCGAGGTGGGGTGGTTTTTGTGAAGTGCTTGATCATTGAGAAGTATGGTGCTTGGGAAAGATAAATTGTAAGATTTTTCTCCATAATGAGGGATCTATAAATTTTTTTTAAAGATTCTATTTATTTATTCATGAGAGACATGGAGAGAGAGAGAGGCAGAGACACAGGCAGAGGGAGAAGCAGGCTCCATGCTGGGAGCCGGATGTGGGACTCCATCCTCGGTCTCCAGGATCATGCCCTGGACCCAAGGCGGCGCCAAACCACCGAGCCACCTAGATTGCCCAGGATCTATAAAATTTTGTTTTGTTGTCTGGAGACTGCCAACCTAGACAAAAGTGAATCTCAAAAGTATTCATTGATCTCCTGTAAAAGAAAAAGACTGCAAAGGAGTTAATATGTATATATGGAAAGAAATGAGGCTTAGCAAAATGCATAGCAATTCATCAATGAGAGCTATATTAGTATCCAGAAGTCTAATGGATGCTATCCCTGTCAATAATTGTTGGAGACTGCTTGTCAACAAACTGGATTGTTTGTCATAGACACTGACAAACTGTAGTATAAGGATCTTGAACTTTTGCATACATTGGAAATACTTATGTGAATATACATATGCATATGTATATTTGTAATGAGAGTGTTTTCCTGCATTATAAAGTTTCAAGATTTGTCCAATAGGGCTTGAAGTCTTTTTTACTAAATGGTGGATCTTATCATGACATTTATGTACTCTAACATCCAATCATCTTGGTTTTAATGAAAATATTTTCCTTAAATATTTTGAAAGTAAAGCATCTTCACTGAATCAAAACTGACATTTTAATTTGAACTCTCCAGTCTGAAAAGAGTTTGCAGTCAAAATTTGTCATTAAAAAAACTCAATGAAATGAAAAATAATGATATGCTGGCTTGCCCCTACAGGTATCTGGAATAGAAGTGCTAAAGATACTATATTTTAATGCTCAGTTGGCTTCTTTTACTGCCAGGCAGGGATTAAATGGGAGGCAGCTCTTGGTTCTGTGGAAAGGACCATGGTCTTAAGCTCAGAAGAACTGCATTTAAGACAGAGCTGTCTCATTTATCAATGGGATAATCTTGTTCAAGTAACTTAGTTTCTTCATTCTTAAAATTGGGATTATAATAGATATGTCACAGAGCCTTAAGACAACGATGTATAGAAAAGTGTTACAAAAAAAAAAACTTATACAAATGTAAGATTGTTGAAGATATTCCCTATATATTTTCTAACAAATGGTATTGTTTATATTCAAGATCTATAAAAATTAATCCATATTTGTTTCAATTATTTTATTGCAAAAGCAATACATGGTGAAGAGAAAATTTTAAAAAGGAAAATTAAAACTAAGCAAAAAGAAGGAACTGAGAATCACCCATAATTGTTCTAAATAATTATTATTGTGTTTATGTGATTTTCATCTAAGCTTTTACTTCTACATATAGTTTTTAAAAATATACACCATTATTGCAGTGCACAAGATATGGTATATAGTTTGTAGCTTTCCCCTTAACATTACATTATGATTATATGTGATTATATTATGATTATGTTTTTAGGACAATACATGTACTTTATAGGATTGTGTAAGTTAATATATACTCCTCTATGTGAATGAACCATAATTATAATTTACCTACCTATTTCCCTATTAGTTGAACAAAGACTTTAGGATTTTTCAGTCTCTCAAGGAGATGACTATTCTATAACTCCTTGTATACATTCATTAATATTTTTGGATGAAAGAGTAGTATTTTGAGCCTTTTAATATACATTGCCAACTTGCCTTCTAGGCTGAATGCCAGTTTCTGTTTTTCCTAGTAGTGTGTAAAGGTGTCTGTTTCCCCACATCCTAATCAATATTGGGCATTACAATAATTTTAAAAAATCCATATCAAGGTCATAGGTACAAGTATTATCTCACTTTTTAAAAAGATTTTATTTTTTTGACAGAGAGAGCAAGCACTCTGGAGGAGGAGTGGCAGAGGGAGAGCGAGAAATAGGCTCCAAGCTGAGCAGAGAGCCAGACATGGGGCTTGATCTCAGGACCCTGGGATCATGACCTGAGCCCAAGGAAGACACTTAACTGACTGAGCACCCAGGCACCCCATACCACTTTTTTTATAGCATTTAAACGAATATATATATATATATATATATATATATATATATATATATATATATATCCCAGTTGTAATTCTTCTTATTAAATGAAATGCTTGTTCATGACATTTGCTCTAACTTTTTCTCATTAATTTTTAGGAGATCTTTACACATTAAGATTATTAATCCCTGCTTATGTTTGTTGTGAATATGTTTCCCCACTTTTTTATTGCCTTTAAATTATGTTTGTGATGATTTTAAAAATGATGTATGCATTTTCCATTCATAGGTAGTGCTTTATTTATCTGGTATTGTCAATGAATGAGGAATTCCACCTAAATAAAGTTTCCAAATAATTGAAGCATCTTTTAATAAGTAAGAAGACAATTTTTAAATGAAAGATCATTCCAAATTGTGTAATCCACTTCCTTGCCTCCTTATACAAAATGTGCTTCACAAAATTATAAAAAAATTATAGTTTATATATAGTTATATATATAAAATTTGGCCTTCAAAAAACCTTGGAAAATAGTTACTGTTATCTTCTTTTGTACCTAGGCCACTGAAGTTACAGAGACAACAGATAATAGACACAACTTACATGGCGTAGACCTATCATTAGAACCCAAGTTTAAACCCACTGCTTTTTATACTATAGTCAAGACACTTCTACTATCTATTAATATTCTGAAGCCCTCAAGTCTGTATAAATGTCCAAGGATATATTTGCATGACATTTTGGGTTTGTGGATATTTTTAAATTAATAAATTAATTAATTTTCAAGATTTTATTTGACACAGAGAGAAAAAGCAAGAGAGGGAGAAGCTTGCGGGGTGGGGGTGGGGGTGCTCCATCCCAGGACCCTGGGATCATGACCTAGGCTGAAGGCAGATGCTTAATGGACTGAGCCACCCATTGATATTCCTTTTATTTCTTCTCTCTCTCTCTCTTTTAAGATTTTATTTATTTATTTGACAGAAAGAGAGTGATCAAGAGTAAGAGACGGAGAACGAGAAGGGGAGGGGAAAGGGAGAGGGAGATGCAGACTCCCTGCTAAGCAGGGAACACAATATAGGGCTTGATCCTTGAACCCCAGGACCATGACCTGAGCCGAAGGCAGATGCTTAACCCACTGAGCTACCCAGGCACCCCTGGATATTTCTTTTAAATATATGTGTTTCCTCAATTTCAGCAAGGTAACTCTAAGTGTGTCCTGCTTTCAGCTTACTTGCTTCTGACTTGGGCAACAGTAACGAATAAATACAGATGAGTCACTTTGTGCCATCCACTGTAATGGTTGCTTGGCCCTTTTCCCTACCAGTGTTTTAATTTGCTACTCTTAATCTGTGGTAGGATGAAAAATGGATAACCAGGTTGGTAAAAACTATGTACAAGAAATGAGTAAAGCTTTTTTTTTGAGCAAAGTCCAAGAGGCTTTTCTGTATATAAATCTCCTGACTTTCTTTTGCCTCAACCTGACTCTCGAATTTATTCATGTTTGCAGCGCCGCCTGAAATAAACACTTCAGTAACTTTATCCCATTTAGTCCTCAGGATGACACTGCAGATTAGAATAATTATCCATTTTCACCTTAAATCGAGGAAACTGAAATTTAAAAAAGTAACTAACTTGCCCAAGATTCTATTACCTCGAGTTTGTGGCTTCTGTTTGGAATTCTTTATTTGCTAATCTTAGACTGGATGGCAAGACAAGAAGTCTTAAAATAACCGAAGAGTTACTGTATCTCAGCATTCAGTGGCAATGATCCGAGAAAATATGAAAGGTAGCATGTGACTAAAATTTTTGTTTATGAGGTTCAAACTTTAAAGAAAATCTGTACATTTTAAGATAATGTTGAATTTACTGCTACAACTGGGTGTTTGGTTTGTGAGTGTTCTTACCTTGCCAAAAGACAAACATCTTGTCCTCTGCTAAAGATATTTGCAGTGTACTACAAAATAAGATTCCTGTTATGATGAGAATATTTATATAGAATAAATGATACACAATTATAATTTATTTGATAGTGATGATGCAATTAAATATGTATGTTGAATGTTCGTCACCATGCTATATGATAGAATTAGAATTGGGTGGATGGAGTATAGTTGGGGAAAGACTACTAAAATATTGGATAACTATACAGTACAGAATAATATTAGCCTGCACATCTATATTTACAAAGTGCTGTTATATCAGATTTATTCCTATGTGTGTTCTGACACCTAACAATGACAGAGATCTATGGAAGTCAAATAAACACTTTGACCTGAAGGTCAGATTCTGATAGAGAATGAGAGAGAAATCTTTTTTGCTGGGTGGGGAATAATATATTAGTTGTTGGCTTTTGGTGACAAGTAACAAAACTGACTCTGATAACCAGAACTAAAAAGAGATTTTAAGTGGCTGCCAAAATAAAAAGCAGAGTTTAAAAAAAGTCAGGTGTTTTGTTTTATTGTGGTTTTTTTTGTTTGTTTGTTTGTTTTCTTAGGAAGCATTTGCATGCATAGGGGTAAAGGGCAAAGGGTGGGAGAAATAAGAGAGAAAATCTTAACCAGGCTCCACACCTGGTGCAGAACCCCATGTGGGGCTTGATCTCACAACCCTGAGATCATGACCTAAGCTGAAACTAAGAGTCAGGCATCCCAAGAGAAACATATTTTAAACTTTGGGTATGCACTAGTATATAAAAATACTGGGTGTTCTACTTCACATGATTTGACTCCTTTCATCTTGATTTGAGATATAGCACTGTGCTGGTTAATTCTTTGTGTAATTCTATTAAGAATTAATTATTAATTTCTTAGCTGAGCCATGAATTAGCAGATATTCAATCAAACATTATTCTGGATGTTTTTGTGATGGTGCTTTTATTTTGCTTTTCACAACCTTGTTGCTGTTGATGTTTCTGTTTCCAAATTTTTTATTTAAATTCCAGTTAGTTAACATGCACTGTAATATTGGTTTCTGATATAGAATTTAGTGATTTATCACTTATATGCAATACTCAGTGCTCATCTGTGATGGTGTTTTTGAATGGAATTTACATTTAAATTGGTGGGCTTTATGTAAATCATATTGCCATCCAAGATGTGGATGGGCCTCGTCTAATAAGTTGAAGTCATGAATAGAACTAAGGTGGACCTCTCTGGAGCAAGAGAGACTTCTCCAGCAACTGCCCTTGGACTTCATCTGCAACATTAGCTCTTCCTGGTTTTATAGCAAATGGCCTTTAGGCTTGAACTAGAATATTAGTTCTCCTAGGTTTCTAGTCTGCGGCTCACCCCTTGCAAATTTTGGATTTGCCAGTTCCATAATCATGCAGCCAATTCCATATAATGAATGTTTTTCTATTTATTTGCACATGCTACTGGTTCTGTTTTCTGGACAATCTTGACTAATGCAGGTATGACATAACATTTTTGTGTAAAACTCTTCAAAAATGCTCTATTACCAATAGGAATGAAAAAAGTCCTTAGCTCCTTCACGATCTCATGTCTTAGAATTATAAAATACTTGAAATTCTCCAAAGGGGCCACGCTTTTCCTTGCACATGTGACCTTCTACTTCATATGCTTTTATGCTCCTTGTTTGTTTGGACAAGTCTTATCCTTTAGTTCTCAATTCAAATATCATTATAGTTCAGGGAGTATTGCTGGATAACCAGTCAAAGCTAAATGCTGTGATTTGGAAGCATTTGTTCATCTTCTTACACCATTTATCTCATTGCTATAGCTATTTGTTTCTTTTTTTAAAGATTTTATTTATTTATTCATGAGAGACACAGAAAGAGAGAGGCAAAGACACAGGCAGAGGGAGAAGCAGGCCCCATGCAGGGAGCCCGACATGGGACTTGATCCTGGGTCTCCAGGATCAGTTCCTGGCTGAAGGCGGCGCTAAACCACTGAGTCATCCAGGCTGCCCTAGCTATTTGTTTCTATATCTGTCCTCTCCATCAAACTCTGAACTTCATGAGGTGAGCGATCTTATTGTTCATATTTTTGTTATTTAATGAAGTTCCCAGCAGCATTACTAACAAGCCCATACTGGTATAGTATCCTTCCAATCAAAGAACTCAGTTATTCTGTTGTGTGTACTTCTGGCCACAGTAATTAGCCTTCTTGGGAATATTAATGGTTGCTAGAGTCTGAATTTTTGTAGATGTTCATTACCATTGAATTTCTAATATATACTCCAATAATTTTGAATAATATAACAAATTTAAATAGACAGCCTTTGTTTATTTAGAATAATACAGATTGTGGGGTACCTTTAATCTTTGAGGCCCTAATGGCTCACAAATAACTTTTCAGAAGATTCATTGTGATATTTTGAAAATCCAGGTAAATATGGAAGCATTTTTTTTATCACAAAAAATTTCTGCATTTTCTTAGGGCGTACTTAATTATTATACCTCCTTGAGTATTTACTTCAAGTTAGTTTTTACCTCCTTGACAGAGTGATGGGCTGTTGGGAAATATAAAATTTCATTTTATAAACCTCTGTAGTAAAGATAAATCTGAAATAACAATGAGAAAAATATGCTGACATTGACAAAAATGACATTACTATTCATATTTCAGAATATATCAGTTGAAGTTGGCTTTATCTGAACAGGCCAGTGGAGGAGGAGAAGTCAAAAAAGTTATGAGGAAATTCTGGGTAGCTGTGAATCATATATTCTTTTCAAGTGAGGTGTATTTTTTTTTATGTGATTCCTTCATGAGAAAAGCTTCTTGGGGTTACTGACATCTTCCAATGTGTCTGTTTTGTCTGCCATCCCACTACTAAAGCATCATTCAAATAAAACTGCAGAACCATGATTCTTAATTCCTTTCTTAGCTCACACAAATTGTTGCTTCAGCAATGCTTCAAATCTATTAAATATACAGAAATTAAATTATACACACACACACACACACGCACACACACACATATACATGTATAGATATCAGTATCACTTCACAAAGTCCCTGGGATTGGACACTAACAACTGCAAAATGGAGCATTTTATCAAAGTGGTAGCAAATTGTCTTGATTGGCAATTCTTCTTATTACTCATTATACTTCATCCTGTTCTGTCATCTTAGGCTAGACTCATTTACACCCAACATTAATTTTGATAATGAAATTTCTGATAATATAACATGTTCCTGTGCCACAAACTTCTCATAAATGAAGACTTGATAGTTCTTATAAATGGAGCGTGACTCTTAGCTCTGTGCACCAGGTCTTCTGGAAAATAAAAAGTTATTTCTCTGTTCCTGCCCTAAATCAAAGTCAATAAAACCTTTACACTGTTCCTAAAGAAATTGCTTCATTGTCCCTGTAGACAAACCTCATTATATGTTTACCAAGCAAAGGGTTTTCTGCTTGCAATGATGCCTAGTGGGCACGAGATGCCCAGAACTCTTGTCAGGTACTGGCCTACTCAGAGTGAGGGTAAGACTCCATCCATTTCAACAGCTTTAAGCATGCTGACTTTGTTTCCTCCCTACTCTGGAGTCTAGATTTTCATCATTTTTTTTTTTTTTTTGTATTCCACACACTGATTAGTCATTTATTTATTTGGCTTCTGATTGTTGGGGCGTCTTTATAATAAACTAATTTGGGTAGTTTCTGTAAACTACTCTTATTATTTCCTTGGACTTTTCCAGAATTGTAGCTGCAAATCAAAGAATATGTGCAGTTGTAAAGTCTTTAATTTAGATTGCCAAATTGCCTTCTAGAAATGTATCAATTTATACTTGTGCTAGTCATGATTGATCAGTGTTCTGCATCATCTCCTAAAACACAGTATTTTTAACAGATTCACACTTAATACTTCATGGAGGATATTATTAAGGCGCTTGTCAATATAACAAACTGTTTTGGGGTTCAGTTTTAGTCTTTAAAATTCTTTTGCCTGTATTTTTTTTCAATGCTTACTTATTATTAAAAATTCAGATTTAAGGAATGATGATTCATTAATTCACCAAACAGTGAAAATGACTAATGGGATTGTAGAGTAATTTCTTTTCTGCATAATGGTTGATTGAATTATATATCAGAAAATCTTTCATATTGTTGTTAACTTTAAGACACTAATAGAAACTTGTACTTCACTTTGCTTTTTTTAAAAAGATGTATTTATTTCTTTGAGAGGGAGAGTGAGAGAGAGAGAGAAAGAGAGAAAGAGAGAGAGAGAAAAAAAGAACATGCAAACAGGAGGGGCAGAGGGAAAGGGAAATAGAGAATCTTAGCAGGCTCCACACCCAGCGGTGAGCCGATATGGGGCTTAATCTCACATTTAACCAACACTTAACTGACTGAACCATCCAGGTGCCCCTACTTCACTTTGCTTTTAACATTTTATGAAAGACTTCACAACAATTTAGTATAGATTATCTCACCATATCTTTTTTTATTTGAATTATTACTTCAAGGGATTTTAATCTTTGACAAGAAAAAAAATCCAAAAATTTATAGTAGACCATATATTAAAACAAATTAAAAATTTACTAATTTTTGAAAAAGCTATGTGCTCTGATTTCAGAATTGGGAAAGACAGCAGAAATAGAAAAAGAACCTGACCTTTGAAAATTCTCTTGTTTTCAGTATTTGTTTCGGTTTCTCTATTTATGATTGTTGTCTCAAAGTTTTTCAAAATTTTTATTTAAATTCCAGTTAGTTAACATACAGTGTAACATTATTTTTTTTAAAAAAAGATTTTATTTATTTATTCATGAAAGACACTGAGAGAGAGAGAGAGGCAGAGACACAGGCAGAGGGAGAAGCAGGCTCCATGCAGGAAGCCTGATGTGGGACTCGATCCCGGGTCTCCAGGATCACACCCTGGGCTGAAGGCAGCGCCAAACCGCTGAGCCACCCAAGCTGCCCTACAGTGTAATATTACACTGTAATACAGTGTACAGTGTACAGTGTACAGTATAGTGATTCCACACTTCCATACATCACCCTGTGCTCATCACAAGTGATGATGTTAATCCCCGTCACCTATTTACACCATTTCCCTCCTCACTCCCCTCCACAGTGGTAACCATCAGTTTGTTCTCTATAGTTGTGTCTGTTTCTTGGTTTGCTTCTCGTCTTCCCTTTGCTCCTTTGTTTTGTTTCTTAGATTCCACCTATGAGTGAAATCATACAGTATTTGTCTTTCTCTGACTGACTTACTTCACTTACCATAATATACTCTAGCTCCATCCATGTTTTTGGAAATGGCAAGATTTCGTTCTTTATGATGACTGAGTAATATTCCATTGTCATCTTCTTTATCCATTCATCAGTTGATGGTCACTTTGGCTGTTTCTAAAATTTGGCTATTTTAAATAATGCTGCAGCAAACATCAGAGTGCATGTATCCCTTTGAATTAGTACTTTTGTAGTCTTTGTATAAATACCCAGTAGTGCAATTGCTGCATTGTTGGTCAGTTCTATTTTTAACGTTTTGAGGAATCTCCATTTTTGTGTTTTCCACGTGGCTGCACTGGTTTGCATTCCCACCAACAGTGCAAGATGGTTCTCATTTCTCCACATCCTTGCCAACACTTGTTGTTTCTGACAGATTAGAGGTGATAGCCATTCTGACAGATTAGAGGTGATATCACACTGTAGTTTTGATTCGCAATTCCCTTATGATAAGTGATGTTGAACATCTTTTCATGTATTGATTGGTTATTTAAATGTCTTCTTTGGAGACATGTCCTTCATGTCTTCTGCCCATTTTTTTAACTGGATTATTTGTTTTTTTGGGTGTTGAGTTTTATAAGTTCTTTACATTTTCAATACTAATCCTTTATTGGATATGTTACTTACAAATATCTTCTCCTGTTCCATAGGTTGCCTTTTAGTTTTGTTGATGGTTTCCTTCTCTGTGCAGAAGCTTTTAATTTTAATATACTCCCAATAGTTTATTTTTGGTTTTGTTTCTCTTGCCCCAGGAGACATATCTAGAAAGAAGTTGCAATGGCTGATGTCAAGAAGTTACTGCCTTGTTCTCTTCTAGAATTTTTATGGTTTCAGGTCTCACAATTAGGTCTTCCATCCATTTTGAATGTTTTTGTGTGTGTATGGTGTAACAAAGTGGTCCAGTTACATTTTCTTGCATGTGACTGTCCAATTTTCCCAACACCATTAGTGAAGAGACTATCTTCTTCCCATTGGATACTCTTTCATGCTTTGTCAAAGACTAATTTGCCACATAGTTGTAGATTCATTTCTGGGTTTTCTCTTCTGTTCCATGATCTATGTGTCTATTTTTGTGCCAGTACCATACTGTTTTGATTACTATAGCTTTGTAATATAACTTGAAGTCCAGAATTGTGATGCCTCCAGCTTTCTTTTCTTTTTCAAGCTTGCTTTGACTATCCAGGGTCTTTTGTGGTTCTATACAAATTTTGGGATTGTTTGGTGTAGCCCTGTGAAGAATGCTGTTGACATTTTGATAAGGATTGCATTAAATGTGTAGATTTCTTTTGGTAGCATAGACATTTTGACAATATTTTTTTCTTCTGATCCATGAGCATGGAATATTTTACATTTCTTTATGTCCTCATCAATTTTTTTCTTCAGTATTTTATATTTTTCAGAGTACATGTCTTTCACCACTTTGGATATGTTTATTCCAAAGTATCTTATGAGTTTTGGTGCAGCTGTAAATGGGATTGATCCCTTAATTCTCTTTCTGCTGCTTCATTATTTGTGTATAGAAATGCAAGATTTCTGTACATTGATTTTGTACACTATGACTTTACTAAATTTATTTATCAGTTGTAGCAGTTTTTTTGGTGGAGTCTTTATATATATATATATATATATATATATATATATATATATATATATATATATATATAATTATATACCTGGGAGTTGGGAGGGGTTTTAGGATAGTGTACTCTCTAAGGAATTTTGGAAGCAAGGTTTCCAGGACCTTGAGGACTAGCTATTGTGGGGGGAAGGTCACTTATTACCATCTATTAAAACCTGAGTCATGAGAACCTTCAGATGTATATCAGTGGGCCATGTGCTTGGAGGATGATTGCCAACACATATCTTAGGGGTTTAGAGTTCAAGGAAATTTCTAAAGGAATTTTTATATGTTAAAGTAGACTTACAGGATCCTGGGGGTCAGGCTAAAATTTCCTTTGCCCTTAGAAAAGTATTATCATTGAGGCAGTTGAGTCTGTAGAGGAATGTTCCTTTGCCTGTTTCAAGGACTTGTCAATGTGCTGCCCAGGCTCATGCTTTGTCCTCAACTAGCCCCTGTGTTCCCCCATCATTTCCCCCCTGAATAATTTTGACCTTCAAATCTTTAAGGTTGTTGTGGAAGGTGGAAGGTCTCATCTTCTGTAACTTCTTCCTGCTGAGTAGGGGTGTAGAGATGTCCCTTCCAATGGGTCAATATTTTACATATATATATAATCACATCATCTGCAAGTAGTGAAACTTTGAATTCTTCCCCACTGATTTGTATGCCTTTTATTTCTTTTCATTGTTTGACTGTTGTTGCTAGGACTTCCAGGACTATGTTGAATAAAAGTGATTAGAGTGGACATCTCTTTTTCCTGACATGTCTCAATTTTTCCCTATTGAAGATGATATTAGCTGTGGGTTTTTCATGTATAGCCTTCTTACATTGAGTTGTATTCCCACTAAACCTACTTTTTTGAGGGTTATTATCATGAATGGATGTTATACTTTGTCAAATGCTTTTCCTGAATATATTGATATGATCATATAGTTCTTGGCCTTTTGCTTATTGATGTGATATATCATGTTGATTGATTAGTGAATATTGAACGACCCTGGTAACCTAGGAATAAATCCTACTTGGTCATGGTGAATGATTTTTTTTAATGTATTATTGAATTCAGTTTGCTAGTACTTTATTGAGGATTATTGCATCTATGTTCATCAGGATTATTGGTCTGTACCTCTCTTTTTTAGTGGTGTTTTTATCTAGTTATCAGGATATTGCTGGCCTCAAATGAATTGGGAAGTTGTCCTTCCTTTTCTATTTTTTGAAATACTTTGAGAAGAATAAATTATTAACTCTTTTTTTTTATTGAAGTTTGATTTGCCAACATATAGTATAACACCCAGTGCTTATCCCATCAATTGACTCTTCTTTAAATGTTTGGTAGAATTTACCTGTGAAGCCATCTGGTTCTGGACTTTAATGTGTTGGGAATTTTCTGATCACGGATTCAGGGTTTTTTTTGCTGGTTATCAGTCTGTTTAACTCTTCTATTTCTTCTTGTTTCAGTTTTGGTAGTCTATATGTTTCTAAGAATTTATCCACTTTTCTAGGTTGTCCAAATTGTTGGCATATAGTTTTTCATAATATTTATCTTACAATTAGTATTATTTCTGTGGTGTTCGTTGTTATTTCTCCCCTCTCATTTGTAATTTCATTTATGTGAGCCCTTTTTTGTTTTTTCTTGAAAAGTCTGGCTAGGAGTTTGCCAATTTTATTGATTTTTTTCAAAGAACCAGCTCCTCGTTTCATTTATCTGTTCGATTGATTTTTAGTTTCCATATCATTTATTTCTGCTCTAATCTTATTATTTCCTTCCTTCTGCTGGTGTTAGATTTTGATTTTCTTTTTCTAGCTCTTTCAGTGTATGTTTAGGTTGTTTATTTGAGATTTTTCTTGCTTCTTACAGTAGGCCTATATTGCTATATACTTGCCTCTTAGAATTGCTTTTGCTGCATCCACAAAACACATGGATGTGTTTTCATTTTCATTTGTTTCCCTGTGATTTTTTATTTCTCCTTTTATTTCCTGCTTGACCCATTCATTGGTTAGCAGCACATAATTTAATCTCCATATATTTGTAGTCTTTCCAGATTTTTTCTTGTGGTTGACTTCTAGTTTCAAAGTACTGTGGTCAGAAAAGAGGCATGATATGACTTCAATCTTTAATTTGTTAAGGCTAGTTTTATGGGCTAATATGTGGTCTATTCTGGAGAATGTCCCATGTACACTTGAAAAGAATGTGTATGCTGTTTTAGGATAGAATGTTCTGAATATATCTGTTAAATCTATTTCAGTATATTATTGTTTCCTTGTTGATTTTCTGTTTAGATGATCTGTCCTTTGATATAAGTGGGGTGTTAGAGTCTCCTAATATTATTTTACTATTATCAATTAGTTCCTTTGTGTTTGTTATTAACTGTTTTATGTATTTGGGTATTCTTATGTTGGGCACATAAATATATAATTGTTATATATTCTTGTTGGATTGTCCCTTTTATGAATTATACAGTGTATTTCTTTGTCTCTTATAGTGTTTTCTTTGTCTCTTTGTTCTAAACTCTGTTTTGTTTGATGTAAATATTGCTATTGATATTGTTTGACATTTATTTGCATGATAGATGCTTTTCCATCCTCTCACGTTCAATCTGTCTTTAGGTCTAAAATGAGTCTCTTGTAAGCAGCATACAGATGGGTCTTGTTTTTTGTATCCATTCTATCACCCTATATCTTTTATTGGTTGGAGCATTTAGTCCATTTACATTCAAGGTAATTATTGATAGATATGTATTTATTGCCATTTTATAATTTGCTTTGTGGTTGTTTCTGAAGGTTTTTTCTGTTCCTTTCTTGTCTTTCTTTGTTTCATGTTTTTCTTATTTTATTTAGTGATATATTTGGATTACTTTCTCTTTATTCTTTGCATGTTTATTAGTGGTTTTAAATGTATGATTGTCATTCAGTTTAATAACTTCTTCTGCATATAGTAGTCTGTATTAAGTTGATGATCATTTAAGTTTGAACTCATTCTCTTTTTTCCCACCTAAATAATCTCCATACCCAATATGGGGCTTTAATTTATGATCCTGTGATCAAGAGTCACATGCTCTATTCACTGAGCCAGCCAGGCCCCCCATGAGTCCATTCTTTTACTCCTGCCTCTTCATATTTTAGATATATATTATTGCATTTTATATACTTTTTAAGTGAATTTCTTGACTATTTTTTTTACAGAAATATTCATTTTTTACTGCTTTCATGTTTCCTAACTTTATACTGTCACTTTTGGTCTCTTCTTTCCATTCAAAGCATCCCTTTTGATACTTCACTCAGGGTTGGTTTAGTGGTCACAAATTGCTTTAGTTTTTGTCTGGGAACTCTTTCTCTCTTTTTCCACTCTGAATGATAGCCTTTTTGGATAGAATATTCTTGGCTGCAGACTTTTCCCATTCAGCACTTTGAATATATCATGTCACTCCCTTCTGGGCTTGTAAAGTTTCTGTTGAAAAATCTCCTGCTAGCCTTATGGGTGTTTCCCTTGTAAGTTACCAACTTCTTTTGCCTTGATCCTTTTAAGATTTTTTTCTTTATCATTATATTTTGCAAATTTGATTACCATGTATCTTGGCATAAGTGTGTTTTTGATTTCTCCGTGCCTCCTGGATCTGGATATCTGTTTCCTTCCCTAGATTAGGGAAGTTTTTAGCTATTTCTTCAAATAAATTTTCTGCCTCCCTTTTCCTCTCTTCTTCTGGGACTCCTATCATAGGAATGTTATTACATTTAATGGAGTACCTGAGTTCCCTAAGTCTATTCTTCTTTTGTGTAATTCTTTTTTTCTCTCTGTTGTTCAGCTTGATTACCTTCCATTACTCTGTCTTCTAGGTCACTAATGAGTTCCCCTGCTTCTTCCATCCTTCTTCCATTCCTTCAAGTGTGTTTCTCATTTCATTTATTGAGCACTTTATCTCTGGCATGTTATTCCTTATCTCTTTGTTAAAGGTCTCACTCATGTCTTCTACTCTTTTCTCAAGTCCAGTGAGTATCCTTGTGTTCATTGCTTTAAATTCTCTGTCAGGCATGTTACTTATATTGGTTTTGTTTAGATATCTGGCCATGACTTTGTCTTGTTCTTTCATTTGGGATAAATTTCTCTGTCTTCTCAGTTTGTCTGCCTCTCTATGTCTGTTTCTCTGTGTTAACAAAGTCAGCTATGTCTTCTGCTCTTGAAAGTAGTGACTTTATAAAGTGCCTGTAGTGCAGTGTCTCCTGTTGACCAGAGCCTGATACTTTAGGAGAGATCCTATATGTGTTGCTTATGCCTTGCTGTTGTGTCTGAGTCACTTTTTCTTTCAGAGCAGTTGTCTGTATTGACTCTCTGCCTGTTGTGGGCTGTGTTTGCTCTCTCTGGTATTGTGGGACCCAGGCAGGCCAGATCTGAGGGGGGTGTGTTGTCTGGGGAATTGGGGGTAGGGTGGTAGTATTAGCAAAATTTGCATTGGCCCACTAGTTTTATGCTGGATTCCCTAAAGCAAGTGGTGGCTGGAGGCTGTGTACCATGGTGGCTGATGGCATGAAGGTGGAAGCAGCATGTGGCCATGGCTGGGCATGTGGCTGGGCACTGTGCTGCAGCTGGGTAGTTTATGCAGAGGCAGCTGTGCACCTGGCTGCTTGGTGGGGCAAGTGCACAGCTTTAATAAAACTTTCCCTGAGCCCTGGGCCAAGGCTACAAATGTCTGTGTAGTCCCGCATCCCATAGGCGGCTCTGTGTTTATGCTGGGGGGTAGAGGAGTAAAATGGCCCCTGCCAGCTCCCTTGTTTTCAAAGAAGTCCTCCAATATGCTCTGAAATCAAGAAGAACAGATTTGTCTCCAGTTTTCCCCCAGTGCTTTGTAAATTGCCATTTTTATATTTCCTCTCCATACAGGCTACTGTCTTTTTAAGGGCAGTAACGCAACTATCATTCATCCTCCTGGCCTACCCAGTGCTGAGTCAGAGGACTTTTAAAGCTCCAGGCTCCAAGTCCCACTGGTTTTACAGGGGATTCAGCCATTCCGGTTTTTGTTTTGTTTTGTTTTGTTTTCATTTGAGAGAGAGAGAGAGAGAGAGAGAGAGAGAGAGAGAATCAGACTCCCCACTGCTCAGGGAGCCTGACAGGGATCTTAATCTCACATCCCTGGGTCTAGATCTCATGACCCTGAGATCATGACCTGAACTGAAATCAAGAGTCAGATGCTTGACCAACTGAGCCACCCAGGCACCCCAGCCATTCTGTTTTTTTTTTTAAAGCCAAACATTATGGGGATTAGTCTTCCCTGTGCGAACTTCTGGTGCAAGGGCCCATTTCTCTGCCCTCTCTGAGCATGCAGCTCCCTCTGTCCTGCAGGCTGCCTCTAACTTTCTGACATTTCTAACCTTTCAGATGCAGCTTCTGCTCTTTATTTAGTTGTGGAGTGTGTTCTGTGAGTCTTCAGATCATTCTTCAGTTTATTGGCTTGGATATGGATGATATCTAGCTGTAAATGTGAGACAGGGTGAGCTCATGGTCCTCCTATTCCATCATCTACCCAAGCTCCTCCTTCCAGATCCTTTCTTAATTTCACCCTCCTTTTAGTATATTCCTTGAAGTCACTTTATAGAACATCAGTATAATCTTTGTATATTAAGTTATGCTAATTCTAGTGGTATATCATTTTACCGACATAACTACAATGGCTCCAAAGTACATCAATACATAAATTATAGCCTTCAGTGATGACCCCCTGCTGTGCTAAAGTCAGAGTTCCATAGTAGATGTATAATAAAAGAAGACTAAGTTCTGAGAGGTTTCCTTCTCTCCCACTGAACCCATAATTCCCATGTATACATGGGAAATTTTATCTCCAACAAATGTGGAAAAAACATCTTGAGCCAAATTGCATATAAGAGAGACAAAAGGAGATGATACCATCTCTACTTTGGTATATTACTAAATTCTGTAGATGATTCAAAAGGCATGTGTGTGTTTTAATATTTTATTTCTTTTTGCAGCATCATATATGGTTATGTAGACTTCCTATTATTACTATATTATTTTAATTACTATATTTTATTATAATTATGATGATGAATAATGAAGATAAACCCTATAAAATATACCCTATTATTAATGATAGGGAGCTGAAGATGGGCAATGGTGTGGTGCAGAAATAAGATGCTAAAGAGATATTTTGAAGCATACCATGATGGCAGAGTTCCTTGTCATTAGGAAGCAGCACAGCAAACAAATCACACTCAAACTGAAGGAAAATATTTTTGAGGCTCTGTGTGTGTAAGAGAGAGTGAGAGGGAGGGAGATACTGTAGACCATATAGTTACAAAATACAGCAAAAGCTACATTAATATTGAATAAAATACTGCAATCCTGTGTTAGAATTGTTTTTGGCAGACTCAAATAGTAAGATCATCACATTCAATTATCATCTTTTGACAGGAAGAGCAATTTTAAAAATTCAGTAATTTTTCTTCATACTATAGATTTAAAGTGAGTTTTATATTTCAAATATGAACAGATACAAGATCATTTTCCATACGTGGTATATTATTTAAATTTTTATACATTTTAACATATATGCCACATAATATAAAAATTATTTTCTTATAATTTAATTGCACTTCCTATTTTTAACTAAAAGTACAAAAAAAAAAAAAAAGCCCCACTAATATCACTCTGCCTGCTGCCAAGGCACAGTGCTCATGTGATGTATGGTCTATGGCTTACTCACTGACTCGGTGCTGATTGGGTTTCCCAAACTTTGGAGGATTATCTCAATAGGAGAGCACAATAGGAACTCACCATGTGGTCTCTAGGAGACATTCTCTGAACTAGAGTCATCTCAGACAGACACCATGGTTTCATTTTTGGTGTCAAGGTCTTAGAGCCAATATAAATATTACAGTCTCTCAAGATGACTTAACTCCCAGGGTGGAACTGTCAGCCTGAGAATCTGGTTTGTTGAAATCTGATGTAGATCTGAATGCCATGGTCACTAAATAGATCTATTATCTCTCTCACTTGCTCTCTCTCTTTGTCTTCTTGGGGCTCTGTGGTTCTTTAGAAAGTCATTGAGGGCTACCAGAAGTATGTGAGATAGGCCAGCATCAGAGTCTAGGCATAATTCTCATCTGTTTACATGACATTTCAGTGGAAAATAAAAACAATATTTAAGAGAAATTACAAAAATCATAGAATTAGATGATCTCTAAAACTCATTCTAATTTTATCCTATGGTAATTCCATCACTTTTGAGGACTTTGGTCCTTTCCTCCTAAGGTTCCAAAATTTTGAAGGGTCGTGAACTTATTTGTTTTATATGGCAGTGGATGACTGAAAAAAAAAAAAAAAGGATTTTTGAAAAATGGATTGGTTCAGCCCTTGATTGGTAGCATGCCCATACATGAGACATGTGATTTTGTTTTGCCGTGACCTTTTATCCATACAACTAACATCATAGATATTTGCAGTATTGTGTCATCTAAGTGGATTCAGCTAAGTAATAACAAAAATGTGTGCTTCCTTCAACTGATATATGATACAGATAACTATAATATATATTTGTGCCTTAACATGCCCTAAGCTTCTGTTGCACAGAGAGGAAGGAGTAAGTGGTACTCTATTAAGTCTGTAATTTTCTTTGGAAATACTTTATGTGTTTTTAAGCATAATATTTGTGATCTATATATATATATTAATTTTCTATAAAAATGATTCATCATATTCAGAGACAATTTTTCAGGGGGTTACCACAGAGCAGGATAAATGCTATATTTGGGGTTTGTCTAATCTGTTCCTTTAGCTAACCTTCCAAGTCAGGATGGGTTAAATATTAATATTTAAACATTTTGTGAGAATTGGACAGAAAATACAGAAAAAAATCATTAAACACTGTTTTACATTCTTCCTTCCTTCAGAACTACAACTTGCCTATGCTAGGATTCATGCTCTCCTTCACTTTTGTCACAATGGAAGAAAATTTTCTGCACCTCTGCCTCAAATTCCTCATTCCTTTGATGGTACATTTTTTCTCTCATTATTTTCTTTCACTTCTTTCTGGATTATTACCACTAGCATTCATTCATGTGTTAATATTTACTACTGCAAAAAAAATTTAAATCTCTCTCCTAGTCTGAATAAACTTCTCAAAAGAACTATCTACACATGTGTCTACTTTTTTAATCTCTCACTCACATATCATCTTGGTCATTATTACACTGAAACTGCTGTAGTCAATGTCACTGATAACTTGCATGTACCATATCTAGATGACTCTTTGTCCTCAATTTAACATTTTTCTACTTGATTTATTATCTTTTGTTGGCTTAGTGGACATGTCTCTCTCCTGGTTTTCCTTCTCCACAACTGACCCTTCTATCAGTTCCTTTTTTGCTGGTTTCTCCTTTACCAAACTTGTGAATATTGGCATTCGTCCACATTTACTACTGGGTTCACTTTTCTATTCCACATTTCTGCCATTGATGATGATCTCATTAAGTCTGATGCATCAGTTTGTTCTGATGACTCCTACATGTATTTCTCTAATCTTCACCTGTGTCACAAGCATTCTATTGTCTACTTGGCATCTCTTTTTAGATGTATTATAGTCACCTTGAACTTCATATGTCCACGATGGAAATCTTGATTCTTCATCCCACAATGCTCATTTACTTCTCCCAGTCACTTCTGATTCAGTAAATAGTACATCCTCCACTTTGTTGCCAGACACTAGGAGCCGATGTTGATTTGTTTCTTGCCCTATGCCCTGCTCATCTATTAGCAATCTTCCTTATTCTCTCTACAAATAGATACGGATCCATTCTCTTTCCTCTAGTTCCACCACTACCACCTTAACCCAGGCCTCTGTTATTTCTCTCCTAAATGACTGCAATGGTCTAATATTAGGTCTTCCCCACAGACTTTTCCTCTCTCCCAATGCAATTTTTTACTTGGCAGGAAAAGTGACCTTATCAAAATGTCAACAGAACCACATTACTTTCCTTGTAAAAGTATTCCACTGATTTCTCACTGCACTTAGAATTACACTGAAACTTCTTACAAAGGCTGAAAGATCCCTATGTGTTGCAACCGTTGCCTAACAACACTCTCTTCCTCATTTGCCTGGTGCCAACCTAGCTAATCTTTTCCTTTGTTACAAGGGCTGAACCCTGTCTCTCCACAGACTTTGTATATGTTCTCATCTCTGCTAGCAAAATTCATCTTAATGTTCATCACCTAAACAGGTCCCCCTCTTCTTGGGCCTCTGCTGAAATAGTCCATTTCTGACTGCTCTCTATCATTCTTGTCCTCAGACCATTGCTTTTCCATCATAGCATTTACTAAAATTTGTTTTTTTTAATTGTTCTAATAGTCTAAGCTCTGTGAGAGTAGAAAAGATGTCTATATAGTATATTGTTTTACCTTTAACGAGTAGCACATTTCTTTGCACATAGTAGCTGCTTAATAAATGTTGAATAAACAAATATATGTCACTTTATTTTATTTGGGGGATGTGAAAAAACATACAATTAGGTGCATTTTCTAATTAAAAAAATAATATGAAAGTAGAGTGATTCTGATAGAACTAGTGAAATGGGAAATAGGAAATAACATGTAGTGATCCAAGGAGAAATTTGCATTTTCATTCAATCTGTCTTTCACTACAAAGCTAACGAACATTATTATATGTTTGCCACAATTTGGGGAATTTTGAGGGTAAAAAGAAATATACATTGTGATCCATTCTAATAAATATTTTATAATCTAGTTTTCTTCAACTATCTAAGTCATATGTATAAGAAGATCATTTCTGCTTGAATTATTTGGGTAATAATTTCAATATAATAATTTCGGTGAAAGTATTCATAGATAATATTTCCATTGGCTTCTGTTTCTCTTTTATACTGGTGGTTTCATACTCTGCTAGGCAGAGGGTGAAGGAGAGTTTCTTGTTAACACAGACCATTTTTTAGGTCAGGCACTTTCATTTTCTATTTCCACTAAAAATATATTTCTGACCCACATCCAGTGGGATGTGGATTGCAAGTTGTTGTGTTTTTTTTTCACATATAATCATATTTTTTTATGATTTACATTTGTCCTTCAGTAATATTGGTAAAATGCTGACTGGGGATAAAGTTGCCAGCAAGGGCTGTTGTTGCTGCATTTTCCTCCCTGTGAAAAGAACTACATTTTCAACCATAGCACTGACTTTGTTAATAATACGCTCACAAGAACTTCTTTTTTAAAGTCAGCCACTTGCGTGATATCTGTCTTATATCTGTCTCATCTGGGAATGATGCACCTGTTGGTGTTCCATTTTCAATGGCTCTAGTATAAGTGGGACTCATTGAATTCATGAATAAGGCAGATAACTTGTGTATTTCTTTCACATGTTAGGATTTTCAAAAACAGGGCAGCCTGGGTGGCTCAGCGGTTTAACGCCGCCTTTAGCCCATGGTTTGATCTTGGAGACCTGGGATCGAGTCCCATGTCAGGCTCTCTGCATGGAGCCTGCTTCTCCCTCTGCTTGCATCTCTGCCTCTCTCTCTTTGTGTCTCTCATAAATAAATAAAATATTTTTTAAATGATTTTCAAAAACTATAATTGTGAATTTTACTTATCTGTTTCACATCAGGAATTTCTGTGGTCTTTCCTTACTTTTCCTGATATTTAAGAGTTATTGATGGTTTTAAAAATTGCTTTAAATATGCAATTATTTCTTCATCTCATCACTTATGATGGAAACACTTTTCATGACCATGTATTACTATTCATTTAATGTATGGCCAAATGTGAGGAAATAATTCATTTCCATTTTGTTTATCTTTTGCATTTTAAATAAGCAAGCTCTTGAAATTTCTATATTTACAGAAAAACAAATATTAGAGAGTGTCATCTTATAAAATTCTAGTTTATTTTTTAAATGTCAACCTTTCGAGATATCGTTTCCACACAATAAGATGTACCCATTTTAAAAGTATGGTTCAATGACTTTGAAAAATGCATCTCCCCATGTAACCACTACCACATCAAGATATAGAACATCAGGGATCCCTGGGTGGCGCAGTGGTTTAGCGCCTGCCTTTGGCCCAGGGCGCGATCCTGGAGACCTGGGATCGAATCCCATGTCGGGCTCCCGGTGCATGGAGCCTGCTTCTCCCTCTGCCTATGTCTCTGCCTCTCTCTCTCTCTCTCTCTCTCTGTGTCACTATCATAAATAAATAAAAATAAAAGATTTATTAAAAAAATATAGAACATCATTATCCCAAGAAGTTGTATGTATATATATATATATACCCTATATATATTAAAGGTTTTATTTATTTATTTGGCAGGGAGATAGAGAGGGTTAGAGAGCACAAGCATGGGGAATGGCAGAGGGAGAGGGAGAAGCAGGTTCCCCGCTGACCAGGGAGCCTGATGTGGGGCTCGATCCCAGGACCCAGGGATCATAACCTGAGCTGAAGGCAAACACTTAACTAACTGAACCACCCAGGCGCCCCTCATGATGGTTTTAAATTCACATGCATCTGAAAACTAAAGATGTTAGGAAATGTTCCTCTCTTTGAATTTTATGTGATGCTTAGTGTGTTTGCCTGTGAAATACTTTACTGAGACATAACAGGTGGCAATAATGAGAGGTTAAATTAGAGTGAAGTTCAGAGAAGAACAGAGGTGGAGCAAGGGTGGAGAAAAGAAAACAATACACAATGAAGATATTTATGGAATTCCAGCCCCTAAATTGTCTTTTGTTTTCCTCTTGTTGTCCTAGGAAATCTAGAGATGGTTCTTTCTAGTTGTTGTGCTTTGTTGATTATGAATGAATGTGTAAATTTAAGAAAGTGGTGTGTGTAAATTTCAATATGATGGGAACAATTAAACAGTGTAGATTATTCATTGTTAGAATCTATTAACTGAATATAAAAGAGAACGGAGTTCTGGATTTCAGTAAGCTAAGTTGTTCCCTACTTCTCTTGAAAGTACAAATATCCATTTAAGTTTTCATAGAAAAGTTGTAAATAAATATATTGGATCTGAGACCAAATATAGACATTGTGACTCTGACTTCATTTAACCCAGGTGCCTGATTAACACTGAGCTTATACTTTTTTTTTTAACACTGAGCTTATTCTATGTGAACTTCTGTTAAATATGAATTGAACAGATATTAAATAATAACATCAATATTTTAAGATACATTAAAAGCTTAGAATTAAAGGAACATAAGAGAACCACATTGAATTATTGATATAAGATTTTATAATTTATTTTTAGCAAAATGTAGACCCAAACAGGGGTAGCAATAATCAATGACTTTCAGAAATATCAGGTTTTCATTTTCTCTCCTTCAAGGAAGTATAAGGAAAATCAAGTGATACATTTTGATAGTAGCATATATCTTGCTGAGCTTTCATATGTAGATCAATACAAGAGAATTTCTGTCTACATTCCAGGACGACATTATGTAGTTTTAGACACCATGGTCCTGGCGATTACCACATAACTCAAGTGCCACATAAATTATCTTTATAAATAAAACTTTGCATACATATGCAACATCAGAATGGAGCAATAAATTGGCCACGACTCCTTGTCTCCTGTGGCGCCACTTCAGCACTTCCTTTAGCAAGTTGGGACTGAGGGCACACCGGTGAACGCTTTTGTCTAATCTCCTATCATGATGCACCTCATATTTCAATCTACAACTGGTACAGTTGGCCTTTGGAGGAAAGAAAGTTTCAGTTTCCTGCATGTCAGTCTTTTTACCTTCCTGCCTACAGCAAACTTTAAGAAAATTACTTGGGAGAAATGTTAAGCAACCAAACCTTTTACAAAACATGTCAAGATTAATTGCTGGTTTCACTCATGAGCTGTGTAGACTGTTCCCTAATATTCTCATCTTATTAGATACAATGATTCATATTCCCTTTCTTGGCAAAACATCTGCTTCTTTACAGATACCCCATCAATAACGTAGGCAGTGATGGGGTTCTGCTAGCACTGGAGTTACCTACAAAGACAAAGAATAAAAATGTTTCAAGAATATCTTTGCTCTTTGGTACCTTAGACTTTAAATATTTGGTGTTTTGGTAATTTAGAAATCTCCTCCTACTTAACTATATTACAAGAATGATTTGAATCCTTGAATTTGCTTTTTATTCAACCCAAGTTGGAAAGCTGTTAATATGACTTATTGAGCTTTCTTAAGACTATGGAGTCTTCTCTTCTGTGACCTGGCAAGGCTAACTCTGAAGTTTCTATGTCATGAACTTTCTCTTCATGTGGTGTTAACTATGGCAGAGCCTGAGAAAGGCCACTGTGACAACCATTCTCAATTCCCTATTCCCTTCCTGTTCCAATGAGGTGACAAACTTGAGAATCAGTGATACACTGGTCCTAATAGCGCTGGGCCTTGGAACCATTGCCAAGTGCCTCTGCCATCTCTAGATTCCTTGTCCTGTGAGGAAAATGTTCACCTGTGTATTCAAACCACTTTGTGGCAAATTTTCTTATCTTTGCAGCTGCAAATAAACTGCTATGATTACTATTGGAAACATTTGGCCCCCAAATGTCCCACTGAATTTAGAGAGAATCTTTCAGCTGAGGGTAAGATCTAAAGAGCAGTGAAACAATAAAATAGGTTTTATTTTTAACGTTTTTCAGGCAAAGCTTTATGATAGCTGATACTGCATTAGTGCTAAAACCAGGCCTCATATTTGTAACTATGATGAAAGCTTATTAAAATCCAAACTCTTTAGACAGACATTAAAGCTCTTTCCCTTTCCCTCAACTACAGGGGTATCTATTCATAATTTCCTAGAGAAGCAACATCGATTTTGACCCCTACCTTTTTCTCATGACTTCCTCTAATTTGCTTTGCTCTCATTTTTTCCTTTCATTCAAAACCACTCAAGTCCCACCTTACCCGCATAGGATGACTCACCTGAGACACAAATTAGAACGATCACTTTCTCTCCTGTTGTAAACCTTGCTTACTTGAACATTCATTTAGCATCTCTTATTGCTCTTTATTCTGTTATGTTTTTAATATTCAACTAGATTAGATGTTTCCTGAGAGCAGAGAATGTGTTTTTAATGAATGTGGCATGAGTGGCCCCTTCCTCATGGTAGACACACTATAAATGTTTGTTGAATTTATGTGCATTAATGCAGATGCTTCTCATTTTTATTCATTCAAGCCTTTGATACAGCTATAGCAATGTTATGCATTTGTCTGCTCCTAAGACGTCTACTACCTGTTAAAGAGTATATGGGCAATATGTGATGTACTCTTAGAAATCTCAATATAAAATCATTAAGTCCAAATAGAAAAATGAAAAGAACCTGATTAGGTAATTCACAGATAAATTAATTTGCAGATAAATTAAAATGAGCAAAAAATAATCTATGAAAAATATTAACCTTATTGATATAAAAAATACAAGTTAAAAAAACAAGATGCCACTTTTTCACTTATCAAATTAAAAATGGTTTTTAATTTTAATATATTATTGGCAGTGGTGCTAGGAGTGGGTCACTCTCATGCATTACATTGGGAGTGTCACCCTCACTCCTGGAAAACATTTTGGCAATATATTCATTCAATAGTTTTAAAAGAATTTGTAGCACTTGACCCATATTTTTAGGAAACTTCCATAGAAAATAATGAGAGGAGTAAAAATTAACTGAAGCATTTTTTAAATAAAAGCAAATTATTGGAAGAAGAAACTCTTACCTATCTAAAAATAGTGAATTAATTTTTTTTAATTTAAATTCAATTTACTTACCATAGTGTATTATTAGTTTCAGAGTAGAATTTAGTGATTCATCAGTTACATATGATATCAGTGCTCATTACATCACATGCCCTTCTTAATACCCACTACCCAGTTACCCCGTTCCCCTACCCACCTTTCTCCATCAACCCTCAGTTTGTTTCCTACAGTTAAGAGTCTCTTATGGTTTGCTTCCCTCTCTGTTTTTATCTTTTTATTTTTCTTTCTCTTCCCCTATGTTCATCTCTTATGTTTTTTAAATTCTGCATATGAGCAAAATTGTTAATTGAGAATAGTTCACCATGACAAAACAAAGTATTTTTCTAGGAGCTCTAGGAAAGGACAGGAAAGAAGGAAAATGTTTCTTAAAAATTGATGGTTAGGAGTGGGAGATACAAGCTCCCAGTTATGGAATAATAAGTTACAGGAATAAAAGACAGCATAAAGTCTATAGTCAGTGATAGTGAAATAGCGATGTAAGAGACAGGTGGGCCTTACACTTGTGGTAAATAGAGCATAAGGTATAAACTTGTCAAATCATTAAGTTTTAAACCTGAAATTAATGTAACCTTGTGTGTCAATTATACTAATATATATATATATATAATAAAATGTAAAAAAAAACTAAGAAAAAATTCTGATTATTTAAAGAAAGAAAAAAGGTTAAAATCAGATGTATTAATACAAAGTAGGGAAGCAACTAAAAATAATGTCATCATTTTTCTGAATATCTCACAAATCAGAAATAAGAAATAAAAGATCTTAATATTTGTTATTTTGACATTAAATGTCTTTTAATCAGATGTTATACCACACCCATATAAAAATAATAATACAAATTATGATTTCTAGTATCTATTATGTAGACTCCAGGTCCTGTACTAAACATTTTATACTCCTTTCTCATTTAATTTTCTCTACAATTTGATAAAGTACTAAAGCAGGTTCCCAAACTACCATTTTACAAATGAGAAACTGAAGCTTCAGAAATGAAATAACTGCCAAAGCAACACAGTTACTGAAAGATGATGCCTTAAATAGCTAGTTACATATATCTTTATCTACCAGTATTTGATTTTTTTAAATGATAGATTCCTATGAATAGGGTTACTGGGTAAGTCAGTTGTATATTTACTTTAAATGGGCTTTGTCAAATTAATTTCCAAAAAGGAAGCAATCATGAATGAGAATATGCTTTTCTGAAACATTCCTCTCTTGTTCATTTTTGGTTTGGGCAATATGATAAAAGTGAGACAATAGAAAAATGAGCATTGGAAAGTAACATATTCAAATGTTTCACAAATATATATTTAAAAAAACAGTAAGATAAACAAATTCAAATGAAATGTCAATGAGGGATCACTTTATACTTGATAGATTGGTGAGACCTTCCCAGGTACTGCTTTCTGAGGTCTCTCCTGGGGACTTTATTTTGCTAATCCTTCACTCCAAGGGGCTAGAGGCCAGAGAGCACCACCATGCTCTCTGGCTCCTCCTCCCTGGCTTTGCCTACCTTCTCCTCCCAGCCACCACTGGAGTTGGAGATGAGAGAGGAAAGATGATTGTGTTAGCAAGTCATTTTTGTCCTAGAATTCTCTGCCTATCTTTTGGAGAAGTTCATTAAACTCAGAATTTCATGAAGCAACAAAATGTTCATTGAAAATGACTGAACTCACATTAGGGAGTAAAGCTCTGTGCTGTTTACTGTGTGAGGCAGCCTTGCATGTTTATGTTACGTCCTTAGCTTTGTAAAGACACTGCATTTGGCACCTCTGGCCCATTTTTAGCAAAAATATTTGACACTCATCACCATCCATGTGCATGCAACCCCTATGGCTGGGCCAGGCAACTAGCTTTGGCTAACAGACGATGAGTTTCTGTATACATGTGACATTTCTCTGGCGAGACGAGGAAAACTCCTTGCACAATCAGCAGTCTTCCTTCTTGGAAGGCATGTGCTGAAAATGTGGGGACATAAGATGGAAATATGCTGGATCCTTGAGTCAGCTCCAGGTTGGGGAGCTCCTACGAATTTCCAAACCCACAGAGGATTTTCAGTAAATGAGAATTAGAACAAATTCCTATGTGTTAAGCCACAGAAATTTTGGTGTTTGTTACCATAGCCTAGTTTACCATACTCCTTCTATCATACTATTAGAACTGTGCTAGGGGCAGCTCCTGTGTGTAATTACTGTCTCACAGATCAGCAGAGTCATTGATTACCAAGGAATACATATGTCGAGAGTCCACAATTGACAGCAAGTCCTAGAGAGCTCTAGACAAAAAGAAATTTGAATATTTCAGGCCTCCTATAATATATATATTAATATATGTCAGAAGACAGTTTCAGCAATAAGATGGCAGCAGCCAAATATAGGTAGGGAAATAGCTGGGCAGTATGGGATGCAGTCCAGGTCATGGCTAATTTGTGCTGCTAATTCACTTTTCTATGCTTAAGTGAAAATATTTTAGATTTTTGTAAGCCAAATAATCTTAGTGCTTTTTTTAAAAAAATATTTTTAAAAATTTATTCATGAGAAACACACACACACACACACACAGAGGCAGAGACAGAGGCAGAGGCAGAGGGGGAAGCAGGCTCCATGCATGGAGCCTGATGTGGGACTCGTTCCCGGGACTGCGGGATCATGCCCTGAGCCAATGGCAGACACTCAACCTCTGAGCCTCCCAGGTGTCCCTCTTTCCTTTTCTTATGGTAGTAAAATGCTGGCAAAAATGTCAGCTAGTGTATTAGCAGTGGTCAGAAAAAGTGTTTTTGTCCATACTTGGACAAGAATTATAAAAGGAGATTGCTGCAACCCTGGTGTCAGGGGCATGGTGACAGTGGTGGAAGCAGTGAGAAGCCCAAGAGAGTGACCTTCAGGGAACAGAATTCTTCTGGTTCACCTTAGAGATTATAGATATTCAGCTAGATGGAATTTCTAAAGGTTGATCTGGGGCTGGGTATTCTGGATGGAGAACAGAGAGTGAGCATAGAGTCAGGAAAGTGATTGCTGAGCAATCACGGGTGAGGTGATGAGGGAAAATGCTTCTCCCATCCTTTCTTCTCTTACTGCAACAATGAAGAACTACTGATCTAACTCCATTCTTCCAGAACCCTTGGTGGGGCTACAATGAATAGGGAATCCAATCACTGTCCAGAGGAGGTAGGGGAAGCCACTCCTCTATAGTGGCATTCCTTGGTTCTCTCTGGGCATACAGCTGATGCAGAAAGCTGACCTCCAGCATGTGTCTATTCTGGCACCTGCCTACTCTCTGTTTCTCCCACATGAACAAAGGCAACTCATCTCCATAGCCCCTTGCAGTAGAATAATGGGGGAGGTTTTTGGTTCAGCAAAAGGGGAGAGATCCCTATAAACCTGTATGTTAGGCTCCAGGGAACCAAAGGGCTCTACATTGGGCATAGTGTGTATGACCAGGATTAGAAATAAATGATCATGTGTGCCATTTACCTATTTGTCGGGAAGCTTCTAAAGAGAGGATGGGGCAGGAGTTGAGCATTTGTCATTCCTAGCCAACCAGTGTCCAAAACCAGCAAAACCCATGTGAGTAACTCTCAATGAGGAATTAACTAATATCTGAAAATAAGGATGCTGATGACTTAACAAACTTCCTTGAGAGTAGTTAAATGGTAAATGACGGAAAATACACTTCATTAGTTTAGTATATACGTATATACATTGTTTTTTCAAATGCAAATCAATGTGTGAGAGCTTGAATGAAGTAAGCCTTTCACAATTTTACAAAATAGTGAATCCGATTTTTAGTTTTTTTAATCTTTTTATCTTTTTAATAGCGTGATTAAAATAACCTGAATATTTTCTGAAACGTTGTTTCCTAATTTTTAAATATACATAGATCCTTATCCTAAGATTCATGTATTCAGATCAGCAATAACATATCATCTGTTTAAATTCAGTAAAGTTTTCTCAAACAAGAGACCCCTCAACTTTCATAACTGTAATCTATTAGTTGTGTAGTAGCTTGTGAGATTTTAGGAAAGAAATGAGCATGGAAACATAAAAGTGGACCCAATCCCCCATTTTACTCTAAGAATGCAATAGGCACGAATGAGCCTCCTACTGCTCCATGCATTTCTGTGATCAGTAGGATAAAAATGGATACTTTGAAGGTGCTCCTCTAGATGAATTTTTTAGAGTTCAGTAGTTTTACTCTATGCACAAAGCAATGGGGGGGCGGGGAGAAACTACTGTTTTCTTTTCCAAAAATACAATGGATTTTGTATTTTGGAGACCTCTAAAGTTTTTCATTTTAAATATCCCAAGATTTTCTTTAGACAGTTGATACCCTTAACTGACATTTTCCAGGTACTGAGAACTCTATCTTCCTTCTGAGATTAGAGACTTGTGATAACGACAATATTCCCTTTTAATGTCTGCAGCACTGACTAAAGAATCCCATACTTTCTCAATCCATGTGTTCGATGAGTAAAACTAAAATATATAATATATACGGGGTAGATTTAAAATATGATTTCACCCTTTTGCTTCTACAAATGACTTGAGGCAGCCCTAGTATCACAGATGAGAGCATGGTTTCTAAGATCAACAAGATTATGAGAAGTTAGAGCTAAGCCCTCCCAAGGCTAAGTTTTTCATCTATAAAATTAAAAAAAAAATTCACTTATCAGGATTTTATGAACACTAGTACTTTCATCAGAGTCATCAGTGACCTAAAGTTTATCTAACCCTTGCTAGTCCTAACACCGTAGCTGTATTTGGTGATGTTGACTCCTTGCTTCTTGAAATGATTTTTCTTCTCTAGGTTCTGAGATATCCATTGACCCGTTTTGTCTTTCTTGTTCTCTCACTGGCCACTTCCTCTAGCAGATTCTTGTTCTGGTCTTCTAGAACTTCATATACCAGCTCTGGCCTGGCTATATGCTGATAGGACTCAGATTTCTATCACTAGCCCAGACCTTCCTCTTAGGTTCCAGAATGTGTATTTAACTCCCTATCTTACATCCAGAGGTCAAATAGACATTACAGCCTTAATGTGATTAAAACAAAAGTCTGAATAATCTCTCTAAGCCTTTTTCATCTCAGTCAATGGTACTATCCTCAGTCTAGTTGCTCAGACCAAATTCCTAGGAGTCACCGTTGATTCCCTTCTCTCCTCCCATCCCTCAGTAAGTTCAATAAGCTCTACCTCCAAAATATAGCTTTGACCCATCCACCTCTTTTATTCCCATATTTAAAAAAAATTAAATTCAATTAGACAATAATAGTATATGTTAGTTTCAGATGCAGAGTTCAGTTATTCATCAGTTGCATATAACACCCATCCACTTCTTACCATTTCCACCATTGTGACCCTCCTCCAAGGCACCACTGTCGCTTGGCTGTCAAGCACAGTTTCCCTAGCTCCACACTCCCCCTGCTGCAGTACGTTTTCCATCTAACAGCTAAAGTGATTTTCTTCTGGCATTAACCATGTTCTACCCTGCTTAGAGCCCTACCATTTAAATTAAATTTATATCCAAACTCCCCACAAGGCTCCTCGTGAACTCCTCAAGACCTCCTTGCCTCCCTGGGGGTCTCATCTCCCTGCTTTCATTGACTCTGCTCTTCTGGTCTTTGTTCTGTCTCTCAAATATGTCACATTTGTTCCTATCCAGGAGCTTTTACCAGATACTTAGAAGTTTTTTCCTTGGTTTGTTATGGTTGCCTTCTTCTCATTCCTTCAGGTGTTAATGCAAATGTGGCCTTCTCAGAGAAGTCATCTCTAACTTCACCAATGAAAACAAATCTCTAATTACTCTCTAACATTTATCAATACAGAAAATTATTTAGTTACGCTTTCATTTACCGCCTACATCCCTGGCTCTTGCCACTAGGTTTTAAGTTTCCTGTGGTCAATACAATTTTGTTCCTATAGATTGCTATAAACCCAGTGGCTAGAGCCATGCGTGGCACATTATAAGGGGAGACGAAATAGTTACCGGAATTGACCTATCGTTACTTCAGCTGAAGTTCAAACACTCACTAACGTGTGCATTAGTGATGGCCTCGTCATAATTTCTACCTTTGTTAGTTTTTTTATTACCCAAAAAGTTGTTACATCCTGTTTAGGGTTGTTAACATGTGGAATATTCGTTAACCATGACTTCATTAGGAAAGGAAGGACTTGTAACTACAGGGTTGTGTGTTATTTACACACCTGCAGTTACCATCAGTATCCATAATCTTAGAGCCATGGAGATTCAAGGTAAGATCAACTAGTGGAACCACCTTATATGAAACAAATAAGCTAGGTAGAACTTTCCCCCTAAATAAAGTTTTTTTTTTTTAATTTTTATTTATTCATGATAGGCACACAGTGAGAGAGAGAGAGGCAGAGACACAGGCAGAGGGAGAAGCAGGCTCCATGCACCGGGAGCCCGACGTGGGATTCGATCCCGGATCTCCAGGATCGCGCCCTGGGCCAAAGGCAGGCGCCAAACCGCTGCGCCACCCAGGGATCCCCCTAAATAAAGTTTTATTAATTACTTAGAAGTACAATTAATTGCATCACTGATTATTTTTCCCTCCTTATAGGCAGTATCCAGTTTTTGTTATTTAGTTAACTCCTCTCACCTGCCCCCTCCTCCCTGTTCCCCCTGTTTACCTTTCCAATTAATTTTAGTCATTTGAATTTTTGGTTCTTGCTAGTTTATTGAAAAATGTGTGGAATGATTCTATAATCCTTTATATAGTGTTGAAATTCACTTTCCTTAAGACTTGTAGTCCTAGTATGGATTTTACATATGTTTACCAAAATTTATTGGAATAATCTTTTACCGGCTTAAAGGTTTTGAGCAAAAGTTAACAGACTTTTATTTTAGAACTTAGTTTCAAAGTTCAAGCCACTTTGTTTGCCCAACTGAATTCAGGTATATTATGAACGCCAATTTTTCTTTTGAAATTTGATAGTTCCTTCCAGGTGTTTAATTCCATGTACTAGATACTCTGCGTCTATGAGCCCCTTGCAAATACTACAGTTGATTGAAAGTCTAGTTATTATTCATGCAGCACTGCTCTTGCTCCATCTTGCTTTTACATTTATATCAGGTTAACTTAATAAGAGCATTCATATATAAATTAAAATAAGGAACCAAAGAATTCATACTTTATTTTTTATTTTCCTCTTAAATTTTATTGTATATTTATTGTTTTGTTAGAATTGTTTTATTTTTTTAAAGATATTCAAAGGGAGATGAAATTTTGACCATAGAAACCAACCAACAAACCAACCTACAGGAAATGTCAATCCAGGGGGAGAAAAAAGGGAAAGCTGTTGTTCTGGAGTCCCACTTGGATTAACTGTATGAGAATAGAGAATAAGCTGTCATGAGCATCTGCTACTGGCTCCTAGGATGGTAGGAAAGCAAGAATAAAATAAGAATTGCTGGATCAACTGCTCAGGAATTTGAAACCACAGGATATTGTAGTCCTTTGGGATTCTAAATATTCAGGCATCTGTTAGGTAGCAAATTCAGCTAAATATGGATCATCAAAGGAATACCAAAATGATGTTGAGGACAAGTTTATAATCTATAAAGAAGGAAATCAGTCACTGGGGAAGCTATCCTGTAAGGATATAACAATAATAATCGTGTTACTAAATAGAAGTTCTTGGAAAATGTATTTCCAAAAATTTAACCCCTTCACTTTGCCTTCCCTCTCCCACCTTGCCAAAAAAGAATGCCAGCTAAGAGGGAGGAGGATGGCTCTGAGAAAATCAAGTTGGGCTCTATAGCCAAAAATATAACACTCATCATTATCCCAATGGATAATTGCTATCTCAATAGACTCTCCCAAATGAAGTGTAATTTAGGATGGTTACCCCAATTATTTTCTGGCTTCATTTTATAGTCATAAAGGGGAAGAGGCTTCCCTGTTTTTTAAAATATTTTATTTTCTTAAATTATCCTTTGAATTGTTGATTTCTAGAAGGACAAATCAAAATGGGAAGTCTAACTAAAAAAAAAAAAAAAAAAAAAGATTTAGTATAGATCAGAATTCCAAACTATGGAAACATAAAATAAGGTGGAATCTATTATCACTCTATCATCTCAGTAATATGAGGAACACTCATTCTTTCATTCAACAAGTACTTATTAAGTGCCAACTGTAGGTACTAGGTTTTAAGAATACAGTGGTGAAGAAAAACAGGCACAAATTCCTGTTTCCATGGAACTTCCCTTCTTTCTCATAGGAAAGAGAGAGTGTGTAATTATAAAATTACAGAGGAAGAAGACTCCCAGAGAAGGTTGATGTTAAGGGTGTATCCCAATGCCCTATCTACTCTCTTCTATTTAGTGATAGGAATTCTCTCCAGAAAATGAGTTTTTGGGTTTTATTATTTTTAACTGTTTTTCTACCTACCAGTCTTTACCAAATAATGAATTAGCAATAAATTTGTGAACCTTCACATATTTGATAAAATGGGAAAAAACTGGAAAATGTATACACCTATCTTTCTATTTGCTTGCCTGTGGACTTGCATAGTCACTGAGCTTGTTCCTTACACTGCTGGTGGATCCATTGAACCAGGAGAATAAAGAGAAACCAAATACATTTTGAAGATGCTTTGGTTAAGGATCAGGAGAAAGGAAAAAAATCTGTTACAACACCATAGGTCAGGGATCAGGATTTAAATCTGCTCTGCCATTAGGAGTCTTCTCATTAACCTATAGCCCTCCTTTTCTGTTTTCTCTCTTTTAGATATCCCTCTTATCTGACCAATTTGAGATCCTCATCTATAGAACCACCTGAAAATCTTACTAGCATATCAGAGGAATGACTTGTGTGTCAGAACCCAAATCTGGCTCAAATGTGCAGTTAATGTGCCTGTAGATGATGTTATAATCTTAGTGCTAATTGGCATTAAACAATTTCTCTTGGCTATATTTTTTTTTCCACTAGTTGCTATTGTATACAGGTTGAGAATGATGATTTAGGTCCTTTGGTTTTTCTTTGTCCAGTTAATATCTTTACCTCCTGGTCAACTTATTGTCCACTGACAGTTCTATTAGCTAATTCCCAAATTAATCAATTCTGGTAGTTGTTTGATATAGTTTGGTGTCTGCCATAAGTTTGAGGGCCTATCTTATAATTTTAACATAGGGGACTTGCAACAAATTTGGCACAGGTAAAAGACATTAGAGCTCTAACCCTTCTCAAAATTCCCAGGGCTTATTTTAATGGGTTAGGCATAGTTCCACTGTAGAGCTCAGATGGAGCACTCATAGTTACTTTTACAGCTCACCTCTTTAAGAAAGAACCTTCACAATGGAAAACAGCACTGAGAGTTGGAAGACTTTAAAAAGGAAGCTGTTAGTGCAGCAGTAAAATTTGGCCAGGTAATTTTTTTTTTCTCTCTCCCTCATTAGGTTTCAATATTCTTTAGTATTATGACTTATCCAAAACAGACTAGCATTGAATCAGAGCTTTCCATTTTTGAAAAATTATGACATGTTTATCTAAGCTCTATTTTAACCTGAATCAGTGTTTTTGGGCTTGAACTTCAATAATTCTTTTATTAAAATTTTCAGGATAAGAACTTCAGAAGTCAATGCTTGAACTATGTCATTAGTTAGGTCTTCCAGAGATTTATTTAACTTAATAGAATCTCTTTAATAGCTTCATCAGTATAGAAACATGATCTTATGCTTATGTATTTTTCTTTAAAAAACTTATTATGTATCTTTTCAAACATAATGAAAAGTAGAAAGTACAATAAACCTCCATTTATCTATCACCTGGCTTACCATTCATGTTTTGCCATTCATGTTTATGTTTTAATAATTATAGTCACTAGGTATTAACAGGGAAGATCATCATCTGCTATCATTAAAAATGCTAGTAAGATTCTTCAGTTTGCAAAAAGATGACTTGGGGTTAATTTCATTTTAAAAAGTAGAATATTAATTGTAGAATAGTGATCAGATATGCTATATTGAATTTGAATAATTACTTCTTATTTCTGCTTTTTGTAGCTAGTATTTAAAATATCGATGTAGTATGAAGTTTTGTTTTCCAAATGTCAGCTGTTCCTTTCTCTATTCCTGGTTCAAAGCCAGCATTGTCAGAAGGGAGACAAGTTGGCAACTAGCCTAAATACCAGTGGGAATACATCGTCTCTTTTGGACTTATATTCTTAAATACCACCTTAAAAATCTGAGATAATTAGTGCAGCAATCTTGAAAATATTAATTAAGAAAAGAGCTAATAATTACTATGCTTCAAATTGAAAGTGATATAATTAGACTTAAACTGTGAGGTTTTTATTTGAAATTGATTAAGACCTTCAATGAATTACTTGGCAAAGAGAAATTTCCCATTTCTATTCTCTACTAGTTAACAGAAATATAAACAGTCTCAAATATTTGTTTACTTATAGATTCTCTCGTCTAATTCCATTTCATTTTAATTATTTATGGGTAAATGCTTTATTTCCAATGATGAGATTCAGCAGAACTGGTCAAATAATCCTGACAAAAAAAAATGAAGAAATTTAATTTTACTTTTAAAAAGCTCTATCCCTTGAACATATATTTTCTTTATTGAAATTTTAGAACATTTTCTACAAGTCTACTTTAAATTTTTCCCAAATCATTGTTTATGCATGTGAAACACTGCATTGAGTTTCTTTTTTCCCCTTTCTCAAAGAAACTTGAAATGGTGAATTAGAAAATTTTGAATAGCTTGGTGTTGACAGGCTGGGTGATAGTTTAGGAGTATGACTGCTGATACTACTCTTGCTCTTGTAGATGATGATATCCCTGTGAAATACACTGCCCTGATCTGCCTTCAGAAATCTTAACCGCATCAGTCAACCCCTGTCGCCTGAACCTATGAGGTCATCATTATTACTCCATTTTTTATTCCTATATAATCCAGGCTGAACTTCAGAAGCCTTTCTGCTTTTCCCATCACAAGTTATTACTCCGAAATATGGAAATAATCTGAGAGATCTTTTATGAAATATATACTCCTCCATTCATCCTAAGTATGCTATTGAAGCAACAAGCTAATATTCTCAGCAATAGATTCACCAAATCTAAATAAATTTCAGGTAAATCAAATAGCTTCCCTCCATGAAAATAATACTCAGGGCAAAAAAGACAGAGATGTAATACTAATGGAAGAGGGATGGTAGTACTGTGGGGAAGGAAGATAGAGTTTGATGAGAATGAAAAGAAATTTGAACAGAAACAATGAATGCATTAATGAAAAAGTGCCAGAGATAGCTGACATCACTAATTCAAGCAATCTAAGAAAAAATAGTGGATTCCTTCTAAGTGGAAAGAAAAGTCCATGAGTAGAAATAATAAATTAGGAAAAAATTTCTCAGGTAAAAGCTGGCGTATATAAAATATGGTGGATTAATGACTTATAAAATCAATATGGAGGTTAAAACACTAAAGCAGTAATATCAATTATATATACAAAAATTAATCAAGGTATACACAGAATAAAAAGATGTGGAATATGACATCATCTACATAAAATGTGGAGGGAGAAGTAAAACTTTAGTGCTTTTAAAATGTGTTCCAAATTAAGCAACCATCAACTTAATATATACTGCTATACACATAGGATGTTTTATATGAGCCCAGTGATAACCCCAAATCAAAAACCTCTAATAGATACACAAAAAATAATGAGAAAGTAATGCAAGCACAACATTAAAGAAAGCTATCAAACCACAGTGGAAAAGAAGAAGAGAAGAAAGGAATAGAGAACTATAAGTATGAGAAAACAATGAACAAAATGGCAATGAGTACATACCTATCTATAATTACCTTAAATGTAAATGGACTAAATGCTCTAATCAAAAGATATAGGGTGACTGATTGGATGAAAAAAACAAGACCCGTTTGTATGCTGCCTTCAAGATTCTCACTTCAGACCTGAAGACACATACACACTGAAAATGAAGGGATAAAAAAAGATATTCCATGCAAATGGAAACAAAGAAGAAAAAGCTATGGTAGCAATACTTATATCAGACAAAATAGACTTTAAAACGAAGAGTGTAGCAAGAGACAAGCACATTGTGTGATGATAAAAGAATCAATCCAACAAGAGAATATATTTATGTACCCAAAACAGAGCACCTAAATACATAAAGCAAATATTAACAGACATTGAAAGTAATAAAATAATAGAAGGAGATTTAACACTCCACTTACATCAATGGGTTAGATCATCCAGACAGAAAATCAACAAAGAAACAATGCCTTTGCACAACACATTAGACCATATGGACTTAACAGAGAAATACAGAACCTTCCATCCAAAACCAAGCAAATACATAATCTTTTCAAAGACACATGTGATATTCTCTAGAATAGAACATGCTAGGCCACAAAACATGTCTCAATAAATTTAAGAGATTGAAATCTTATCACGCATCTTTTCTGGCCACAATGGGGTGAAACTGGAGGTCAAATATAAGGAAAAAAAAAACACCCTGGAAAACACACACACACACACACACACACACACACACACACACAGAGGCTAAATAACATGCTACCACACAACAAATTGGTCAATGAAGAAATCAAAAAGAAAATTAAAAAACACAAGGAGACAAATTAAAATGAGACACAATAGCCCCAAATCTTTGAAATAGAGCAAAAGCAGTTCTAAGGGGGAGTATATAGTGATAGAGGCCTATCTTAAGAAACAAGAAAAGTTTCAAATAAATAACCTGAACCTACATCTACAGGAGCCAGGGAAAGAAGAACAAATAGAGGCCAAAACTAGTGGAAGAAAGGAAATAATAAGTATTATAGCAGAAATAAATGAAATAAAGACTAAAAAAAAAAAGATCAATGAAAGCAAGAGCTGGTTCTTTGAAAAGATATACAAAATTGATAAACCTTTTAGCCAGACTCATTAAGAAAAAAAGGGAGAGAACAACAAATAAATAAAATCAGAAATGAAGAGGAGAAATAACCAGCACCATAGAAATACACAAATGTATAAGAGAAAATTATGAAAAATCATATGGTAACAAATTAGATAACCTTTAAAGATGGGTAAATTCCTAGAAACATACAACTTTCCAAAACTGTATCAGAAAGAAATAGAAAATTTGAACAGAGCGATTATTACCAACAAAATCAAATCAGTAACCAAACCTCTAAACAAACAAAGGTCTGAGACCAGATGGTTTCTCAGGTTTCTCAGATGAATTCTACCAAATATTTAAAAGATTGTTTTTGTTTATTCAGGAGAGACACAGAGAGAGGCAGAGAGAGAGGCAGAGATAGGAGAAGCAGTCTCCATGCAAGGAGCCCAATGTGGGACTCGATCCTGGGACTCTGGGATCATGCCCTGAGATGAAGGCAGATGCTCAACCATTGAGCCACCCAGGTGTCCCTCTACCAAATATTTAAATAGTTCATTCTTATTTTTCTCAAATTATTCCAAAAAATAGAAGAAGGAAATTTTCCAAATTCATTCTATGAGGCTAGCATTATTCCCATACTAAGACCACAGAAAGTGACTGCAAAAAAAAGAAAACTATGGGTCAATATCCCTGATGTACATAGATGCAAAAATTCTCAATAAAATATTAACAAACTGAATTTATTTATTTATTAAATTTTTTTATTTTTTATTCATGAGAGACATAGGCAGAGACACAGGCAGAGACGCAGGGAGCTCGACGCAGGACTCGATCCTGGGTCTCCAGGATCCCACCCTGGGCTGAAGGAGGCGCTAAACCGCTGAGCCACTGGGGCTGCCCACAAACTGAATTTAACAATACATTGAAAGGAATCATTCATTAATGATCTAGTGGGATTTATTCTAGAGATGTAAGGTAGTTCAGTATTTGCAAATCAATCAATGTGATATATTACATTGACAAGAAGGATAAAAACCATATGATCATTTCAATGGATGCCAAATAATTGTTTGACAAAATGCAATATCTATTCATAATAAAAACTCTCAACAAAAAGAGTTGAGAAGGAACATATCTCATCATAATAAAGGCTATATATACAAAATCCAAAGCTGATAACATATGCAATGGTGAAAAACTGAAAGCTTTTCCTCTACAGTCAGAAACAAACAGGGATGACTATTCTCACCACTTTCATTCAACATAATACTGGAAGTCCCAGCTACAGTAATCAGACAAGAGAAAGAAATAAAAGGCATCTAGATTGGTAAGGAAGAAGTAAAATTGCCACTATTTGGAGATGATATGACATGATATAGAGAAAATTGTATAAATTCCACCAAAAAACTATTTGAACTAATAAATGAATAAAGTTGCAGGATACAAAATTAATATACAGAAATCTGTTGTATTTCTATGCACTAATAACAAAGTAACAGAAACATAAATTAAGAAAACAATCCCATTTACAACTGAACCAAAAAGAATAAAATACCTACGAATAAATTTAACCAAGGAGGTAAAAAACCTATACTCTGAAAACTGTAAGATATTGATGAAATAAATTTTGTAAAGATTTTATTTATTTATTCATGAGAGACAGAGAGAAGGCAGAGACACAGGCAGAGGGAGAAGCAGGCTCCTTGCAGGGAGCTTGATGTGGGTCTCGATCCCAGAACTCCAGGATCACGCCCTTAACGGAAGGCAGACACTCAACCACTGAGCCACCCAGGCGTCCCTTGATGAAAGAAATTGAAGACAAATGGAAATATACTAAACAAATGGAAAGATACTATAGGTTCATGGATTGGAAGAATTTTACTATGGAAACAAATAAACAAATGGAAAGATACTATAAACAAATGGAAAGATACTATAGGTTTATGGATTGGGAGGATTTTACTATTAAAATGTCCATACTACACAAAGCATTCTGCAGAGTCAATGCAATTTATCAAAATACCAATAACATTTCAGAGAACTAGAATAGTTCTAACATTTGTATCAATTATGAAAGATCTTGAATAGCCAGAGCAATGTTGAGAAAGAATAACAAAGATGGCAGATGGAGGTATCATAATCCTAGATTTTATTTATTTTCATTTTTTAAATTTTAGAAAGATTAATTAGTTAATTAATTAATTATCCATGAGAGACACAGAGAGAAAGGCAGAGACACAGGCAGAGGGAGAAGCAGGCTCCATGCAGGAAGCCCAACTTGGGACTCCCATCTGGGGACTCTAGGATCATGCCTTGGCTGAAGGCGGTGCTAAACCACTGAGCCACCTGGGCTGTCCATAATCCTAGATTTTAAGACATACTACAAAGCTATAGTAATCAAAACACTATGATACTGGCAAAAAAATAGACACATTGATCAATGGAACAGGAGAAAGAGCCCGGAGATAAATCCGCACTCAAATGCTCAATCCATGACAAAGGAGGCATGAATATACAACGGGTGAAACAATCTTTTCAATAAATGGTGTTGGGAAAACTGGACAGCAGCATGCAAAAGAATGAAACTGGACCACTGTTTTACACCATACCCCAAAATAAACTCAAGATAGATCAAAACCTAAATGTGAGACTTGAAATCTTAAAATTCCTAAAATAAAATATAGGCAGTCATCTCCTGGACAGCAACCATAGCTATATTCATAGATATGTCTTCTCAGGCAAGGTCAATGAAAGCAAAAAATAATTGGGACTATAAACAGTATGGAGTTTCAAAAAAAATTAAAAATAAAAATATCATATCATCTAGTAATTCCACTGCTGGGTATTTACCCAAAGAAAATGAAAACACTAATTCAAAAAGATATATGCACTCCTAAATTTATTCCAGCATTATTTACAATGGCCAGATAATGGAAGCAACCTTATAGTGTCCATTAATAGATGAATGAGTAAAGAAGATGTGGTACCTATGTGCAATGGAATATTGACTTGCAATGAAAAAATGTTGCCATTTGCAACAACATGGATGGACCTAGAGGGTATTATGCTAAGGGGAATAAGTCAGAGAAAGACAAGTGCCATATGATTTCACCTATTGTGGGATCTGAAAAACATAACAAATGAACCAACAAACAAAACAACAAACTCTTAAATACAGGGAAGAAACTAGCTGCTGTCAGAGGGGAGGGGAGTGAGGGGGGGTGAGTTAGGTGAAAGAGATTAAGAGCTACAAACTTCCAGTTATAAAATAAATAAGTCACAGAGATGAAAAGTACAGCATAAGGAATATACTCAATCATACCATAATAACGTGGTGTGGTGACAGATGGTAACTACACTTAGAGTTAAGGAGAGCAAGGAAACCTGTATAGAATTTTCAAATCACTCTGTGGCACACCTGAAACTAATATAACATTGTATGTCAACTACAATTATTAAAAAAAGGTGAATTTCTGCATCTTTTAAAATTGGTTAAGGGGATCCCTGGGTGGCGCAGCGGTTTGGCGCCTGCCTTTGGCCCAGGGCGCGATCCTGGAGAACCGGGTTTGAATCCCACGTCGGGCTCCCGGTGCATGGAGCCTGCCTCTGCCTATGTCTCTGCCTCATTCTCTCTCTCTCTCTGTGACTATCACAAATAAATAAAAAAATTTTAAAAATGGTTAAGAATGTGAGTTCTTATCTGAATAAAGTTTGACTGGAGTGTGAATCCCAACTCACCACCTGTTGCTAAATATCTTAGATCTTGCTTCCTTCTATGGCAATTTTTTATTGAGATATAATTGACAGAAAATTTTGTATTAGTTTCAGGTATATAACAAAATGATTCACTATATGAGCACACTATGAAATGATCACCACAAATCTAGTTAACACTCATCTTCACACAGTTAAGATGTGTGTGTGTGTGTGTGTGTGTGTGTGTGTAATGATGAGAACTTTTAAGATCTACTGTCTTTGCATCACCATGCTGTATGGGATTGGCAAGTTTTTTCTATGAGGGGCTGGAGAGGCTTTGCAGGTCATATTGTGTCTTTCACACCACTCAATTCTGATGTTGTAATATGGAAGCAGATATAGGCAATACATAAATGAATGAGGAAGCTGCATTCAAATAAAACATTATTTATGGATACTGAAATTTGACTTGTGTCACAAAATTTTTTTAAAGATTTTATTTATTTATTCATGAGAGACACACAGAGAGGCAGAGACGCAGGCAGACAGAGAAGCAGGCTCCATGCAGGGAGCCCAATGCAGGACTCAGTCCCAGGTCTCCAGGATCACACCATGGGCTGAAGGCGGTGCTAAACCACTGAGTCACCCAGGCTGCCCAATGTCACAAAATATTCTTTTGGATTTTTGTCATTATTCAAAACTAAAACCAATCTTGGCTTGCGGACTAAACCAATCTTTTCTAATGCTGGAAAAGAAAAAAAGAAAGAGCTCAGATGCCTGGATTTGGCCAGTGGGCCATGGTACTCCTAAACCTGATCCATAACAGCAGTTTCGAAGTGTGGTCCACATACCAGCAACACCAACACTGCTTGGGAACCTCCTCAAAAATGCAAATTATTGGGCCTTAAATGACACCAAGTGAATCAGAAACTCTCGGGGTGGAATGCAGCAAGTGTTTTAACAGGTAGTTTTAACTCCACATGATTCGAATACACACTCGAGTTTGAGAACCATTGATCTATAGATACTGCTACTTAACAGCTTTGAGTTCTTGTGAGAATTGATGAGATAGTGAATTAATAGTGTTAGCATGATGTTGAATGTCATCAATAGTGTGAAACACCTGTTCGCTATTATAAGCAAGGTCAAAGTAAGTTGGCTTTAATTTTGAGCATATTTTTTCTCCTTTTTGAAAAGATGACCAGGTACAATAATAGTCCTTTGTGAGAATGCTGTAACAAACTAACGCGAGGGGATATTAAGAATAGATCTTTCAAATCTTATTTGCCTAAATTGATGAAACATGAAGATTAAGAAAATTAACTCTGGACAATGTGACAGACTATGATTTTCTTGGAAAACAGAATGTCTTTAATGCTAATACTTCCTTTGGCCTGTTAGTAATTATAAAATGTTAGAAACAGAGCTTGTGGTGTGACAAATCTCGTAGCAGAATACATTCTTGAAAAAAAAAAGCAAAGTATGAAATTATACTTACAGAACAAAAGCATCTACTACACAGCATTTCTTGACTTTTATTTCTCCATCAGTGAGTGAGCACAAGGGATGTGGCTGGCCATTTCCACACGGGGTATGAGAATCACATGCTGTCTGACTTATCACAGGTTCTGGTTCAAATAGGATTGAGTAGGTGAAGGCAAAGGCAAAAATAATATTACCTCACAAAATAATTTATTTGTGCCTTTTGTAGAACTGATGTCATGGAAACCTGCTTTCTTACGGAAACCTCCATCATTACTGAGCTGAGCATTTTGAAATATAAATAACTAAAGGAAAATGAAAGAAGACTTATAGAAAACGACCATTTACATTTCTTTGACTTGAAGTTTAATACTGACTGTAAATGTTCCTAAATAATCCCAGGTGAACAGAAAACATAATGAAGTTAAGAGTTGACAGTCTTCATGAATATGGACTTCGTAGCAAGCCCTACAGCACACCACGTAGAGAAAAAAGGGAGATTCTGTTTTTCTCACAACTACCTGGATAATTTTTTTAATAATTATTTTAAAATTAAAATTTTTGCTATGATGTATCTGGATAGCTGCGTCTATGTAGGTTTATAAAAATGCACCACACAAACATCCTGAATTTTTATTTTGCTTTTATATGTGCATATTTTATTGCAGATACTCACAAAATTTCTTGGGTAATGGTTGGGCTCTTAATGTCCTCATCATGACCAGTGAATTTGCAAAAGCAGATGAAATCCTTCTGTAAACACAAGTAAACTAGGAGGAAAAAAAAAAAAAAAAAGCCTGGGCAAGTCCCTGGAATAGAAGTTGTGCTTTTTTTTTTTTTTTTTTTTTTTTTAAGTTTTCCTGTGTTTTGGTATTTTAATAAAGACCACATGATGTAAAGGTTACTTTTTGTTATTAACTTTGGTTGCCATTCCCATGATGGTATATAAAGATCAGACTTTTTTTTTTGTCATTGTGGCCAGGATTTGTTAGAAGAGTAGTAGCAGGAATGAGGTCGCAACATGCCTCTTTACAGCCTATCGATGCATTCTGGCAGCTGAATCATTCTGACCAAGAGAATATTAGATTTCACTTTGTAGATTATGTAACATTTGACACTTCAGTATATTTCTTAATTTAGTAAGCTATTAGGTACATCTTCTGCAAAGATAGCCTTAGTGGAAATTACTAGAAAATATTGTCAAGTCTTTCCTGAGCACAAACATGAAATAGTCATAGCTCTCAAGCAAGTATCATGTTGGGTTTAATCCTGAATGTAAATGACTACAATCCAGATGTTTCCTATTTTTCATATCTGCAAGTTTCCTGTGGTCATCAACTTTAATATCAAAATCAAACGCCTTGAGCTCTACTGTGGGAAGCCCAGAATCTTCCCAACTCTCTGGAGTTTTTCTGGAATGCCCGTGCTCCTACGCGAGCACGCATCCATGACTTCCATGCACCGTCGCTTACTCCTGACCCCTCCTGCGGGTGACCCTACCTGTCCTGGCCTGGTGTGGGGTGCTGCTCCTCTTCCTGCACCCCAGCAAAGCACCAGAGACTGGGGCTCCTATGAGTGGCAGCCTTGTACGACAGACTTGAGGGTTGCAGAAAGGAGTTGCAGGTCTGAAAATACTTCAACTTTAATGTCAGGTACAGATATGAGTGTTCCAAGTAATTTGTCAGCCAGCCCCTCCATCGGAAGTTTTTCGTGGCTGTGTGCCCTTGTGGGCTCCAGCCTCCAGCTATGCACCAGCAGCCCTCTTTATTATTTTCCTAGATCTTTCTGGCAACTCCCCTTTCTCCTCATTCCCAGGCGTCTCTCCCAGGCTGCCCGCAGCACAGCCAAATTCTCACTTAATTGTGTAGAGTAACAGAGCAGCTTCGATTTCTAGCTCACTCGTCCAGCCCCAAACACCTAGGTCAGGGACCTGACCTTTCTCAGTGAAAGGAAACAGCTTCCACCATGAAGGTGTTTTTCTTAAAAGAAGAGCCATCTCCCCAGAGGTTACTTATGCCGCATCGCTGAAAGGCAGAATCAGCTGTACTCCGTTTTTCCTTCCAGGAGTGATTGCTTCTCTTTCTGATGTGCACAGTATTTCCTCCCAAGCAAACCACAGTGATCCCTCATAGGTAGATTATTTTTACCTCCTTGGTAAAAATACTGTAGCCAGATGATCTCTGCAAAAGGTAATCCCATCGTGCCATTCTTTTGGTTAAACTGTGGGTAGCATCTCACTGCTCTCAGGACCGAGTTTCCAATCGGTGAGAGACCCTACAGAACTCTATGATCCTGCACCCGCTCCCCTCCTTGTACCGCACCAGCCCTGACTTGTCTGACTCTCTTTTTCCCCTGTTTTCTCTGTCTCTGAAGGCACTGGCCTTTTGGCTTCTGAAACAGAGCATGCTCCTTCCTACTTTGGGCTCTGGGTGTTGTTTCCTCTGCCTGGAAGTCCCTCCCCCTTCATCTAAGTGATTTCTTACCATTTAAATTTCAGCTTAAATGTTGCTTCTTAAGTTTTCCCTGATCCCCAGCTAAATTTAGGGGGATGTGTATTGTTTTTGCACATCGCACTTCTCTTTCATGGCACTAATCAAAATTGTAATTCATTCATTTTGAAATTAATCCATTTTGCTATGGTTTCTTTCATGCAGAGATGCCCAGGATTGTCTGTGTCCTTCTCTGAAGTTAGCTACAACCAGCTTTTTTTTTTTTTTTTCTATTCTGTTAACTGTCCCACTGGCTTCAATGCTCCTCCAAACTTGGAGTTTGACCTCCATCGGCCAACCCAGGGTGACACGTTGCTCAACTGTGTCAATCATGTTGTTCCCCACATTTCCTGTCTGTATTCTAGTTAGCACACTCCTAAGTCTTATCAAAAAAGAGAAGCCTACCTTAGCCCTGCTAAGGCTTCTCTTTACCTAAATTCTACTTATCCTTCAAGACTTATCTTACATTTTAGTCTTCTACAAAGATTTTCCTCACTCTCTATCCTCCTCAGTCCACAATAGGATACAACTGGCAGAATAACAGCCCTAAGTGATGTCCACATTCTAGTCCTAATCCCTAGACCTGTGTATATGTTATGTTACTGGGAAAGGGTGGGCTAAGGTTGTAGATGGAATGTAAGTTGCTAATCAGGTGGTCTTGAAATTGAGAGACTATCCTGCATTATTTAGGTGGGCTCAGTGCAATTGCAATAGACCTTATAAGTAGAATAGAGAGGCAGAAAATTCAGTGTCAAAGAGATGAATGTGAAGGAAAAAAAAAAAAAAAACCTCCTTTGGCCATTGATGCCTTTAAAGGTGGGAAGGGGAGACAAACTAAGGAAGGCAGGCAGCCTCTAGAAACTGGAAAAAAACAAAAGAAAACAAAAGATTCTTTCCTAGAACCTCCAGAAGGAACATAGCTCTGCTGGTACCTTAATTTTAACCCAGTGAGATACATTTCAGATTTCTGACCTCCAGAATTGTAATAGAATACATTTATATTGTTTTAAGCCACCAGGTTTTGACAAGTTTGTGACAGTAGCCATATAGGAAACTAATATAGTGCTCTTTCCAGGGCTTCCAGATTCTGTACTTCTTTGTCATAGCTTTTATCACCCTGTGTTACAATTGCTTATTAGCTTGTCTGATCTTATTTATTTATTATTATTATTATTATTTATTTATTTATTTTTTTAAGAGAGAGAGAATGCATGTGCACAAGAAGGGTTGGGAGAAAGGCAGAGGGAGAAGGAGATTAGAGAATCTTAAGCAGCCTCCACGCCTAGTGTGGAGATTGATGCAGGGCTCAATCTCAAGACCCTGAGCAAAGATTAGGAGTCAAACACTTATCCGACTGAGCCACCCAGGTGCCTCTGTCCTACTATTTTAATAGCCTCAAAGTCCACAAGACAAGAGCAGTGATTTTCTTACTTACTGTTGTATATCCAGATGATACCTGCAGTGTCTGGAAGATACTAGGCTTTCAGTAAGTATTTGCTGAGGAAATTAATGGCAGAGCTAGAATTCAAACACAGATTTTTGACATGATGCAGTAGCCCTTTAGTCCAGAAACACACGCTACTTAAGATTTTCTTCCCCCAGGAAATCCCCCTAGAGATCATCTGAAATCAGATGTAGGTTGGCCAAACTTAGTTATTTGAGAAAAATTTCCCAGATATATACAGATTCATTGTGCTATGGCATCTCAGTTACCATTGAGAAGGAAAACATTTGCAAAAGAATTTATTGGATCCCATTAACTTCTTGAAGCAGGAGGATGGAGCATTTCTCATTTGCCCTTAAAATACGTTACATACATATGTTTCCATGATACATTGTTGGGAAATGACCAGAAGCAGCTTGGTGGAGGAAAGAAAGACTGCAGATGGGACACACACTATGTTTCAGATTGCTCTGTTCACCGCATCTCTCTCTCTGGACACAGGGCAAACTTAGTCTCTTTGAAGGTTATTTCCTCAGGTGACATAAACACAGTTTCATCTGCTTGAGCCATTTGCACAACAAAACTGGAACATCTTAGCATTCCAGGAGCAAATGCTGTGGGGAAGCCTCTCTGCTCCATGAAAGTTCCTGGTTACCACCTACATGACAAAAGAGAAAAAAACTTGTTGGAGTTTTCATATGATAAAAACCAGACTTTTTATTATTTCCTTTTTGGTATTTCTCTCTAGTGAACAATTTGGTGGGTGAATATCAAAAGCTATTGGAACTCAGTACATTATCACTCTCTATGCCTTATATTTTTAAGATGGAATGAAAGGAGCAAAAAAGAAAAAAAGCCCTCCTAAATGATTCTTTTTATCTTTTCCAAATACAGTCACACTACCAACTAAAATCACTAAGAAATTAAAGCTGATTAAGGAACATTAGAAAAGCTGTCAATGCATTTTAAAAATCAGGGTAAAAGTTGCAGCGTTCATTAAGCCCTCAGGGGAGGAAGATATGTTCTTCCAAATCACAACAACTGAAATGTATTTCTATTATTTTTTTGCTTTAGACTCTTCAAGCACTTATCCTAAATTTTAGAGTGCTTCAACTTCAAACTGATAGTTAAATGCTATGAGAAATGCTAGTGTGTGAGCCAGAGAAGGAGAGACATTCTGGACTTCGAGCTGGCCGGCAGGTTATTTTGCGGAATAGAATTTTGGTAATGTTTAATCTAGATGACCCTGAAAATTTACCCACATTTTCTTTTGGACTAAAAAAGAAACATTTTGTTATAATATTGTGGGTTGAGGTTTAAGAAACCTCCTTTAAAAACCTGGATATTTATTTCCTATAGAAAGAGTCCAAATTGCAGAAAATTAGGAGATTTAAAAAGTAGTCAATCAGATTCTTTTGGATCATGGAGAAACTTCATCAGAAAGTTCTCCACTGCAGCTTCTGTGAAGACTATTTTGTGAGAAGAGCCAGAGACTGGGCTGCATGTGGAAGTGTAAAAACCGAAGCGTTAAACGGGCTGCGTGGACTCATCACAGCCTTCCTGAATTCCATCTGGAGTGTGAGCAGAAACCCAAGATCTGGCTCAAGGGCAGAATGCATATGGCTGGGTCTATCTGGGTTTCTCTGTGAGAGAAAACAGATCAGCAACTAACTTCAGATCAGTCGAAAGATTTTGAAAATCTTTGAAAGTTTGAAAGTGAAAGATTTTGTAGAATAGAATGGGAAGAAATCCAGAGTAAAACAGGAAGAAAAAAAAAAAAAAGCACCAGCACAAAATTGGTTTCCATATAAGAATTGACAAGGCAAATACCCCTCTGGTATCTATCTTGTATCTATTAGGATTTTACTACCTCCAGTCAGTCCCTGTTCCAGGGATTTGCAAGCATATACCAGAATAAACCAATGATTCCCAAAGCCCTCGTTTTACCTCCATGCAACTAGAAAGAATTTGAGTTGATTATGTCCAGATTTTAATGCAGTGAAGCAGTTGCATCTTTGTAGTGGTTGGGTCTTCCATGAATGCACAAAACACCTTCACACAGTCTTCTCTTCTATCCACGTCAGAACCGACCACCTACCACAATATACTTCACATGTTTTGCTGGGTCAAACCAGCCCGCTGCAGCACATCTGTCTCATAAACACTGCTACGTAAATGCAGTGTTGTAATCATGAAGAAATAATGTAACCCTCAGTGCTTTGAAAGCAGATAATTTACATCTTATTTGATTATAGTGGAAATGAAAAGAATTCGTGTAAAGAAGTTCTGAGAAAGCACCATGTTTGTAGAAAAGACAAGAAACACACAACTTGTGCTTTCAACTCACCAGAACTTGAATTTAACGTGAAATTTGGCAAATTATTTTGGAAGCCGGTTTCCTTGGAAAATAGAGGTCAGTTTTTCAAAATAGGAAAAATTAAAATGAATTTGTATAGGGATAAAAGTATATTACAGCAAGAAAAATCTCACAATAAATTCAATATTAGATATACGAGGAAGCACTTGTGAAAGTCCTTGCATATGTATTTGCCATGTCACTAAATGTTGGCTGAGTTTGGTGTCGCTTTCTCTGGCATTTCTGTTAGTATTTTTTACAGTAGGAAATTTCCTGATTAAGGAAAGCTAATTATTAATCAAAAGTGTAAGACTGTTTCCCTCTCTACTTAACTAAAGCCACGGACTGTCCTGTCAAGTTTTGAATTCTTGCCGTTTCTTTCTCATCCCCTGATATCAAAATGACAACTTGTTTTTGTCTGACATTTTCCTTTAAAATGACATAGGTATTTGCTGTTTTGGATTTGTTATAGGCTGCTTGAATTGCAACCTACCCAGTAATGGTGTGCCTGAGCGTTAATACTGCATTCTTTAATTTCTAATTTTTGTTATTTTTTCTTTTCTTAGAATACACACTTGCAGTTTACAAATAGGGTTTGTTGCAAAACAATATATACATTGTTTGGTGGAATGAAACTATAGTTTTCTATGGGTGTGAGGGTTTACTAATGGGAGTTTTTTTTTTAACCTTCAAAGACTATTTAACCGCATTATCACATTGTAACAAAGAAGATTCATTAAGCCACAGGCCAAACTGGTCGAGGGCCTGGGTCTTGAGTCCTTCCTCCACTCCACCCACTGCCAAATTTTACTTCACTCTTGTTGAGCTTCTTGAATTTGAGGGAGGCAAGGGCGAAGGTGAATGGTGGAGAAGTGGTGAAAGAACCTATGGCTGGAAGTGAGAGGATCCAATGCCATTACAAAGGTCTCCCCTGGCTCAGATTAAAGGGACAGAGGTTGGGTTAGGACCCGGGTGCAGGAGACTCAGCACAAGAAAATCTGCAGCTAGATAATGTACTCATAACACGTGATGATAAAACTTTGTTATTAGCTATTACTGAATTAAATCTTAATAAAAGCCTGAGCTTTTCCCTAATTAAATCAAAATGTCTTAAGAAGTCACGTATAATCTTGAATATCCTTTGAGCATATGTGATTTTCACTATAGTCCTTGTGGGAGTTGTGTTATGTACAGGACAGATGTGCTCTAAGTATCACCATTTAGATTACTTGTTCGTGGCTTAGAGACCCCACTGCAGTAGTCAGTGGCTCCCTATTCTAGGGGACAAAAGCTTAATGAGAATCAACACATAGGAAGACAACAAAATTAGTCACTCTTTCAAGCAAGTAACTTGACAATTGTGAAAGGAAAGAGGTTCTTTAAAAAAAATAATAATTGGAAGTTTATTTTCCAAATTGCAAGATGGCCAAATAATTAGCATATCTCATAAAACCTCAGTTTTAATTTAACACTCAAGGTGGTATCACCAATAGTCCATAGCTCATGATAAAAGCAATTCATCTTCTTATGTGTCAGTTTTCTTGTTTTCAAAATCAGTGATGGTTGGATTTAACCATCTCTAAATGATGTATAGCATAACTACAGATAATTGAAGATACCTGAATTTATTTCCCCGGTTTCCCGTTGGTTGTGATAAATCTTCAGCATACTTCAACTCTCCACTGAATCTTTATATTTAATTCAGGATCAAAGGGAACATCTTAGGAACAAAAGAACAAAAAAGTAGAAGTTGTTTCAAATTGGAGAGTGAGGAGGATTAACGACAGAACTAGATTCCTCCCTCACAACTTTTAGTTTTAAGAGTCCTTTCTCCTCTTCTCCCCCAGCTCTGTCTTCCACCTCAGGCCCTAGCTTTTTATTAACACTCAGTATAAAATCAGTTTGGGGAACAGGGAAAGTGAAATATATTTATTTAATAAAAATTACAGAAATAATTTGAGGAAAGTAAAAGCAAGTGCATAATTTGGAATCCAAAAAGTAAATAAAAACTTTTCCATTTCTAAAAAAAAAAAAAAAAAGTAAAGTGAGAAAGTCTTTATTTAGTATGACTAACAACGAGAATTATGATTTCATATCTCCTGAGAATGGCAACAGTATTGAGACATGTAAGAGTTTTTAGTGGCAGATGTAAAAGATATCTAAATAAAAGTCCAGCAAAGGAAGGATATTTTCAGAGGCTACTACCTAATTTTAAAACCCCATTTTGAAATTTATTAATTGAACATTTAATAAATTTATTTGGCTTTTACAGGTGTGACATATATACGGTCTCTTGATTTCTATAACCAAATTATAAGAGATAAAATAACATTAACAGCAATAGGTGATTTTTCAATGTGATAGAGAAATGTGATGAAGCTTGCTCACTGAAAAATTAAAGTGAGTGCAAGTGCACAAAGGCAGTTTATACAAGGTTTTATACTAAAGAATGATCCATTTAAATGGATGACATTTTACTATTTTTAATAGATGACTTGAAATGCAATCAATGACAAAATGTATATGGAATACCTGACTATATTTGATTTAAAGAAAGCTATCATAAAAATTATGATTATAATTCATTTTAGTGACTTAGCACAATGATTACAGTAGCTATTAATTAATGATTCCATGATGATCTACACAACAAATAGATATAAGAACAAAAGGTGACAGTTAAAGAACATACAGTATAACTTTAAAATGCTTTGACTTGTATAAACTTGATTTTAATTTATCAAAAATAGTGTGAATGTTAATTTTTAGTCATGTTACTTACAGTGATCTACCAAAGTATAAAATGTACCTTTTCAATTTTTACATTTCTAAAATTGTAGTTTTTATTATTTATGCATTCTCTCTGCACACTATTTTGAAGTGTCAAAATAATTGTCTAATAGAATAACATGGAGAAAGACTATATCACTAAAATGTATCTAATCAGAATGTACATAAATATATATTTATATGAATATAAATTTACACCCCTCCATAACACACAGCTCGAGGTACTTTCTTGACCATAATAATAAAATTGAATATTATAATTAATATGCTCTGAAGAATCATAGACAATAACATGATTGTAGGATTGTTATTGGCCAAGAAGTCCAATCATTTTGATTTTTGATCTTTTGAAAGGGCACACTGAAAAATATTTTTGAGCTTCATAAAATATGTTACATTTATTTTAGTGCAATGTAATTATAAATGATAAAAATCCAAAGCAGTCATTTTGGGTAGAAAAGTTATTTTCTAGATCACATCTATGAGTCACTAAGGTTACTTCACCAGATTTTAAAACTGAACATGTTTGAACAAGCTACTTCTCATCTTAATTTTCAAATTACAATAATGGAATGCCTTGCAAATCTTAATGCCAATTATTTCTGTCTGAATTAACTTGCAATCTTTATTGACACATGGAAATCCAGGGGGTTCTTTCCTTGCTGATGATTACATTGTTCTGGTTGTTAGAATTATAGTGTCTCTGTTTTGTCCAAAGCTAGTCAGAGCAAGTCTTTTGAACTTGGATTTATGACTCCTTAGTTGTGATCAGTCTATCACGACCTTAAGAGTTGTGGCCAGAGACTCTTCATCTTATATTTTAGCATATTAAAAGGGAAGGAACATCAACGGAGGGACCCTTGGTACAAACAAGGTTTAGGAATATTTATTTGTGCAAGAGAAACTGCTTTGCATTTATGTGCCATTTATTTAAAAAAAAAAAAAAAAAGACTTGCTGTAGCTTTCAGTTTTCTCAAATAGAAGAGGTAGACAAAGTATGTCCCCTGAATTGTATGATCATATTATGCCAAAGAAAACGAGCCAGTCCATTTTAGGGGATAAGAATTAAAGTATTTTTTGAGCAAAAATTTTTTTTGCAATAGTCTCCCTCCACCCCCCTGCCCAAGTCACTGCTTCTTTTCTTACACATGGATACTTTTCTATTGTGACTTTACCTGTCGCCTTCCCTCCCCCAGCCTTCTCTCTTTCTCTTTCAAAGCATTTTTTCAATCAGCACATGAGGTTCTGAAAGAAAATTATTTAGTCTTGGCTTTTCCCTCAACTTTATTCAGCAAAGCTACTGACTTGAACAAAAGCAGTACTGTACCTGCTCCTGGCCGCCAGAAACAATGACGAGCGCCTTGATAAGATTAGATGTAATTTTAAATGCAGCAGGGACAAAGCCTCCTTCCCACTAACCCCACTCGCAATCCCCTACTGTAATTCCACCACAGTGAGCAGTTGAAAAATCCCTGACCAGAGCCAGACTGCTTGGTAAGCGCCACCTAACAGACATAGAAACATGATCTGCATCATTTTCAGGCTTGGCAGACATTTTGTGCATAAAAAAGAAAAGAAAAGAAAAAAAAAAAAAAAGGCCATCTTTGAAACCAGACACAAGCAAACTTTATATATTCCCAGTTTTATAGTTTCGAGAACTTAATCTGAAATATCAAACAAAAAAAAAAGAAAAATATGTTGAAAACACATATCAAATCAGTTTTAAAATTAGTTTTCCTTTTGAACAGCAACTATCCCTTTTTGTCTAAGTTAAATTGTTCCGTGGATTGTGGAGTGTTTTGAATGATGGAAGTAAGCATAACTGTGTATGAATCTAAGAAGCAAGGTGCATTTTTTTTTTTACTCATCAAAATTTGCTTTTTAAATCAATGAAAGCACCTATGGAGCGTTAGAGTTCTTTCCTTTTCTTCTGTCCTTTGGGTTAAGAAATTTGACCTAATATATGTGTTTACCTGTATGTGTTCTATTTGTTCTGGCCACAAAACTCTGCTGATTCTTCTTCTCTTGTACAAATATGCATATAATAATGTTAATTTGTATTGTTAATCTTTTTTGTCATGTACTATATCTATCTATCATCTCGCTCTACCTATCTACTCTTTTCATAAATACAAAAAAAAACACGGATTTTAAGGGGAAAATTATATTGACAGCTGTAAAACATATTTGTTTCATTAATTGTACAGATGCAACTAACTTGGGCCACACAAATGCTTTTATAACAATATATTATTTCCATTTTTGTGAAACAAATCATTTAAACTGTGTTATATAAACTGTTTTTAATCAAAGCTAACCCGTTTGTAATGTGGATAAGATCTCCTTAATTTGTCAGTTCTAATGCATTTTTTTGTGTGTCAAATGTTCTTTATAGGGGGCATGACTGAATGCTGAAAAAGTCAGATGTTGAAACTGGATAAAGAGTCTTAACTGACTAAATTTGAGAGGCTTACTAATCTCTGAACTTCTGATCCCTTAGTAGTAGGTATTTTTGAGTTAATACAAGAGGGCAAATCTCTACACTGGCCTAGTTATGGAAATTAGTGGCATTTCGAGCATGGAGCCTACCCATTAACCTGACAAATATACTGCATGTGTGTGTCATGATTGTCCTTGTTTTTTGTCACAAAACTTCAGAAAGCTGAGAAAATACAGTTGGAATCTCAGTTTTTATTCCAACCTACCCTAAATTCATATGCTGTTTTCCTTCAAGAGAAAAAGAAACCTAAACAGAAATTGTGAAATCACAAGATTTCTGTTAATTAGACTCCACTCAACATTAATGAAATGTGCTATTATCCTTGAAAGTAATGGACTATATTGATTTTTTAAATTGTTTTAGTGAGAAAGAAAAGTTTTCTTTTTCTTTGTCTCTTTCCTTTATCTCTTCTTATTTGCTTTTGTTTGGGTTTTTGTTGTTGTTATTTTTGTTTTTATTTTGGTATTTTTTGATCTGCCAGGAGTGGAACCAAATATCTTCCATGCTCTTCTGTCTCTCTTTTGTGTCTACCTCCATCTGGTCCTGGAAAGATGTGGATAAAAGTGACATTGGGAAAATTGGAGAGACTTTCCTTCTGACAACCTCTTCCCAGGTGTTCAGCAGCCTCTGCATATTAGTGGATCCTCAGCAGTTTTCCTGAGTGGTTCTTTTTTTATCCCTCTCCACCCTCCTTTCCTCATCTGACTTTCTGCAATGCACTGGACACTGTCTTAGGGGCTGGGGATTAACAAGACATGAGTAGGATGTAGTTCTTGCTCTCAAGTTGCTCACTGCTTGGTGACAGGAGACTCAAGAAAAGAAGCAGTGTCTGCTTCCAGCCTTACCTTCTCACCTGCCCCTGATCAGAAGCAAAGCTTCCCAATTTCCCATTCCTTCTATAGGAAGCTGGGTGTGTGTGTGTGTGTGGGGGGGGGGGGGGGGGGGGGGGGCGGGGGGAACAAATGCAAGCTAACTTAACCCATAACTTTAAAAGTGTTCTCATCTCAGACAGCCTTTGCATTTTAACTCTTGCCTGCAAAAGTCGGGTAACTACTGAGGATTTTGTCAGCAAAGAGCACAGCTAAAAGGGAGGGATATTTTATAATAGAGAACCTTCCTCAGAATCTCTCAGTCATCACCAAAATGTATTTATACTAAGGTTGACCTCATCTTTTTGGTCCAGAGTTTATACAAATCCATCAGGATTCAAAGTCAGAAAAATTCATTACAATTGTATGAATTTACTATTTTTTCATGTTCATCACATTTAGTGCATACTTTATATAAAAGAGAAAGAAACCGAATTACTATTTACATGCCAACAAATTTTTATCATAAAACACATTTTGACATACTTTGAAGTATTGTTTTCTACATTACTAATAGATCTTTGTAAAACTTAGAGATGGTCTCCAGCTTCAGAAAGTCAATACCTGGCAACTCTCCCACTCTTTTTGGTGTGTTCCTGCTAAAAGCATTATTTTAAATCCATAAATAATACACGTTTGTTGTCATAAGATCACAATAACCACATAAACAAAAGGAACAAAAAATAAGAGAAAATAATACATTTTTACTATATTTTTAGTCCTCAGAGATATTAATTCTTAACACCTACTTTCAACTTTTTTCTACTCAAATATTTTCGTATTCTTTCACAAGTGAGATCACAGTGTTCACAGCAGTTTTAAATCATTTTAACTTAACAGTATATCACAAATGTTTAAATTCACTAGAAGGATTATGTTTAATGTTTCTAAATATGTTTCTATTTTTAAATATCTGCATTGTGTGGATGTCGAATTCATTCAAGATTATCCTTTGTCTCTTGTCTTCTTTCCCCTTCAATTATACTAATACATTCTCTCTTCTTTAACCTCCAGCCTCCAAGCTTTTTTTTTTTTTTTCTTATCCTGTTCCTTCCAAATGGAAAGTTCTTCCTTTCTTTATCGCTTGTCTGGAAATTGTATCCACCCTACGTGACTCAACTGCTAGGCCTTTTTCTCAACAAAATCTCCAATTCAGCTTCATCCTCTGCATTCCTATCATGCCTTTAGTATACTGGCATTGTGGAATTTATCACATACTATATGGAGTGGCATCGTCAGAGATCAGACTCTGTAAGGTAGGCAAGTGTCTTAACAATGCATTCTCCTATGGGTCTGCGTCAGATGCTCTGGGCAAAGCAGCCTCTAGATGGCACAGACTGTTTTGGGAGTTCATTGCTTGTCATGGAAAACAGAGGACCTGATGCAGCTGTCTGACTAAATTCTATAATCTGCATGGGTCTATGAAGCCATATGTGAGAGAATGTGAACCCAGATCATAACTGAGGCTATATTCTCTCACATGTGGCTCCATAGGCCTTCTCTAAGAGAAGGTCCCTCCCAATTCCTTCCCAATCCCTCACTCAGCCCACTGACTCCTGGAGGGATCCCAAGTGAAGATTGTACTTCCTCTAGTCAGATTGGTAGGGGTTAGGGTATGGCACCTAGTGTGATACCAATAAACACATTACCCTTGTATATTTCTAGCACTTAGTTCAGTGTCTTGTAGATGTCTAACAAATTCACTTATTTATTAGACCCACAAATATTACTATTGAAGCCTGATATATACCTGGCATTATTCTAAGCATTAGGACAAAAACGGTCAGCAAAAACCAGACATGGTTATTGTCATGGAACTAAATGTTCATTGAACTAAAATTTAAGCAAATAGGTTTACATTTCATTACTTTCCTATCTCTTCATGCAGTCTATTTTGAAAGATAATAACTCAAGTTTTATGTTATCTTCATAGTGTGCTCTTAAAAATGTGGAGGAGTAAGCAGTTCTAAAATATAAATAACCTAACATATTACAAATGATCCTTTATAGGTCTTGTTATGTAAATTAATACTTTGGAATATACATTAGTTTTTCCAAGTCACTAGACCCAAGTGACTTGCTTTGAAACCCTAAACTGTAGGGGAAATGTACATTTTGTGTATATGAAATGTCACTTATTTGGAACTGTGTTCCTAAATCTATTTTGACCTGACAATGAAACATAAAATAAAGATGGATAATTATTTTGAACTGGATTATTATTTATTTATTTATTTATTTATTTATTTATTTATTTATGATAGGCACACAGTGAGAGAGACAGGCAGAGACACAGGCAGAGGAAGAAGCAGGCTCCATGCACCGGGAGCCTGACGTAGGATTTGATCCCGGGTCTCCAGGATCGCGCCCTGGGCCAAAGGCAGGCGTAAACCGCTGCGCCACCCAGGGATCCCTGAACTGGATCCTTTAACAATTGCTATTAATTTCTTAATGTAAATAAAACAAAAAACAAAAAACAAAAATTTCTTAATGTATCCAAGATAGTATGCTTCCAAAAAAAAAAAACAAAAAAAAAACAAAGGTGAATAAAAGATTGGGAAAGTTGTCTTGTGAAAGAAAAAAAAAGTTGAATAAAAGATTGTTTCTAATGTCACTATAGTATAAAACTAGTAGATTTGACCAAAGATGTAGTTTTTCAAAATGAGTGAATTGCAAGATGCTACTGTTGCCCCACTGTGAACAGATCACAATCATACTCTATGGTGTTCAGCCTACGTAGAAGATGAGATATGTATGTAGTCCTGGATGCAGACAGCAAATGGGATTGTCCAGGCAGTGTGAAGTAGACTGAGTGCTTTCAGGCATTCATTTGTACATACTAAATGTATCCAAAATATCTCTATCCATTTCTCACTTGAGTTCTGTTATTTTTACAATCCTAAAGTAGATTAATTTTCTATAATAATCATAAAAGACATAATAATCAGAAAAAGAACAAAAGCTACCTGTTTTCAAAAGTCTTCTTCATTCTTCAGGCGACTCAATCACAAAAGTAATGTGTATAGCATTTCATATTTTATAAGGAACAGTCACACATTTAATTTTTAAAGCAACCCCATGAGCCCAGTTTATGATCTTAATTTTATAGGTGGCAAAACTGTGCCAAAGATATTAAGTAATTTTCCCAATTTGACTAACACAGGGCAAGAATTTTCAGTAATCAGAAAACACATAAAAATCACTTTTCTCCCACTTTGGGCAAAACATAATATATGTCTAGGTGGTTTGAGGGTATGCTTGTGATAAGGATGGCGTGACTTCCATCTACAAAGACTTTCTATTTGAATAAAGGTAAGGTAAAGAAACTCTTTATGTCAGAGACACAGCATCATATTAACAGTACAAAATAATATAGTGAAAGTTGTAGGAATAAATTCTGAGGTCTTCTGAAGTGATGCCATAGCTCAATTAATGTTAATGTCATTAATACTAGAGATATTGTTTTCTCAATGTTCAGGAAAGGTGTTGGGTGATTACCTCTGAGTCACTAGAATTTTATCATAAAATGATTGCAGAGAAACCAGGAAATAAAATTGGCTGTCTCTGAGCAGTAGAAGGTTTTCATGGAGAGACCTTTTACTTCATAATTTCTAATTTCATTAATATTAAATTAAAAAGACTGGAAATAAAACATAACTAAAGGAGAGAGGGAGAGAGAGGGAAATACACTCTTAGCTATAGAGAACAAACTGATGGTCATCAGAGGGAAGGTAGGTAGGGGGATGGCTGAAATAGGTGATGGGGTGAAGGAGGGCACTTGTGATGAGCACAGGGTGTTGTATGGAAGTGTAGAATCACTATATTGTACACTGAAACTCATATTATCTCGTACGTTAGCTATACTGGAGTTTAAATTTAAAAAACACTAAATTTTTACTAAGGAGATGATATTTTCCACATGAAAAATCCATTTGTATGTGTATGTGTGTGTGTATTTTACAAATAAATATAAAAGTTTATTTAAACACATCAGATATTGAGGCAGAAATTTTTAAGCCAGGGTAGAAAGATGGACTCCCTTTACTATGCCTTGTCTCTTTTCTCAGAAGGTGCTAGGAAAAAATTGTACAGGGATATATATTCCCTTTGAAGAAAATGTTGAAGAAAGAGAGAATGTAATACCTCACCTCCATGTAATGCAAAGTGATACTTCTTTGGGTAGAGGTTTTATTTTCCAGCAGACCTACAGCATATATTCCCCCAGGTGTAACACTGACCTCCACCGAGAGGTTCTGAGATATCTACTAATTAGGGACTCAAGCTTTTGAAGAGAAAAAGATTTGCAAAGAAAAAAGTTGCCTACATCTTTCAAGCCTCAGGGCAGCTACCATGTACAGGGCCAGTGATGAGTTATGCAGGCCAAAGCGTCTTCACTTGCTGTTCTTAGAGAAATAGTGGAAGTGAGTTTTGCTGAAAAAAATTTCTTTTTCCGTTTAGACTTTTTTCCTTACAGCTTCAATGGAAAGAAATCCTTATGAAGATTCTAAATAAGGAAGAATGTTTGAATTCAGACAGTTGATGTGTGACTTTTTTCTTTTATTTATTTTTGTAGAGAACAATTGTACAGACTGGTATTGCTTACAATGTCGATTAATTGATTCATTCTTCAGATATTTTGTCTACATTCTAGCTAGTAAGCCCCAGGGTAAGAATTTGTTCAAGTAAAACAGGAATTTCTCTAAACCAACATTTGAAACAGTATTTGCTTGAATCCTATCGGTATTCTGAATTATAGCCATAGAAGTGAATAGATGATTTTACTCACTTATCATTTGCTAACCTTAATAAGTTTTTCTTAAATTATTAAACTTATTAAACTTACTAAATTTCAGCCAAAATTGTTAGGAGCTCAACGTATTTTCTCACTATTAGGTTTCTGAAGAAATGAGGCAAAAATCTTTTTATGATAATAAACATGACCTGATATGATATGTACCATTGTCATTGTGGTAGCAGAATTCTTAAATATTTTTTAAAGGTTTTATTTATTCATTCATGAGAGACACAGAGAGAGAGGCAGAGACACAGGCAGAGGAAGAAGCAGGCTCCATGCAGGGAGCAGGGAGCCTGACGTGGGAGTCGAACCCCGGTTCCCAGGATCACATCCTGGGCCGAAGGTGGCGCTAAACCGCTGAGCCACCCGGGCTGCCCCGAATTCTTAAATATTTTTATTTTTTAATATTTTGGGCCTTAAAATTTTATTTCTATACCCCAATTTAAAACTAAGAGTCAAAAACAATGACCTGTATTATTGAGTGTAGTTACAATATTAGAAATCGAACAAAAGTTATGCATCTTTTTGCATTTGAATGACGCATTTGGAGGTTTTTGGCTGCTCTTGACCATTTGGAAATTATTTATTTTTGAAGAACTCACTAAAGCTCTATGCTAGGTTTTTTTGAAACATAAAACAAGCATTCAGTGCAGTTTTAAAGATAGTATTTTTAGAAAAAGTGCTTCAGCTGTGAAAACTAGTTCTAATGCACAAACATTGCCAAAGTAATTTTGTTCATTGTAGATAAACTTTAAAAAAAGAATGTGGAAAACTAATTTTTTGGGAAATCATTTTATACATTTATTCTATATGTTCATATTAGATAATAAAATGAAATAAGAGATAATGGAAATGTCCAGTGTAAACTCAGGTAGGGTATTCATTGGAAACAGAGAAAAATTAGCATTTATATAGGAATTAAAACAATGGATTTCTAGCTAAAAGTGAAAGGACTTCCTTTGAGTTGATAATAAAGGATATGATGCCACATTTACTCTTCCAATGGTTTAGAGTTAGGGTCAGAGAGTTAGAGATTCAAACCAGTGGAGTAATGGCATTTTTAGTACATAGCTCTTTCTGAGAAAATGCAGTAAGATACTATTTTCTGATGCTTTCTTATAAGGAGATATCATTCCACAGACATGCTTTTCATAGGGGTAATTATTTGTACCAGATTATGAGCAGACCCAAAAAGAAGATCCTTCTGACCCAAAAGAAGAATTCTGTGAATAGATGGTATATCATATTTTTATGAAAAAGGAACCATCATCTTGCTGATTAGATTCAAGTTAGAGATGCCCCCCTATCATAAATTCACAGGGGAAGGGAAATTTAGTTAAAATAAGTGTGCTTCTAGGGGGATTGTTCTTTTCATTGTTGGGCAGGAAGAAAGAGGGTTTACTTCCAACTATGACTGGAGAACATATTCCTACAAAAAGCTATATAAAAGTGCCTGGAAATCTAAAAGATAATTAGACGTCTTGACTTTTTCTTTTTTCCCCCATGTTTTTTTTGGTCAGTGTTAATATTGTGGGCATATTCTCCACAAAAAAAGGGGGGCTTTTCATGTATTAGACACTTAAAACTATCTCTTTAATGGATGTTGAATGGGAGTAGATAATACACAGCACTCAGGATTCTGGATTATTTTTACTATGCTGAAAGGCTAATGCTGAAAATCCCCAATTGTCCTTTCTATAGTGAATTGCTGATACATTCTTAAATTTGGCTACAAAATATTAATACTTGCTGTGAAAGTTAACTTCAAATAAAAAGAGGTATCTGTGTTAAACTTACAGATATTTAAGTTCAAGTTGAGAACCATTAAGATTAGAGGAATAAACCCACAATTATATGGTCAATTAATCTTTGACAAAGCAGGAAAGAATATGCAATGGGAAAAAGACAGCCTTTTCAACAAATGGTATTGGGAAGACTGGACATCAAAAAGCAAAAGAATTAAACTGGACCACTTTCTTACACCATATACAAAACTAAATTCTAAATGGGTTAAAGATCTAATTGAGAGACAGGAAATGATCAAAACCCTAGAGTAACACAGGCAGTAACCTCTTTGACATCGGCCATAGCAACTTCTTACTAGATATGTCCCCTGAGGCAAGGGAAACAGAAGCAAAAATTAACTATTGGGAGTACATCAAAATAAAAAGCTTCTGCACAGTGCTTTCTTATAAGGAGATAATAATCAACAAAACCAAAATAATCAACAAAACCAGAGGCAACCAATGGAGTAGGAGAAGATATCTGCAAATGATGTATCTGATAAAGGGTTAGCATGCAAAATATATAAAAAACTTATAAAACTCAACACCCCCCAAAAATAATCCAATTAAAAATGTGCAGAAGTGATGAACAGACAGTTCTTCAAAGAAGACATCCAGATGGCCAACAGACACATGAAAAGATACTCACTTAACAAGAGGGAAATGCAAATCAAAACTACAATGAGCTATCATCTCACACCTGTCAGAATGGTTAAAATCAACAAGAAACAACAGGCTTGGTAAAGATGTGGGTAAAAAGAACACTTATGCACAGTTGGTAGGAAGGCAAACTGGTGAAGCCACTGTGGAAAATAGTATGGAGGTTCCTCAAAAAGTTAAAAATAGAACTACCCTGCAAACTAGCAACTGCATTACTGAGTTTTTACCCAAATAATATACGAACAGTAATTCAAAGGGATGCATACACTCTTATGTTTATAGCAGCATCATTAACAATAGTCAAGGAAAGGAAGTAGCCCAGGTGTCCATTGATTTATGAATGGATAAAGAAGATGTGTAAATATACAGTGAAATACTACTCAGCCATAAAAAGAATGAAATCTTGCCATTTGCAACAACATGGATGGATGAGACTAGTGAATATAATGAAATAAGTCAGAGAAAGACAAATATATGATTTCACTCATATGTAGAATTTAAGAAACAAAACAAATGAGCAAAGAGAAAAAAATAAGAGAGAGAGAGACAAATCGAGGAGCAGATGCTTAACTATAGAAAACAATCTGATGGTTACCAGATGGGAGGGGAGTGGAGGAATGGGGGAAATAGGTGATGGGGATTAAGGAGCGCACATGTGGTGACCACTGAGCGAGGTATGGAAGTGTTGAATTACTATATATTGTACATCTAAAACTAATATATACTGTATCTTAACTAACTGGAATTAAATTAAAAACTTTTGAAAAAATAGAGTCAAATCACCATTTTAAAAATAAATGAACATTGTTTTAATGAATATGCCTATTTTACAAAAGTAACTGAAACAGAAAAAGTGAATGATGCTTATGTGCCTTTCTAGTAATTTTAATTGAGTTTTAAGCTATTTTAATTCACTAATGGAAGGAGACAAGGTGAAATACTGGCATGTTTTGTCTCTCTAGTTATTAACATAGCAATTTTCAATAAAATTATTAAGGTGAACTTTAATTATTTTTTAAAAAACATATTCTTATAAAATAATCTTAGTCCTCATGTATTGAACTAAAAATTATAATCTTTGTCCTCATTTATTGAACAAACTTATTTGTTTTTTGTAAAAATTCCAGACCGCTGCATTTCAGAATTATAAGGGGTAAATATGTCAGGTAAATGACTATCATTTATGAAAGATGGCTTGAGAATATAATCTTTAAATCTAAGTGAGGTTTGAAAAGTATTTTGATATATAACCTGGTTCATTTTTTTCACTTCAATTTTTGGAAATTAAATCACTGCCAAGAATAAAAGCATTTTGAGTATACTAATAAAAATAGAAAAAGACAAGCTAATAATTGGGTGGGTAAAAATCTACTTACACACACACACACACACACACACACACACACCTTTGACTGGCTATCTAGATAGCTAAGGCATTAAAAGGTCATCTTTTACTTGATCATAAACATTAGCTTCAGGGATTATTTGAACCTTCCCCTAAGGCTGCTGCTAGTTATGACACAGTTATTAAGCTAAACCCATTTGTCCTTTTTAGAACTGCTACTAAATATCTGTGAGTGATGGTTAGGTACTTATCCAAGTAGAAGCTAGGCACCTCAATTGAAAGTAATAGAACTAAGAGGGGCAAAGATTAATATCTATCCTAAGATAAACAAGCTAGGATATATTTTTAGTTTAATGAGTACTTTTACCTTAACTTTGGCATATATTACATATTTTTACCTGGAGAATATGCTTATTCTGCATACATACAATCTTGCACCCTACTGAGAAACTAGTCTTGTACATAAGTGATACCCACACTGCAGTAGTTTTAAGAGTTAAAATGACCAGAGAAATTAACAGTGCTGATAGTACTAAGCTACACATTTAGAAGTGACACCTTTGTCCTTTGATATCATTTCCCAACAAGGTTATCGTCGAAACTTGTTCCATTCGAAAGAATTGTATTTCTGACAGCTAAAGTAGCTGACAACACAGTGTGAGTTGACATGCTACTCTAGGTCCTTCCTTTTCTTTTTCTTTTTTTCTTTTTGGAATTCTCCTAAAAGATTTTAGTTATCTATCATCAGGCACAAGTTTAGATTCTCCTGTGCCAAAGCAGCTTGGAATGTGTTGGTGAAGAGGACACTCCAGACAGGACAATATGCTTGTCCACAGAGTGAGCGTGAAGAAGAATGCTGAGAGTCTGTAGCAGTATTGCTTTGGCTGGAGTGAGCCTTGGAGGAGAGAGTGGAGCCCCCGTGAATGAATCCTGGTGCTGAAAGGGTGCACTTCAACCTTTCAGTTTGTACACAAGCCTCAGAGCAACAGCACTCTCTGGCAATTGGCCTTCTTATGCCTAATTTCCAACCCACAAGTAGGAGTGAGGTTGTTGAGGATATCCTCACCCTTAGAGTTATTCACTTTGCATAATGACTCTACTTAGCACGTTAGGAGGGAGTGCTGATGTCTAAGTGCCCATCTGCTTCCATAGTCATTACTGTACACCCTTCAATTAAGCAGTCCAGATATGAGTTCTTTCAAGATAAACTGAAAGTGATTATGGTGGTGGTTACATGAGTATGTACATTTGTCAAAACTCATCTAACACTTAAAATAGGGGAATTTTATTGTATGTAAATTATACCTCAATAGACTTGATTTAAAAAAAAAGTTTAGGAATCTCAAAGTGTGAAGAACTGTTAGATAAAATAAGAAAGCTGCTGTCAACAGGGACATGGTAATTTCTGCTATTGTTACAGAAATAAACTTTTCTGAGTACAGAATACATTAACCATTTATAAGAAATAGCAAAACCAGCCTGTAATTGATGTATTTTGCAATGATTTTATGAAACCGCATGGCTCCCTTTTTTACCGTTGTATTCCCATGGATTATCTGGTGCACTGCACATAGTAGATACTCAATAAATACTGGTGGAATCGTTGATGTCTGGGTTGATATCTGAATAATTGATGTGCTGTGTCACGTAAGTCTCAGGTGTTTTGAATCATTCAGGGAAGCATGCTGAAGGGAAGATTATATCTTGATTTATGAAAAAGCCTTTACCAATTTGGTTGCTTTCACAAATATTTATTTTTCAGTCATTTAAATTATGAAATCCAAAGAGGGAAAAACAAGGTAGTTAAGAGGAATGGGTGAATTTCCTCTTTGGTTGAGGGAAGATGGTGGATGGTGATCACAGTGTTTGGAGGAAAATATTGTGTGTGTGTGGGGGGGGTGTTTTGGAGCCTTTTCTACTAATTTTGCAGCTCAAAGCAATAGTTAGGTTTGGCACTCAGTTGAGTGTCTGACAATTCACAGCACAGACCTAGAGATTATGCATATGGAGAAAGCAATGCCTTTTGCCTTCTGCACCGTGTTTAGCTCTCACTTAAACACAATAGGGGAAGAGACTGGAGCCATTAGCTTGAAGTGCTATATTTGAAACCCTGCACCAACGGGGCTAAATATTTAAAAGAATTAACTCAAAGTGTTTCTTGGAATATTCACAAATTAAGACTTTTGCCTAGAGTGTTTCCAACCTGATGTTACTTACGATTATATTTACCTTGTTTTCCTTTTTAAATAAAACATTTTATTTATTTATTCATGAGAGACTCAGAAAGAGAGGCAGAGAGATAAGCAGAGGGAGAGGCAGGTTCCTGGTAGGGAGTCCCAGGCGGAACTCGATCTCAGGACCCGGGGAATCACACCCTGAGCCGAAGGCAGACACTCAACCACTGAGCTACCGAGATGTCCCTTTACCTTGTTTTCTTAGAATAAACTCTTCTTTGAGAAAATTAAATCACTTTACTTAATTGTTATATGAAAGCCATGTAGAGAGAAAGGAGAGGAATGAAAATAGATAAGCATTGCCATCATCACGAACCCTTTGTGGCTCCAAGTTTGGACCTAATGTTCTCTCCTGCTAATTATGTTAACTTTCACCATAGACTCATTTCACTCATAGACACCATTTCATTTTGACAATTTTCTCCACTACACTATAAGCTGCGTCATGGCTGGGACAAGTTGAACTCTCTCTGCACTACCCACAACGTCTAGCACATAATACGATGCTCATTGAATATTTCTGGAATGACCGAATACATATATTAACAAATACTGTGACTAAACGCATCAACTCTTTCCATTTTCTCTTTTTTCTTTATGTTCCTAGACCCTCCAAGTTTACACGGAGCACACGACTTCTCACAGTTTCCATTTTTCAATTTTTCTTGAAATTTATTTTATTATTTTATTTTTTATCATTTTTTAAAGATTGTATTTATTTATTCATGAGCGACACAGAGAGAGAAAGAGAGAGGCAGAGACACAGGCAAAGGGAGAAGCAGGCTCCATGCAGGGAGCCTGAGGTGGGACTCGATCCGGGGTCTCCAGGATCAGGCCCTGAGCAGAAGATGGCGCTAAACCACTGAGCCACCTGGGCTGCCCTTTCTTGCAATTTTAATAATAATTCAGGCTACTCTGATATTATCAGAAAAGATGTCTGCAAAGTTTGATATTTCCAACTGAAGACAAACATTGGCCTTGGATTTCAACTCTTTTCTCAAGAACTGGAACTCTAACTTGATTGTGAGTCAGCTTTGAACATGCAGAGAAGGATGATGTTCTATGAAATGACAGACATGAAGATGGAAGGAATCTGAACCTATGCATGACAACTTGCAGCACAATTATTTTAGTCCAGATCACCAAAGGTGGGGCAAGAAAGAGAAGTAAGCATCTCTTTCTTTTAATCTATTTCATTTGGGACTTACATACCAATATATGTCATTTACTAATATGTACAGGTGAGTATGTAATATATACACTCAATGACATACCTCTACGAATTAAGAAAAAGGAAAAAAAATCTGAATGAACCTCCTAAAACAAAACAAAACAAAACAAAACAAAACAAAACCTCTCCTTTGTTATTACTTCAAAGTAATATGAACACTATGTAACATGAGCACTATGAACACATAGTGCTTACATAATAATTTGGCACTTTCCAGACTTAAAGATAGACTACTATACAATAAAGAGTTCAAAGTCAATGCCTTGATTTTGAATTTATGACTTAATCTTTCTGGGCCTCTTTTTCAAAATCTATGCTTTGAGCTCTAAAATTTTATTTATCTTTGAAATTCTACGAATTCTTCTTAATGTAATAGTAATATATATTTTTAAGAATTCTGATAAGATAACTTCCCAATGTTCTTACGCATGGCTAAAATATTTCCAAACTTCAGCACAGGGCTCATTAGAAAGAACTACACAATTGCTTAGAGTATTCCCTCTATGGCTAATCACGGATGTGCAAACTATATTCCTTATTTAGAGGAATGAATAACAAGATGCCCAGTGGTTGTCTTAATGAGTCTTTTGCCTTTGTGAGTTTGTTTTTGGACTTCGATCTATCTGTTCTCAAACTGCCTATTCCTTTTCCATTATTTTCAACCCATAAGACCAACCCAAGAGATTTTATACTAGTATAGATGGAAGAAAGACAGGCATTAAACTTTCCACTGTTCTCTTCTAAATTTTACTATTTAAAATTTTTCACGGGATCCCTGGGTGGCGCAGTGGTTTGGTGCCTGCCTTTGGCCCAGGGCACGATCCTGGAGACCCGGGATCGAATCCCACGTCGGGCTCCCAGTGCATGGAGCCTGCTTCTCCCTCTGCCTGTGTCTCTGCCTCTCTCTCTCTGTGTGCGACTATCATAAATTAAAAAAAATAATAATAAAATAAAAATAAAATTTTTCACATCTAGATTGAGAATATTTATTTACTATTATTTACTAATAATATTATATATTATTTAATATATATTACTATTAATATATATTACATATAATATATAATATATATTATATATTACTATATACTATTATTAAGTATATCAAAGATTTACATTCTTTGTTTTTAGTTCTCTCAAAATTTGTCATTCCAAAATTATTAAAAATTTATAAACGTTATAATAATTTTATGCAAGGCCACTGTGGTAGTTGAGTGGATATTTCAGACATGCTTCTGTCCATATTTCAGTGGACAGAGATTTCAGACATGCTTTCTATCTTTAAGGTGTCTGCAGACTCATGAGAAAATAGAATACATATGAACACACGCACGTACACAAATAAAAATGGAAGATCATATTATAGATCTTTTTACTTGAGGAGCTCAGATACAAGAGAGATACAAGTGAAATGGAGAAGCTTGTGGTTTAACAGTCAACATGCATTTTAAATAGACCATGTGGTACAAATAGGCCCTAACCAAGAGCTCTGAAGCATGGAACTAGGTACAGACAAGGTGGAGATGTTTACATCATATTCGCGAAGCCAGAAGTAGTCTGGTTTAACTGAAGCAGAGGGCTTGAGTAGGGCTTATGTGGAAAGTAGGTTTTGGGGATCATTTTGGGCCAAATCAATTCAGTTCTGCAGATGAACTTAAAAAATGGATTTTGCTTTTTTTTTTTTTTTTAAGAAGGTACATGAAAATCAGCTTCTTAGGAAGATTACTTTGAGAGCATTGTGTGAAAAGAATTAGAGAAGTCAAATTGAAGCCCAAGAATTAAATTGGGCAAAAATTGCAGTTAGCTAGGCAGAAGGAGAAATAGTTTTGAACTAGAGGAAATGCCAGAATGCAGGACTTTTAGACTCCTAATCTGTTGACAAAAATTTGAATTTCTTTCTTTCTTTCTTCTTTCTCTTTCTTTCTTTCTCTCTCTCTCTCTCTTTCCTTCTTTCATTTCTTCTTCCCTCATGTTTCTTCCAGGGCTCTTTCTTCGGGCTTGTCATTATTAACTTTGAATCCTTGAATCGTTCACATTAAGAATTCTTATTTAAGTAGTTATATCAGTAAAAGTAGAAGTAGTTGCTATCATTTGATATAACTTTTGTTGGTCACTTACTATTTGTCACGTTCCATCTTAAGCAACTTATATGTATTACCAAATGTAAACTATGTGTTAAACCATATGAAATTGCCATTTTTGCAGGTTAAAAATGATCAGAGAGTAGCAATTTCATATGGTTCACTTAACCCTCACACGACCATTTGAGTTAGTTACTATTATTATTTAAATTTACATTCAAGGAAACTGAGGCTTAGAGAGTTTAATTTGTGTAAGGCTATAAAACCAGTATATGGCAGAGCTAGGATTCAGACACCAACAGTGTTGCTCCAGAGCTTGTTGTCTAAAACACTGTTATCTGCTTACACTGCATACTTATATAATCTTCCCAATGATCTTAGGAAAATACACATTCTTACTTTACAAATGAGAAGCATGAGACACAGAAGAGTAACTTGCCCATAGTTATCCATATCAAAAGAAAAAATCCAGATTTGAACCTAGTTCTGTCTGACTCTAGAATGTTAATGTTCAACCTCTTCATGAGGAGACAGGAGACAAGATTGGAGTACCTCCTGATTGCCTATTGATATTTTAAAGAAATTATTCTAAAATCCTTCACATTATTTTACTTTCCTGTTTAATTCATGAATTTTGTCAATAACTCAAAATCTTCTACATCTTTAATCTTCATCCTTGACACTGCAACTTTCCATCATTCTGTCTCTCCTGTGTCTACTAACATTACTTTTGACTTTAAACTTACATCAGCTTCTTAATCACATTTTATTTAACTTGTCTCATGGTTTTTTTTTTTTTCTTGTTTCACTTCATATCCAAATCATAATGGATGCTACAGTCAGTTATTTCATCTCTACCTTCCTTATCATTTTCAATTTCCTCACCCATTGACACATTTGTTTCAGTTTGCCAGTGAATCCCCACCCTGGCTCAACCAAACTATCAATTTTCTCTAATTCTGTTCTCAGGCAATTTGGATAAAATTTGGAGAAAATTATAGAACCATGTGGACTGACTTCAATATAAATGTATGATTTCCAATCTAAGTTGGACCTTTGAAACTTAACACAGTAATCTTTTAAAAAAATCATTTAACTAATTTATCTCATTTTTATTCAAATTTCTAAATACACATGGGAGTTATTTTAAATAATTTCTTCTTGTTCTCAAACTGCCTATTCCTTTTCCATTATTTTCAATCTCAATCTCTCATTCATAGAAAAATGAAAACTTTGTACTCCTTCAGTCTTATGATCATGTTTGTTTACCTCATCTCCAAACCTAATAATATTTTATCCTACTCAGAAAAAAAGCCATTCTCATCTCCCCCTCCCTCCAAAGTCCATCTTTCTCCCAAAGTTTCATCCTCTTCTAGGACTTTGAGCGTTAGATTTCCTTTCTTTTTTGAATCATCAATTCTCACTCATTTTAAATAAATCTCTTGTTGCTGCTTAAAAACATACTCAAGGCTTCAGTCACTCCTTCCTAAAAAGAAAAACAAATCTGTCCTCAATCTGGATTCTGTGATGACTTCTATGGTTAAAGTTGCCAGCTCTGCCCCAGAGCCATTAAATGTTTTCCAATTTATTCCTGAACCCCTTTTCTTAGCTCTTTTCACAAAGTGCCTCCTTATTTTCAAATCTTTCCCATTTCTCATCTGGTGCTCTATTTGCTATTTGCAGCCTCATTTTGCTCTTCTCTATACCATGAGCTTAGCTTTGCATCTACTTAATCTATGTTGTTCTTGCATAGACTCCCTACTGGAGAATCCTCCCAGCCTTATGAGTGGCATGCAGATAATTCTTTCACTATCTGCCACCCTAACTCCTTTCTAAATGAAACTCTCAAATCCATCCCAAGTGTGGTCTACCTGTGTTGCCTACTCTTAATCTGTCTTTGATGTTTCATCCTTTTGTAATCTAATTTTATTCTTACCACTCCACTGAAACTACTCTTCCTATCATAATCAATGACCTTCAGGTTGAGTTCCCAAATCAAATTCTCTCATTTCATTTTTTTCTCTTCCTGCTCTGTGGTCAAATCATCCCTCTCCAAATTATCTCTTTTCTGGATTCTTTGATAATCCTGTCATTTATTAATTAATACTGTAAAAGAAGTTGAGCATGTTTTATATTATGGGCAACATACTAGGTTCCAGGGATTCAGAGATGAACCAGATACACTTCTTGTCCTCAAGAAATCCTTGTTCTAATGAGGGTGACAGATAAGAAAATAAGCATTTATGAACAATGTTTTAAGTGTCAAAATAGAGCATGAAGAAAACTATAGGGAATATATTAGTATAAAAAGGATGAAAGGACAGTTTCTTGGGTTGGGAAGGCTTCTTATATTTCTTCTTTTATCCACATCCACTAATTTATCTTCCTCTTCTGCTCACTAAATACCAGCACTCTCCAAAGTTACCTTTTCACCTTATTCCCCGTTTCTTTTCCAACACTACTTCATCTTTCCTTTTGAAATGTCACCCATGTCCCTATGTTAACTCATTTTAACATCCAACTCAATACTTGTATCAGCCAAGTTCAAGACCAGTTGTTGCCTTCTTGCAATCTTTTCAATATCTTGAAAATATTCTTATTTGATTTCCTACAAAATCTTTTTCTCTTGAGTTTCTTTTTCTGTATAATAGTCTTATCCATTCTGAATAAGACTATTCAGTCCCCAAGTTATTGACCTCACATTAATCTGGAATACCACACATTGTTTATATACTTGGATCCCCAATTAGGTAATGTGTTACTTAAATACAGACTCTTTTCATGTTTGATCCAACTCTGACTGGAGTATTCAGGGCTTAATCATGTTTATAAATAAATGTATGAAGATAAGGAAACACATTAAGAATTGTTAACAACATATTAGAAATCATAGGTGAGATTCAAGTTTGAGTCTTGGTAAGGGAGGAAAGGTCATGTCATTAATATTCAGTGAGGGAAAGGAGGAATATTATTTTTAGGTTTGATATAATGGTGAGGTTTGCAGATGGAGAGATTCAGGTTGTATTTGGAAATACTGTTCTGGAATTGCAAAGAAATTTGAGAACAATCACTGAAGAAAGGGATGGAAATGGCCTTTTTAGAACTTGGATGTAGGGAAACAGAAAAGGACAAATGGCTCAAAATCTTTAAAAAATGGTTAATAGTGGGATCCCTGGGTGGCACAGCGGTTTGGCAACTGCCTTTGGCCCAGGGCGCGATCCTGGGGACCCACGATCAGGTCCCACGTCGGGCTCCCTGCATGGAGCCTGTTTCTCCCTCTGCCTATGTCTCTGCCTCTCTCTCTCACTGTGTGCCTATCATAAATAAATAAAAAAATGTAAAAAAATGGTTAATAGCAACATTTTGCTACTATTAGGGACATAAAGATTTCTGGAGGGATTTTATATATACAATGTTTGGAGTCAAAGTTGAATATCCAAATGCAAAGCCCCTGAAGATTTGTTTAGACAACTCAGGAGAAGCAAAGAAACAACTGTTGAACTGGAATAGTGTCCTGTCACAAAAATCAAAGTGGATAGGAGAATGGTGTTTGGTTTGACTAATCTGGTAAATAATAGTGATGGTCCCCTCCTGACTATTGTATATAACAGCCAAGAAAATAGACTTTTGTAAGGAGGTAATCTATCACCTTGAAATAAATTAGAGCTCTATCTGAATAAGATGCAAAAGAAATGCCAACTGAATGTCCATTTGATTGAGTGATCTTGTGGAGCAAAGTTACAGTAGGATGATAGCGGTGGGAGTTGGGTAGCAGGTGCTTAAGGAGAGACCAATGCTGGAAGTAATGGACATAAAGCATACTTCCAGGAATTTGGCAGGAAATGGAGGGAGAATACAAGATACTTCCTTGAACAGTAACAAAGTCAAATATTTTAATTTTACCTTAACTTCCTTTGCTTCTTTCTTTTTCTTTGCCCCTTTTCTTTCTTTACTTTTATTTAGTGGGTAGGAAAGGAAATCCTACTCTGTTCATAGGTAGATAGAATGTAGGTAGAGTCGAAGAGAAAGGTGAAAAGAGATAATTGAGCATGAACCACATTTAATGAGTAGCTCTCTTGGAAGGTGCTGTTGGGTTAAACCTAGCCTGTTGGTGTTGGGTAAGTCTATTCATAGACCCAGGCCACAAATAATTTTTTTCTTGAGGGCATAATGCTACCTTAGTGATCTGAGTCCAGGATTCTAAAATGATTTTTTTTTTCTTAAGTTGGGGATGTTCAAACATGTAGACATCTAATCCCACCCCTAAACTTTATATACCTTAATTTGTGGTTTTAAGGAAAAGGGGCCAAGAGAGTGAGTAGTAACATGAGTCTCACAGTTTGGATGCTGGCTATACACATAACATGATTGCAATTTTGATAATTTCTTTGCTAACAATTTATTCTGGGAACACAAAGTTAGTAGTTGCTCAGGTGCAAAGCATAGGATTTTATCAAGTGTAATAAAATAATTAAAATGTTCTGCAGAAATTGAAAGAACTACATTTGTATATTTTACATTTACATATTTACGCAATTTACAAAGTAAATTGCCTTTGTAAATGCTAATTCATTGATGCTAATATTATCTATCACCTTTTCCATGTGAAGACCCTCTTACAAAACAGAATTAACTGTTATGTTTTCTTGCATTGGCAGCACTCCCGAATTTGTGTCTTCTCCAGTTTGTGAGAAAGTTTAAAAAAAATTTTATAAGGATTTATTTATTTATTTGAAACAGAGAGAGACAGAGCACAAGCAGGGGAGTGGCAGGCAGAGGGAGAAGGGAAGGAGGCTCCCTGCTGGAGGAGGCCCAGGTAGAGCTAGATACCAGGACCCTGGGATCATGGTCTGACCTGAAGGCAGATGCTTAACCAACTGAGCCATCCAGGCACCCCTAAAAATGTCTTTAATTAGTCAACAACATACATTTGTATGTTTTTTTCTGACAATTTCACAAATTCATTCCAAGATTTACATTTATTTAAAAATACCCTTTTTTAAAGTTAAAATTTCATTGAATTCTTAACGGATTCCCATAAGCACAACATATTTGAGTTCTGGCATCTTCAAGCCTATGTTTATGATTGGTTTAAGCATTTCCCCTTAGAAAGCTAACATAATGATACCACATAACGAAACGATCTTTTTTGCCTAATAATATATTCACATCCTCAAATTTGGTTGCAAATAAAGAAATTACAAGTTTTTTATTACTTAGAAAGAGGTGCATTTCTGACCCCAAAAAATGCCTAGAACTTGGTACAAACATTCAATTTTTAAATAAAAGTAGTTGTTTCTTGGTGCTGTCATCATTTGTAAAGAGATTAATAGAAGTTGACAACATGTGCCATTTATGTGTCAGGCTGGTTAGCAGAATCTTTTGATATGCAGAATTATTTGTCAGGTAACACATTTCTAGTTCTCTCTTCACCTTGAAGTAGATCTATCCAGTTTGGGTCATTCCTATCTGTTTCTGCCAGCAGGGCTTTAGCATAGCCCAGCCCCATGATTTTTTGCATTCCTCTTATTCTCCTTTCTTAACACATTGAACAAATCCTGGTGGCTTTTTTTTTTTTTTTTTTTAAGATTTAATTATTATTTTAGAGAGAGAGAGTGAGTGAGCAAGCAGCAGGGCGGGGCAGAGAGAGGGAGAGAAACTTAATTAAACAGACACCCTGCTGAGCACGGAGCCCCACTAGGGACTCCATCTCAGGACCCTGAGCTGCAACCAAGAGTTAGTCTCTTAACTGACTCCACCACCCACCCGCCCCTGAACAAACCTCAGTTTTAAAATACCTGTTAAACTTTCCTCTACAGCTGCAGAGCAAAAATGAGGTAAAAAATGGCACACAGTTCTAGTCTCCAACAAGAACATTTGGGCAATTAACCTCAATTACTTGTATAATTCTTTTAGTTTAGTATCTACTCTTATTTCCATTTAAATATAATCAATATCTACAATCAAATATATAATAATGTATAATATATAATGCAATATTGAAAATTTAAAAGTTAACTCACCAAAGACATTTTAGCTTCCAATTTTATATGAGTGTCTGACCCGAAGATAGTTTAGAACTTCAACATTTGACACACTAAACAAATCACATCAGCAAACAGTAAACAAAAGGACAGATTTCTTTTCCCTAATTCCAACTTTCTCATTTGCTATATGTTTTATCTTAAAGGTCCTTATGATTGTGCAGTTTTCTTAGTAGAAGGTAAATCCATGAATCTAGCTAAAAGTAATTTCTTTGGATACATTCCCTTTTTAATTTTTTTGGAGTATTTCTTAGTGAATTCAATCCTATGTTTTCTGAGATTTGTAATAACTAATGCAATTCCTGTTCATTATGAAAGTCACTACACTTATTTTTTGATGAAGTATAAAATTAATATTTTACTGGTTTTAGAAGTCTTCTGAGTTATATAAGAAGTCAGAAGGGAAAACATATTTTTAGACTATATTTCTTTGGCATTACTGTTTATTTGGAGAACTGTGTCCCTAATATTCTAATTGGTTATGTAAATCATTAGTTCCTCTGTTACTTTCTTTTTTTGTTGTTAAAACGGATAGCCCATTCCATATTTGGGAAATGACTGCCAATGACTTAATATTTTTGTAATAGTTTGTCACGCGATGTTTTTTTCTTCATCAGATAAAATTAAATTGTACTCATATTACTTCAATCCCATGAACTTCTAAAGCAGTCAGGCTACAAATTTTATATGAAAAGCAAAGCAAATTTTCCTATGTATTATAATATTGCAATTTTTAGAGCAGATAATTCAGGGGGAAAAATATACTTTATACCGGGGATGAAATATATTCGCCAACTTCTCAAATTCAGCCTTCCATCCTTTTTAGAACTTCATCTAATTTTGCATTAAATCTGATTTTGATTTATTTTATAAGTTACAGTCAGCTTTTAAAGAGAATTGTTTCTAGCATGTGAAAAATGCTTTTAAGTTACACTGATTAAGAGAGAGCTGTCTCTTGCTTTGCCAAACCCATCATGTCAAGCTGGCAATTAAAGGGTTATTTAATTGGAGAAGTTCAGAGTCAGATCAGCATTTCCCAGTGGCACGTATCTTTAGCAGTAAGTGTGGAAGCCAACTCGGAAGAAACACGTTTGAAGTGGCAGGACTAATCATGCAGAAGCAATTTGCGATTTTCTCTCTCAGCCTAGATAAAGCAGAGCATTATGACATTGGCTGCGCTGAGCAAGGTCAATTTACTGTGAAAAGCCAGCTATAGACTCCAACTTCAAATAGACTTTTATCCTGCATAGCTAAAAACAGGATTTACTCTATTGCTTACACTACAGAATGGGCAAAATGAAGTGGACAATTCAATTAGGATGCATCCGTGTTTGTCACTACTTTTTTTTTTTTTTTATTTTTTAAACTGTTTCAGATGATCAGCCTGTAACTCGATCTCAAGATTTCTCCCACCCCCCTGGGAGCGAAGTATAAATACTTGCAATAAAGTTTAGTTTTTAGTGTTTTTATATTTAGTCATTAAGAGTCTTCCAGTTACCTTTAAGAAATACGATGCTGGATCTCTTTTATTTATTTTTTAAATAAAAAAATTACAGTTTGGCTTTAAAATGAAAGATTCGTCCCAGAGATATACACAAAACTATCATTACAAAAATATAGCATATTAAAAGCGTGAAAGACCTTTTTTGGCTTAGCATTTATGTAATATGCTGTATAATGTTTAACTTATTCCTAATATGGGAGACACTACATAAAGAGGATCCTCCTTCTGTTGGACTAGATATGAAATTTGCATTAATTTTTGGAAATGATTATATTTATGGGAGCAATCATATATATTGTTTGGCTAATCACAGTGAATAAACAGTCTATTCCCTTAGCCATGGGGGAAAATACTCTTCTATCTTCTTTTTTGGCTGATATCCAGAGTAGATTAGTCTTATGAAAAATGAAATAAGAGTGCACCTTAATTAGCTGTTCAAGGATTCAGTCATCTGAGATATCCATGTTTTAGTGCATTTAACTTTATTAGGTGCATCTGATAGACTCCTTCGGTCACAGTTTATATTGATAATGGTGCCAATAATCAATTGTAGTCAAAATATCGTGAAAGTGGGATGGATGTTGTTTCCAGAAGCTGAGCCAGAATGTAAATGAAGATATGATTAAATGTCATTGTTATTATAGTTCATAATAAAAAATCTATACTTATGCCTGGGGTACAATAGCCCTACAAATTAATGTACTAGTCAACAGTTTTCTGGACCATATTCTGGTGCTCTTTTTAAAAATTTGGCAGGTGATGGAACTCCACAGTGCTGACATTCACTCCCAGAACATTGTAGAAGCCAGTCTTTTAATATTTTCATTGGCTTACTAAGATACTGAGGTCATGCAAAGCTCATTGGTCTCCTGCTTTTGCTTCCCCCATGATTGACAGTAATGTAATGTTCTTTTAGAATTTATGACTCTGGGTAAAGGACGGACTGAAATATGTGACTCAGGTCAAAAATGAGGATGAAGAATATCAGAGATGAGGTATTTGTTTTAAATAGAAGTATAGAATCAATTTTTAATTCTGTTTTAAAACTCTACCTCAAGATAATTAAAAACAGTTATGAATTTTTTTTCCCACAGAGACTAAGGTTTCTGTTTACTAACAGTCAAAACATTAAAAATTTTAAAGTACATATATGTAAATGAATTTTGCTTTGCATTTTTAAAACTATTTCCTTTTGGTTTCATAGGGTATTTATTCTTTTAGATAATCCTCCATAACTCAGAATCTATTGTGAACTTATAATAGTTAGGGCTGGTGGATTGTAAACCTTATGTTTCCATTGTATTAGAGCATAACTGAATTCTATTTTACATGACAAAATATAATCCAGTCAGTGATTTGCATATGCTATTTTTTTCACAGAAGTCCAATTTAAGATTTCTTAAAAGTAGAGAGTTTTAAAATAAAGAAGGTATCTCTTGAATAGAACCTTAATATATGCATATTATTCTGTAACTGTGATAGTGATCACCAAAATAATACTGTCATGTCATTGTGTCACATCACAGTGTTCAAACTTCATTGGAATCACCTGACTAGTTTCAAATTATATTGTGCTTGCTCTCCCCCCTGAAATTGTGATTTAATTGGTCTGGGATATTGCCTGACCACAATATTTAGAAAGTAAAACATGCCAACAGTTTCTTGGTCCACATAACTCCAACTTACTTGTTAGTTCACTGCAAATTTGGGAATGGATGTTACGAGTTCTAAATATATTTTTTCTATTATTTACTCTGATCTTTTCTTCAGTTCTTCATCTTGCCTAAGTATAACCTAAATTATAATATTTCTCTTTTGTGTGTGTACATGTACAATTGACGAATGTCTCAGAAATCAATTTTAATACAAACATTTCTGTATTGCATATAGGAAATAGTTTTAAATGCTTTATTTGAAATGCACCTATACAGATTATTTCTTTAAATTATTTGCAGTTTAACAATCATTGCAATGGAAACTTTACATTGAATACAATTACATATAAAGGGATATAATAGATGTGAAATGTTTTTAAGATTAAAAAGGTCCAAAAATAAAAAATAAAAAAAAATAAAAAGGTCCAAACAAATGTGAAGTATTGGTGTCAAGGTATTATTGTGTATCAACAAATATACTTAATTGAGAAGTCTATGTTCATATTCACATAATCCAAGCATTCTCATTATGAAGAATATTTTTTTTTTATGAAGAATATTTTAAGTAACTTCTTATGTAGTCTGACACTTTACACTTGTATTACTTGACCTATCAGTTTACCTAACTTTAGTTAAATTTCTTAAGGCTTTAGAGTTCAGGATATATGCGTGTGCATGTATGTGTGTGTGTATGTGTGTATCTTCAAAAAGCAATTTCAACTGTAGCACATATTTTGCATTTGGATAATCTAATCATGACAAGTTAATACTCTTGATTTAGTGCCCAAATAAGATACATCTTCAGGCTTAGTAATTATCAAACAAGTTATGAAATAGTTTCACTTTCTAACCTGCCATGGCCGAGACTTACATAATAGTGTAATTACACTTAAAATTGTACACGCCCCTTCAAAAAAACCAATATATCTACAAAAGAAGTCAGTAATCTGTGACAAAGCCAACTTTCTATTTTTTTTAAGATTTTATTTATTTATTCATGAGAGATACAGAGGCAGAGACATAGGTAAAGGGAGAAGCAGGCTCCCTGTGGGGACCCTGATGCGAGATTCAATCCCAGGACCCCAGGATCATGACCTAAGCCAAAGGCAGATGCTCAACCACTAAATGACCCAGGTGCCCCCAAAGCCAACCTTCTGCCTGTCATTGGCAAACTAGCAGAACAACAAACATGAATCTTGTTTTCTTGTTTACATTTTAAGGAACATATCCTAATTTCTTACAATTCAATTGACTGCATACTGTTTGTCAAGAGTACAAAGCAGCAAATGAACAAAATGAAAAAACAAAGCCAAATCATAATCACCTCACCTTTGCTCTCACCACAGAAAATATCTCTTTGGAAAACATACAAGCAATTGGGGTAAGTCAGACGGAGTACACTGTTCTTGAACATATCTGGCATACAATCACTTTTTTAAAAAAGATTTTATTTATTTATTCATGAGAGAGAGAGAGAGAAAGGCAGAGACACAGCAGAGAGAGAAGCAGGCTCCATGCAAAAAGCCCGATGTGGGACTCGATCCCAGGACTCCAGGATCACACTCTGGGCCAAAAGCAGGCGCTAAACCGCTGAGCCACCCAGGGATCCCCTACAATCACTTTTTTAAATTGAATGACAAAATATCCTTCTTAAATGCTTCATGGAAAGTTTTCAGTATTAGGTATAAAATTAACACTCCTGAATAATCAAATAGAAATATGTGAATAGCTATTTTGAGTGAAGGGTTAGTTTTGCATAGAAAGGTAGGAAAGAAATGACAGAGAGATATTAATTTAAGGGAAATTATAGAAAATGAGCAGAGAAGCTGATATTAGTGCTGTATCACAGCTTACTTTTTAAAACTTTGTAGGTAAATTTCTCCCCTTCACTTGAGATATTCAGCCTAGCGCGTATGTGTGTGCCTGTGTGTGTGTGTGTGTGTGTGTGTGTGTGTGAGAGAGAGAGAGAGAGAGAGAGAGAATGCTGAGTGCTGGGGGAAGAGGTGGATCAAAATAACAAGTGACTTTTTTAACAAGTGACTTTTTTTAAGCGTTATAACCAGAAGAGGAAAATGAAATGACCAATTGTTATACCTACAGAAAATTAGACTAGAAAAAATATTTGTCCAAAATGTTTAGAATAGGATACCTGCCCATTGAAATAAAAATTTGTCCATCATTTCTAAATTTCACTTTTGAACAGGTATAAATGGAATTTGTTTATTGAACAGTAGTGATTTTAAATATTTAATTGTCTTTGAAATTGAGATTATTCAGAATGCCAGGCAAAGAGAAATAAATCAGAAAATGAATAAACAAGCAAACATATAGACCTTCTTTAATTTATCTTTAAGCATTCATATCTCTTTTTGGTTCTGTCCAAAAGTAATCCTAGAGATATCTCCCTTCATGGGGATCTTTAAATCCAGAAGTTTACAATCAGGTGGAAATGTCATCTGCTTCCAGTGTATTTGAAAACTGGGGTTACTAGTATTATTTTAATTCATTATTAAAATAATTCATTATTTAAATTAATTATTTAATTTAATTAAATTATAAATTTAATTATTAAATTAAATAGTATTATTATTAATTCATTATTCATTATTTTATTAAATATTATTGATGTTTTCTTTTTTTGTACTCATTTCCACTGCTGTTTTGCTACTGTTCTGGAAAGCCAGCATTTCACTTCTGAGAACTGTTCATGTTTAACTCTTTATCTAAAAATAGTTGAAAGCATTTTTTTTTCTTCTTCCACATGAAGGATACCAGAGGCACCACCAGTACAGCGATGAAAGGAGATGCAGGCCCTGGTGCCTTGGCAAGTGAGGGAGCAGGGGTTCAGTAATGCCAGGACTCTTGGGGGTGGATGAGAGGTGGGCGAGGTACTGACCCTGATGGAGTAAAAGAATGTTGAGTACTCTGATTTTCATATTATGAAATTACACAGTCCTAGGAGTTAAGGATGGTCTGCCTTGGAATCATTGGTGTTTATATTTGAAAAGTTAATATTTGAAAATTAATATATTATATTAATTTTGAGACTATAAAGAAATGAGAACTACAGCACAGTCAAGTGGGAAGGTAAGTGATGAAATGTCGGAAGACTGGGAGTCTGGCTTTGACCTTGTAGTAAGGCACAAGCAAATGGATTTCTCCATGTCCAGTGTTTCCTTCTGCAGAATGAGATTTTATTTTTTTTACCTAGCACAAAGAAGTGCTATAAATATATGTAGATCCTTTTAAATTAAATTAATTAATCTTTTAATTTAAATTCATTTTGCCAGCTAGTATAACACCCAGTCCTCATCATATCACATGCCCTCTTAATGCCCCTCACCCAGTTACCCCATCCCCCCATCCACCTCTCTTCTCCAGCAATAGTATGTTTCCTAGAGTTGAGAATCTCTTATGGTTTGTCTTCCTTCCTGATTTTTCCCCATTCAGTTTTCCCTCCTTCTCTCCTCCCCTATTTCTTCTATTCCACATATGAGTGAAACCATCTGATAATTGTCTTTCTTCTACTGACTTATTTAATTCAGCCTAATACTCTCCAGTTCCATCCATGTAAATGATATTCATCCTTTTTAATGGCTGAGTAATATTCCATTGTATAAATAAAACACATCTTCTCTATCCATTCATCTGTTGAAGGACATCGTGGCTCCTTCCACAGTTTGGCTATTGTGGACATTGCTGCTATCCACATTAGGGTGCGGGTGCCCCTTCATTTCACTACATCTATATATTTGGGGTAAATAACCAGTAGTTGTAGGGTAGCTCTATTTTTAACTTCTTGAGGAACCTCCATATTGTTTTCTGCGGTGGCTGTACCAGCTTTCATTCCCACCAACAGTGTAAGGGAGTTCCTTTTTCTCCACATTCTCGCCAACATTTGTTGTTTTATGTCTTATTAATTTTAGCCATTCTCACTAGTGTGAAATAGTAACTCATTGTGATTTTGATTGTATTTCCCGGATGACAAGTGATGTGGAGCATTTTTTCCTATGCCTGTTGGCCACGTTTAGGTCTTCTTTGGAGAACTGCCTGTTCATGTCTTCTGCAGATCTTAAAAACTGTTTGAAGATGTTTTGCTTAAGATGGTCAGACTTGAGTCAGCTCTGCATTCTCCGTGAAGTATTACTTGGCCTATCAGTTTCTCCTTCTTCCCCTCTGTCCTCCTTTCCCTCTTCTCCTGGGCTCCTTTAGTACCAACATACTAACCAGGACTTTTGTGTACAGTTGTGCAGGATGAGTGTTAACACAGAGGGTGCTGAGTATTTATTTAGACCAGTGTATTTATGCATTTATTTAGACAAACTTCATGTAGATGGCAGTAAATCTTTGTTTCAAAGATGTCTATATATTACCAGAATATTCTGGTAGATGAAAGTAAATTATTTTCATAAAGGTTTTTCTTCTTTCTTTAAATATTTTATTTATTTATTCATGAGAGACACAGAGAGAGAGAGAGGCAGAGACACAGGCAGAGGGAGAAGCAGGCTCCATGCAGGGAGCCCAACGTGGGACTCGATCCCGGGTCTCCAGGATTACACCCTGGGCTGAAGGCGGTGCTAAACCGCTGAGCCACCCAGGCTGCCCAAGGCTTTTTCTTTTTCAATAGCACAAAAACATTGTTTGAGTTAGCAGTGATCCATTCTATTCTATTCTATCTCTATTCTATTTGGCTCTAGGTCTGCCTTCCTTGGTAGACAGTGTCTTCACCAGGGAAGGGATCGTTTCTTATGTAATTGTCTCTCTTCCACCTTTTCTGAAGCATATGAGGGACACTAGAACCTAATAAAAGTTCTAGTGGGAGATGGCTGAGTGAAGTAGGAAATGATGACTAAGTTTAAGGTTCTAGGTCTTTATGAAAGTTTTTACATAAATCTACGATGATATTACTAGTAAAGCTAAGTAGCTCCAAGGACTCCAATAACTCTTAGGATGTTATAATTTAAGTGTTATTGAGTGTACTGTATGGTGAAACTATGTAAGAGGAGCCTGGAAAGACCTTTTGGTTCTTGTTTTTTTTTTTTTTTTTTTCTCAATATTTTTGACTCTTCTGCTTCCATAAATATTTTAATTACTCTTAAGAGCTTTTTAGCAAGTTTATTCATACTTGGAGTTGATAGTCTATGCAGTACATGGGGTAGTTGTCTTCTGAGAATTAGAACATAAATTTGCTCTCTGAAAGTCAAGCTATAAATTAAGATATGATGGAACAAAGCAGATATTTTCAAAAACATCTTAAAAAGAACCTAGCAAGACCTGGCTTTAACCTGATGAAAGACAGTATATCTAAAGAAGGAATGTGCCAATCAGGATGGGGCTTCGTCACCTATGCAAAGTCAAGAAAGGAGGGTCCCATAGGCAAACTTCTGCCTCTCTTGGAAGAGTCCATACACCTTGCTTCTCCTGGGTTAATGCACAACCTTCTGAACTTGGCTTCTAGGCCCCTGTGTCCTATCCTCTAAAATCCAGAGTGAGCCCTTCAATAGAAAAATAAGATTATGCCATGACCATGCTAAAACTCCAGTGACTTTCTATTGCATTTAGAACTCCATATCCTCCTGCAGAGTCCCACATCATACTTTCCTGCCCATGTCTCCAACTACACCTCTGCAGACACTCTGGCCTTCTTGAGTTGTTCAATAAGCCACCTCTTTCAACTAGAGGCCTTTGTACCAGCTGTCCCTTCTGCCTGCAATGCTCCTTTCAGGGAGAACCTTTCTGAAGCTGTCAGTTTCTTTCTTTCTTTCTTTCTTTCTTTCTTTCTTTCTTTCTTTCTTTCTTTCTTTCTTTCTTTTTTTCTTTCTTCTTTCTTTCATTTTATTTATTCATGAGAGACACACAGAGAGAGAGACAGAGACACAGGCAGAGGGAGAAGCAGGCTCTATGCAGGGAGCCGATGTGGGAATCGATCCCGGGACTCCAAGATCATGCCCTGGGTCGAAGGTGGGTGCTAAACCACTGAGCCACCCAGGCATCCCTGAAGCTGTCAGTTTCAAGGTCATTCCCTCCACGACAGCTTCCCCACACCATCTAAACATAAAGAAACTCATTACTCTTCCATACATTAATCTCTTGTAATTAGCTCCATAATTTTCAGGCACTTATCATTTTCTGATCGTTTGTTTGTTTGAGGTGGACACTGCTTAGAAGTCACCAAAATGTGTTTATTCTTCTCTATACAGCAGGCGAGGGAACATAGCAAGCAGCTTACCACCTAGTTGTGGAGACAGATCAGCGAGCTTGCCTCCGGATCAGGATTATGGGCAAAAGTTAGAGTTGGGCAATCCAAAGAATAGTAGAGAATCATGCAGATGTCACAGAAGGTATGACCTCCTGGGATTCCAGGAGTTCGAGTTTCAAGGCAAGGTTGGGTAAGTTCTTCTGGGATGGATTGGAGCTTCACACTTGGGGCAGGCTCCATCTAGGACTTGGAAGGGGAGGCCAAGACCCTGTGCTTAGCAGAGGGCCTGAGCAGAATGCACAGTCTCAACCTCAAGAAATTTCTCCAATGAGATTTCACTTTAGCTCTCAAAACACTTCCTGAGAAGACAAGAGTAAATCCCAGGCTGCAGGCTGACTTTGGCAAGTAAATAAACATTGAGCTTAGTGCCCAACTTCATGTTTTAACTCTGTAACATTTTCATATAGTTGTAGGATGGGTCACATTTTGTCCCCTTTACTCTGGATCTCCAGGTACTCATGCAGCCTTTCAAACATGTCTGAACCCGATCCAAACTTCTTCCCTTTAACTCCACTCCCCTGGATCAAGTCTTCCAATGCCTGCCTAGGATTTTATCTAGTAGTTGCAACACTGTAGTTATGGAAAACCAAAACACAACCTCAGAACCTTTGTGTATATGTCTGTATGTTTATTCCTCCTCACAATCTCCTTGATACCAGTGTATAACAACAGGCATGATGTTTTTCAAATTCAGTTCAAAACCTGTCTTGTTTTGTTTTTAATTTTGACTACTGTGAATTCCATCTTAACTGAGATTAAAGATAGCAATAGGAAAAAGTTAAAATTACAAGTCAGTCGACTTAAAAATCAGGAACCTACACGGAAGAAAGTTTGTAATTGCTGGCTGATAATCCCCATGGCATCTCTTACTGGAGCACACCAGAACGCTGCAGGGGAGTAGTCAGAATGAGAATCAAGACTTCAGCTTCAGGCTAAAAAGTCAGGATAAGCTTGCGACTTACATTGCCACCCATGACTCAAAGAACATCTATTCTTTCAAATGACAGGTTTTCTAGTTTAAAGCATACGCATGAAAAGGAACATGCCTTTCACTGATGCATCATTGTTACTGTGGTTTAACTTCTTAACCCCTCTTCCTGTTGAAGACTCCGCCATAACTGAAGTGTCTACAGCTTTAGCTGCTAATTACATTTCCACCTACGAAGCTTGGAAAAATAAAATTTAGGAAAACTGTCTCCTTCCAGGTGTGCACTGGAATTTGTTTTAAATGAATTCATATTTTGGGTGATTGTGTAAAGGGCAAGTTCTTTCTGACAATTCAAATAATTAGTCAAATCATCATTTCTTGGCAAGTTCTATTTTGATTTATTAAAATCAATATATGCCTTTAAAAACAACTATTATTAAGACTCATTCGTTTGAATACTTTCACATTGTATACCAGAAAAGTATAAAATTGCTCAGACCATGTAAACTTCTGTTAGTATTTACAATTTATTTTCCTGTATTGTATTTCAATTATTAAATGTTATTGCTGCCTTCAAAAGGAATTTTAAGGAAAAATATGATTTTATATATTTTCACCCAGATTAAAAAAGCCCCAACATCCTGATGTTATTTGTTTCATGTATCTTACATACCCTTTGCTCAGCTTCCCCTAATGTCAACATCCTATACACCTTGGAACATTTATCAAAATTAAGAAATTATTACTGAGACATTCCAAGAGCTAAAATACAGAGTTTATTTGGATTTTGCCAGTTCTCCCACATGTCATTTTATATTTGTCCAAACTCTTACAATGTTCAACACCAAGAGAAAACTGTAGACCTTAGGTAATTTGATATAGGTTCATCAGTTCCAACAAATGTGCCACTTGGGCAGGGAATATTGGTAATAAAGTGATGCTTTGCATCTGTATGTGTGTGGCAGGGGTACAAGTGAGTAATGACAGTACCTTCCCCTCAGTGTTGCTGTGACACTTAAGCTGCTCCGAAAAACTTTAGTTTTAATAATAAATTCATTAATCATATTCCTATGTGTCAGTTTCGAAAGTTCCTATAATGTGCCATTTGATATATGCATCTATCCTTCTGCCACACTATCTTGATTATTAAAGTTTGTAGTACATCTTGAAGTTGTGTAGTGTGAATTCTTCAGTTTTGTCTGTTGCTTTAAGGATTGTTTTGACTTTAAGAACTTTAGTTACTTTTCATTTCCTGAGATGTCAAATCTATCACTTGTTGTATAATTTGGCATCAAAATGATTTGGCATAATTTGGCATCAAAATGATTTGGCATAATTTGGCATCAAAATGATTTGGTAAAGGAGAAATATATGTGCTGTCAATTAAAATCATGTATGTGAATGTGAATAAAGGTTAAAATTGTAGGTTGAACAAGAAACATCTGGCTTTTGGGATGGGGCTGCAAATTAAGCATACTAATGGCACATTTTTTAAAAAGTCCTTTAAAAAATGAATTTAGGGACCCTGGGTGGCACAGCGGTTTAGTGCCTGCCTTTGGCCCAGGGCGCGATCCTGGAGACCCGGAATCGAATCCCACGTCGGGCTCCTGGTGCATGGAGCCTGCTTCTCCCTCTGCCTATGTCTCTGCCTCTCTCTCTCTCTGTGTGATTATCATAAATAATTAAAAATTAAAAAAAATGAATATAGATGCACGCTATAAAACCAAAATGATATAGATGTGGAGAAAAGTTTTGTTTAAATAACTCAATATGATAAAATGTATCTACCTTGCCATGTTTTAAATTAATGTTCTATAATGTCATCTACTATTTCTTGTTCATTCACTTGGTATCTTGGCTACTTAATAGGGAAGCCAATTATCACTTCTATATTCTTGACCCAAAACATACTATAATTTTGAATATTGACCTATTAGTATACATATATCTTCTAAAAACTGTATTTCTCAGTAATATAAAACTATAACTAAATGTAGATGTTTATAAATAACAATAAAAATCTGCAATAGTATTTTACCAGCAATGTAATTCTTAAATTATCTACAAAAGAATTGACTGCTGTGGTACTTGTAAGTAAATTTTACACAAAGCATGCATAGGATATGAAATGATGCAAATATGGTAGTGTTGCAGTAAGAACTGTACTTTTATTACTACACATTATGCTATCAATAGTTACATTAAATCCTATTTAAGAGGCTAGTTCTAGTGTATGTACCTATTTCAAATGTAACTTCTTAAAATTTTATAGGCAAAGTCCCTCAATGAGCAATGAAAAGATGATTAAAAAAAGACGGTTGAATAGAAAAACAGCCGGCAACAGTAATTCATTTTGGATACAGTTTTACTTTTTATGAATAAGTCTGCAAAATATCAACATAAAGAGTGTACTTTTTTTATGAATACAGCCTTAATACTGAAAGCCAGTTCAAATAGTGAACATTTAAAAATTCTTATGACATGGGATTACACCCTTGTGGTTCACACAGCACATGTTGCATTGGTTTGATTTTTACTACTCAAAGAAGGGGAGAGTACAAGGCAAATAATTTGGTTTCTTTAAAAAGAATCTATGCCATTTTATTTTTCTATGCTATTTAGGAAATGACCAGGGTAATGCCATACAAAAGAGGTATCTGTCTTTATGGGCATTTCACATTTCATGTGTATTAAAATATCATTATCATTAATAAATGCTCACTTTATATGAGGTACTATCCAGAACCACTAGAAAACATGATACTTGACCACAAAGAACTTTGTGATTAAAGCAAGAACAGTATAAGGGATATTTACTAGCCTATATAAACATTTTACCAGCTCATTCTGCCCCATGGAACTAAAGTGAAAAGAATTAGCATTTGTAACTGCTGTCTCCTATCAGGGATTAGAGACTAGTGAAGTAAGCATGACTTTTGTTTCTCCTAGTTGAGAAAACAGGGCAAAAAAATAAATAAATACATCAGAATTTTGCCCTCTTCCTGACATTGTCAAGTCAGAGACACAAAGTAGTAGAGAGTCTTTCTTTGTACTATCAATGAACCAATCAAATAAACAGGCAACCTAAGAAAAACAACAAAACAAACAGACAAAAAACAAAAAAGCAAAACAACTTCAAGATATATTTTGCAGTTTCTTTATAAAGAAATTTCACAGCCGTTACTGTATCCCCAAAAAAGTAAAAAGTAGAAACAGAATCAGCTGTCCAGGGAAAATAAATTCCAAAGTATTACTATTTGGGTAGACAAGTAAGATTTCACCAATGAGAATCAAATAAGTTTGTTGTAACTGAACCCAAATAGTTGCAACTGTAAGTTATATAATTCCTGAATTCTTACTAAATTCCTGATTTAGACTGTACTGATAAGAGAAAATGCACTGTTTATTAGAAAATGAAATTATATTAGTAAGTTGGTAGAAAAGATCTTTATGGAGAAAGATCAAATCCTGATTACAGGGCAGCTCCAGTGGCTCAGTGGTTTAGCGCCGCCTTCAGCCCAGGGTGTGATCCTGGAGACCCGGGATGGAGTCCCACGTCAGGCTCCCTGCATGAGCCCTGCTTCTCCTTCTGCCCGTGTCTCTGCCTCTCTCTCTCTCTCTCTCTGTGTCTCTCATGAATAAATAAATAAAATCTTTTTAAAAAAATTTTTATTTATTTATGATAGTCACACAGAGAGAGAGAGGCAGAGACACGGGCAGAGGGAGAAGCAGGCTCCACGCACCGGGAGCCCGACGTGGGATTCGATCCTGGGTCTTCAGGATCACACCCTGGGCCGAAGGCAGGCGCTAAACCGCTGCGCCACCCAGGGATCCCAATAAATAAAATCTTAAAACAAAACAAATCTTGATTACATTTTTAGTATATTTAAATTTGGCAAATAACAGTTCAAAATTTGCATATTCTTTTTTTAAAGATTTTATTTATTATTCATGATAGACCCAGAGAGAGAGGGAGGCAGAGACACAGGCAGAGGGAGAAGCAGGCTCCGTGCAGGGAGCCCGATGTGGGACTCGATCCTGGGTCTCCAGGATCACACCCTGGTCCAACGGCTAAACCGCTGAGCCACCCAGGGATTTCTCCCAAATTTGCATATTCTTAATTTGTTACAGGTGACGCTTTCTTGTGGCATTCCTGTTTCCATAAATACGTACTTGAAATAAGACCAGGCATAATAAGCTTCAGCCAATATAAATTGCTTGAGTAAAGATGGTCAGAAGAGTCACTTAAAATAATGGCACTAACTTCTATCTCTTAAAACTTTACAAAAATAGTAATATTGATTAATTATAATAAGGAAATGAAATATAGAAAAAATGTAAAGAATTTGAGATTATTTGCAGTTCTTCTAGAAAGAAGTTGGGTTGATAGTGTACTCTTTCCAATTATTCTAAAGACGATATTTACATAAACATAAATGTTATATGTTACTTATTTAATAAGACTGAAACCATGCTATATCTATAGCATCATTATGAATATTGCCTTATATAATTAAATATTTGTTTAAATATAATTTTTAATTGCTCCATAATGTTTTCACTTTGTGGATGAATTTGAATCATTCTCCAATTCATGAACATTATTGTTGGGTCGTTTCCATTATAAATAGCTCTACATAAAAGTGAGTGATCTTAAACATAAATTCCTGACTAAATCTTTGGCAATGTTCTTGGGAAAACAAGTGGGTTACTGGATAAAACATTGTGACTATTTCAAATGTCTTGATCTATATTTCCCAATTGTTTCCTAGAAAATTTGCTATCACCACATCTCTAAAGTCAATGAAATTATTCATTTCATCTCACTTTTGCCAAAATTAAGTATTATCATTTTGGTGTTTGCCTTTTAAAGATATAAATAAAACATTAGTAGTTTAGTATTTTTTCATGTACTCAATATTTATGTGAATTTTTCAAATTCCTCTGCCTTTCCTAACTTTTCTACAAAATTTATGATAACTTAATTTTTCTTTTGATCTCTATTCAGGTTTTCCCCTTTAGCTAATTTATATGTTATAATAAATAAATTTTCTTCCATTCCTTTACAAAGTCTCTTTAGTTATTCTGAATTATTTTATGTAGTCACTACCATATTTACTTCAGGAATTTCTATTAAATTCACTTTAGGCAATAAGTTGAAGTGTCTGTAGTATTCTTTATTTGTTCACCTGCATCATATTTTAGATTTATGACTCCCATTAAGTTAATTTGAAGGCTTTCAACCATGTTTGTATGTGTGTGTTCTAGAATTATTTTTATTAAAACATAAAATATGTCCAATCACTGAAGCTTGAAAATATTTTCTCTGGGAAGCTATCTTGTCAAAAGTTTCATTAGAAGGGAAGTCTGACAATTTTTCCATTTCTTTTTTTTTTTTTAAGATTTTATTTATTCATGAGAGATACAGAGAGAGAGAGAGGCAGAAACATAGGCAGAGGGAGAAGCAGGCTCCCCGCAAGGAGACCAATATGGAATTCGATCCCAGGACTCTGGGATCATGACTTGAGCCAAAGGCAGACGCTCAACTGATGAGCTACCCAGGTGTCCCAATTTTTCCATTTCTATTCCAGTTTTGTTTCACTTAGCTATGCTTTTGGATGAAATCAAAGAGAGTAGCTTCAGAAGGTAAGTGAAAGAACTGAAGGAACTGAAGAACTGAACATAAGAAGGCCTTCTCTGGAATAGTGTTTCAGTAATTACACCTAAAATGCCAGGCAGTTGCATTAGGTAAACTCTTGCAGAACTGTTTTCATTAGATCTTAGGTAGGTAAGCAGGGAAGAACACCAATGGTTAACTCTCAAAACCAAGAACTAGAACAGGATGGATAGATTTTGATAGAGCTTAGAGGCAGTGAGGACATGAAGCCATGCTTTTCTTATGAACAGTCCAGTTGGGAGTCTGCAGAGCTAACTCATGGGGGCTGCTGGAGTAGAATGAGGCCATTGAGTAGCAGAAAAATGGGAAGAAGCACGAAAAAAGCAAGTGGGTGATGTTCAAGAACAACTTTTCAGTTATGCTGGTGTTATATTTATTAATTTATGTTTATGTTTTCTCCTCCATCATCACTCATCATCATGTTGTCATGACAATCTATAGTATCACAAATCATATATATTAATTAATGTATCATATATTTAAATGACCACTTATTCTGCATATATTTCCATATAAGGCATTGTGGAGAATACCAAGGAAATGATCATCACAATAGCATATAAAGTATATTACAGTTTATATAACAGCATCTTTTCATTTATTACCCAATTATAATTTGTTTGGAATTGGGTTGAGCAATAAATCCTGAGGACATGTCACCATGAACTGGTGAGGAAGGCATCTCAGAGGAAGTAGGATGTGAACAAGCTTTGGAACAGAGCATCTTACTAGGAAAGAAGTGTTTCTTTGACACTGCTGTATCATTAAAAGAGGTAGGGTAACAAAGTGGCATGCTAAAACTAATGTTGGACTATTAATCTGAAAGTCATTTGTCAAATGAAGTATAGAGGGGGAGATCAGGGAAAAGCAAGCCAGCTGAAAAACTACTTTTAATTATCTAGATAAATGATTAAGTGTCTAGAATACAGAAACTTTGCAGTAGAGTAGAAAAAAAAATCACTGAGTTCTGCTCAGTCAGAATATCTAAAGAGCTCTAGAATGTCCATCTTTTCTTCATTTGTAAAATGGAAAGTTTGGATTATCTTGAGGCTGCTTTCCATATCTAAAATACAGTCTTCTCCATATTCTTCTGAAAAGCAATGGAGGAAAACAGTCATATTTAATTAAGCCTTTAATTAAATCCTTAGGGTTTGGACTAGACCTTTGGTTGTAGCCTCCATCAACAAGATGTCAAAGCTTTCAGTTCTTACCTTCAGTTCAGTCAAAACTTCAAAAAATCATATGGATGAGTGGGAAGAAATATGTTTATGATCCACCTGGCCATGGAGTTTAACATCACACAGAGAAAGTCTTAAACACTTCTGAGCATTGCTAAAAAATGTATTTATATATGGACTTTTACTTCTGAATTCCAAGAAGTTTTTATTCCTGCCTTAGATATTAACATATTTAAGCAATAAGAATTTGGATTTTAGGAAACAGAGCTAGATAACAATCATAAAATATTAAAAAAAAAAAAAAAAAAAAACTTTCCATGTATTTACTCTTCCTTCCACTAGGAGTTCTACCCCTCACCCACATCAGGTGGCCCTAGCAATTAAGAAACAAATAAAAGCAGTAGGAGATGGTAACTCTGCCTTCCAGGAAATAGATGCAAATAAGGTACATTGTAAAAGAAAGGGTTGTAGAGAAGAAAGATGTACATTAAACTTTTATTCCCCTTTCTTAGACTCCCTTGTCCATTTCCTTTATATCATAGTCATTCTATTTTCCACTCAACCACAAGAAATATTTCCATAATGAAAACATAAATCAATTTTTGAAGACCTTTTAAAAATTAAAATGCATCCAGCCTGTGAGAGACAGAATGAATGACATGGGTTTCCAGGAGCAACAAGGAAGTTCCAGGAAATAAGGATTTTGAGCAGAAGTATCAGGTCATACCCTTCCAAAAGAAAGGAGGTTTAGTGTCCATGAGCACTAGAAAAAAGTAAATGTTTTCAATGGACAGATTGGTTGGCAAATATCAAGGATAATTTTCAGCTGAAATAAAATTCCAGGTTAGTTTTAGTCTTTTTTTTCCCCCTGACCTGTAATCATTTTTTCCCTCAACTCTCGGGACTTGACAGAAACAGAGCTAATAGTTGTACTTGATTTAGAGGAGTTTCAAAACCTGCACATAGATGGGAGCAGCGAAGTTTGTAGTTTCATTGATACAGAGATGTAATAAAGATTTAAAGGTAACAGCTGGTTCCTCAGGAAAAAATAGATGTCAGGCAAAGAGATGCAGGAGAAGTGTTTTCAAGACAAAAGAATGATGGTAGATTTCCAATCATATTAAGAAATAGTTTAGGGATGTCTGGCTGGCTCAGTCCATAGAGCATGTGACTCTTGATCTTGGGGTTGTGTGAGCCCCATTTTGGGTGTGGAGATTACGTAAAAATAAAATTTTTAAAGAAGGGAAAAATTTATAAAAGGCTTTTATGTAAACAATTATATGTGGAAAAGTGAACTTTAAAGAAAGGCAGACTTGCAAACAATGATACAATACAATTAATTATGCCAGGTTTTGTCACACTGTCTTTCTAAAGGTTAAATTTAATCCAAAAGTGTCACACTTGATGTTTTGAAATTCTTTTATCATTAAAGTCAGTGATACAGTGTGAGTCATACATCCAAAATTAATATTTTAGACTATTATATATATTTCTTTGTATTAGGATTCAGCTTTCCACTCAATGAAACCCATAACGACTTAGATGTTACTAGATGTAAGACTTGATAATATTTCAACAAACATTTGAGCTGATTTTTATAAAGGCATTTTTTGAAATTTTATGTAATGTTAATAATGTAAAATTCATTCTTATTCTGAAATGGTGTTAGTTCAAAGGCTTTGGAAACCAAAGTGTTCTTTGAAGTGCTTTGAAAGATTTTAAAAACATTGTTTGCAAACAAATTTGTTTTTTACAGACTGCTCTGCTCATTGACACACCAAGACACCACTTCAAACGTGATAGCAGAGCTGTAGACAGGCAGGAAGTTTCCCAAGCCGCCAGGGCTGTACCTAGACAGACAAGTTGCAATCCCAGGGAAAGAGACTTAAAAAAAAAAAAAAAAAAAAAAAAAAGGAAGGAAGAAAGAAAGAAAGAAATTCCAAGAATCTCTCAGACCAGAGGTTTAAAGTCATTCACCAAGTACACCAGTTTCTGTAACCAGAGCTTCTAGGTCCAAATGTTGTGCTATGGAGAGTGTGAAAACCAACGCTGCACACTATTGATCTCTGCAGCTAAAGCTGGATTTCCAAAGCAGAGCATGGTTCCTACAGCAGTGTCTTTGAACTTGGGAGATTAGCAATTGGTTTGCTCATCAGTAAAAATCTATTTTCAGGTACATTGTATCAACCATATGAACTGAAAATTAGTAGTTCCCACACTTTTTAAAAGAAAAGACCTTTTTCTTAAAATAATAATTTAAAAAATCCCATTTAATCCTGTGAAGTTCTCAGTGCATATTAGTTGAGAAAACATACAATATCCCAAACTAGTAAGAATGTATAATGTCTTCAATAAACTTCAATTTTGTCAATCATGAAAGTATTTACATCCTTTGAATTTGATATATATCTATATATATATAAAATATATATATAATTATAGTTTATTCATACATCATTTAGAGCTTAGGACCTCTTATAATAGCTATGAGGTTTGTAACATGGGAACAACTAACCACTCTTCTCTAAAATTTTATTTTGGCTCTTTTACATTAAAGCTTACTTACGTGGGATTTCCAACTAGGAATGTGGTTCAATTTACAGGCTTCTGAAAAGATATTTTAAAAATAAAGCAATTTATATTAAAATGCAACAGGAGAGTTTATTGTTAAGAACTTCATTGTAAATATTTGGATCAGGAAGGCTTTTTTATAAACAATGTATATTTGCAATACTTGACATGTTGTATGTTGGACAACAGACAAGAATTGGTCTGTATATGGAGTTATCAGACACGATATGAAAAGGAAGATCTTTAAACCAGTAATAACTTACTGTCTGGTTGGTAGAAGAGTAAATGTAATAGAGTTAGGATAAAGTAATCATAGATTAAATGCCAATTTAGGTATTTTTACCACACCCATATGTACAACATTTAAGAAAAACATACACAAAAACATGGCATTTGGCATAAAAATGATTGGGGGATCAGAAGTAAAGAGTGGCTCACAGAACTGCTTTGGTCAGAGGAAAGAAAATTACAAAATGTATTAACAATTAGCAGAAGTGGACGGGAAAAGATAGGCAAATATTGCACTTATATCTGAGTCACTGAAGAAGAGGTATGTAGGGTTCATATTAAAATTAATCAGTAAGAAGATATTTATTTTTAGGATCATAAAGACAATTATAGTAAAAATTCTTATTGTTGAATGCATAAGTAATAATGATGAATCTTAAAATGATAATATGCCTCTACCCATAAAAAGCCAGGGAGGCTACAAATCAATCTACTGGAAACTCCCTTCATTAACTCATTGACTTTATAAAATATAATTTGTGACTTAAAACATTAAAGGACATGAAAAATACAAATTTAACCATTAAAAATTAGAAAATAATATAATGATTTGTTTCATCAGTAAAAATATGAATAGCTATAAAAACTCAGGCACAAGAACTAAGAATTCACAGAGAGTGACTTTAAAACTTAGGAAAAAGGAAAACAAAAAAGTGTTGGAGGTGATCATGCTATAAAAATAAATCCTTTGTTATATTTTACTCAGAATATGAAAACTTTCTTTGTCCATATAATCTTTAAAGATGTTATTACAGTTCCTGTATGCTTAAGATTTGAAATAGAAGTATCTTTAAACATCTTATGGCTATTTGTTACCATAGTGAATTAAATAAGACATATTTTCATAATAACTTTTTTTCTTAGCCTTCACCCACCACTTGCTCAGCAACTTCTACAACACATATTTTGGGGGCATCTGAGTGGCTCAGTTGGTTAAGCATGTGTCCTCTGCTCAGGTCATGATCCCAGAGTCCTGGGGATGAAGTCCCACATCAGGCTCCCTACTCTGCAGAAAGCCAGCTTCTCCCTCTCCCTCTGCCTACCATTCCCCCTGCTTGTGCTCTTGTGCATTCTTTCTCTTTCTGTCAAATAAATTACATTAAAAACATATATTTTGTACTGTTGTTGTCACATATGATAATCAACTTCATAGAACTGCACTGCCTTTAATGCAGGCTCATTTTTGGTGGTTGAAGCAGTGTTACTGGAAGAAATCATCTTCAATTTCTGCTTACTATATTCCTAAAAAATATCTGTCCCCTGTATTTTTTGAGAAAAAGATACCAATATAATATCAACATTAAATAAGTGACATAGGTAGAATATATATCAATATTAGATTTCCATGTTAGATTACTTATTTGTACTTTTTCTCCTACTAATGTATAAAGATTCATACAATCTTTGCTTTCTTAGCAATTATCTCATCATGATACAAAATAAGACCAGTAGAAGAGAAAAAGTGCTATTGGAATGATAGTTAAGGAACCCATTAGGGATTAAAAGTGTGCCAGCTATTTATTTTTAAAAAGAAATGCTTAAAAAGACTTAGATAAATGTCAAAGGCTCAGGTGAACAAAATATGATTTTATTTTTCATCCTGTATATTATGAATTATTCGTTGTTGTTTTTTTTCACAACCCAGTGGAGAATGGAATACCTGTCTCTAATATAGAAGCCATTGCTCATAAACTCTCAACTCCCTAGGAGTTGATTGATTGGTTTTTGCACTTCCATTACCAACAATGGCTATCAGAAAAGACTCAGTCTTTGTGACTCTGAAAAAGGATTTTTGTTTATTTTTGTTTCTACAGAATGGAAAAAAAGCACACATGTATATAAATAGCAAATACTCAAATTGAACTTGAGATTTTGATGAATTTATACCAAGCATCACAATAAAAGGGCAAATAAGAAAAAAATTGTGAAGAAAAAGGCAGGAATCTTTTATATTGCTGAAAATATACATAGAGTTTTCTATGAGAAGACTTGGCTTATAAGGAAAAGTCTGGGTAAAATTTCAGGATTTAAGAGAATACCAATAAAGTGAAGATTGACATTAACCAGACCAGGCTATAAATACCACACAAAGAGACCAAACAAGTCCTCCCCTGACAGGTCTGGCCACCTCTCCCCTTCAGCACAAACCTATAATGAACAACACTGGAATAAATCCTGTTGTTCTTTTAGGATCAGCGAAACTTAATATGTTAGTTAAAGCACTTTTGTTTTTGGATGAGTTCAAATTTGTGTATTTACCTCATAACTGTGTTAAGTGTAGGTTAAATCATGCAGCGTAACAGTGCAGTCAAGTCTCGGCAAATGTCATCATTTAATCATCTCTATTATCTTTCTTGTCTTATCACTCAAACTAATATGACTTCTTTTCTCTCAACAGCATTTTGATGTGAAGGAGGAAACTCCTCTCATGTTTAAGAAAAATTTCTAATTACCTGTGCCGAGAAAAAGGAAAATATTAACATGGAAGTAAATATACCTCTTTTTTCTGTTCTATACTATACCCTTAAAAAATACTAGTGTGCAGAGCTTATTTTATATTAAAAGCACTGGCTTATATATATTTTTATTTCCTTTTAGCCTATGAAAATCTCTGTTCAATAATCTGTGGAGATAGTTTAAAGGTGACACGATGTTTAAATTAAAATCATGATGAGAATCTAGACTGTTCTTTTTTATTCCAGTGTGAAGCACAGTCCTAGCACATGGTAGGTGCTCAGTAAATATTTATTTCTTTACTAGTGATGATAATGACAAATTGGCCAATATCCTGTATACATTCAATGATACTGAACCCCAATAAACTCAAAGAGTGACAGCAGAAAATTTAGTTTTAGTTGTTTCTTGTCTGTTTCTTATGTTTATGATTGAGTTAAATTTGGTGTGCTTTTGTACTAACTTTTGAATTTTTAAATTTTAAGTGAAATTATATTCCTCGAAAGTATATAATTAAAAAGGGAAAGTTTAAAAAATAAATTTAACAATAAATTAGACTATTCAGGATCAAAACGGGACTAGTGGAACATATTTATACATATCACCTAAATATGCAGCCATTACTATCATACTGATAAGCACACATCCAATGAAGCAATGTTCTAAAAACGCACACAAAATGAGGTGGAGACACAAGTCCTTCATTATCTTGGCCTACTTTTTAGAGGATAAATGGGTCTAGAAGTACCTAGCTGGCTCAGTCGGTAGAGCATGGACTCTTGATCTCGAGGTTATGAGTTTGAGCCCCATGTTCGGTGTGGCAATTACTTAAAAAATAAATAAAAATTGAAAATTAAAAAAGAATCTTTAAAAGGTTAATGAGTCTAGCATAATAACATTTGACAAAATTGCCTATGGTTCATTTTTAAGCACAAAGAAGTATAACAATGATATTACTAGTAATCTTTTGGCATATATTAAACAATATAGTGTTATAATAATGAATACAGCAAGGTCTAAATATGTCAATTGATATGCATTCATAGATCTTGTCAAAGTAACTTAATCCATCAGAAACAGTCACATGCTATTAGGAAAAATATTTATTAATCCTTCCACTATGGACATTACAACAAGTATGTTGAGAGTAGAAGCAGTGATGCAAATGCAATTGATAGTATTGTGACATAATCTGGAGATGATCCAAAAGTCCATATCTAAGATATTATTAAATCAAAGTCTAATGTCATATGAAATATTAATATAACTAGGAAAAAGGAGGGATGTTACAGATTTCCCCATAATTTTTGTATTGCACAGGCCAATATAAAGAAGGTCTTTCGTGAAAACATTAAAAAAGACATAAGATGGAAAGAATATTTAAAGTTTCTGTCACATCATTAAATATGTTGGCAAAGACCTACTGATTACTTATAGTGACTGAGAAGACTGGCAAAGAGTGTAGAAACAGTGGGTTTTCTAAAACCTGTTGCAGAAAAATGTATTCAGGTTTTATCTTGTTCGGTGTACAGATAAACAGAGTAGTTCTTAAGGTGCATTACCTTTATTAAAGTGATAGATAAGGGCACCTGGGTGGCTCAGTGGTTGAGAGTCTGCCTTAGGCTCAGGTCGTGATCCCGGGGTCCTGGGATTGAGTCCGACATCGGATTCCCCATGGAGAGCCTGATTCTCCCTCTGCCTATGTCTCTGCCTCTCTCTGTGTCTCTTATGAATTAATAAATAAAATCTTAAAACAATAGAGTGATAGATAAATTTTATACAAGCTATATATTTTATTAAATTCTTGACTTTCAATTGCAAATTTTTCAGAGGTATACATAGTGATACATTTTTTACAAAGTGGAAATTTACTGACTCCTCCATGGCAGGGTGTTAGCACAAATATCTCAAATGAGACAAGAAACGCTATTTTCAAATAAACACATTTTGTTAACTAAAATTAGCTCAGATATAACATGGCTTTCTCATCATGCATATCTTGCTAATATTTGGAGCAAGCCAAAAACGCTCCACTTGGCCGTATATCAGCGTCATTGTACATAATGAAAACTGAAGATAAGGTATTAACAATCAAAACAGAACTTTAAAGTTTTGATTGGAAATGCTAAGCAAAATATATTTATTGATTTAAAACTCTGAATGAGTAATTTAGCTAATTTTGGAAACTGACATTGTTGAACACAGAATGGGTAAAAGATACATTTGAAAATTATTTTTCAAAGAAAGGATGATTTAAAATGGATGTGGACTTGCTCATCACCAATTTCAACTTGAAAATTTAACAATTAAGGATAGAAGCAGATGTTGGATAATGTTAGTGATTTAACCTTGAAACAATTTTCTGCAATTTCTCTGTTAGTCTTCTAGATGAGTTAAATTGAAGAGCCTCACAAAATTGCAGGATGAGCCATTAAAAAACTATAATTTGCAATTGTTTTAGGTAATGCAAAATTGTCTTTATATGATGCAACCCAAAATAAAATATAGAAATAATTTGGGTGTTATAGCTGCTAAAGATCCTAGCTCTCATTTACAATTCTCTTTGTAATCTTTTGCACTGAAAATAACTTTTCTATTCTCATTGCGTGCCTTCAGAGTAAATACTGTTTATTAAAACTTTAAAAAAATGCATACAAATATATTATCATTTTATGTATTTACTGTTTGTGGTTCTATGTTAATTTTAATTTAGAGAAAAAGTTTGACCTGCTAAAAGTGTTTGAAAAGTAAGTCCTAGATGTCCTATTCAAGTATTAATATCAAGGACATACCTCTAATTTCCTCATATAAAATATGGTAATTGTAATTACTTGACTGCCAAGGTTGTTGTAAGAATTACAGGTAATATGTGAAATATTTGAAGATAATTTAGGGAGCACTATTTAAGCACTGGGCACAGTGTCTGTCCTGAAATAACCATGCTATGCTATAAATTCTGTTATTATTATTACTGAAGGAGGTGCCCTGTTTGTGAATGAAGGAGAAAGGATTCATTGCATTGGGAACATCCTGGACTGTTTGGGAATTTCTGGCTTCCAGATTACAGCTCAGCTACTAATATTTCTTAACTTGTCATAGTTTCTGTTGAAAACCTAACAAAAAGCTGTAGGCATTCTCCCACGAGTATAAACTTTTGTATTTTTCCAATGATCACAGACTTCCCAAAGGATCTAGTGTATCCTGAGAGTCCAGATTAAGATCTCTTCCTCAAGTTTGGTCTTAGAGATCGTGGTAATGCAGCTAGTTCTTCGCTGAAATAAAACCAGGATTTTTTTTTCTTCAGAAATACATTTGACAAAGACAACAATTACAAGATTACAGAATTTACCTTATTGATTTATTGCTTTGTTGTTTGCAAAGAACACTCCTATGGCCATTAAATTGACCACTTGCAGACCTAAGCTCAAATTTCTGCATAGCCCCTTCTCTTCAAATGGAGAAGATGACTGGGGAAGAAGAAAGTAAGGACTGGCTTCCCTCTTGTTCTGGTAACAGGCCTAGAATTTTTGGAACTTCTTTCCTCAAGCTCCAATATGACACTCATAAAAATGGAAACATGAGTATCATTGATAAGCAAAAACTAAAGGAGTAATACAAATGAGCTTTTAAATTGAGTTAATGTTTTAACTTAGATTATTAACTTATATTTACCCAAATTACAAATTTTGTTAAGTGAGCCAAAGGGAATGCAACTCCTTTCTTTTATATTCTGAATGTTTTAAAAAGTTTTTTTCAGATAAAAGCAAAAGGATTTTCTCTCTCCTTTCTCTTAAAGAAATAAAAGATGTGGATGATTAGCATTACAGTATATCGGTTAGCGTCTCTGTTCTCTTCCTAATATATCAAATGTCAAAACTTCTCTCTTTAGAATAACAAAAATGACCTTTTGGTGCCATCAGCTCTGGCTGACCTTTGAGTAGCCATAACAGTGGCAGAGAAACAATAAAGATACATCAAGCGAGAGTTCCTTTTTGCCACTGGGATACTCAGGGCAGGAACCAGAGTACTCTACGGAATTTGAGCTCCTAAATTTTTTAAGTAAAAATTAACGAAAGGACTTTCTATTATGAGAATCAACTTTATGACCTTGAAGTGGTATTTAAGTATTTCAGTTAACATAAAACTTACAGCAGTCTGCACTTTAGAGAAAGCACCATTTTCAGAATATGCTTTAGTGAGTGATATAAACATCAACATTTCGAAAGCTACATATACAGCTTAAAGTAAATTTATTAATGGAAAATCTGGTTTAAACACAAGAGCTGTGTGGCATAATTTAAATAATTTAATACGGAATAATAGTTTTTTTTATTTTACTCCCTCCCATTAATTAAAATGTTAACATCAGCCTGTCACAGAGAAACAATTTCTTTTCAAAGGACTTGGAACCACACACTGGCTGATGTTTGAAATCCTGTATCTATATGATTTATCTGTAGGCCACCATTTGAACATTTATTATTTTTGCTGTCCAGACTTTCTAATTTTGTTTATGTTTTTCATGAAGTGTGGAATCACGATTATGAATTTATATAAACCCAAGCTCAGTAGTTCAATAAGATGAAAGACCTGAATTACTTCAGGACATTCCAGTATGTGCAAATTGGAATTCTGGTTACAATGAAGCTCCCTCTTTCAGTTAAGTTGGACAGAGGGAGAGGATCATTTCATCAAAGGGAATTGACCCTGTGTAAGAGAATTTAGCCTGTCAAACAACGGGTTCAGCCCATCAAATAAGGTTTCAGTAATTACTTATTTGCATGTTGCTGTTTGTTCATCGAAAGACACCTGTAATAATATTTCTCTTCTTTATTTTTGCTGTGATCTCTTAACTTTTTTTTCTTAGTTATCAGCTTTTTTAAAAAAATTTGACCAATCTCGAAGTCTATAGCAAAATAACTTGGAATCTCTCTTAAAATAATTAAACAGTTGTTCACTTTTCTCTTAGGCATTGGCATTTAAAGTATCTTTTAAAACAATGTGTTCTCTTTTGCAGAAATTTGCCTCATATAATTAAAATTTAGGTTTAAATTCATAGTAACTTTTGTTAGAAGACTTCTCGTAAAAAATTCTTGGTTTCATTCATTTATTCAGTGGGCACCTATTAAATATCTACTATGTGTTGGGCTCTTTTCTATGCTTTTGGAAACAAAAATGAATAAAACAAAGAACACATAGAATAAATCTTGTTGAATAATGCTGCATCTCTATTTCCTCTCCAATTCAGCTCTATCATGCTAAAGTGGTTGGGGGATTTCACAAAAACTGTTCATTACAACATCATTGGAGGAGGGGATGATGGGAATGAGAAAGAAAACAACACAAGCCATATAGTCAGTGGTTTTGAATAGAAACAATTTTATTTTCTTAATTTTTAAAAATATTTTATTTATTTATTTATTCATGAGACACAGGAAGAAGGCAGAGCCATAGACAGAGGGAGAAGTAGGCTCCTCACAGGGAGCCTGATGTAGGACTCAATCACAAAACTCTGGGATCACGTCCTGAGCTGAAGGCAGATATTCAACCACTGAGCCACCCAGGTGTCCCAAATAGAAGCAGTTGTAAATCTAATCTTCCCTTTCAGACTGTCTCTCCTTGCTGTCACCCCAAATAGAATTCCTCTCTTCACTTACCTTCCTTGTAAGGCTCAGGTGAAGACACAACCTTTTCCATTTCCAAGCAGCCATCCTCTCTTCCAGTTCTTAGTGTGCTTGTGGAACTTTCCAAGGTACTTACTCCTGGTACCACCCATTTGATATTAGCATATGTAACTATGAATTATCTCTTTATTTAGTGTTTCCCCTAAACTTGTTATTGGGATTTAAATACTGAACAGAAGGATTCATATCTTCTGGGGTTTTGAGTTGCCAGTGAGGTGCCCTAATTATATGGGACACTGAGGAAGTGATTATGATGATATTTTTCTTTATTTGTAGCCAAATATAGCACCTCATTTATTGGTGGTTAATAACAAATATACTTTTACCCTAATGAGTAATACACACGACTATAAGAGTGAAAGGAATAAATATCAAAATCTCAGGAAGCCTTTAGTAACAAAAATAATGCTAGCTTCTATCTTTCAAGAGTCACTGTAAGTATGACAGAGAGTAAAGTGATGAATATCCGGATAGGGAGAATTTTAACTGGCATCTAAATTAGAAACTGTTTTCTTCCTACAAAAATGTAGGAAGGCTTAATTAACAAATACATCATGCTGTGTAGTTGCAAAAGTCTCCAACTTTATGTCTTTCTAATCTGTTGTCCAAATGGCCACGCCTTTAAAGCTGAAATCTGAGACTTTCATGTTTCTGCTTAAAAATTATTTGGTAATCCCCTTTGTATTCTGATGCTCCAAATTCTTAACATGTCATACACAAGGCTTCTAATGGATGTCTCCTGACAAACTCTAGATTTCATTTTAGTATTTTTTTCTCATCATCCCCCTAATGTTTGATAGGCAAGTTGAATTACTGGCTCCTTATAAGATCATCTGCCTTCTCCTCTGGGCCTTTGTAAGTGGTACTTATTTTTGGAATAAACTTCCTCCTTATCTTTCCTGGGTAAATAATTCCTTAGGTGTCTTCTGTAAAGACTTTCCTTCCCTCCTATCAGTGTCCCTCTATCCAACTCTTCCCTCCCTCCCCCTGCATTTGTGCAAAGCTATGCACAGTACTACTCAGTTACCGACCCCAGGGCCACTGTTCGCATTTTAGTCTCTTCAAATTGCACTGGGAAAATCATTTACCTAGAATAAAGTGTGGATGTCACACAATACTGATGCCTTGTCTTTTACTAGTTTTCAGTCCACTACTAAGATCAGAGTTTCTAGAAGTAGAGTCTAAGTTTGCCATGTATCACTGCCATATAGGTGTACTTATAAAAACTGAAGACTGACTAAATTGGCACAGCAAAGTCCAGTGGCTAGTCTTTGGGTCTGGCCATTTGTTTTTTAAACAAGCTACTCAGAAGATTTCTTTGCCATCTCAGTGTAACTATTACAGTTGACTTGAAACTCAGGGGGCACAAAGAGTGTCCTAGCTACTTCTATATCTTCAGTACATATTGTGGAATGTAGCAGCATTTAATATTTAAGTGAAATATATTTTCCTGAGTATGGAAATAATTTTGTATCCTACAAACACTATAATCATTTATAAATTACAGGAGGTTTTTGTCTTTTCTTTGGGAGTTTCTACATAGACAATCATGGCATCTGCAATCAGTTTTGTTTCTTCCTTCCCAGTCTGTATACTTTTATTTCTTTTTCTTGTCATATTACTTTAGCTAAGACTTTCACTATTTTGTCGAACAAAAGTAGAGATAGGGGACATCCTTGCCTTGTTCTCAGTCTTAGGGGGAAAGTATCTAGTTTCTTATCCATGAGTATGATGTTAACTACAAGTTTTTGTAAATATTCTTTATCAAACTGAGAAGTTCCTTCTCTATTTTTAGTTTTCTGGGTGTTTTTTTTTTTTTTTAATTTTGAATGAATGTTGGATTACATCAAATGCCTCCTATACATCTGTTGAAATGATCATATGATTTTTCTCCCCTAGAATGTTGATGTGCAGGATTATATTAATTCATTTCAAATATTGTATCCATCTTGTACATTTGGAATATATCCAATTTGCTCATGGTGTATAATTACTTTTACACACTGTTGAATTCAATTGCTAATATTTTGTTGAGGATTTCTGCATTCATACTGGTCTGTAGTTTTTCTTTATTTTAATGTCTTTGGTTTTGGTATTAGGGTAATGTTGGGCTCATGAAATATGTTAGGAAGTGATCCCTCTACTTCTACTTTCTTGAACAGATTATAGGAAATTGGTATCATTATTCCATAAGTATTTGGTATTGATGAGTGAACTCATCTGAGTTCTTTTTGTTTGAGGTTATTAATTATTAAGTCAATGTCCTTAATAAATATAGTCTTACTCAGATTAACTATTTCTGTGACTTTTGGTAGATTATGTCTTTCAAGGTATTGGTCCATTTCATGTAGGTTATCAAAATTGTAGGCATAGAGTTGTTGATAATATTCCTTTATTATTCTTTTATTGTTCATAGGCTCAGTAGTTATGACCACTCTTCCATTTCTGATATTTGTAATTTATGTCTGTTCTCTCTTTTTTTTTCTTTGTTAGCATCATTAGAATTTTATCAATTTTCTTGATCTTTTCAAAGATCTAATATTTGGTTTCCTTGATTTTCTATAATTGATTTCCTGTCTTCAATTTCATTGATTCTTGTCTCATTTTTATTTCTTTTCTTTTGCTTACTTTGTTTTTAATTTGCTCTTCTTTTTCTAGTTTTCAAGAAAGATGAGATTCTAGATTGATAATTCTAGATAGATGATTCTAGAGAGATGAGAACAGAGTCTCACTTTTAGGTATTCCCTTCTAATATATTTAATTTTATAAATTTCTCTCCATCCCACAAATCTTGACAAATTGTATTTGCATTTTCATTTAGTTAAAAATATTTTTATTTATTTTAATTTTTTAGTGTGCCAGTAGAGGGAAAGGCAGAAGGAGAGGAAGAGAAGCAGACTAAGTGTAGAGCCTACACTTGAAGCTCCACCGCATGACCCCAAGATCATAACCTGAGCTGAAATCGAGAGTTAGAGGCTTAACCAAAGGAGCCACCCAGGGGCCCTGAGTTAAAAATATTTTTAAAGTTTTGTTCAGATTTCTCTTTTCCATGTGTTATTTAGAAAGGTGTTGTTTAATTTCAAAATATTTTGGGATCTTCCAGTTATCACTATATTATTGACTTCTATTTTAATTCCATTGTGATTTGAGAGTATGCATGGTATGATTTCTATTTTCTAAATTTGTTAAAGTGTGTTTTATGGCCCAGAATATAGTCTATCTTGGTAAATGTTCCATGTGAGCTTGAGAAGATTGTGTACGCTGCTATTATTGGATGGAGTAGTTTATAGATGCCAATTACGTTCAGTTGATTGATGGTACTCTTAAGTTCAATTATGTCCTTACTGATTTTCTGTCTGCTGGATCTGCCAATTACTGATTGAGTGGTGTTGAAGTCTCTAACTATACTAGTGGTTTTGTCTGTTTCTCTTTTCAGTTCTATCAGTTTTGCCTCATGTATTTTGATGTTCTTTTGTTAGCTGCATATACGTTAAGGATTGTTATGCCTTCTTGGGGAATTGACTTCTTTATCCATGGTGATTTTTCCTTTTCTGGAGTCCTCTTTGTCTAAAATATGATAGCTACTCTGACTTCGACTAGTGTTGATACATCTTTATCTGTCGCTTTACTTTTAATATTTTTGTGCATTTGTGCTTAAAGTGGATTTCTTATGGACAATATATAGTCAGGTCTTTTTTAAAAAATATAATCTGGAAATGCCCATTTTTTAATTAGTATATTAAGATAATGCATATTTTAAATGATGATTGATACAGTTGGATTAATATCTACCATATGTAACTGTTTTCCTTCATTTTTATTTTTTTATCTTTCACTTTTTCTATCTTCTCTGCCTTTAACTGAACATTTTACATGATTTCACATTCTCTCGTCTATTAGCATATAAATTCATACTTCCTTTTAAGATTTTTTTCAGTGGTTTCTCTAGAGTTTACCATATACATTAACAACTAATGTAAGTCTACTTTCAAATAATACTACACTGCTTCACAGACAGTATAGGTACCTTATGACAGAGTTTTCCTAATTTCTCCCTCTCATCCTTTATTATACTGCTGTCATTCATTTCACTTATGCATAATTTATAATAAACCGGTCCATTGTTGCTATTATTATTTTGATCAAACTATTACCATTTACTAGATGCTTTTAAGATTTTCATTTGTGGTTGATTTTCTGTAGTTTCTGTATGATATGATTATATGCCTAGGTGTGGAATTTTTCCTGCTTGGGTTCTCTGAGATTCTAGGGTCTGTGCTTTCATGTCTGTTATTATTTTAAAATATTCACAAATGCTTTTCTTCACGTATTTCTGTTCCTTTTTCTCTTCTCCTTCTAGTATTCCCATTATGCATCTACTAGGCCTTTTATAGATGTCCTACAATTCTAGGATAGTCTGTTCTGTTGGGTTTTTTTCCCCCTTGTTTTCCCTTTTTAGTTTGGAAAGTATCTATGACATAACTTCATAGTCCACCAATATTTTTCCTTATACATATCCAGTATTCTGATGAGCCCATCAAAGGCATTCTTCATTTCTGTTGCAGTGCTTTTGATTCCTATTATTTCCTTTTGATTTTTTCTTTTCTCTTTGATTCTTTCCATCTCTGCCATATCATCCACCTATTTTTGCATGTTGTCTACCTTTTTCATTAGCATATTAATCATAATTGTTTTTAAATTTCAGGTCTTTTTTTAAAAGATATTATTTATTTATTTATGAGACACACAGAGAGAGAGAGGCAGAGTGACAAGCAGGCTCCACGCAGGGATCCCCATGCAGGACTGGATCCAGGGACTCCAAGACCATGCCCTGGGTCAAAGGCAGGCGCTAAACTGCTGAGCCACCCAGGTATCCCCTAAATTCCAGGTCTGATCATTCAGAAAATCTCTGCAATACCTAAGTCTGGCTCGGATACTAGTTTTGTATATCTCCTGACTATGTTTCTTGCCTTTTTAGCATGTCTTGTAATTTTATTGTTGTTGTTCAAAAGCAGACATGATGTGTTGGGCAAAAGAAACTGAAGCAGATAAACCTTTAGTTTATGAGATTTAATTTATGAGATTTTATGTTTATCTGTTTATTTTATGTTTATCTGGCTAGCAGTTGCATTGTATTCACTGATGCTACAGCCATGGTTTCAGAGGTTACAATTTCCTTTGTATCATTGTTTTTGTCTCTTCTCTTGACTTTAGTTTCTCTAGAGACTCTTTAAATAGGGTCCAAGACTCACAGTTCTTTCAGCTCTAATTCCCTGTTACTGCACTAGAACCTTACCATTAGGTCAAACTCATACAAACAGTGAGTAGATTACTAGGTTCTAGAGTGAGGAGATATTGAGGAGTGATGGCTAATGAGTACAGAGTGCTTTAGGGGAGAGTGATTTAAATGTTCTGAAATAGTAGTGGTGATGATTGCACAACCCCATGAATACACTTTAAAAGGGTGCATTTTATGTTATGTGAATTATATCTTTAATAAAATCTGGTAAAGAAAACATGGGTGAACACATTTGATTTGGTGACAAGGAAAATTCAGAATTATTTTCAGCAAAGTATTACTTGCAACACTATATATAGTTTGGAAAAATTGGAATATCCTAAATTATGTTATATTGAAACTACAAAGTTTTTGCAGTCACTAAAAATTATGCTATCAAAAATGTCGAAAGTTAAGTAAAAAATCAAGATGGTATTGGATACAAGATGTAATTAAGTTTTATGAGATATATCTGTATGTCTATATATATTTGTGGTTTTCACTTTAAATTTATATATTTTAACAAGAAAATAGCATAAGGGCATTTTAAAAAATGTCAACTGTGTTTATTTATAAGCGGAAGTGTTATGTGTGATGGTATTCTACTATTTTTCTTGACAAATTAAGAAATTTTCCAAATTCTTTATAATGAACATTATACAATCATTTATAAGTGATTATAAAATAATAAATTAAAGATAATTATCTGTTTACTGTGATTCTTAAATTGATGGTCTATGATGGAAGGTAAAGCCCCCATCTAAAATTTTTTTATGAATAATAATAATAAATAATAATAATGACTTAATCAAAACTCACCATCTAGTCCTCACTCCCCGTATTAATATATTTAGTGGTTTTGCCAATGCTGCTGTAATGTTCAAGCAAATGGACACAATAACACAAGCAACTTCTCAGTCCTTCTTAGGAAAATCCATTTTAGGATAAAGATTTTAGCAATGTAGTGCATGGTCAAGTAAGGCAATTTAGAACACAACTTTGGAGCTAAATTTAATTATGTAATCATTTATGAGGTAATTTTTATGGAGTTCTGTAAACTCCATTATAATTTTTAAAAATGCATTTGTAATGCCCCTTTAGTGACCAACCACAAGATGGAGGAGGTAAGGCAAAACTCATTTTAGAGAAATAGAATAGAGCTGAAAATTTATGAGAAATTCTGAATCAAGTTCACAATTTTACCCATTACTCATAATGATTACACAAAAACCAGAACAGGAAGAAACTGGACTTATTAAAAGAAACATTAAACAAAGCACTAAACAATCTAGGCTTGCAAACTACTGTATCTAGAAGCCATGTTCCCCTGTGGACCTGCCAGAAAAACACATAAAACACTAAGAAATGTTGATGATATGAACTTAAGAAACAAAATATTCCACCTGGAGCAGTTTTCTTTAGTTATTTGCTTAAAAGCAATTCACATTATCCTAATAGGTCCAAGCAAGCATTTTAGGTAACACAGCACATGATATTCACTTTGGAGCAGAGCCTGAAATATTTTTAAGCACTTTGTTTTCCCAACTTCCTATTTTTGTTTTCTTTTGGCTACCAAAGCCCTAATTCCTTTTTTTTTTTTTTCAGAAGATCCAAAGCACTTAGTGTTTGTACCAAATATTTAGAATTGTATTATATTTTGTTATATACCATACCTCTTATTAAACCAAGATGTGTTCATGTTTGAAATGAGGTTTCTCCAAGGAAAGAACTGTGTTCCATTTATTATATATACTTTCATAAGGATCCAGACTTGCACTGGGCAATGCTTAATAAATATAAGGTCTAGTTTTGCTGGTGTTACTTTCTTATCTATAAACTTCAATTTAATTGGGCTGACATTCACAATTTCCCTCAGAAACTCTGCATCTACACTTTTTTTTTAAATTTAAACTCTTGCCATATCATCATACCATCATATTTTATATGGTCATTCTTTCATTCATCCCTCTATTCAATAATCTATATACAAACTGGTTTTCTTCTCTGTTGACTTGGAAAATTTTCTCTATAGGGAAAAGTAAATATTTCAGGCCTTGTGAGTCATAGGGTCTCTGTCACAGGTACTCTCTTCTACCATTGTAGTGCAAAAGCAGCCAAAACAATACATAAAGGAATGAGTGTAGCTAGGTTCCAATAAAACTTTATTTACAATGCAGCTGCAGGTTGTTTGGCCATGGGCCCAAATTTGCAGATCCTTGCTCTAGTCCATCTTCTTCTTTCACAAATTCTCCATGCCTGTATTCCAATCACCAGAAGACAAAATTTTTTGAGAAATCATACTTCTTCATTGCTGATAAATCTTCAGTAATGTTATTGGTATTCTCAGTCTAGTTTTAAAATACTTGTTTCTGCTTTCTAACATTCCTAAACATCTGCTACTACAACTAAACTTGTTGGTTTCCCAAAGTTCAGAAAAACCTTGAGTATTTTCTGGGAGTGACATTTATACATCCCATTCTATAACTACTAAATTGTCCTTTTACTTAATTTTTCAAGAATCACCTCCCCAGGACTCCTGGGTGGCATAGTCAGTTGAATTTCTGACTCTTGCTGAGGTAATTATCTTGGAGTCTTGAGATCTAGCCCCTCCTTGGACTCTATGCTCAGCACAGAATCTGCTTGGGATTCTCTCTCCCTTTGTCTTTGCCCCCTCTCCATACCCTGCCACACTCTTACTCTCTCTAAAATAAAAACAAACAAACCAATAAATAATAAATATTTTTAAAAATCACCTCCCTTATTCAGCATTCAAAAACTACTCTTACTCTGACTGCCTTAGCAGGAAGCTGCCTAGCTGTGATCATCATTTGTATAATTCATTGAACTCTCTATCATTTCCTCTCTATTATACACTTCATTTTTTATTAAACACAATCACTATTCAAATCCTCTTACCTTTTTTTTAAGCTTAAAATTTTATGTTCCTAATTAAGATGTAATTCATTAAGGAAAAGAACTGTTTTATACTTAGGAATTTTCCCCATTGGATCTACCTTTATAATCAATAGTACACAGCAAACTTTTCACCCAATATGTAGAGCTAGACCTAGATTTGAGATAGGACATAACTTGGACTACCTGTTTTTTCTAATATGGAAGAGGTAGCCAGGAGTGTTCTCTTCACTGATGAGATGCTTTCTTTGGTAAAGTGATTGCTCCACCATGAGAACAGGAATGATCTTACTGCCTGGATGCAAGATGAGCTGGTTTACACAGGCACAAATAATGGATACACCTGAAATCCAGGAAGGGGCAATTTCAGTTGAAATGATTGTACTGAACCTGAAGGGGAAAGCAGAGGCAGAAATTAGCACTACTAAAAACCCATTTCTGTCTCCCTAATAGGTTCAAATACCAGTGGGAAGGCTCTCAACAGATGAAAAAAAAATGAGCATAAAAAATGTGCTGGTAGAGAGAGACGAGAAAAATAAGAGATCTCCCAGTAGAGGCCATGGGATTGGTTCCATTGAAGAATTTTGTTCTTGCTTTAAGGTGTAGATACCAAATCACAGGGTAGAATCTGGCCATCATTTTTCCTTCTGTGAATCATTTCCTTTATGATCTAATGGTTATAGTCAATGTCTAAATGAAAATGTAGCATTCTTTTCACTTGGATGTCACCAAACAGCTGTATAATTTAGTTTTTCAATTTAGTTTTTTCTGCAATTGTAATGTATTGGTAAGAAACACTCTAAGTACCCAACTGACAAATATGTCTGTACAACTTATACACTTAACATTTTGACATTTTTAACAGGTGCATAGAAACATGTCTTAAGTGACGAGAGATCATTTATTATAAGGGTTGAATTACTTAATGTTTCTGAGTCATTATCTGCTACATCATCATGTTATTTCCTCATATTTTTACTCATAGATGTTATTGTTTTTTCATTATTAATAAAGCTTTCAAAAAATCACTCAATAGTAGATGTACTATTACTGTTTGACTTGGTGGCTGTTACTCTGTAGAACTCCTATTAATATCATCCATGGAAGTGTCTCAAGATGACAGTACAGATTACAACTGATGGTTGGTAAAATATTTTTGTCTCTCAGAGAAAATAAAATTTCTGTGGAGCAAACATATAATTTGGGGCAATGAATGATTTTAATAGCATTAAATATATATTTCTAATTATCATAAAGAATATTAACATGTAAATTAAAGTTTATCAATAGCTATACTAAATTTTAATAATATTTGACCTAGTTACCAAATGTCTATCAAAACAGTCAATTTTTATGAGCTTATAATAGATGAATAAGAAGAACAGTTAACAGACAGGTAAAATATACCCATAGCTGTTTTCCCCAAATAACATTTTTTCCTTTAAAGGAGGGATAAAGCAAGTTTCTATGTAATGAATACTTATTTTTCTATACTTTTAGCGTGTATATTATGAATACAGAATGAATAAAGTTTTGTTGTGAAATTTCTTTGTTACACAAATGATTAACAGAAAAATCTAGGACATTTTAAATGGTCTTTAATATCAATTTATGTTGAATCAGTCTCCAAGTAGTTTGTAAAGCATTACAGGAAATAAGATCTTGGGGAAAAACTTGAAATGATGGTTAATTTTAAGCGTGAGCTGCCCTCACTTTCTTGCCCCTGTGGCCTGAGTTACACAGGCCTTGAGAATCGCCCCCTGTCTGTATGCTAGAGTGGCTCACACAGTAGCCTTCAGGGTACCCTGGGGGCCAAGGGCTGCTGGCCTCTTCCAATGGTGGGTGTAGGTGGCTGGGACCACGTGCTGGTGGCAGAGGGATCCCCTGATGCTTCCTCCCATATAAAGAGTTACAACGTTTCCTTTTATGGAGAGGCTGCTCCTTATATGGTGAGCCTTTGGACAGCTGCATGCAGAAGAATGAAATTGGATCATTTTCTTACACCATACACAAAAATAGACTCAAATGGATGAAACTCCAAAATGTGAGATAGGAATCCATCAAAATCCTAGAAGAGAACAGAGGCAGCAACTTCTTACTAGGCATGTCTCCAAAGGCACGGGAAACAAAGGCAAAAATGACTATTGGGACTTTATCTTAAGAAGCTTTTGCATAGCAAAGGACATATTAAACAAACCAACAGAATGGGAGATAATATTTGCAAATGTCTTATCAGATAAAGGGCTAGTATCCAAAATCTATAAAGAACGTATCAAACTCAACACCCAAAGAACAAATAATCCAATCAAGAAATGGGCAGAAGACAGAAACAGACATTTCTCCAAAGAAGACATACAAATCGCCAATAGGTACATGAAAATATGCTCAACTGTACTAGTCATCAGGGACAACAGATAGAGCCATCAGCAATGTCAATGGCACAGAGACAGCCTGAAAATCAAGTTCTTTCAGATCAGGGGTCCTTGGAGGAGCCAGGTGTACAAATTCTTCGGGATCTTAGCATCTTCCCAGCCTTGAAGGGATGAATTACATTTTCCATCTGTTGGTGGCCCAGCCAGGCTCCTTAACCAAAGAAGAGCTCTAATTGTCTTGGGATGTTTAAAAAAAAAACATTTTTAGAAATGTCGATCCCTAATGCAAGATGGTGCAGCCACTCTGGAAAACAGTATGGAGGTTCCTCAAAAAGTTGAAAATAAAGCTACCCTAAGACCCAGCAATTATACTACTATGTATTTACCACAAAGATAAAAATGTAGTGATTCAGAGGTGTACCCGCACCCTAATGTTCATAGCAGCAATGTCCACAATAGCCAAACTATGGAATAACCCAGATGTCCGTTGACAGATGAATGGATAAAAAATATGTGATAAGTATTTACAGTGACATGGTTAGAACTAGAAGGTATCATGCTAAGCAAAATAAGTCAATCAGAGAAAGACAATTATCATATGATCTCATTCAAATGTGGAATTTAAGAAATAAAACAGGATCATAGGGGAAGGAAGGGAAAAAATAAAACAAAACAAAATCAGAGAGGGACAACACAAAGAAGAGTCAACCATAGGAAGAAAACCGAGGGTTGCTGGAGGGGAAGGGTGTAGGGGAATGGGATAACTGAGTGATGAACATTAAGAAGGACATGTGATGTAATGAACACTGGCATTGTATAAGATGGATGAATCACTAGGGATGCCAGCATCGGTGGCTCAGGGGTTGAGAATATGCCTTTGGCTCAGGTCGTGATCCCAGGGTCCTGGGATGGATTTCCACATCAGGCTCCCCACACAGAGCCTGCTTCTCCCTCTGCTTGTATCTCTGCCTCTCTCTCTGTGTCTCTTATGAATAAATAAATAAAATCCTTAAAAAAAAAAAGACTGATGAATCACTAAATTTTACCTCTGAAACTAATAATACATTATATGCTAATTAATTGAATTTAAATTAAAAAATACTAATTCAAAGGAATACATGCACCTCAATGTTTATATCAGCATTATCTACAATAGTCAAATTATGGAAACAGCCCAAGTGTCCATCAACTGATGAATGAATAAAGAACATATGATGGATATATATATATCCATAATGGAATATTATTCAGCTATAAAAAAGAGTGAAATCTTGCCATTTGCAACAATGTGGACAGAGCTAGAGAATATTATACTAAGCAAAATAAGTCAGAGAAAGACAAAAGCTGTATGATTTCACTCCTATGTGGAATTTAAAAAACAAAACAAACAAGCAAAGGGGAAAAAGAGAGAGAGAGGCAAACCAAGAGTCAGACTCTTAACTGATGATTATCAGAGGGGAGGGAGTGGGAGGAATGGGTTAAACAGGTGATGGGGATTAAGGAGCTCATTTGTTCTGATGAGCACTGGGCGATCTATGGAAGTGTTGAATCATTATACTGTACACCTGAAACTAATACTACATTGGATGTTAACTAACTGGAATTATTTAAAAATTGAAGAAAATAAAAACAGGGATGTATTAAAGGAAATAATATGCTCTTTTTCTGCCTGGTTGTCTTTTCTCTGTTTGACTATCTATCCTCAAGCTGGAACAGAGGTCTTCTCCTGCTGTTGAACTTAGACTAGAACTTACACCATCAACTCTCTATCTTCTTAGACCTTTGGATTTAGACTAGAAGTATACCATCTGCTCTTCTGGGTGTCCAGCTTGTTGACTATAGATCCTGAGACTTGGCTTCCATAACCACATGAGTGAATTTCTGGTAATAAGTTTATTTATTATATTATCTATCTATCTATCTATCTATCTATCTATCTATCTATCATCATCTATCTTTCATCTATTTATCTATCATCTATCTATCTATCTATCTATCTATCTATCTATCTATCTATCTATCATCATCTATCCATCCATCCATCCATCCATCCATCCATCAATTCTCCTATTGGTTCTCTGTCTCTGGAGAACCACTAATGCATTAGCCTTGAGTTAAGCAATCTTCTCATCTAAGACCATTCTGGAGTCCTCCTATTCTATCTCTATAGACTATCAGGTATTTTTCCTACATATTTCAAATCATCTGTATCTCTGTCTTTGAAAACATACTTTATGTGATTCTTCCTCCAAATACATAGCAAGCACCTAGAAGACAGGGATGGTAGCATTTTCATATTGCCTGGTGCAGTCCTTGATGCTTAGTAATGGCTCAGTAGATTTTACTAGAGTCATGCATGCATATAAAAAGATATAGAGATTGAATTTGCATTAATCTGCACACCTTCTCCCAATTCTCTCTGTATCTTTCTAAAAATCAAATCTATATAGAAAGGACAAATAGAAGTAGGGAAAAGCACACTAATGATTCCTTAGCAGACAAATATATTTTTTTTTTCTGAAAGTCAAGTTAAATAACTAATAAACTCAATACTTTGACATACATTAAATTCAAATATATCTTTTGAACTCTGGTATTTATGCTAAAAACCAGGTGTGTAAATACTGCCCTTCACTCGCTACAAGCTTATTTTAATGAATGTGCTTTTTTTGGTAGTAGATAAATTCTCTATATGTAAGCTATGGGTTTGTAAAACACTCATAAATAACCCATAATATATTTTATAAGAAGCAGCAAAATAATGGCTCAAATAGGTTGGCACAGAAATTACTTCAGAGCAGAAATAATGACCTAAACAACGCTTATCTAAGGAGGATGAAAAGAAGTAATGATGTATAAGAAACCAGTGCAGATAAAAGATCCTAATTTGGAATGTGCCTAGACAAGTAGGGGGAAAGACTTATGAGTGTTTGGTATGTGTAAGTCCAATATTGGGTAAGAAATCTAGTAGGATGTCTTTACAAAAGGTAGAATTGACTGATATTTTTAGCAGAAACCGTATTAGAGAATATTGAGGACATTGCCTAGCTCTCATGTGTTGAAACCATTTGGATCTAGGAAATCAAGATCAAACTTAATGATTATTAAAATAAAACTGCAATAATCTATATTCCTCTTTAGAGATCAGCGGATAATTTTGTTCTGAATCACAGGGGAAGAGCAAAGGGCCAGGCTGATAGAGGGAGCTGAACAAATAATTATTTGCTCAAGTTTTAAGTTTTCTAATAAAAGAGAAAAGCACACTTTTTTATTGAAAATACTCAGCTCGTGTGAATGAAACCATATGATGATTGATGAGATGAGCACTGGGTGATAGACTATATGTTGGCAAATTGAATTTAAATTTAAAAAATTAATAAAAAAAAGAAAATACTCAGTTTGTTTTTGAAGTCCAGAATAGGGAACATCATGATGAAATATAAACAAAATATTATAGCAGTTCAGAAAAGATAGTGACCACAATATGCTGGGCATAAATCTTTTAAAGTTTTATAGAATAAAGAGTATTGGTCTGGCTCAGGACCAAGCATAGAGGATGTTAAAAGTTGAAGAGGACTTTGGCAGAGACAATGGCAAGACTTCAGAGGCTTCAAGGTGACAAAGTAGAAGACAGAATGTGGAAACCTGGAGTTCTCCAGGTCAGGGAGGGTATTAGGGACATAGTAGAGGACTCTAGTAGTAACCAGAGTAATGAATTTGGATTTCATTCTCTGAAATCCAATTCACTGAATGCTACTTAGCAAGCAAATGATGTGATCACATGTGTGTTCTTTTATAGGATACAATAAAGAAGGCAAGACTGGCTCATCCAGGAAAGATAGTATAAGAACTAGAACTGAGGTAGGAGCACTGAGAATGATATCTGAAAGAAAGGAAATGCACTTAAGACCTACTGTAATGGATTAATTGACTTGGTAACTGCTCGGATGGGAGGTTGTGCCTAGTATCTCAAGGAGGTGTTGGGAGTTAATAAATTAGGTTTTGATATTTAAGAAAGAAGTAATATAGGTACATAATAAGTCCTTGATGCATATTTGAGTTAATGAGGAATAAGTGAAGTCATTAAAATATGTAAAGGACCCTCAGGACTGGAGATAAAAATCTGAGAGTTATTTCTAGAAGTTGATAAGCAAAGCTATAGGAATAGGAAACTTCTGAGTAGGATGGAGTCATTTGCTTCAGATGAACAGTGCCATCAAGAACAAGTAGAAATACTGTGGACACCTGAGTGGCTCAGCGATTGAGCATCTGCCCTAGGCTCAGGATGTGATCCCGGGTCCAGGGATCGAGTCTGGTGGGCTCCCTGTGAGAAGCCTGCTTCTCCCTCTGTCTATGTCTCTGCCTCTCTCTGTGTGTCTCTCATGAATAAATACCTTAAATTTTCAAAAAAAAAAAAAAAAACAACTAGAAATACTGGATACAATATAAAAATCATATATTTAAAGGTATAAGAGAACTGCTAAAGCAAAACAAGGGTTAGAGAGATAATATTCCAGTGAGAGGAGACATCAGACATGAGCTGACAATTTATAACTACCTCTCCTTGGAAGGGGGCCAGTGGGGGGAAGCTACTTGCTTCTCTGAAGCCTAGGCAAGAAAGTGAAAATTCAGGCTTTATTTAGACAAAAGAGATACTTTGAGGGACAAAGAAGCCTGTTGGAGAAAACAGATGTGCAGATGAAATAGCTTTTAAAAGAAGTGGGGGTATTTAAAAGGTCTTAAGTACCTGGCTGATTTCTTTTTCAAGAAGTTTGTTGAATTCTGAAACTCCACAGGGTAAGAGGCTTAATAAAAATAATCTTCAGATCTCTAAAAAACAGAGAAATTTTCATAGCCATTCAATGCTGAGAAGGCAAAAATTGGCACTCTGGCCCTACCAGGAATTGGGTCCTGGAAGGAATGCCAGGTCCAAGGAAAAATCAGATGTCAACTGAGCCTTGCAAAACTTGCAATCCAGCCTTCACTCAGGTTAGATCCTCGTTTGGATTAAAGATGGTTTCTTCTCTCCCCACCACAGGCCATACTCCTCCTCTGAAGTCTCTAAGGAAGAATAAACTCTTTGCTTTTTCTTAGCTTCTGGTGGCGATCAGCAAACCTTGCTGTTCCTTGGCTTGTTAGCTGTATCACTCTAACCTCTATCTCCATTGTCACTAGGCCTTCTTTCCTCTGCATATTTCTGCATCTTCAAACCTCTCTGTTTTTAGACACAAGTCATTGGAATTAGGTCATACTAATCCAGTATGATCTCCTTTTAACCTGATTTCATCTGCAAATATTTTATTTCCAAATAAAGTCAAGTTCACAGGTACTAGTGGTTAAGACTTGAACATATCTTTTGGGAGGGACATAATGTAATCCAAAATAGGGGGAAGGTAGAAAACCAGTGGGCAGGTGTTATATAAAAATGGATTAGTTATGACTCAGCTCCACAGATTGTTGCCAGCTGGGCTTGCTGGCCAGCAGTACCACATGTGAACTGTGGGCTGCCAGTATGCATATTTTGCTTTCAGGAAAGTATTTACCTTGAGGAGGGTAGTTTGTTACTGGGGATTAATAGAAGGGGTCAATTGTGAGCACAGAGCCTTTAGTTTTACATGGCTTTAGAAAATCGTAAATATGTCCTACTATGTAGTAGAAGAAATGTTCTGGAATGTCAAGACTAGCAGAAATAGTATAGTTGTAGAATGTCAGAGAGCCCTATCATAAACATTTGGCAATATCATTAAAAATTACATCTAAAAGATGTAGTGAGCATAGATAGACTTATGTATAATGTATAACATTATAATCAAGTTTTCTTAGAAAGTTTCCACTTACATGTACCTTAATCCATAGTTATTGGATTTACTCATTCCCCTTATGACACATTTATGAACTTGACAAGGTCACTTTAATGCAATCAATCTTGTTTTAACAACAATCTCCAAAGGCATGGGATGGGAATGCAGCCTGTTTAGACTTAGAATCACTAAGGTGGACTGCATTTTTGTAGTTCCCAATGTGGAAATTATCTATCCTGAGGAATACTTACTTACAACTCAAAAGAGATTGCTCAATATGAGAATATATTCTCCATTGGTAGGGAGAGATAGGATTTGAAATCTAGAGAGACTGCAAGTAAAATCACAGTCCGTGTCTGAGGCTCACAATGTCACAGGAATTAAATGAGTAGGATCCAACCCAACTATCTCTTCTAGGAGTCAACTATAAATAACTTCTTGTGTAGTGGGCATTTCTTAAGGTCTTATATTTCTATTGAGTTTTCCTCCTGCTGGAAATACCAGAATTGGGTAGAATATTTCTCCCATGCACACAGATAATTATACATTTAATCCTTTTTTGTTGTTGTTTATTTTACTTTTATTTATTTATTTTTGTCTTTTGTTTCTAGAAGCAGTAGGGCACTCAACCATGAACTTTGCTGATACAACAAAATTTAAATATGGCCTTTTTACTGGACTTTCATAGTCTCATTGCCTAACTAAGGTTACACCCTCTAACATCTACCATCCAGCTATGGCTGTTTTAATAGTTATACTGCAACACAAATTTTACACAAATGTAACACAAATTCACAGCTCCCACGTGGCTAATTCCAAACATGATTTTAGCAATGATCTTTACCATCACTTTTGCTCATTCTATTCCACTATTTCTGTATGGGTCTACCATTAGATTGTAAAGTCTGTTGAGGGAGACCTTTTCTTTCTCCCTTTATTAATGTGTTTTCATATACTAACCATTTAGCAAATATTATTATAATAGCTTCACAAAACTAGTTAACAAATTGAAATAATTCCATTTTTTCACTAAGAAATTATTAATGTAAAACAAGAACAAAACACAGTTTTAAGCTAGGACCACACAATATGGTCAAATCATTATTAACCACCAAGTAAACTCCAAAGTCAGGCAAGCGAATTATTTGTGCCTAGGGTAATTTTTATATCATGATTTCTCCACTATATCCCATGATGGAAAGACATTTAATTAATTAATTGACAACACTCCAGGTGACTTTATGAAGCACTAGATTGCACTTACTTTGAAATCGAGAAAGAATTTTTTCCTACACAAAGCAGTGAAATAAATTTGTTGTATTTATGTCATGGAAGGAAAAAAAAATGCAGTCTCTGAAAAGATTTAGCTCTTTGGGGATTGCAGTATTTCAATTAATGACATTTTCATATCTCTTAAATCCTGCCTTTTGCTCAAAATTCGATTGTCATAAATTTATTCTGTTGTGTTAGGACAAGTCTAAACTATCAAAGGGAAGAGGAAAATAGAGACAATTATTCAGATAATTGAGGCAATATACTTTTTTCTCATTTCGGTATATTTTCAGATAAAATCTTTTTAAAAGCCTGATTACATGGGCAGCCCAAGTGGCTCAGCGGTTTAGCGCCGCCTTCAGTCCAGGGTCTGATCCTGGAGACCAGGGATGGGGTCCCATGTCAGGCTCCCTGCATGGAGCCTGCTTCTCCCTCTGTCTGTGTCTCTGCCTCTCTCTCTCTCTCTCTCTTTCTGTGTGTGTGTCTTAAATAAATAAATAAATAAATAAATAAATAAATAAATAAATAAATCAAACCCTGATTACATGTGGAATTACCCTAGTCTCCTTTCTAATAATGCATAGAGTTAGATTATATTATTTAAAATATCTGATTCTTATGAACTTTGTGCCTTTGAGACTTGTTCTATCCACTAGTGGGGCTAAAATATGCTTGGGAATTGAGCTCAAAGTAAAATGTTAAGCTTCAGCTAATGAGTTTAAATATTAGAGAATTTATCCAAATAGATATATAAAAATCTCTTCTCTTGAGTCTGGATCCAAATAAGTAAATAAAATAAAGAATCAAAGTAATTATCTCAGTAAACAAAGTCCCAAATTCACCTCTTAAATGCAAAACATACGGATAGTAGATATTTTTTTAAAAAACAAAACTTTTGCTTGAATCATCCAAATTTGAACTTCACCTTACATTTTGTCATTTATGATTTTGTCATTTTTATAATTTAAAACTCATTTTTGTTTTTGAACTTGCTTTTGTCATTTCAAAATAAGATATAATGATATTATAAACTATATACTCCTCTTTGCTACAATTATCCTTTTATGTTAGTTTTCTTCTGGTTCCTAAATTATTCCATAATTGTCTATTTTTATATTTTAGGGGCCATTAAAATGTTTATTTGAAGCAGCAAATATAATGATTTGGAGATAGCTAGCTCATTGTACAGGAAAAATAAATTTGTTGAACATATAAAAAGGCATACTTAGGTAAATTAAAAACATAAATGTGAAAAGTAAAACGAGAATGAAATTAAAAATTTGTAATGAAGGATTCCTTAAATCAAAAGACATACTATAAAGCAAGAATGAAGGATTGAGCACATTAATTAAGGACTTTTATTAAAAAATGGTAAGCTTTGAGAACATGAGTAGAGGTTGATATTGATCTAAAATTGTACCAGGTATTATTCTGAAAATGACAAAGATTTAATATCTAAAATACAACTCATGCAAGTCGGTAAGAAAAGCAAACAAGAAACAGTATAAAAATTGACAAAGAAGAAGGAAGAAATTTAAATGACTCACAAATATGTTAAAAGATGATTAATCTCATAACTAATCCAATGAATGTAAATTAACACAACAATTAGGTATTTATTTATTTTTTTTTAAATTTTATTTTATTTATGATAGGCACACAGTGAGAGAGAGAGAGGCAGAGAGAGAAGCAGGCTCCATGCACCGGGAGCCCGACGTGGGATTCCATCCCGGGTCTCCAGGATCGCGCCCTGGGCCAAAGGCAGGTGCCAAACCACTGCGCCACCCAGGGATCCCAACAATTAGGTATTTATATGCCTCCAATTATTGAAATTTAGACAGTGCCTATATTGCCCAGAATGTAAGAAAAGACAATTCCTTAACCATTGCCTGTGACAATGTAAACTGGTATAATTCTTCATGAGATATATTTTGCCTGTTTTGATGAAATTAAATATACATATAATCTATTATCTAAAGATTCTCCTACTGAGTATTTACAGAGAAATTTTTGCATAGCCTATTGTTGCCTTTGTGTGTGTGTGGGGGGGGTGTGTGTGGTAGCAAGAACACAGAGAACCAAACTACGGTCTATCGCTATGGAAATGGATAAGCAAAAATAAGGTAGATAAAAACGATGTGGTATTATGATGGAGTTACAATCAATGAACTAGACATACAGTAAAATGAATAGATCCTCAAATATTGGGTGAAAAAGCATAAAAATAGAACATTTATAGCCTCACATCATATATGAAATTAAAATATATACATGTACAAAACTGCATTACATTATGTAATAATATATGCATTATTAAATACATATAGTAAATAAAAATAGAATGTGTATAGAATGGGAGTGAGTTTTGTTAATGAAGAAGAAAAAATAATAAAATAGAAGAATCTCAAGTAGACCAAAAATGATTGTGTTTCTGTTGAGCAAATAAAACAACATAAACAAGGCCTTCATATTTCATTCTTCATGAAATCGGAGACTCTTACCTTTTCCTCTGTGATACTCTAACTCTACCAATTCACATGATATTTACATTTCTCAGATCTGTGATTCCTTTGATTGACAGATCTGCCTTATCCACCTTATTTTTGTCTGTTTCTTGGTTATTCTCTGCCTCTTGTTGTTGTGTCTCTTGTTTTATTATACTACTCTGAAGTATACTTATTTTTTAGTTAGACAGTAAATTCTTGATATAATTAACTCATAATTTTGCAACTTTGAAATATTCACATAAGGATTCCTGGTTTTAAAAAATGTAAAAGATATTTAAATAATACACATTGACTAAACTATCATATATCAAATAAAATGATTCCTCTACTGGAATTGTTTCCCTATAGGGGAGGATATCAGAGGATTAAGGAAGACTCTGCCCTTCTAAATATTTTCTCCATATACTGGCAATTACCTAAAATTCCTTTACAAGCTATGTAGCTTTTCTATTCCACAATTAGTCATATAGTTCACATTTGTAAAGCTCTGTTAAGAGCAACAGACCTTAAAAGAATGAATGGGAGTGCCAGGGAATAAGCAACAGAGCAAAAGGTAAGAATTTTCAAGTGTTTGTTTGTTTGTTTTTGCTTACAATTGGCAGTTATCATCCAGAAATATGAAAAATTCTTTAGTTCAGGACTAGACTTTTCCCTTTCTTTACAAACAAACATGGTTTGTGGTATGAACAGAGACCACATAGGGTTTTCTAGACTTGGGTTTCCACCTTAAACTAAAGATAATGAGGAACCACACTCCTGCCTCACTGCTTGTGTTAGATGAGCCCTATTGGAGGTCTGAACTTTTACTACTCTTCAGAGGTTATGAGGTCATTCTTCCATGGTGTCAGTGGAGGCCACATGAGGAACCAGAATTCTTATACCTACCCAGTAACAATTAGCAGGCTCCCTCTCCTGCCAATGTGTCAATGGAGGCTGAGCAAGAGACCTGGACTTTTATACCCACTTAGTAATAACCTACTGGCATTCCCCACTTTCTCCACCAGAGTGTTGTCAGAGGATGCCTAAAAAAGAAAAAAAAATTGAATAATATTGAAATGTTCATAACATACCCCAAATGTCAGATTTTAACAACAACAACAAAAAATCACTCAAAAGAGAAAAAAGAAACAATTAATAGATCTCTATGCTGAGGTGAAACAAAAGTTAGAATTATCTGAAAAGGATTTAAAAGTAGCCATCATAAAAATGCTTCACTTAAACATTTAGGAGGGGCATCTGGGTGGCTCAGTTGGTGAAGTGTCTGCCTTCAGCTCAGGCCATGATCCCAGGATCCTGGGATTGAGCCCTGTGTGGGACTCTCTGCTAATTGGGGAGACTGCTTCTCCCTCTGCCCCTCCCTCTCATCATGCTCTCTCTCGAATAAATAAGTAAATAAGTAAATAAATAAATATAATCTTTTCTTAAAAATTAAGAATACGCTTGAAATGAATGAAATAAGAAATATAAAACAAAGAAATAAGAAATATAAAAAACTAAATGGAAAATTTAGAGCCAAGAAATACAGTCACTGAAGTAAAAAGCTCAATGTATGAACTAAATCACAGAATGCAAAGAGCAGAAGAAAGAGCAAATAAACTTGAAGCTAGAGCAATAGAAATTGTTCAATCTAATCAGAGAGAAAACATATTGGAAAAAAATAATAGAATCTTAGTGATCTATGGAACTATTGCTCACATCTAAGATTCTTGTCTTTACAGTCCTTTAGAAGAGAAGAATGGTGGCACTGAAAAGCTTGCAAATATGTTCTTGTAAAATGTTCTCAAATTTGTCAAAAGACAAAAATCCATAGATCCAAGAATCCAAGCAAACACCAAACAGGATAAAAAGTAATTCATGCCAAGATAGATTATAATTAAACTTCTGAAAACTAGTGCAATAGGAAATACCTTGAAAGTAGTGAGAAAAACACCTTACCTACAAGGGGAAAATAACTTGAATGACAGAAGATTCTCATCAGAAACCATTAGGCCTAAAGGAACTGGTACAATATTTTTGAAGCATTGAAAGAAAATAACTGTCAACCCAGACTTTATATACAAGGAAAATATCCTTTAAGAATTAAAGAAAATCGAATAATCTCAGATAAAATAAAACTAAAAGAATTTGTAGCCAGCAAATCAAATGTAGCCTAAAAGAATGAATAAAAGGAGGTTTACTAAGTAGAAAGGAAATGATCTAGGGATGAATTTGGAACATAAAGAAGAAGAGAAGATAAAGAATAAAGAGTTAAAATATGCATAAATACGATTGACTTTCCTTTTCTCCTTGAATTTTTGAAATTATATTGGAAAGTTGAAATAAAATTGTAACTCTGGCAGACATGGTTTTCAATATAGGCAGGGTATATACATACTGTGTATATGTGTCTCTCAGCCACTAAAAAAGCTATATAAAGACAAAAACATTATATATAAGTCAAAATAAAATTCTAATAGATTTTTCAGGGACACCTGAGTGGCTCAGTGGTTGAGCATCTGCGTTCAGCTCAAGACATGACCCCGGGATCTGGGATTGAATCCCACATCCGACTCCATGCAGGAAGCCTCTGCCTATATCTCTGCCTCTCTCTCTGTGTGTCCCTCATGAATAAATAAATCTTTAAAAAAAAAAGGGGGTTTTTTCAAGTATCCCATAGGAAGGCAGAAAAAAAAAACCCCAGAAATTTTTAAAAGAGAGAAAAACAGAAAACAAAAAATAAAATGACAGGCTTACGCCCTAATATATTAATAATTTCATTCAGTGTAAATTAAAAGACAGGCTAAGAAAAGCTAAGAAAAACATCATCCGGCTCCATGTTATCTACAAGAGACTCACTTCGAGTATATTGGCATAGGTAGATTGAAAGTAAAAGCATGGAAAAAATAGAATACAATGTAAACACTAATCAAAGAAACCAGGACCAGCTATAGTAATATCAGGCAAAATGAGCTTCAAAGCAAAGAAAAATACCAGAGCCAGAGCCAAATATTACATAATGTTAAAGAGTAAATCGATCAAGAAAATACAGCCTTCCAAATGTGATGAACCAAGCAACAGAACTGCAAAATAAGAAGCAAAAACTGATGGAACTGAAAGAGGAAACTGACCAGTTCACAATCATGGTTAGAGACTTCAACATTCTTCTTTGAATAATTGATTGTACAACCAGAGAGAAAATTTGTGAAGTGTAGAACTCAGTCACATCATCAATTGGCAGAATCTAATCAACATTTACAGAACACTCCACCAAAAAAAGCAGAACAGCTCTCTTTTAGGACCCATGGAACATATACCAACGTACACCATATGCTGATTCATAAAACAAAGCTCAACAAATTTAAAGATTAAAATTATACAATGTGTTCTCTAATCACAATGGAATAAAAATAAAAATTTAAAAAGAAACATAAAAAGAAAATCTCCAGATACTTGAAAAATAAATAATATGTTTCTAAATAATCTGTGGGTCAAAGAGGAAATAAAAAATTACAGTTAACTTAATGACAATGAAAATATAATATATATCAATTTTCTGGACATTATTAAAGCAGTTGTAAGAGAACTTTATAGCAGGAAATGCTTCAATTAGAAAAGAGAGAATTTATAAATCAATAATCTAAACTCCCACCTCAGGAAAGTAGAAAAATAAGGGCAAAATATGCCTAAAGCAAAAAAAAATAAAAAATAAAAAATAAAAATAAATAAATCAAATAGTAAAAATACAAGTATAAAGCAATGAAATTGAAAATAGAGAAAATCAAAGAAATGAAAAATCAAACTGATGCAACAAAATGGATTCTTTAAAAAGATCAATGAAACTGACAAACATTTAAGGAGACAGATAATTTTATAGGTCATCTTGGTTAAGCCCTAGTGCTTGTTTTCAGTAAAAAGCTACTCTAGATGTTGCTCTGAAGGCATTTTTCAGATATGATTAACATTTAAATCAGTAGACTTCAAATAAGGCAGTTATTCTCCACACTATGCATGAGCCTTGTTCAGTCAGTTGCAGGTCTTAAGAAAAAAGACTGAGATCCCCAAGAAAGAAGGAACTCTGCCACCAGACAGCCTTCAGACTCAAGACTCCAATGTCGACATTTGCCTCTAGCCTGTAGCCTTCCCTAGAGGTTTTGGTCTTGCCACCATCCACAATCGTGTGAGCCAGTTTCTTGAACAAAGAAACAAACAAACAAACCCCTTTCTATATTTACACATCCTGTTGGTTCTGTTTGTTTGGAGAGTTCTGACTAATATATCTAGCATTACTGATAAAGGAAAGAGAGGACTCCAATCACCAGTATTAGGAAACAAGAGTTATCACTACAGACTGTGTTGATATAAAAAGGATAATAAGAGGGTACTATGAATAACTACACACATAAATTTCACAGGTTACATGAAATGGGCCAATTCCTCAGAATACACAAACTATCACAATCGACACAATATGAATTAGATCATTCATATTTGAATGACCCTGTAACTATTAACATAATTAAACTCATCATTTAAGAACTCATGAAAAAGAAATCCCAGGCCTACATAGATAGTTTCACTGTAGAAATCTACCAAACATTTAAAGAAGAATTAACATCAATTCTACACATTTTTTTTTTCCAGAACATGAGAATGGAGAAAACACTTTCAAATTTGTTTTATGAAGTGAGTATTACCCTGGCTATGTGACTGTAAATGGGTCATCTTTACAGGTCAGGAACATCTTTACAGATGAGGGACATCTTCATGGTGATGACATGGTCCTATACCTTGATCATGGTGGTGGTTACAGGAATCTAGGCATGTATTGAAATGAATAGAGCCATAGATACTAAATGTTCCATTGTCAATTTCCTGGTTAGATATTGTACTTACTGTACTTAAATAAAATTAAAAGATACGTTAAATCAGGGAAACTGAATGATACACAGGATCTCTCTTGTACTATTTTTGCTACTCCCTGTGAATATATTATTTCAAAATTAAAAATTCAGAAAAATCTTAGGATTTCATGTGCTCTTTCAAATAAACTTTGGTGCATTGTAATATTGGGGAACTAAAATTTCCCAGGATTGGGGCATCTAAGAGGTTCAATGGTTGAGCATCTGCCTCTGACTCAGGTCATGATCCTGGGGATCCAGGATCGAATCCTGCATCGGACTCCCTGTGTGGAGCCTGCTTCTCTCTCTATGCTTCTGCCTCTCTCTCTCTGTGTGTCTCTAATGAATAAATAAATAAAATCTTTAAAAAAAATCTCCCAGGTTTGCATGCTTTTGGATACTGTGAAACATGAAAATTCTAGAAAGTAAGTTCTAAGTAATTCATGCCAAAACAATTGAACACAGTGCCTGATCTATGGTAGGCAAATACTAAGATACTAAGTAGTTTAATAGTTTAGAAGACAAAGGGATAAAAAAATGACTGCAAATTTGTAAAACCAAAATCAGTGGGCAAGTTTTCTCTGGAAACTGTGATGGATTTTGTTGTTGTTGTTGTTAATCTTTGGGATGACATTCTCTTATTGGAGTATTATCCAGTTGAATCGTCAATCTCTTTTGACTGCTGGATACTTCTCAATCTAATCTTCCCATTGCCAACACCTCAAAGTCATAAAAAATGTGACCATTTGTAGATATCATCTACCTTAATGTATATTATCTCATCTCATTTAAACTCAACTCTATAGATATAAAAACTATAACTGTACATATATAGGAATCTTTGATGAAGGAATGGAAGGAATTAATAAGCTTATATAGCTAATGAGTGACTTTTTACATGAAAAGTGCAATTTCATGTTAACAATCTAGAGAAAGAATAATAGTATGTGTAATGATCCTTAAACATGGATGATTGCTTGCTCTAAAGTTGGTTAATCCTCAGTATGTTTGGATGCATCTGTAAGTTCTTGGCAATAGAACACAAAAGTGTGCAGTCCTAGTTAGAGAAAAAAGTGACATTCGATTGCTATATCATAATAATGATATTACCACTTAATGTGTTTCTGACATAAAATATGATGTCAATAAGATTTTCATGCTCAGAAATAGTAAGAGTGGTATATACAATTTTGGTCTGAACATTTTAAACAGATGTTGGACTGAAAAAGAAGATCCATAAATGAAGATGCTAAAAGAAATGAATACAGTGTTCATAGAAAGTAAAAAAAAAAAAAAGCAATGAGAGCTCTGTAGCTCATAGAGAGGAAAATAGAGGAAGTCCTCAGATTTATTACTCCAGATCAGTAACAGCAGCTTCTGCTGTGAGGCATGGGACATAGAGCCTGTAGATACAACTTTTCAAAGTGATACTTCTGGAGATGTGAGCAACTTAGAAGTTTGAATTTGGCCTTCCTTTAAGCCAAGCACTACCATCACATAATTTCTTGCATTTTCTTTCAGAATTATGACTTTTTTTTTAAATGGACTGAACTGAGGTTTCAGAATATGTGCACCATTACCTTAATTAAAATAGAAAACCCAAGTGTGTCCCTAGTGATTGCCATGTTTGACTTCATCTCTTTCATAATCTTAATTGTCTCTTTAATTAAGGAATTATCTTACTGATCAGTTTTAAGATAGTTGGAGCCATGGTATTCATCAGTGTACTTATTTTGAACTTGTAAGGAAAAGTCTGAGTCCAAGGTTAGGTAAGATGGTGTAGCACATTTTTCTTTAGGTTTCCAGACATAATTTTGTTCTCTCATCTTAACACTTAGTGTGTTAAGAATCATTCTTCCATCTCTTTCCAAAGCTTCTGATGGCTGTATAGTTGACCAGACTATAGTTTAGGACCTAAACTAAAGACTATTCTACAAATGTGGTGAGGAAGATTTTTTACTCATTTGCTGAAGATTTGAGTTTATGTGGCATTTAGACCATTGGTTTCCTCAAGGTTTTAAGTGTTCTCTTACAACAAATATACCTTAGTGTGTAACACAGTTTTGTTGTTGCTGTTGTTAAAAGCAGGAGCAAGTGAAGTTTTACCAAAGAGATTTAAAACCAGCTTCTTGACAATCCTACTAATGTAAATAAAAACTATATAATGAGAAATAGTGCAAAGAATTATTTTATTCCAAAGAAGTTTGTCATTTTTCTAATGGGGTGTTCTAAATATCATTTAGGAAACAAAGTGATTGGTATTAAAATACATGCAGAAGGACTGTGGGATATTGTAAAGAGCACAGATTGAAAGTCAAGAAAACGAGAATCAAATCTCAGATCTGCTTGTATTAATGGACAAGTCATTTAATCTCTCTGTCTCATTTTTCCCATTTGTGGACTGGAAATAATATCCATTTAAGGATAAACTATATTGTTAACTGTGACTAAAGAAAGAATCTCGCTTTTATTGAGTAAGAGGGAGATTTTAAAGCTTATTTATACCATTTTTCTTCCTAAAAATGTGAATAATTTTCTTAAAACAGCAACAAGAGCAAAGTAGAAAGTCTTCATTAACATGGCATGAGGCATGATACATCCATATTGGTTACTGATAATATACCAGTTACTGAAAATTGTCTAAGTTTGAGATTTGCTCAATAGGTAAACTAAAACCTTCAAGCCTTCACATGGACCTGTATTTACACACAGATGCACCCTCCTCTCAAGGTTATTGTTTTCTAACAAAGTATTGTTTATATGTTTCATGCAAATTGGTTTGAAGTGTTGCTTCGACAATCTTATTATATTTAGGAATAAAAACTTCCATCAAGAAATTGTACAAAAGAAAATGGACACACCAGCTGGGTAAATCTATCATATGCGGGGAGTGGAGCGGGTGGGGGGGGGAGCACTTTTAATTAGCTGAGTGAATGCAGTTTGCTGAACACAGAAAGCACAGCCTCAGTCATATTAAAATGTGCCTAATTTTCTGTGAAAAAGTCCCATCTGAACAGGCCTGACCACAGTCAATCATACTAAAAGCCACTGGTGCTTAATTTGATTTACCAATATAAAATGCAAATTAGGTTATTAAGTGGAGTGGCAGACTGAGTAGGGCCCCTTTCAAACCATCAAGTTAAATGCAAGCAGACAGCAAACTGGCTGTGCAAAGAAAATTTTAGCATATTCGTTTGATTAGTGCTACAAAAATTTAATTAGGTTGGCTAATTACTTGACAAATTGCTCTACACGAGAGAAAAGGCAGAGGAGTTGTTTTTTTTTTTTTCCTTTTTCATTGCAAATATCCTGTGTGTATTTTAGCCCAAATGCTATCTGCCAATTTGCAAAAACATTATTAAATGAATGGAAGATGGTCCCCAACAATGGTAAATCGTATAATGCATATAATTAGACAAGACCCACACAACTGTACCCATATGTCCATACTCTCTCATGACTAAAAATATTTAACACAGTATTTTTACGTAACTACTGTCAAAACAGATTATTACAAAGCATTCAGTTGTTCTTAAGAAAGAAAATATTGTGCACGATATAGAAAAGAGACATTTGTGAAATTCCTCCCAGAGGAGTTTGTTTGTTAACTATTAAATGAAGTAATGGTGACATGCTGAGGTTTATCATCACAGAATGGACCTGTCAGCCAAAACATGTCTGATTGAGGCCAGGGTTACAATGGAGTAGAGAAAATTATCTCTTTGTGGTATGTTCAAAATGTAAAACTATTAAATAATTCTCAAAGTCGACTGACATCTTATAAGATGAATTTCCCTTTCTTGAATGTTGTTTGTTAGTCTTTGTTTCTTCCTGTCTTTTCCCAGTCACTATATGAGAAAGCAGACTTGAGATACTCATCTTGGGGGAAAGCTTGCAAGTTGTGTGACTACAGAATGAAAGAAAATTTTCAGCCCATGTCAGTATTTTATTGAGAGATTAAGAATAACCTTGAGGGGATCCCTGGGTGGTGCAGCGGTTTAGCGCCTGCCTTTGGCCCAGGGCGTGATCCTGGAGACCCGGGATCGAATCCCACATCGGGCTCCCGGTGCATGGAGTCTGCTTCTCCCTCTGCCTGTGTCTCTGCCTCTCTCTCTCTGTGTGACTATCATAAATAAATAAATAAAAATTAAAAAAAAAAAAAAGAATAACCTTGAGTAATGGAAAGTTTCTTTCTCTGTTCAGAGGAAAACTTGATTTTTTCCTAGAGACAGCATATGTTTTTATCAGCACTCAAGAGAGCAAGAAAGGGAATTTCACATAATCATAGCATTCTTTGGAGGATTTTTTTCATATACTTTATTTGATTTTTGTTGATTTTCTACAGAACTAGTGAATCTGTTCTAACTCAAACACCATGATTTTACACATAGATGACCACTTTGCCTGTTCAAGTGGAAAAAATAAGTATCATGTTTTATAAACATAAAGCTTAGCAGTTAGTAATTAGATACTGTATTTAACCTGTTCTAAAGTGACATTCTAGGAAACTACAAACTATAAGAAATATTCCGTGAACATTTATGCAAGATGTGCCTTATTTTTTTAATTAGCATTTTCTAACTTAAATTCAGAACACAAATATAATGACACTGCACAATGCAAATGTGGTAAAATTATTTTCTGTAACACCCCCACGGTTGCTGCCATTTTATCCTAACTTACCATTTTCAGTCTTTTTAGATTTACAACCATCACCAAAGGAAGTAGAGCATAGATTATGTGTAGCATATGGGTTATGCAGAAAACTTTACTACTGTGGAATAAAGTTCTGGGAAAAAGTGGTGGTCTCCTAAGCATACTTTTGGCCATGAATTGCTGGCTTTACATATATTGGCCTCAGGGACTCCATCTTTTTACGTAAAGGTAGACTCTACAAAACACTGGGTCAGAAAACATAAAATTCAGTTCTGAAGTAAAAGTATTTTTTTAATATAACACAACTGTACCAACTCTTGAGGTTTTTCCCTTCAAGGTATTGACTGATTTTCTTTACTCTCTCTTTTTTGATTCTTTGTTTTCAATTTGATAAACTGATTTTTTAAAAATCTGGTAGATACAGTCTAATAAAAATATTGAAGTCTGAGACATTTTATTAAGGGCATGAGTATAAAATAGTAAAAATTACTAACTTGCAAACATGTTTTTTGTGTTAATATAAAATGTATTTGTCCAATGAATGCTGGCATGTTAATTTCTGAAGATGTGATAATATTTGATTATAATTTCTTTGTGCTGCTTGGCACCAATTACATGCATGTAAAATAATAGTAGTTATCTTTTATTGAGCCCCTACTATGTGAAGGCACAAAGTTTAATGCTTACATTTATTTTATTATTTAATTCTTTTTGTAAACTAAAGATATAAGTACTATCATCCCTGTTTTAGAGAGGGTGAGATTGAGACCAGAACAGTTTAAGGAAAATTCAAAATGGAAGACCTAGCAACTGACAAATCTGAGATTTGAACTGAATTCTGTCTAAATTCCAACATCATGTTCTTTCCCTATGCCCTGAGTAGTTTTTGAACATATATTTTTGATGCAATTTTATACATGTATGTGTTTGTGATATAAAACCGGTGTATAGAATTTGTATATTATTTGAGATATTGTGAAACCATTGTGATTTGTATACAGAAAGCCTATCGGTTTTAGGGAGTCTATATCAACTATGGTGATTCAGTCTGACAAGAACCTTTGGGAACATCGTATCTTCTAAAGTTGCATAGACAGAGTCAGATTATTTGCTATATTGGAGACATCAAAAGAAACACACACACACACACACACACACACACACACAGGAAAGACAGGTATGGGATTGGATTAGGAAAACTGAAGTTTCCATCTCCATGACAACAAATGCATTGGGGAAGAATACACCAGTGTATGAAGACATGAATTAAAAAGCAGTGTTAGCCTATTATAGGGTTTTATTTTCTTTCAGTATAGCTATGTTGTGAATTTTTTAAAATTTTGGTTTCCAGATGGGATAAAACTCTTTCTTCTTAACATCTTAGAAGCTTATTTAAGATACATACATATCTACGAGTAGTAAACAGTTATTAGTCATCTGAATGCCTTTCTACATGTTACTGATAGTCCTGAACATTTTGTTTCAAGTATTTGATAGACAATAAATAACTTTTCATGTATAGAAATGTCCATCCTCTCGAAGTAGATTTGAATTAATGGCAAAAATTTCCCCAATATTTCAATTTGAAAAGCATTCTTCAGATCTTGAACTGAGTAATAAAATAGATGACTCTGGGAGACACAAGATTACAACCCATTAATTCACTATATTTTAAAGTTCAATATACCGTGAATTGCATGGTATTAATCATTAATATATATCATAATTCCTTCAATACTTTCATATCTAGAAAAAAATCTTTTCATTTAAGTTGAAATTTAGAGGAGAATTATGTGGAATTTCAGCTTTAAAAAATGATTTGATATTTCGATCAGTGTCTGATCGTATTCCTCGAGTACCTCGACTTTGTCAAGGAAAACAAACATCCTGTTATATGTAGGTCCCATATTATAATAAGAGAGCCATACCAAGTGTTAACTCCACCATCTGCAGCGTCCAGGGAACACTTCTTTTCCCACTGTGGGAATTCTCTTCATGCAAAGTGACCAGTAGTGGATCAGTTCTATTCTGTGTTCACAAAGGAAAAGTTTAGCTTTCTGATCTGTAGTTTCACTATACCGTGTGTTATGCATGTCATCTGTGATGCAAAATATAAACACAAAAGCTGCTATGCAGTTAGAATAATAGGTGCGTATGCTTACTGAGTTGAGAAACATCAAGAAAAAATGCATGATCTAGCCCAGTTATTCGTAGTCAGAAAAATTTACCCTGATATTTAAATGTATGAACAAAAAGAAAAATAATTTTGCCGGTGAGACCAAAATTTAAACTACAAGAAGGCAATAACTTAGAATTAGTTTATCTGGATTTAATGAACCTAAAGAAGGTAATCTGATGAAGAGGAAATTGCTTATAAAGAATTGTTGCAGTTCAATTTCAAAACCTCAAATATTTGAGGCATTAAGTCTAAAATCTTCGCCTCTTGTCATAAATACAACATTAGCAATATTATCATTTATTATTTATTTGCAGAATAATTTATAGTTAATTGTGTGAAAGGGGACATCTTTACCTTAACATTTTGGGCAAAATTGTCTATTTAATTTGTAGGCAGTTGAGTAGGATGGACAGTATGCAGATGAGTGCTAGAGAGAGCATTGACACAAGGCCAGCTAGTTCTCAGGTCCTTTAACTATGGGGCTTAAGAAAGAGTTTCTGGTATCAAGGAACTTCATTTTAATCCTTTGACTTAAGAGCTTAAAAAAAGCCCCTGAACTTTGTACGATAAAAGCCATATGAATACCAGGAGCTCTTCATTAGGCAACAGCTGTCTGTGTCTAGCATGTGAACTTCTGTGGGGGCTTTTCCATTCAGCATTTCTAGGCAGGTCTAGAACAGTAGAGGTAATAATAAAATGAAAATAATTGCTGAACTATAAAAAAATGAACTCGAATAAGTTGTAATTTTAGAATAAAATCATAGGTTAGCTCACTTGTTAACCGAATGGCCTACACATCCATATTCTTATATTTAAAAAATCCAGATAAATTTTTATCTTTCACATATTAAGTCACTTTCTGAAAATGTCTTGAAACTGCTGTGTAAAACAGTATGACCAGGTATTCAGTAATAGTTACTTGTCTTGCCTTAGCTAACAGCCTCATTTATGGATTGAGAGTGATTTTGAAGAACAGAAGACATTAAATTGGATTGTCTATGTTCAACTCTAAGAGTAACAATCAGTCTTTGTTTCACGGATTTTCATCTTGGTGCCTATAACCATGTCTTCTGCTTGTGCTAGTACTGGGCACAACACCCTGAGGAGCTGAGGCACTAGGTATGATTGAATCAGCTTAACATTATGTACAGTATTGAACCAACATAATTATTACCAAATATTAATTCATGGTATTATCAAACTGATAAAAATTGTGGGTTTTTTGAGGAACACAAACACTAATTTACAGTTTTCTATTAAAACTATAAATACAAAAAAAAAAACTATAAATACAGGGTGGCTGTATTTATAAATAAATACAAACCTGTATTATAAACCTGGGTTGCTCAGCTAGTTAAGCATCTGCCTTTGCCTCAGGTCATGATCCCAGGGTCCTGGGATTGAGTCCTGCATTGGGGGTCCCTGCTCAATGGTGAGTCTGCTTCTCCTACTTCTGCTCCCCCCACCCCCCGACACCCCTGTTTGTGCTCTCTCGTGCTCTCTCTCTGTAAAATAACTAAATAACATCTTTTTAAAAAGAACTGTAAATGTAGTAAAATCTTTGTTGCAAAAGAAACACTTTCCTGCTTTTTCCCCTCCTTTCCCATTATTAAATGATCATTTTTAATAGCAGTTGTTTTCTTTTTTTCTTGATGATAGAAAATGATTGTTTCAGCTTAAACAACATAGTCTGTTCATCTGAGAGTATATTTTTCCTTCTACAGAGCTGAGTACCTTTGTATTTTAGCAGGACTTACAGATTTCCAGGATGTTTTTGCTGCTTTAGGACTAATTTTTGTCTTTGTTTCTCCCAAAGTTAAAAACAGTTAGTGCAAGTCACATTAACAAAGACTTACCTGTACTGAGATTCTAAGTTGAAATCCAGCTGCTTTACTATTATCATATAAGGCACAATTAATCAGCACAATCTTTCACTCACCTGAGAAAACGGCTTCTTTCTCAAAGGTGTAGGTAAGGGACAGAATCACCTTAATAAGATTCTATAGGCAGGGCCTCCTATAAAGCCAAAATTTGCAGTGAGACTACAAATTGTCCGTTTTTCCCTTAAAAGTAAACCACTGATAAGGATATATGAGAATAATATTTTATACACAATGAGCCTTCTATAACTTGGTCATTGTTCACTTCTAAGAGTGTTGAATTGTTTCCCTGCCTGATAAGGTACTGGTTTCTTTTATTTCCCAATATTCTCTAAAGTATTAGTTACACATATGTGAAACATTCTTAGTTTATCATGATCCTGGAAGTTTAGCATTACAAGCTGTGAATATGTTTTAGATACCTGAGAAAATAGGTACAATGTGCAAAAGGACTATTCGACTGTCTTGGTCCTGCTATGGTTTCTTTGCAAAGACATAAAGACACCAGATCTTGCAGCAGGACACTATCGACTTTCTTTACTTTTCTTTAAATGGGAAAATTGTATGGAGTGGCAAAAAGAAAAATAGTTAACAAATAAAACAATATAAAAAAGCCACCTCCCCACACTTGTGAAATTTAAAATTATTTGATTAAGAAATTCTTTTCAAAAATAGTTATTAAGCTGCTCTGGCATCAATTTAACATTATAAGCTTAACTTTTCTTTTTTCCCTGAGTTGACTAAAACAACTGTAAATACTAATGTTTTTAAATTATAAGACAGAATCCAAAACTTTGAGGTTAACTGCATTTGCTTTCTAGGGAAAAGTAAGAAGACCTTTAAAAATTAAAAAATTATAATTATAGATAATTTTTCTTTCTAAGTTTCTTTAAATTATTTTAGCTTGTTACATTTCCTTCTCTTCTAAGAATACACTTTTTATTTATATATTATATGTTATTCTTATCTTTGACTACAATATATGACAAATTAACAGGAACATAAGACATCTAAAGTTTACTGTATTTTATGTTTTATATTTGCAGCAAGTCAGTTTTTTGATAAATCCTCTTAATAAATTCTTTTGATAACCAAATATATTAACCACAGTAGAATCAGGAGGGAAATAGACATGACCAAAATTGTTTTAAATTTTCCTAAGTTAAAGGTATCATAATTGTGAAAGGATGTGGCATTTTACATTTTTAAATATTTGCCTTTCATAAATTTTCCCCATCTAAAAGTAACATTTGGGGGGTGGTTAATATATAGAAAAATGGGTTTGGGGCTAAACAGTTGTTTAGCTTAACAGGTGAGTGCTATGTAAATATGAATAAAGACTATTAATTTATGCAACTGTTATTTTAAAAATTCTCCTAGAACTCATTTACTTCCCCAGTGGAGACATTGAGGTCATTTGCAAAAGTTCATTCTTAGAGAAAATATAATCAATAAATCTAATATTTTCTCCCTTTTTAAGTATAAGCATCTAATTGTGATGAGCACTAGGTGTTGTATGAAAGTGTTGAATTGCTAAATTCTACATCAGAAAGTAATATTACACAGTATGTTAAATAATTGGAATTTAAATAGAAAATTTTTTTAGAATGGAACAAATAACTATTTTTGTTTCAAATAGTAGAATTACTAGACCCTACTCTATCTTTCTGTTGTGGTGGTTTAATGTTGAATGGAAGGTAATATAGCTGTCTTCTATTATCTCAACATTTCCATTCCTTCATTTATTAATCTATTCATTTCACATTTATTAATTCATTTATTACACAAACTTTTGAGTATTGAAACAATAGGAATTGTTTTGATATATAAAATAATGAATTGGATGAGAAATGAATATACATAATATTAAGTTATTACAAATATTTGAGACTGTAAGAAAGCAGATAATGCAAAAAGACGTATTAAATAATGATTTCAACTCTAGAGCTTATCTGTTCAAAATCTATGGACCCATTACAATGAATGCAATAAGGACTACATAATGAATATCAGTTGTACCATATTATTAAGGAACATATAAACCTTTCTTTTTAATCTGTGAAATAGGAATTTTGGATGCAGGCATTATCGACATTAAGGCTATTCCTTTCTCAAGAAGCAATGAAGTCAATCTATGAAAACTTAATCTGAGTCAGGAAGCTTTCAGGTTTGCTTGTCTCAGGGATCCCCTTCTCTCAAATACTCCTTGAGCCCTCTTCATACTGAAAACAGACTTTTTCTCTTAGGTGGATATGTGTTTTTTCTCTTTAAACTTCTCTGAAGCAGAGAATGAATATGAGCATTAAGCTTCAAAGAATTTCTCTGCATGCAAGCAATCGCTTGTCAACAAAACTATGATTAGTGATGCTTTATATAAAAATTCATAGAAAACAACAAGGTGCAATTAAAAACACTAAAGAAAAGAGCATTATTTCTTAAACTCTTGAAAAATTACACATGCTTACAGATACTTCTGAACTAAAAGAAAATACTTTTGGTAACTTGTTGAATAATGATTAACAAATCTAATTTCTTCACTTAATACAAACTTGTGATGGAAATAATGAATGAAGAAGTTTATTTTTGTTTAGGAGATTTCCATCAGCAAGGACCAATAGAGGGAGAGAGAGGGAGAGAGAGAGAGAGAGAGAGAGAGAGAATTGAAACATATCAGGTCAGCATATGGCTGTGTTCCTTATGTAGAGAACATATTAAATTACAAATCAGGAAACCAGAATTGTGATGTTTCCAAGTAGAATGAGAATATATCACATGAGCCTTTAATTTTGGGCACCCTAGAATCCTTTACCTATTTCCCTAATTGTGATTACTATGCAAATTTCAGAAACATTTTTTTTGTTGTTGTTTTTCTTTGCCTTTGTTAGTATATTTTTCTTTCCTTTTCTTTCTTTATTTCCTTTAAATTATTTATTTGAGAGAGAGAGAGAGAGAGAAAGAGTGCATGTATACGTGCATGCCCGCCTGGGGAGGAGACGCAAAGGTAAAGTATCTCCAATAGACTCCTTTCTGAGTGTCGATCCCAATGAGGGGGGGCTCCATCTCATGACTCATGAGATCAGGACCTGAGCCAAAACCAAGAGTCAGATCTTAACCGGCTAAGCCACCCAGGTAACTCTCCATCTTCATTTTTAATAGCTGATAGTAAATAGAGAAGTTCATAACACATATGTGGGGGGGGACTCCCATATGTACTAAATTGGTAGCTTTCAAATCTAACACTCCCTCTCTTTGGCAGAGAGGAAACAGTTACACACACACCTGAACTTATTGTTCTTTCAAAGAGATATACACCACCTGTTCTGTGTGTTCATTGGAAATACTGTACAGACTTCTGATGCTTTTGCTACAACAGCAAAAAGTGAATCATAATTCCAAGCAGATAAACATTACTGTTCTTAGTTCAGTCTTTTCAATAAACCCAAATATACATAGTTGGAGCTATAAATATATGGCTTTCCTATTGTAGAACTTTACTTAAGTTATATTGTTATTTATATACTTTTGTACAGGTTAAAATAGAAAACATAATACTTTATAGGAGAAGAAATGTAACTTTTTATTACATCTTTATTGTGTCTCTAAACATCTATATATGTCATTCAGATTCATCATAGTTTTGTCTTCTACAGATTACTGAAATAATAAATATTTCATTATACAAATTTTTGAAAATAAGAAAAAAACTTTAAGGAAGGAAAAAAAAAACAAATGTTCCCACTCAGATAGTTAACATTTTGAAACATTTTCAACAGTGGTATATATGTTTGCATTTCCTCTCTCACTTTGATAAATATTTAGACCACACGATGTGTGTGTGTGGGTTTAATACTTTTTCACATTTCATCATGAGCATTTGCCATGTTATCAAATATTACTTGAAAACATGATTACTAATGATAGTAGATAGTACAATATTACAATAGGTTAAATATCATAATTACTTAGCTGAGGCTGTCAGTGTTTTACTTTACAACTATAGTGAACATTCATGTGCATAAATTATTACATACATTTATGGGTTTTCTTTTAATGGATTTTAATTACAAATGTAATACATGGCCTTGGTAAAAAAAAATCACACAGTACAGACAAGTTTAAATTAATAAGTGTTTAAGTGTTTTCTTCCCACAGATGCCTGTTTTCAATTATAGACATTTCTACTATTAACAGTTTCTTATTAATCCTTTCAGATTTTTTAAAATGAAGCTATTTTGCACATATTGTACCTTATATATTTTTTGAAACAAATTTTTTTGAACTACCTTGAGGGCTTTCTATATTTGAACCTTAAGAGCTAATTTAATTCTAGTAATGTTTTCATTCTATTCTATGCATTGCTCAATGCCATAATATATTTATTTTCCTCATGTACTCATTTAATTTCTTTCTTTTTTTTCTGTTAAACAGCACTACAAAAATATTTTGATCCACATATCTTTCAACATGGTTACTTGTAACTGCAAGATAAATCCCTAAAATATAAGAAGCTAGGTAAGCATTCAAATGCATTTAACAGTTTGGTAGTTGTTTCACATTTCATTTCTAAGACTTTTTACCAATTTTTGCCTCTGAAATAAAGTATGAGAGTGTATATTTCACCATTTCTTATTTTTTGCTGATATATATGCTATTATTTATCTTTTATTTTTCACTGTTTTAATAATGAGCAAAGCTAAGTATTTATTTTGTATATTATTTGCTCACCCTTTTCTTCACTTTCCTTTCCCTCCTCCCCTCCTTCCATCTTTCCATCTTTTTTAAAGCTCTGGATAATATTTTTTATCTAGAAAGTTCTTATTAGCTTGGACATGTTTTCATATATGTGTGTCTGTGTGTATTTAACTACATATAAGTTTAAAAACTTTTGCATACCTATCAAAAAGAGGAAGAGGAGATAATTCCTCTTTTTAATAATTTGTTGTACACAGTTTTAGAATTTTGTATGTCAAATTAATGATATTTGAGTTTCAGGTCATACTTAGAAAATCTTTTTTTCCTTTTTTTGAAAGAGAGAGAGAGAAAAAAAGACAGAGAATCTTCAGCAGGCTCCATGCCTAGCTCAGAGCCCAATGTAGGACTTGACACAGGGCTCAATCATGACTGGAGACTGAATCAAGAGTCGAAAGCTTAACTGACTGAGCCAACCAGGTGCCCAGAAAATCTTTTTCTCCTCCAAAGTTAGTTTTTAAAGTTTGTGTTTTTAACTACATGGATATTTGGACAAGCTTTTCTCTACAAAAACCATTAAATCTGCCTTCAAAACTATTTTTGAAAATATTCTTAAAAGTATCAATAATGAACACAAAAAGAAGTGATAAAGCCAAAATCTACTCATAAGAGGGAATTCCCAGAGGTAAGAGAAACATGGACTGTCTTTCAGTCCCCTGGTCTTGAGACAAGAAGGAATAAGGATTCAAGGTCTCACAGGAAGGGAAGACAAAAAGCAAATGCTTGAGTTGACTCAAGGTGGGGAATATAATGGAAGATTCTCCCTGTTTAAGGCAAGATCTAAAATGTATGTTTTTTGTAAAAGCATGAAGCAAAGATAGAATTCTTCGCCCCCTGTTCCCCAATTATGCAAGGGAATTTGATTTAATTCTGAGCATGGCAAGGAGGAAAAATCCACAAGATGGTGTAATGATTATCCAGTCTTTGTGTGGATGTGCAGCAAAAAATTCTATCACCTGACGGTGCAAAAATACTGCAGGTCATAAACTTTTTAAAGTGATTTCTTGCTAGTAGAGTTTTCAAAGGCCTGTACTAAGCAAACATAAATTCCCTCTGTAATAAAGAATCTTGGGGATCCCTGGGTGGCGCAGCGGTTTGGCGCCTGACTTTGGCCCAGGGCGCGATCTTGGAGACCTGGGATAGAATCCCACATCGGGCTCCCGGTGCATGGAGCCTGCTTCTCTCTCTGCCTGTGTCTCTGCCTCTCTCTCTCTCTCTCTCTCTCTCTCTGTCTCTCTCTCTCTCTCTCTGTGACTATCATAAATAAATAACAATTTTTAAAAAAAGAAACTTTACTCATGATCCAAATAATTTTGTAAAGTAGTTGAGGAGCTCAAAGTAAAAAACAAACAAACATGAAACAAAATAAAATGAAACAAAGAAAGTCGTAAACTCAGATCCAGTAGAAAAAGAATGCTATAAGCAAAGGTGCAAAACTTTCAGGTATGGGAATTATCAGACACAGTTACACAGATTATAAAAAAACTGTGCTTACTCTATTAAAAATGTTTAAAAAGCAAGTCAGAAAATACATCCAGAGAACAAGAAACTAAAAATAATCACTGAGAGATTTGGAAAACATCTGGAGAGGAGCTTAGAAATTATAATGAGATAATTGAGAGAAAACAAATGTAATAATGTTGTGTTTTGGTATAGCTAGAGTGTCCTGGAATGATGGGCTAGTAGAAAGCCATTAGAATGCAGCACAAAAAGGTACAGGTGGCAAATATAAAAGAGGTTAATAGATGAGAATAGAGTGAGATATTCTAACTAAAGATTAAAGAGATGACCACCAATATATGTAGCTGAATGACATTCTCAAGGATGTTCATCAGGCACAAGAAATTGGAATCCAAGTAAAGTTGTGATATGGAAGACTGAAAGAGCTAAGTAAGTAATATAAGCCTAAATAAAACTGAATATATGAAATGATAGAACCATTGACCCTTGAACAGCATGGTTTTGAACTGTGTGAAACCTCTTATATGTGGATTATTTTTTGATAAATAAGGTACAGAATTGTAAATGTATTTTCTCTTTTTGAGAATTTCCTTAATAACATTTTATTTTCTCTAGCTTCCTTTATTTTAAGAGTATTATATATAAGACATAAAACATAAGAAATAGGTGTTAACTATTTATGTTATCAGTAAGGTTTTCTGGTCAGCTGTAGGCTCTTAGTGGTTAACTTTGAAGACATCGACCTCAATGATAATTTTCATAGAAATTGAAATTTAAACCTCAATGCGTTACCATTACAAATTTTCCCTCATACCAAAACCTAAATATCTGCTAGTATCAAGCATTGGTGATGATATACTGCAACAGCAATTCTGCTGTTAGTGGGAACTTGCATAAGTAAACTTCTTTGGACGATAGTTTGGATATTTGTTAATTTTATTATTTGTTATATATCTTAGAAAAACTTTCTAATGAGTACTAATACTAGAATATTCATGGAAGCATTGCTCATTACAGACCCAACCCAGAAAATTGAATTGTCAATTGCAGTAGAATGGACACGTAATTTGTGGTTCATTCCCAGGAAGAAATGCTATGCAGCACCTGCTAAATGTGAAAATGAAGGAACTGTAGCTATGAATGAATATGTTATATGCTACTATTTACCCATCATTCTGAACCAAGCAAAGTGACACTATCTTTCCGTATCACTGTAAGCACTCCTGTTGAGAGAGTGAAGTGGCTCCTATCAGCTAGTAAGAGCTGATGGTTAAATTTTCAGTAGTTTGTTAACCATTGGTAACTTGAAATTTATCATTCTAAAAGTATTAACATGACAACAATCAGAAAATGCTACAAATCAGAGCTTTTGTGTTATTTATTCCATGGGGAACTAATTGTTTAACATTTGCCAGCATCCTATTAAGTGAGGGACACTAAGGCTTTTAGAAGTCACAATTGTCTATGTCTATATAAGATGGTGGTTAAGTAGGTTTTCACTCTCAAGTGAGACTTAAAACTCTCAAGCACTTTTATGTTTTATTCTATATTAATTATATCTTACAATAAAAGCAATCATAGCAAAGTGATTCTTTTAATAATTTCATGGTGTTAGATTCATGTATAATTTTTAAAAGATTATATTAATTTTTTTGAGAAAGAAAGAGAGCATGAGCAGGTGGAAAGGAGCAGAGGTAGGAGCAGACTCCACGCTGAGCTGGGAACCTGACTCAGGCTCCACCCCTAGACCCTGGGATCATGACCTAAGCCAAAGGCAGGCACTTAACTGACAGTCACCCAGGCATCCCTATGTATATGTTTTTGACATAATTGGAATGTATTTCAGTAATAAGAATGAAATATGAAATCTAGTCTCATCGTTTTCAAAACTGGTTAGTGGCCAAACCTGGATTCGGATACAATTGTCCAATTCAAAGCCTTTATTCTTTGCTCTATTGGAGGATACCTTGATTATGTCATGTGATTTTTATCCAGTTTCCCACTTGTCTCTTTGTAGCACCCTGCTCAAGAGTCACAAGGATGGAGGTTAATGTTATGAATTTGCTTTTGCACCATAAGGTCAAAGAAATGAAATTATTTTGGCAACCAAGTAGTGGGTTTGATTCCATGATTTCAAGACAATTGTTTCCCCAATTTAAACAAATATCAATAACCCAAGAATATTATAACAGTCAAGATATATATATATATATATATATAGTCACAATCTCTCATAATACACAATCACTGTATCATATTTTCTTAATGCCTTGTTTAATATTTCTGGAAAAAATCCTCAAAGTCAGAAACATCTTACTATTACTTTTAAGTTTAACATGATACATTTGAAACAAGTATACTGTAAATTAAAAAATCAGTGTATCTTACTGATGATTTTTGTTCACTGCCAAGTCATATATTATATTTCTCGTACCTGGGTCTTTCTTCCTTGACTTTATGTCTGAATAGATATGTTTTCACCAAAAAGTACCTCTGAGTATTGTAGAAGTATATTTTAATAACCAAATAAAATTAAGACTGCTAATTAAAAACTTGGTATTTAATACTGCTGGCTGTGACACAATGTAATTTACAGCTTTGTAATTCCCCTTGATGGAATACAATCTTTCTTTGCTTTCTTCTGGGGAAAGATCATGCCATATTAAACGGAGTTCTGATACTGTCACGCTCCTATCATATTACAGAAAGCACTAATCCTTAGGCCATTCATCTGACTGCCTATTCCTGAAGTAATCCATGTTGGGCTGCTCTCTTGAGAATTTGCCCTTTTTTGAGGATGCTGAGATCAGCCTTCTTGTGCAAAATGATCTTGGTTTTATGCAAAAGATGTCTTATTTCCAGATGTTTAGTAAGAATTTTATTATTTTTCACTTAAAAATGCCAACTAGGTGCTTACAAATGTTGTTCATGCTCATTACTTCTTTCTTCCAGTGTCCTCTACTGGAGGGCAATCAGTGGAAAAGGAAGTATTTTTGTGACTTTTAGACAACTGGGTGGCAGTGGTAGGAAAAAAAAATAATAAGAAAGAAAGAGCAAAGAATGACAGATTAGCTTAATTTCATTCATTAGTATTTCATCTACCCAATTGTAACATACTTCAAAATTAAGTATATTCTATGTTTAGCCTTTTTTGTCATCATGAGAAAATATTTGTAGATGAAGGGACTCAGTTCCTTTTCTAGGATCAGAATTCAATATTTCTTTCTTTTTTTTTTTTTTAGACTTATTTATCTGAGAGAGACAGAGACAAAAAGAATTAAGTGTGCAAGAGAGGGGGGAGGGGCAGAAGGAAAGGGAGTTTCATGCAGACTACATGTTCAGCACAGAGCCTGATGCTGGACTTGATTGCATGACCTGAGATCACTATCCAAGCCAAAATCTAGAGTCGGATGCTTAACCAACTACCACCCAGGCACTCCAGTGTTAAATATTTCTCATAAAGATAAGTCCTTTGAGGAAAACAAGTCAATGGAAATTTGAAACATTTAGATGGGAAAGATATCTACAAATATAACTTAAAATATTTGAACTAATGTATCAATTATTGCAAATATGCCCTCCATAACTATTTCTTGGAAAACATTCCCCAGAGAAGCTGACTTACAATTGGCTTAAGAACTATGATTGAATAGAGAGAATGGATTTTGAAAGACTAACATGTAAATGAATTGTGATGCACAGAACACTGTGCCCATAAGATACTAAAAGATGTTCAAAAAAATGAAAGCACAGAATATTATATGATTAAATAAATTTTAGAAAATATGGGTAAAGTAAGTTTTATTGATTTTGTTTTTATAAGAAAGACCTCTGCTCACCCCACTATATAGACCTAAGAGAATGCAAAATTTTCCTTGACCATGGACCAAGGGATCTCTCTCTTTCTCTATGCATATAAAGTATATAATGATAATATATTAATCTCTATCTATACATTATATTTATGATCTTGAAATATCTAGTAACATCTTAATGCAAGAAAGGGTTCTGCGAACAATACTATGATGGGGCATAGACAAATATATATATAGTTGATCAGCAGTTGGGAAGTATATCTGGGGATATCTGATGTTAGTGAGGAGAGTAGATTGAATTATTGAGGAAAAAAATTTAAAAATTGAAAACTGTAAGCAAACTTTATGCATAGGGGCAAGAGAAAAAGTCAAAGAAATTTAAAAAGTAGAATTAAAAGAGTACATTTGTATCAGGCAATGAGAGGGAAACCTAATTGTGTGCCCTGGTGGGTGGAATACATATGAAACTAATGCTTTCGAATTTGGATTGAGAATGCAAATACTGATCTACAAATGAGCACCTTTGGATGAATGATGAAAACAGTGTCTGGGCTGCAAATGGTGGAGGCATGAATGTGTGGTTAGAAAAAAAAAGCAAATGCTAACTCTTCTTAAGTGAAATTATATTCTGCATATGGTAACAAAGAGGGGTGGGGAATTTGTGAGCACTGCTGGAAACTTAGGAGAATGAACCCCCAAAGGGAGGAGGAGATGAAAAGAGACAGGGAAGTCAGAGTGGAGCATAGGATGAAGGAGGGCCCACCTATTCTAAGACAAAAGGTAGATGTGTAGACTGAAGAGCTTCAGGATAGCCTTATTTCCTTTTGTCAATTCTTAGCATAGAAGCTCATAAACACTAATGTCACAGGTAAAATCATCCTGGAGAATTAATTAATCATTAATGTTGGCTCTGAAGCATAACACTTAAAGTTTTATTTTAATCATTTATTAATTTTAAGAGTAGAATCAAACATTTATTTATGGATGGATGAGAGATATATAAAGTGACTGATTATATCCTTATCATTAGTGAGTCTAGAACGACGTTCAGAGAAAATTAAAATTCTTCAGATAATAAAAAATACAGAAAGATAAATCTGCTTCATCATTAGACAATCAGAATTAAGTCCCTGACCTATATATACTCCTCATTCTGCCACTTTTTAGTTATGTAAGTAGAAATTAATTCACTTGGTGTTGATATTTTATAATTATTATCAATATTTCAGTATCTTTCAAATAGAAAAGAAAGATTGTCACAAAACCTGGATTTCAAACCTCATATATGAGCCACAATACATTTATTTTAAAGGAATCAATTTAGATTAAAAACCCATAAACATTTTATTTCTTGGGGGTTTGATGAGTTTTACTCATACATAATTTTCCATGGATATGTTTAGATAATTATCTAAGAATTGATGTTTTAAGTATTTTGATGGAATGATGGACTATTGTTGGTAATAATGAATACTTTATACAGTGTCTCTGCAACAACCACTAATTAGCTTCATTATAGCCCACAGTTAATTCCTTGCGAATAACTTATGTAAATGATGAAACTCTAGTAGTTTTTCTGAATTCCCTGACAATGAGATTTTGAGAGTAATAAGTGTGGCAAATTTCTGACAGCAGGTACATGTCTTTGTTGCATTTTGAGAAAGGAATAATCCAAATACTAGAATTTATTTAGCTGTGGAGGTTTTTCGTATTCCAAAAGCTTTGAAAGTATACACTGAGAAAAGCAGGCTAAAAAGAGCTTCACATTTGATTTGCATCTTAAGAACAAAGAAACAAATGAAAATGTGACTATTGTCTTTATCTTCACGATTATTGTGTGCAGTATCCTTCTATAATCTTTTCTTGTAATGAGGCTTAATAGCTGCCTTTGAGATATTAATGGAAATTGTCACAGACAAGGGAGATATTACTGCATCTAATGAACTAAAGTAAGACTAAAAGGAAGGGAAAAGGAACAATAAGTAAAATTTGCACAAATAAAAAGAATTTAACTAGTTTCTAAAATTTAACCCTATAGATGACTCTTGATATAAAATGCAATAATAGAAATGCATTACTAGTCCATTTTCTAAGACATCAGTCATCAAACACAAGTGGCAGTTTCTCTTTTTATTATTTTGTATTTATGTGGCATTTAAAAACCTCTTGACTTGAACTTTACCTGATGCCCTAAAGAAGGACATGTCATATGGCTTCAAAGGACAAGTGAGATCATTAGGTTTGTAGCATGCAAATAAGAGGATAGATTCTGAGAAAAAAAATTCAAATAAAATAATGGTAATAATATAAAGAACAATGTAATAATTTCAATTAGATTCATCTGTATATTGAACGATGTTTGGAAAATTTCAAGTTAAAATCACTTTTTTATAGTAATTATACTATTGACTCTGACTTTTCAATGCTCACCCTTAGGTTATAGTACTTGAAAGAAAAGTTGATGGTTAGGTATTATCATTTCATAAATGTACATTCTTTTCCTTGATTCTTGAAATGAAAACTGAGAGGTGAGTAGCTGCCATTTGAGCGCAAGTGTATTGCCATCTGATTGAATGAAGGACGTACAATTGAGCTGTCAGGTAGAGAATTATGAGGTTAGTACATAACTTATGATGGCAACCAGACTTCTTTTTCTCAGGGCATTCCCTGAGGAACAAATTGTAAATAACGCCATCCAAACTTCCTAAGAACAAGATGCATGCCAGGTTTCTGCCAGGATAGCAGTTGATGCCTAATTGAGCCCAGGATTGTTAAAATGTCTCGTCTTTATAGTCCTGAATAATGTAGAGCTAACGAACAGATTCCATTTCAGATCTGAAGCATCAGCTCCCTAGCAAAGATTCCTTTATGATTTAGCTTATTTTTTTAATTAAAAACATAGAGATTGTTCTTACCACAACCCCTGTCTACATATGATGCTTAATTCTCATCAAAATTTATATGTAAATTCTTCGTTGTACATATACAGCTATTCAAAGTAAGAACTGACTGGTAAATTGATTGGTCTCAAAAACTACATTCCATTTTAATCATATATTTTGGTTCAGGAGTGAAAAAACCTGATTCCTTGTCCATGGCTGTCTTCTTTTTTCTCTTTCAGACATGTAGAACATTCCCGAAATTTTTAGACAGTTAATGCTTATCCCGTGCTTAAGAAGAAATACTTATTTTTTCCTTCAACTGTGGATATTACAAACAGAGATTAGTGGCCTCTCACTTCAGAGCTGTCAGTGTTGAAGTGGCATGAGCTATTAACATTCTATTGTAAGTGGTCAGAAGCTTCCTTTGGCATTCCTGTCAAAAGGCCACTAAACCTCCCAGTTTGTGTTGTTTTCACTAAGATAATCCATTCCTGTCCTTTTTGATTGGTTGGTGCCATTCAAGATACCACATTTACTAATGATCCTATGCAACCACTGAATCTCTTCTCCTTAAAAAAAGAAATAACAGGTAAGTCTCAGATCAGGCTATACTCATATTGACGTTATGATTTGGTTTACACAGAAATATTTTATTCTAGGAAAAATGATATGAAAGGAAATGAATGATTTGTGAACTACCTTTTATTAGTTAAATAAGGCAAAATATTGTTCTGGTTTTGTATCAGAAAAACTATAAAAAAAAATCAGAAGGTCATTCATCTAACCACTAAGATGGAATTATGTGGAGCACTAACAGATGTCCAAAAGCTAGACTCCATCATTTCCTGGCTCTATGCTTCCCGTAAATTATATGATCAGTGCAGTAACAGTCCTAAACTGGCATTTGTTTTTTTTAAAAAGATTTTATTTATTTTTTCATGAGAAATACACAGAGAGAGAGGCAGAGACACAGAGGGAGAAGCAGGTTCCATGCAGGGAGCCCAATGTTGGACTCTATTCTGGGACTCCAGGATCACGCCTTGAGCCAAAGGCAGACGCTCAACTGCTGAGCCACTCAGGTGTCTCCTGGCATTTGTTTATTGAAGGAGATAACGTTATGCTTTTCTAAGAAGACTATACATATATTTTGGGTCCCCTTATTCCATTAATTTACAAAGTACTACATATTCTTTCCCAAATGTTCTAAATCTCCTAACTGTTTCTTGGCTAAAAATCAAAAGGTAGAATTCATTTCCATATTTTGAATACATACCTACCACGTAACAACAGTCTTCTGCAACAACTATAGTGTATTTTCTTTTTCTCTCACTTTTATTGAGAAATAATTGACATACAGCACTGTGCAAATTTAAAGCATATGGCATGATGGTTTGATATATATATATAGTGAAATGATTACCACAATGGGTTCAGCCAACATACCTCTTCTCATACAGATACAATAAAAAGGAAGGAAAGAAGAAAAGAAAAAGGGAGGAGAAAAGCTCTTGTGATGAGAACTCATAGGACTGACTTTCCTAAAACTTCTCCTGAGTATCATACGGCAGTGTTAGCTGTAGTCATCAATTGTACATTACATCCCTGGTATTCATTTGTCTCAAAAGCAAAAGCCTGTACTTTCTGACCACCTTCTCTTTCCACCCTGTGCCTCTCATGAGTCTGATTTCTTTTTCAATGAGTTGGGTTTTTTTTGTTGTTGTTGTTTGTTTGTTTGTTTGCTTTAGATTCCACATAAAAGTGAAATCTTAAATGTTTGTCTTTCTCTGCCTGACTTATTTCACTTAGCATAAGGCCTTCCAGGTCTAACTAGTAATGTCAAATATTTTTCATGTACCTGTTGACCTTATCTTTTTTTTTTTTTTTAAGAAATGTCTATTCAAATCATTTACCCATTTTCTAATTGGGTTATTATTTTTTCTCTTCTTTTTTTGGCTATTGAATTTATGAGTTCTCTCTCTATATATATTGGATATTAACCCCTTATTAGATATATGGTTTGCAAATATTATTATTTTCTGTTCCATAAATTGTTTTTTTACCTTGTTGATAATTTCTTTTGCTTGTAGAAGCTTTTTAGTTTGATGTAGTCACACTTGTTTATTTTGTTACTTGTGCTCCAGGTGTTATACCCAAAAAATAATCTTTAAGACCCATATCAAGGAGCTTTATTCCTGTGTCTTCTTCTAGGAGTTTTATGGTTTTAGGTTTTACATTCAAGACTTTACTTCATTTTGAGTTAATTTTTGTGAATGATGGAAGATACGGGTTTGCTTTCATTCTTTTACATGTGGATATCCAACCATTCCAGCACTATTTATTGAATAGACTCTTTTCTTCATTGAATATTCTTGGCTCCTTTGTTCAATATTAGATGACCAGATATGCTTAGTTTTGTTTCTGGGCTTTTGATTCTGTTCTATTGGCCTTTTCATCCATTTTTATTCCACTATCATACTGTTTTGAAGACTATAGCTTTATAGGAGAGCTTAAAATCAGGAAGCATTAGGCTTTCTACTTTGTTCTTCTTTCTCAGGATTTCCTTGACTATTCTGGGTCTTTTTTGGTTCCATATAAATTTTAGGAGTGTTTTTCGACTTCTGTAAAATAAAGTCATTGGAATCTTGATAGAGATTGCATTGCATCCATAGATGGCTTTTGGTGGTATTGGCATTTTAATAATATTAATTATTATTATTATTATTATTATTAATTATTTCCAACCATAAACACAGGATACCTTTCCACCTAATTTGTGTCTTATAGTTTTCAGAGTAGAGATTTTTCATCTCCTTAAACTGTTTTGATGCTGTGTAAATGGGATTGACTTCTTTAGTTATTTTTTCAGAAAATTCATTGTTAGTGTATAGGAGTCCTACTGATTTTTGTATGTTAATTTTGTATTCTGAAACTTTACTAAATTCATCCATTAGATCTAACAGTCTTTGGTTGAATTTTTAGGATTTTCTATGCATACAATTATGCTATTTACAAATGAGGACAATTTTATATATTCTTTTCCAATTCTGATACCTTTTATTCCTTTTTCTTGCCTGATGGCAGTAGCTAAGGCTTCTAATACCGTATTGAATAAGAGTGGTGAAAATGGACATCCTGTCTTATTCCTGATCTTAGAAGAAAGCTTTCAAAACTTTCATCATTAAGTATGATGTTACCTGAGGGCTTATCCCATGTGGCTTTTATTCTGTTGATGTATGTTTCTTCTGTGTCTAATTTGTGCTTTTTTTTTTTTTAAGATCGTATTTATTTATTCACGAGAGACACAGAGAGAGGCAGAGACACAGGCAGAGGTAGAAGCAGGCTCCTTGCAGGGAGCCCGATGTGAGACTCGATCCCAGGACCCTGGGATCATGCCTTGAGCCAAGGCAGATGCCCAACCACTTAGGCACCCAGTTGTCCCTTCCTAATTTGTTGTTTTTATAATGAATGGATATTGAGTTTTGTCAAATTGAGTTTTTCTTTCATTCTGTTAATGAAATGTATCACACTGGTTGATTTGCATATGTTGAAATATCCTTGGATCCCAGGGATAAATTCCACTTGGATCCCAGGGATAAATCCCACAGCACATCCTTTCAATGTGCTGAATTAGGTTTGCTAGTATTTAAAGAGAATTTCCACATTTATGAATATTAGAGGTCTAATGACCTCTAATGAATATTAGAGGTCTTGTCCTGTGATTTTCTTTCTTAGTAATACCTTTTTCTTGTTTTGGTATAAGAATAATGCTGGTTTTATAAAATGAGTTTAAGAGTGTTTCATCCTTTTCAGTTTTTTGGAAGAGTTTGAGGATTGATATTAATTCTTCTTTAAATATATGGTAAAATTCAAAAGTCCTGACCTTTCTTTGTTGAGATAATTTTGATTACTCATTCAATCTCCTTGCTCATAATTTGTCTATTTAGATTTTCTATTTCTTCCTGCTTCAGTCTTGGTAGGTTGTATGGTTTCTAAGAATATTTTCATTTCTTCTAGGTTATACAGTTTGTTGGTGTATAATTGTTCATATTAGTCTTTTATGATCATTTAAATTTCTGTGTTATAAGATAGAATGTCTCCTTTTTCATTCATAATTTTGTGGATTTGAGTCATTTCTCTTTTTTCTTGGTTAGTCAGCTAAGGATTTGTTAATTTTATCTTTTCAAAGAAACGACTTTCAGCTTAGTTAATCTTTTCTATTGTTTTCTGTTCTCCATTTCATTTATTTCTGCTCTAATCTTTATATTTCCTTTCTTCTGCTAATTTTGGGCTCATTTTGTCTCTTTCTTGTTCCTTAAGGTTTAGAGTTGGGTTATTTGTTTAGGATCTTTTTTTGTCTAATGTAGGCATTTATTGCTATAAACTTCCCTCTTATAATTGCTTTTTCTGCATTCCACAAGTTCTAGTATGTCATGTTTCCATTTCACTTGTTTCAAGAAACTTTTTTATTTTCTCCTTATCCATTTATTGTTCAGGAGATTGTTGCTTAATATCCACATGTTCCTGAATTTTCCAGGTTTCCTCTTATTAATTTTCAGGCTTTTTTGTCATTGTAATCAAAGAAGATATTTGGTAGGCTTTAAATCTTGAATTTGTTAGGACTTGTTTTGTGGCCTGACATATGTTCTATCCCAGAAAATGTTTCATGTGCACTTGAGAAGAATGTGTGTTCTATTGTTGGATAGAATGTTCTATATGTCTGTTAGGTCTATTTATTCTGTAGTGCTGTTCAAATCTGCTTTTTTCCTTTTTTGGTTCTGTCTGGATGATCTATGCATTGTTGAGAGCAGGGTATTAAAGTCTCCAACCATTGTATTATGGCTTATTTTCCTTTTAGCTCTGTTAGCTTTTGCTTTATATATTCAGATGCTATGAAGTTTGGCATATAAATATTTATAATTGTTATATCTTCTTAATTCATTGACCCTTTTATCATTATACATTGACCTTCTTTATACAACTTTTCACCATTTTTAGCTAAAAATCTATTTTGTCTGATATAAATATAGCTACCTCTGCTTTTTTGAAATTATCATTTGCAGAAAATATCTTTTTCACTCTCAGTCTATGGGAGTCTTTAAGACTAAAATGAGTCTCTTGTAGGTAGCATGTTATTGGATCTGTTTTTTGTTTGTTTCTTTGTCTTTAATCCATTTAGCCATTCTATGTCTTTTAATTGGAAAATTGAATTCATTTACATTTAAAGTAATTATAAATAGGTAAGAACTTAAAATTACCATTTTGTTAATTATTTTCTGGTTATTTTGTAGATCCATTATTCATTGTTTTTTATACTGCTATTTTTATTTTGTATGTGTTTTGGTATCTTTTGGTATAAGTACACTTGTACTTTTACTAAGTTTTTTTGCATAGTTACTGTTGAATTTTCCCTTATAGCTACCATGAGGCTTGTATAAAATACAAGACTTAAACTTAAAGCACCCCATTTGAAACTGGTAACAATTTCAGTAGAATTCATAAACTTTATACTTTTACTTCTCCTTTCCCTCACATTTTAGGCTATTGATGTTTTTGTATTGTGTAACTAGTAACAGATTATTGTAGTTATGGTTATTTTTATTTTTATTTTTTTATTTTTATTTTTATTTTTTTTGGTTATTTTTATTATGTTCTTTTTTTTTTAACTTTCAAGTTTGAATTGTAAGTGAATTATACACCATGATATCATATTGTAGAATCTAATTATGGCTGTATATTTACAATTACAAGTGATGTATATACTACTTGTATATGTTTTTATGGTGTTAATTAGTGTTCTTTTATATTCATTCAAGGAACTCCTTTAGCATTTCTTGTAAGGCAGGTGTGGCAATAATGAACTCTCTCAGCTTTTGTTTGTTTGGGAAAGTCTTTATCCCACCTTCATTACTGAAAGACAGATTTGCCAGGTATTGAATTCTTGGGTGATGGTGATTTTCTTACTGCATTCTGAATATGCTATCTTTTTTTCTCATGACTTGAAAAATTTCTGTTGAGAAATGTGCCCATAGTCTTATGGGGGTTTCTTTGTATGTAACTGCTTTCCTTTCTCTTGCTGTTTTTAAACTTCTTTCTTTATCCTTAACTTTTTGGTAATTTAATTGTAATGTGTTTCAATTTAGCCATCTCAGGGTCAATGTATTTAGGCTACTTTTTGCCTCATGGTTGAATGTCAATTTCTCTCTCCAATTTTGAGATATTTTAGCCACTATTCCTTTAAATATACTTTCTATCCTTTCTATTTTTCTTCTCTTTTTCATTCCCATAATGCAAATATTTACATGTTTCTTTACATTGTGTATCAGAATTCTTCACTCTTAACTTTTTTTTTCTCTTTTTTCTCTTCTGACTGGGTAATTTCCAATGGCTTATCCTCCAGATCACTGATCTCGTCTTCTGAATGGTCAGGTCTACTTTTGAAACTCTTTATCAATCAGTTTAGTTATTATATTTTTCAACTCTAGGATTTCTGTTTTTATTTTATTTATTTTGGATGGTTGCCATTTCCTTGCCAAAGTTCTCATTTTGCTCAGACATTGTTTTCCTACTTTTGTTAAGTCATCTGTCTGTGTTTTCTTGTTGTTCACTAAATATATTAAAGGGGATTATTCTGAATTTTTTGTTTGACAGTCCATAGATCTCCATACTTTAGGGTCAGCTATTGGAACTTCATTAGTTTTCTTTGGGAGCATCATATTTACTTGATTTTTCGTGATTCCTGATTCATTTTGTTTGTATCTGCACATTTGAGTAACTGGGTACCTCATCCAGGCTTCATAGGTAAGCTCTGGCAGAGATAGTTCTTCACCAATCAACTCAATTTGGGTTTCTTGGTCTATCTGCTGTTAATATCCTTGAGCAGGTGGCAGCCTGCTATTATGGTCAGTTTTTGGGTGAGGCAACTGTGGAGCTCTGAGATGGACATTGGGGGTATGCCCCTACTGAGAGCAGGTGGATAGGACTACTGGTTGATGTTCTGTCCTAGTGAGACTGTAGGATGGACTCCACATTTGCCTGGAGTCTCTGGTTGGACTTACTAGTTAAGACTGGGTATTATATTCAGTAGTAAATGAGGCTGTGAATTCGCCTCCCTGCCCTAGGAGGGCATCAGGATGAGTGAGACTCAGGGCCTGTACAGCTCATTGTTTGGGTACTTGAATCCAGACCAGAGTGTGCACTAACCTCCCTGGTTGGATGATGCAATAGAGTATGCTCTACAGACAGGCAAAGACACAGGTTTTTTTTCTATGTTCAAGTGTCATTGTAGATAGGGCCACTGAATGGATTATACAGCTTCCAGTGTGCTGTGGTCGGTTTTTCTGATTGGACAGCCAAAAGGCTGTATTCAGTGATAAGCAAGGCCATGAATTAAATTTCCAGCACAGGAGCACAAGTGCAGCAGGAGAAGCAGCTCTAAAGCTGATAAAGCTCTTTGTTTTTTTGGCTAACTCAAGCTGACCTGCACCCTAAGTTCCCTGACCAAACTAGCCAGTGGATTTGTTCTGCAAACTATCAGCTCTGCCCACTCACCTTTCAACTCAAGTGCCACGGGACTGTACAGTTTCCAGGAATTGGGTTCAGCCCTTCTGATCAGATAGGGCCAGTAGACCCTCTTCGCAGCAGAGGGACTATGTTTCAGCTCTTTTGCCTGGATGAGAGGAAGAGGGGCTGCTCCAGGCTACTTCTAAATAGGCTTTCCCAAAGGCTATCTGGTTGGGAAGGGCTGGGAGCTACCCTTAGTCATGGTTGTGAATTGATCCTCTTGCCTTTGCATAGCATGGAAATGCTCCACATTTGGTACTTTGCTCTGGGGACAATCAGCTCTGCTTGCCCTCCTCTTGGCTCAAGTATAACTTCCAAGAGTTGTTGCCAACTCTCCTGCTCAGCTGGGTCCAGAAAATACTCTCCACAGTGGGTAGGGCTGTAATTTAGCTCCTTACCTGGGTTTGGGCAAATCAGGCTCTAGGACCAGCAAAATTCATTTGAGGATCTGAATCAAGCATATCTACATCCCACTGAATTCCCTTGTCAGAGTGCACCCTGACTTGGTCCTGCAGATGAGGCAAACCTTCAGTTGGGCTTACTACTTGGATACTGCAAGTATGTACTTGGTCTGCCAAGATTTGAGTACTGTTTGTTGCAAGTCTTCACCTTCTTCTTCATCATAGTCAGATTCCCAGTAGTTAAACCATCCAGATTTTCCTGAAATCCTCATGAGGCAAACTTAAGGAGGGGTTCCTGAAAAGCAACCCACAATGCTGGAAGAGCTAGTTCTTCCACCAGAGGAATTGGAGTCTCCGGGGAAACCTCTCTGTGTAATGCTGCACTGGCCTGGGAAAGGCACAATGTGGTCAGTGGATATCTTCTTCGTTTGCCCTTTGAATATCGTCTTTCTTGGTCTCTTTGGTAGAGAGTGGTGTTTCAACTTATATTTTAGGATTCTCTCAGTAGGGTCTTATTTTTAAACATCTGCTGATTATTCTTGGAGGGGAGGACAATCTATGAAGTTTTATTACCAAGGAATGTATTTTTAAACTAATTAATTAGTTATTTAGTTCATTAATGATTTTTTGTGTGCTTATTTTATGATAAACATTATGCTAGACGTTTGAGCTAGAACTGTGAACATATGAGACAAAAAATTCCTAGCCTATAGGATTTGCATTCCAAAGAGAGGAAATAGAACCTAAATAGATAATATAGTATATCAGGTGATGAGGAGAGCTATGAAGAAATATAAGCTATGAGGGGGAAAAGAAGGTTCCAACAAAGAATACCATATTTTATCTAACTCTTAAGTTAGTAAGAGATTGATTTTTCAGATATGAGAAATTTAGTTGTATTATTGGGTAACTCAAATATGGTTTTCCCTCATTTTATTGTCAAGCTTTTAGATTTGCTAATTATTTAGGCCCTGGTCTAAAACTCCCACTTTTACATGTTGCTAACATATTTATGTGAATTCTGTAATTTTCTTCAGAGAAAGAAGAAAGGAAGGCTTTCGACAATAGATAAACATTTACCTGGGTTTTACTTAGAATTAGTCCTCTCTTGAGTCACATTGCTCTCTAAATCTCCCTCAGTTCTGTTACTTTTGAATGTATTCCACATTCTGATAGATAAACAGACAAAGGGGAGAAGAAGAATATAATGGCATTTTGATTACCGTGACTATATTCTTTTAAATATTAGAGTTCTAAAGAAAAATGCAAGTATTCCTAAACAAAACTTTCTATTTTGCATTGCCTTCACTGCAAGCAACTCTAATGAAATAGATTCTATTTTAAAATTAGTTTTTTTTTTTTTATGGCCACAGAAGACTGATCTTGTGGACTCTGAGGAGCCAGACTAAATTGTGACCCAGTTAGAATAGGATAGCTTTTCTTTTATTAGATAATATCCAAGGTTAATGTCAGATAGCATAGATCGACCCCTGTCCTCCACTTAGCTTCAGTGGGAGTTGTATGAGTTTTGTAGGGTGTGAATATGGCCCTGGAAGTCTAACAGTGGAAAAACTAGATTACTTTTTTAGGATTTAGTGATTGTTTTTTAAAAAAAGTGATTAATCTCTTTGACAGATCCCATGCACCACCTCCCTTTTTTGGAATGTAAGTGACTCTTTCTTGAGAGATAAATAATCTTATAGAAATTTCCATATACATTTCTGTCTAACAATATTAGCCTTTTTAAACAGAATGTACCTGTAAAGACTTTTATAAAGAAATAAGGCCTGACTTTGCTCATAATATGTGCCATTTTTAAATTATATTTCTTCAATTTTAAAATTTACTTAACTCACAATTTTAGTGGATTCCAATTTTTACCAGAAACATTTATATTATTGCTAATTAAATATGTTTTCTAAGTAATTATCAAACTTTTTACAACATATAATTCTATTTAGAAAAATAAATAAATCTACTTTTTCTTCTTCCATCCTCAGAGGAGTAAATTGCTACATAAAATTAATTTTTCTTCTCATCATTACTAATTACATATAAAAGTTTATGAGGTAATAAAAAACAATGTGGTGTTGAGATTAGGGAATATCATAGCTATATTCAGCTCACATGTTTCTGTTCTTTTCCACTGATAGTCAATTTTTAATCTTCAATAATTTATAAATAGCCTCATATAAAATATGTAACTTTTCTATTATAGGGAAATACTCTAGTCTGCAGAGAAAAATAAAGTGGAAGCTATTTGTAATAAAAATAGACTGTTCAAATGTTTAATTGAATCTCTGACAGTGCTTGTTCAAACACTTTCACCCGTATCCTCTTATCAAATGAAAATAAAAACAGTCATATAATTAATATGAACACCCTGGAAAATTAAACGAAGCTCATTAATGCTGATGCATTGATTTGAATAAGAATAACAACCATACATACCTAGGACATCTTATTATATGGTTGAAAGTGTTTATTTTAAATATTTTCTCTCCTTTGGGGTAAATAAAATATATTTGATGTAAAAAGTTTCAGTGCAGCTGTTTTATCAAGATATAATATTTATTCATTCTTGGATTTAGTGAACATTTATGGGAATGAGCTTTGTGCTGAGAAGTGGGCCAAAAACATGTATGAAGAGTTTCCTACACAATGGGAAAGACACACAATGAAATAAATAATGAAGATATGATGGAATTGTGCAGTAGTAGAAATATAAACAGCATGTACAAGAATTTAATAAGTGGGACAGCTTTGCATAGTGGATCAAAGAGGGTTTGGCATGTAATACCCTAGTTGTGCCAAACCAGAAAATAACTAGAAGTTTACCGGTAGAAAACTGAGTTAAGGCTGAGTATAAGAGATAACTCAGACAACATGAAAAAAAAAAATCAGCATCCAGAGAAGCGGGCAAGAATGACATATTCAGGGAGCACAGAATAGTTTGATGTAACTGGAGATAGCATCTTCACCTTAGAGGGATCAGGCTCAGGATCAATCATAAAAGTCTTTATTCACTAAAAAAAAAAAATCTTGGTACAGAATCCAAGTAGTTTTTAAGCATTTTGTTACTCATTATGACCATCCTGTGTCCCTCAAAATATACCAAATCATGAAACAATTATTCCACAAGTTCCAGCTTTCAAGTGGAAATGACAAATGTGTAGATGTGTAGGATAAGAAAAGCCAGCACATTTTATGTTGGTTATGAAGCATTTGGAAGTAGAAACACTGTACCCCCTGGTTGTTCTCTTGTTTTCTTGTGTTGTATTTAGTATACATAAAAGAGATGTGTAATCAAAATAAAGAGCTTTTGCACAGCAAAGGAAACCATCAACAAAATGAAAAAGCAACCTACCGAATGGGAGAAGATTTTTGTGACCTTCTACAACTCAACACCAAAAAACCCCCAAAATAATCTGATTAAAAAATGGGCAGAGGATCTGAACAGACATTTTTCCAAAGAAAACACAGATGACCAACAGATGACCAACAGATGGCCATGTGTCTATATGAAAAGATGGTCAAGATCACTGACTATCAGAGAAATGTAAATCAAAACCACAATGAAATATCATCTTGTACCTGTCAGAATGGCTAAAATAAAAATGACAAGAAATAACAAGCATTGGTGAGGGTGTAGAAAAAGAGGAAACTTTGTATACCGCTTTTGGGATTGTAAATTGGTATAGCCACTGTAGAAAACAGTATGCAGTTTGCTTAAAAAAATAGAGATGCCATATGATCCGATAATCCCACAACTGGATATTTACCCAAAGAATATGAAAACATGGGATCCCTGGGTGGCGCAGCGGTTTGGCGCCTGCCTTTGGCCCAGGGCACGATCCTGGAGACCCGGGATCGAATCCCACGTGGGGCTTCCGGTGCATGGAGCCTGCTTCTCCCTCTGCCTGTGTCTCTGCCTCTCTCTCTCTCTGTGTGTGACTATCATAAATAAATAAATTTAAAAAAATTAAAAAAAGAATATGAAAACATGAATTTGAAAAGATATATATACATCCCTGTGTTTACTGCTGCATTATTTATAATAGCCAAGATATGGAAGAAACCTAAGTATTCATCAATAGATAAATGGATAAAGAGGATGTGGGATATAAATTAAAAAAGGATGAGATCTTACCATTTGTAACAACATGGATGGAAATAGAGGGTACTATGCTAAGTTAAATAAGTCAGATGGAGAAAGACAATTACCATATAATTTCACTTATACATGGAATCTAAAAACCAAAACTAATGGATAAGTGAACAAACAAAAAATAGAAACAGACTCATAAATACAGAGAATAAACTGATGTTTGCCAGAGGTGAGGGAGATGAAGGAATGGACAAAATGATGGAAGATACAGCTAGTTATGGAATGAATAAGTGATAGAATTAAAAGGTACAGTATAGGGAATATATCAATAATATTATAATAGTGTTGTGTGGTGACAAATGGTAGCTACACTTGTGGTTAGCATAGCATAATTAATAGAGATGTTGAATTACTATATTGCACAATTGAAACTAATGTAATATTGTGTGTCAACTACACTCAAAGAAATAAAATTTAGAAAGAGAGATATGCAATCAATCTTTGGGAGAGAACACATAACATGGTTCTAACAGTAAGTAAATATTGACTGAGTACATTTTAAGAGCCTGAAGTCAGGGGTACACATATAGATTTTATACACTTCTTACCTTGAGGATTTTAGGATCTCCCAAAGAAGACAAACAGGTAATTTCAAATACTATTGTAAATTATAAGAAAGGAATAGCACATGCAGGATGATTGGGAGCACAGAGAAGAATCTTCCAGGCATTTAAGCAAGACTTCTTGGATGAGGTCCCACTCAGCTCAGTGTAGAAGAATAAATAGTGAGTACCCTTTAGTGGAAAGAGACTAAGCAAAAGGCAGGAATTTCTATGGTGTTTGCAGGAGCACAAGGAGTTTGGAATACTTAAAAGAGTGTCTAGTATGAAGTAGATGGATGAGCCTATAAAGTTGAAGCTATGGAACTAGACAGGGATCTGTCAAAACGGAGCAGGACTTGTATCCATCTTTTGGAGTTTGGAGTTAGTACACTAGGTAATGAGACATTAAATAGTTTTCGGGAGGGGTAGGGCATAATAGTATTTGTATTTTAAACCGATGTCTAGCTGCAGTATGCTGCTGGTCTATGTAGTACTGGGGGGAAGATTCCAGGCTCTAGGACTGCAGGAAAATTATACATCTCATTCACTACTTGGCACAATCACTTGCAAACTAAGCAGGTGCTCCATAAATTTTTGTTGAATAAATGAATAAATAAACAGTTTGGGGTTATTGATGAGAAGGACAAGCCTGAGCTAGGGCCATGGTAATAGGGAGTGGAGAAAAAAAGAAGAATATGCATATAGGAATATTTGCTAGGATATAAAGGTTAACAAAACATGGTAATTAGTTCTGAGAGGGAGAAAGAAATAGAACGATTCAAGGGCTTGAGGAAAGGCAACATTTTTGGTCATGATGATTTTTAATTCCATATGGAAGACAAAAGTATTAATCTGTCTTCTTAAGGATGGATTGATATTTTTGGCTCACATACATCTAGCATTAACAGGACTCCAGAAGAGTTATTGCTTATCCGTGTGTGTGTGTGTGTGTGTGTGTGTGTGATTATGCATAATATATATGCAAAGAGATTGTAAGATTTCTATGGGGGCAGAAACAATGCCTAATACTTCATGAAACTCCTACATTTGGTATACAGCATGCTTTTATTAAATATCTATTAATTGATTGGCATTACTGTTCCAATTTAAGTCCAAATTTCAAATACTAGGTTTTTTTATAAGTATAATTTCACAGTAGATATCATGATACTTTTCTAGTCTCTCTAAAAATACTATCTTCACTATCCATCCCATAGGAACTAGGCATAGTTGAAACTCTTATAATTTGTTCTTTTTGGTATTTTGCTACCTTATCCTCATTAGTGTCTTGGATAGATTACTTTTATAACAAACTGTGACCTACAGTAATGAGGACAGACATATTGTCCTTGTCGTGCATTGCTGATTCCAGTTGGTATGTGGACTCTAACTTCAGAAGCTAGATCAAGATCAGCCCTTCCTGTTTATTATTCCAGTTTGTGGTCTCTGGCTCTCTACTGTAACTTGACAGTTTCCATTAGGCTTTCGGTCTTCAGCGTATTTTTTAATGTATGTGAAATATATCTTACAGAGCCTATTAATTTACTTAAGTAAGTACCTGTGACAGCTCCAGCAGGGGTGATATTCTAGGGAAAAAAAAACATTTTCTCTTTAGGAAAATGGGGAGAAGATATAATTCAGGAAAAATAGAGCTTCTCATTCTTTCTGAAGGGATATTTGTTTTTTCATGTAAAGGGCAAAATTGAATTTAGTTACACCTATGCATTGTATGAAGGGCTTTGTGCAGGTTGTCAGAAGGGATTTTACAGGTGGAAAAAAATGAACCAGATTTATATATATATATATATATATATATATATATATATATATATATATAAATTAATATTATAGTAGTTACAAGTATCTTGCACAGGTTTTGCTAGTAAAAACTGAGTATACTGATGAACACAAAGAAGTAAAAGAACAACATTATTACTTCATCCTTAAATATGCTTATCCTAACACCTGAAATTTATTGTTGTAGAGTAAATAATTTAATGCAGTCTTATTGTTTGCCAGTGTTTGCAGGTAAAAATTCTGTTAGAAACAAATAAACTCACCTTGAAGGAGATGCTTCTAATACCACAAAATCAATAGTAAGTTATAGTCCCATAAAAATAACTAATTCAATTTGTTTCACTTGGGTAAGTTATTTAAACCTACAACATCTTTCTTTTTTTTGTCTGTTCCATAAAATGGAAAAAAGTATATATATTTAAATCTTGTTATTAGAGGTTGCTGGTAAAGGTATAATTAATTAATGTATAATTTATTCCTCACTTCTTTCCAAAACAGGTAAAATTCAATAGTGGGGGTGGGAAGAATAAAAATCCTAAATATTTTTTGAATGATTGAATTAGCAAGGAAAAAATATTTGATATGACTAATGCATACTCTAAATATGCATTAAATTTTTAGATTTTTATTTATTATAAAAATTGAAAGCAGTAGAAATGTATCTTCTCATTTTATAGATTTATGTAGATATTGGAAAATCTCCTGCTATTTGAAGTTTTTTTCCAAACCTGTGCTTGATTCTAGAAAATTTCCTTCACTATTTGAAATGTGCATTGCAGAATAATCTCTTTAATCTACAAACATTGCAAATAAGAAAATAACTATCACTTAATACGACAAAGAATAATTCATGTGGGATTGCAAAATCAGATTTGTTCTTTATATAGCAAGAAGAGAGACAAGTGGATTAGGTATGAGTAGTATCTTTTCAGCTGGGGAAATTGTGTGGTCATGGAGTCATATATTTCTAATTGTGTAAGTTGGCTCTGTGTTCAGGAAAATATCACTTGGATGTCCTTGTCTTGAGCATTTTGATTTTTTAAAAATATATGAGTCTCCTTTAAAAGCTTTCAGGCATGAGCCTTGAGGTAGTAAATCAAGTTTACCTGAGTGTGCATTATAACTGTCTAATCCATGAAAGTGATACTCTATTTGTTTTGTGATATTTGATTCCCTGTTAAATACTTTAAAATGGAGGTTCCTGTCTGGCCGTGTGGTGTGAGGGTACTTAATATCTAAGAGGATTCAGTTGTCATGACTCTATTTAGAGGGTCTTAAAATACTCTTTTAGAGTGGAGTCATTTTGAAGATTATTCATCACCCATCTCTAAAAAAGGTAAAAGTTGGCAATTATAATGTATCATGAGGGACCATATATATTTCTCCTCCTTCTGTCTAGTTCAAGTTTGAGAGCTCTAAAATGGAGCTAAGAGGAGATGTTAGGAAAATTTAGGCTTAAATACTGTCTACTAGCTTTTAGGATACAACTAAACTGGAAGTGACTGCACTTGACACACTAATTTGATTTTTGGAATTATTTTATTAAGTGAAGTGTATTCACTTAAAACTATTCCTTCATATATATGTAACAAAGATATTTTCCTTTTTTTATTAAGAAATAGCATCTATAAGAAGTAGAATTTTGATATGGCAAAATAAAATGTATCTATGAATAGAAAATAAAACCTAAAGCAAAGATGAACTTAAAAATAGCTACAATGATCTTTAATACATTTACAATTTGTTACCAAGTTCTGATATGTCATACTAAATTAAAACAGAACTTAAACAGAAACTTGAAAATAGGGCACATGGGTGGCTCAGTGGTTGAACACCTGTCTTTGGCTAAGGTAGTGATCCCAGCGTCCTGGGATTGAGTTCCACATTGGGCTACCTGTAGGGAGCCTGCTTTTCCCTCTGCCTATGTCTCTGCCTCTCTCTCTGTGTCTTTCATGAATAAATAAAATAAAATCTTTTTAAAAAGAAAGAAACTTAAAATACTCCAATTAAACTTGAAATTTAGGTTTGTCACAAATCAGTACTTCCAACTCTTTGATTTTGCACTCTGAATTAGGGTTTACATTTCTATGTTCATTTTCAGCATACATCCAATGTCAAATAACTATAATTATTTGGCAGGAATTTATTTATTGCCTTCCACATGGTGAGTTCTATTCTAAGTCCTAGTTATATAGTGTTGAATGAGACATTTATTTACTCAAAAATATTTATGAAGTGCCTTTTATATGCCTGACATTGTTGTAGGTTCTGGAGCTAAATAACAGGATTGTGGGGGAAAAAAATCTCAGCCCCAATGGATTGTGTGTATGTTGTGGAAAAGAAAGTAGAAAATAGACAAGATAGTAAATAAAATAAAAGTGGTTAGATGGTAGTGAGTGTTAATGGGGGAAAATGAAGCAAGGGAGGGGTGTGGGTAATTGTGTAGTGGTTGTAGTGACAGGGTTTGCCATTTTTGATGGGGTAGCTGCGAAGTTCTCATGGAAGATATAAATCATGAATAAAGCCCTGGGAAGAGCTACTAAGGTGTGAGCAATGAAGAGGCAGGAAAAAAGGGTCTTCAGGAAGAGGGAATGGCAAGAGCAATGACCCTCAAAGCTGGCATCAGCATGGTGCCAATCTGACAAGTTTAAATGTCTTGGAGGATAGTCAGAGAGGGATAGGAGTAAATGATGGGGCAGCTGCTTCCTTAGAACTTTGTGTATATTACAAGAACTTAGCTTTTACTTAGAGGTCAATGGGAAGTCACTGAAGGGCTTTGAGTAGCAGAAGGATAAGATCTAAGTTTTATTTTAATGGGATCATTCTGGATGCTGGGTCAAGAATAGATTGAAAAGAGAATGGTGAAAACAGGAAGTCCATTTAGAAGGCTATTTTAATAATTCATGGAGAGCTGTGGGTGGAATAGACCAGAGTGGAGAGGAAAGGTTGGGTTCAAGATATCTTTAAAAGGTAAAATATTAAACTGAACTTGGGCATTTGGCTGTGGGATTTCATGGAAACAGAGGAGGTGGGGGTAGGGCCGTAATTCCAAAGATCTTGGCCTGGGTAACTGAATACATGAATTTACCATTTCCTGAGATGAGAAAGACTATGAGAGAAGCAGGCCTGGCATGAAAATCATGAGCTCAGCTTTGGCATGCTAATTGTGAATTTAAGTAGCTGGGTATGACTATGGAATTCAGAGAGGCCAATTGGGCTAGAGAATAAAAATCTCCTCATCATGGGTATAAGAATGATATTTAAGTCTATGTGTCTGGATGAGATCAGCAAGATTGTGAGAGTAGATTGAAAATAGAAATGAGGCGGCAGCCCGGGTGGCACAGCGGTTTAGCGCCGCCTGCAGCCCGGGGTGTGATCCTGGAGACCTGGAATCGAGTCCCACGTCGGGCTCCCTGCGTGGAGCCTGCTTCTCCCTCTGCCTGTGTCTCTGCCTCTCTCTCTCTCGCTCTCTCTATGAATAAATAAATAAATAAAAAATCTTAAAAAAAAAAAAAAAAGAAAATAGAAATGATTTCCTAACTGCTCTGTGGGGGGCTGAAACATTCAGAGATCTGGGTAATGAGAAGGGACCAGTGAATGAAACCGAGAAAGGTTATTCTAGTCAGGTACACGGAAAACAAAGGAAGTAGTTCATTGTGTTCATTGTCCTAGAAGTTAAGTGAAGGATTATTTCAAGTATGAGAGGATGATCAACTAACTGTTTTGAACGTTAAGTCAAGTAACAACAACAACAAAAAAATAGGAATTACCATTTGGATTTTAAAATATGGGGATCATTAGTGATCTTGATAAAAAAGCAATAGCAGAGGGCATTTGATGGGATGAGCACTGGGTGTTGTACTATATGTTGGCAAATTGAATTTAAATAAAACATTAAAAAAAACCAATAGCAATAGAATCATGGGGGGAAGGGTCCAATTCAAACAGGTTAAAGAGAAAAAAAGTGGGACAAGAGATATGTAAGATAATGAATTTGTACCTTTATTTCAAAGCATTTTGTCATAAAGTGAAAGAGTGCAAAGAATCAAGAAAGGTTTTTTTTTTTTCAAGATTGGTAAAAATAACATATTTGTATATGGATCAGAAATTCCCAGAGGACGTGGAAAATTTAAGAGACACAATTCTTCCTATCATGAAGGATATGAGGTATAGAATCTAGCAGTTACATAATTAGGGCCACAATCATGTGCTATGATGCAAATAAACTGCTGTAAGAACATAAGTGAAGGGATGAGATCATTTTTACCAAGATGTATGTGATTGGAAGGAACCAGTTGTGTAATAATAACTTGAAACAGGAGTCTTCCAAGTAAAGAGACGAATAAGTGTGAAGACCCCAAGGCAGGATCTAGTCTGGTTTTCCACACACAAAATGAAGTGTCTTATTTTATTCTGAAAGCAGTGAGAAGGCATTGAAGGGTTTTGTAAAATTGTGCTCATCACTACCTGTAGAACGGATTTAGGAAAAAGACATGGGTGGAGGCATGAGAACTAGTTAGGCAGAGATTTCAATAGCTCACATAAAGTTGATGGTGACATGCTTAAATGGACATGGATAAAGATAGGATTTTAATTTTATTTAAATAGAAACAGGGGCTCCTGGGTGACTCAGTCGGTTAAGTGCCTGACTTTTGATTTCGGCTCAGGTCGTGAGATCAAGCCCTACATTCGGCTCTATGCTGGGCGTGGAGCCTGCTTAAGATTCTGGGATCTCTGGGTGGCGCAGCGGTTTAGCGCCTGCCTTTGGCCCAGGGCGCGATCCTGGAGACCCGGGATCGAATCCCACGTCGGGCTCCCGGTGCATGGAGCCTGCTTCTCCCTCTGCCTGTGTCTCTGCCTCTCTCTCTCTCTCTCTCTCTCTCGCTCTCTCTCTCTGTGACTATCATAAATAAATAAAAATAAAAAAATTAAAAAAAAGATACTTGGAAAATTATTTAAAAAAAAAAAAAAAGATTCTCCCTGCCTCTCCCTCTCCCTCTGCCCTCCCCATCCCCCACCTGCACATGCTCTATTAAATAACAAAAATAATAGAAACATTTATATTTATATTATTTTTTAAAGATTTTATTTATTAATTTGAGTGACAGAGGGCATAGGAGAGTGAGAGAGAGAGGCAGACTCCCTGAGATCATGACCTGAGCCAAAGGCAGACTCTGAGCTGACTTAGCCACCCAGGAACCTCTAGAAACATTTAAATAAGCATTTTAGATCACTCTTCATAATAACATTACAATTACACTAACTGGCATTTATTGAACACTTACTGTTTCCTGAGTTGTGGTAAGCAATTTTTAAATTTATTTTCACATCATTCCTATATGATACTCTAATTATCCTCATTTTGCAGATGAGAAAACTGAACTCCAGAGCAGGACTTTAACTTGCTTAGATGCCACAGCTGGCACATATAAAGGCTGGGTCTCTATCCTGGTTTGATCACTCTAGAGTCTTCTTTATTGTCTTCCAAGTGATTATGCTATATTATCTACTTGTAGCGGCATAACCATCTCCATTTGAGGTCTCACAATAATACACTTCATCATTTCCAGTCTATCGTAAAACTTGTGACAAGTCAAAAGAAGGCAAAGTCTTACCTTCACTGTCAGGGACTAGAAGATCCCCAAAGTAAGATCCAACAAATGATATACAAGCTTATTTTCCCATGCTACTTATCACCTTTAATTTCACTCAAGCCAGATCCCCCTTTTTGGTTAAACCCACATTAGTTTTTGTGTGTAATTTGTGCCACTGTGAGTAGAACAGTAGGTAAGCCATAGTCCACTCCTTTACATAAACATGAAAGTAGACTCTTCCCAGTCAAGAGCATGAGTCTTTCTGTACCACTTGTCACCTGGCCCAATTCCAGAGAATATATACTATCTTGGATAAGTTATAGCATGAGATGTAGAGAGACATTTTATTTACACAGAAGCAATCTATTTGGTAAAATATAGTTCAATCAATTTTTATTTTATGTTAATGTTCTTGATATTAATTAATTGAAGTCCACACCTTAGGGAAATGAATAGAAGTATAAGCTTCTGCTCCTCAACTACCATGCCTGTTGGAATAGTGAATCCTATAAGTAAAAATTCTAAGGTACAGAGAAGAACCCTGGATTTAGAGGGAGGAGACCCAAAGGGATGATAGTTAAAGAGTGACTTATGTTATACCTAACGAATGCTGGTGCACTGAATGGGCAGCTTATGTTCATTTGTTCATTAATGGCACTATTACCATCTCCATTTCACAGATGAGAAGACTATGAGTGATTGAGATTAAGTGGTTTGATAAAGTTAACAGAGCTAGTAAATGGCCAAGATCTGAATTGAACCACTAGGACTCTGGACTGACTTAACCATGGTATTTCCTGCCTGTCCTTTTGCTTCTCCCCTCCCATTGGGACAGTTTTCAAACCTCCATTAATTGAAAGAAAATTAAGCTTAGGGCCCTGAGTGTCAAATTATCCTCTCAAAACTTATTTTTCTTTTATCATTTCTCTCACCATTGGGAAATGTAGTCACTTTCAGGCAAGAGGATTTCCACCGTACTGCTTCAGGAAACTAGAGTTCTGGGCTGAGCATGGAAGCTGGGACTCTACAGTGATCTTTACTTGTCCTCAAATGAAGGGGATAAAGTGTAGGAAAGTCTTTTAAGCTGTGAACTGTTACAGAAATGACTTAAGAAAATGATGACAATTTTTAAAAATCCTAGACCTTTTGGCACTATGAAGACAAGTTTGCTTGATGGCTATTATTTGCATTTACATAAATAGAAAAGGCATGTTTTCCCTCTGATCATATAGATGAAGACAGGAGAAAGTGGTTCTATGTGAGAGAAAGTTAGTTCCTTAAATTTCTTTAGTCTCATAAAAATAGTAAAATTGCCAATATAATTTAACTTACTATATTTTGGCTTTTTCTATCCCCCCTTCCCTAAAAAATGTTATATATTTCAACTCATTTAAAATTGACCCTCCCTGAATAATTAATCATTTCAATAGATTGGATATTCCTAACTGACCAGCATATACAAGGCCACATTCTTTTATATTTTGGCTATGTGATGTCACCATACCTGATAGTCTGACATTAGGGGAAAAAATAGTTCAGCTATACCAAAAATGCCTTACTAACACTTCCTGTGAGGGTTTTTTTTTTCCTTAAAGATCTATTTATTTTATTTTAGAGAGAGAGAAAAAGCATGTAAGAGGGGGAGAGGGGGAGAGGGGCAGAGGAAGAGGGAGAGAGAGAATATCAAGAAGACTCTGCCCTGAAGCAGAGCTCAAAGCAGGGCTCTATCTTACAACCCTGAGATCATGACTTGAGCTGATACCGAGAGTTGGAAGCTCAACTGATTGAGCCATCCAGGTGTCTCTCATGAGTCTTACCCACAAATACCATGGCCCAGAAAATATTTGTCCATTGCTGAAGACTTTCTCTCCAAGAAAGAGAGTCTGTATAGTTTTCCTTCTCTGGATTTCTTTCCAAGTGGTCAGAAAAATATTGTAAAACTTCTGGGAAATGCTACAGATTTTTGTAACCACCCGACTCTGTGGATTGGGATTCTGATTTAACATGGTGGGTAAAGGAAGGATAATTATTTCTTGTTGAGCCTGAGGAGGTTGCATTGCATGGTGGTTAAGAGCATGAGTGCTGAACTGCACTGCTTTAGCTTGCATCTCTGTTCTGATGCTTACTAGTTGTGTGACCTTGGATGAGTCATTTAAGTCAATTTTCTCATCCATAAAATGGAGGTTATTGTAGTACTGATTTCACAGAGTTTTTCTGAAGGTTCAATAAATGAAAAATCATAAAGTACTTAAAAGAGAATCTGGCACTTAGGAGAGTTCTGTATTTATCAAATACATATTATTTCTAATCATCGCCTTATAGTTTATTGATAATCAATAGCTTTTAGTCAAATAGTAAATCTATTTATTCAGAAATTCTTGAAGCAGCATAGATCAAGTTTCAAGAATCTAGATCTATTAATTGTTTTAGCTATTTAGTAAAGCGTTCAGAGAATAATTCTGCTCTCTTTAAAAATCTGAGATTTTTTTTTTTATTAAAATGAGGTCTGCAAATTCAGCTAAGCCAACCTTTCTTTTCATAGACATAAAATCTCTGGATCAGGTCAAAAAGGGCACAGTTGATTACTATCAGAATTAGGACTAGAACTCAGATCTTTTGATGTCCAGTCCAGTTTCTAATTTCTACAATGATGATTTAGTCTTCCAGTTAGGACTCTGCCACCAGTTTATTCCTAGTAACACAAATATTAGTCATTTTGTAATGCTCTCTTTACCATCATGGCCTTGACTCAGGGTTTATGTTAACTTTCAAAATATAGTAAAGTGAATTTTGGGACAAAGATAATAAGAAGATTCATCAAAATGTTAAATGATGACTTTATTCAATTCGATGAGTTTATTCAATTCAATGACTTTATTGAATTGACACCCTCCAATGATTCAGGCTTTGCCAATTCACACAGAGGAAGTTTCAAGTCTTTAAAACTTAGTGTATGGAAAGTATAAGACTACCAAGAGGTATGTTATATTCAACAAGCATTAGTCAATTAGAACTGTCTATTGACCCTGAATTCAATTATTCTAAGGATACAGTGGTGGATCATGGGGAGGTAAAGCATCTGATGCAGAAAATAGCCCTATACAGTGAATAATAAACTTAGAATCTTTGTTCAAAGAGATGCTATAGACTGAAAATAGATTAACTTTAAAATGTGTAGATATATTTATGCCCAACAGGTCCATGCTAGATTATGAGTAAATGAAGATTATTTTTTGGGTGGGAGCCATATAGAATAGGTAAAATTGATTGCAAGAAAGATGAAATCACTTTCTACAGTAAAGTTACAGTACACCCATGTTTCATGTTGACTGGGAGCCAGACTGTGAAGTGCTTTATCGATAACCTTTTTGATATTTCATTGCTCCTCCCCCCAGTAAATTTGTGTAGAAAGTGTAATTATGAGATGCTTGGCACATAGTGGCACTCCATGATTAATTGTAGCATGAGTAAGGAAACTGTGGCTTAGTGAGATGCCTAGTAGGTGGAGGAACTGATTTTGAAAACCAAGGTGTGTGATTCCAAAAGGCTACAAATTTTTCAGTCCTCACTGTTTTCTGTTCCAACTTCTTGTCAGGGTCAGAATACCGGATGTTGCACAGATGGACTTACTTGTGTTAAATTTTCAGGTTGATTCATGTATCTTTATATAAATGAGCCTTAAGATCCAGAAAGAGGGAGAAGCAGACTGCCTGCTGACCAGGGAGCCCAATGTGGGGCTTCGTCCCAGGACGCTGGGATCATGACTTAAGCCAAAAGCAGACACTTAACCAACTCAGGCACCCCAGAAATGCAATTTTCTTTTAAATGTGTTCTTTATACAATCTTCTTTTTAAATAAATTATTATTTTAAATAGACATTGTAATAGGTCTTTTGTGAGTATCTATCTATCTATCTATCTATCTATCTATCTATCTATCTATCTATATATTTACGATTCATACACAACACTTACTATTGTGAAATATTCATTAGGAATCTGATAAATTATATACTGAATATAATTCACAGTACTTTCCTTGACACACTTTTCATAGGGTAAATTTCCCAGCAAGCAGTCAGTTCATTTTCATACCACAAAGGGTTTCTCACCATATTTTAATTATTTATCACATTACTTTAATCTTTTTAAAAATAACTTTTGTTTACTATTTTACCATATATTAGCTTCTAAGAATTCCATAAAATGTTCATTAAGAATATATTTAGGGGGGTTCCTGGGTGGCTCAGTTAGTTAAGCATCTGACTTTTGATACCAGCTCAGGTCGTGATCTCAAGGTTGTGGGATGGAGCCCCTTATTTGGCTTTATGTTCAGCAGGGAGTCTCCTTGAGATTCTCTCTCTTCTTATCCCTTTCCCCCTCCCTCTGTGTGCATACTGTCTCTCTCTCTCTAAAAATAAATAAATACATAACTAAATATTTAAAAATACATATGAATTCAAAAGCATTTTAAATAAAGACTATATGCAGATACTTGTTTAAAGGAACATTCATGGTGGCATTGGAGGACTAAATTTGGTATTGGTCTCAAGCAACGAAAGGACCATTCTGTAAACAAAAATGGTACTGCCTAGACTGAAGGCCTAATATAACATGGAAACACAATGTATAACATATAATAAAAGTAGAGCAAATATGCCTATATGATTGTAGACATTGGTAGAGAAATGTGCATATCAATGTATTAAATTTTATTATGTTCAATTAATTTTATTGCATAATTAGTATGATTGGCATTTATGTGAGCCAAAATGGTCCTTATGTGACAAAATTAAGCCAGGGAGAATGTTTTAAAATATACACATATTCAGTTATTGGATATGTTTATTTATTTGATATTAAATTATTTTATATTAAATTAAAGTTTATTCATACATTATGTGTTTGATGTTTTAATGTTAAGAGATATTGTCTTGAATTACAAAGTTGATCCAAATCATGGACTCCAAAGTGAATTGCTACTATGGAAAAATAATCTGTAATGTCAAAATCAGGCACATGTATAGGTTAAGTTTTATTTTACATGATGAGATGAGCGCTGGGTGTTATACTATATGTTGGTAAATTGAATTTAAATAAAATATTTTAAAAAGCTTTATTTTACAGTAGAAATCAGAAAAAAATTGTATAAGAAAATATAGTACTTGTGGGGAGAAACTACTTTTTAAAAAGCATGCATTCTGTAGGAAAGCTCAAAAAAGGGTAAAGACTGATTTTGAACAGATTTCATGATGCTTAATTATTTATAATATGAAAATATTTGTCTATACTTGGAAACGAAGTTGATGTGGAGAAAAATTATTATTCCATTTAAGATTTCTTTAAATAGCAAGTATGACATGAAATGTAGTGTTTGTACAAGAGATGTTTAAATATTCCAAGTGTACTGAAGAAAGTAAGAAAAAAAATAAAATCTTTTCATGACCCACTTCTCAAAGGTACTATTCTAACAGATTCTCCTCTACTCATATATTTACACACATACTTCTTAAAATATTATTACATATTAAATTATGGTATATAGTTATATTGTATACTGTCTCAACTTGCTTCTTAACACAATAATATACTCTGTTTATTTTTCACATTAACGCATATAGCTTATTATCTTCAACTGTTACTTAGAAACCCATCTGTAGATGTACCATGACTTATTTGATCAGTTCCCTATAGGTTAATAAGTTTTTTCCCAACTTTTTGTTATTATTATTGAACTATGTCTTCATAGTCCTTGCATATGTAGCAGTGAGGAACGTATTCACAGACTAAATTCCTAGAATTGGAATCTGGGCCAAAACTTTTCAAGTATTTCAAATTTTGATATTGACAAAATATCTGCTATAGAGTTTGTACCAATTACTAAAGTAGTATGAAAGCATCTATTTTCCTATTCCTTCATGAAATTTAATGTGATAGATAAAAAGAATATTGCACTTTGAAGTGCATTTCTTTAATTGTGAGACTTTATCGGCATTTTTCCATGTTTACTAGCCATTGGTACTTCTTTTCTCATTACATATTTATTCCTTTGCCCATATTTCTACTGTATTAAGCATCTTTTTGCTATTGAATCACAAGTTCTTTTTTAAAATTAAGGATAGTAGCACTTTGCCTCTCATAACTTGAAAGTATTATTTCTTGATCATCATTTTACTTTTTACTTTGTTTATGGTATTTTCATATTGTATAGTATTTTTAAAATTAGAATAAATTTTTAATTGTTCCCATGATATCTTCCTGGAAAAAATCTAGCCATCCAGAATTTTTTTTTTTTTTTAACTGAAGCAGCACCATGCTTCTGATTTCATTTTGTACATATAGTTTACCTATCAATAACAGTATCAAGGTAAGGGAAATAAGCTGAATATTTTTCTTTGATGAGAATTGAATAGAAACCAAATTCATTGTGGTATAAATTTTTTAATCTAAATTATGTCAAATATTTTAATACTAATATCCACTATTTTTTTCTTTAACAATTGAAAGCTTTTGTTTTGCTTAAGAACTGATAAAGTTATCAATGTGCCTGCTCTATAGAATATCTTCTTTTGTAGTTGTACTTTTAGGGGGAAGCCCTAATTCTTGTGATTGCATAATAGGTAAATGAAGTAAGAAGCCCAAAGTATGTAATGAAAACTAAAAAAATCTCATACATCTTATTAGGCTTCTTAAATGTAATAGTGAGGTCTTAATTCAAGGGAGACAATGTACTTCACATCTAACTATATCACCGAGTCTTCACGCAGTCATTTATGTACTATTTTCTTATTTATAAATTTATTTGCCTATAATATTTCAAATTGTACTTGTATGACACTCAACTAATATGTTTGTCCACAAAAGAATAGTTGTACTTAAAACCAGAAGCTTTGAATGTAAATAACTGCTTACTGCTGGTAAAATGATTTTGAATGGAAAGCATAAGCTGTTATAAATATTTCTTGGGTATAATATTGGGCCCTTCAGAGCTAACAATCATCAGTATAAGCTTTCCTAAAATGCTAAAATACATGAAAACTGGCAGGTGAAACAGAATCATTTCTGTCAAGTTCTAATTAGAGATGAACCAACCTTGATTTAGTTGATTTAGCTCTTCAGGGGAGTTTTCTGTAAGCTCTACCATATACTCCTATATCCTGAAAATATGGACCATGATTTGTGTGTATAGTGTTAAGATCTAAAAGCTGCCTGGCTCCAGGCCCAGCTTTTCAACCAATTCTTCCCAGTGTAATAACTATTAGGTATTATAATTCACTTGGCTCTTGTTCTCTACTGCTCCTGGCTGAAAATCCCAATTCAAGTTAAAGAGTGGTGATACACGAACTTTTGAAGATTTGTAGGTTTGGATAAAACCCCAATGGGATGATGTCTTTATCTAAAAGTTCATGCTAACCTGTATGAAGATTCTCTACTTAATTTCACTTAAAGATCAGGAAAGAAAAAAAAAAAAAAAAAAATAAAGATCAGGAAAGAAACCATTTATTAATAATTAATTTAGAGAGAAATGATAATTTTCCTTACCTTTAGAAAATGGGCAAAATATTACTATACTGAAATAGATAAATTTAGAAAAATTTAAAGATTATTTTTTTATTATGATGACAACTCATGGCCATACCAAAGTACACACTTACTGATGACAGTATTTTATGACTCACATCTATGAAATGACCAAGTATCACAAAATAATTTAACTCACATTACTATGGGGGAATCAAATTTGAAAATGTTTCAGATACCTGTCTGACAATTAACAATCATGGTAGCAGTATTATGTTTTCTAAGGCTTTGAACAGGAGATTCTTGTCATATATGTTGTTGCTTCCTGCCTTTGAAATTGAAACGGCTCCACCCACTATGAGGCATCCAGAAGTGGAGAGAGTCCACAGTGGCTTTATAAGTGAAATCAAGTGAGATCCTTTGAATGAGGGGCAAAATAATGACTCTAAGGAAGATTAAAATCGCTAGTGCATTTATTACAGGGCTACTATTGCACACAATCTGAAGCCTACACGTGAGATCTTATAAGGTAATCTAAACACTAACCAGACATTCTAATTCTTTTTAATATGCTCTGAGAGTATGCACTTAAGGGAAATTTTACTTGGAGAAAGGCCATCCCCCCACCTCCCCCTTTGTACTATTTGGGTCTCTGCTTGCTCCAGCAGTGGTTCTGATCTAGGACCACATGTCATTATTGGTAATACCACTTCTGTTAATCACAGTGAAAGCCAAATTAAAATGTCCCAGACAAAGATGTACACTTTTCAATTTGAAAAACATGTACCAATTTAGTTTTTGCTCGGAAAGATCACATGCATGGCGTATTGATTAGCTTGCATGAACATAATATTGTAAACAAAATAGACTGATGGGCTTTCTTAGGCATAAGGCCATGGGAAATGGACTGCAGAGTGAATCAGGAAGTCATAATATTTCACTATGGAGAGGATTCTGCAATCAAGAAGTTTCAATAGTAAATTGAAACTAATAACCTTTTCAGTATCTGTTGCTTTTAGTTAATGCTTTTCAAGTATTCTGCTGTATAACAATGTGTAAATCATCTAGAACTTTTAAAATAATTTTTAGAAACCTTTCTATTGTAGTCAAATGGAAATGGTTGGTTTCACTGAAACAAAATAACTTAAAAATTGGTTAGGACATATTTTCACATAGGCAAACAAAATCTTATTCCCTGTTACATTGCAATGAAGTTACAAAGTATCTAATGTTTCCATTCTGAAGCTACAAGGATTCTAACTGCAAGACATTGGTAAAACTATGAGAATGTGAGAGGAATTGAGTATTTTGACTTCTAATTATACTAGAACATTGGGTTGAGAAGACCACTGGACAACATTTGTCCTCTCTCTTTCTAGCTGAGTTATAAGTGGTATCTATAGACTATATTAAAGAATAGGATTTGATTTTTTGAAACTTGGCTATAAAAGTTTTTGGCAAAGAAGGCCATGCAGTTCCTAAGTATGACCTTCTCCTCTCCACAGTGGCAAAGGGTACAAGAGGCACAGCTGAGAAGTTGAAGTGCTAATGATAATGAACTCACTGTCACCCTTTTTCCTACTACCCATTTCTTTACCCTTTTCTGATCATGGTCTTATCTGGAATATCATATTACTTTCAGGTATCATGTTTCCTTAGGTTCTTCTAGGCAATGATAATTTTTCAGACTTCTTGTTTTTGATAACCTCTACAGTTTTGAGAAGTACTGGTCAAATATTTTGTAGAATACCTTTCAGATTTGACTGTTTAATGCATTTCTCATGATTAAATAGGAGTTATTGGGTTTTGAGGAAGAAGACAACAGAAATGAAGTGTCATTTTTCAGTGTATTATATCAAAACTACAGATTATTAACATGGTATCACTATTGATCACCTGGCTGAGGTTTGTTGAGTTTACTTATTTATTATTATTTTTAAGATTTTATTTATTGGGGCACCTGGGTGGCTCAGTGATTGAACATCTGCCTTTGGCTCAGGGTGTGATCCTGGGGTCCTGGGATCAAATCCTGCATCAGGCTCCCTGAGGGGAGCCTGCTTCTCCCTCTGCCTATGGCTCTTTCTGTGTGTCTTTTAAAAAATCTTTTTAAAAAAGTATTTATTTATTTATTTATTTATTTATTTATTTATTTATTTATTTATTTGACAGAGAGGGAGAGGAGAGAGAGCACATAAGCAGGGAGAGTGGCAGAGGAAGAGGGAGCCTAAGGGGAGTATTGATCCCAGGACCCTGGAATCATGACCTGAGCCGAAGGCATACACGTAACAGACTAAGCCACCCAGGCTCCCCTGTTGAGTTTCTTCACTATAACATTTCTCCTTTTTACTTGCTTTATATACTATGCTTTTTGGAAAGAAGTAACTATGCCAACCCACATTCAAGGGGCAGGGATTTATGCCTCTCTGATAGAAAGTATCTACATAAATTATTTAGAGATTTTTTTTTTTCCCATAGGAGATTTGTCTATTTTTCTGATTTATTTACTTATTCAGTTATTTATTTCTATCAATATAGACTCATGAATATCTACTTTATACTATGATTATGATCCAATACTACATTACCTTACTACGTAGTCCCAGCTGTAACCACTAGGAACATTTTTAGTTGGTTTCTGTGTTTCTTTGACATATTCCCATTGTTGGATTTTTACTCCTCCCCACTCCCCCGCTCCACCCCTTTGGTACTTTCTTGCTTTCTGGCACTATAAAATGCTCCCAGTTTATTTTGTATGTTCCCAGCCCTGTCTTAGATTTAACTGTTTGCCCAAGGAATCCCACTTCTTTTAATTGGAAAAATGGTATTTGAACCCAAAACCTAGTTGCTTCTGTATTGTATTTTTATAGGGTCCCTCAGCTGACAGAGCAAGAAGTTATATGTGTCTATACTAATTCCTGTGTATATAGATGTCTAGAAATACATCCCCATGTAACTATCTTTGTGTATATTATGCTAAATATGGTTCACTGTGATATCTCCTACCGTAACCCATTCCTGCATGGATCCTTCTAGCCTCCTCTCCTTTGTCTGTACTCTCTCACTCCCATAGTAAGAACTCTGGCTCCCACCATCCTCCATTCATTTACTTAATGGGGTTCCAGCATATGTCTATAGTGGTTTCAGAACCTTTAACTTGTATGCCTATGAGAAACAACATTATCAAGTGGAATACAGTTTTTATGTACAGTTTCTTTTGCCTTTAGTCTTGCTATCTCCAGGCATCTCCAAAGTTACTTAAGTCAGCAATTTTTCTCCACTCCTTTTAGTGAGGTTATATTATATATTTTATAATACAATTAGATTTGGGGGCCCTTAGGTGGCTCAGTATGTTAAGCGTCCAACTTGTGATTTTGGCTCAGGTCATGATCTCATGGGTCATAGGTTCGAACCACCAGCCAGGCTCCATGCTCAGGAGGGAGTCCGCTTGAGATTCTCTCTCTCCTTCTGCCCCCTCCCCAGTTGTATGTGCACCCCTGCAGTCTCTCTCTCTCTCATATATAAAAAAAAAACCCTTTACTAATAAATTAGATTCTTTTGTTCAATTCTTCATTCCATCCTGATATCTTCTGACTTGTTAAATGATTTAATTTTTCTAAGTTTGCATAAATTAAGGTTGATACTTTGTGTTGTACAGTTCCACGGGCTTTGAAAAATGCAATGTCACATACACATCATTTTAGTAACACTAAATACTTTTGCCACCCTAAAATCTATGCTCCATCTATTTAATCCTCCCAGCTTCTCAAATCCACATCAAACACTGACCTTTTTAAAATCTTTACATGTTTTTTTTCTTTGAATGTCATATAAAAGGAATAATTCAATAGACAGTAATTTTGGACTGACTTTTTGCTTAGTAATATCAATTTAAAATGCATGTATGTTTTTCATAGCTTCTGATTTCACACCTTTCTATCACTGAATAGCATTTCATTATATGGATGCACAATGGCTTGCTTATAAGTTCACTCACTGAAGGATATCGTCAATGCTTCCAGTTTTTAGAATAAAGCTGTTATAAAGATTTGTGTGCAGGTTTTTCTGGGGACATAAGTTTCAAATTAAGTAACTAGCTAGGAGTACAATTGCTGAATTGCAGAATATAACTAACTATGTTTAACTTCATATATGAGTTTTTGTGTGGATGTAAGTTGTACAATACTGATTTTCAAAGTGCTGATACCACACTGCATTCTCATCAGCAATATGTGAATGTTTCATTTGTGCTGCAATTTTTGCCAGTGCTTGGCTTCAGGTTTTATTTATTTTAGGCATCCTAATAGGTTTGAAGTGATATCTTAATATTTTATAATATTTTATTTCTATGATGACTAATGACTTCATCATTTGATGTTTGTCATTAGTATATTTTCTTTGGCGAAAAGTCTGTTTATATCTTTTGCTCATTTTTAATTGTTTTCTTATTATAAATTTTGAGAGTTATTTATATATTTTGGATACAAGTCCTTTGTCAAAAATGCTTTTTTTGTAGCTTTATTGTACTATAATTTACTCATTGTAAGTATACAATTTAATGAATCTTATTAAATTTCTAGAGTTGTAGGACTGTATTATTATGATTACTATTACATTGTAGTTAAAAAAAGCTTTTAAAAATATATTTATAGATACCAATAGGAGCTCCTCATTTATTGAAGGATAAGAATTTCACATATATTTATGTCCTTCTTTCCTTTTTAAAAAACATTTTATTTATTTATTCATGAGAGACACAGAGAGAGAGAGAGGCAGAGACATAGGCAGAGGGAGAATCAGGCTCCATGCAGGGGGACTGACTCAGGACTCGATCCTGGGTCTCCAGGATCACACCCTGGGCTGAAGGGAGGCGCCAAACTGCTGAGCAACCGAGGGATCCCCTTTTCTTTATCACCTAACAGACTTTTGGATTTGAAACTAAACTATGAGTATTACATCTTATTACTTATATTTTAAATCTCTTTAAGGTATTTTTTTATATTGACCTTATGTTAATATGACTGTAAGAATGATTATTTGAGTTTAGTTTTTAGTTTGAGTTATGTTTTGAGTTATATCTTTAGTATTGTGACTCAGTGAATTTGGAAACAACTGTCATTATACACCAGAGAGTAAAGATGAAATAAAGAGAGATTTAGGCATGCCTGGGTGGCTCAGCAGTTGAGCGACTGCCTTGGGCTCACAGCAGGATCTCGGGGTCTGAGGACTGAGTCCCTCATCAGGCTGCCTGCAAGGAGCCTGCTTCTTCCTCTGTCTGTGTCTCTGCCTCTCTCTCTGTGTCTCTCATGAAAAAATAAATAAAGTCTTTAAAAAAAATAGGGAGATTTAAAGATGCATACAAGAGTGGCTTCCTCCATCTATGATTAAAAATTAAATGTTATCTATATTGGAATGTAGTCGTTATGTTGGTTGACTGTAAGTCAGTGGAAAGATTCAACAGTAAGGTAAATCTAAGCTTGCCTTAGCCGATTTGAGTGATTGGAATACTGAGGTGCAGATTCCCACTCCTCCTATACACACTGACCAGAGGCATGCTGGAGTGCTGGGTTTAGTTTTGTTTGCCATTCTATAAGAGAGACATTGACAAATTGGATCTAATACATAGGGCAACCAAGATAGTAAAAGGGCTAGACATGGTGTCACATAAGGAATGTTTAGAAAAAACTGGAATGTTTAGTCTGCAAAAGGAAAGAATGATGGGGCTGTGGATTGGTTGGAGGAACATGATAGCCATCTATCTTTAAACATTTACAGGACCAACAAAATAAAGAGGATTTTTTTTTTTTTTTTTTTTTGTCACAAAGAGACTCACTAGTAATATAGATTAAGTTCAAAGGAGGCAGGCTTGACTTATACAAATAAGAAATTCTTTATTAAAAAATTCTGAAATGAAATGGTTTTCCGATTTAGATGCAAACTTGGTAGTGGGGGGGTAGACTTCAATGTCAACAGCACGCAGGAATCCTGTCTAAATATTTTTGAAATTTACTACTTATAATTCTTCATATATTTATATTCCATCAAAGAATATTTTCTATAATAATTGGAACTATGTGATCATGATAGCAAGCCTTCTGTTGTCCTGGACATTGAATATAAAGTATGCTGGAGAGAATGGTCAATGAATGATGAATGATAAAATTAGAATTTTAAACATGGATAGCTTTTGAATATGAGAAAAGCAAGTATTTTAATTGGAGAATTATGTCTAAGAGTACAGAAAAAAATAAGCAAATATGTCATTTTTATAAGGCACCGAGTAGACAAATCTGACTGAAAAACAACTATATGTAAATATTTATGAAGTAACTATTTGGGATGAAAGCTTTGGTTTGTCATTAATGGCCTCTAATAACTTCTACAGTCTAAATTAAATGATCAGTTTATAGCCCTCGTCTTGCTTGGCCTATCACCAGTCATTGATACGGTTGGTCACCCCCTCCTCTTTGAAACAAATTCATCACTTGGCTTCCAAGACACTATGCATGCCAAGTTTTTGTTTTTCCCTTCTGGATGTCCCTTCATAGTTTCTTTCCTGATTCTTCTATATACTTAACTCCAGAAGTACTGTAATTTCACTAACATTGCTTTATATGTCACATAGAAGCTGCTATTTTCCAAATGTGTCTCTACCCTGTACTTCCCTGAATTTCAATTTCAGTTATAAACTGCCTACTTGATACCACCTCTAGTGTATTTAACTATAGAAAACTAAACCTGCCCTAAACTGAACTTCCACTATCCTATTCTACCTCCCATCACCACCATCCCTTCCCTTGTAGTATCCTCCTCTCACTACATTATAACTCTATTATTACAGTTCCTCAGGAAATTAGATTGATTTTCTGATTTCCATTTCCTCTCATCATCACACAGTCTATTAGAAAATTCTGTTGTATCTACCTTCAAAATATATTCAGAATGCAACCCATTCTCATTCCTTTACAACCAGCCCCTGATCCCAGACACCGTTATCCCTTTCTTGGATTACTACAGCTTCCTTTTGCTTCTAACTTTGAGTGCATTCTCAGCAAAGCAGCTTTTAACATGAAAATCATATCATTTCACAATTCTGCTCAAAACCTTTCAATGGCTTCCATCTCATCAAAAAAAAAAAAAAATCGGAATTCTTTACAAGAATCCACAAAGTTCTGCTAATCTGGCATCCTTCCCTGTCTGACCTAGTCTTTTAGTAGTTTCCCCCTCACTTACCTCTCCTCTGGTCTTGCTATTCTTTTTTTCTTTCCCAACATATAAACAATGTCCCTTATCAGGACTTTTGTAATGTCTGTTCCCTCTACCTGTAATACCCTTCTGTTGAATATCCATAGGACATGTGCTCTTATTATGCCTTTGGGGCTTTACTTATCACCTTATCAGTCAGCTCTACCCTGTATAAAATCTCAACTTCATCTCAACACTGCACAGCCCTTTTCCTGCTTTATTTTTCCTTAGCACTTCTCACTATAAATGTATCATTTACATACACTGTGTAACTTTATTAATAAATTTGGCTGCTTGTTTCACCTCTTTCCTAGATGTAAACAACCTTTGTGCATGTTTTTCACTGCTGTACTCCAGTGCCTAAAAGAGCTCATGCCATGTAGTCATTGCTCAATAAATATTCATTAATGTTTAACTACTTTTTGAGAACCCTGAGCCATAGGCCAAAGAAAGAATTGTGTTTACTTGGCTTTGGAAAGAGTGCGGAAGCTTTTTGACAGTAAAAATTATGTTAAAGATGTGTTGTCAGAAGACTCGCTTCCCCAATTATGGTTTAAATATACAGAATACTGAGAAGTTGCAAAGGTTTAAGAAAAGAAGACCTTGTAGGAGTGTGTTATAATAATTTATACCATCCTGTGGACAAAAGGAAATGTGGCAACAAAGAAGAGACTAATTACAAAGAAAGAGTTGTTATCTAAAGGTTAGTGATTGGATAAGAGGAAAAGAAATAAAAATCAATGATTTTTGAACCCCTCCTTTTTTTTTTTTTGTTTTTTTTTGTTTTTGTTTTTGTTTTTTGTTTTTTTTTTTTTTGGTAGAGTAGTGAGTGAAGTAACAAGATTAAGGAAAAAAATAGTGTAATGAATGATAGAGTACACCACACCAGTCTCTCAGGACTAAAATTTTCATTCTTCCAGCTACTGATAATGTTGGCTGACAGCTCTTAGTTGAGTCTTTTTTCCTAAAATTTCCCTTGGCTAAAGAATTCCCACCCTCCCAAGGTCATGCTGCTTCCTCTGGAAGTAGGTTTCATCCATAAGTCATCAATGAGGAGATATGAAGACCTTAAAGTGAATAGCTGTGGGGCACCATCCCAGTCTGGAGCCTGTAGTGGTACACAGTGAGGTCCTAGGTCTGCGTTGCAAATCATCTACTCTTTTTACTCAATCTAATCTTTCTTTTCCTCTAGTGTTCTCTTGAAGGCCCTCTCCATAACCCTCCTGCATGTGATGCTGTTCCCAAGAAACCCAACCCAGGACAAATAGACATCTGAGAAACACTGAAGAAAATAAATATGTTAAAAAGTTGGGAGCTAACAACATTTATGTTTATAATGGATAAATAGATACATTTCTTTTTTTTGAGTTTAATTAATTTATTTTTAAGTAATCTCCACACCAAACATGGGGCTCAAATTCGCAACCCTGAGATCAAGAGCCACATGCTCTTCTGGCTGAGCCAAACAGGCACCCCAAGAGGTATATTTCATACATTAAGTTCAACTGAAGTCATTTAATTTTAATATGGATTTATTAAACATTTAGTGTTTGTAGAAAACCATACTATTTACTACTGGGAGTATAATAAAAACAAGATGGCCCTTGCCTCTGAACCTCACAATAAATACTTTCAATTTATGAAAGAGCATTGATACTGAGGCTGGAATCCTGAATCGCAACCAAATTCATGATTAACAGCCTGCAGATGTGCATAAACTTGTGAAAATGTAATGTCTCTGAAACATGTGAGATGATACTAGCCTGTGTTTACAAAGCATTCTTCCAAAGATACTCCATGCATCTGTAGACTATTTAGTATTTTAACTACCTTCTTAGTTCTTTAAACAGGCTTACATCTGTAGTTCTAAGAACATAAAAAGAATAGAAGTCAGGTTATAGACATATCCTCTTGCAATGCTATCCTTTCTGATCTTGGATTAAGGCAGTGTATATAGATGGGCAGTTCTTAAGGGAATACTGAGAATATTAGTTAATGGTTCAAAGACAAGTAATTGCCAACAATTTTGGGAATAATCTGTGGATTCGAATACTAGGAGCATTCATGTGATGATATTAAGTTAGCCTCTTAACTTTTAATGTTCTGTAAGAAACAATTCCTTTTCCCCTCTGAAACCATTTAGCAAAACCAGCAAGAACTTGGTGTCTGAATTTTCACCATTTGCACTCTCACACATGGATATTGCTAGTAATTTGTCACAGGATAGTGACGTACTCTGTAAAGTTGGATTGTACTAAACACATGAAAAAAATTTAAAAACACACTAGCTGCTAGGGTGAGAGGATCTAGAGCAAGGAGAGAAATCATAGGGTGATACAGTGATAAAGTAGAAAGTGGCATTCACAACAAAGCTGTTGCAAATTACTCACTACAAACAGTTATCCACCACGTACTTAAATTTTTTTCAGAAAGGAAATTCCACTTTTTTTTTCAGAAACTAAGAATTTAATAGCTTTTGCCATCAGTCTTAAATAAATCCCTCTATGACAGTTGAAGTCCATTTCTTGTTTTTATATCTTTAACACTCAGTGATCCATATAGCAGCTGTAATAAATTTTCACCATCCTAACTTAGAAATCTTTGAATCTGCTGATTTCTGCCACCTCACATTTGGTATGGATGGCGCAATTTGATTTTGTCATCTGTAATACACATAAACCATTCTCATCTGTATTATTCTCCTAGCTCCTTTTCTAAGAAACCTTACATCAGTGTTGATATTATGACTAGGATTGCTACATCATCATGAGAGAACAACAGAAGTTATCTTTAAGCTAAAGACATTCATTCCATAATGATGCTATATTATTTCGCTCCCAACACATTTTCAAATGGCTTACTACCTACTTTAAATAAGAAATATAAAGGAAGTGTAAAATATTTTACGTAAAGCAAGCATTCCAAATGACAATACTTGCTTTATTCCCGATTTTTAACTTAATGTCTCATTTTTTTTTTTGTTTTTAACCTGATTTGTTCACTGTTGCTTGTGTCTAGAGATAAAAGAAGTGTTTTTATATTATGTCTGGGTTTTTTTCATTTCAGTAATGTTTACACAATTTGTAGAAAATGGCTTGTTAACAATTTCTGGATTAAATTTTTATTTACAAAAAGTCCTGCTCTGGGAGTAAGATTGAATCAGAGTTTCCTTGGTGAATAATCTTACATGGCTTATTCCTACTCATGCTCCCCTTTTAGATTTTACATCATTTTAATCAGTATACACTGTGTGTTTGACACTGTAGAGTGATATAGAGAAATTCTGCTCTTCCAGGCAGATATTTATTGACCATGACATTTAAGCAAGGCAGATGCTTGGTTACAAAGAAGGTTAAGAATTGGGATAATCAAGACAAGTGTAAATTTTTCACCTAAGTATTAATTAATAACTTCTTTGTGTGTATCTAGAAAAGCAACATGATTGTACTGGCAAGCATCTGATAAGATATCAAAAAAAGTGATCAATTCAACTCCATCTGGACTCTTTGTACAATCTCAGTTTTTTGAGAAATATTTTATAACAAATACAGCAACTGTTGAATCCTGATGTCTGCCCTGCTATTTGTCTATCTGTCCATCTGTTTGTTTGTCCAAATGTATTTGGCTAGAGGATAACATATATTTCTTTATAAGCCTTTCTCCATAACTGAGGAAGTAAAGGGATTTAAATGGTAGCAGCCTTGTTTACTATACATCACCGATTTGGAATCATGGACTATTTGCAAAAAAGCATTATGTCTCCTTTATAAATTACATTATTAAAGCTGTGTAATAAAAGTAAAAATTGAAGTATGTATAAAAAATGAAAAGATATTTTGGTAAGCTGAAAACCAACAGGGTGCTCAACATGTGTAATATAATGCCTTTATAAAATATTTATATATATGTTGCATTATAGATAATATTAAATTTCTAAAAATAATCTAGCAGAATGCTCATACAAATATTAAGAGTAATTACCTTTGGGGAGACAAATGGTATTGGGTATTACTATTAATCTTCATAATTCCTTAGTGTTTTATTTTGCATACAATTTTTTAACAATTATAAAACTGCTTTTATAATTTAAAATATATCTAAGAAAAAAGTAAATCATTTTGCTGCACAGGAAATGAGGAAGCAGTAGTTTCTTTACACTCTTCTATTCTTCCATGTGGACCTGTTAGCTAGGACTCAATTTGATGGACTACCTTTATATATAAAACCCATCATTTTATTCTTTTTTGTTAATATAGCTTCTAAGTGGTTTCCCTAGCATTTTAAATCAAACTGCCTGGATTTATCTGTTGTTTACTGAGGTGAATGAAATCCGTGTCAATGTCTAACAATTTTTGGAATTGCTATTTTGTTTTGTTTTGTTTTGAGGGAAAGTTTTTAGAAATCTCCCAACAAGAAAATTAATCATAATCTAAAATTAGAAAATTTATGTGGAAATAAAATTTTGCTGAATAAGATATAATGTCCCCTAGATTATATTCAAACAATAACATCAATAATACATTAGTCAAAATTATTGAAGCATTGACAGCCACAGCCCAGAAAAGTCTATGAATTTTTTACAGCACCAGGTGTGAAAATTATGAGGTGGGGAACAGCTTTGTTTAGAATTATCAGTGTGCATTAAGTAAGCCAATAAAATAAATCTATTGCTATCTCTTCTTCTACTTTCACTTTTACTTTGGGTGGTATTTTTTAAAAGATTCACTTATTTATTTGCGAGAGGGAAAGAGAGAGAATGAGCAAGAGGAGGGGCAAAGGGAGGGGAGAAAGAGAATCTCAAGCAACCCCCCCCCCCATTCTGGTTAAGCACCGAGCCTGACATGGGGCTCAATCCCAGGACCAAGAGACCATGACCTGAGCTAAAATGAAGAGTCAGACACTTAACCAACTAAGCCACTCAAGTGCCCCTAGGTAGCTTTTTTTCTTTATAAAAATCCTTTCTTCATTTCTAATTCTATATATAATTCTTGTGTCTTGATGGTGACACGAGGTTGGTAAGATTTTAGTTATTGAAGCAATGATTTTTAATGGCAACTTCTATTACAGATATTCTGAAAATTGGCCCACTCTCCATCATTTCCCTTTCAGGATCATTAGAAAGGGCACATTGTCTTTAATGATGGATCTGGTGCAACTCATTTCCAAAGTCTTTAAAGAGAATAAATACAGAGTAGAAAGACAAAATCTTATAGATTATCACACCTAGGTACTTAAGACACCCCTTCAAATCCCTGGGAGAATGATCCTCTAATGTATTCAAGTGATTTATTACTTGAAAGACATTGCCATCTTGGTAGAAAGTCATAAAGAACTAAAGATTAAACATATAATAAAATAAGTAAATGATATATGTGTGTGTATACATATGTATCTATGTGGATATAGATAGATTCTACTATAGATAGTGGAAGCTTTAGAAAAATATATTAGGATAAAATTTACATTTGAGAAAATTCTTACTTAATGTGTTTTCTGATTATTGAATAAATACTATATTTAATTAATTCTTGCAATAAAAAAAATGATGTTCTAACAAAAAGTAGCTTAGAACCTTCCATAAGGTGTCATTAATCATTCATTCATCAATCTTGAGCTGTACATTTCTACATCCAACTGTCTACCTGATAACTTTGCTTAGATGTTTAAAAGGCAAACAAAATTAAAGGCAGCAAAAACACCTCTCAGTTTCATACACACAGCCCCAACATCTTTCTCCTACTTACCTCATCTTAGTAAATGACACAATAATACACTCAGTTGGTCAAACCAAAACTTTTCTATTGGTGATCATAAACTCCTTTCTTTCTCTCCTATATGTAGCATATTACTTCCAGAACATGAATCCAACTTCCCTTCATCTCCTCTACTGCTATGCTGTCTGACCTACTGGGATCTCTTGGTTTCATTTCTTCAGGAACTTTCTGGTAGGTCTCCTAACTTCGTGATCCTTTAAAGTCTATTCTCCACACAGCAGCCAGAGGAGTCTTAAAAAAAAAAAAAAAAAAGAATCTGGTCATCACTTCTTCTTCTTGTAGGCTCCAACACTTTTATTCCACATAGCATAGTGAAATGCAGGCTTTTTATCTTTGCCTACAACACCCAATATGATTGATTTCTACTCTATCCCATCTCCTACCACTTTGTTTTCTCTTCTTCAATCTACACTGGTCTTCTTTTTATCACTTAAACACACTGAATTCACATTGGAAATACATTTTGTAGCAGTTACTTGTGTAGTAAATCAAGTACTTCTTCGATCAAGTGTAAAATGATGACTAACACACAGATTCTGATCTCTAGAAACTTATGATCCAGTAGAAAGAAATGTGCCAGTAAGTAAACCAGAGCAAAAAGTATTCTGGTGGTATGAAAAAACTATGAATAAGCTTGTAAGATTGCAAAGAGGAGTCACCAGTTTTACTTGAGAAAACTGTTGAATGAAACTTCAAAAGATAACTTGGGAGATATTGGCCAGGAGGACCCAGATTGAGGAGGGCATTGGAAGCAGTTGGTTCTTGAGGAGGTTCATGGAAGACAGGAGCCACATATGAAGTAAGGAGACACACAAATCACGCAGCCTGGTTTGATCAAATCACCAGATCTAAACAAGGGCCTAGTGTTTCACGTTACCGTGAACCATAAATAAAAGTAAAACAAAACAAAACAAAACAAAAACCAAAAAACCTCACAAACAGAAAAACCTCTGTGGGTCAAGTGATATCATCAGATTAAAAATGCATTTCTTATGCCCAGGCCACACTATTGGTCCATTTGAACAAATCATTATTTTACTTATTAAACAGATATTTTTATCGTCTAAGATCTATACTTGGTACTGTTCTAACTATTAGAAACGGGGGATTGAGAACAACAGGCTAAGTCCCTGCTCTCATAGTCTTTACAGTTAGTGTGGGAAACAGATCAAAAACAAGCAAATAAATACTTGCTATTTCAAGGCAGCAATTAGTGCTCTGATGAGAAACAAGGCAGGGTAAAGGAAAGGTAGGAAAGGGGGATTTCTATTCCACTTGGAGTGATCATGGAAGGGCTCTCTGTGAGGAGGTAGATGTCTGACTAGAAATCGGAATAGACCAAGGGAGGAAGATGCAGCTCTCCTTGAATGCTTAAAATGGCAGCAAGAGAAGATGTGAAGCATGCACGTGGTCACATTGAGTAAAGAGCAAGGAGGCAAGGACTCCTGGAGCATGGTAAGCCATTGAAAGAGTGGTAAAATCTGACTCAGAGAGAGCTAATGGCAGGTCATATAAGGCACTGCAGACTTCACTAGTGCTGCAAGTGACATGAGAGCTACTGGAAGTTTTTGAAAAGAGGGAAGATACTACATGACTTAGGTTATAAAATAATAATTCCAGGGATCCCTGGGTGGCTCAGCGGTTTAGTGCCTGCCTTTGACCCAGGGTGTGATCCTGGAGACGCAGGTTTGAGTCCCACATCGGGCTCCCTTCATGGAGCCTGCTTCTCCCTCTGCCTGTGTCTCTGTCTCTCTCTCTCTCTCTCTCTGTCTCTCATGAATAAATAAATAAAATCTTTAAAAATAAAATAAAATAAAATAATCATTCCATAGAGTATGTAGTATGGAGGATAAGAAAAGAATGTGGGAGACCAATTAGATGACTATAGAGTCCAGTCATCAAAGAGATGATGGTGGCTTGAACAAAAGAGTTGTCATTGGAGATGAGTGGATGGGAAGGGTTATGTTTCCAAAATGAGTGACTTAAGACTGCTTGATTTTTTTTTTTGAAGATTTTACTTATTTATTCATGATTGACACACAGAGAGAGGTAGAGACGTAGGCAGAGGGAGAAGCAGGCTCCCTGCAGGGATACCTCTGCTGGACTCGATCCCAAAATCTCAGGATCATGCCTTAAGCTAAAGACAGACGCTCAACCACTGAGCCACCCAGGTGTCCCAAGCCTGCCTCATTTTATGTGGAGTAAGAAAAAGAGAGGAATCAAGGATAGTTTCTGGCGTGTTTGCTTCTTGTTAGAACAACTAACTGACGGAATTGTTGTGCCACTTTTATATATGGACAGATTTGGAGTTGAAAACCAAAGTTTCTATTTTTGCCATATTAATTTGTGATACTTATTAGATAAGCAAATACATATAATATTCAGAGTAGAAGCAAGTAGACTTTTTAAAAAAGATTTTATTTATTTATTTATGAGAGACACAGAGAGAAAGAGATGCAGAGACACAAACATAGACACAGGCAGAGGGAGAAGAAGGCTCCATGTAGGCAGCCCGATGTGGGACCTGATCCTGGGTCTCCAGGATCATGCCCAGGGCTGAAGGTGGCGCTAAACAGCTGAGCCACCTGGGGTTCTCTGCCAGGAGACATTTTGATGGAGTTAAAATGATCCAGATTTGCATGTGTACACCTTGACAGTAACATGTCAGTCTGAGTTGATAAGACTAAGCATTTCAGTAGATATTAACTGAGTTCCTAAGAATGAACTGAAAACTAAATCTGAGGATTAGTGGTGGGAATCCCCTAGGATATTGCTTGTTAGTTAGCAACAGTAATTAAATTAACAAGAAGGCTACAGGTTGAACCTGGAATGTGAGAAAAGGGAATTTCATGACTGTGATTTTTCATTAAGAAAAGCATGAAGGACCAGTTTTGCCTAATACTAAATGTTCTAAACCTTCCTACTGCCAAATATATTAAGTTTATAATATACACTGTCTCCTTGTTTTGTGTCAACGCAGATTGACCTCAGTTCAAAAGAGACACAATTCACAGCTTTCACTGTAAAAGTCACATTTCAATCTAGTCATTTTGCTATACCTTGACCTTGATTAAACTTTGGTAAATCCTCCAGGTTCAACAATTACAATAATAAAAGAGTAAATTAACTTAATGGATGTCTAAGGACATTCATTTTGTTTCATTTCTTTTTAATCATTAATTCCAAAAAGATGTTCTAACTAGACTTTCCTATGTAGAATTCAGTGTGCTTTTCTTGACATATCTACTTCTATATTCATTCATTTAGGCTAATGAAACTAGAAAACTAGAAAAAATTTCAAACTTGAATAATCTTTTATGCTTAGATATTTAAAAAGATTTTAAACCCACAGCAATGCAAAAAGAAACATAGGAACATAACTAGAATGTTATTTTTGGTGAATTTAAGTGGAATTTTAATTAAAAATAACATCCTAATGCAATCATTTTACCAGCTAAATATCTCTTCATTCTGTCTAAAATAATGTCTTATAAGTTAAAAGAAAGAAACTGAAGATGCTTTCTAAAAATAAAACCATAATAGATATGACCTTGGAATTTTATCCCTTTCTGCTTAATGAATACAATTAATGTTCTGTAGGGGTAATTTATCTGAAACTACTGTACTCATTATGTTAAATTGTCTCTAATTATTATTTTCAGGCAATTTGGCACAAATAGACCAAGTTCAAAATTACAATCCTCATGGAATCTATGGTGTTTGATAAACAGAAAGTTATAACTTTATGTATATAATCATGATGTCAAATCAGCAGCCAATTGAATGGAACTCAGCGCTAGTGCTTCCTACTAGCTGGAATACCAAGAAGGGGTTCAGTAGATGTGCATTTTATTCCCACTTAGCCCTTCTTTTGTGATACACAGAAACACTCTCCTAAATGGGAATGAGCCATGCTGTTTTACTCATATAGCTAAGATTAGATTCAGTTTTGAACTCATTAGCTGAAAGGAGCCTTTTTATTGTTGTAGTATAATACAATTGTGTTCCTAACTTGGAAAAAAAAACAGCTAATGATACAGATGTGTTTTGGTAATGATGGGTACCATTAGTAATTCTAACCACCACTAAACTTTCAGAGAAGGAAATAAATATTCTCATTTACTATAAAAGCTCTGGTTCGTACCTTTGGTTCACACTGGATTTCATTCTTTTTCTCACAGGTTGTGAGCTGCTCACATTAACAGTGGGAACAAGGAGTCTGATAAAATAGACCTCCTAGAAGAGGCCTTGCCTTCTTACTACTGAAGAGGATCCCTCAGAAAAGTCTTTTTATAATGGGAGCTAGCCCAACAAATGCTTTCTGCCCTAGGGGCCTGTCTTACAAATAGTGATTCAAAAGAAGTACAAGGAACTGACTGACAGGAGGGAAAAGAAATGTGGTTGGGTTCAAGGGAGGTTATGTTTAGTTAAAAAAAAAAATGCTGGTTTAAGAATTTCCTAAAATGCTCTAGAATCTCAAAATGCTATAATCAAAAGCAATTGCAAAAATTTACTTTGACATTTGTTTTACCTTCTGTAATCTTGTGGAAATCACATCTCAACCTTTTATGATTTTTTCATTTGAACACACTTTAAAAAAGTCTTTTGGGAATGAATACATTAAAGACATTGCTATAAAGTCAGAAAGTCAGAAGGTATAGGAATATTTTGATCAAGTCAGTATGAAATCTATTGTTGTAAATCACACTGAAACTAGAAAACATGCATCATTCATGATTTCTTACAGAGAACCTAAATAGATATATATCACCAAGTAAAAGTCTATAGGTAAATTGTAGCAATGACATAGACGCTTGGCCAAATAGAATTCTATTCCAAAATAATCAATTTTATCACTCAGTACATTTGGAAATGTTGGCATTTTACACAAGTCTCCATCATGTGTAAAAAGTGGACATAATTCCACACTCACTTTGCAAATCAGACATGGTCTGCCAATTGCACTTAAATTATGTGATTCTGCTCCTATCCTGGCTAAAGATTTTGAAGATTTAATTTTTGTCTTTGCAAGGCTTCATTCTAAGGCTGCCAGATTTTGGAGAACTCTCAGGTTTGTAACTTAACACTTCTTGTGAAATCTTTTCACCGAAGCAATTGTTTTATCTCCAAAACGGTCCTAAGCTTGGCCCCGATCTCAGGAGCGTTTGTGACAGCCACATTGCCCTTGCTCACCTGTGTTAGATTTCTCCTCCTCCCTTTTTCTGCCTTTTCCACACAACAAGACAATCCAAAGTGTGTGTCATTTAGGTGTCACCAGGTCTGTGAGACGTGAAAAGCTCTGCCAGTTAACATAAAACAAAAATCCCGGAGGTTTCATGGAATCACATTTCCCTACTGCAAAGAAAGTTGAGAAGGAGGGCAAGGTAGCTTTAGAGTGGGAGTTTGAATGAGGACACTTTGGCCATGAATGGAAACTCTACATTCTTTGTTATTTTAACAGGCTGTGTCTGTTCTCCCTGAAAGAAATTGTATGAGAGAAGATTGGATTAAGTAGTTTTTATTTTATTTCAAAGCACTTGTACACTTTTTCAAAGATCAACTTACTTAGCCAAGTAATAAACTCTTGTTTTACAATAATACTAGTGTATATTATATCACTCCAGCTTACTACAAAATACAGAATTAGAGTCGGGAAACAAAACATTTGTTTCTTTGGTGAATGAGGCATATATCATTACCTATTCACTCTGCCAGATATAACTTGAACCTTTTAAGCTATTCAAAGAAATACCCAACTAGTTAATCTGCTTTAGGAGGAAAAGAAAAATAGCTTTGCACCTACTCAGCCTCTTGGTTTTATGTTGTTGTTGTTGTCTTTTTAATCTTAGCCTTTTGCAGTCCAAAGTTTCTGTTTTCTTTGCAAGTGTATCTTTTATGAAAAGTTTAAAAATGGGGCTTTGTATGTTTTCCAATTCCACTTTTCAGACTTTTTAATGTATTGCAATTTCACAGTGGATGGATGAGTGCTTTGAACCAAAGAACTCATTCGTTTGGCTGCTTATTTCTCATCACACAGAAACCAGAGTACGCAGATTTTCAAATTGTAAATAACTTAAATTATAAAATACCCTCATACTTCAAACTACCCAAGGATATGATTATTATCATTATTATTATTACCCATTTTTAAAAACTTGGTAATATCACTTTTTAAAGTCTCATAAAAAAAAAAGCTTTACTTTTAAAAAGTTTTCAATGACTGTGAACTCAGGATTTGCTTAGACACTGCTCTATAAAAACTCAGTTTTATAATTTCTTTCTAATTAACTTGATTTTTTTTCTTGCTCACAGCCAATTCTTTGATCTTTTACTTTTGTTTTTACCATTCTGTGTAATAGCCAACTTTGCTATAGATAAAGAAGAATCAAGTAGTCTGCTTACCTTTTACAAAGAGTGGCTTTAGGGCTCAGCGGTTTAGCACCACCTTCAGCCCAGGGTGTGATCCTGGAGGCCGAGGGATCGAGTCCCAGAGTCCCACGTCAGGCTCCCGGCATGGAGCCTGCTTCTCCCTCTGCCTGTCTCTCTCTCTCTCTCTCTGTGTGTCTCTCATGAATAAATAAATAAAATCTTAAAAAAAAAGAGTGGCTTTAAAAAAATTATATATTCCCAGTTCATGTCATTTTTATTACATTCTGTTAACTTGCTACTAACACTACTTCTTGATGGATTCATATTCTAAGGTGGTCACTACAACTTTGTCTACATAACAATCAGAAAAAAAGTTGTGGGTGGTCTCAGTTGGTACGTGAATTAACCACTTGATTTCTACTTCCATTGAATGTTTCAGGTTAAGTGATTCTTTCAGTCAGAAGTGATGCTTTCAGACATGTTACTACAGGTGAATGAACTAAACATCTTGTTCAGCCATCTTTGTGTGTTGCCGGCTGCATCAAGAGATATACTACCCTGTCTCGGTCAAAAATGATAATAACCTGTCAACTTTTTCTGAATGAAAATAGATACTGGTACAAAAATGTCCTATCATCCTAAATTGTCCCTTATTAAGTCTTCTGAAAATTTGAAGTATTCTTGGGTTTGGAGGAATCTGCCACTCTAAGTTCCAAACAGTTCCATCCCACCTTAGAAGAATGTGTTTCCTTACATGATCCCATAAAGAAGAAAAGGTAAATTTTCTCTTTACATCCTGACAGAACTTTGTGTATCTTTTCTTTTGTTTACACTTAAAGAAGTCAAGAAAAAAAAAATGGGAGAAATGACATTAGACGGGAATACAAGTGTGAGCTCTCCCAAGTTCTGTATCAAGTCTTATATCAACCACATGTAATTGTGTTGAAGCTGTTATTGGGCACCCCGTGTGGCACACCAAGACACACATATGACCGCACTGCAGAGCATCTTGATGGGGGAGGGTTCTATCCTCAGAATCAGTGAACGGTTTCCCATTAGAGTTAGTAAACTTTTAGAATGTTATTCAGGGATCCCTGGGTGGCTCAGCGGTTAAGCGTCTGCCTTCAGCCCAGGGCGTGATCCTGGATCAAATCCCATGTCAGGCTCACTGCATGGAGCCTGCTTCTCCCTCTGCCTGTGTCTCTGCCTCTCTCTCCTCTCTCTCTCTCTCTCATGAATAAATAAATAAAATCTTTAAAAAAATGTTATTTAATTCATTGGCTCTCATACTTAGACATTATTAAAAAATGTAGGAACAGAGAAAGCAGAGGTAGAGAAACAATATGACTAGGAAATACAAGAAAATGAAAGGAAGAAAGAAGAAGAAAAAAGAATAGTTATGGAAATCAGTGCTGGAAAAATAACCAAATCTCTTTTGACATTTGCCCTACCAGTATGTAGTTTGTGAATTAAAAACTAACAATAGAAAAACAAATCCTAAGCATTTCTTCAAAATCTAGCAGAGATGATTGACAAAGATTGAGTGGGCAAACGGTAACATTTCTCAGCACCTAGCATAGTGTTGGCATTGAGTGGATGCTTCTCTTTTTTTTAAAGATTTATTTATTTATTTATTTATTATTTATTTATTTATTTATTTATTTATGATAGACATAGAGAGAGAGAGATAGAGGCAGAGACACAGGCAGAGGGAGAAGCAGGCTCCATGCCGGGAACCTGACGTGGGACTCGATCCTGGGACTCCAGGTTCGCACCCTGGGCCAAAGGCAGGCGCTAAACTGCTGAGCCACTCAGGGATCGCCTGAGTGTATTCTTCTTAAATGAAGAATTAATGAAGAGAAATATAATAAAATGCCCCTAAGGGATCGGATACCATCCTGAGACAATGAAAGAGAGGAGAGGAAGGTTCTGTGACAAGCATGTCTGAAGGTGATACTCTTGATAGCAGGTGAAGTAATGATGATGATAAAGCATAGAGTGGACTGTCACTGGCCTTCCCCTCCTTCTGGAGTTATGGCATCATGAAACAAATGAGTGTAAACAGCCAAGAATTTGGGGGGAAATTATAATCCCTTTAAACCTAACATTCTACATTAGGACTCAGGGTGTAACTGATTTGAAGTAAAATTAGGTCAGATGTGGCAGCAGATACATCTGGATGCCCTATCAAATTATTAACATTCTCTTCAAATTGTGTTAATTCTAAGATGATAGCAATTACAAATAAATCCAAGGATTTATTTTTTTAATTTTGTGTAAATTATATCTTATTGACTCAACATGGCTTTCCAATTCCCCAAATACAGTTTAAAAAGAATCACAAGCATTTGACCTGATATTACTATAGATCACAACACAAAAGCCTCAAATTAGGGCAGTTACAATTTAAAAGTAAGGAAAATTGAACAGATGTTAGATGAAAAAGGCTTTAAAAAATTAAGTAGACTTTGTTTTCGGGTAGTTTTAGATTCATAGAAATATTAAACAGGAAGTACAGAAGGTTCTCATATTTCCCTTGCCCTCCCAAGCCACAGCCTTCCCCCTTACCACCATCCCCCATCAGAGTGCTACATTTGTTAAAATTCACAAACTTATGTCGACACATCATTATCACCTATAGTCTACAGCTTACAGTAAGGTTCATGATTGGTGAACATTTTAAGGGTTTTGATAAATGTGTAATGACAAATGTCTAACACTGCAGTACCCTATGCAATAATTTCTCAACTGAAAATCCTCTGTGCTTTACCTGTGTATCCATTCTTCCCCAAACACCTAGAAACCACTGATTTTATTGTCTCCCTGATTTTGCCTTTTCAAGAATATTGTATAGTTTGCATCATATGGTATGTAGTCTTTTCAGATTGCTTTCTTTCACTTAGTAAAATGCATTTAAAATTCCTCCATATCTTACCATGTCTTGAGAGCTCATTTCTCTTTAATACTAAATAATATTCCATTGTCTAGATGTATCACAGTTTATTTATCCATTCACTTATTCAAGGACATCTTGGTTGCTACCAAGTTTCATAGCTATGAATAAAGTGGCCATAAACCTCTGTGTACAGATGCTTTTCTTTTTGAAAATTTCTAATGGTCACAAATAAATGAATTAGTGAGACTTAAAGTGTTTAGTGAAATAAGTCTTATGCAAAGACTCCACACCATTTACTCATAGTAGATATTATGTTTTAAATTCCTTTTCATAAGTCATAATATCATTTTTATTATATTACATACTTATTATGTTATCAGGTGTTTTTCTAATACTGGGAAACAACATGGAAAGATTGTGAGTTTGAGTCTAAGTTCCAGCATTCCAGCCCCTACAAGCTCTTTCACCTTGGAGGAGTAATTAACTACCCTGAGGGTCATTTCTTCATCTGCAAAGTGGGGAGTTGATAATATCTGCAAACATGTACACAGGAAGCACTCTGTTGCAGACACATGGTTCTTAAAGGTAAACACACACACAGTCACTCACACACATTCGCTTCTACATCAGACCTATGATGTAAAGAATGATTATCGTCAAATTGTCAATGTATAGATAAGGAAGCTGAGTTGACACAGAGAGGTTGAGTAAGTTGTTTAAGTCCACAGTTTGGCTTGTGAGTTTGTGCTCTAAATCATTATTCATACTGCTTCAAGCATGCCTACGTGCTAGGGATAGTGTGCAAATTAAATGAGATAATCCATGTAATGTGGTTAGAAAAGTTTCAGGAGTGTAATTAGTTTTCCATAAAGTTTAAACATGATTGCAATGATGTGCACATCACATAACCACATTTAATATTGATTAAATCTTTACTCATTCTCAAAACCTCATAAGGTAATTATTTTACCTTGGAAATGAGAGAATTATTGATTATGTAGCAGAGGTGTGGCCAATTTTGGGATCAAATGTCTCTGACTTCAAATCTTTTCACTATAGCCCCTGATCCTCATAGCTGCTGCTGATAGATGTAGATGTATTAATAAGACACTTCCTCTTGATGCTTTTTTTTAATTTGGGGAAAGTAAGCTGGAGTTTAGAAGTGACTGAATAGTGTTCCATGTAATTGGCTTATTAATATGTTCATGTTAATATGTTCTAATAAAGTATGGTTTTCCCTAACATGGGACCTTGAGATAGAGTCTCCACAATAACACCTTAGAATCACAGCAAGTGCCGTGTTTGGCGTAAGGCAATCCCAAAGTGATTCCCATTCTCCTGTTTGCAGGCACTTAATCTTAAGCAAGTTACAAATGTTCTCTAAATTTATTACCTTCTCTATGAAATGGGCATTAAATACCTTACTACACTTCATTTGAAGATTCAGGATACTAAAATGAAAACTTATAATTATGCTTTTTATTAGCTTCCTGTAGCTGCCTCTGTCCTTTGGTTCACAGGCTGTTCTTCCAACTTGAAGAGCATCACTTCGATCTCGAGTCTGTCATCCTATTGCTTACTCTTCAGACTGACTTCCGTGCTCCTGTATAAGGACCATTGTAATTATATTGACCCACTCAGTGGATCCAGGATAATCCTCCGATTTCAAGATCTTTACTTTACTCACATCTGCAAAGTCTAATTTAAAAGTATCTTTCGGGATCCCTGGGTGGCGCAGCGGTTTGGCGCCTGCCTTTGGCCCAGGGCGCGATCCTGGAGACCCGGGATCGAATCCCACGTCAGGCTCCCGGTGCATGGAGCCTGCTTCTCCCTCTGCCTATGTCTCTGCCTCTCTCTCACTGTGTGCCTATCATAAAAAAAAAAAAAATTAAAAAATTAAAAAAAAAAGTATCTTTCAAAGGTAATACAGATTCTGAGGATTAAGACATGTAGCCTTTTGAGGGGCATTATTCAGCACACTAAATGTGCTTATCATGTTCCATCTTATACATGGTAGCCAAAGGCTGCATAATGATATTTTGAACAGCAATAGCTCATTCCTTTGACCAAAAGCTCTTCCCATGTGCTCTCATTTCTCATTCTCACAACGACACTCTGAAGTTTCCTAGATGAGAAAACCAAGACACACAGGGGCAAATTAACCTGCCTAATGATCACACCACTGTGATTCTAGAAAACAGCTAGGATTTTAGATTGGGTGATTAGATTCCAGAGGCCCTGACTAAGCAACATTGTTCTATTGCCTCATGAGTGTGGTTCTTTCAGGCTATTGTGGTTCCTTAGAACAGGCAGGTTAACAATCAGTGTATAATTAAATGAGGTTCTTTCTTTTTCCTTTCTTTCTTTCTTTCTTTCTTTCTTTCTTTCTTTCTTTCTTTCTTCTTCTTTCTTTCTTTCTTCTTTCTTTCTTTCTTTCTTTCTTTCTTTCTTTCTTTCTTTCTTTCTTCTTTCTTTCTTCTTTCTTTCTTCTTTCTTTCTTTCTTTCTTTCTTTCTTTCTTTCTTTCTTCTTCTTTCTTTCTTTCTTTCTTTCTTTCTTTCTTTCTTTCTTTCTTTCTTTTTCTTTTTTTATTTTAGTTGGGATTCTTTCACCAGTGGACTGATGACAAATACTCAAGGATCTGGGTTTAGGACTACTCTGTTCACAGTTTGAAACAGGTAAGGCTTGTCCTCAGCCAGTACTTTTTCCATGATACCTTCTTTGGCACAGGTAGCTTGCCATCATTGATAGAAGGCATTTTTATCAGAAGCCTATTTTCAGACCTTCCCTAAATATAAACAATAAATTCCAACTTGTGCACCCTTTTCCTGAGGATATTGTGTTTTGGATATAACTAAACTTTCCTCCATATTCCAACATTTTATGATAGTTATATTAGTTACAGAATAATCACAGAAGGTTGTTGGGAGGAAGAATTGGCCAAGGATGAGTATTCCAGCTGCCTTCAGACTTTTTCAGAATTAGGTAATTTGTTTAAATCATTGCACTTGCCTTTGCATATGATGATATTTCTTGTTTCCTACTAAATCCAAATCTACCTACATCAGCCTTCAAACACTGATACACAATGTATTCACTGTGCAGTTTTGATTACTCCAGAGCAAGCCCTCTCTTCCAGCTGGAGAAAACTAGTTGTCATTTCTTACTTCTCTGAAGTTTCTGGACTCATGCCTCTCACTCTCATCTGTAAATCCAGACTTCCTCAAAAGCCAGTAATTTGACTCTCCCTTTGGCTCTGGATTTCTCTTCTTATATCTTTTCCCTGAGAAATGAACTTGGAAGACCCTAGCTGTAAGAGCTCTGGGAAAGGTCATGAGGTACACATAATTACAGGGAGAGATCCTGTTGGCTAATATATCAAAATATTAACCTGCCAGTGTTTGAACTACTTTTTGAAGAAAAGATACATGAAGGACTTGCAAAGAAAGAGGTTGTCTTTAACCCATAAGGTTCTTATCAACAAAGATGACAAAATCTTCTCATGAAATATCCTTAGCTGGCAACCAAACAACTGCCTGGATGACGTCAGTTTGGCAATTTTTATAAGCCATACAAATTCTCTTTATTCAAATTGTGTCTTGAAATTATTTGGTGAATACATATTCTCTACCTATACCGTTAAGATGTACATTTCTTGAAAGTAAAGAGACACTGCTTTGTATCCTTTAAACATGTAATCCAATGATAGTATATGTAGGTCCTCAAAAATATTTTGCACATTTTCTCTTATGGCGTTCATCATTAGGGGAATGACTGTCCAAGTTGAGATGGCTGAGCAACTGCTAATGACCAACATTTCCTCTACTTATTCATTTCTGTCAACTAACTGATTTGTCCTGCCAGCATAAATGAAACTTACACAGCTTTATTGCAAATTTTTAAAAAATTAAGATAGATTATAAATAAAAATATAACTGAAGAGATGTTAGACTCTTAACCCCTGTCTTGCTGATAGTGACTTTAGTGGGACTGAATGAGAACTAATTTATCTCTTATTTTCTAGTTAATTGTATGATCCACTCAAGTTGGAGTAGAAAATGGAGCCTAGTAAAATTACTTTAAGACCAAAAATAGAGATTCAAAATATCTCCCAACCAAATTTTATACCTAGTAGAACAATAGATCCAATAAAATACCTAAAAGCCTAATCTGAAATTACTATACAGGTGATGAAGTTAAGAAATCAGAGTCAGCCTTGGAACATGAGCATAAATGTAATGAAATGAATAAATAAATGATAATAATACACTTTGGCAGTAGTGTACCAAGGAGGAGGAATCAAGGGCATAGTCTTCCCTAGTGGGGAGGATAATTTTATCACTAAAATTGCTTAAAATTACCAGCACATGATAATTATAATAAAAGATAGACTTGTGTTTGCATGGTTTATTATTGTTTTAAAATTCTCTATGTATAATGCAAACCCTTAACGAGTGGATCCCTGGTAAACTAATTCCATCCCTCCTCTCCCAGTACACAATTGTATTTTGATTATCTAATATCTGGAGAATATGTTTTCTTGAATTTTTCTCAGTAAATATATGCATAGTAAACAAGTCAACCATTTTGACTGACTCCTACAAGGTTATACGTAGGACTGATTTATATCCTAGACAAGAGAGTAAAGTAGGAATTATCTTTGTTTAGCATTTCTTACATCATTAATTCTTCTTTTTTTTTTTTTTTTAAGAAAACATTGCTACATATTAAAGTGCTACAGCAGATTCTGGGGATGTAAAGATAAATAAGAGTCACACCCAGTTTTCCACATTAGCCTGTGGGAAATCACAATCCAGTAGGAATAACAAACACAAATAAACAACAACTTATAAAACATGTGGATGCACACTGTGGGAATGGTGAGTATAAAGTCTGTGGTGGCCAAGAAAAAGGAGCAAGTGGTTTCCCTTGAAGTAGAAATGTTGAAGTCACACCCCTGAACTAGATTTTGAAAGACAAAAATGATTTTGCCTGCTGGAATAGCGGGAAGCGGGCCATTTGTTTCTGTACTGACAATGTAGGGAGCAAAATAACTGGCTAATTTCCTTTATGCCAAGGTTTTACCTATCTCAGGAACAGTAAGTGCTTTGTAACAGAGGACATTTGGAAGTGGGACAATGTAAGTCATTGAATCACCAAATAGTGGACACTCAGGTGATACAGAAGATAACATTTTTATTTAGGGAGTTTTCTGGCCTTCCTTAGATCATACCCTTTGAGTGATTACCTAATATATACAAAAGACCGGCTCAGATTTGGGTTCTCCAAATGGAGACATTCCAATAAAAAGGAGACATAGGGTCATTTCCACCAAATAAATAATGTGTTTTAATAGTTGGAAAAAACTCATGAACTCAGAGTTGTTTTAAAATGTATGGGGTTTAGATTTTGAAAAAGAAATCACCTCAGTTTCCCAGTAGGGTTATAAAATACAAGTACTAGAAAATGTCAATGCAGGTTGTAAAATATTAAGTACCCCTGGAAATTATCTACGTAATCATGGTTTGTAGGATTTCCATTTCAGGAAAAGACTTATTAAGGTTACTACACCTTGGGTCACCGACATTGCATCATCCTTCTAGTGGCCTAAGTCTACTTCAAGATCTCTGCAGGTGGTGTAGCTGCCATCCCTGCCAGCAGTGCCCTGCCCCACAACTCCCTTACAGGCAGTGGTGGCTGGAATGGATCAATCTCTAAAGATAATGACTATTGTTATCTCTATAGCCTTTGACTCATTTCTTATTTCTCTTTCTGACTAGAGGATTCCAAGAAAGCAAACAGAGAATTGATAAAAGTTGAGGAGAAAGTGCTCAGTCCCACCCTTCTTATGTTTTTCTCTCCATTTCTATCACTCTGCTGATTGTTCATGGCCCATCTGCTTGCTACTCGAGGCAAAAGCTCCCACATCTAATTCCAGTGTGCTTTGGCAAGTGAAGTCACTGTTTAGACAAATCTCTCAAGTGCTGGCATTGGCAGATTCTGTATCACGGTTATGCCTATGGAGATATGAATTGTTATTCTGCTTTCTCATCCTCAAATTCAAACTCATTAAAGATTTGTGGGTTTTGCTATAAATGAACTGCTCTTATGGTGTGTAAGGGTGTAAATGGCTTTTAAACTTCTAATTCTATCCAGTATGTTTTCAATGAATGCATTTTTTTTTCATGGAAAATAGATATTTGCCAATCTAGCTTTAAACAGGAAAGAAAAACCTTTATTCACAAATTGTTTAGCTTCCTATTTTGCTTGTTAAGTTTCAGGTGTATACTTCTGGGCCCAGCTGGTTTCTAAGCTTTTCAGGAGACTCTGTCTCTGAAAACAGGTATTTTCACCAAATTGTCATTAAACAGGGGGTACATTTTTATTCATGTCAACACCCCTTCTCTCTTTGGGGTTGGTTTCTTTTTTGTTCAGGTGCAAATGTCTCTGCACAGCTGTCTGGAGCACCCTTCAAGCCTTGTGCAGAAAATAAAAATATTTTCCTATTCAGCTATAGCAACAAAAGAAAGGGGAAAAAAAGCCAGGCTCGCCTTTTCTACTTTCTGAGCATGTAAGTAGCAGTTCCACACTGTCCCCTCATGGGAGCCTGGCCCCAAACAGCACACTGCAGGCTCACTGCCAACCCATTTTGTGTAGAAGTAGCATTGGCAGGAGTTTGCTTTGGCATAGGATCTGTTTCTTTCTTAACCTAAGGCTATTACAAGCTTCCTGTTGTATCTGCTCTATTCCGTTTGTTGTCTATCGTTCTGCTCTGACCAGGTCTACCTTTTAATCTACTTAGTGCATGAAGGGAATATAACAAATCCTTCAATTACTTTATCTTATCACAGGCTGCTCTGGCACATTTTTTTTTTTCTGTTTTAAAGTTAATTTCTCGGGATTTGGAGTTAGGAAACTATCGAAAAAATCAGTCTGTCTTGCTCAATATTAGGCAACCTTGTAAATGGCTGTTCTTGAGTGCCCTTGCATCTCCTGAATCTGCATGGACTGCTTGCAAACATTCAAAATGAACACAGTTCCTGGCATTGGATCATTCTGGCCAGAGTATGTTGGCAAAATATCAAGAGCTTGTATGTTCTTATTTTGGTACCATTTTAATAAGCAAGTTATATTTGAAAGTCAAAACAATTACACTAATCCTATAGCTCATTGGTATTTCCTTCAGTTAATCAATGATGTAATGGGTAGTTAGCTTCTGTAATCGATGATAACTTTGTTTAATTCCAGGACTTGTAAATTTCCCAGCAATTCTGGGCAAGTAACCACTCCTAGTCTCAACTGTATCATCCATTAAGATGGGGATAAGAGTAAAGTTTGCAGCATTTGGGTTATTGTAAGGATTGCATTATATGATATAATAATCCACATACAGCATTTTGCATATTGCCTGGCACTTCATGCTCAGTGAAAATGGTAATGAAGGTGATGATGATGATGACTGATGTGACTCCAGTTAGTAACAAGCCAGCGTTCTTTAGGCTTACTCATGCTTTAGGCTACTATGTGACAGAGTCTTGATGAAATAATAGAATATAACCCTGAATGCAATCTTTTGCCACTTCCTCATTTATAGATGCAAAAACTAAGAATTAAATAAGATAGACAAGAGCCCTAGATTTTATAATTAGAAGCATATCCAGGAATAAAACCTTGATTCTTTATCCAGAGTCGCCAAAACTCTTGTTTTTCTCTCCACAGTGTGTTGTTTTCTTGACAACTTCATTTGTCCTTTGCTCCAACAATGAAAAAAAAATCTTACAAATGGAAAGCAGATACTAAGGCCGGATTTAAAGGAAGAAGAGGGAAAAAAGGAAGAGAGAGAATTCTAAATTTCCTAGTCCACAGCACACTCACTAAGATCTACCCTTGTTGGATCTCTAAGAAAAGTGAGCTTGGATAAGAACTAAAAAAAATCCTTAATTTCATTACTTGTTAGACCTATACTGGAAAATTAGGCTGGTCTATACATAACTCACAAAGACTTCTTGCTTCTATTCTAGAAGCATTCTTCAGTGAACTTCTTCAACTTTTTCCCAAGACTTAACTCGCTTTTTGTTTTGTCTTGTATGACTGAATTGCTGGTTCACTAACAAAAGCCATGACCCCTAATATCTTTCTTCTTTAACAATTCACAATGGAGACTGAAGTCAGGTAATGTCTTTTCCAGCTTCCTTGGGAACAAGGGTGAGTGACCACATATGACCGAAAAGATGCCTACTGGGGAGCTTTTAAGGTTTTTGCTACCTTACAAAAGAGGATAACATGACAGAAAAGCTCAGTCTCCATTTTTAAAATTTGAGCATGAATATTGTGTTTGGAGCTAAAGGAGCCATTTTTTCTCTCTGAAACAATAATCACTAGGACAATAAGTCAACATATAAGAATACTGGAATGAAAAGAGAGAAAGAAACTAAACTCTTGTGAATATCATGGAATTGCTGACCTACCCTGAGACCACACATCCCAGGTTTGTTGTTAACAATAAATGTTATGTTTTAAGGCATTATTAGTTGAGTTCTCTATTGCTTGTAGCAGTTGTCATTTCTAGATTATACTTTTTGATGTGGAGTGGTAAGCATGTGGGTAGCATGTCCACCTAAGTGGAGGAAGATTCCAAATTCTTCTTACTTTGTCAGCTTCAGGGAAGGGGAAAAACATATATGGAAATCTACAAAGCAACATGGAGATGATTCAAAGATGATTCAGGTAGTAAAGAGATTTACTGTCTTGGTATAGGTCTAAATATAATATTGCTAATCCTACCTACCATTAAAAGCTTTACCTTCCAGCACAGTACATCAATTATTTGCCTTTAAGAGATAGTCTCAAACAATGTTGCAAACCATCTAAAAATCCGTGTATTTGGAGTTTCACTGAACTTTGCAGGTAAGGGGGAATTCCTAATTGTGTATCGTGAAGGTGTTTCTTAATTTCCTGATACTTTACATCATAAGTCATGTTTCATTTTGCTCAGCTGCATGTTTGACCTCATCAACTGACTTAATGTAAAGCCCAATGGAACATACTACATATCTCTAAAAGCCACTCAGAGACAATTAACTTGCCAATGCAGATGCTTATTTTAAAAGTACACATTAAAACTTCTTTAAAATTTGTTTGATATATACTTTTTGCAAAGTGACTTAAAATGCACATATTCTTTGACTCTGCAATTACACTTTCAGGAACCCTAATTTATTCACTGTGTTAAATTAAAGATGGCTGTAGTTATTTATTACTGCTGTTGAGAATAGAGTTCAATTTCTCTCCCTTTAACTTTGGGCTGGCCGTAGTAGATTCCTTGACTAGTAGAAAGTGGCAAAAGTGATGTTATGGAACTTCTAAAGTTAGGTCATAAAACACCTTGCAGCCACCATCTGGGCTTTTTGGAATACTCTTTCTTGAGCTCCAAGTAGCTGTGTCTATGACCAAATATACTGAGACTGCCATGCCGAGCAGCCTACATGGAAGCACCTCTGTCAACAGTCCCAGCTGAGCCCAGCTTTCTAATCGTCTTTGTCAAGCCACCAGTCACAAGAGGGAAGTTGTCTCAAACCCCAGACAGCACATTTGGCCCCTAACTTCCACTGAGTGACTTCCACTCATGTCATGTGAAACAGAAGAATCACCCATGAATTTATGACACATAAAACCTTGAGATAAAATAAGTGACTATTTTAAGCTTCTAAATTCTGTGGTAATTTGTTATATTGTAATAGGTTACTGTAAAAATCAGTACAAAAAGGCATGTATATGCAAGAATGCTCATTGAAACATTAACTGTAAAAATTAAAACCTACGAACAGTTTAAATTTCATTAACAAGGGATGAGTTAAGCAATTTGTAGCAAATCCATATGAGAATCTGTAATACATATGGCTGTTGAAATGATTATATATTTGTATAATATGATGCCCATGATGTATGAAGTCAATAATATTCCAAGTTGAAAACAGCATTATATATAGTATGAGTTCACACACACAAAAATGTGTTTATATAGATAGTTCTCTGCATGTATGCATGCGTGTGTATCACAAACACATATGTACAAGTCTATACACACAGCTGTTAATAGTTTCAGCATCTTGGGAAATTTCCCCTCCCCCTGCCACATACTTTAGTGTTCTTGTTCATTAGACTATATTGCTGTTGTTTTTGTTTACTTTGCTTAAGCAGTATGCATGCATTAAAAACATTTTGGAAATCAGCAAAAGGGGTAAAAAAAAGTAGATATTACAATTTTATCTAAAGATACTCTTTGTATCTTAAGCTTTCTCTATGCATGTTTCATTTTAAGTGTGGTTCAAGTGTTACATTGCTTTACATCTTTTATACTTTGGGCTTTCCAGATTTAACATCATATCATCTGCAAATAATTATTTGCTTTCTTCTTTCCAGGTTTCACTAGCTAGATTTAGGACAATGTTCAATAGGAACAGTGTCTTCCTGAAGCTTTGGATTACGTCCCATACTGTCTCTTGGATCAAGCTTGATAGTCTTCATCATGTTGAGGAAGCATTTTTATTTCTCCATATTAAAAACTTATACAAGTTAATGGTTCTTGGATTTTTGTTATAGTCTTGCACATCCAAATGGAAAGACTCTATTATTTTTATATTCATCTTGTCTATGTGATAAATTTTATTAATAGATTTCATAATGATGAATAGTTTGATTCTTGGACTAAAGACTATTTTGTTGTAGTCTGTTTAAAATTTTGCATGTCTACAGTCATAAAGAATTGGATATACAGATTTCTGAGTATCTTTGTCAGCTTATTTTCAGAACAGTTCTTGCTTTATAAAGTGAATTTGGTAACTTTCCTTTTTTTAATCTATGTTTTCTAGTAATTTTTATAGCACAGACATTATCTGTGTTTTGAAAACTTAGAATAAGTCAAGTGTAAAACTATCTGTCTCTGGAGATTTTTTTTTGTTTGTGCTAAGTTTTTGACAGTTTCCAGTTTTTTTGCTTTATTTTTTCCTTTTAAAGTCCTTGAATTTGTTAAAACTTTTTTTTTATTAATATTTTTTATTTATTTATGGTAGTCACAGAGAGAGAGAGAGAGAGAGAGAGAGGCAGAGACATAGGCAGAGGGAGAAGCAGGCTCCATGCACCAGGAGCCTGACGTGGGATTCGATCCCGGGTCTCCAGGATCGCGCCCTGGGCCAAAGGCAGGCACTAAACCGCTGCGCCACCCAGGGATCCCAAAGTCCTTGAATTTGTTTTGGCTATTTATGTTTTTCATTAAAAATTTGTCCATTTTCTTGAGATTTTTAAATATACTAGTGTCAATTGTTCTAATTTTAAAATGTATTCTATACCTGTTAAAACATTCCCTTTCTAATTTTTGAAGTATTTTTAATTAGCCAGAGTTTTTCTATATAATTCTTTATAAAAATATCATATTTATTATTTCCATTCTTTTGCAATGTAATTATTTCTGTTTGAAGCTCTCTTATTTACTTTTTTCTGAATTATTTAGATTTTGCTTATTTTTCTTGCTATCTCTTGAGTAAATCCTTGCTATAATATTTTGTTTATTTTAAAAATAATGAAAATAACAGTTGCTCTGAATGTAGCATTGATTAGATCTCATAGATCTGATATGGATATGTTTTTTTTCCTACTTATTCTGTTAATGCTAATCCAATTTTCTCTTGACTGATTTTTATTTACAAGGTTGCAAAAAAATAACAAGTTTTTGCATTTTGTTGATGCTATTTATATTCATTTACCTTATTAACGATCTTAAAATACAGCTAGTTAGGTAGATATTCATATGTGGTAATATTAAAACTGTGAAGTTTTCTTACACCAATTTATGAAAGTTAAGAATGGCTCTATAATAAATTGCCCCCTCTTTAGGAAAACAACTTTCCTCTACGCCCAAACTCTACCCCTGCCTAGCATTATCCTCAGTAATTTCACTTGGAGATAAGACCCAACAATTTTTCTTTGTTATTGCTACCTGTTTGGAAGAAAAAAATGTTCTAAAGAACACTCTTGAGAGTTGCTGTTGTTTGTTGTTTTAACATCTGAATGGAGTATATTCTGAGTCCAGACACTTCTGAGAACATCTTTGCATTGCCCTCATATAGGAATTATAACTTGGGTGAATAGAGAATATAAATATATTAGTGTTAAAGTTTTATTGGTGTGATTCCAGTTTCTTACTGCATTTAATATGGACCAACAATTGGAGACCAGCCTGACATTCTCTTTATCTTGTGAGATACCATTTGGTTGTTATTGAGTGTTGAAGAAACTTTTAACTTTACACGTTAAATAATTAGGTTAACACAACGTGAAAATCCTTTTCTTAATTTTTTTTCTTAACATAGTAAATATAAGAAAGTTTATTAGTCTATATCCTGTCTCTTCTCTTTGAAGATATGATCAGAAAATTTTCTTTATATTTTTTATAACTGATTTATTTTGTATGTATTCTCTTTGCTTTTAAATATTATTATTGTAATTAACATATTTTATCAAAGCATTATTGGATATTTTAAAATATGCTATTCTTCAATATTTAATTCAACTTAACTATCACCCAAAATGTATATCAAAAATTATTGAGTCTTTTTCTTACATCTATTAACATAGATTACTTTTGCTGATTCCAGAAGCTCATATAAATGGAATAATACAAGATGTATTCTTTTGGGTTAAGTTTCTTTGACTCAGCATAATGTTTTTAAGAGTCACTCTGTTGATTCATATATCAGTAAGACATTCCATTTCACTTCTGAGTAGTCTTTTATTGTGTAACTACCCTATGGTTTATTTATCTTTCTCCCTTTTAATGGGCACAAAGAAGTTTATAGTTTTTTTACTATTGTGACTAAATCTGCAAGGAACATTTTTGTTCAAGTCTTTATTGTGGATTTATGTTTTTATTTATCTTGGATTGATATCTATGAGTAGATTGGTGTGTAATAACAAATTATTATCTAATACCTTCTACATCAAAAAACAAGTATACTATTATAAAAAGATAATTGAATAAAATAAAATATTAAAATGAAACTACATGGAAACAAAAACATAATAGTTAATTTAAAATTATATTGAAGGGAAAATGATAAGCTTGATAAAGAAATAAAATATCAAAGTCATGAAGTAAATGTGAGTCCCACCTAGGCTGAGACACCTGGGTGGCTCAGTGATTGAGCATCTGCCTTCAGCTCAAGGGGTGATCCCAGGGTCCTGGGATCAAGTCCTGTATTAGGCTCCCCAGAGGGAGCCTACTCCTCCCTCTGCCTGTGTCTCTGCCTCTCTCTGTGTGTCTCTCATGAATAAATATTTAAAAAAAAATAACATAGATGTATGCTTAACTTAATAAGAAATTGTCCTACAAGTTTCCAAAATATTGTACCAAGTTTTACTCTCGCCAACAGTGTATGAAAGTTAGAGTTCTACATCATCACTATTTAATGTCAGTCTTTGAATTTTATGGGTGTTGAATGATCTCTCACTGTGGCTTAAATTTTCATTTCCTTAATGCCAATAATATTGACTACATTTTCAAGAGTTTATTGCACTTATATTTCTTCTTTTATAAAGTAATTTTTCAAGTGATTTCTTAGTTTCTTTTTTTTTAAGATTTTATTTATCTATTTGAGAGAGAGAGCATGAGCAGGGGTAGAGAGAGAAGTTGGCTCCCCACTGAGTTGGAAGACTGACTTGGGGCTCCATCCCAGGACGCTGGGATCATGACCTGAGCCAAAAGCAAATGATCAACCAAATGAGCCACTCAGAGGCCTCTATTTCTTAGTTTCCAAGTGATTTTTCACTTTTTTATTGTTGATTTATAGAAATTCATTATATATTTTTAATACAATTTTTGTCAGATAAATTCATTGCAAATATTTTTTCCAGAGTTTTAGTGGAAATTTTCTCTAGAAAAGTTCTATCTTCTCTCTTCTATCTCTCTCTCTTTCTCTCACACACACATATGCATGCCTAAAGATAATTTGCATTCAGTTTCTAACTCAACAGGAGATCCATGAACTCACTTTTACTTCATGACTTTGATATTTTATTTTTTATCAAGCTGATAAGAGGAACCACCCAAGCTTAAAATGAATCTGCCCTTTGGGAGCCTGTTTAAGCATGAAAGACATTGAGGCTTATGAAGAGGCTCCCTCAATAAGCACTGAATTTATAAATGTTTTTTGGAAATACCTTAGCACAAAAATAAGGTTGTGGAAAAAACACCAATATTTGTCTATTTGCCCCTAAACCGGAGGTTATAGCTATAATAGGTTAAATATAAATACACATTAATTAAAAGCCATTATCATAACAATGTAAAAAAAATCAATGCTACAGAATACTACAGAATCTATTTTTGTGTCTTCTTATATTAAGTTTTTGTCAAGTCTGACATTAGGTTTTTTTTTTCTTTTTTCTCTAAGTTAGTGAAATTTAACCAACAGTTCTCAATATGCTATCATCTATGGGTCTGTGATGCTTATGCCTAATATATGACAGTTATTCCTTTTTTAAGAGGGTAATTATGCTTCAAAGATATAATGGGAGTATGATTCTAGAAATACTTCATTGTGAATATTGTTACAGCCTATTTTGAGGAAATGTTATTTTAGCAGTCCTTATGTATTGGCATCTTCAAAATTCAAATCCAAAGACTACAACAGAAAAGAGAATATCTTTATCTGTAACTATATCTATATCATAAAAAAACTATCACATGAGGGATGCCTGGGTGACTCAGTGGGTAAATGCCTTCAGCTCAGGTCATGATCCCAGGATCCTGGGATCAAGCCCCATGCTGTCTCCTGGCTTAGCAGGGAGCATGCTTCTCCCTCCCCTATTCTCCCCACTGCTCATGCTCTCTCTCTCAAACAAATAAAATCTTAAAACAAATAAACAAAATCAAACATAAAAGCTATCATATGAAATGAAAATACATTCAGTGAACAGAATTTCTGGCATTGTCTATCACATTTAAATATTACTTTGGGTGATATTCTGTATTGCTTTCCTAGGGCTGACATAACAAAGTGACTTAAGATCACAAATTGATACTCTTAAAGTTCTGGAGACTAGAAATATGAAATCAAAATGTCAGCAGGTCCATGCTCCCTATGAAGACTCTTGGAAGAGTCTTTCTTTGCCTCATCCCAGTCCTTATGGTCTCAGGCTTTCCTTGGCTTGTGGCAGCATCATCCCCAAATCTGCCCCCATCTTCATATAGCCTTCTTCTCTCTGTGTCTCTTTGTTTCTGTGCATTCACTTATGAGGCCAGTCATGGAATTAGGATCTATCCTGATCCAGAATGACCTTTTTTTAAACTTTGCTAACTACATCTGCAAAGACCCTATTTCCAAATAAGTTCACATTGTGAGGTTCCAGGTGGACATAAATTTTGAGAGACATTATTCAACCAGTACAATCTCTTAAAGAATATCAAAGTCAGTCATATAAAAAAATTATATGATTTTTTTGTGATTTTTAAACTTCCACTTCCTCTTAGTTTGAGTACCTTCACGTTACATTAAGAGATCTTTGGGTTGGCATGATGGTGGAATTAGTGCTTAGTCTTTTGAACAATTGACTAGTAACATGGTCTTGGATGAGTAGATTATTATCAAATCTCTCAGTTTTCCCAATGATTAAAGTGAAAGGATTGGAATGATGTAATGCTAAGGTCTCTTCTATGCCCCAAATTCTTTGGTTCTATATAGAATACAGGCATACCTCATGGTCATGATTTATCCAGCAATTTAAATTATCCTGAATTAAACTAAGAAAACAAATTTACCTTAGTAAGGCAGCAAAAACTAACCCCCAAATGAATTCTATATGTTTAATATGTTTTTTGGGGAATAAAAAGAAAAGAATAGAATAGAATTAGAATAGAATAGAATAGAATAGAATAGAATAGAATAGAATAGAATAGAATAGAATAGAATAGAATAGAATGAATACTACAAAAGCTAGGGAGACTGGCTTTCTTTTTATACTTTCTATATAAATAGTCAGATGTTTTTCTAGTGGTCAGTCTCAAGAAAGATCTTCTACAAGAAAGGTCTTCCAAATCAATAATAGGACAATTTAGTTGATAAGCTTCAAGAACCACTTTTTAAAAGATTTATTTATTTTAGAGAGAACATGTAGAGGGAAGGGGCAGAAGGAGAGAAAGAGAGAGAGAATCTCAAGCAGGCTCCATGCCCAGCACAGAGCCGGACTCAGGGCTCAATCTTATGAACCTTAAGATCATGACCTGAGCTTAAATAAAGAGTCAGATGCTTAACCAATTGAACATCCCAGGCACCCCTCAATGATCAGATCTTGTCACCTACTCTCCCTCCACACACCCCGTGCCTGTGTGTGTGTCTATAAAATTGTATTATCGGTTATTCTATGCTTTTGGAAGTATTCTACTGACAAGTTAAAAGTTTATTGAGGCTATTTTTCTGTTGCAAAAATATGTAGTTTATGTAGTTGCAAAATGGATGGTTATGTAGCTAGAGGAAGCAAAATCTGAAAAGCATGGCAATTTTTAAAAATTGACACTATTTAAACAGTGCGGTTTCTTCCTTACATTTCTAAACATCTTGATAGATGATTGCAAATTTGTTGATTTGGTTATGAACCCTGGGGATAGACATGAATAGACATTTCTCCCAAAAAAAGACAGACAAATGACTAACAGACACATGAAAACATGCTCAAAATCACTTGGCATCAAGGAAATACAAATCAAAACTACAGTGAGATACCACCTTAGAGTGGTCAGAGTGGCTAAAATTAGCAACGCAGGAAACAACAGATGTTGGCAAGGAAGTGGAGACAGGGGAACCCTCTTACACTAGTTAGTGGGAATGCAAACTGGTGCAGCCACTCTGAAAAACAGTATGGAGGTTCCTCAAATGTTAAAAATAGAACTACCCACCAATTTCACTACTAGGTATTTATCCAAAGGATACAAACATACTGATTTGAAGGGTCATATGCACCCCAATGTTTATAGCAGCAATGTCTACAATAGACAAACTATGGAAAGAGCCCAGATGTCCAATGACGGATGAATAGAGAAAGATATATATATATATATATATATATATATATTCAAAAGGGATGAAATTTTGACATTTGCAATGACATGCATGGAACTAGTGAACATTATGCTAAGCAAAATAAGTCAGAGAAAGACAAATACCACATGATTTCATTCATATATGAAATTTAATATAGGGGAAAGGAAGGAAAAATTAGATAAAAACAGAGAGGAAGGCACACTATTAGAGACTCAACTATAGGAAACAAACTGAGGGTTGTTGGAGGGGAGGTCAGGGGGGATGGAATAGTTGGGTGATGCACATTAAGGAGTGCACTTGATGGAACGAGCACTGGGTGTTATATGCAACTGATGAATCACTAAATTCAACATCTGAAATTAATAATCACTTTAGGTTAGCTAAATTGAATTTAAATAAAAAGTTTTTTTTAAAAAGAATACATTTAAGTATATATCTTTGTCTTTGGTGTGTACATCCTAATGGCCATTCACAGTTAGTGATATTGTCAGCATTTCTTCTTCACCAATGACTTATTTTTTTTAAGAAAGTTATTTAAGTTGTGATATTTCTAAACATAAATTATATATTTACGTAACTAAGTTAAATATCAAATTTATTTTTTTTAAGATTTTATTTATTTACTTATAGACACAGAGAGAGAGGCAGAGACACAGGCAGAGGGAGAGGGAGAAGCAGGCTCCATGCAGGGAGCCTGACAGGGGACTCAATCCCAGGTCTCCAGGATCACACTCCAGGCTGCAGGCGGCACCAAACCGCTGCACCACCAGGGCTGCCCAAATATCAAATTTAATATGGTTAGGTAATGACAATGAATGCCCACAGTAATGCATGTATGAAAAATTCCTTATTGATTTGGTTTGGCATATAAATTAGTTTGTTACAGTATTTTTCCCTGAGAAACAATGTGATACCCAGGAAGTGTCTGTTTAGACTAATGTTCTGATATCAACTGTGGGATTTTGGACATGCTACTTAAATTTTTGAAAATTGCTTTCCTCATTTGTAAAAATAAGCACAACAATGCTTACCTACCTTTTTATGATGAATAAAAACATTTATGTGTAAAAGAATTAGCTCAGGGCACCTGGGTGGCTCTTTTGGTTAAGTGTCTGCTTTCAGCTTAGATTGTGATTCCAGGGTCCTTGGATAGAGTCCCTCATCAAATCAGGCTCCCTGTTCAGCAAGGAGTCTGATTTTCCCTCTACCCCTCCCCCCTGCTCATGATCTCTCTTTCTCTCATGTTTTCTCTCTTTCAAATTAATAAAATCTTAAAAAATATTATATCTAGGACATGTTCAATAAATGGTGGTTACTCTGAATGATTTAAATACTTGAGGTTTTTCCATGAAATGCCAGAAAAAGCATTAAAATTTGTTTTCTAAGAATGGTTGTTTATAAACACAAAAATGCTAAATCAGGAATTTTGTCTAACTGAAACACATATACACAATTTTATACTGAAAATAGAAACTGCTATGCACATAATTTTTCTATGGCATGTGTAAAATCTATCATAAATTTTATTTATGAAAACAATTAATGTATTTCATAAATAGCAAAATCAAGTGCTTCAGGTATATCTTTAAAATAGTATAATTCAAATACTTCCAATTGGTCAAATGAAGTAGTCTTCCTCAAACGTGCCTGATCATGCTACCCCTCGGGGGCGGGGGGTGGGCAAGTGAATTTCTTGGAAGTACATAGTCTTGGACTCTGAATTAGACTTGCTGAATAAGAATCCTAAGATGCTTGGTCTAGGTTGCTGAATAAGAATCCTAAGATGCTTGGTCTAGGTTCATGAATTTATTTTGGGGGAGGTGGATTATGTATTCCTAGAATGTTTTAGGATTCAGGAGGTCTGGGGAACACTGAGTAGAAAAATATACCCAGATAGTAGGGCTATAGCTATGAATTGATGACTTATAAGATTTTCTTAGATGATACCAGACATTGCAAGAACTCTTATTTTAAATAACTTCATCTAGTTGCTTAATAGTCCCAGGTTTCAGGGTTATATTTCAAAGTCGGCAGGCACATAAGAAGTCTGTTATGTTGCATTAAACCAGATATCCCATACAGCATGACTGAGGTTTTCTATCTGTGACTAGGTGTCACCAGTTCATTTACCAAAATCACGCAAGTTAGAATAACCTCTTCATGCTTAATGTGATGATAATGTGGGGCCTAATGGAGTTCCTTTCAGGACACTTAAAAGAAACCTTGATGAAAAAGGTAGCCTTGCCAGAAAGCATAACTGTGGACATCTAAGCAGAGTTTGAATAAGGATTAGACCTTCCAAAATATAATGTTATTTCCCTCATCTTTCTATCATCTATAGGATTGGTATATATATTCCCTTATTAATGATATAGAATTGTAGCGCTGTTGTTTCTGAGTCAGTAACTACAACTGATTACAAAATCTCAAATGAACAACTGCGGAAACAGTATGTTATCCATTCACTTCTCTAAGTATTCTTTTCAATTCAATCATTCATGGCACATATTATTCTAAGATGCTTGTCTCACCCCACCTGAGAGTAGGAATGGGCTAAGGTAAGAGGGCAGTGAGGAACTGTTTGTTGAAAAGAGTTATTGATTCACTGGGAGGGAAAGGGGGGAGAAGGGCCATTCTCAAGTTAAGATCTGGTCACTCACAACCCCAGAAATGTTTAAAGCTAGTGTTAAAGTATTATGTACATATTTCCAGTTTTTGAATCCATTTTGTTCATCTCTAAAATTAGATTATATGGGGTATTGGTATGTGAGAAAGTACTGAATCATCTATGCAATTTCATACTTGAGGCTTAAAATTTTCTCCAGTTTTAACTAATCCCAAATCCTTATCATGACCAAAATAAATGTCCAGTGTCAGAAGTTGAAAATGATGTTACCTAATTACTACATTTTCATCTTTTGTCAATTTCTCCCAAATTAATAAAATTAGTCTTCATTATCTTTTATTTTAATTCCGATTCATTGCAATACATTACAATTTGTATTCATAAAGTAATCAAAAGAGAAACTTTTGAAACTCTTTGACAACCTTATGCCATCAGCCTTGGTGGCAGTAATGACACATTGCTGCTGCTATTTGTTCCTTGTTTCGTTTTGTTCTTAACCTTGCCCTTCATTGAATCTCTTTATTTAAGCCATCTAGGAAGAATTCTGCTTACATCAGAGGCCCAAATTGATATATAAAAAGTTAAAAAAAATAAGTTTACTATAAGTTATAATAATGTAATTTTAATTTTAAAACTGTTAATAATATGTGACCCATGTGTACATTTTCAGGCTAAAGTTACATCATATGCAAATATTCCTCAAAACCCTGTGTTTCATATTGATTTATGTGGATAACATATACCTTCTCAGATAAAGGGTACCTTATGAAAAGATTATAGTAATGGCAAGGGATCAATAATTGGTTTCATAAATTTTTATATTTTCACCTCCGTTTTGGTTCCATTTCAGACTGTTCTTTACACAGAAAACAAAGAGCTGCTGGTATTAAGGGCACTGTTCCTTCCCCAGCTTTTTTTATAATAGATGTTATCAATTGTTCTTTCTTTAGTTTACAATTGCTGAGTTTAGTTTTTAAAAGTTATATTGACTAAAAAATATCAAAATACAAGAGGAATCCTCTTATGTAACATTTTGAAATTTAAAAAGTAGATTTTTTTTTTTTTTTAAGTAGGCTGCATGCCCAGAGTGGAGCCCAACATAGGGCTTGAACTCCGGATCCTAAGATCAGCACCCGAGTTGAGATCAAGAGTTGGACGCTTAACCAATTGAGCCATACAGGTGCCCCTTAAAAAAGTAGATTTTTTTGAGGATTGATAACATTATTTACAATTCATTTAAAGATTTAAAGATTCCCTAAATCAAAACTTAGAGATTAAAGAGGATTCAAGATCCTGTTGAAGTAAGATTAAATAAAAGTAATACATCATCCTGTACATAACCTATATAACCATCCTATAAACTGGTACTATTTAATGGACATGTAAAGTCAGCTCAAGTAAAAGCCATATATGTAAAATTATAACAGTCACATTAAAGTTTAAAAAGAAACAGGTCACATTAATCTTATAACATTTTATTTAACTGAATATGCCTAAAATATTCTTTCAACTTGTAATCAAGAAAAAAAAATTCATGATTACTTTCCTTTTTCTTTTTTCATACTGAGTCTTCAGAACTCAGTACATATTTGTCACTTAGAGTTCATCTCAATTCCAATCAAGCCACATTTTAGGTTTTCAAGAGCTACATGTTGCTAGAGACTGCAATATTAGCATAGCTACTAACATTCTAGATGCCTAAAACTCCAGAATTGGAATAAGGAGATTTGCTTTCAGAGATTTCTTTGCTCTGTTGCTTCGTTCTCACTCCAGTACCTATTTTATCCAGCCCTGAAGATTCTGTTTCTTCGAAATCCTGATATCCAAGCTCTTCTGTATATTTCAATAAGAATCGACAGAACAGATCTCTTTGTAAAGACAACAAAAAAGTTCTTGTTCACAATACTTCCTACTAAAGAGAGTTAGTAATCAGAATCCCTAAGGCTCTTGCTATCACTTATTGTGCCCAGCAACAGGTGGTAGATGAGCCTTCACCCTGCACTTCCCTTCAGACCACAATATTGAAAGAACCAGCCTTGGGCTGGGCTGGGGGTGCTCTTGCTGAGACCTACCCTGGTGCCTGCTCTCATGTCATCTTCTGACACCAGGATGAATGGTTGCATATGGATTGTAGCTGTTTTCCTCACTTTGTACTCCTATTTGGCTGTAATTCCACTATTTTAATACACTCCTTTTACACATACCACTGGAGTGCTACTCAGGACCTAGTCATCAAAGGGCCCATACTTGGTGTCACTCCTATCTTAGTAAAAAGAATCAGCAATTTGTAAGTTTAATCTTGAATTAAATTTTTATGAATAAAAGCTTATACTTTAATTCCTGTTGTTGTGAACTCTTTCTATTTACATGCTGATGATCTTGTAGCTAGGTTTATGACAACAGTTCTTAAACGTACAATGGTAAATCTAAATAAATGAGGAAAGGCAGTATTGTCACTGGAATAAAATTTTGTGCACCACTATTCAAGCTTAAGTTCTCAACAAATAACCATTTTATTTTATCAATATATCTTAAGAATATTAAGAAATTGCCATAAACAATTAGTATTAAATTAAGGTTGAGCTCAGCCTCTGAAATTACATGAACCTCAACTAAAACACCAGTTTCCAATTTTTTTTTAAAGATTCATTTATTTATTTGAGAGGGAAACAGAAAAAAAAAGAGTGTGTGCACACGGAGGGACAGAGGGAGAGAATCTTCAAGTAGACTCCCCACTGAACATGGAGTCTGACTCAGAGCTTGGTCGCACAACCCATGAGATCATGAACTGAGCCCAAACCAATAGTCAGACACTTAACTGACTGAACTACCCAGGCACCCCCCAGTTTCCAAAGGTATTAAGTTGTGTGACAGGTAATGCATTTAATGTCCTTAACACGGTGCTTGACAATAAAAATGTATAAGTACTGATTATTATATAATTATAATTATCATTATAATTCTATGTCACAGAGCCCATCCATAGAAGACTTCCAGGCTAAGGTCTATTAATCTTTCATTTACTCATGGATTCACTTAATATTTACTAAACAGTGTCCATTTGCTGGGTGCTGTGCTAAGTACAGAAGGAACAAAAATGGATAAAATGGAAACTTTCTGCCATCATGGGTCTTAGTCTATTAGAGGATACAGACAAATACCTAAATGACCCTAGCAAAGTGCTTTTTAGAGGAATGACTTCCTTTCTGCTTCTAGTAGATTCTGTCCTGGGACTTTTTCCTTTCAGGGTCACAATTGATATTCATTTTATTCTAGGTTTTCTCTCTTGGGAGATTTCCACTCTGTGCCCTGCAGTCTATTCTTCTCCTTCTTCACATGTGGATTAGCTCATGACATCATTTGGGTCCTAGCATTTTACTGTCTCTCTCTAGTCATATTCTTTTCTTAAAGTAGAAGATACTGTTCAATCTTATCCGTCTACACTTATACCAAAAAACTATTTCCCTTAAGCAACTTTGGGTCTGGTGGTTCTGTGTCCTGACTTGAGTGTGAGGAGATCCTGTTCCAGCAGGGAATTTCTGGAAAGCAGCTACTCGAAACCAGTCTCATTAGACATAGAAAGGAAAATCTCACAGGCAGGTTATTATCATGGTGGAGTGAGCCACCAGAATTTATGATTTAAGGGGACTTTCCACTCTTCCAAGAGTACATACAGGGGAACTACTGCAGAATGCAGAAATTCAAACTTCTCAATTTTCAAAAAGATTGTGGTTTGGGGCTAGGAAAGGTAGGGGATATGAATGTGAGAGCTTTTGCACGTCTTATGCTTATTGTGTCAAAAATATTCTGGGTACTGGGATGCTTGGGTTGCTCAGTGGTTGAGTGTCTGCCTTTGGCTCAGGGAGTGATCCCAGATTCCTGGTTTCGAGTCTCACATTGGGCTCCTTGCATGGAAACTGCTACTCCCTCTGCCTATGTCTCTGCCTCTCTTTTCTGTGTCTCTCATGAATCAATAAATAAAATCTCTAAAACAAAATAAAACAAACACAAAAACAAAAACAAAAAAAAATCCTGGGTATTGGTCAACTTCCATTAGTATAATGGACCTGAAAATTACATAAATTTATTTTGCCCCAAGATAAAAACAAAATAATATATAATATTTGATCTTCCTTTTTTATGCTTTCATTTTAAAATAAGTGATCATCATTAACTTATGTGCAAAAGTCCTGCCAAAAGCTTTTTTAGGACTCTGAGTGACTAATAGCATGAGTACGGATAATCTTGTATTGTGTATATGATAAATAGTGATGAGTTTTATTAAGAATGGAAATAGAATGTCAAAAATAAGAAACTTTCAACCCCCTTCATCATGCAACTAATTTCATCTCATTCTGTACCATCTTTCTTCAACTTTTTAAAATCTTTGCTTATTTAATTTTCTTGGCCTAGAAAACCTCATTATTCTTCTATCCATAAACTCTTTCTTCTTCAGAGATGGGTCAAAATCATCCTCTTCAAAAAGTCTTTCTTATTTCCTTACTTGAGGCTAATAACTCTAAAGGTACTACTTTATTTGGCTCAAGCTTTGGCTGTGAGGTTAACATGATTATATTTTTCATTCCTTACTACTCCTTTTGGCTAATTCCTGTAGATATAATTTATGTTTTCCCAGAATTGTAAACATCTAACCCATTTTAGAGAAAGAGAACACTATCTTTGAAGTTTTTTTTATAATTATTAAAATGAGTACATGCTAAAGAAGAGAGAGAATGCAAAGATTTAGAAAATGACCACTAGCCATTCTAAATGAATAAATATAAACTCTAGACAGTAATTTACATGTTAATCTGTTTTAGAAAATCTAAAACAGATTATGGGTTAGTCATAAGAAGGAAGAAGTGAAAGACATCTTAAATTGCATTTAACAAAAATCTGTTCTTGATTCACTCCCTCAACAAATGAACATTTACTGAACACTTACTACATTGCGTACACTGTGCTAGGGACATAAAAATACTGAAATGTGGTCCTTGACTGCAGATCACTCACAGTTTAAGAGAGGAAAAAAAATCAGTAAAGAGCAGTAGAACTGTATTATATTGTCCTAGGTGTTATGATGAAGTTAAGTACAAGAAATTATAGAAAGTAGGAGAATCACTGAATCCAATTAAGAATTGGGAATTGTTTAGAAAGCCTTCTTTGACAATATGATCTTCCAGATAAGATTCAAAAGGCAAATAGAGAATAACCAAACATAGGTTGAAGAGGCACGGGGCACAGAAGGGGAACATAATGAGGTGAGAAAGAAAAGAGATTGGAGAATGAAAGCATTTCTAGGAATAAGAAGCTGCATGTTTGAAAGCACTGAGACGTAATGCTCCATGTTTAGGGACTCTAGGCCTTTTGGTATAGCTGGAGAATATGGTGTTTTGTGTAAGGTGGGTATGGACAGGAGCTGGGTGAGAAATGTTTCTAGATGATAGTTCGTAGCTGATAATGAAGGAACTCCTCTACCATGTTTCATCTTTATAAGATTTTAAGAAGGAGAATGACATGTTCCAATTGGTGTTTTAGAAACAACAAGTTTGCACTACATCACTCGGCATGCAAGGAACATGTCTGAAAAAGTTGAAGACGCTAACCTGGTCCACCCACACAGGTTCAATTTCTATGACTCATCATGGATGTGATACAGACATATTCATAGTGGCTGCCAAATCCTAAGGTCAAGGGAATTTCTAAGCAGCAAATGGAAACTCCAAAAGCTCATCAAAATATTATGTAATCTGTATGTGCCCTATAGACAATTTTGAAGATTTATCTTTTGTTCTGTTCAATTTGACACAGTCAACTGACCTACTGTGAAGAATCACATAAATTCCCAAACTGTCTGGGTGATCACATGCTGTACATTTTTTGCCAATTGCTTCTTCCCCAAAAAACACTTGGAAAAACATATCTACAAGCTGATGTACAAAAATGTGTGCAGAATTAGCCTTTTCTACAAGTACAGAGGAAAATTTTTGCTTTAATAAACAAATAATGCTGTATTTTTTAGACAAGCAAATTATTCTTGTTACACCAAAGCAAGTAGATAGTTATAATTTACTTGTCTGAAGGTTGTTCATCTGACATACTTGCTTCTCTGGAACACAGCTAAGAACCCACAGGTAAGGGAAAAAAAAAGTCTTGTGAGAAGTCAAATAGTATCTTAATTCTCCACATCAAAGCTTGTGTAACTTCCCAGAAATGTTTTCACATCTCTATTCATCAAATCCTGCCAACTTGTATCTTACCAAAAATATAAGCAAATTTGGTGGTTTTGATTTTCTAATTAGTAGCCAATGGATGATACTTATTGTGAATGAGCATGTTTGTGTCAGGGGGATGCTTGTATGCGTGCTTCAGAGTTTTACTGAGTTGCATTTTGGAGGCATAGCCTACATAATATTTGGTAGGTCAAAAGCAAAGATTAGAGACAAAGAAAAAAACCTGAAATCAAACTAAAAAAAAAAAAAAAATCTTTCAAATGGCAGTGATCTGTAGCCATTTATAGCTTTATTGTATCTGTCCAAAACAGGCATCTAATTCATTACGTTGACTTTTTTTCCAAATAAATTTAAAGAGTTCACTTTTATAGAAATTTTCACACCAAAAGACCAAAATATATAATAAATATTAGATGATAACATTCAATTATCTCTAAATTACTCACATTGAATTTCTACTACTAGATATTGAATGGATGAATTTCTGAAGTTTTTTAAATAATAATTTACATTATGTATGTTCAACATAGCTTCTAATTAACACATTTTTAACAGTAATTTATTGTTGGAGTTTCCAAAGTATTTTCTGTAATAAAAAGCAATAGATCTAATAAATTGCAGGGAGCCCAGAGCTAAATGACACACAATACTGTTTTTAAAAATATTTATTATTTGCTTTCTGCTTTGTACTATACATATGTGGTTTCATTTTGTATTTATAATAAACATAGGAGGCATATAAATTGATCTTAATTTACAGATTTGAAAACTGAGTTTGAGAGTTTGAGAGCTCAAAGTGACAAAGTTAGTAAAGGGACTGAATCTAATTTCCAAACCCAGGTTTGCATTACTAAGTACTACTTTGTCTTTCACTGCACTGTTTTGTATCTTCAAGGCTTCTGAATTCCAATGATTGGCATGCCCACAGATGACACATTGAAGCCTTTTAGGGGATTTGTATCAGGTTGCAATTGGCTGCTTCTCCCCAGCATCCAGTTATCTACTCAAGTGCCAAGCTGCCCTATCTTTTATCTTTTTAACACTTCCCATTGTCTGAGTGTCTGCAATTTGCTGCCTGGCACTGGTTGGAATAAGAAACAGTTGTTGCTATTATTGCCACCAACCCTACTGCAAATCACTTTCATTGTGATCACAGCTTCCACTGCTTTCTCATCTCTGTGGCTTACCATACCAGTTGATCACTTTTGTCCATTCTTAAAACTCTGCTGTGTAATGTGTAGCTTTTGCACATGGATTGGGGATGTCATCACCTAGTGCAAAGTTCCACATTATTCCGTAAAATAATGATCAGGATTCACTAAATATAACCCCCATTTTTCGACCATTTTGGAACTATATTTGTAATTATTGCATCAATTAGAACCATGTCAACATCAAGATTCTTATTAGGCTGTCTTCATGTCAGACTAATTCTGGATACCTGAGAATTTCTGAAGACTGAGGCTAGCCAGCAAGGTGTGTGTGTGTGTGTGTGTGTGTGTGTATGTGTGTGAGAGAGTTTAGTAAATGGAAGGCATAGCAAAGAGGAATGAAAAAATGTAAGTATTTAAAACCAAGATTACTCAGGTTTTAATTAATTAAAGAGGAAACTATTTACCACCTTAATTTATATGGTTCATTTAAACACAGTTTAATTGTCAATAGTTTATAAAGCTATGCTGAGATTAAAAAACAATATATCAATTAAGGTGGGCAGTTTATCAACAAAATCTCAAGCTACTAATGGCTGAGTGGAGCAGATGGTAGCATTTGAAAGTGTGGCACATTAAATAAATAGACTAAGAGGGAAAAATTCTTTGTAGTAGGGTTCAGTCCAGGTTGTGTTCTGCTCCTAAGAAACAAGGCCCTCTATAAATCTCTCCTAAAATAGGGTCAGGTATACATTGTCATAGCTCAGCACTATTCTGAGGACAGCTGTAGGCAGGGCTACAGAAACAGACTATAAGCTCAAGCATAGGCATTTGCAGACTTAGACAAGCATCCTTTCCACTGGATTTCTGGTTCTTGATACAATCCAAGGATCAGAGAATAGGAACCTATTGCATTATTTGATAAAAAAGAATACAAAGGACGATCAGTGTTAAATGTGAATAAGAACAGGAAACAGGAAGCATAGAGACATTCTTCTCATTCATATTTATCTCAGATTTTCAAGATCAGTTTAGTAATTAAATATTGACAACACCAAAAACTACACTGTGGTCACATTGTCATATCATTTTAGTTTATATACTGATAGTCTTAGAGAACTTCCTCATGCATGTTCCTGACCATGATATTTCTTTACTCGAGCATTTGTGTAATACCTTCACTCATACTCTTTCTAAGGACTTTTGCTAAGCATTCCAGGACACAGTGATTTCTATTTTCCTTAGAGATCTTCTCATCTTCACTACTTGTTTTAGCTCTTGATTATATATTATCTTAGAATATGTGGTATCTCCAGAAGTTTAAGATGATGCAAAGTAAAACAGTTTTTGATAAGGAATTAATCGGAAGTGAAGAGATTATTTTAAAACACATAGCGCTGAGCATCTGTGTGGCTCAGTGGTTGTGTGTCTACCTTCAGCTCAGGTAGTGATCACAGGGTCCTGGCATCCAGTCCCGCATTAGGCTCCCCACAGGGAGCCTGCTTCTTCCTCTGCCTACATCTCTCTCTCTCAATCTCTCTCTCTCTCTCTCTCTCATAAATAAATAAAATCTATAAAAAATATAAATATGGTGCTAAGTGCCTGATGAAGAGAATTGTCAGAAGGAAAAAAAGAATATTCCTATGAATTCTTGATAGTCGTAAAATATAGAATTTAAAGCACACCAACCAATTCTGTCAGAACTAGTTTCTATAATGTTTTGAGAGCAAAGTCAAGACCTTGGAAAATGATTTTGTTTTGCATATTCTCTGAAGTCTAGAATCATCTGTAGTGTGATCTAATGCTTTCGTTTTTTGTTCCCGAAGTTGCCTTATGTATGTACAATGTGTTTATTGCAAGGTATAGACCTTGTCATCTACAGCTATAATAGGGTAGCATTTTCCAACACGTGTTTCACTGAAATATTGTCCAACTAGACATTTTTTGAATAAAGCCTCTAAGTCAAATGACTTTGGGAAATGCTGCATAACCTATGCTCTTGTTGATCAGCAATTAAAAATATTTGACATTCTTTAATATGATAATAAGCATAATTTAACACTATACCAACCTCTCTTTAATTAGAGTAATTTTCACTAAATAAAGTAATTCATAATTATATAAGAAATTCTTGATATGACACACTATTTGTCATTCTTAATGTCTGTGAGACACATCACAAAGAACAATGTATTTTTACGAGAAGAATTTAGTGTCATCACAGCTTTAAATATAACCCATAGAGATAGCCTGTTATCACCACTGTAACCAGTTCCCTCTTTCTATCTCTCTATTTCTTTAATCACTTTGGGAACGCAAATCCCAAAGGTAGCATGCCATTACAACAGAAGATGATAACAAAAAGGCTCAACTAGGGAATGCTCAATGTTTAATCTGTTTGTCCTCATCATTTCCCACTCTACTGCCTAAATGTCACAAAATAACTAATTGATCCAAGAAAATCTATCATATTAGTTAAAGTTAAAATAAAGTGAGTGAGCTCATAAATAACTAGCAAAAGACATTTAGTAAGTCTTGGATTATATTAAGTCCTCTTGTCTCCTCTTCCCACATAAAATACATTTCAATGAAAAGATATTGCAAGTTTCATAATATATTAAACACAAATTAACAGCCTGGGCATACTTTACCTTTTGTCTTTGCTTTCAACTGATTTAAGTGAATGCTGTCTGTCAGGTGATGTGGACACATGTATCACATCCTGGGAGTGGCTATGTAACTTGAAGTTTCCAGATTATACACTGAGAAATATGAAAAAGAAATGGAAAAAAAAGAACTTTTTAACAGTTTAATTTATTAATTCCAACTTGTTTAAACTTTGATGACCAGTTCTTGGTACAATTTTTAGTTTGACATACTTTTATCTCTTACATCATCTGCTTTTACTATATTTTGTAACATTATTATAATGCTTTCCAGTGGTTATTTAAATTTTTTTTAAATTTATTCATTAGAGACACACACACACACACAGAGAGGCAGAGACACAGGCAGAGGGAGAAGCAGGCTCCATGCAGGGATCCCGACATGGGACTCGATCCCAGGTCTCCAGGATCACGCCCTGGGCTGAAGGCAGACGGTTGGTTAACCACTGAGCCACCCAGGCGTCCCTCCAATAGTTAATCTTTTTTAAGTTCAAGTACAGGGTAATGTGACCAGGAGCAATGTGTTTCTATGAATTTAAGGAAGAACTTGCAAAATTTTAGATAAGACGGTGCTTAAATGGATGGGATGAGGACAGAGAGTATCCTAGAAAAACACTTTTGGGGTCTTTATTATCTTAAACATATAAAACAGGTTTCCTAGGCATGTCTAATTGTGGTATTAGACATCCTTTATAGGAATATAAAATAGTATCTAAGTTTATCTTTAATTTTCTAAGTTTAAGAATAAAGTTTTGTAACTCTTAACACTATATTTAATTTCATGACTCTTCAAACTGAAGTCACAACTAGGCTGGCTAACTGTACAGGTTAGCTGCACTTAGAATGAAGGCTGAATTGTTAAAAAATACTGACTGTTCTAAGTCACTGCTCATTAGAACCACTGGCATGAGTGGTGCTCTGAGGGGGTCCATGTGGCTTCCATTCTCAACACTTTCTTACCACATGAGTAAATAGGGTTGACTGTATCTTTTGCTCATATCTATATCAACCCTGCCCAGAGAAATATTTTATGTTACACATCTTAGAAAAATATATAAATATATAAAATAAGCATAAATCATTAGTTTATTCAACATTGTGGAGTTATTTTTTTTAGTTATCAACTATGATACAATATACCCTCATTCATTAAAATAGACAAAAGTGCCAAATTTGAAGTCCAGATTAAGAAAAACAACAGTTTTACTTTGCTGATATTTTAAAAGCCACATGATCTAAGAATACACACATTTACTTATCTCACAAAGACATAATCACACTGTCATCCATTTTTGAACCACAAAAGATGGATAGTATAACATGTGCTTAAAATGGATTCATTAATTATCAAAATAGATAAGTGTTTCATCAGGTATATACAGCAGATAACATTTATCTTTTCTTATAGAAGAAAAAAGATTAAAGTAATTCTTGAACTCATATTGGGGAAGAAAAAAGCCTACTCTACTGAGACTTTCATAATGTGACACTAGAACTTTGCCACAGATGGTAAAGTTACACAAACATAGATACAGACAAGTTATTTCATATTCAACTAGGGCAGTTGATTGCTGAGTAAAGCCATTCATTCCACCATAAATATTACACAGCATTTATTTTATTTCTTTATAAATATGGAGTCCCCATAAAAATTTCACAGTAAATGTTAGGAATTTTTTTTCTGACATGCCTCTCAGAAATTGCAGAGGATTTGCACCAATATAGTACAATAGCTTGCTAATAAGAATGGTAAGGTGAAACACATCTATCCTCAATGGTGACTGTTGTAGTATAGGGCCTTGGACTTACAAGGGAATCACTCATCAACTGATACTGATTCTTTCTGTACATTTTTCTTTTATTGTTTTAAAAAAAATATTTATTCTTTTTTTTTTTTTAAAGAGAGTGTGAGTCGGGGGAGGGGCCAACTGAGAGGGAAAGAGAATCAAGCAGACTCCCCGCTGAGTGCAGAGCTGTTGGTGGCTCGATTCCATAATCCTGAGATCATCACTTGAGCCCAAATCAAGAGTCCGTCGCTTAACTGACCCAGCCACACAGGTGCCCCAATTCTTTCTATATATTAAGGGTGATATATTAAAATAAACAATTTTTACAATTCTCTAAAAATTTAAAGGTGCCTACTAAAATAATTATCTTCTGTTATGTTTCCTCAATTAAAAATTTGTTTTCTCCTCATAAAGTGTTTGAAACTCAACTATTCTATCCATTTAAGTATATTAAGATGCATTTGAAAGGAGAAAACGATATTCTGTAACTGCCATCAATTTTAGTTAGAAAAAATTTTGGGTGAAACGAGCCAATAGACAAAATGGAAGTGAAATCTATTTTCCACTGGAAAATAGCCATTTAACAGAATGTATGATCATAACATATTTTATATGGATTACTAAGACCACTGATAAAATAGATTTCACAAGTTCATTCATCTGTCTTCTCATGAGTAACTTTAGATTGCTCAATTGTTGATGAATAAAAGACTCTTGGTTGTGCTTGTTCCATATTTCACATCGTTGAGTTAAGGAGTACTTAGGTCACATGACCAAATATAGCTCTACCCCTTTTCCAGTGCCTTTATTTGAGACTGAGAATATCTTGCAATGTTTTCTAACAAGTTAAAAACAAATTTTATGTACAAGAATTACATGTTTCTATTTATACATTTTTGTATTGGTTTATCTTTTGTAATGTATTATGAAATATTTTATTCAGTTTATTTCTGCCATTTGCTAACTGTGAATGATCTCATTATAGAAGCATCCTATAGGAATGCACTCTATGCAAGCTGAAAAAACATAATTTCTGTTGCCTATTAGTTTTTAAATATCTGATAGATGCGATATTTGTGTGTTTGTGGCATTAGTTTAACTGCATTATCTCACTGTCAGATTTATACTTATAAAATTTTACACAATCAAGTAAGTTCTTTTAAACCTAGTGTATATTGTGATATTGATCACTCTCAACACTATGAATTGTAACACCACTGACTGGATAACATACTCCTCTTCATGTACGCAATTCGCTGAATAATGTATCACTGCTTAGGGTGGAGACACATGAAATAATTCAGTTGTTAGTAAACTACTTAAATGCACTTTGCCAACCTGAGTAAAACAAATGTGTGAGGATATTAAAAGGAAAATACCAGAAATGAAAGCCGTCAGATTTGTGTGTTGTTTAATTTTAACTGCACTCTGCTAGTGGAATTCAAGTTTGCCCTTTTGAATCATTATCAATTCATTTGAGGACTCAAATAAACATTGATAAAGGGCTCCAGGGAAACATAAATGGCAAGAATGCTCGGAACAGGAATATAGATACAGAGCACTGTTTTGGGAAGACAAAAGCTTTTCTTGCAAATGGTGTGCTGACGGTGTTTCTACATATTCTTATGATGGTTTCAATCCATAAAATACTTAAGATCAATTTAAAAAGTTAAAGAAAGGAGAAAGTTAAATAAGTTAATCTCTTGAAATTTTGCTAAAGCTGAGGTAAATTTCTAAAAAATACTACCTTAAAGTTCTTGGACTTTAAGTGCACAATTTTACTGGGAACTAGAAACACAATTACACAAAAATTTAAGAACTTCCAAACCATTCTATGAACAGCCAGATCTATTTTGGCCAATGCCAACCATGTCCCCCAAATGGAAATTACTCATGGCTTATCCACCCAATGGTACTGTTTATGTTTGGCTAAGTTTAATTGAAAATATTCATAAGCTAATTCAGTGAAGGATGTTTGTCAAAAATAAACCTATTGAATATAAAATGTTACAATAAAACATAAATAGAAAAGAACAAAATAAATAAAAAGAAATTCACTTTGGAAATAATCTTTCTAAAAACATTGAAACTTTTTTCTCTTTTTCTTTTTATCACATCAAGTATACTAAATTGTTCTCATTCATGTGTACATAGCCAAATATTTCAGTCCTAATTCAAGCATTAATGTGCATGAGGTTGTAAAAATTTATGACATGTGGAGAGTTATTTATTCATTAAAATGCATATTTTTCCACAGCAAGTATATTCTCTCACTCTAAAAGTCAGTGTGAATAACGAGCGAGTACAAAATTCACGAATTATCTTAGACTTAGCTTGCAGCAGATTGAGTGACAGCCATTTTTCTGCACATCTCCTCCAGCCTCACTCCAGATTAGAACTGGCATCTTCCCCTATGCAAATGAACATCTAATTAGAGACACCTACCAGTCAATAAGCCACTTTCTTATCACCAGTTATATTACCTGACAAGCCCTTTCTTTCCAGTCCTGGCCCACCAAGAATCTTCATTCATTTTCTCTTCTTCTTCTCTGCAAAGTGAACTGATCCCGCATAATCCCTGGAATAATGTAGTTTCTCTTGTGGAAGAGCAGCTTCCCTCTCCCCCTTTTACATCAAGCTAATGGAGCCAGTAGGTATCCTATTGATCTTTTCTCTATATGGTTTCCACAAGGATTTGACAGACTTCCTTACAGGTTAAACATCCAGGCTTTCTGAAGTGGCTATAAAGCTTTGTTTTTGATTTTTCTAACTTTTTTTTTGAAACCCTTGCTCATCTGTAATCTTTAAAAGCTCAGTTGATGCCATGCAGAGCAAAGCCTTATTTCTTTGCAGAACTAATCTAGACACTGTCTAGTGTTGAGTACAGTTGTCTGATTCAAATCTTCTGTTACAAAGCAGATGACATCTAGCTAGATGTCATGAGAAGAGCCTAACAATGACAATTCACTTATCCCTTAGAAAGAATCAATTCTCCCACAATGCATCTGTCAGAGAACTCTCACTCAGTAAAAGCAATTTTTCTAGCTGTCTGACACTGTAATTGCTCTTAAATTTTCAATGAACGTTTTACAAGGACTCCCCTGAACCATGATGAAAAACTTAACTTTTTTCTAAAAATGAGAGGCTGACAGGATGAAAGAGGTCTTTCTCTTTAAAGCCTTGCTTGCTTGAGTAGGAATTCTTTCATATCATCAACAAGCTGTTGAATAGAGGATAGATTACTTTCCATTTATTTCATCAATCAGATTAAAGGCTCTCCTTCACAATGCCCTTTAAACAAGAGCTGTTTATGATGTCCTCCCAGGTTTGACTTTAATGTAGTATTAAATCACTATGGACAGTGGAGTCGGTGAAGAATATAAATATGACGAATATCTGACAACATTTAAGTATTGCATATATTTTGGTCATTATCTTCATTCTTGTCATAAAAGAGAGGTAAACAGAAGAAGAAACACAGCTATAGATTTGCTATTTTTTTAGACTGGAAAAAAATGCAACATAATTTCCTTTTATGGCTAAGTAAGCAGAAATGCCAAGTATGGCAGTAATTTTTTTTTTCCTCTCAGACTAGGAATCTAAAAGGAAAAAATAATTTTAAAAAAGTAGAAATTTCTTTATTTCTATTCTTTTCTAAATATGCATTTACTAGCTTTAAAAAATGGAACTCTGATTCCATGCATTCTTTGGGAATTCAGACTTAAAGAGTATAGGTGGTGTAGATAATCCTCAATTTTAAGGTTTTCCAAAAGTAGAATAAGCCCAAAGAACGGTTTATGATTTTTATCAGCAACACAATAGTCTTTTCAGAGAGATGTATGTGTCAAATAGGTTAAAATAATTACTTTTACTATGTATGTGTGTGTGAATGTGTGTATTTAGTGAGTAGACAATAAAAAATTAAATGCAGCAATATTCCTTAATCTAAATATATGATGTATGGGCGATCAAACCTTCTGATTTAGGTGCATAGTGATATTGCAGCTGTTTTAAGATAAAAATACAGTTTAAAACCTACAGTTTATATTCCAATCTCTAATATGAATTACCCCAAATGAGAAGGAAATTATGAGAAATTTTAAAATGTCAAATGTGGAAAGGAATTTTATAGCCATCTTATCCTGTCTTCTGCTGTGTACATGCAGCTCCTGATGACTGCTTTGGTATATTCCATCCTCTCCTGGAATATCTTCAATAACTGGAATTTCACTATATCCCCTGGCAGTTTATATATTTTCTCAAAATTCTATGTGTCAGAAAATATTCTTCTAATATTGAGTCCAAATCTTTGTTCTATGATATATTATCCATTGTTCCATAGGCCATTGTTTTCATATAAACCAAATTTTAGGGATCCCTGGGTGGCGCAGCGGTTTAGTGCCTGCCTTTGGCCCTGGGCGCGATCCTGGAGACCCGGAATCGAATCCCACATCAGGCTCCCGGTGCATGGAGCCTGCTTCTCCCTCTGCCTGTGTCTCTGCCTCTCTCTCTCTCTCTGTGTGTGACTATCATAAATAAAAATTAAAAAAAAATAAAATAAAAATAAACCAAATTTTAAAATATATGATACCTGAAGCAGTAAGTATTCAGGTATTAAGACAATTACTTTTTTGAAGACAATTCTCTTGTCCTCTCCACCTTCCCTTTTGAAGCTAATCACTGTCAGTTCCTACAACAGTTTTTTATGTATTCATTGCAACAACTTAATAGGAACAAATCACCCAGGCATTTTATCTACATAATCTCATTGAATCCTCCATCAGTATATCTATGATAGACATGTCTTTTATTCAGAGAAAAAAAATGAGACACGAAAAGATTAAATAAATTGACCAAGTCATGTAATTAGTAACTAGAGAGTCAAAATTTAAGCCCAAATTTTCAGGCTCCAAAGGCCACCATCTTTACATATTTTCACACTATCACTAATGCTTCTTTACATATTTTCACACTATCACTAATGCTTTATTTCCTTTTCTTACTTGCCTTCTGATTTTACATTTCTATAAATTTGGCACCCATAAAAGTGGTAGCAAGAAAATAGGGTGGTAGTACTGTGCTTCAGACAAGAATTATGAAAACGATGATGAAAACGGTGGCAGTGGGTATGGAGATGAATGGACAGATACTCTATGTCTTCCTTCTCTGTCTCCCTCCTTCCTTCCTTATCTTTTCTCCATCTTACACACACTTACTTTCATTTTTCTTAGCTTTTTCTTCCTGTCATGAGCTTGCCATGTGTTATAGCATCCAAGTCATTGATAAGCTGTTTGCAACAGGTAAAGTTGAAAACTGCACTCTTCAACCTTCCACTTAGACACGTTCCTACTGACTGGAATCAATCTATTAATTGGCAATCTTTCTGTCAGTTACCAATTCCCCTGGATAAATCTGTTGATAAGTCACTCTGCTCAGTGCATCAACAAGAACCTCACTAAAATCTCTTATCAAATGCCTGTCTTTCATGTACTTTGTGTATGGCATTAATCTGTTAGGACCAAGTGTGGCTGATTTGGTGTGATTTGTTTTAGTGATCAGAAAAAGGAAATAACCCCTTTGTTTTTCATTTTTAAAATTTTATTCAAGTCATAACTCATAAAGACATGAGCCATTGGTTTTTGCATGCCTTAGTTAATCATATGACTTATACTGTCTGCATTTGCTTTTTAAAAAACTCTGAGTTCATCTTATAAATTCTTAGGCATGAATCTCTTCATGAGGGACTGGAGATGGGAAAGTAATTTTCAACTACGGAGTAAGAATTGTCCTCTTGAAATCTTAATTTTTGTAAGTATCTTTCTGTGTAGTATCTCATTTCATAGATTTATATGTTCATTTCTTTGTTCTATTTACCCTGGGTTTTGGCCAGGTTGAGCAAACCACTTAGGGAAAAGAATCCCATTCGATTTTATTTTCTTTCCTTTATTCTGTTCTATTTTCACTTGGTTCCAATTTCACCAGGAAAACTGAGAATTTCAGGCAAGAGATCACTTTTTTCCTTTACCAGTACATACCAAGTTATATACATTTACTTTCTGAGACTCATTCTGCCACCTTCTGCTATGGCCACCATTCTTCTTCACCCATGAGGTACTTGTTTTATTGATTATTCTCATTCTTATGTCAGTAAACTCCCCTTATTACTTTTCATTGCTCTTACAGAATAAACTGGATTAAGTCTCTACCATTAAAAATATATAAAACCTATACAGCAAAAAGTCCACTACATCTAATTATTTTCATTTCCCCCCTTTCCCCATGACTGTCAAGATTCTTTTTTTTTAATATTTTATTTATTTATTCATGAGAGACACAGGGAGAGAGAGAGGCAGAGACAGAGACAGAGGAAGAAGTAGGCTCCATGCAAGGAGCCCGATGCGGGACTGGATCCAGGGACCTCCGAATCATGCCCTGAGCCAAAGGCAGACACTCAACCACTGAGCCACCCAGGCATCCCAAGATTCTTGAAATAGTAGATCAATCTCAATATTATTACTTTCCCTCCCTCCTTTTTAGTCTTCAATCTATTGGAGTCCAGCTCTAGATCTAGTCTCGTAAAATTCCTATTTCCATAGCCTCATCTTCTTTTATCTTAGTTAATTTTTCTTTGTAGTTGATACTCTAACTAAATATGTTGAATTCTGAGTTACTAAATGTTTTGGTTACTTCTTAGAAAGCTCATCTTTCTATTTTTGTACTTGAAATCTGAATTTTCCTGAGGGTTCCATTTTCAGTTCTGTACTTTTTGCTCACTATTATCTTCTTTCTAAATGATTTCATTCAAATCCAGAGCTTTAACTATTGACTATGTAGTGTTCTTCTCCAACTCAGGCTTCCCTTGAACTCTGGATCCAAATATCAAGCTGTGCGTACTGTACAATTTCACTGGTTTTCTACTGATTGAATGAACAAACTGATACTTATTTTTCTATTTGGCTTCTTGTTTCTTCTATCCTTTCTGGGTTTGAAGCCAGAAGAAAAGAAGTATGACTGATACCTAATGAGCATATCATGAAATTCTCTTGAAATTAAACCAGGGACTTACATTTGTGCTTCATAGGATCAACAGAAATAATCAAATGGAACTCATCTGATTTCTCCAACCATCCTTTACCTGCCAACCTACTCAAATTCACCTCATTTTCCCTTTATCCTAACAATAATTGGGCGTAACAATTTGTGTCAACTTTATCCAAAGCAGTCACCTTCACCATGTTTTGAGATACCATCTGCTCTCAGCTTCTCAAGTTATTCCTCACCCCGTATCTTTTTTTTCTGTTGCTTTGCATCATCAATTTCTTTCTATCCATCCTGGATAATTTCCATCAGCATAGCACCATTCTTCAGTACCTCCAAATTTAGAGAGTGTTATCTTGGAAAAGTCGTTGCAATGTCTTCAGTTTTTCTTTTAATCTTCCAATAGCCTTCAACAAAGTTAATAATTTTCTATTCGGACAATATTTTAAATTACAAACCACTTCTTCCACTACCCCTAGTGTTCTATACCCTGTTAACATGCTCTACTTTAAAAAATCTTTTTCAGGGAGCTGGGTGGTTCAGTCGGCTAAGTGTTTGCCTTTGGCCCAGGTCATGATCCCAGGGTCCTGGGATTGAGCCCAATATCAGGCTCCCTGATCAGCAGGGAATCTACTTCTCCTACTGCCCCTCCCCCTGTTCATCCTCTCTCTCCCTCAAATAAATACATAAAATCTTTAAAAATAAATAAACTAATTGATTAAAAATCTTCTTCAAAAAATCATCTTCCAAAATATTATTTTTAAATTTATTACATTTATTATTCTATTGTCTATCTTCCCAGTAGAAAATAATCTTCATAATAATAGTTTTATCCTTTTTAATACCCTTTATAGCCATTGACATATCTCAAGTGCCTAAAACATGACTGTTACATAGTAAATACTTGATAAATATTTGAGTAAATGAAATAACTCCTTTGTGAACACCTGCTTCTCTTGGCTTTTAGTATATTCTGTTGGTTTTGCTCCTACCTTACTGTCCATGCGTTCTTAGTCACATTTAAATTTTACAATGCCCAAGGACTGAATTGGGACTGAATTCTTTTTTTTTTTAAGGTTTTATTTATATATTCATGAGAGACACACAGAGAGAGGCAGAGACATAAGCAGAGGGAAAAGCAGGCTCCCCGTGAATTTTTAGCTATTTCTTTTAACTATAATTCTCTTTAAATGATTCACGGATTTGAGCATCTTATTCCATGGACTTCCCCGATTTACAGATATAGTACTGGACTTCTTTCTGAACTTTACTCTCATATACTTGACTACTTACTTCATATCTTTACTTAGACATCTAAAAGGGACCTTAATCTTAACATGTCCAAAATTGAAATCTTAATTTCTATCCCAAACCTATACTCCTTCTATGGTTTTCTTTATCTCATGTTCACCATCCACCAATTGCTCAAGCCCCAAATTTAAATTCATTCTTGATTCTTATTTTTTCTTATTCCCGATTAGGAATTTATGCCTATTTACCTTGTGTAATCAACATCAAATTTCCTGTTTCTACTTCCTCCTACCCCATAACATTTTTCCCTCCCATGGTGATGTTTTAAAAGCATAAATCATGGCATGATATGGCATGTATCCACCCTGTCATTTAAACACTTCAATGTCTTCCCATTGCATAAAGAAACAATTGCAAGCTCCTTTCTCTGGCCTGTCCTGATTGGCCTTTGCATCCTCAGTTATATGACGGTCCCTTTAACTTACTGTTCTCCAGCTGCACTTGTTATCTTTCTATTCCTCAAACATGTGAAACTTCTACTTTAAGACCTTTTACATTAGTTATTTTCTCTTTCTATATTCACAGGACTTGCTCTGTGCTGTCAGGTTACAAGTGTCATCCCCACCACAGAAAACTTTCAGAATTTTTTTTGAGTGGTAATTGGTTATCCTCCATGATATCAATTTATTTTATTTTCATCAAAGAACTTATTACTATCAGCCATATAATTTAAATTTTTAGTTCAAGGTTTGTTTTCCATAACTAGAATGTAAGTTTCATGGAACCAGAAATCTTGTCATTCTTGTTCACTGCTATATCTCCTGTGGCAAGATTAGTGATACACAGTAAGTATTTAATAAATGAAAGACTTTTGTTGACAACTCTGGTATGTTAAGAACACTTTTATTTTTCCTTTTCCAGTGTATTCCAAGTGACATTGCCTTAGTTTGGATTCCATTTCCACAAGTGATAAATCTCCTGATACAATCTCATATATCATAAAGGTTCTGTTTTTTCTTTTTAGTCTGTATTCTCTTTGTGCTTTCACTTGTATAATCTATAGATTAGTATAAATAGATTATTGATTCTTTTGTGTGTCTGTGTGTATACAATCTGCTATAAAGCCTATATAATATTTTTTCAATTGAGATATTATATTTTTTTGCCCTAGGATTTCTATTTGTTTCTTTTCTATAGCTTCCATATCTGTCCTGAAATTCACCCACTATATTCATTTTGTCCTGAAAATTCTTTAATATGTTCATCTAAGTAATTGTGAAATCTTGTCTTCTAAATTCAACATATTGGTTATGTTGTCTGCTAACTTCAACATCTATGAATCTCTGGCTCTGTTTCTTATCTCCACCCATCACCCCGCTCCACTCTGGTCTATGGGTTGAATTTTTTCCCTATGATTGGTAGGTTTTTGTTGTTGTTGTTATATATTAAACATTGTGGAAGGTATGTTGCAGAAACTATTCTGTTATCTTCCTTTGAAAAATAGCAAATAAGCCCATGCTTATTTGATAAAAGAGGCAAGAATATTCCATAGAGAAATGACAATCTCTTTAACAAATTGTGCTGGAAAAAATGGACAGTCAGATGCAAAAGAATGCAACTGAACTACTTTCTTACACCATATACAAAAATAAATTAAAAATGGACTAAAGATGAGGTCTGAAATTATAAAACTCCCAGAAGAAAATATGTACAGTAATCTCTTGGACATTGGCCTTAGCAACATTTTTCTAAATATATGTCCTAGGCACAGGAAACAAAAGCAAAAGTAAACTAATGGGACTATACCAAAACAAAAAGCCTTCGCATAGTGAAAAACCATCAACAAAATGAAGAGATAACCTGCTGAATGAGAGAAGAGGAGATATTTGCAAATGATATATCCAATAAGGGTTTGGATAATAAGAACTTATACAACAACACCAAAAAAACCCACAAATAATCCAACTTAAAAATGGGCAGACGATCTGGAAAGACATTTTTTTTTCTCCTAAGAAGACAAACAAATGGCTGACAGAGACATTAAAATGTTCAACATCACCAATCATCAGGGAAATGCAAATCAAAATCACAATGAGATATCAACTGTCAGAGTCACTAGAATCAAAAAGACAAGAAGTAATAAGTATTGGAAAGAATGTGGAGAAAAAAGAATTCTCATACGCTGTTGGTGGGAATGTACATTAGTACAGCCACTATGGGAAACAGTATGGAAGTTCCTCAAAAGATTAGAATACAGTAATTCTACTGCCAGGTATACACCCAAAGGAAATGAAAATATAAATTTGAAAAGATATGGGTACCTCATTATTTATAATAGCCAAGATATGCAAGCAACCTGAGTGTCCATTGATAGTTGAACAGATAAAGATGTGATATAGATACACAATATAATATTACCCATCCCTGGAAAATAAGAAGATTTTGCCATTTGTAGCAACATGGATGAACTTGCAGGGTATTATGCTAACTGGAATAAATCACACAAAGAAAGACAAATGCCATATGATTTCATTTATATGTATAATCTAATACAAAACAAAATAAACAATAAAACAAGCAAAACAGCAGAAACAGACCCTTAAATATAGAGAACAAACTGGTAGTGGTGGTTGCCAGGGAGGAGTTGGGGGATGGGATAAGCAAAATGGGTCAAGGGGAGTGGGAGGTATAGGTTTCTAGTTACGAAATGAATAAGTTATGGGGATAAAAGGTACAGCATAAGGAATAAAAATGGGGAATTTTGTTCTGATATGCCATTAAATTACTAATAGATTACCTTAATATCATGAATGCTTGCTTTTAGGCTTTATTAGAGAAGGTCTGTTTCTATTGTGCCCTTATTCTTAGGCCAAAGTCCTTACTCTTGGGATTTGGTCTTTATTCCTTATTCTTGTTCCTTCCAGAGTACAATGTAAAGCCAATTTATTATGGTCTTCCAGTTTACTGAAACTTTAAATCCGAACTCTCAGCAACAGGCAATTTTTTTTTTTTCGTAACAGGCAAATTTTGAAGTCTCTTTTCAACTCTCATGCTTCCAGCTGTTGTTTTTTTCTGGTGTTTGGAGTCTTGCTCCATGAATAAACTTTTTAGGTATCAGCTTCGGAAGGGTTGCAGATGGGGGGAAGTGAGTGGGGGGATGGGGTAACTGGATGACGAGCAATGAGGAGGGCACTTGCTCAGATGAGCACTGGGTGTTATACCATATATCGGCAAATTGAATTTAAATTAAAAAATGTGAAAAAAAGTATCAGCTTTGGCTTTGAAAAAATATATATGTAATTCATATATTTCAAATCCTTTTCTTCTTTGTGGCTGTTTTCTGGCATTATCCAACCATTTTCCAGCCAGTCTGGATAGCCCAAATTCTACCTCTGATTCCTCAGACTCTTTCTGCATGCAAATATGAACCAGCTAGTGTCCCTATGGGACCAAAAAATATATAATTGTGCATCTCACCTAGTTGGCCTTTCAAGGGTCATATTACCTCCAGTTTCGGTTTACTGCTAGTTGATTTCCAGTTTCTTTGTAGAGTCTTTTTTTTTTTTTTTTGGATTTTATTTATTTATTCATTAGAGACACAGAGAGAGAGAGGCAGAGACACAGGCAGAGGGAAAAGCAGGCTCCATGCAGGGAGTCCAATGTGGGACTCGATCCCGGGACTCCAGGATCACGCTTTGGGCCAAAGGCAGGCGCTAAACCACTGAGCCACCCAGGGATCCCCCCTTTGTAGAGTTTAAAAAAAAAACTTTGTCTGGAGTTTAGAACTATTATTGGTGAGATGGTTATAACAATAAAAATTATTGATTTATTAAATTTGCAATTATTGGGAACCACTTTTAGTTCATTATTTTTATATTATTGATCCACAATAACTTATTTACAATTCTGAAATCTCTAATGTTCTATAAAACTAACATTTTTAGTTAACTTACTTGGTGACTCAGTAATTTTATGTTATCTATTTATTCTAGTTACAGTGAATGTCTATATATTTATGCTGAAGGTATATTAATGCTTTTAATTATGATATCTTGCTGCATACCTTGCTGGGAGTGTTATGAAATATACTATATATAGATAACATTTTTTGTTCAAAATATAGAAAACCCAAATTTCCAGTCATAACTGGCTTCAAATATTTAAGATAAGTGACTGCCAGACTATATTACATTTGAGCAAGAAAAATAAATGTCCTGGTTTTGATCTAGATTAGAGACATGGTTAAAAGTGTCTTTGGTAGGAAGTACTTTGAATTTTGTCTGAAAATCAGCAAGTAATTGATCTGGAAAGGGGAAGTGAGGAACTGATAAAAAGCTAGCATAAACATACCTGTCCATTAGAACAGGCTTTGCTAATAGATGTTAATTGTGAACTACCCATTTAAGTCGAGCAAATTGTCCATGCTTTATTTTTCTGATAATGTGATCAAGGTTTACATAGAGGTATGTGGAACTAAGTCTAGTCAAACCAGCTGATCTCTCTAATCTAAAGTCATTAATTGGCCACTCTGGTAAGCTACTGTGTCATCACTAGTACCTGTGATTATATTTTTAAAAGTATTATTTTATCTTTTCTTAGGCAGGGTCTAATCTACTTGAACAATCTCAGTCTGTTGAAATCTTTTTTAAAACATAAATTTTAGAGTGTTTCTAGAATAGACATTTACAATTTTGAGAACTCATAACAAATATTTAAGGATTATAGTTGAATCCTGTTGATGGCCCTTTATTTATTATGGGTAAAGACCTTTCTGAGATGTCCTTTTGAAATTACAGATGTGTTTTTCTGTTTTTAAATTTCCGAAGAAGATTCTTAGTGCATTTATATTAGGTACTCTCAAAAATCAACCAAGAACATTCTAGAAATGAAAAATGTTTAAGTCCAAATCCCCTTATATTACTATTAAAAAAAAAAAAAGCCAAAACTGCAGACCAAGCAATTAGAATGTTGCAGTCCTTAAAATATGAGGCCATATTTCTACTACAGCTAATTGATTTTACATCTGGCATGTTAAAAGAATTTATGAAACTTGAATAGTGTCTTTGTTTATACCCTGAAGGCTCAAAATGAATTCTCTATATCATCATCCTTAAGGAGAAATAATCTGCTTTAAAAATGCAGTCTGATTTCAAATGTAAATCTAATTAATTTTTAAAGATCCTAATAGGAATTATTTCTTTTAAATGTATGTAATTACTTTCTTTAAATATTTGGGACATCCTTCATGTTTAAAAAAATAACAATAATTTATTTTAAATTGTGATAAGAAAAAAGACAACTGGGAAGTATCCAAGGGAAAAATGGCATTTAAGTATGTTAAAAAAAAACTATAAAAGAAAACATGGGTTTACATTTACAATTAATAAAATGACTTCTCCTTTTGATAGGAGGAAGAGGCTAACATTTATTAAGCATCATGTACATGCTAAGTAATAATAACTAATTTATTAAGCCCTTATGGGACAGGTGTTGCTCTAAACACTTAACATGCTTTTACCATTTTAATCCTCCCAACCAGTCTATGAAGTAGTTTGATTATTATCCGTACTTCACAGATGAAAAAGAAAAGAAACCTGAAGCACAAAGAGGTTAAGTACTTGCTCAGAGTCACATGGGGAGATGTGGTAGGACTGGGACTCACACCCAGGCAGTCTGGCTCCAGAGCATGTGCACTTAAACTTTATGATATATAGCCTCTTCCAGTACTGAATGCTTACTCTGCCAGAATAGTTTTAAGGGATTTACATGCATTATATCTTCTAAATTCAATAGAAAAAGAGGTAAAGCACAGGATCACGGGTCTATCCTACATCAATACATTAGTTAGCTGCCTATGTCCGTCAAGATTGCCATTCTGGCTTCTACCACAAAGTGATTAGGAGAAAAGCAAGATATTTATAGAATAAGAAATCTCTGGCAATCTATTCTCAGGACCTTTTCCTGAGCATGTATCATGGGTAGTTTTAGCCAAAACATATGCTATTTCCAGGTGCCTCTCCACTAAAAACTACCCTGACTTTTCCTGTAGAAATCATGCCATCTCAATTTGGAAAAAAAAAATGGTCTTTGACTCACACAAAGAAACCGACTTATACAAGCTGTTTTATTTTTCTTGGCATTATTTTAAATTTGTTTAAAGATGAGATTGAGTGATTCAGCAGGTATTCATCGGATTATGGTGCAAATTCTTAGTACAAAAAGTAGAACATCCTTGATCCACTAACATTTTTTTTCCTAAATCTTTTTGTTTGGTTTGATTATTAACTGAAACCATATATCAAGTTAATTTGTAGGTATTGAGTGGTATGTGCACAAGTGTTTTTATAAGGTTTTATACATACAAACTATAAACTATATTGACAGCATTTTTTGGTCTTCTGACTTTGATATTTCATAGATATAAGAAATACATGATAGTTAAATGAAGTTCAATGATCTCCTCAATAAATTACTCATTCTAACTAGTTCATTGTTTTTACTTCTATCTTGTAAAACTTATTTTTAGCCTTTGGTGACAATTCAATAAAAGAGTATCCTTTGAACTAAAGAAAAGATTTAAATAAAATTTCTTAAAATAAATTTTCAAATAGAGTTTTAAAAATGACATGTTGGGGGGCACCTGTGTGGCTCAAGAGATTCTCAGTTAAGAATCTGCCTTTGGCTCAGGTGTGGTTTGGGGTCTGGGGATTGAGTACTACATTGGGCTCTCTGAGGGCAGCCTGCTTCTCTCTCTGCCTGTGTCTCTGCTTCTCTCTCTGTGTCTCTCATTAATAAATAAATAAAATCTTTAAAAAATAAATAAAAATGACATGTTGGAGGCAGCCAATCAAGATAGCTATCATCATTTTAGAAATAAGGCAATTTCTGATAATGACAAAATTTGAATCTTCAACTATATTTTCTGAAATTGGTTAAATTCTATGTTAGCTCTCAAAAACAGCTATGTGGTGGGAGAAAGACTGGGAATATATCCAAATTCTGTTACCCAAATCAGTGGCTTTTCAACCTTCTAAACTCAGTTTAGGTAAAGTTGACTGAGATAATGAATTTGACACTATGAAGGCTGATAACTTGGGGACAATTTTATATCCTTAATGGCATTGAGTAACAAATTACAAATATATTATTTTTAACTTTAGGTTGAATATTATATTAATTAGAAAAAATAGCTGTTCTGACAAGTAGTCTTTCAAAATTTCAGTGCTGTAACAGATATTTGTGTTTGATTTTTGCTCACATAAACTTACAATGAGATCAGCACATACTTTCCTCTGGGTGGTGATTCAGAGATCTAGAAACCTTTCAAGGTATAGTTTTGTCATGACTCAAGGTCCGTATACAACAAGGAGAAAAGGAACATTATTTTTCAAAAAACCACAGCTCCTTGGAAAAAAGTAATTGCATTTCCACATCTACCTGCAAGGGAAGCTGGAAAACATGGTGTCAGACTGGCCAGCCACTACCTACCAACTTTAAATAATAAAAGGGAACAAGTATTTTGAAGGCAGCTAGCTGTGGATATCACAGATATTCAATCAAATGAAATGTATAATCTGTTCTTTACTTCTTACTTAAATATTAAATAGTATTCTTTCACTGATCATTTTTTTGTTGTTGTTGGTTCCTTCTGGATGTCAAACACTGTGCTGGGCACTAGAAATACAAAGATGGACAAAATATGAAGCATGCAGTGTATCAGGGAAAAAAAGAAACTCTTAATGGTGCAATTATAAGCCAGTGTGATAATTACTATGATAGAGGTCAACCAAGGTAAATATAAGCCAGGAGAGGCAACTAAAAATGATTTAAAAAGTATATTAATTCAGATTCCATAAGGAAAATAGAAACCATTCTCAGAAAGAGAGTGTCATGGCAATAATGAAGACAAAAACGATGGTGGTCCAAGCAAAGTTATTGGCAAATTGCCTGAAGCCTGGACAACAGATAAAAAAAAGAGACAAAGGAGAAATATTTGTTGAAATAGCATATGAGTGATTCAGGGCAAGGCAGAGAGTCTGGTTTGACAGTTGAGTAGGTAAATGCCATTTACCAAGTTTGAGACATAGGAGGAAAAACACACTGGGAAAGGAGTAGAAAGAAAAACACAATTTGGAAATGAATTTATTTCCTTTGGTCACTTGTATGGAGAAGTACAATAGACAGTTAAATATCTAGATAAGAAGCAAGAAAGAATTAAGGGATGGAGCTATAGGTAAAAGTCATTGCTATATGTATCAGTTAGAGTTCTTCAGGGAGAAATAGAACCATTAGTGAAGTGTGTGTGTATATGTGTGTGTGTGTGCGTGATATTTAAAAAATAATAATTGGTTCACATAATTATGGGGGTAGCAAGTCCAAAATCTGTAGGGCAGTCTTGCAGGTTGATAATTCAGGAAAAGAGTTGATGTGTAGTCTTGAGAACAAATATCTACTTCTCCTAGAAACCTCAGTTTTTGTTCTTAAGGCCTTTCAAATGACTGGATGAGCACCCCCCCCCCCATATTTTAGAGTAATCTGCTTTACTTAAAGTTGACTGATTATGGATGTTAACCATATCTACAAAATATCCCCACAGCAACACTTAAATTAATATTTAATTAAATAACTGGGTATGATAGCCTAGCCAAGTTGACACATAAAATCAACCACCACACTAGTAAGTGACAGATGAAATCATCAAGGAGAGAAAAGAAGTAAATACCAAAGTGGTTAAAAGCTTGGGTTTTGGAACAAAGGACCTGGGCTCAAATTTCATTTTTACTATTTTGTGTGGCGTACTTCTGTAAGTCCAGGTTGTGGCATCTATAAAGTAATGGAAATATTCTACATCTCTTGTGTTATCATGAATATGAAATAAAATATGTAAAGAACTTGTCACAGAGCTTGGCATGTACTAAGTGTTCAATTAACTATAGCTAGAAAATGGACATTTATTTATTTATTTATTTATTTCTAAAAGAGTCTATTTATTTATTCATAAGGGGTGTAGAAAGAGAGGCAGAGACATAGGTAGAGGGAGAAGCAGGCTCTCTGCAAGGAGATCATGACCTGAGCCAAAGGCAGATGCTCAATCAATGAATGGGTCACCCAGGCATCCTGGACTCTTTTTTAAAATGTGAAATTTATAAAGATATTCTGATAAGAAAAGAGAGGTATTAAGAAAAAATGAAGATTGAGAACTAAGAAATAACTTATCAAGTAAAGGTTGGTGATAGAGGGTGGAGGAAGGAAATTGAGACTCAAAACATAACAAAAGATTAATCTTGAACAAAAGGATGTGAAAGAAAGTGAATATTCATATATGCTGGCCTTGATTTTCTCAGTGAAAGGTAAAATGTTATTTCCTGAGAAATTTTGATGGTTTAAAGAAAGGTGATGTTTCTGTGAAGAATAGAAGAGAGACCTTAATAAATTCAGAAAAAGAATCAGTAAAATATAACACTAAAGTTCAGTTTCTATCTGCATGGCTGGTTTATCATAAATTCCATTAAGGCAGAGCACATTGCTTTTTTCTGCTTACTATTTGGCACACCATAAGGAATTGGCAAAAATTTCCTCAATTAGAATACTGTCTTCTCTACCTGCATGTAGCTGGGGTATGAAAATGGAAAGTTAAATGGAGCAATTGATCCAACGTTGAAGCTTTGTCTTATGGATGCAGTTGGAAAAGATAAGGACCGTAGTACTGAACATACTGGTGCTTATCTTTGTAAAACTATAGTGTATGGTCAATAAGAAAAGAAAAACACTATAGGGGTAGCAATTGACAGAGAAAAAGGCATTCTAGGAGTAAGAGTGTTAGAGACCAGGAAAAATGGGAGGCAGTGGTCAAAGACTTGTGTTGGAACAGATTTTAGAAGGAAACACTATGAAGGAACTCAATAAGTAATCCTATGGCAAAAGTGGGTTTAAAAGGAAGGAAAAACACTGGTGTCTAGAAAGTCACAAAACTTAATCACAAGACCAGCCAGATAATGAGGTAGAAGACAGGAGGGAATCCTCCCCAGTGATGGCTAGGCAGGAAAAGGAGTGAATCAATAGTGTGCAAGATGATTCCAAACCCTTGGCACCAGGGTGAAGGGCTTTTGCTCAATTTGTCCTGCATTCATGTGCACTGTGGCATATTTTCTTTTTTTTTTCTTTAAAGATTTTATTTATTTATGCATGAGAGACACAGAGAGAGAGAGAGAGAGAAGAGAGAGAGAAGGGCAGAGTTATAGGCAGAGGGAGAAGCAGGCTCCACGCAGGGAGCCTGACGTGGTACTTGATCCTGGGACCCCAGGATCACACCCCGGGCCGAAGGCAAGAGCTGAACCGCTGAGCCACCCAGGGATCCCCTGTAGCTTATTTTCAAGTAGTAATACCAAAGCTGGCATATTAAAACAATGGATAGAAGACCTTATGATTTATTACCTAAAGATAATTTTAGATAAAGTCAAGGAAGAACTCACTGATGAGAATACCTGGAAGTCCTTCCTTTCTCCTTCCACAAAGTCCAGTTGGCACAATTTACTAAGTTAATTACTTCTATTTTATGAAGCCAACCCCAAAGCCATTTCCTCTTACACGTTGACTGTATTTCTTATCAATATTTCTCACACAATGGTAGCCTCCTAATGAAGAAAAAGACTGGTGAGCTTGTTTCCAATGTGACAGGGAGAGGGTAAGTGGTTGGGAGTAACACAGAGGAATACATAATGAAACAAGAGAGGGGAGAAGAATAAAGATATGAGATGCTACAGTGACAGCAGATCCTGACTCTGAGGTATGGGAAAGTCCTAGGACAAGCTAAGTTTTGATAAATGAGGAGACGATGGGGGTAGTTTAAGAGGAGGGTAACAATTAGGAAAATATTTTTCCAAAATTAAATCTGAGCTCAGAAAGCAGGATGGAAAGAGAGAGCATCAGTGGAAGAATCAAGAGAGGAGACTGAGGAGAAAGGGAATGAGGATAGTGTTTTTATAAATAGTTATATTATCATTTCAGGGATATTGTAAAGCTATGTAACTTTACACTAACTGCTATTAACAAGATTATGTGTCAAGTTAATGGTTTACAGAAAATGCAAAAAGTCTGCTTGATATATACTAGGTACAATTTTCCTTTCATTAACAGATACATGATTTCTTACATGAATGAAAGCTAAAGAAGAAAGCTAAAGGAGGTATATATATAAATATATATACACACACACACATATACATACGTATATATGATATTCTATACCATATATATAGGTATATATACATATACATATACATACACATATACATGCATATATATACATGTATATGTGTATGTATATGTATATTTTTCCATACCTTTAAATCATCATCAGATATATTATACTTAAATCCATCTAGAATATTATGGAATGAATTTCCATTTGTTAAATAGTACCCTGATGTCCTGAAAATCACTATAGACTGTAAAAACACTTAAATTACAATTACGAAGTAGCTTGAAGAATTTGCTAGCACATTATCAACAAAATATTTGTTAAGAGAAATAAAAAAGGAAATCTACATAATTTTGAAAAACTTGACATCAATGACAATGTATATATCAATTTGCTATCTTATAATAAAAATTTGTTGCTCATAGAAAGATGAATATTCCTTAATTGCTCACTTTTGCCATTTGTAAATTATCTGTCATCTATCTACCTATCTATGTATCTATCATCTATCTATCTCATCTATCCCCAACCTTTAATAATTTTCTCACTTTTTACATACCTGTAATTCACCTTATCACAGCAACTAGAAGTTTGTATAAAATCTAAGAGAACTCCTGGAGTTGAACTCACAGACCTATGGATGGAAATAAAATTGAAATAGACAAGAAGCATTGAACATAGTTAATTTCATACTAAGTAAACAAGGTCCATCTAATCTGATATTTTGTCTCTGGAAATGTAGAAAGTCAGACAGGATATTCATGTTGATATTAGGAAGTTAAACATATTTCCCTAAAGTCTCCTATCTGTTTTTAATAGTTATCATCCTATCCATATACATTTTCCTCACTATTTCATAAAATGAAGAGTTTTACCTATCAATTTGCCTTTTAAAGTTAAACCATTATTTTATTTTCCAGCTGAGTATTTTGAGCCTATACAAATGTCTCTATACTTGACCTTTTTTCCAGGAAAGGGTATTTAAGTCTGTGCATCTCCTTTCAAAATGTTATGGGTCCCCTTGATATCCTGTCTCCATCTTTGTCTTCTCCACACGTTAGGACCCTAAAATGACAAGACTATCTTTTTATCTCTATCCATTGGTCATACTATTTGCTTTTCTTTGGGATGTGTACATTTATTTCAGTTGCAGGCATTTTATGAGAAGACAATGTTTTAGCTTTCATTTCTACACTCTCTCCTGATGCTAAGTAGGAGCTAGAGTGCTCATCTTTTGCCTGGTCTGGCATTTTTGGGAGCAGCCTATCTCCATAGTTTTCTAGGTAGTAACTGATTAGTTAGTTGATCTCTATCAAGTTAGAATGTAGTTTGGATTCTAGTCCCCTAATACATTGCTTGACTTTTGCCCACTCTGATCTTATTTTCTGTTATCTTATTATTCACAGAGCTTTCTGAGGAATGAATCTTAAAAAGAAAATTTCCACTGGCTTGTTTCTTCTCAAAATTCTAAAAGAGTGAATCATATTGAATAAAAGTCAGTGATAAAGACAATGTTACTGAATGAACTATCACTGCTTTGCTGCCCCATTTATTGGGGCAAGGTGTCTGTAAGAATTTACCCACAAAGATTCTTTATTTCTATAATTTTATTTTTCATCAAACTCATCAAACTCATTCTTCAGTAAAAAGAAGGATGTTAAAGAAGAATCTCTGACATAATTATAAGACCTTCCTACATTGCATTTAGTTACAATATATCAAAGGTATATAAGGTATATAAGCATGAGCTGTAATGCCAATTACTCAACTTCAAATCCTGGTATCTTTGGAGGGGAACCTACCTTCTCTATAACTCCATTTCCCAATTGTAAGAGGCAAGGTGGTAGATATGACTAATGACAATGTGAGGCTAAAGTAAATTGAAACATGGAGAATACATAAAGCTTTGTCTGCTACATGGTTGATATTCAATGTGTGGCTCTTACTATTTCAACAGAATAATAGAGTAATTCTATAAGATAAACACATTAATGAATGCTATGTATAAAATTTTAATATCCTGTTATCTTTCTTATTTCCTTTTTATAGAGAAAGGTGTTCCCAAATTTGAAGTTCCAAGAGTATTTTAGGATATTTTTTTATAAAAGAGTATAATAAGATAAAACATTATGTAACCCACCTTTGAATGGAATGAAAATTATATGCTGATGATTATGAACTATGGGTGCCAAAATTAAATTTTTTACTCATTATAATAGTTTTCCTAAAATAATGCAATAAAAATTAAGTAATTAAAATAACTTATTAGTACAAAAATAAAGTAATTTTGGAGTTACCTTATATAACAAATACATGATTAAAATATTTATGATATAATTCCAAAAATAATGACTTTATTTAATAACTGGTGATACAAAGTGCATGGAAATACATTTACCAGAGGGAGAAACTGAGATTTTAAGTAATTAACTTATTGAGTTAATATCAGCCTTAGAACAATTTTAGATAGGCTGTTAGGCAGAAAACAATACCAACAAGATTTAAACATTTCATTAATAATCAGGTTAGGCATCAGTTCTGTTTTGCTCCTTTATAGCAATAAGTCAAAAGACTATTCTTGCCTTAAGAAAATTGAGACATGTCTTTAGTGGGCTATTTAGAAATTATACATTTTCCTTAAAAATTGAAAATACATGGAATACATACACACACATATATATTTTTCAGGATATTGGCCTCTTTTCCTAAGGTATTGCAAGGACACCTACAGGTGGCAAAGACAAGAACAATAAGCCATTTAATTTGAACTGTTTCATGACAATGTCCCAACATCTAGTTATTTTTCTTAAGTCATGAAATAATATTTGTTATGTCTAATATTTGTTATGTCAATAATAATGAAAAATATTTACGGATACAGAAAAATAATGATAAATAAGCATCTGCATTTGTCATTGCAACAGTGGAAGAATACAGCTGGAAAAATGCTATTTAGAGCCTACGCATTTTCCTCAATGATCTAAGAAGCAGCTTCTTATCCAGGCATACCAGTTCTCCTAAGTGAAAAAGAAAGTGCATTTGTGTGCTCCCATAAACCATTAGAATTTACATTGATAATCTTAACATAAAAGAAGAGTTTGATGGGAGGAAATCTGTAGAAAAATGCTAGAGAAATATAAGAATGTGCAGGAAGGGATTGAAAACAGATCTCATTTCATGATAAAGGGGTAGACAAAAATATGCAGGAGGTTTGAAGCAGAAAAAATTCTGCATTATTGTAAGCAGCTTACAGATATTGGCACATTATTTACACAAAATGAGTACTTGTTAAAACACCACCATCAATAGATTCAGATGTCTCAGCTTCAATTAGCAGCCTCATTTATTACCCACCAAGATGTGAAACTGCAAGGTGAGGTTCAAGTGTCACCCAGGGTGTCTTCATCACTTCAATATCATTGCCTTAAAAGGCACTGACCAGAAGAAGCAGATGACCTCATTTCAAAATTATTACAGTAGAGAGAACTCAGTTTCAACATTATAATTCATTTTCTCATGGAATATTTCAAATTTATTATCACTTTCCTGACACGTAATGGCTAATCGTTAAGGATAGCCACTTTAACATAATATGAATACGCATTTCTCCATAGGTAATACAACAGTTCCTGCATTAGCATTATTGACTAAGGTGCATTTAACTTCTTCACTAATACTTAATGGAAGGTTAATGTATAAGTCAGGAGATTAAATGGCTTTTACTTAAAACAAGTATATTGATTAAAATAACTTAGTGAGATTTTTAAGGCCGATGATATAAAAATAGTCACACGTTTTAATATTTTATTTAATATTAAGAGCAAATTGTAGGGTATAACAGATCAAGATTAGTGGGAATTATTGCACTAATTACTCGTGGAACTAATTCTTGCTCATAGTTAACAAATGGATATTGTATATTGAAAGGCAACAAATCATATTGGCTCATTCTAGTGTTCAAGGAGACCTGTTTAAGAATTTCCATTGTTTCTGGCAATGTCCTTCAGGTATACCTTCCTTGTATCTTACACCTGGCACCATTGAAAGATAAAACGGCCTTCCATAAATAGAGCTGCTATTCAGTGTTATTGAAATGTAGCTCTATTTCCTTTTCTCCTCTGAATCCTATTATTATTTAAATCTATGTTAAACCTAATACATCTAATGCTTACAGTGAATTAGCTAATGTTACTTTACCGTTTCCTTTCTTTGCTCAAAACACAATATTCCACCAAATATAGTAGACCAACAAATTGGTCTTGTAATAGTATGACATGTGATGCCAAAAACCATTCACTTCTTTGATTCTGTTTCCGCCTAGAAATACTCAGCCACTTTCTCTATTCACCTCTTCTGTTCAGGTAGCACAAAGTTACACCTGTAGGGGCTTGCTCAGTTTTAACCTGAGCTTTGTATGAAGGGGATTTGATCTTCTCAAAAAAAAAAAAAAAAAAAAAAAGTGATCAGGGCCCATGTAATCATTCTGCCAGTGTAACTGCAGAGTCTAGAACATATAGCACGTTGCAGTGTATTCAAGAACTGCATACAGGATAGTAAATAAGAGATAGAAATTTAAATGCAAAATGTATAATATAATATGATCCGTAGTAATAAAAATGCTCACACTTATATAGTACTTAACCACGAGCCAGGCTTGGTTCTAGTGCTTTGTGTACAATAAATCATTTACAACGCAACACAATCTCATGAATGAGGTAATTCTTAGTATCTCTGATTAGCAAATGGGAAACTAAGGCACAGGAATGTTAAGATACTAAGGCATAGAGCTATTCCATCAATTCTCCAACACCATGCAGCTGATAAGAGGCAGGGTGAGAAGCCTAACTCCAGGCAATGTGGCTCTGCGGGGCAGGCTCTTAGCTGTAATTAAACTAACTCTCAGGCTCAGGAAACAGAAGCACTTTAGTTCAAATCCATGCTCTGCCACTGACTAACTGCTTCAAGGCTTGGCATCTTCATCTGGGAAGTATATAATAACGAGATCTATGTTATCAGCTCATGAGAAGAAAGCAAAATAGTCCATTTTACTGGGTTAGCATGTTACCTGGCACATAGTAGATTGCACTAAATTATACTTGTCATTTATTTCAAAACGTGTATTCATTTATTTATTAAGCACACATTTTATTTAGTTAATGCTACTTATCTGTTTGTGCTAAGCTTTGGTAAATAGGAGTGTTGGGCTCACACTTTAGTAAGGGGCAATGGAAATGAAAACAATTAACTGCAATTAAAGTGCCATGATTGCTGTATTTAGGCAAAGCAGAGAAACTGAAACATCTCATCAAGGAGGGTTTCATTGATATGGTATGTAGCACATTTACGTAGTTTACCATCCCGTATACTTTCTCAGGTTGAATAATAGATGAATCAGCTGGAGACTTTATAAATTTATTCAGTCCATCTCTTGATTTGAGAAATCATGGAATAAAGGAAAAAATATAAATCTAAGTTTTGTGCCATCAGTTGGATGAAGGTGATGGATATATTCTACTAAATATTCTAGGAGATCAATCTATGCCATTCTGTATTTAAAACATGAGAATCTGTGTGAAATATGAACAATAGCCTTGTCCTCATAATATTTCTTCATGTTTGTGATGGAAATTATGTTCTGCCTCGTGAAGCATTTTCTTATTTTTAGATGAGCATTGCTAAGGGTAGGTTATGTGTGAAATAAAAAAACATAGTCACAGCCATGCCACTTTTTCCAGAAAATGCTATAAGATAGAACTTTGAGTTTTATACACACACAAATACATTTTATGTTCAGGGAAATTTGTGTTCAAATGTTATTAAATCCCCAACAATTGTTTTAACATATTTTTTCTTTCAGAGTATGAGAGGATAAACAGTGATTTCATTCTTACTGTGTCCAAATGAGCAGAACCAAGATTCTGTGTTACACAAGGATGATTATTCTTGAGAAAGTAGAGAATAATCCCCTGAAGCAGAGTTTTGCTTAATAAAAACCATGGTTTTAAATTAACTTTAAAGTTTAGGGGGAAAAATCATTTTCATTGTTCAAAGTGAATTTCAACACATTCCAGACTAGAAAAGATTTTAAAATATGATTCCAAATTTATTCTATTCTTTTTCTTCATTTGGTTTACATCTGGAGTCATCATCAAATATTAGAGAAGAAAGTGATATAACACCTACAATGTTAAGCCATCTTACCTATAGATGCTTTCTTCTGGTTGTTATACTAAGATGTAGTTCACCAAGAGTGAGAATCTTGGCTCCACTGAGATTTCCATACCAAAATCTAAGAGTAATTGCTAAACGTCCCAGATACCTACCTCTTAAAACTCATACTGGCAAGATAAAATCATACTTAAGTTGTAATACTTCCTATACTTAACATAAAAGCCATGCTCAGATTCATTCTCTACATTACCCATATTTTGTTCACTCCCTTGTCAGTTTTTTCCAACCCTCTTCTTCATGGTTATGGGCTAAACTGTGTCCTCTAAAATTGTGTATGTTGAAGTTCTGATCTTACTACTCAGAACACAACTGTATTTGGAGATAGAGTCTTTATAGAAGTCAGTAGGTTAAAATTAAGTCATTAAGTGAGTTCTTTTTTTAAAAAAAGAACTCATGAGACACACACAGAAAGAGGCAGAGGGGCAAGCACACTCCTATGGTGAGCCTGATGCAGGACTCTATCCCAGGACTGGGACACGACCTGAGTCAAAGGCAGACACTCAACCACTGAGCCACCCAGGTACCCCTAGAGTGGGTTTTAATCCAATAGAACTGGTGTCCTTATAAGAGAAGTAATTAAAAACAGACATATACAGAGGGAAGATGGAGACACAAGGACAAGATGACTATCAATAAGCCAAGGAATGAGGATTAGAAGAGATCTTTCCCTCAGAGCCCTCAGGACGAACAAACTCAGATGACAGCTTTATCTCAGATTTCTCGCCTCCAAACTGAGATAATACATTTTTTGGTTTAAGCCACCCAATCTCAAATACCTTGTTATGACCGCGCTAGCAAACTGGCATACTAACTGATGTTTTTGTTTATTTTGTATTCTTGTTTATGAATGTGTATGCTCATGAGTCTTTCAGAGTTTGTTGACCATATTGTGTGTAATAAGAATCAATGTGACTTTAAAAGAAATTTTAATAATAGTTTCCATGTTATAAAGAAGAGAGTATAGTCGCCAGGCAAAATACAGGACCCAGTTAATATGAATAAACAGCAAATATATGTTTGGTATAAGTATGACCCAAATATTTATAGGAGATACTTATACTAAAAAAATGTTGTTTAACTGAAAATCAAATTTAACTCGGAGTCTTTATTTACTAAATCTGGCAACCATGTTTACTGGTTAGGTGATTAAAAAAGTAACTGGTAAATTTAGTAGTTCCTTGTGTTTTTTCTTATTGAAATTTATGATTTATCTCTAATAGGACATTCTTCTCCTTTTTCCATCATCTTTCCATCACAAATGATTCTCAAATCCAGTTATAGTACCTTTGCTATTTGTTATATCATGATCAATTATAACCTCTGCATTTACAGGAGCATCTAATTACTTTTTTCATATTCTTTAAAAACTCCATTTTAAAAAGTGGACATTTAAGCACACTAAAACATCCAGGAGATATTAATCATGTCGTTTCAAAGTGGAAACACATTTCTCCGTAAACTTTCCCAATGTAATAATAATTTTAAAAAAATCTTGAAACATAATGCCTGAATGGAAAACTTCAACACAAAGATAAATGGGAATATACAAGAGAGTGGAAAAGTGTATATTAGTGCAATCTTAGAACTTAAGATATATTATATTATCCTGGGCTTTATCAAAAAGGAATTAAAGAAAAAGAACAACCTTTCAAGGAAAGAATTCATGTTTTAATTTATTATAAGATTGAAAGCTATAAGATACCACTTCATATCCACTAGAATAGTTATAATTAAAAAGCTACAGTACTAAATGTTGGGAGGATGTGAAACACCAAAATGTTTCAGAAGGCCCTAGTAGTTTATGATTCAACAACTTTGGAAAACTACCTATTTCTTATAAAATAAAACCTACAGGTACCTTTTGACTCAGCAATTCCACTGATACTCAATTAAGAAATTGTAAAACGAAAAAAAAAAAAAAAAAAGAAATTGTAAAACGTATGTCCATACTATGAACGCTCATAGCCTCTTTATTCATAATAGCTTAGTACTGAAAAACAACTCAAATGCTCAGGAAAATTAATTAATAAATTATAGTAATTATATAAACTACTATAATACTACTATAATAAACTACTCAGTCATAAGAAAGAATGAACTACTCATATTCTCAATGCTATGGGTGAATTTCAAAAATAATGTGCTGCGTGAAAGAATCCAGACATGAAACAGTGCCATTTGCTGATTTCCATTTATTGAAAATTCTAGGATATGTAAAATTAGTCCATGACAATAGTTATCAGAAAGTGGCTACCTAGGGCAGATGGAAGAAGGGGATTGGTAGTGGCAGCAATCAATCAGGAATGACGGAAATCTGGGGTGGTTGGAGTGATGGTTACATGGTTGTACACATTTCTTACAATTTATCAAGTGAACACTTAAATTGTATGTTTTACTGAATGTAAATTATATCTCAGTATAAAAGGAGTATTAGGGGTAAAATGAATCAAAATAAAAAGATAAAACATTTCAAGCTTTGACTTTATTTACTCACATATCCAAATAACCAGCTTTGGTTTTAAAAGACTCTTATAAACAGTGTAAAGAATTAAATTATAAATAATACAGATGGGTGTTTCCTCTGTTGGTATTTTCTCTGGTCAAATAGATGGAGATCACATGCTAGGGCTGAAATAAAACGTGACCTTCAAGTGTTTTAAAGCATTATAAAACTTGTCATACCTATGTAAAAGGATTTTGAACCTCCAGAATGCCTTTTTATAGAAAGTTTGTCTTCTGAATAAAAGAAATATTTCTGGTTTATAGGTACTCTCATTTAGTCACTCTTCCTAGTATTTGTTTTACCAGTTCAACATAATTCAATGCTATAAAAGTAGGTATTATAGATTGTACTTTTCTTTCTTGTGATATATAGCAAGCATACATGTGATTGCTCTCAAGTAGTATTTAAACACTACATATTCATGAGTCCATTCAGAATTCCATATATAGCTGCTTAGGTAAAAGCTCTGACCTCTAGGAGTTCATAATCTAAAATAAATAATAAATATTCAGAACCACTTATAAGTGAAGGTGTGACCATAAAATTGAAAATGATACCCAAACAACATAGCTAACAGAATCATTCTGGGCTTAATTCCTGGGACTTGTCTGGCCATGTAAAGTAGGAAATTGAAGCACTCCCTTTGCCTATTTTTTAACTGCTTGGGGTGGAAATTTTTTTCTTATGAACTACTCAGATTTCCTACATTTTTCTTGTATTACAGCCAAGTAATACACTTATTACTTATTTGGTGCCAGGCACAGTTCTAAACAGTTTATATATACTTATTTATTTAATTCTCACACAAAATCCTCACAAGGAGATTTTTGTGTCCTATGCTAAAGGTATAGAAAATGAGAAACAGAGAGAGAAAAGAAATAAGATAATATTATCTTCTTTAAGGGTAAGTCTTAAAATAGGTGAATTATGTTAGTCTGCTCAGGTTGCTGTAACAAATTACCACACACTGGCTTAAACAATAGGCATTTATTTCTTATGTTCTGGAAATCTGAGATCAAGGAGTCAACGTGATGGAATTGTGGTGAGTGCTCTCTTCCTGATTCACAGATGGATTCCTCTTTCTGTGTCCTCGTATGGCAGCTAAGGGGAGAGAAGGAACCCAGTCTATTTTTATAAGGACACTAATTATATCATGGAACTCCTCTCCCGTGACCTCATCTATACCTAATTACCTCCCAAAGTCCCCACCTCCAAATACCACCATATTAAGAGCTTCAACAAATGAGTTTGAGGGAACCCAAACATTCTGTTCATGACATTAATCTCTGCTACAAGTATCAAGTGAAATAATACTTGTAATGTGCTTGGAATTGTGTCTGACACATAATAAACCTTCAGAAAGTGTTAATCCTTATAATAATGCAAAGTTGACGAATAACTTAACCTTTGTAAGGTATCACTATAAGGTAAACTTGTGGAAATGTCAATAGAAGTAGACCAACTTCATATTAAAACTAGACTATATTTTACTTAGAAGAAAGAATGTTATACTAGTAAGCTGGTAGGACGCTTAAAATGTTCCACCTTTACCTTCCAAATCACGAAATGCTAGTTAATCCATTATATATTCTATAACATAATGATTATACTTATGCTAAATTCAAGCAACATAAATAAATTTTAAATTCTTATTACACTGAGGTATCAGTAATAAGATGCTTGATTGGTTAAAAAGAATGAGAACTGGGAATTTGACTGAAAGGAAGACACTGGCATGTAAAAATTTCAGAGGAATCGACTCCTAAAGAAATAGACCAAATGTTGGGACAAACAGCATAGTCTCAGGAAAGAGGGAGTCAAGGGGAGAAAGAAAGGCAGTCAGAGGATGGAAGCCCTACGGTGTTTGTTCAAAGTACTATTTAATTTTGCCTGAAAGATTTGAGTCTTGGAGCTACATACTGGCAATTCTAGCAGTAAATCCCACAAAAGACTGACTCCTGGACAGAAATTTTGACATTAATTCGGACTGTGCTTCCTTTTAGAAGCCCATTCTGATTGGCTTCTGCCCTTCTCTTCCATCTCAGGCTGAATTCGGTGTCCCCCCCAATGCCCCACAGCAGCCATCGAATAACCTATCAGCTTATCATGCTGTACAGAAATGTCCTCTTTCCTTATCTTTTCCCAAAAGATCCCAAAAGGACATAAACTCAGGTCTCTTATTTGCTGTTGGAGACCCTGGACATAGCATATGACTTGGCACATAGCCACATTCAATTAATACTTGAATGAACACTTGAATTACTTCTAACAGAACTTGTGTCTTCAAGTTATGGCCTTAAGAAGACAAACATGATGGTGGGTACATACATGAGTATTAACACATCCAGGCTGTACCCGCCTTGTGAACACAGACAATTACCCTTCTCTGAGGTAATTTGGAGGAGGATCCACTGCTTGCTATTAGCATCTACCGTGTTAAAGCTCCATTCCTCAGTGTCAAATAGTGGATATTGGAATTTTAGGAGGCATCTGTCAAAATGTAAGGTGAGAACATTCACACGCTAATCTCTTCAGCTAACACTTCAGTCTTTAGTTTTATCAGTGAATGCCTTGGCAAGGATTTGCGGAAATTAGACGACAGTCAGGATGAGGTGGGTGTGTGTGTGTGTATATTTTAGGTGGGAAGGTGCTGTACAGTGTAAACGGTGTCACCTGGCACAGAGTACCTGAAAGAGTGCAGGCACCCAGCTATAGGACACAGAGGGAACACCAAGACAATGTTTCCCTCCTCCACAAATCAGCTGGAGCATAGCCTTGCTTCTAAGAGCCTTCCTGTGCATGAATCTGTGTCTAGATTCACCTTTTAAAGTATCTAATTTTTCACTTGTGATAGAAAAAAAATCACTCACCTTACATAAATATATATATATAATTATATATAAATAATTATATATAAATATATATATAAATATATATATATAATTCACTATATATATATATATATATATCCTTATTTCTTACCAGTCTTTGATCTTGTGGCTCCAATTAATTACTTGCAGGATTTTTAAAATATAGTTCTCTGTATTCAAACCCAAAATAAATAGAAGCAAATTTACCATTTTTCCTCCACATAATTTTTTGGTAAAAATACAAAGTCTAGAAAACTATATGTTTATCTTTCCCAGTTCCTTTTTCTTGAAAGAATTTTACCTAGTATTGTGTCTTCCTCTAAAATAGCTCCTGATTTCCTCCTTCACCAGTTCCAATTAATTGCCACTATAAAGTTGCACATCTCCATGTCCCCAATAGCCAGAATAACTGAAAAATGTAGCTTATGTGAAAGAAAAATTCACATTTTAGTCACATTAAAAGTTAAATTTTATTCATAAACAAAACCTATATGAAACTGAGTTTAGCTCTCAGATCCTCCATTTTGTGTTAATATTGTTGTACCCGACTCACAGAGCCTGCTTCATGGACACTCAAGGTCCCACTTTTAGGCAAAACCCACATTTAGGAAGCCTTCTACTGTCACTGTTTTGAAATTCTTTGTAAGTTTTGAACATGGGACTTCACATTCATTTTGCAGTGGGCTTACAAGTTACGTAGCTGATCCAGCCTACTTAAAGTCATTATCATCCTCCCTGAATTACTGAAATATCATCGTAACTTGAGTCCGTCTTATGGGGATTTTTGTCCTCAAGCTGTCCTACAAAGAGCTATGGAATTGATTTTCCTAGGGACTGATTTTATCACGCTGGCCTCTGTTCTGTGTTGACATACTATGCTCCTCAGCCTGGTGCAGATCTCCTTCTAGAACTTGCCCTCTCTGTATTATTTCTTGCCATTTCTAACATGAATTTTCTAATCTTGTCAGGCTCTCTCACCATTATTGCTTATTTGGTGAGTCCTATCCATATTACAGCTCCAGCTTCTGGTTAAACTTAACCATATGTTTCTTCTTTTTGCTTATCTAGAACTATCTACAGCTGGCTAGCCTCAGTTCTGGCTTCTCCACAAAAATCTTCCAAATTATTTTCATCCTTAATTAGCATATGTGCTATCAAATATTAACATACATGTGAATCACCCGGACCTAGTTAAGCCAAATCTCAGAGGAGGTTCCCAAGTAAACTGCATTTTAAATAAGCACACCAATTCAAAACTACACCAGAAAATACAAATACCACTCATGTTTAATATTTACTTTATGAACTTTGGTCTTGTCTATCTATCTATAAGTTGCAGGACAGAAGTACTACATGTACAGCCCCTATAATTCCCAGCACAATGCCAAATTCATAAATACTTATCCATTTGATAATATTTTAATATGTTTTATTAGAAGTATTTTGGTAGACTAAGAACGTTCCCTGAAATTGCAGTTCAATTAAGATGCAGCAAAACCCTCTTAGAAATTGTACCTGAAGTAAAACACATTTTTCTGACTCATACAAAAAAAGAGCTAATGAAAATGATCATAAGCTTTTAAAGAATATCTAATAGCTCTTGGGAAATATCTTGATGATCTAAATATAAATGAATTAGAATCATATGGATTAAAGTCCCATTGAAATATATATGTGGACTAATACTTGGCAAGCTGTCTTTCAGATTTTGCCAATTCTAAAATGTTCAAAAAATAGTTCAAGATGCTTTGGCAGAATTTAAGCACCACAGAATTGTTCAGTGTCTTGTTGTGGAGGTTATATCCCCCACATGTGGTCTTTATCCATAGTCAATGTGCTAAGCACAATAAACCTGTCCAGGTGGTCACTGAAGAGCCCATAAAGTCTACATATTTATTCACTTCTAACTTTTTAAAACCTATTATTAGGGATTAATTGTATGGTGAATATAGTGACCAAAAGTTTCAGAAATTGAACAACCATAGTACAGCCTCCAAAGCCGGTGCTCTTTCCAAGGATCATATAACTGTTTATAGACAGCATGTCTTTCTAGAGGAATTGGATGAATGTGAAAAAATGTAAAGCATCAAGCAGAATGTTAGACTAAAGTTTCTGCTCCAGAACTAACAGGTGGTCCTGCCATAAGGTGTACATATGGCTGAGACACTGTGCTACTATGAATTCTGCTCACTGAAATGCATCTTGTAACCCATGGGGGAATAGGGTCTCTGGCAGTGACCAGACTTTTGAATTTTCTTATAGGCAGCAGATGCAATGGTTTATCACAAAATCTTAGCATTGAAGAGATTTCTATTCTAGTTCATTCTCCTTTCCAGTAAATAAATTTCTCTTATGGCATTCTTATCAAATTGAGTACTTCAAATTAACTAATACAAATAGATATTTTATTCTTTTATGTTGAACAGTGATTACATGCTTTTGCACCAGATGAACATTCTTAATGCCTTTATTATGTACATAGGTTATTATTATTTACATGATAATGTAATGTATTTCACATATAATTTATAATTAATTGGATACCTATGTTCATTTACTTTAAAAGATATGACTATATGATCTATCTCTCTCTCTATATATATATATATGATCTAAAAGAAAACAAAATTTTACATTTTCAACTGCTTACTCTTAAATGAATAATTTCTCCTGGTCCATGTGTTGGTCACTCATGTATATGGAATCCTCATCATCCTCACTTCAAGGAGAGTGGCTATATATCCATGGATGCTATTTAAATCTGTTGTCTTGATACAATTATTTGTTGCCTCAGTTTGGTCAATAAAATACACTCTGTACCCACTTTTCTATATCCTAATTAGAAATGAGTACTGAGATGCTAATTATAGACAACGCTTACCTTTGTTTTAATGTTTAAAAGTAGCCATCTTAGACACTTCAAAGTAATTTCCCTTGAAGTGTGTCAGTGTATGTTAGTAGAGAAAAGATGGCAATGCAGTTTCTTAGCAAATATTATAATTGAACTGTATTATGCTGGAGTAATTATATTACATTTTAAGCCTATTATAATGAAGGACAGGGAATTGGTTTTTAAGGGAAAAAAAGATGTAAAAAAACCCTAATGAAAGCATAAGAATAGCTGACAACCGGGGAGGCCAATTCTCCCTAGTACACTTGTCAAATATACTTGTCATTCCAGGTAATATGTTGAGATCATATGATGATCATTAACTCTTTCAAACCACTGAGGTTTATATTCAAGTGAGTTTCTTCTGCAATTCTCTCTCAAAACTTGTTAAATCTCCAGAGAGTTTTGGAGTCCTCAATTCCTTGTCATTAATTGTATAGATGTCCATTTGTCTGAAGGCAAAGGACTAGAGAAGATGATTTCCTAAGGGTTTTATGTTTCTATTTCAGATAGCAAAGGAGGAACTAGTAAATTCTGTGCTTGTTTTCTCCTAGTTTGCTGTCTCACTCACTAACCTGTTTGTACTATTGACCATAAATTTTCTTGTACTGATTCATTCCTGTCCCTTCAGGATTCTCTTTCCATTGCTTTGGGAGCTTTCGAACCACTGGTTTGTTTCCTCATTGTCCATCCTTTTCTGTGGCTTCTTCCAAACCCAGCTATTTGAAAAGAAAGAAATGATTAAACAGAATGAGTCCCTTCAAAAGTTGAGAAAGAGCCTGGTTCTCATATCAGTATTTTAACCGGAAAAGTTTAAAGTACAAATGTTACAGAAAAAGCTGATGTTTCTTTTTTTCACATGAAGAGAGCAAAGTAAATTAGCGCTGAAATTTTTCAGTTATCATTGGATTAATTTATTTTATTTCAAGAAGCATTAGTTATATCATAGGTCAGAATACGGTAGCCCTTTGGTCAAATTCAACCTTTCCCTATTTTTATAAAGAAAGTTTTATTGAAACACAGCCATGCTCATTTATATACACACTGTCATTGCTTCTTACTTATGGGAGAATTGAATAGTTGCTCAATGTCTTTAGGACCCACAAAGCCAAAACTATTTATTATCTGAATCCTTACAAAAATTTTTTTGACATCTGAATTACAATAAGCCTTGTTTTAAGATTTTGTTATGCCTGATCAAGGTAGTATTTCCATATCTTTGCAAAATTTCAAGAATTTTTCCTTATTTTTTTTCTGTGATTTAAGGTAATAATATTTCCAGTTTTCAAAATCAACACTACTTAGTAAAACATCTTGTTACATTTATATAATAGGTGCTTTTTCTTTGAAGCAACTCATTTTAATTTTAAATTAGTTCACGCAGTTAACTTAGTTATATGTTAAACTTATAATCGTTTTTTTTTTTTTTTTTTTTTTTTTTTTTTACCAGTTTGCTTTTCTCAGCTTTCTCCTTTTATTCAGTATTATTTAATATTGGTTCACAAGTAAATGACATGGCCATGATAATTGAAAAAATTACCCAGAATGTGACATTTGCTTTACTTGATCATTAATGAATAAACTGCAAAGTCAAACATTTCTCCAATTTATAAAAATGTATTCAGTTTATAGAAAAACAGAGAAGTTTATTTTCAGCCTGTGCTACTACTAGTCATTCTGAGGTATAGTCTATAGTCTGAGGTAAATTCTTGGTGGATTGTTTTTAATATTCGTCTTGAAAAGAGACTTTCTTTTCATTCTTAATAGTTCATGCCTATTCATTCATGTGCATTTGAGAAAGGATTATGACAAAATACTCCTTTAAATATAGACTACTATCAGGGAACGCCTGGGTGGCTCAGCGGTTGAGGATCTGCCTTGGCTCAGGGCATAATCCCACAGTCCCATGATCAAGTCCCACATTGGGCTCCCTGCATGGAGCCTGCTTCTCCCTCTGCCTCTCTCTCTCTCTTGTTTCTCATGAATAAATAAATAAAATATTAAAAAAAAAACCTACTATCAGTAGGAAATCTAGTGATAAGTCTCCCATCAGAAAAGACTTTCTTTTCTTTTCTTTTCTTTTTTTTTGGGGGGGGGGGAAAGACTCAAGTCTTGATCTCAGGGTTGTGAGATTTAGCCCCATGCCCAGCTCCACGCTGAGCATGGATCCTGCTTAAGATTCTCTCTTTCCTTCTCCCTCTGCTCCTTCCTACTCACATGCTCTTTCTCTATCTGAAAAAAAGGAGGGGGGGGAGAGAAAAAGAAAAGACTTTTCTACATGTCATTAGATCCCTTTAAGAAGGATAACTAGCTTTATTTCCTCATATGGCTTTCTAATGTAGAATGGCAGCTAAATTAGCATGTATTGGTTTATATTTTATTTATTTTTCATTTATTTTTATCTATATTTCTAACTATAACTTTTGGTCAGTTGTATAATTTTAAAGATTATATATATTAACTCTGGTTTTAAAAATAAACACTTTACTAAGTAATTTGTGTGAATATGGACTGATACAAATGTTAATAATTTATTAATAACATTGAACACATTATAGACCAAGAAGTATGCAATATGTGCTTTAGATTTATGCTGGTGGTACTTTATGTTTATTATTGTTGGTGCTCAAATAAGTGTTTACAAGTTAGATAGTATTATGTTCCCTTAACATTTGCAGAAAGAGACTTGCAGAATATGAGTATCTAAAGTCTTAGAGCTAGGGGTTATTAGAGCTAAGATTCAACTCCAGCTGTTGGATTTATATCCATTTATCTTCTAATATATCATTGGTAAGAAAATCTACAATAAAAGGTTCATGGCTCAAATATTTTTAGGTTCAATTAATGGACTCATGGAATGATAGAACTGGAGAATATTCTTCAGAAAAAATCCAGTTCAATCCTTTATTTTACAAATAAGGATATTGAAATTAATTCATTTATATTGAAGTTTTAATGAAACAAACTTATCTTTGATCAGCAATTTAATTTCTAGCCCAGCCAAACTAAAGGCCGTTCTTTTGCCTCCCAATGTAGAAGTCATCTTGCTGTACACCAAATGTCTCTCTTTCCAAATGTTCTTCTTCCATATTATCCAAGGTACCTAAATAGAAGTCTGAAATGTGATTTGGGCCTTGTTCCTATTTACTGATAAATTTTGAATGCATATGCTGATGCCACCAATATATACTTACTGGAAAAGTAATTTGTACTGCCATATCCTTATTAAATTTCATATTTCAATGACTCATACAGTGAGAACAGATTGGTTGTTTTGAAAGTCTTAAGCTGGAAAAAATAAATGTGATCTTTAAATTTCTTCTGCAAGAGAGTCAAGAAAATATTTCCGATACTTTGATTTTGTACTCAAATCAGACTAAAGGAAAAATGTGTGACCTAGGCAAATAGAAATTTATGAAATATGAACATTTCAAGGCTTCAGTTCTAGGGCAAAGAATGTGTATTGTTCATATTATATTCATTTGCAGAACGCTGAGATCTTCTAATTACTTAGGTACCCAAAAGATACTTAAATTTTTCCTTTCATAGTCCTATTTAATTATCGTTGATGTTAACATTGACTAAGTTGCTTAGGCTCTTCAAGTTTTTTAATATTACTTAGTGAAATAAATTAAGTATTGAGAGCTCAAGATTCCACAGTGAATTTACTTGAATTTTATTACTTGAAATAGAATAATAATCACAAGTCATTATAAATATGGGAATAATATGAAGGGCTCTACCTCAGAATATTTCTTGCGAATGAGTCCTTTAAATGCAAGGTTGCTTGTATATTAATATTGAGTCACACATTTGAATATGGAAATAACATATGCTTGCTAGCACAATATATTTTTTTGCACAAAGAATTAAGATAGCCATTCTCCATAGTTTCTATTTTATTTTTATCATTATTCAAGGTCTTTCTCTTGTTTTATTTATGTATTTTATTCCTTTTTTTCTACATTCCTACTCAAACATCCCTTCTGTTCACATCTATTAGCAACTAACCTAATGTGTTTAGTGTAATGTGTGAATATATAGCCATTTATGTATGCATGTGTGTGTGTATATATATATATACACACATATACATATATATATCTTTTATATATGCAGTGTTATTTTATTTACATACATTGAGTTTTAAAAATTGGGTATAAACAGCCTTGTACCAAAGCTCTTGTCCTATTTCTTATCCTTATATTTGTTCTTTTGTTTTTTGTTTTTAGAGAGAGAGAGATGGTAGGGAGGGGCAGAGGGAGAAAAAGAGAGGGAGAATCTTAAGCAGGCTCCACACCCAGCAAGGAGCCTGAGCCATGATCTGAGCTGAAATCAAGAGTCAGATGCTTAACTGACTGAACCACCCACATGCCCCAATTTCTTATATTTTTATAATGTTTCAATAAAATTTGGTTGAACTTATACATTTATTTATTTATTTATTTATTTATTTATTTATTTATGAAGATTCTATTTATTTATTCATGCGAGACACAGAGAGAGAGAGAGAGAGTGTGTCAGAGACAGGCAGAGGGAGAAGCAGGCTCCATGCAGGGAGCCCAATGTGGGACTCAGATCCCAGGACTCCAGGTTCACACCCTGAGCCAAAGGCAGAAGCTAAACCATTGAGCCACCTAGGCATCCCTAGACTTATACATTTAATAAAAAACAAAATACATTATAGAAAAAATAACTTTTAAATATGCAGATAATGTATCATATCCTTGGATAGGAAAATTGAAAAATATAGAGATGTTAATTCTTACAATTTTTTAAAAGATTTTATTTATTTATTCATGAGAGACACAGAGAGAGAGGCAGAGACACAGGCAGAAGGAGAAGCAGTCTCCAGTAAGGGAGCCTGATGTGGGACTTGAACTCTGGGACTCCAGGATCATGCTCTTCCTGAGCCAAAGGCAGACGCTCAACCACTGAGCCACCTAGGTGTCCCAATTCTTACAATTTTATGTGAAGTTGATGAAGTTTCCATATATTGAAATTGCTCATCACTACTGGAAGCATAAAGAAATAAAAATATATATTAAAGTGTATATTCATGTCCTAAAACAAAAGGAAAATCTCTGTAACTCTAAATAGAGAGGAAATCTAAATAAGAGTCCCATAATAAGCCAGATCAGATGGTGGGAGCAAAGTTGCCACTTCAGAGAACCAGAAGGCTCAAAAGTGCCTCAGGCAGAAATTGGATCAAAGTTGGGCTTTTAATACTTTGTGTTTTCCGAACAGTAAGATGAAGACAGTGATTTACACTGGGATCTTATTATAAAGTTGTATATTTTTTTAAAGTATTATTTTTATTTATTTATGATAGGCAGAGACAGAGAGAGAAAGAGAGAGAGAGGCAGAGACACAGGAGGAGGGAGAAGCAGGTTCCATGCCGGGAGCCCGACGTGGGAAAGTTGTATATTTTGAAAAAGAACTAGTACATGTAATGTAAAACTGTGAATAGATAAAAAAATTAAATCTCAATGAGACAAAAGGCAGGAAGTGATTTTTTTAAAAAGGCAACAAGAAAACATGGTTACTGCAAAAATAAACTCAAAATTTCAGTAATCGCTTTAAATATAAATGGCTTAAAATGAACTGTTGACAATTAAAGAATATCAAGTGACATTAAAAGAAGCAAAACCTAAGCACAAACATTTATTGGTAAAACAATTAGAGCTTTTAGGTCACACAGAAAGAAGTTAGTCCCATCAAGATACAGTGTGTAGCAATATTCTCCAGCAAAAAATATTCAACGTTCTGGGACCAAAATCCTGAGAGTTTGCTCAGCTGAAGATGATGCCATCAGACCATCAGGAACTACATCTGTCTTCTCCAGGTTCAGCTTTATGTATATAGGGGTAGTGCTGTTTTCTATAAGGTGTAGATTGATTATTTGAGGAACCACCTCATTTGAAGCTGGTGGTATCTTATACCTATTGCATTATGTCTCATAACATCCTCCTTGCTGTTTTTCTCCTCTTGTGACAGTCATACTTGCAAGCATAATTTAGAAGCTTTTGTTTTGTTTTGTTTTTTTAATATTTTATTTATTTATGACAGATACAGAGAGAGAGAGAGAGGCAGAGACACAGGCAGAGGGAGAAGCAGGCTCCATGCACCGGGAGCCCGATGTGGGATTCGATCCCGGGTCTCCAGGATCACGCCCTGGGCCAAAGGCAGGCGCCAAACCGCTGCGCCACCCAGGGATCCCATAATTTAGAAGCTTTTAAAAAAAAAACCTTTAAGCCTTTCATGCTTTTATCTTGTTAAGCCCTCACATTTAAAGGAAAATATGGCTATATATAAAATTCTAGCTCCAAATGTCATTTCTCTAGAAACTTTATAAATAATCCCCAAAGTTCTCTTGTCTTTAGCCTCTCTATTGAGAAATTTGTTATCAATATAATTATGTTTCCTTTGTGGATGATCCTTTCTTATTAGTAACTTTTGGAACTTCTTTTGATTTTTGTTGTCCTTATATTACACTGTCATTTATCTTGATGGGGGACTCTTCCATCTACGCTGCTTAAGATTGTAACATGTTAATATTGAACATTCATCCTTCAGTCTTTAGTTCTTTATAAATCTTGGTCATTATTTCTTCAGAGAGTTTATCTGATCCTTTTATCTATTTTTTTTGGTCTATTATAACTTTGCTACTTCTACTCTTATATTCCAAGTTTGTTAGATTTTTGTTTATATTTTCTACCCTGCCTTTCCTGATTGCCTTCTACAACTGATCTTTCAGCTCCAAAATTTATTCTTTGGCTCTATCTTATTTCCCTTTACCTCATATACGTGCTCTTCATTCCAACTATTACATATAATTTTTTATTACCAGTAGCCTCCTTAATGACTTCCTTCTTCAATTATCAATAGCTCCATGGATGCAGTGTTGAGAAATTCTTGACTCACATGCTGTATTAATTATGGTTTATCCAACCAACAACAACAACAAAATTCTGGTTTATCCAGTATAGTATATATAATGTTTTGTCATTTCTCTTTTATTTTGTTTGTGCTCCTCTATGTGTGGTTATCTTACTTGTGAGATTATTTCCCCATAGTTTGTCAGTCATCTTGACTAATTTTATTAAAAGTAACAGACCCAAGACCTAATTCTCACTTGTAAATTGTAAAATTTCTGATGGGTTCGGAGGTGAAACATGTCCTTAGAAAAAGTTCCCAGAACATTATGGATTGGGTTTGACAAACTCTGTTTGTTCTTTCCTAACTAACTGACTCTGTATCTCAGGGAATTTTGATACCTCTTCTTGATAGTGCTCTATGTTGAGCTGTCTCAAGTAATTATGGTTGTCAAGCCATATTTTGGAAGTAAGGTAAGAAAACTCAGGATCCAGCTAGTCTTTATTCACCTGTTATCTACTGAGTAAGGGCTGTTGTGTTGGCTCTGGTACTGTTTACTCTGAAGTAGTGAGAATACAGGGGGTGATACACACCCAAAATGTGACAGAGGGAAGGGCACTGAAAAGCTCCCATCCTATTTCCTATTAACAATGACACTAGGCTTGCCTCTCTCTCAGGCTGCCATTGCTTCTCCTTGGACTTTAATAACCTCCCTCCCCTGTCTACTCTCTCAAGTATTTCTCACAGATGTACTTTATTTCTTCAAATCACTTTTCTTCTACTTCTGTGAGACTTCTAGGTTGGACTAAAGAAACAGCAGCCTGAGACATAAGCCACATGTTACTTTAGAGAACTCTCAAGAAACATCAATAAAGGGTAAAAAGATCAAGGTACAGAAGAATATTATGATAAATGTCAAAAATAATGGATACATATGTATGGATACATACATAAAGATACGTTTTCTTTGTCTAACATATATTCAGAGAAATTAATAATGCTGATCCTTCAAAGGAAGACTCTCTATAGTGCAGCTTTATCATAATATAATTTAAAATCTTAAATACACAGGTCTATGATTTTTAAATTTTAAAATCTAATTTGCTGATACCATATAAAAATACCTGTTCATAAAACATATATTTTCATATGTGTGTACAAATACTTACTTAGTATTTTATATTCTCCTAGAAGACATGACATAGGATTGTATTCAAACTTTTATGCTGGGGATCCCTGAGTGGCGCAGCGGTTTGGCGCCTGCCTTTCACCCAGGGCGCGATCCTGGAGACCCGGGATCGAGTCCCACATCGGGCTCCCGGTGCAGGGAGCCTGCTTCTCCCTCTGCCTGTGTCTCTGCCCCTCTCTCTCTCTCTCTCTCTCTCTCTCTGTGACTATCATAAATAAATAAAAAAAAATAAAAAAAAACTTTTATGCTAATTAATAAAAGTTATAGAAAGAAATGTGAAACAAAAGGACATAAAAATATGACGCAAGTGATTATATTGCGACACAGCCCATTTGTTTTATTAGAAGTTATAAAGGGGTAGTGGAAGCTAATACATTGCTTTATTTTAATTATCTGTTTAAACCCCATACTAAATAATTTGTTAATCTTACATAAAATCTGTGTAGAGAAACAATCTGCATGCTAACGTAAATGAACCTGTGAGAGGTGTCAAGTGGCATTATTGAACAGAGCAGAAGAGATTTGTTGAGATTAGATAAACCAAGGCATCACTTGTCAGTTCATCTATTTAGAAAAGGTAGACAGAAGGGAAGACAAAGCCAATATTCAAATTATCTGCGTGATTTGTTCCTTTTTGACTACAAATTGTCAATGTAAGACGAGCAGTGAGAAGAGACAGTAAAATCAAAACGTCACTTTCATTAGCAGATCAAAATCCAATTTTTAATGGTATGGGAGCTATAGCGAGCTCTAACAATGGAGTCACACTTACCCTCTCATGGAAGGATTGTCAGTTTCTATTTTGAAGAATTGTTTTTAATGGCCCAGCTAGAGCTTTGTTTTTTAAAGAACATGAATGTATTCGGGCATTTCATCTATCAAAAATTTTTTTGCTATCTCGGGAGCAGACTGTACTCAATGAATGAGGTGGACTTTGACAGAAAATGTCAGTTGATCCTATGGCTATGTCTACATGGATAGCAACACATTTCCGAAAGATGTTCTCACTCTAATCTGTAGTCAAATCAATTAATCCTAGCTTACTACATGCTGATTCAATCAGAACCTATAATTCACAGTTTCACACCAATTTCACCTGTAAACTTGACAGAAAGCAAGAGCTATGGAAAGATTGTCAGAAATGTTTGCAAACACAAGCAGACACAATAAAATTAAGTTAAAATTAAAATAACTCTAAAGTCAACTCATTTTCTCAAAGAGTGTTTATGGCTGGACATATAGGAATAGTTTTTGCCCTGAGTAGTTTCCTGTTCCTGCTTCTATCTTCTTTTTTAAGAAGCTGATTACTTCGGTGACTGTATCAGTTGATTTACTTTACTCTAGAACCTGGAGTTCAAAATTTGGATTTTGCAAAATGGACCCAACATACAGCAAAGCAGATCTGGGATAAAATCTGACTGATGAGGAAAGGACAGGGTGAGGGTGAGAGGGTGACAGAGTAGTGAGAATGAGATCAAGAGAGTAAAAGCCAGAGAGAGGAGTGTTTGTATGTGGGGGCAGGGGGGGGGGGGGAGAGGGAGAGGGAGAGAGAATGAGAAAGAGAGAAGCTGATTTTGAAATTCCCAGCAAAACATTTAAACATCTGGTACAAACTTGTATGAAGCCAGGAAATTCCTGGACTTTAAAATTCTGAAGTCGTTAACATTGTTAGCCAGATATAATCACTTAAACCCTCACATTTTTAAATGCAGAAATATCAGTATCAGTTTTGTTCTTTCCAAAATCTGTTTTATTTTCTCTCTGGGAATTACAGTTAGGTGCCTGTGTGTCCCCGAATCGGTCCTGGTTATTGCTCAGTGACATCAGCAGGCTAAGGGAGTATTTCTGCCCTGAAGCCCTTGTGTTTCCCTAAAGGTAAAGTTCTAAGTTGGAAATCTGCTTTTGTGCAATCACCCTCACCATCACGGGCCTAGGAAGGGCTGGTGGTTCTGTCAGTTTCCTGGATGACTAGGAGGCTGTGGTTAGGGTGTGTATACATCGACAAAACTAGAATACTGCTTTGCGTTTCCAGTGCCAGAGATCTGAATCAGCATTTGGGTGGAATTGTGCAGGCGGAACCGTTGCTTTTGCCTTGTATTCGGTGAGTGGGAGGGCAAAAGCATTTTTAAAGCATCAGACTACTCCAATGCCAACGATGCAGCACTTCCGTGCTTTACCAGTGCTGGCTGAGCCAAAGCCTATAGGACTGTCAGTTCCATCAGGGGACTGTCCCTGAGCAGAAGCTCTGCTCCCAAACACGTGGATAGCTAGGGAGTTGCATCTCTGCAGTACTGGACTTTTATGGACCTGACAACCTGCTACTGGACCTCAAGATCCTTGATCTATTTCATTTCTCTCTTAAAGTCAAAGGAAAATCATGTTCTTAGTTATGTGTAGTTAGAATGAGAATGGATGTCCCCCTGAGAGGTTGCCTGAGCACTAACATTGTATTTAGTGAGACAACGCTTTCTCTTCCTTTTCTCCATGGCACATGCGTCCTGCCAACTGGATCTAGTTAGTTTCAGTATCATCCAGCAGAGTGTGCTGAGAACTATCACTGTCTTCTAATGTTTTGGAGAAACTAAACTACAAATTATACTACCTGACATTGCACCTTTGCCAGGTCTCAACTTCCTTTCTTTCTAATTTTCCTCATCTGTCGAGCAGGAGTAATAATAGATCTTACCTATTAATTCATTAATATATGTCAAGTACTTAGAATAATGTCCAGTATATAATATGAACTGCATTTTGAAACATTGTATCAGGAGAGGAAGAGAGAACTGTTATGTCCAGGGTCTTGGTCAAAGGTTGCTGTACAAGGTCAGCCCTACTACCGTGCTGGGTTGCACCATCTGGCCTCTTTGGGCAACTGACAGGCAAGCCCCCATGGTAGCAGCAGCAGCAGAACAAGTGAAAGGACACAAGTGAGCCAGGAAGCCAGGAGTAGTCTTCCCCTTCCTAACCTTCAGCCTGCAGCTGAGCACAGTCTGATGAGCTAGTGTTCACTAGCGGTGTTGAAGAGGCTATAGGACATTTTAAGCTTCGATAGCAATGGGAAACCCTGGGGATGGCCAGAAGTGTACAAGGTGGAGCTAAGACTCTGATGTGTTACATCCTAGCTCAGAGTGACATGAGGCATTGACCAAGTGGCATTCTATACCATGTTACTTTTCCCCCTTCATCCCACAGAGGTGGCTAAGATCAAAGAGCCTCCCTTTAGTAAAGAACGAAACAATCCCCACATGGCTACAAGAATATGATTAGTGCCGGGTAATCTTCCCAGAAGAACACTGGAAGCATCAAGCAGGAGGAATGGCCATGTAAATCTAGAAAGAAAAAAAAGGGGGGGGGCAGCACAATCAGACAAGTACACAACACACACTGGAATGTTAACTGGCGCTCTTGACATCCAGTTCTTTGTACCTTACAATCAGAGAAGAGAGATGTTTTTTTCTCCCAGAGTTCTCTCATCCATCCCTGAAAAATGACTTTGGAGAAACCCACCCAGGTCAAATACCTACCTATGGACTAATAGTTGTACTCAAAGGAATGCAACTCCCTGGCCAGTTAAACTGTTTTGTGTTCTGAAATTCAAGAGAAATAGAATCACACCTGACAAATACATGTAGAAGAGCAGTGCACAAATAAAAGGAACCTCAGGTAATACGACAATAAAACCTACAGGTAATCCTTCTCTCTCTCTTTCTTTCTCTCTCTCTCTCTCTCTGACTCACTCTCTCTGTCTCTGCCTCCCTCTCAGAGCTGTGTTTGTGTTTCTATATTTTAAGAAAATTAGTATGTGTTCATTAGATTTATTTACCTTTGAAATATTTGTATATAGAAGTTGGTGAGTCCTTGCTACCTAAACATCAAGTCTTTCAGGAGTATTTTCTATTATTTCATTGATTTGATCTTCTTTCAATCATCTCTTTCTGGAATAAACATATTGGTGCTATTGGTGCTGTTGGATTTCCTGCATCTGGCCTTTGTATTTTACAAATTACTCTCACATTTTTTTTTAACCTTTATTCATTTTCCATTGAATTCTGAGAAAAAGTTAGCTCTCTTTTTTAATTCAATAACATAATTTTCCGTCAGTTCCATTCCGCTATACAGCTTATCTATTGAGATTTAATTTCAGCAACCATTTTTTTAAATTCTTTTTCTTGTGTTATAAATGTTATACCTTCATGTACCACTCTAATTTTGCCAATTAGTTCTAGTATAAATCCTATTATTTGGCCCCTTTAATCATTTCTGTTTTCTTGAGGATTATTTCTTTTATTGAGATTTCAGTATCATAATTTTAGTTATTGTTCTCCTGTTAAAGGAATTATTTTAAATCTCTCTGAATTGACCAACCATATTGGCAACTTTTATTAATTCTATTTATTAATAGATAGATGCTTCTTTTATTAGTTCAGGAAAGTAATATCTTGTTGAGACAGTTAAATGATATTGGAAAACTTCTAAACTTTACTGATTTTCATTTATTTCTACCTTTAAGAAAAAGTCTAGATTTACCAGTTTTAGTAGATAGAGAATATTTCCTGAGTACAACCGAAGCACCATTGGCAAATGCTGATTCTGATGATAGATACTCTGATTTTAAGGATTTGTACAGATAAGCAAGGTGTATGAGTAGCTTGACTTCCAACTATGTGAGCTCTTTCTGCTTTTCTTTTGGCTCTATCTATATCTGCAGCTTGAGAGTCTCCATTAGCATATGCTCCACTTCAGCTAAAGAACTCTATTACTGGCTTTTAGTCTTGGGGCAAATGTCCTAGCAACTGCTGTGAAAATGGATCCTCGTGCAGCTGTTCCACTGCCCTTTAACTCCATGTGAATCAATCACTCTATCACTGATTACTATCTCATCTCCTGCTCTTCCCGCCTTGGAATATTTTCATGTTTTTATTTCCTGTGAAAATTCATTTACTGGATGCTCTGTCCATTCCCTACGTAAGATTGTATAAGTCTCCAGGCTCTGTGGAGTTTTACCACTAGTTAGATTCCATTTGTATTATATCTTCCAGAAATTCCTTAATAGTAGGGCTTGCTTTTGGCACTGTTTTTGACTTTCAAGTAATATATGGCTTTCTTCTCATTTTTAAAAATTTATCCTGTCATCTTAATAGAATTTAAGAGAGGAAAAGGCCTAAATAATTGCTCAGTAGGCATCATAAAGTTATAAATTCTGGTTCATCTTTGAAATGCAACTGAAAAGTTAATTTAAACAAGGACCCAATAATAAATAAATATGTTCTTGAGGAACTCTTTGTAACTCAAATGAAGATGAATTTTTAATTTCTTGATTTTTCTGCCTATTATTTTAATATTGAGTCACAACTAGGTAAACCAATAAAATATTCTAGCATTTCATTTCTTCTGCATCCAAAAGGTCATTCTTACTAGCAGAATCACAATCAATGAACACAAACAGGTATCATTTTATTATTAATGATTGTCATTATGTTTTCAAAGCACAGTTCAACAATCATCTATTTCTTCATTCATATATATAAAAATGCAATAATGAAAAAGTCTAGCTTTAGGTCATTTCCTAGAATCAAAAATATAGATTTAATATGGATGATTTTTTATGGAGTATCTGTAAATCTACTATGTAGGAACAAATCAAGTTTCTCTTTGGATCTGTCCCTCAACAGATCAATTTACACATTGCTTAAAATCTTTTAGATTCTAATTATTTATTTGACAGAGAGAGAGAGAGAGAGCACAAGTAGGCAGAGCAGCAGGCAGAGGGAAAGGGAGAAGCAGGCTCCCCTCAAAGTAGGGAGCCTGACTCTGGGCTCAATTCCAGGACTCTGGGATCAGGACCTGAGCTGAAGGCAGATGCTTAACCAACTGAGCTACCCAGGTGTGCCCCCAATCCCCATTTTTTAGATTTCATTTATTTTAAAATCTTTTAAAGAATAGCTTATGAACACCCTTTTGGAATATATTTAGGAGATAAAAGCTATAGAAAAATAGATTGAAATGCAAAAAACAGGGGCAAATCAACCACATTGATTTTCTTTCAAGGTTACAGCAAAAGATTTGTGTTTTGAGAAGCGGACTTCTCATACATTATATTCTATATGTTCTGGGAACTGTTATCATAAAATTGAACAAAATAAAGTGGATTGTATATTCTTTAAGAACAATTTCATAATTTCAGATTGAATACCAGACTAAGGATTCAAAATTAAATAAACCATACAAAGAAGAATTTATAAAAAAATTAATCTGGATATTAATATGATAAAAGGTTATGATACATGTAATAGCATTGAAGAATATCAAAACATTTTGATGAGTGAATATGAATGATGCCAGACACCAAAGAAAGTGTATGATTGCATTCATATGAGATTCTAAAAATGAAATAACTGTGAAATGGAATTTGAGGGAGATGGAAATGTTCTATATCATGATTCTAGTAGTGGTTCCATTACTTCATACATTTATCAAAGCCAATTTAATTGTACACTTAAAATTGGTGAATTTATAGTACTTAAATTGCACCTCAATCAAAATCAAATTAAAATAGAGTAAAATTCCTATTGATGGCTTACAGTCACTCTTACAATAAATATCAAAATGTGTAACATATACTATATGGATTTTCACTGTTCATTTCATGTCATCCCATGACTCATCTTACTTACTATGCCTTTTGTGTTTTGTCCTGTCATACTAGCTGTCTATCTAAATTACCTTGCTTTCCCCACTCTGCCCCCCAATTCCCCATTATAGGTAGAAATATGCTGTTACTTCTGCTTGCAAAACTGTTTCCAGACTTTTAATCTTCGACGCCCATCAATTACTACTTTCTTTAAGATAAGAACAAAAATCACTCCACAGAAGTCTTCTCTGACTACCTATATTAGATTAGTTACTTTTATAAAAGATCCTCAAAACCCCCTCTTTTACCTCTGGAATGCTTTTCATAAGTGTCAGTTATATAAATTTTGTGAGTCTTCTGACAGTCTTATACACCTTTGTGCAACCTCACATTTACAATGATAAGAGAAGAGGGTTTGGTAATGCAAGGCAAGCTAATCAAAACATATAAATTTCTTTCATATAAAACCACCCAAGAGATATGCCAACAAGAGGCTAATCTTGGCCCTGTGAAAGGTTCACACTGAGGCTAAATTACAAAGAAATCTTCTCCCTTCTCTCCTATCTTCTACCCTGGGCCCTATCTATCCATGGAAATGATAAATAACTGATAATTCACACAAGAAGCTGAGCTTAAAAGAAGAGGTGGGAGGTAAGAAAAAATAAGGAGTAAGGGGAAAAGGGGATATAGAGCCAGCCCAAGGTGAAGAATTTTTTTTCTGGCAACAATGAAGTGTTGTTATATGGGAGCATCCCTAGAGTTAGGAATTAAAGCCTACCCATGGAAGGAGCCACATGCAAGTGGGACAGATGAATAGAGTCAAATATTTGAATCTTCACCTACTTCTGATCATGTACAAAAAGGGCATGGGACAGACACATCCAGAATAAGAAACTGCTTGGATGTTGCAGAGGATTTTCTGCTTCTGTTTGTCAAATGAAGTTAATATCATAAAATGTACTATTCCTCCCTTTAATAAGAAAGAAATTAGAGAAGAGTTTAAGTGTTATTAAATAATTGTTTGTAAAATGGGTAGGATTAATCTTTCCTGTTGGCTGTGGTGCCCTTTGTGCCCAGCATCTTGTCTGCATGTGGTAGCACCACCTCAACTGATATCATTAAATTAACAAATTATATTTTGAAGAAATAGAGAAGGTCACCTGCAACACTTTTCAAACTTTGTCTGCTCCATATCTGAGTTAGATTATGAAGGCTCAAACTTGTCTCACTACTGGATATTTGAGAAAAGATGTGGAGAATCAAAGGAAGCCTGGTTTCAATTCAGTATGATTCAATTGTGGCTGTGAGTGGGCTAGTCAAAACCTGTCAACAATGATGTTTATTTTTATATTCAGGAGATATATTACTCACATTAAGCAAATTAAGCAGATGAACAATATCTCTGAAAAAATCAGGTACAAAAAAAAAAAAGCCTGATAAAAAAGGAAGTTGAACTACTTATTTGTATGTTTAATTACAATCTATATTGTATATATAAGCTAATTATAAAGGCTTTTTCTTAACTGACATGTAAAATATATTTTCGCTGATGATATTTTACAGAAATTTAAAAATTTTAAAAATTGACAGTCTTGTACAAATGGGATATTGAAGAGATCATAATATTTGAGTTTAACATTGAAAGTTTTTTGTTAAAGATTTTATTTATTTATTCATGACAGACAGAGAGAGGCAGAGACAGAGGAAGAGGAAGGAGAAACAGGATCCATGCTGGGAGCCAGACGTGGGACTCAGTCCCGAGATGCCGAGATCACACCCTGAGCCAAAGGCAGATGCTCAACCGCTGAGCCACCCAGGCATCCCTGAAATTTTCTTTGTGTAGATCAAAAAAAGTGGATGTAGGCAATTTTCTAAGACTCTATCTGATACTCTTGCTTTTTTTTCAGAATGCTACCAGTAAGGATGTTATTTTTTAAAAGCAACACAACACAAAACAAACATGTAAATGAGAAGAAAAATAAAAGAACTGAGAGAATAGGAGATGATGGATCAAGACTCTAGTAGAGAGGCAAGCAGCACATGTATCATTAGATTGGAGAAAATGGAATTATAAACCTACAGTGGGATCATATGATAAGAATACATTTAGTTTTATAAGAAACTGTCAAACTGTTTTCCAAAGTGGCAGTACCATTTTACATTCCTGTCACCAATGTATGAGAGTTCCTGTTGCTCCACATCCTCCCATCTGATGTTAACAGTGTTCTAGAATTTGGCCAATGAAATAAGCCTATAGTGGTGTCTCCTTATTATTTTAATTTGCATTTTCCAAATGACATAAGATATGGCCTATCTTTTCATATGCTTGTTTGCTATCTGTATGTCTTTTGTTAGTGAGATATCTGTTCAGGTCGTTTGCCCAGTTTTTATCCATGTTGTTCATTTTCTTACTGATAAATTTTAAGAGTCCTTTGCATATTAAAAAATAGTATTTTATCAGAGTTGTCTTTTGCAAATATTTTCTCTCAGTCTATGGCATGTTTTCTCATTGTCTTGACGTGCCTTTGGCAAAGCAGACATTTGTAACTTAAATGAAATGCAGCTTATAAGTTCTTCCTTTCGTGGATCATGTGTTTGGTGTTGTATCCAAAATGTCATCACTGCATAGTGGTTGAGGAACTTCACTCACTTGAACTCCACGTAGCTATATGACTTGATTTGCCAAACAAAAAGTGATGTGTGCTATTTAAAGCAGAAGCTTGGAGACCCAGCATGTTCCTTTCACTTGTACTATCATATAAAAACCTAGCAGTATGACCAACAATCCCTCTAGGTCATCAATCCATATGCCACAGTCAAAGCAGTGACAATATGGAGCAGAATCCTTTGCCACCCTTTAAAGGACATGTAGAATATATGACAAATAAATCTTTACAATATTAGGCCTCTGAGTTTTCCGAATTACTTGCTATTGAAGTGTAACCTAGTCTCTCCTGACTCATACATACAGAAATTTATTCAAGAGTAAAGTTCTACCATTAAAAAATTGAAATATGTGGCATAAGCTTTAAGATAGGGAAGAAGATGGAGAGAAGTTTGAGGCTCGGAAGTCAACTATTCATGTTATGCTAAGTTGAAATATTTGGTTACATTTTTATTTATGATAACTTGAAAGGTAGACAAATACTGGAATATATTGTCATTTTAGTCAAAGATGTTGGGAAATAAAATACTAATAGTTTGTGTTTAGTATTATTGCTTATGTTTGAAAATGTGCTACAAAAAAGAGGTCCAAGAAAATTGGCTGCTTTTGAAGCATGTTGTGAAAGGTACTAGTGAGAATCCAGAACTGTGATGTTGTAAGTGGGAACTGATTCCATCCTTAACTGATAAAACTCAGAAGATGTCTGACTAACAAAGGCCAGTGAGAATTTGTGGCAATGATAAAATCAATGGTCCAACCTGCATACTTTTTTTAAACCCTAAATAAATTAAGGTGCTTCTCAATGAATTCTTTAGGCTGGACAAAATTGAACATGGAAAAAAAGACTAAGAGTTTTGTTCCCTCCTGACAGCTATTTCAGTCAAGTTATCCATAATTAAGTTGAGAGAGGGAGGGAGGGATGGAAAGAGAGAGAGAGACAAGTGTCAAAAAAAAAAAAAAAGTTGTGGATATGATTGGCACATGAAATGGAAGAAATAAAATATATAAGAAGCTAAATGCGATTTTAGGAGGTATTGCCAAAAGAAAAACCATGACAGGGAAATAGCCTAAGAAAGATGTTCAATTCCCAAGGAGAATATACTTTCTAATACCCATTCCATATGTAGCCTGGGAACATAATAAGAAAGAAAGGATTTATCCAAGGTTGAAGGTAAAAACCATATACAATGGGCTGAGTATTGTTCAGGAAACATTTCCTACTTCCATTATCAAAACTTCTGCCTGAGAGATTCTAAAATTTTTTTCAGATAAATAACTGTGGTGCTTCTCTCCTTCTTTCCATTTCTGAAAGTGAGTGTTTTTGTGTATTCCACAACTATAGACTGATGTGGCAGGGGGGAGGTGGTGGTGGTGGGACGATACCAAATGGAGCTGATAATTTGTCTTTTTTATTGTCATTCATAGGTTTCTATACCTCAAGTACATATCACAAGATTCTTCACTTTGCTTAATACATGATTAGAAGGGAATTTTGATTTTTGTTTCTTGGGAGAAAGGAAGGTGAATGTCACTCAGTGATTCAGTGTGTCCATTCCTCTCATTTCCTGCTCATGAATGGCAATGTCTACTACATTGAACTACCTGTCCTAACCTTATATGCTGACTATAAGGGGGGGAGATTAGATAAAATGTTCTTTTGTTTATAAATCTTCTGATCAAGATGAATGACACCCAAAGAGCTGTATCTAAGGAATTACGCCTGAGGAATCTTATCTGCATTCAGACCATATTTAGATGAGGAGATACTGGATCTCAGGCCCAAGCCTCACTGCTATAATGTAATGAGAATTTCAGAGTGCAATGTCTTCCAAGGAGTAAACATATTTTATATATTGTAAGAATATAAATAATTAGTAGCCATGGAACAACCTAGAGAGTATAAAATAATGGCCACAAAATCTTTGTCACTCCTCTCTTGAGCCCATATAGGCTTGGGACTGCTTTGACCACAAAAATATGAAGGCAGTAAAGCTATATGACCTCTGAAGCTACATCATAAAAGCCATACAGCTATTACTTTGTCCTCTCTTTGGGACACTTATTCCAACTCATAAAGAGTTTAGACCTTATTCTGGAAAGGCTATATATAGATACTTTGTCAGCTCCATTGAGCTCCAGCCAATAGCCAGCATCATTTTTCAGCCTTGTGAGTGAGCCATCCTTGATATCCTGCCCAAGCAAACCTTTGAGTAAGTCCTGCCCCAGCCATTATATGCATGTAACTACCATGAGAAACCCTGAGTGAAAACTGTCTAAAAGAGACCTTCCTAAATTTCTGAACCTCAAAATCATGGTAACATAAAATGACTGTTTTAAGCCACGAACTTTTGGGACCCTTTGTGATACAACAGTACTACCAGAAAATCTTCCTACAGTTTATCCTCAGTGGAGCAGCTAGTATGATCTTTTTGCAAAGTATGTGAGACCAAATGACATCTGCATTGGAAGACTCTGCAGTGAAGTGGTTTCCCCATTTCACCAGAGTAAATGTCAAAATGCTCACAGTAGTCTGCTGGACCTGCTGGACCTCTTCTCAAACCCCGTTTGCTTTTCTCCCACAGCTCACTCAGCACTGCACTAGCCTCCTTACTATTCAGTCTCTGCCCTGGACATTCCTACCTAAAGGCCTTTACTCTAACTGTCCCTCTTCCTGGAACCTACTGCATCCCCGATGTCCACCTGCCTGGCTCCTTCCCTCCCTGGTAGTATAAAAATCTCACCTTTCATTTAGGTCAGCCCTGAGCCCTACCTCCCCCATCTATCCATTCCTGATGTTCCAAATGATGATGTTCCAATGTTCTCTTCATTCTATTTCCTTTTTATAGCTTTTATCACATCTAATGGATGGTTCAGTTCTAGTCTCTTCTTGCTAGAACATAAAAATCAATAAAGAAAAGGTATTCATGTGTATGTGTGTATGTTTTTGTTTTAGTTTTGTTTTTTTTCATTGTACTCCAAATGGCTATAACAATGAGAGCCTAGCACATATGGTATACTTAATAAATATTTGCTAAATCATGAAGAAAGGGCATAGAAGGAATTTTTAATGGGAAACACTTTGAAGATCAGCATTTCTTCAGATTATCTTCAGTTTATATCTCTCTCTCATAAATTTTACCTGATAATTTTAAAATGTATAGTTTACTTAATAAATTTTACATTACTGACTTGTCAGAGCAAGAGAGTATTACTTTTAAAGTAAATATGTAGTGAATTTAACTTTGCTTAAAAAAATAAAATAATTATTAAAATCCCAGGATTTAACACAAAGCTTAATGATACTATTTCAATTTTGAACTTTCTGGAGTTAAAGCTAGACTTTTCATTTTACAATAAACTAGGGAAAAATAATTGCCCAAATTCAGAGATTGGATCTTGTTAAGGTATTATAATCTGCTATGAATAAGAAAATTCCAAAGTAATACTCATATACCATCTTCATCTCACTCCATTAAGTTACACTCTCAATGCTATTTTAAGCTAAAGTTTTTTTTACTGATAGTAGTAGTCCCAAAAGGAGTTTCTTTACTAAAGATCTTTATTTTACTATTCATTTAATATAATCATGACTGATATTTTTGGTCATTTCCCCAGTCATATTTTAATGGAAATATTTTTAATCAAGCAGAATGAAAAGTTCTTGCATTCTTCATCAATTTATTTGCTGACCTCACAATTTAAAAAATTGTAAATATAACTTTCACACACTTTAAAAATAAAATGTTTTTAATTTTAAGCTTATTTTGAAATGTGTAATATATATAATTATTACTTAGTAAAACTATGGATACTGGTGGCATAAGCTGAAACTAACGTTTCATATTCTGAAATAGAAACATCTATTAGAAAACTAAGAGAGCTTCCACTGGGAATACCCACTTAATTTATAAGAGTTCTAAAGATATCCATTCTTAACTGAATGACATCAAAAAGAATTGTAAAAATATCTTGTCAAGCAGCATTGTTGTGCTGTCTAGCTTTTTAATCATAGCATTATGTTAATACTATTAATGTATCTGCAAAGACACACAAAGGTCAAGGATACAGAAAGAAAGAGAACATGTTTATTAATTATATTTCTGGAAGTTTGGAAAGATGATGTGATTGCCTTTATTAAACTATACCAATACTATATTTATAAGCATATGATCTGATTTTAAAGCAATTCTTTGAACTTAAGTAATCCAAGATATTAGCTGGACAGGAGTACACCAAGGGTCAAATATAAAGCACTTAGATTAATATTTTTGAAAATATAAATAGGTACACGTAAATAAATTGAACTGACATATTGAGAAGAAGATTTGGTCAGTAATATGTATATTTGCCATTCAAATTAGGCTTCCTAGCTTATCTTTTTAGAATCGAGTCCTCTAATATTGTAACAGTAACATACATAGCTAAGAATGAGTCTATTTATCAGAGTGATTAGAATAAATCTTTGCTGTAAGCATATAATATATATCAACTTATAGCTATAAATCTAAAACACTATCAAAAATGTATATACGTATATGAATTCTCATACATATGTGGTTATGGGCAGACCTCACAGTTGACCTCATTTTATTCAAAGATAAGTATCAATTGCAAGTGTTTGGCTTGCATTGGTAAAATAATTTGTTTCTTATTCCAACCTAACTAAAACAACATTTCTCTTTTACTTAAAAACCTTTATACTTACAGGCATTAATTCTAAGTATGTTCATAGATCTTTAAATGCACATGTAGTGTCAGGATTTCCCTTGAGTACCGTAAAAGGGCTCCAATCTAAATTTTGTATTCATACCTTGTATTTTTTTAATATTAAAAGTAACAAACAACTATCACTGTCTGATGTGGTCTAGAGTTGGCTTTCCTGAATATCTAACTTTCAGTTGTAAAGGAGAGACATCTTATTTTTTCCTTCTTTGATCAAAATTTTCAAGCTCTATAATTTTCTTGCTGCTCACAGAAACAAAGCAAGCCAAGCTCATATGGCAAGTGTATTCTGAAAGCTACAAATATTTGCTATTCAGAAAACCTCAATGAGGGTTTAGTTATTTAAAACTAAAGAAAGAAAATTACTATTAATAATTGGTTTCAGCTAATGAAATGTTTTTATGCAAATAGGTGAACCCTAAATATGACTTGGAAACAAAAGACTGCTTAACAGTTACTATTAAGCAATACATTAGTAGATCAATTAAACAGAACTTCTTTTTTAATGAATGTGCCGTACCCTTGTTGCCATAGAAACCTGGAAAGAGAAAGCTTCAGAATGCTAATAGCATGAGAAACACAACAAAATGTTTGTAAACATACACCTTGAAATTTGCATGATCAGTTAAGTAATAAAAGGGTGATGCAAAGAATTTTCCAGCACAGGAGGAAGGACACAATGCAAAATTCAAGGTATTACATTATTTTTTTCATCATGCAGATTAGCCAAGAATCTGCCAAACATTGTTATGGGTCTCACTCCTAGGCATTAGTTGATATAAAGAAACAGTCTGCTTTCAGGGTTAAAAGAAATTATATTTGAACATTGAAGGCTATATATCGAACATTGAAGGCTAGTGAAAAATTCATGTAAGTTATTTTTCAGAGTGAAGATGAAGCCAAGAGAGAGTTAAAAATGAAAATTTTAAATTCAGGATGCCTGTAACATTTTCACCCACAGATATAATCTGTATAAGCCTTTCTTCTTCTTCTTCTTTTTTTTTTTCTCTCTCTAATTCTCTTGTTAGAAACCTCTTTTACCCCTTTGTTTTGGTGCATGCATTAATAATATTTGATTTGGCTTAAACAATTCCTAACAAACTGAAATGTCTGGAGCTCCAGAGACAAATACTGTTATTTATGCAAGTACAATTACTGAATTGAAGAAGAAAAATAATTTGGGCCACTTTAGGTTCCTGACTTCCAATGATAATTACTCCAATTTGGGCTATACTTTCAAGAGAAACAAAGCAGCTAAATAGCAACTCTATTCAGCAAAGAATTAATTTCTTTCCTATTCACTATTATGACAGAGTATTGGATTCTTTTAGAATCTAATAAATCAGAAGTTCCATAACGATTTTAGACCAAATTTCATTCATAGATATTGCAATATCGAATGCGACAAAGACAACCTTCTAGTATCAGAGGAATGAAAGATAAGATAAAAAGCTTGGCATCGTCCAAGGACAGAAGCTTCGTGCTCTGTGCTCAGGAACCTACAAATGTGACGGAGTACGTACAGAGGCCCTGGCCACTCCTTGATTGGAGATGGATTTAAAAGCCTTTCTTTAGCTCCTCCCACTGTGTCACCCAGCCCGAGTTAATTCCTGGAGTATAGCTGAGTTTCCGCCACCTGCATGAAGTGGCTGATGTTCCTTTAGGAAAATCATGGTTTTTCTGTAGATTATTGTCGAGAGACATACGAAGGCTATTATATGTACCGTGTGTTCTCGTCAACAGGTCCGTTTTTTCTTCCTGGCCTCATTCTTATTCAGGCTCTATCCTCTGAACACCTGCTTGGAAACTGGGACTGTTTTATAATTACCATATATGAACTGATTATCCCAGGTTTTATAAATTGGGAATTAATCTTTCAAAGATATGATGAAAAATAAATTACAAGACAAACTTCACATTAGGCACACTTTATTGAGCAAAAGCAGCAGCACAGATTACTGCAAGTATATCACTCTTTAAAATAGCCACCCACCAAATAACCAAAATGTAAAGAAAATGTTAACTTTGTCATATTGGCTTTAAATCTTTTTATACAAGAAAAACATAAACCATATCATTATAGTTAAATTCCTTTTATCTTTGTGAGGCTTAAAAATTCCTTCCATCCCAAGAGGCAGCCATGAGCTTGAATTTGGTTTGTAACAACTCACAGCAAAAGTTTTATATAAAAGTACTCATAAATAACAGAGAAAGTTTTGTGTGCTAGATAGTGATGCCAAACTACATTTTATTATTTTAAAATCTTTTTGTATTGAAACATAGACATCTAATCAGGTCACTGTATCATAGTATTTCTGAATATAACATAGCTTATTTCATTTATCCCTGAGCTGATCCTTAGATATTTAGATAATTTTCAATTTCTTCCTCATACAAAATTTCTGCATTGAACATCTTTTGCAGATGTCACCTTGTGGCTTGTGCTTTAGATTAACTGGGAAATACATTTGGAAGCAGGATTGTTGTACTCTTAATTCAACCTTTCTAAATATTGTCAAATTAATCTTAAAATGTTTGGACCAGTTTTCATCTATACCCTCAGTGAATGATAAATCAAATTCTACCCTCCTCCCTCAATAACATAGGCATGTATAACATAAGCATCAATTTTTATTATTTTAATTTTTGATAATCTTTTGTTTGAAAACATATGATTAGTTGTTTTAACTTGCATTTTCATGATTGCTGGTGAGGTTGATTCCTGTTTTTGGCTACTAGGTCCTTCTTTTTGTTCTTTTACTTTGACCAGGCTCAAATTTACTGGATTGTCTGTAATCTTTTTCATTTTGATTTATTGAAGTCCTTTATGTATTTTAGAAATTAAATGCGTACATTTTAGATGTATTAAATGTCTTATAACATCCTTGACTTTAAACCTTGTTTATGCTGTCTTTTACGACACCAAACATTCTAATATTGACATAGTTTATATTTTTTTCTTAATGATATGTTATTATTTCTTTGATAAATTCACCCTATTGAAAAAATAATGCATTCTTCTACATTTCCATCTAAGAGTTTGAAATTTTGCTTGTTATTTAGGCATCTGGTATCTCTAGAATTAATTTAGATGCATGGTGGGAATTAGAGATCTAATTTTATTTTTTACATCACATGGATAAGTGAATGTCCCAACAACACATTTTCAGTAAATCATCTGTTTCCAATTGATTGGTAAGGCCACCTCTATTTTACACTCTATTTCCAAATACAGTTGTGTCAATAACTGATTTTTCTGTCTTGTGCCATTAAGTTACATTTCTGTACCATACTAATGGCACACTATTTCCAGCACTGTGGTTTTATCATAATCTTACCATAAAGTGAATTAAGTTCCATCTGTTGCTTTTCTTCTTCAACATTGTTTTCATTATTCTTGAACACTGAGCCTTTCATCAGTTTTTCAATTTCCAGAAAAAATCCTTTTGAGACTTTCAGTGGAATTGAATTAAAATTATAGATAAATTTGAGAAGACTTGACATTTTTATGACATCTATCAACATGGTAAATCCCTCAATTTACACAGGTTTTCTTTTAGGTCCTTACAATTTTTTTCCATAAAGTTCTCACACATCTTTTATTATATTCATTCATTGTCACCTTACCCTATTTTTTTGGAAGGGGAAGGACACAAAATTTTTTTGTCTATTATGTTTTCTAATTGGAGATTACTATATTATAAAAATTTCTTAATTTTTATATATTTATTATGTTGTTTTTTACTCAGGAATTTTTAGTCAGGAATTTTGTTTTTAGATTCCCTTACATTTTCTATGTAGATAATTATATCATGTTGAAATAATAAATTTGTCTTTTTCCTTTTTCAACCCATATACCTCTAATTAATTCATCTTGTTTTATGAAATTGGTGAAGGCCTTCAGTGTAATATCAAATACTAACAGTGGTAGCAGGCATTCTTATCTGAATCCTCATTGAACAGAAGTGCTTCAAAAACTGTATAGCTCAGCAATATGCTTGCTATATGTCTTAGGTATATGTTTTTACCAAATAAAATTGACATCCAGTATGGTAAGATCTTTTTATGAATGTGTGTTAAATTTAAGTGACTGCTTTTCTGCATCAGTTGAGATGACAATATTTTTTCTTTTTTAAGTTGTCAAGCTGCTGCATTCCACTAATAGATTCTTTGATCTGTTAAGTTATAAGGTTTTAACAATTTCTAGAATATCTTTAGTCATTGCCTTTTGAAAACCTCTTATTTCTATCTGCACTGTTATCGCCTCCCAAGATTTCTAAGATACATATTTTAGTTACAATGTAACCTTCATGTCCCCTAATTTCTCTTTTATATTTTCCACTCTATATCTACCCATGTTGTTTCTAGTTGTATATCTAATTACTATCTTCCAGTTCAATGCTGATTTCAATGGTCCATTCTAGTGTTTATTTCATTTATTGAGCATTTTAGTATGACTTTTTTTTTAAAGATTTTTAAAATTTATTTGTTCATGAGACAACACAGAGAAAGAAAGAGAGAGGCAGAGACACAGGCAGAGGGAGAAGCAGGCTCCATGCAGGGAGCCTGACGTGGGACTCGATCCTGCGTCTCCAGGATCACACCCTGGGCTAAAGGCAGCGCTAAACCGCTGAGCCACCTGGGCTGCCCTAGTATGACTTTATTAAGAAATTTTTCATGAATAGTTTTAAAGTTTATCAAATATATATTAAGTTCAATTCATCATATTGTCATAGCTTTCATATTTTTCTACTCTATAATTTTCAATTTTTTTTTTTCATATAAACCTGTTCTTGATTAAAATTCTGATACATTTCATTTCCTGTGAATTTTCATTGCTTTTTATCTATTATTGAAGATCAAAAATGTCATTTTTTAAATTGCTCTATTTCCTTCTCCTGAGTGTATTATTTAATTTAATTTGTTTAATTGTCTTATTAGTATTCTATTTGAATTTTTGCCTTACATAATATATTTTTCTTGCAACTTTCAATATTGAATTGATTAATGTGCTTTGTTTTTGTTTGTTAGCAGGTTTTGTTTTTCTGGATATAGCAATTTCTGTTGATATCTATCTGTTCTCTTCAAGCATCTCTCTGAGACATGATCATAAATTGGCGATAGAGAGTTCCACTCCTCTGTAGATATTACAAGTCCTGGTGCTGATCATTTGTCCCAATTTGAAGCTATTAGGCTATTTTTACTCCTTCCTGCAATCTAAATGAAGCAGCCAGTTTCTGTCAGAGCCCCAGATACTGGTCATAGGCTATTTGTGTTTTTTATTACAACTGGAGGCTCTTCTTCTGAGTCCCTGCTTTGCTGTGTTGAACCTGGCTTATTCTTGCAAACATAAAAGTACTTCAATTTCTCTTAGAAATTTACCTTTCCATCACTTCACTTTGTCTGCTACTTATACCATGCATGTGGTTCAGTTTTAGGTATATAAGGTGACATTTATCATGTTTTTAGAATAAATAGATGCTTTGATTTTTTTTTAAGATTTTATTTATTTGAGAGAGAGAAAGAGAGAGAAAATGAGTGAGAGGGAGAGTAAGAGAGAATCTGAAGCAGACTCTGCACTGAGCAGAGAGCCTGATGTGCAGCTCAATCCCACAACCAGGAGATCATGACCTGAACCAAAACCAAGAATCTGATGCTTAACCAACTGAGCACCCAGGTGACTCTGCCTTTTTGATTTTTAAATTTTTTGTTTTATCTAATATTGGTATATGTTTGAGTAGGCAGTCCAAAATTAGCAGGCAATTAGCATTGTCAGAAAATTCCAGGTTATTTTTAATTCTCCAAATTATACTTTTTTTTAAAAAAAAGTATTTTACTTTTATTTGAAGGGTGCAGCTGTTAGCTTTATCATAATTTGGAGGAAATGAAAAATTTTAGTAAGCAAAATTATAATCATCTTCTAGAACAAGGAGCTTGGAGAATGTAGGTAGTAAGCTTCAGGGTGTTACTTGTATTTTTCCTCCATGAGTTTAGGCCTTCAGAGCAATTATCTGACAAGGCCTTGTTGACCATGAGCCATCTTAGTGAAATGTTAGGTAGACTACATGATATTCCTTATTGTAAAAGCATATTATATCCAGAAAAAGCAAGGCTTTTGAAACTATTTATTCATTTGAAACTATTTATTTACCATATGCTTTGTGCCAGCCTCCTGGAGCATGCTAGAATTAGTATTGTGGTATAATTGAGGTCTTAAACTTCACAGTACTAATAACACTGATTTATTGATAATTTCTGAGGCTATTGGTTGCTACTTCATAGTTTCAGGAGAAAAGTAATGTTTTAGGAGATTAATGCTAGTTCCTATAACAAATCAACTGAACCTCCCAATTCAGTAAATTACCATTATGAAGATTTATTTCTGGTATGGGTCTATAAGGTCTCTTTGGTGGCTTTCCTATATGCAATAACTCAGGAATCCAACCTGGTTTTTTTTTTTGTTTGTTTGTTTTGTTTTGTTTTTTAATTTTCTGATGTTAACATTTTAAACAAATGGTCACCAATGTCATCACAGAGAAGGAAGAAAAAAAAAAAAACAGAAGTTTGACATAGACCTCTTTAAAGTGCCACATATTGGAATGGCAAGTATTATTTTTGTATATATTCCATTGCCAGGACTCAATTACAATACCTCAACCTAGCTGCAAGAGAAGCAAGAAAATGTAGACTTCCAGTATTTCCAGGAATTATACTTGTGAGGCTCCAGTTTTCTTTTCTTAGATAATTCTGGAATAACAAATATTAATATAGGGGAAAACAAGATTTGTGAAGGTAGAAGTAAAAATAAGTCTATTTTTATGGTTGGAAAAATTCAGTTTGTCATTCTTATTAACTTCATCTAAAGACACTTTTTTTTAAAGATTTTATTTATTTATTCATAGAGATACAGAGAGAGAGAGAGAGGCAGAGTCACAGGCAGAGGGAGAAGCAGGCTCCATGCAGAGAGCCCGACGTGGGACTCGATTCCAGGACTCCAGGATCACGCCCTGGGCTGCAGGCGGCGCTAACCCACTGCGCCACCGGGGCTGCCCCTAAAGACACTTTTTATGTCCTTCAATGGCAGTAAGTTTCAGAGAATATCTGAAGATTTATTTTTCTAACATTATCCAATCCTGAGTTTCTATTTAAAAAGTTATAATAATTTTTTTTCTATGACTATCCATTGTGTTTAAAGACTTGATGATCTGAATGATCAAATAACTCTCTGCCCTCCAAAACACAAAACATGTGAAATATTATATTAGTTTTTATTGCTGCATAATAAATGACCACAAATTTAACGGCCTAAAACAACACCCATTTATTAGATCACAATGCTATATGTTGGAGGTTTGGGCCCTTTTGGCTGGATCTGTGCTCAGAGTATCACAAAGCAAAAATTAAGGTGTCAGCTGGGCTCTTAACTGGAGGCTCTGGGAAAGGGTTTACCTCCAGGCTCATTAAATTTGTTGGAAAAATCCAGTCCTTTGTGGTTTTAGGTCTCACATCCCTGATTCCTTTCTGACTGTCAGGGAGAGGCCATTCTCTTCCTTAGGAGGCTTCTCATATTTCTTTTTATGTGGCTTTCTTTATCTTCAAAGCCGGCATTAGCATGTTGAGTACTTTTTATGTTTCAAATCTTTCTGCCTTTACTTTTTGCCTTCTGCTGCTTTTAAGGCTTCATATGATTAGGTCAGGTCCATACAGAGAATTTCCCTATCAGAAGATCAACTGAGCTAAATAACATACCATATCATCACAGAAATGATATCTTATCATATTAGCAAGTTTCAGGGATTAGGTGATGCACCTTGGAGAGGGGGAGAGGTGGGTTTCAAAATTTTGTTGACCACAAATATAGTTTTAAAAAGTGATAAAAAAGGGTATTTTTCACTCAAAATAATTATATTGGAGTGCTATTTTGAGATGAATGTGTAGTTCTTTTCCAGAAAAACACCAAGAATCAGTGTCTTGATTTGCTTTTCTTCTCTGTACTGAACTGTCGTTTTATTTATATAGAACCTTCACTTTATTTCATGATTAACTACTCTCATCACAAGTAGTGGAATATAGTATTTTCTCAGTAGGAGATCAGTGTAACACTTGAGGATTCTTTGCTCTTCCCTCCTGTGCAGTCAAGGCTCCAGATAAGAGGTAGAGAGTCTTACTGGCAACTATAAAGCTACAAAGTCTATCTATTGTCTTTTAAAGGTTTATTTGTTTATTTTAGAGAGAGAGAGAGCACAGAGGAGACAGGCAGAGGGAGAAGAAGTCGGAGAATCTCCAGCAGACTCTGCTGAGTGAGGAACCTGATGTAGCTCTTGATCCCACCACCCTGAGATCATGACCTAGGGGAAAATCAAAGAGTTGGATGCTCAACCCACAGAGCTACCCAGGTGCCCCTTGTCTTTTATATTCTAGAACCACAGTATATGCAAGAGTCTCTGAACATGTAGGACCCTCATACATGATTTTTTATGTCCTGATTGAATACTAGTTTTTCTCTTTAGAGCTTTGAACATGGAGTTATAATGATCAAGAGATATGTGGACTGAAATGCCACTTGCAAGCACAGAATTGGGGTTTATAAATGAGAAAATACATGTAATGGTGGTATCCAAGAATTTTTTGTAAGCTAAAGTAAAATGGTATAATTTCAACTGAAACAAGTTGAAAAGCCAACAAAAATGTCAACAAATATAAGTAGATTTTTTCTTATTTTTATATGTAGAATTGTTACTTGCCATACCTTGAATTCATGGGTGTCATACCATAGGAAACAAAGATTAGTTTTAAGTTAGTTATATACCCATTTTAAGTACTATCCGTCATGGTTTCTCTACATATACATCATCCACTTTGCGCAAGGTCTAAGACATTGAAGTTTCTCAAGTTCTTTTCCTTCTCACATTTAGTTGTAGTGTGAACCAGAAATAGAAAATTATTTTAGGAGCCATATAAAAAAATAATTAGCATTGAAATTATACAATACTACGAAAAAGTATAAGATCCATATGCATAAAGTTGTAAGTTTATGGTAAACATTCTGGGATTTAGGCATTCTATCTTTAAATAATTATCTGTGATATCTATCTATATAGTTGTCTTTATTGATATTGCAATCAAATTTTACATTTTTGTAAAGTTGCAATTAAGCAAAATATTTTGGCAACAAATTTATTCAATGGATACTTGTTTAGTCTTAATTATATAGTGTATTTTATTTTATTTTTATTATTATTTTTTACTGTTGGAATGGGCGGATGTTGTCCTCAGTGCCCAAAAGGCATTTGCGTTAAACATTCTCACTAGCAGCAATCTTTTTTTTTTTTTTTGAGATTTTATTTTACTTATTACACATTTTTAATTTAACTTGCCTTTAAGCATGATTTGTAAGGTAAATGAAAAAGATACCCTTGGTTTCAATATATTGTATTAACATCTCCTTCTTGTCCAAAGCAACTTCCAGATTATTTATCTTCCAGCTTTGTATGAAATCTGCATTTCTTTGTAACTCAGGATCCTTGGCTAACCCAACCACTACTTCCCCTTCTGTCTCGACACACCCAGAGCTTACTAGTTTTGTAATTTTGGACAAGTTAACATTGCTAAGCTTAATTTTGCATTGTACCCACCACATATGTTTTTTGTTTTCTGGACCATGGGTCTTTCTTCCAGGATTCAAAACTAAGATGAATACAGTATTAATATATTTTTCAGTTTCATTATGCAATGCATTCATGTGCTAGCCTGCACCTATGAGCTATTTATTTATTTTTTTGCATGAAACACATCAGAGTTTTAAACAAATAAATGTGTTTTGCAATATTTTAATAAGTAAAATAATTTCTCTATTGGATCTATATCAGATTAAATACAGTATCTTTTGACGAAACTTTCATAAAGTTAGGAAACTTCCATTATTTATTTAAAATTCACTAGTTTAGCTTTAAGGTTCTATGTTCACAGCAAGAAAGTCAATTAGCTCCACAAAGAAACTATTACCTGTCCTTATTAAAGAATAAGTAGTCTTTGCAAAAGAAAAATATGAGCCATAGTGTTCCTCCATTTAACATGAATAGGAAACCATGCAGGTAAAATGAAATACTGGAAAAAAGCAAGTCCTCAGGGAAAATAACCTCACTCTATGATTAAAAAAATTAATTAAAGTCCTGCTTATTTTTTTATCCTAATAACTCATTCTCTCATTCTATTGCTTATCAAGCTTTTACTATAAAACTTTCTGTTTCTTTTGGATTCTTAAGTTTCAATTTGATCCAAGTAATAATAGTTTCGGGTTATCAAAAAACATATTCATCATTACCAATTTTAGTCAACCTCTCAAAAAAAATAAATGAATGGAAGGGTTTATAGTTCACCACAAATATATTTTAACCCTCTTAGCCTCTCAATAATATATACTGAGGTAAGCCACTTTAGTAACCCGAGTATAAAACTATGAACATTTGCATATCAAAACAGAGAAGTTTTTCTAGAATATAACAATAGATATGTTCTCTCTCTCTCTCAATAATCACACATTAATAGCTCTAGATTACAGAAGAGAAATCCTGCTACCATTGAAATAGCTGTGATAGTTTTCCAATATTTTCCAGATGGCAGAAGTCGCAGTGAAATTAAATGTTGTTCCGCATCTGCTCATTTAGATACAGGCGTAGAAAACTCAGACTGTTTCATATAGTTGGATATATAAAAAGGATTTGGATCTTCTTTTTCAGTTCTCCAGCCAGAACAATTTCCTAATACTGAAACTGATGAAGTAAGGTATAGAATTTCTTCTCACATCCCAGTTTTACATCAATATTTGATATCCTCTAGGTAACTAACCATAAAACGAAGTAAACTTTCTGCTCAAACATAGTTCAACAAGCATTCTGGTTCACTTCCCTTTCTTGAAACAAACAAGTAACAGTAAAAGAAACAGGTGATATGTGGAGTGTAGGGTGAGAGGGGACTTTCTCTATTCTCAGTTAAACTAGAAAATATCCAAAACACCAACTATCAACCTGGGAAAGGAGACTGGCCCAAACTGTGAAATTTAAACTTAATAAATGAAGATGACAAAGAACACAAGCAGACATTCTCAATAGTGGAGGCACTTCAGGTGCAAAGCTTACCTAAGGATATGCTTATTAAAATAATAAAATATATGGGCATGAGGGGGCTGCAGGAGAAGTCATTTAAAGTTCCACTTGCATATTACAGAACAGGCAAGTAGATTTGGAGAGGAAATTACTTTGTTTTGTCGTTTGCACAGTCTGTGAGCCCACATACTGCTAACAGAAAACACTAGAAGTGCACTAGAGTGAAGGAAAGATGAGAGGTAAGCAGTCTATGACAAAGGATTCAATATGAGACAAGTGGATCACCAACTCTGTGTGAATGATTTTAAGAGCTACATTCCAGCCTTGAGAACCTTGTTTAATGTCCCAAGTCCTTTATTTTCTAGTAAACAGTTTATCAAGAAGCAACTCAAATTTCTATTCTTTAACGTGAAGCCATTTATCCCTAACTATAGTTTCCTGTAGGGCTTAATGTTACCACCATACTTCCTAGTCATCAAATTGGGAGACTTGGAGTTATCTTTGACTCCTTTTTCTTTGTTGTTTCTTGAAGTTAATTACCCACTAAATGATATTACTTTATCTGCTGCTATGTCCTTTTGTTTCTTCCTTTTCTTTCACATGGCACTTGATTATCTTTTAGTCCATATCTGTAAACCTCTTTCCTCCATTGTCTCCTCTGCTTAATCCATTCTGCATTGTGACACTGAATTTAAATTCTATTTTTTTTAAGATTTTATTTATTTATTCATGAGAGACACACAGAGAGAGGCAGAGACATAGGCAGAGGGAGAAGCAGGCTCTCTGCAGAGAGTCCGATGTGAGACTCCATCCCAGGACTCTGGGATCACGACCTGAGCCAAAGGCAGATGCTCAATCACTGAACTACCCAGGCACCCTGAATTTGAATTATTAAGCCATGGCCTAATATGTTTCTCTCCTTCTCAAAGAACTTTTCTTAGGCTACATTAAAAGCCATAGCAAAGCATTTAGCTTGCCACCAAAAGATCGATCTTTTGGAACTTCCAAATTATCCATTCCAATCTGTTTGGACCTTCACCTGAGAGAAATCTTTGTATGCAACATCTTTCATTTTTTCTTGCTTAAGGTATGTGATTACTCTGAGAAGACTTCCCCAGACTTTTGTACCCATCTAGTATCTCCCTTCTTTGAGAACCAATAGAATATTTTGTTTGATACTACTCATTCAACAACTATAATAACTATAAGTTTTTATCCATATACATATACGAATATATGACCATATTATTTATATATGTATATATATGTGTGTATAATATGCATATATATATATAAAACCAACACCATTATTAAGGGTCTAATATTAACAGACATTGTACAAAGAATAAATATGAATAAGATACATACTTTCAGTTTAGAAAGTCATTTTTTGGAGGGCAAAAGGAAAATAATCCAGTCATTAAAATGTAATGTGTTGCACTTTTTCATGTATTTATAACTACATTTGTATCTATGTAAATGTGTATCGAAATATAATTTAAGTCCATTGAAAGCAGGAATTACACATAATAACATTTGTTGGGGATGATGATGGTGATGAAGATCATGGCATGTTTTGGACTAAGTGAAAAGAAAATGAATATTTGCCATCTATGAGGTTCTGTGCTAGGTGGCCTAACTGAATTATAGCAAAAAGACACAGTGTGTATGCTTTTGCTTTTGAGATGCTAAAACACAAAATTCTAGAAGGGCTTTCCTTTTTGTTTATTTTTAGTTGCATAGCACAAGGGTTGGGAAGGGGGTGGAGAGAGAGAGAGAAGCAAAAAGAACAATAACTAAAAACTCCATTGTGCAGATTATAGACCAGGGGATGCTCTTGCCACATCTGTAAGACCTGGTGTCTAAAGGGACAGGCTACGCCTGCATCTTCTATGTCTATCAAAACATTTCTAGCCATCATTTTTCAAAGTTTACCTTGTGAGCCAGAGTATCTCCCTAGGAGGTAGCGAAGAAGTCCAGTTGGTTTAGAAGGCAGCTCAGGCTGTCACTGAGATGGTGCTTGTCAGCCTCATTAGGTCAGACACGTACTTGACCTCTGTGAGTCATGTTCCTGGTGCAGAACTGCCCTACATTTGCTTTTTCTTCATTTCATTGGCCTCTTAGTTATTCTTAGGGCAATTGCTTCAGATCCAGAAAGCCCAGGAGATCAGACTACTATGAAGGTTAAACAATTCTAGCTATACATTAGTTACTGGAAAAAGAACTATGCCACCTAGATTCTCAGAAAGAAATGATATTGTTTCACTTACAGAGGGCTGAGAGTGTCTTTCTAATAACCATATCCTTTTTTCCTTCTACACACATCTCTTAGACAGCAGACTCATTTTTGCTACCTCGTATCCCTTCTGTGCTTTGGTGTGCTTTCACTACATTTCTCCAGTATGGATGATTGGGACAGAGAATATAACTTAATGCAGGTTGTGTGCCTATTACCTCAGGAAGGAAAAGCAGTGTATAGCTGTCCCTCAGGAGACTGCAAGTGCCACCATGTCAAAATTCATCAGAGCCCTAGTTTTCCTCATGTCCTTGGCAAAGCGCCAGCTGAACACTAGCTCAGTTCTCTGGGGTTCAGAACCAATTGGTGGAGGATGCATTTTAAAACTCAAGAATGCACTTCTCTTATGCCTTTTGCCATTTTAACTTTTACGTATGCTTTATTCACATGTCAAATAATTATTTATATATACACATATATAGAGATCTTGCAAGCATTATTTATTGCCACATGCTCCTTAGTCAAGAAAGACTTTTGCTCTACACACACACATGTACACACACACAGGTTGATTTACTAAATGAAAAAATCCCTTTCTACTACATAAACCAATTGATAGGCAGTTTTCTGTTTGCCTTTTAGTAAGTTTGTCAGGCATTGGACAAACATTGTGTCTATAATGTTTTGTAGGGGTCTACCTAAGGTAACGTATTATGGTGCTTGCAATGACCTTTCAAATTGCTCACCAGGATAGATAAACAGACAGATGGTGACAATGATAGATAGATGATAGATAGATAATAGAAAGAGAGATAGATGATTGATAGATAGATATAGATAGATAGATAATAGATAGATAGATAGATAGATAGATAGATAGATAGATATAGATAGATAGATGATAGAGGAGAATTATACAATGTGAGAAAGAATGAACATGAGAGAGAAAGCAAACATAATGAGATAACAATAAATGGTGAGTCCAGGTGAAGATTACACAATATTCATTATAGTCTCTTCATTTCCCTTTTAGGTTTGAAATTTCCAAATAAAAAATAGAAAAGAACATAGTACTCCATGTAAATGGAATGTAAGTTTGAAGACCACTGGAAGATCTTGAAATTTTAAAGAACAGGAAAGACACCATTTGTCTAGAGTTAAGTTTTTCTGCCCTGGACTGGAATCAATGGCTTCTGGAGATTCTCCATGGTTCTAAGCCACTTTCATCTAACTGGAAATCTACAGAACTCAACCAAATATGGTCTAAGGATATAGAACAACACAAGGGACTGGGATGAGGCTAAATTATTACAAAGAATAGTTTAAATTAAAAGGAGATGAATTTGGCTTCTATTTGACACAGAAGCACAAAAGAACTTTTTAAAAATCTGGCCAATAATAAAGCACAGGAGAAAGAAAATAAAAATTGGCTTCCACTCAACCTGGCATATTATTAAACTATCCCCTTTCCAAATCTGTAATTAGGAAGGGGGGATACACAGGGGTGGGTGAAATGAAGCCTGCGTAAAAAATGTAGTCAAATCGTACAGGGTCCTTGGCAAGAATAAAATGAAAGGGGGGGCATTGTGCTCTTAAATCAAATTGACAATCAATCAATGCTGTCAAATCCAACCTAATAACAGCCACTATTCCCCCAGGAGAATGTCAAGAAAATGGAAGTTCTTGTCACTTTTGTGTTTGAAATTTGGGGCTTTCCTTTGATGTCTAGATTCTGAGCTGCTCTCAGAATAAGTAAGGGAAGCTGGAATAATAGCACAATTCTATGTTCTGGGAATCACTTTGCTCCCCTGCAGGAAATCAGAAAACATCCTAGCATATGAACCAGCGAACTTGCACTGGGTTGACTGTGCCAATAACATCCAGTGGCACAAAGGTTTCAAAGCTAAATTACTGTAGAAAGAGTTTCTTTAAAAACTACTGCACAGCTGTACCAAGAGTAGAAATTTGTTTTAGTGAAGATATGAAGAATTAAATTTATTTCCAAAATGATTCACTAAGAATATCTTGAGATTCTAGTATGTTTAAGGAGCTGTTCTAGATGCCAAAGATATCATAATATAGAAGGCATGTCTTGTGCTTGGGAAAGGTGGTATGAGCCAGTTATATGCAGTGTCAGTGTTTAACAGGAAAGGATGGTTATACCTAAATATCCACTTGGCTTCTATGTAATCAGAGACTATGATTGATAATATCTCTGATAAACTCTGGAAAACATGAATGAAATCTGAAGCCTCTAGGAACTCCCTGGAATGGATTAGAACCTCCAGATTAGACCCAGTAACTGACACAAAGATCAAGGTCTCCCTTAATTTACAAATTCACATATGCTCAGTTAGCAATCACCACCCCTCAGATAAACCTCATTGACTACAATACTGCCACCGAGCAAAGCTTCACATAGGCTCAGAGAAGCTATTGATGTGCTATAACCATCATTGTGATTTGTTCACTCATGCAGATGATCCATTCTCATTGCCCTAGCCCCTCAGCAACTTGTTCTTCTCAAAATACTTGTTCCCCCAGTTCAAAAATCAGCCAGTACTTTTTATAATCAGCTTTGGAGTTTGCCAAGACCAATGAAGCTACTACCTGAGGAACATTGATTTTGAGAATTCTGCTACATAGACATCACTTCTTTCTCCTTCTCCAGCTCACTTAGGACATTGTGGTGAAGAGAGTGGTCTTGGATTCAGACTGATGTTCTTCAAATCCTGACATCATTTTCCAAAGTATGTGATCTTTGAAGGAACCGTTTTGTTCGTCTGTGTTTATCTGTAAAACAAGAATAGTGCTAGCCCTTTCTCACAGAATTGTTATGCACCCAAATGACACACAGGAAGTGTTCAGTAAATTTTGTCTATGATACAATAATTGTAATAATTCTTCATCTTTATAAAGAACTACATCCATTGAACCTACTTATACCTACATCCATTGAACCTACTTATACCTATACTTCTTATATATGCTTCTTATACTTTTTATATACTTCTTGCCCATTCCTAAACTTAGATTCTGTAGTTCATCCTCATTACAAATAGCCGTATTTCATTATCTCTACTGCTTTTCATTTATTTGGTCCTAGCATAGCAGGATGTATACCACACCCTAGTTAAATTAAACTATTCACCAATTATGCAGTGTTAGGAGCTGAATTTTGTTCCCTCAATAGTCATATATTGAAGCCTCAACCTTCAATGTGATTTGGAGACAGAGCCTTTGAGGAGGAAATTAAGTTAAATTAGGTCATAAAGGTGGACTCTTAATTCAACATGACTGATGTCCTTATAAGAAGAGAAAGAGAAGAAAAAGAAGAGAGACACATACAAATTTACCCTTAGGTATTTTTGTTGGTGTACTAAAGACATTGGTGGATTATTTTAGATTCTTTTGTTATTTTTCATGATGTTTTAATAGTAATTAATTGTTGCAGGACTGTACAAAATTATTTAAATGCAGCTCTTAAGAATGTATGAAATTATACATCTCCGCAAATTTTAAAATTGTGACATATAATTCACTTTGGAAAAATGAATAAAAAAGTATATGTTAAATTAGTGTGTACATTTTCACATAGAAAAATAAGGTAAAGGGTGATTGGCACTTGCAGAGTTACATGCATTGATCAAGACAGTATATACTCATATCTTTATTTATTTGATCAGTCTTACAAGTAAATTGTACATATTTTCATGACTACTTCATACAATAATATCACATAACTATTACTTATACCACTAAAACAAATTTAACTGACAGATGAAACAGCAGCAAAAAGCTCTTGAGGTTTCCAGATAAATAATTTACAAAATGACTATATATTTACTCCATGGACTTTAATGGTATTTCTTCTATTTAAAATATACATAATAAATATGTGAAGTTAGTTTTTTTCCAAATGTGTACATGAATCTGGGAACAATATTTTAAAAATATAATCAGAAAATCACCCAATATATACTTATCCAATCTCAAGTAGTTGTTTCTGTACATTTCTCCCTTTCAAATTTCTTACAAGAATAATGTAGAATGTAAAGCTCTCCAAAAACCATTACCATATTATAATAAGATTGAGTAAACTCAATACAAAGATAAGAATTATGCAAATAAAATGTTAATATTATACTAGAACCTATGAAAGACCAGAGATTTCCATTTTTTGCAAAATTTCCCTCTTACTTAGCTAAATGCCTGTCCCCAGAGCTAGTTCAAGCACATTCAAAACTGAACCACATTTCCTTCATTTCCTGAATACTGAAATAAAATGAAGTATATCTAGGTAACAGAACGATAAAAGGGAAAGATCTAGGCAGATTTTTTATTTTATTTTATTTTAAGACTTTATTTATTCATGAGAGACACAGAGAGAGAGGCAGAGACACAGGTAAGAGGGAGAAGCAGACCCCTGTGGGGAGTCCAATGTGAGACTAGATCCCAGGACCCCAGGATCACAACCTGAGCTGAAGGCAGATGCTCAACCACTGAGCCACCCAGGTGCCCCAGTATAAACATTTTAATACATTTTGCCAAATTGCTTTCCAATAATTTATTATTGTTGGAAAAGAAATATTTTAAAATAGAAGCGAAGTAAGTGTCTATAGTTCAGCTTGTTTTTCTACTTGGAGAGGAAAGAAATACATAAGAATATCTAGAAGATAGCTTTCCTGGGGAATGATTGTACTGACGTTCCATTCTGGACTGTTCAAAGATCCTTGTCAGAGCTGCCCAGGAGGCATTGATATCTTGACCACCTGTCACTTGCCAAGCTATGTGGCCTCATACAGCACTGCTTCAACATTGTAAAAGGAGGCCTCTGTGGGGTGTTTTGTGTTTTTGTTTCTTTTTTGGTCTTGTTTGTTTGTGTGTTTCTGGTCATGGAGCAATGATCTGCTAGCCACACCAAAAGCCTCAAGACTGTCCATTTAGAGGAGGTGTCTATTTTAAACTGCATATCATAATCTCTACTAAGAGAATGTTGGATAGCAAAGGCCTTGACTTGTTATGTCTGTTTGTATACATTTAGGAAGGGAAGGGTGAATAAAATGAAAGCAGGAGTAAAAGGCTACATAAATAGCTCAGCACAATCTAGTTTGAACATGGTTTAGCCTTATAGGATTGTCAATTGATCAGCTATTACATGAGTGCTGAGCATAGAAAATGCAGAGTTATCTGTGGATCAAAACAAAAAGAAAAAAAGTAGACATGATCATCTCTTTTCCAAAAATTCATCAAATAGTGAAGATTATTATTTACATTTCAGAATTTTAATTCTGAGGAGGAGAAAAGAAGAAAGGAGTGAGGGAAGGGGGGAGGGAAAAAGGAGGGAAGAAAGGACGGGACTCAATTTGATGACATCCTCATTCCAGTAGCAGTAGAATTTCAAACTTAGGATAGACTTTTGAGATCACTGAAAACATCATTTTTATCTCTCAGATGAGGAAAAACAAACATATAAGAATATTGTGAGTTTTCTAGGCTAGTTAAATGGGGGGGAAAACTCAGATATTTTCATATTCAAAAGTTCCATTGTATTGTTCTTTCCTATATACCCTTATAATAATTGCTACATCAGTCAACTCTACATGTAACAACTCTCAGAAGATTGATACTTCCTTTATCATCATTTTACAAATGAGGACATTGAAGCACAAGTAATCCAAGTTATCTGAAATCACACAACTTAATCAAAGAGGATTAATCCAAAAGAACTTGACGGAAAAGGAATTCAAGGCCAGCAAGTTTCATTCCAGAGCCTGTGAACTTCAAATTCACATCTTACTGACTTCCTTAAAATTTGTCTGAAGAATTAGGACATTAACACATAAAATGATGAAATCATTCAAAATAATGCCATATAAGAGTAATTGTGATATCCATATAGAGGTTTTAAGAAGGAGCTCTATATGAGTGAAGGTAGACAGAAAAGACATTCTACAACATTCTACAAGTGACTTAAACAGGACCTTGAAAAATAGAAAGCTTTTGAGTTGGGTAAATGATATATAGTGGCAAAGCAGGAGAGCATTCTGAGTAAGGAAATGACCTATAAGAGTCAGAAATTATCCAACTATATTTAGGAAAAAATGAGGTCATAGTATAGAAAAATTTAAATTCCAACTAGAGGTGTTTTCTTTTTTCTTTCTTCTTTCTTTCTTTCTTTCTTTCTTTCTTTCTTTCTTTCTTTCTTTCTTTCTTTCTCTTTCTTCTTCTTTCTTTTTCTTTCTTCTTTCTTTCTTTATTTCTTTCTTTCTTTCTTTCTTTCTTTTCTTTTTCTTTCTTTCTTCTTTCTTCTTTCTTTCTTCTTTCTTTTTTTCTTTCCTTCTTTTGACAATAGAAGCAATAAGCAAACGGTGAATAAAGAGAAAGCTAAATGAGTCATGGTCTTGGTCTGTCAATGCTGTTTGGTTTTGATTGAAATATATAGAGAAGATGAGGCTCCATTTTTGCATTTGTTCAGCAGAAATAACATACAAGATATTTGCCAATGTCTTTCCTTGGATTATGCTTCTTATTATGATAGTTTTGCCATATTTTTGAACATTAAATGCAATGAACTCAGAAATGATAAAAAATGACATCATTCAAAACTGTCACTGTGAATTAGCAGGAACCATTGGCCAAATCAGATAGCATGCACATGGGTAAGGAAAAATTAATATAAGCCAAATGGCTTTTAAAATGAACAGAATCAGACAATGGAAGCTTCATTTTGATTGAGTATAGTGAAAATCATAGCAATTGGTTATTTTAGTATGTTGGTAATGTTCTCCATTCTGGGTGCCTCGACCAATTTTTAAATTCAGTTTTCATTTGATTATGTAAAATAAGAAAACAAACCATTCTTGGTAAATAACATTGAATTCAATATTTTTTACATTAGATAGGACTTGTCTTAATGAAAAGTATCATTTTGAAGTCTCACAAATATCACGAATTATAAATTACATGGTAATATAGACAAATATATGGCTATAAAAATTTTAAATATGGGGCACCTAGGAGGCTCAGATCATGATCTCAGGGTCATGAGATTAAGCCCAGCTCAGGCTCCATGCTCAGCTGGGAGTTGGCTTGAGATTCTCTATTCCTCTCCCTCTGCTCCCCCCTCCCTCGCTTGTGCACATGCTCTCTCTCTCTCTCTCTCAAATAAGTAAATAAAGTCTTCAAAAAAATGTTTTAATGCTAATGAAAATGTCTGACTCAGAAAATTTATTTTTGCATAATGTACTCTAGTTACATTAAGGGTGAGGAACAGAGGGGCACCTAGGTGGTTTAGTCGGTTAAGCTCCTGACTTTGGATTCTAGTTCAGGTCATGATCTCAGGGTTGAGATCAAGCCCAGAGTTGGCCTCCACACTCAGCATGAGTCTGCTTGAGATTCTCTCATTCTCTCTCTCTCCATCCCTTTACCCCTACCCCCACTAGCACTCTCAATAAATAAATAAATTAAATCTTTTTTTAAAAATGTAGAAATATGGGACGCCTGGGTGGCTCAGCAGTTGAGCATCTGCCTTGGGCTCAGGGCGTGATCCTGGAGTTCTAGGGTTGAGTTCTACATTGGGCTCCCTGCATGGAAACTACTTCTCCCTCTCCCTGTGTCTCTGCCCCTCTCTCTGTGTCTTTCATGAATTAATAAATAAAATCTTTAAAAAAAATACTAATAAAAATAATTTTATCAGTAATTCTAATGTATTTTTAAAGTATAATTACTAAACTATCATTTTAAAATATATATCAACAATTTAGCATCTCCTGCAAATGTTAGTTTTGCCTACCAAGAATAAATGCTGATGGTTTTATTAAAACTTAGATGTAGAAACAATAATTTTAGAATATACAAGTATTTAATATAAAAAGCAAATAATTCAAAAGATTTAGATACAGACCCCCCTGGATATTCCTACCAAGCTAATGAGAGAATTATCTGTTTAATTAGAAAATTAACACGTTAGCATGCATCAGAATAATCTGGAAGGCTTGTCAAAACACAGATTTTAGGGATCCCTGGGTGGTGCAGCAGTTTGGCGCCTGCCTTTGGCCCAGGGCGCGATCCTGGAGACCCGGGATCGAATCCCACATCGGGCTCCCGGTGCATGGAGCCTGCTTCTCCCTCTGCCTGTGTCTCTGCCTCATTCTCTCTCTCTCTCTGTGACTATCACAAATAAATAAAAATTTAAAAAAAAAAAAAAACACAGATTTTAGAGCTCCACCTCCAGTTTCTGATTCAATAGATTTGGGATGGGGCTCAAGAATTTGCATTTCTAACAAGTTTGCAGTTGATGGCAATACTACACATTTCATACTTTGGGAACAAGTCTCCTAGAGCATGTAAAAATCTTAATATATACTCTGAATGAAGAAAAAAGTGTTCATGCTTTTCCTTTCAGTTTTCCTTTCATCAAACAGATGTGTCATCTTATGAACTAGTTGTATGATAAACGGTCCTTTCTAGAACAATGAGGAAAAGTCCTAGATCAAAAGAAGAAAGACCTGGGCCAAGTCCAGTTGGTTACGTAGTACAGATACAGCTTTGGGTAAATTGGTGTCTTTCATTCTTAGTTCCTTCCTTGTAAAAGAAAGACGATTCTTAAGCTGCAGACTGTGTGCATGAATGTTAAATATATATTTGCTTTGTAAATTCTGTACCATATATAAATGGCAGTTACCCATTTAATTGTTAAGAGCCCAGAATTTCATATAGAAGCAAAAATATTAATGTTGGCTACTCATCATAGCTCCCTAAAATCTGTTCAACTTATTTTTTAAGAAGGTTGTTTAACATATTTAAATGTCAAAACTCTTTTGACTCATCCATAGTGCTCCCCCATATGTAACAATTCTCTAATATATTTATTCCTAGGGTGTTTTTGAGTCTGTTAAGCTTCCAACAGAACTCATCACAATTTCTCAGAGTAATTCCTCAGAAATGTTTGTTGAACACATCTATATCTTTGGAAAAGAACAATCAAGTAAGTTGAACACTTATTTGTAATTTATTTTTATATTGTTATTTGAAAGGGCAAAACCTGTTATTAGGGTAGGAGAAAGTATCTGTAAGGTCTTCTGGGCACTTTGAAAGCCTTCCAGGGTGATGCCCATATTATCTTATTGTATCTAATTTCACATCAAAACTTCCATTTGTTCCCTCACTGATTAACCAGTATTATTCCTGCAACTTTCACACATGATTAAATACTGACTGGATCCAAAAATTGGTGACACTCACATTACTTTCACTCCAAATGCTCAGCAAGAACAAAAGGGACACCTGGGTGGCTCAGTGGTTAAGCATCTGCCTTTGGCTCAGGGTGTGATCCTGGAGTTCCAGCATCACATCCCACATCGGGCTCCCTGCATGGAGCCTGTCTTTCCCTCTGCCTAGGTCTCTGCCTCTGTGTCTCTGATGAATAAATAAATAAAATCTTTAAAAAATATATCCAGAACAAAATTGCTTTTTTAAAGTATTTCTGAGATTCGGAAGCCTGGGTGGCTCAGCGGCTTGGTGCCTGCCTTCAGCCCAGGGCGTGATCCTGGAGACCCGGGATCAAGTCCTGCATTGGGCTCCCTGCATGGAGCCTGCTTCTCTCTCTTTGCCAATGTCTCTGCCTCTCTGTATCTCTCATGAATAAATAAAATCTTTAAAAAATATATTTCTGAGGTCCTTGTTTTTGTTTTGGTGCTGAAACCCAGGATGGAGTCTTGTTTTTAATTCTACTTTCTTTGATTGAAAGTCTATATTTTTTACTCGGATATTTTTAGTACTGAGTACTGTCACCTATAAGAAAGTATCCAGGTGCTAGCAAGATAGCACAGCTCCTTAAGCTATGGATCCTCCATCTTTCAGGTTTAGTGTAAAGCAGACTCTTCAGTCTTTGGGTCTGCACCTTGCTTAGGTTCATATTTCAGGATAATGCCAAAAGCATTGTGTTGGGTGCAAAATGAAGATGGCCTGGTCCTCTAAACTCTTACCATATAAGAAATAAGAGTGTTCAGATCTATGTTACCTACATAGCTTTCTAAGCCACCAGGGAAACCACTCTTGGCCTCCAGTGGAGCACTAGGAGCTTCAAGGTGAAGTTCTTCCATGAGGGGGGATGAGAAGCTCAAGTTAGTGCACTCCAGTACAGTGGGGAGCTACATGCGTGGGGCTAATCTAGCAAAGATCTGTCTTGGTAATTAAAGATAAAAGTGGAGCCTACATAAGAACTTACATTTTATTTATTTGAGAGCGAGAGAACAGCAGGGGAAGGGGCAGAGGGAGAGGGCAAAGCAGGCTTCCTGCTGGGCAGGGAGCCCCATGCAAGACTTGATCCCAGGACCCTGGGATCATGATCTGAGCAGAAGGCAGATGTTTAACTGGCTAAGTCACCCAGGTGCCTCAAGAATTTAACTTTTACTAGCTGGTTAGCATTCTAGTTGTACTACCTCTCTGTGAATTTGCTGCTGTGAAGATTTCCTTTCTTTTCCCCCTGACTTCTAACCAGTAGAATATTAAAACTAATAAAATAACTTAATGTTATGTTCAGATTCAAAAAAGCAACATAACAATAAATACAAGAAACATAAATATATTCCAATACATTATACAGGACATCACATTTTTGTTGCTATAATATTTTAAATTATTTTTTCTGGCATTTTATTATGAACATGTTTTTTAAAGATTTATTTATTTATTCATGAGAGACATAGAAAGAGAGGCAGAGACATAGGCAGACGGAGGAGCAGGATCCATGCAGGGAGTCCAATGTGGGATTTGATCCTGGGACCCCAGGATCACAACTTGAGCCAAAGGCAGACAGACGCTCAACCACTGAGCCACCTAGGCACTCCAAAAGAATTTTATAGCAAATACCCATGTATCGTCACCTAAATTCACTTTAGTATTTTACTGTACTTGCCATGTCAAATGGGTATGTGGCCATCTACCTCTATCTGTTAATTACCCTATTTTATTTGGATGCATTTCGAAGTTATTTCAACTTTTCTTAAAAGATTTTTATTTATTTATTTGACAGAGAGAGAGAAAGAGAGAGAGAGTACACAAGCAGGGAAAGCAGTAGAGGCAGAGAGAGAAGCAGGCTTCCCACTGAGCAGGGAGCCAGACGCAGGGCTCAATCCCTGGACCCTGGGATCATGTGTGACCTGAGCCAAAGGCAGAGGCTTAACTGATTGAACCACCCCGGAACCCCTATTTCAACTTTTAAAAACCATATGAAAAAAATAAAAATAAAAATAAAAACCATATGGCACTTATCTGCTTATCAGTGGTTGCTTATTTATTATACAAAATTTAGCAAATCCTCAAAATTTTACCATCCAGCAATTATTATTACTGACAGGCTAATATTTCCTTATACATACACACAAAATACATTTAATATATTTGGAACTTACTATGCAAAATATTTCATAATCTGCTTTTCTTTTCTTTTTTCTTTTTCAGCTTGTGTGTCCAAATTCAATACAGTGCTTTCCATGGAACCTCCTCACCCAGAGTGGAGAGAGCTCTAATTCATTTTTTTTTAAGATTTTATTTATTCATGAGAGACACAGAGAGACAGAGACACAGGCAGAGGGAGAAGCAGGCCCCATGCAGGGAGCCCGATGTGGGATTTGATCCCGGGACTCCAGGATCATGCCCTGGGCCGAAGGCAGGCGCTAAACTGCTGAGCCACCCAGGGATCCCTGCTTTTCTTTTCTTAAGGCTATGTTGTAAACATTCATCCAATTAATTATTTTTTCTAAAAATGACTTTAATGAATTTTCTATTGAACATGTATATGCAATGGTCAATTCAGGCAATCTTTAACTTATGGGTATGTAGATCACTTTCCTGTTTTTATTATTACATCACACTGTTGTAAATGATATCGTTGGTAATATTTTTATATGGGTATTATGGTTTCCTTGTGATATTCCTTTTACAAAATTCCTTTTAGTCTTTCCAGTACTTTCTTCCAGGAGTTTGCATCAATAGAAGTGTGAGGTTGTTTTCTGCCCTCCATTTTCCCCAACATATTTTAAATTGCCATATTGATACATAAAAAAAAAATCTTGTATGGTTGATTTCTGCTCTTGTTTCTTACAAGTAATGTTAACTATAGTCAGCATGTTTATTGTCTCTGAATATTTTCTTTGGCAAAATATAACATTTTTCTATGTGTGTGCTTGCACTTGTGCATCAGTGTATGTGTGTATGTAGTGTGTATGTGTATGTGTGTATGTGTGTTGTAGTGATTGTAACTGCTCTGTATGTAGGAAAGGTAACTTTGCCATGTGTAATGCAAATTATTTTCTCATTGTTTTATGTCTTTTATTTTATTGTTTAATATTTTGCTTTTTTTAACCCAGCACTTTTAATCTTCATAGTTATATTCTTTAAAATGTCTTTCATTGTTTGAGAAAATATCACAGGTCTATATACTTTTAAAATATTTGTGTTTAAATTTTTTTACATTTAACTGTTTCAACCAACTGCTGCTTATCTTGTATGGTGTGCGTTCTACTAACTAAGTCTAATACATTTCTCTTCCTGGGAAGAGAACTTTTCCTCTGTATTGATATTTGCCACTCAACATTGCATTGCTTTTTGCGTATGTCTAGGTTCTACTTCTTCCTATTCAAAAAAGCCTGCATTCCACAGTTTTCATCTTCTGATTAGCCCTCTTCATCATTTTATACTTAAAACACATGCTTTTCAAGTTTGTCCACCATTTGGGATTGATAACCAGGTTTTTGGCCCAAATTTCTTTAAGCTACTCATATTATTTATGTTGGTCAATATATGGCATGTTGGTTTGCACTATGGGAAATTCATGTGTGTATTTCAAAAAGCTTTTATCACATTGTACCTGACCTTTCACTTCTGTAATAACCACTCACAACTCCTTTAAGCAACTCAATCTGTTTCAATTGATTGCAAAAAAAGAAAAAAGCTGCCTTTTTAAGCTACTGTTTTCTTCCTTTTATCTCCTAACCTTGATATTCCAAACTATTGTCATACTAAATTATGTATTAAATTATAGTGAGTTGTTGAGAACTTTGAATTCTCTAGATTCTTTCTCTCCTTTTTTTTTTAATTATTTGTCAAAGACTCCCAAAAATTCACCTCAAATGACTCGTTTGCTCACTGTTCTGGTTTTTTATTTTATTTTATCTTTTTTAAGTTTTTATTTAACTTCCAGTTAGCATACAGCGTAATATTAGTTTCAGGTGTACAATTTAACAATTCATCACTGCCATACAACATCCAGTGCTCATCACAAGTGCACTCCTTAATCCCCACCATCTATTTCCCCCATTCCCCCTCATGTCCTCTCTGGTAACCATCAGATTGTTCTCTATAGTTGAGAGTCTCTTTCTTGGTTTTCCTCTCCCTCTTTCTCTCTCTCTCTCTCTTTTTTTTGTTTACACTTTGCTCATTTATTTTACTTCTTAAATTCCACCTATGAGTGAAATCTTATGGTATTTGTCTTTCTCTGATTGACTTCTCAGCAGAATAATCTCTAGCTCCATCCCTAAACACTGTTTTAATGACATGCATTAATCAGAAAGGGAAAGAAAATCAGAAGGAATTCATATAATCATACTGCAAACAGAATTAGAATCCCACTAATAAATAATTATAAATAACAGAGAGCAAAATAAGCTGAGATACTGGCTAAAGTCCTTTGCTAGCTCTTTTCTTTTGAGACTCACCATTTAAACCTGTGCTTTCTTGCTCATAGTTTTCTGAGTGTGTATGTGTGAGTGTGTGAATATAACATGCTTTACTTAACTAATCAACCTCAACTGGGCTTCAGTCCTGTTACTTCCATGTTATATAATCTTAATTTGCCTACATACATCAAAGTTTTAGGATATACAAATTAAAATTCCTAGTTATCAAAGAAATATAAAAATTATAATTTTTATATCTATATTATAAATTGCCACTTTGACAAAGAACCTAGAAAAAAATGCGTACATGTCCATTCAACTTCTTACATAATGGCGATGCTGTGCTACACAAAAATCTACTCACCAATGCCATAGCAAAGTTGGGTATTAGCACATTCCTGTTAGAATTTCCTAGACACATTAGCCCTGTGGGTACCACTGTTAGCAATTTCCAAAGAGATTTGGGGTATCACCAAAAATATATTTGAAAAATTAAGAATGATTTGTGATGCTATTATGCTATTTTTTAAAAGAGTATTTGTTTTAGAGAGGGAGAGAGAGAGAGAGAGAGAGAGAGAGAGAGAGAGAGAGAGAAAGGGACAGAAGGAGAAAGAGAGCATCCTAAGCAGACCAGACTCTAGGCTCAGTTTGAAGCTCTAATGGCTCTGATCTCAAGACCCTGAGATCATGACCTGAGCCAAAACCAAACCTAAATGCTAATTAACTGAACTACCTTGGAACTCTGCTATTATTTATCTCATTGCATTTTGTTATTACCAATATTTTAAAATGCTCCTAGATTTCTGAAACATGTAACTTACTAAACTCATTTTTTATTTTTTTCTAATTAATTATTTAAGGTTTTCTGAATAGACCGTCTTTTCTTATTACCTATTTTTTTTCCTTTTAATGGTTATATAATTCTCCATTTGCAAAAATAACACCTTGTTTCCTTGAGTATCCTGGAACCAGAGCTAACATAAGCAAAATGAGATTTTGGTTATATCCAAATAGGACCTCAACTACTTTTGTTTTGTTTGTTTGTTTGTTTGTTTGTTTAACACTGTATTATATATCATTGTCCATTGTCTTTCTTTTATGTCATTTTGTTTTAGATTTACCTCTTATAGATAATACACAGATGAATTTCAAATTTGGAATGAAGCTGAAGTTTTAAACTTACAAAAGAGGAGTTAACCCCTTCATATTTATTTCCATAATTCATATGTAACATATAATGTATGTCACATATTTATGCCTTCTGTTTGTATCATTTCTCTGTTTATTTTCAGATCATGATTTGGATCAAATATTGATTTCTTTATTCTTTATACTAATATGGTTAAAATAGACCCCAAATATTATTCTCTTAGTGTTTTCATTAAAATCTTAAAACAATGACTGTCTACTTACTAGGTCTTGAATGAAATACTAACTTCTAAATTTCTCTTTATGTGAGCTTCCCTCACAGATATCCTGACCCATTTCCTGGTATTGTTGGTTTCACTTAGAGATTCCAGACCCAGAGGAATGCATTATTATTTTTCTTTTGTATTATTCATCTTTAATTTCACATATAATTCTTTTCTGAAATTATATATACAAAATTAAGTTTAACTAAATGTATGGTTGCTTTCAATGGTTATTATCTGTCTTTTTCCAGTATGGCTTTTCAACTTATTTTGGTTTCTTTCTCAATCAGTTAGAATCATTGAGACTTTATTCAGAGGTATTCAGGTGAAATACTTTCTGAATCCTTATATAAATCAAAGAAACTTTTGATTAATTACCCTGTTAATAACTTCATAGAATATTGAAAGTTGAGTCATACAATCTTCTCCTTTGGTTAATCCATTGTCTTCTGACATATAATATTATCAAAGATAAGTCACAAGCAAGTTTAATTCTTATTCTTTTAAGGGTATTTTTTTGTTTATAATTTTTTTTAATTCTTGATTTTCAGATGCTGTAACTGGTAAATGTATATTTTCATTTCTGCATAAATTGAAGACTTGTATTTATTAAGCTTAGTAAGTTTTTCTTCTCTCATGACTTTGATTATCACTTTTATTTTTTCTAGTCTTTTGTTTAGGAACACCAACTTTATAAGTGTTTAGACTGTCTTCCTTTTTTCCTGTAGTTATTTTTAATCATTACTTAAATACTTTTATTACTATTTACAACTTCTACTTTTACTATTACTATATTCTCTCATTATTTGCCATTTTTTTCCTCCTATTATGTTTTGGCTTTCTTTAATTTTGTTTCTATTATTAATGTTTCTAATATTATTTTAAATCCTCTTACAGAATGCTTTGAGAATTTGCAAAAAAAGAATGGAAAATTGGGACACCTGGGTGGCTCAGTGGTTGACCGTCTGCCTTCAGCTCGGGTTGTGATCCCCAGGGTCCTGGGATGGAGTCCCATATCAGGCTCCCTGCAGGGAGCCTGCTTCTCCCTCTGCCTGTGTCTCTGCCTCTCTTTCTGTGTCTCTAATGAATGAATACATAAAATCTTTTTTAAAAAAAGAGTGGACAACTCAAAAAAATAACAAAGATTCCTTTAGCTAACTATACCCAGATTTGTCTATTTTATTATCTTAATTCATTCTGGTCTATATTCATTTAGATTTACTATTGGACTTCACTTAAATTTTTTGTCATATTTGCTTGTTGCCTCACATTCTTTCTACTTTCATTTTTCTTCTTGCTTCTTGTTCAAACTGAGAGAGAAGCAGTCAGGAATTGTAACAAATGCTCACTACATCATCCCTCTGAAATTATTATTTGGCTGTGTTAAAAAAAAATCTTATGTGTTTTATTTCCCTACAATGTTTTTTGTTTCTGTGTTTGTTCTTTTTTATTCCCCGTAATGTTTTTTAGCTGTCATCCTTCTATATTTTGGCATCCTAATTCCTGATGAGAAATCTGCTATTGGTTTATCGCCATTATTTGCAAGCACATTTCTTTCTTGTGGCTTTTAGAGGTTTTATTTTTTGTTTTTTTATCTCCAGTATTCTGCAATTTTGCTATGATGTGGCCAGATGTAGATTGTAGATTGCACATAATTATTCTACCTCTCGGCTTTTTCAATATGAATAATATTTCAGTATGGGCAATCCTTAGCCTAAACCATTTGAATATTGTCCATTCAAGATGTATCCCCATTCTCTTCTTCTGAAATGTTAGATATAAAATGGAGCTTCTTAATTAACCTTATATATATCTCGATTTTTCTTTCAGATTTTCCATCTCTCTGTGGTGTGTTAATGCAGGTGCTACCTTCTAATCCAATCACTATTTCTCCAGTTCTTGCTAGGTAACTTAAGATCTCATCTATTATTTTTAAAAATATTTTGACTATGCTTTTTATTTCTAATATTCCTGAAAGATTAATTTTCATAAAAGCCTATACTTTTTAAATAATAATTTCTTACTTTTTAATGGATTGTGCTTCTTTTATTTCATGGGATTATTCCCTCTTTCATAGCTATAAAAATTTTAAACAGCCTGTTGGAAAGTCCTTTCCAAAAGGTTTCATTATTATTATTACCTTGGATATGAATTTATTAAAATTGTTGGGTCCACCCTTCTCTTGTCATGTTACGAGAATTATTCCTCTGGCTTTAGTTCGTTGTAGTTGTTTTATCTTCCCAAGGACTTTTCTCCAGTATGATCTCCCCTATACTAGGCTTTTGAGTCATTGAAAACACAAGCCTACCAACTGTGCAGATCCTACCTCTCGCCCAGCCTAGGAGGTGGTATTCTAGGTTCTACCTATGAACAGAGTTTCATGTGGGCACCCACAGTTCTGACTACCCAGCACATAGGACATGTTCTTGGCCCTACCCACCCACTGGGTTTGACACCTCACTGAGAGACTTGTTTTTATAAGGTCTGGCTTCCAAAGAATAGTGCTGCTTTGGTCCTTAGTTCCACCAGGGGTTCCCTCGCTATTTTTGGTTCACAAACCTAGCTACATATTTATATATTATTGTTGTATTATATATTATTGTTGTATTCTATCAATTGTTTTCTATAGGTTTGGAGTAGGAAGATGTCATCAAACTGCCATGTGACCTATTATTATTATCTCATTGAATTTTTGCTCTCTTTTTAAAATCTTTCTCTCAAACTAATCATTTTTCTCTTGAACCTTTTCACGATAAAGAATAGTTCAATGCAAAAATATCTCACCTAAAAGCTCTTTGAAGTTTTAAAATTATTTTTATGAGCACGCTCAATAAAAGAAAAAGTTTAAAATTTCTGTAGAACTCTTTATAAAGTATTTGCTTCCTTACATATTTCACTATGAGATAGCTCATTTATTTTGCTAAAAATATATGCATCTTCTGGGATTTTAAAATTTGTTTTCTCAGGATGCCTGGGTGGCTCAGCAGTTGAGCATCTGCCTTTGGCTCAGGGTGTGATCCTGGAGTCCCGGAATCGAGTACCCCGTGGGGTTCCTTGCATGGAGCCTGCTTCTCCTCCCTCTGCCTGTGTCTCTACCTCTCTTTCTGTGTCTCTCATGAATAAATAAATAAAATCTTTTAAAAATTTTGTTTTCTCAACATCAAACACGGATTTTCCATTTGTGGTTTCAAATAAAAAGATTATTTTTAAGATGCATAAGAGTGTTAGAAAAAGCTCCTTGGTGTGCTGGCCTTGGGTACATTAGTTCAGCTTAGAAGGGCAAGTCTACAATGGTACTAAGAGGTGTTAGTATTACAATATTCTTACTTGTTGGGAACACTGATACGCAATTAAGTAATGTCAAAACTGCAAAACAAGAAGAATAGACTACCTCTGACAAAAAACATTTAACTTTAAAACAGTTTGCTACAGTACTAAAAATGGAAAGTTATATTTTAAGTCAGAATAACTTAATGCTAAATTACTAAAATAGCTGAAAAGCTTCAGTTGGATACTCGTGACTATTCTATTCATGCATTCCATGTGCACAGGAGTGCTATGATAAATACATTTAAATATGCTTAATGCTCCAAAACCTGCAAAGGCAATTAGTGGCAATAAAATTTGTATTGAATTTGGATAAATTTTAGACAATTAGCCATCTTCTAAATGTGATTTTAGCCAAGTAATCCAATGGGACACATGACTTACCCACATTTATTACTCATTAGAGGAGAGTAATTCCTGTCATAGCTGAACATCAAGGGATTCATTGTCATAAATTCAGATCAGCTAATGGACTCTGTAACCCTTTTTGCCCAAGTACAAATCCCTAGGTAAAACATGAAATACAAATTGATCACAATATGCTCTCATATAGATTGGATGTATACACATACATGGATATCTCCAGCCTGCATACTTTAATATTTTTAGGGCTTAGAGCCATCTATGTATACTATGTGAATTATATAAACTCATATAGTATATATATTCATGCTGCATACATATACATACATGGATGCACATATACATGCTTATATGAAAATTATATTTTTTTCTTAATAAACACCCAGCTGTTTGTGACTGGAAGACTCTAGGCATTATACTATGTAAATATTTACATGTAAATCATATACACACAGAGATTTTTTTCAAGTGGGTGTCACACACTACAAAAATGGCTCATGGCTACTTATTACCTGCCCATGAGTCTGGAAAATCACAACCAGAACTCAAACAGTACACACTCCAACTCTTTTTTTCTTACCCTTAACATTGTTTCTTTTCGAATTATGTGCCACATTGTCTTAAGGAGCAGAATACTTGCCCCTAAGATTGTTCTGATGCCCTTCTACCAAAAAGACACAAACAAGGCTTCAGGAAGCCACACATATTCTTCTAGGGCACAGGTCATTTCTGTTTACACGTGGGCCCCTTCTTCTCATCTGTCTAGGAGGTGCTGATGCCTTGGAGACGGCAGCTTGCCGCCCTATTTCCCAGCAATGACATTTGCTGTCAGCAGCAGAAATGGCGAGCTGGGTCTGATTTTATGAGGATTGGCTTGTGGCTTTCCATCAAATTTAAACCACACTATGCTCAGGAGTGTGGAAGGAACTTAACGGAAGTTTTTATTTTATGCTTTTGACTGCATGGTACTGTCTGCCATTTCCTTTGGAGATTTTCAAAATATAAGGAAAAAAATCATTATCCTCTTTGAGTCTTGATTTTTTATCCTATTATACCTGCAAAGAGTTCTTTTCAGTGTAATTTTTTTGATGTTCTATTCAAATTGATATTCAGCTACCCATCATCCCTGTGAAATATTTGTAAGGGATTGACTAACGGAAATTTTAAAATCCTAGTAAACTCAAGCCAAATATATAATATATATGCATATATAAAATATATATTTATATTTATGGTACCAGAAAAATATATATTTATATTTATGGTACCAGAGATTTTAAGACATCAAAGCTACTTCCTTTACAAAAATACATGTAATGATACAACACAATATTAATCAGATATGATAGAGCTCCTTCGATATACAAACTGAGGAAAGTTACAGATATATAACAAGGAGTAAGAATGACCATTTAAAAGCTAGCACAATAGAGTTATCCTGCTTTCTTGGTACTCTTCTACAATCAGAAGTCAATTTAGTTTTTCTTTGAAGAGGAATAATACAGTTTTACCATTTCCAAGAATGAGAAAATGGAAAATGTTATGTATTGTCTGCTCTTCCCCATAGAATTCACAAATCCATGTTTTCAGGGATTCTTTTTATCTCAAAATCTCCAGCACCTAAAATAAGACCAGTAGGTCCTTGATAAATAGATATTAAGTAAATAAATGAATAAATAAATAAATAAATAAATAAATTGCATTTGTATAGCTTCTGGCAGCTTAAAAATTCTTTCATCCTCTACATGTATTTATTTAATTAAATTAAATTTTCCATTTCTTATTTAATTTTCTTTCCTATTTGATTCTTCCAAAACAAGATAAACATTGATGGAAATGTTGAACAGTATTTTAGACAAGAATAAGAAATCTTGTGGGGAAAAGAATAATTAATTATGAAATTGATTCTAAAATAAATGGGTTATGCAAATATTACTAGACAATAGTGATATGAATTCAGGAGAGCAAAGTCTGGGCAGGTTTCATAAAAATGGTAACCGGTGAATGAACTGGGTTGGGAAAATTAAATAACATTTGGATTAGGAGGTAACATGTAGGAAGGGAACTGAGTACATGTGAAATTTTATAAACAAAAAGCTCAGTTATAGGGAAGAGCAAATTAGGGATCAATCAGGAGAAGCCTTTACCTGAAATTGGGAGACCTTAGTTAAGAAACAATCAAAAAAGATAGAGATCATTCTCTGAAAAAATTGAATGTGAGCCACCTATATTTTTTTATTTGAAATGGAGAAAAATCTTTGGTACAGGGTATTTCCAAGGTATGAGTAAGTGTCTTGCCGGTGTTTCCTGGGTAGCATGAGGACACTGGATTTGAGGTGTAGGAATGGTAAGTGCTAACAGTCTGCAAGACATTGTTGAACAAATTATCTTCTTTTTGCAATTTCTATTTGTGCTAGTCACAAATGAGAGTGGCCTCAGAGATCATCTCATTTGGTCATCTCCAACCCTGGCCACACATTAGTATCATCTGGGGAGCTTTAAATAACCACCAAGGCTTGGGCCCCACTCCCAAAGACACTGATTTACTATTAGTCTGTAGTGGGTCCTAGGTATCGGTATTTTTAAAATCTCCCCAGATGATTCTAATGTGCAGCCAGGGTTGAGAAGCATCACTCCAGCCTCATGCCCTCTCTTTATAAATGAGAAAATTGAGACCTAGAGAAATTAAATGTGCTTCACGGCCACAGATTGTAAGTGGCTAATTCTTATTCATCAATTCTGATTTAGCTCTAGGATTGTCTTTTCTAGAGAAACTTCTCCAGTGGGTTAAGGGTAGATATATTTCCCACGATACTCTGTACTATTCACTGTCAATGGTATATCCTGCCTCTATTCCATCCCCATCCTCGCTATTGGATTATCTCTTTAAGGGCAGAGCTACTGATTTTTTTTTTAATCCAACTTTCTGCCAGTATGTAGTACATTGTTCAATAAACATTTATTAAATGAAAGACTAAAGGAATGCAAACCAGCCCCATCCATAACGGCTTATTTTAATGCTCTTTCCACTGCCTTTCCCAATGTCCCTGTTCTTCAGATGATGACTTCAAATTTACAGGGCAGAGAGAAACTCTCAATTCTACTCTTCTTCCTTTGAGCCACTAATGGACTTTGTTGACTGACTAGCTATTCTCACCCACTTTCCTCATTTGCTACATAATAAATTTCAGAGTCCATATATGGCATCCAATGTTCTCAACACTAAGGTCACAGACTATCTTTCTAAATTTACATTATAGAATAGTCTTCAGATTACTTCATGTTTTTTTCCCCAACAGGGCTTCTGCTCTCTGGTCAACTGCCTTTTCCTATTCTTCAAATTCCCTTCCCCCTGCCTCTTTTTCATGCAACTAAGGCCCATCCATCCTTTAAATTGCAGCTCAAGTATCACTTCCTCTGTGTGACCTTTCCTTGACCTCTTAGACAGAACAGATCACTTCCTATTTCATGCTCCCTTAGAGCTTAGGACGTTGTGCTGCAGTCAGGGGGTGCCCCTCCTCCACATAGCCCTGAGTAATGCCTCTGAGAGGAGAAGCCTTCATGGTTTTATTTATTTCTATATTCCTAGCTCTTGGTCCAACAATAACATACTTGGTACCTAACAAATATTTGTCCATTAAAGTCAGGTAAAGCCTGTTCTTTTTATCTTATGTGTTCTCTGGATTTAAAGAGTATGACTGTATAAAGAACCTATTTCAAATCTTTAAATTAGCAACAAGCTGAGCAGAAGAGCTATAGTTTGAGAACCAATCTTGGTACTGTGAACTGGAATTTTAGGTATTCAATACTACGGTAAAACTCTGAGTCTCTAGTTCTAATGGGCCTCTAAGCTGGTTAACAGTCCTAGTTCATAAATGTGCGAAGGTGATGTATTTTTTTAATATATTCTAGTCATCATCATCCAGGATTTAATATCAAATTCAGGTCTATAATCTTCTTTCACTTTTTTGAAAGGAATATTCAGACTTCTAATCAATATACTTACGTGTGTGTATATCTGTGTGTGATTTGACTGGCAGAGTAAATTAATCCATGTATACTTCAGAACAAATCAATCAAATTTTGCACTCAAAAAAGAAGTAGGAAATGAATTATTTTCTGGTGCCTAGATTCTCCTGTAAATATAGAAAAATGTGCCACTCAAAAGCAAATATCAATATTAGTTAAAGTTAATTACTTCATTAAACTATGTTATTCTGAAGTTGGAATATATAGCCTCACTTGGGGTGATGGTTAATTATTTAGTTTATAAATAATTACTTAAAGAAAAATATGGATATGGTCCCTAATCTTCACAAAAACTCAGCCCAATAAAAACAACTACAGTGTAGGGGCACCTGAGTGTTTCAGTGGGTTAAGCCCCCAACTCTTGATTTGGGCTCAGGTCATGAGCTCAGGGTTGTGAAATCAAGTTCTGGGGATCCCTGGGTGGCGCAGCGGTTTGGCGCCTGCTTTTGGCCCAGGGCGCGATCCTGGAGACCCGGGATCGAGTCCCATGTCGGGCTCCCGGTGCATGGAGCCTGCTTCTCCCTCTGCCTGTGTCTCTGCCTCTCTCTCTCTCTGTGTGTGACTATCATAAATAAATAAAAAATTAAAAAAAAAAAACAAGTTCTGCATTGGGCTCTGCACTGGGCATGAAGCTTGCTTAGGAGTCTTTCTCTCCCTCTTACTCTCTTTCTGCCCCTCCCCCTCTCAAAACAAAACAAAATAAAACAAAACAAGTATGGCATAGAAATTTAGAGCAATAAGCAAGATCTTTATGCCACTTTCATAAACAGGGAAACTAAGCCTTAGGGTCATGAACTGACAGACTCTGGGTGAGTTCTCAGCAGAGTGGAGCTGGAGGTCAACCTAGGTATTACTCTCCCATGCCACTTCTCTCCACCAAGCATCATCCTACAGCTTTATTTTCACTGCAGATCAATCATTTGAGTTAACTGTTATAATTCCATAGCAAGGGACACTTTTCAAGTCAAATATTAAAAATTACTCCAAAAGATTTCATTAAATATGCTCTTTAGGGCAAAATGCCTTTGCATATCTCAGGAGTGAAAAAGTTTATCCAATTTATATTATAATAATTTTTCTTCAGTAAAAGCAAACTATCTCAGTACCATGTCATCTTTCAGGTTTGGGAAACCCTGGCCCCTCTGTTTGGATTGTCCTTATTCCTATGGGTAAAGCCTGCCCATTCTTGAATTTTTATGTCCTATGAAAACTTCTCCAGGAAGATGCCCAAAGACCTCCCAAAGCTTGCTTATCTTCTTTTTTTTTTTTTTTTTGCTTATCTTCTGTTTGTCATTATGACAATCATAATCAGTAAACATGCTATCTCCATACTTCCACATATCTGCTGGGAACTAATATGCTTATGTGCCCAGACCCAGATCCCCCAAAAGCCTCTCCTAAATGGTATTGCATCCCAGTTCACATGGCTATCTAAGGAACTACCATTTTCTTATATGATCCTTGTCATCACTGAGTTTTCTAGGTTCTGGCACCTGACTTATTCTGAGACTATCATAATATAATATCCTTCCTTTTTATGATTTATTGAGCTTGGCATGCTTTTGACCCATGCTGACTTCTGTCCTTCTCCCTCTATTTTTTAGCTAAATGGTTAAAAGCATTTTATGGGTAGCAGACTGCTAAACACTGAGTAGATGATGTTGCTATTTTCTAGAGTAAAGATTATGGGAGGAGAGGTGGACAGATTTGGGCACTCGATAAATCCTCAGGTCTGGGTTTGGAGCACTTAGGAAGTCCTGTGAGTATGATGGCTGAAGCTGTGATGGAACAATACATCTAAAGGCTCAGCATGTAATGGAATACATACCAGTCCAGGTTACAAATTTCTCTTCCACCCAAACTTTTAGTGGTGAGCTACACTTGTGATTTGCAACTGGATATTCCTGGCATCCTGAAAAATTATTATAAGGAAATTCAGCTGTAGCCCCTTGGCATTTGGAACTTCTCCATCCTGGTGATAAACTCAGTCTTGCAGTAACATCTAAAACAAATTTAGCAAGATATGAAGCCCAAATGTCAGTTCCCTGGGGCCATGTATTCAACATATGTTCTAATTAAAAATTTATTTTAGTCCACTTAAATTAAGTTCATATGTCATGCTGACTGCCTATTTTTTTCCCATATTTTGTCCCTCAATCCGCCGACCTGAAGGTCTTGTGTCAAAAGGTTGAAGAAGAATCCATCTGCTGGAGAGGAGGGGAAGCCCACTTACCAAGGACTGGCAAATGAAGTGGGATGAAGCCCAACAACTGAAGCTTTGTGTGCCATTTATGGCCAGTGTTTGTTGGTTTAAGTGTTCATAGCAGAAGGTGGAGGCTTAGGCCAACCCCACACAGCCATATAAGATTAACTAGTTTTGTAGTCTTTCTAGCAGCAATGACCTATTGTTACCTCTTAAGTTTCTGAAGAGTAGCCTAGAATTCTGGGAACTGTTAAGACTTGCTTTGCTGTATCAGTCTAGGGGACTAAGAGCCAGAAGTCAGAACAAATTCCTTTTATGACTTGTACTTATAAATTATTCATTGATCCATATATAACATTCACTGTTTATGTGAATAAATATGAAAGAAAAAGCCTCTTCTCTGGCCCATCTGATTGGCTTATATATACACGTAAGATTGGAGATAAGTGGTAGCAGATTTAAATTCTTTCACAACCATTATAACTTAGAATTAATGAATTACCCATTGAGACTCAGTTTTGTCATTGGTACTGAACAGTATATTGACACTATGCACTGGCTGACTATAAAGAAAGGAGCCTCAATCAATAGACCTTGGAGAATGAGCAAAGACTCCTTTTCTAGCTCCCCTGTAGTCATGGCACAGAGGCCAAATGTTACCTGGATAATTTTCAAGAAATTGGGGATGAGGAAGAGAAAGTAAGAGTGAGAGCACATGAGAGAACATGCTGAAGGAACACCTTTTGCTTCTAGACCCAGGGGAAAAAATGTTCTTCAATCTTCATTGGGAAAACTATAAAAGTATTGAATTTCTAAATGCCTCAAATATTTAATGATATCATGATTATGTTAAAAAAATTTTTCTAAAATTCTCAATTTTATGCATACCTTACCTTTTAAGCAACCATGACAATTTATACTGCAGAATTCTATACTTTTCAAAACTCTGTCACACAAAAGTTACCTTCTTTGCCACAATTTGATAAAAGAAGCAAAGCTAGCCTCCTTTCTCAAGTTTTTCTGAGAGGGAATTTAAGGGAGTAGAAGGAGGGAAGGGTCCTCTGTCATTCAGAAGGTCAGGGTTGGAACTGGGAAAAATATCCAGATCCTTTGGTTCTTGTCTCTGATGGAGACTGAATCATCACTTGCAAATACTTCCATTGTCTTTTAAAGCAATTGAATGTAATATAGTGTAACCACAATTATTCATATACTAACCATAGAAATTCTTTCTTGAATATGCCTCATTGCATGATTTCAAATAACTGAGAGAGTTTCCTGGGTCTTCTTATTAATTCTCATACTATCTCTGAGGTTGGGGAGAGAAAAGCACTAGTAATACTTGGCATTGATATAGATCTATTCTAAATATTGTGGTGATGATAGTGGTGGTTGTTATTAAGCTCCAGTGCAATTTTTATGGGCCATTGGAAATCCAATCATTCAAGAATAACATTATTAATTGAATTTACTTAACATTCATATATTTTAAAATTAAGTTTGATGACTACTTTCTGTTGAATGGATAATTTAAATGAAATAGTTAAATTCTAATTTATGGCAGGACAATGATGTATACATTGTGATGTATTTTTCTCATGTTATATATTTTACGGCATATCTGTAGAAATTTCTTCTATTTCTTTTCTCATTTCATTTTAGAATTGCAGCTATAAATCTACAATACAATACAAGTATTTGGGGTAAAATAACATGGGAACTCTATTTTAATACTTTAATGTTATATCAGCTTAGTTACAGTTTATAAAAATTGTACATATACCTGTGAAGACCTCTTTAGTGTTTGATTTTCAAATAATTAAAACTTAATTGATAACAAAACAAATCACTTAAACTGGTTTATAACAATATCATAAAAAGTGTCCCTGAACTTGATTAATCTAACATAAAATAGTAACTTTAAAAATAAACCTCCCTTTTAAACAGTTCTGAGGGCACAAGTATTTTTAAATAAATTATTTACTTTCAGTATCTAAAAATCCATTTTAGTTCTATAGGATAAATGTATTTGATTTTACAAATAACCTGAAGGATTTTCTTTCATTCATTTGACCCTATTAACTTAGAATATATAGAAATTTGAAAGTAACACTTTTGTTTCCTGTATGATAAGACACAAAAGGAAACAACAACCATATTTCTACTAATATCCTCTCCAGCACAGTGCCAGTAATTCCAGATCTTCTGTAATACCTCTGGTGACTGGAATCATTAATCCCATGTTTTGAAAATTATTTAAGATTGAAGGTGCCACGGTTGTACATATTGGTTCAGTCTCTAGAGCCCTAAGAAAAGATTTAGTGCATTTTCAAAAGAATTTTGCAGGTAGGAGCCCAAATGGATTTTCAACTAGGCCTCAACCTTTTTGAAACCTACTGATGTTGAATAGTCTTTTACTGGTTGCCATGCCAACTGATACCAGAGGAACACTCTGCAGTGTGTTCATCCCCTAGAAAGCTTCACCAGATGTCTTCAACAAATTGCTATGAAAAGACTTTGGTCTGTCAGCCTTGTTAGGAGATAAAAATCAGGCTAAGAGACGTCCCTGCCTCCACTTCTGATAAAACCAACCCATAAAATATGTAGACTTGTTCTACTCTCACAATAAACCAGTAAAATCTTTCACCCCCACCCCAACCCTCCTTACTTCCTGTAGCAGGATTTTTAAAATATTTATGCTCTTATTTCTACATGAAGCAGAGGCCATTATGTGTTGCAGCTGACATTGTCTGGCCGAGCAAAGCGAGAAGCATCTGGCTGGCAGCAATGAAAGACAGCAAGTTGATAAATTATTGATTTACATAAATCAACACCCTTTAAATATTGGTCTTTTGAAGAAAAAGCTTTTATGTTATTTCAGGTTGAAAAGTGTTAAGATGATAAATACAGAATCCGCTGTGTCATGATTTTATATTTCTAATCAAACATACACAGGTATCACATGAATGTATAGTGTACCTGAGAAGTTTGGAACTGAAATGACCAAATCTTCTAGAAGATCAAATGGGCAAATAGGAGTATTTCTTTCAAACACTTTTAAAATAGTTTCCTATGTGAATATTGCTGTAATGTTAAGAGATTTTTTTGTAAGAATAATCATTAATAATAATAAAATGATTTAAAGTGTTGGTTTCTTTAAAAAGAGAAGAGATCTGGCAAATAGGGTCCACATGGAATATTATTTACATGTACCGATTGGCATCTGTATGTTCAAATTGTGGGTTTGCACGTGCAAATGAATCATTAACTGTCAAATTACCTGTTTGCATATGCAGTTATTTCACACAGTATGAAAATCTGTGACATTTGCATATACAATTGAGGCTTAGGCATTTACAAAGCCTGATTTTTAAATAGGAATTCAAAACCTTACTGCTAATTAGCAAGACAATGAATTACAAAATTGAATACAAAATGTATTTTGGGCTACATTGTTGTACTATGGTTCAAATTCAAAGTCCAGACAAAACACCTAAACTTAGACTTAATCAGTGATAATGTGCAATTTGTATTTCCAGGATTATATGGCCCTTTATCCTTCTTGAATACATGTGTGTTTGTGAGTATGTGAGAGTCTATTTGATATGTTTGTATTTTTGACACATAGGAACATCTTGGAAATATGAGATAAATCTCATATAATCATATTTGTATCTTATCAAATCTTTCTAGGAATTTATTTTAATACCAAATCATCTGGAAAATATGATTAAAAACTTCACCATTTCACTACTATGTTTTGTGTTGGCAGATCTATGGTCTGATTGAATTTTTTCCAAGATTTCAAAATGGACCAGAAGTACAGACATCCATAACATGAATCTTCATGAAAGAATCACAACGTAGGAGTGTGAATACGTTGAATATACGTATGAGTTGAATATATATATATATATATATATATATATATGCGCATGCTCTCACATATATGTCTGAATATATATTTGACCCTGACCCAGATATCTCTATATATTTGACCCTGACAGGGTCAAATCAATGAAAGAAAATCTTTTCAGTTATTTGAAGGAGTTAAATTAATATATATATATATATATATATTTATATTTATATATAATATAATATATTTATATATATACACATATAATATCTATTTATTAGATATATATATATGTATCTAAGAAATAAGAACTTTTAAATATGAAGAAGAAAATTTAGTCAAAATGTTTACTATATTTAAGGTGACTGCTTTTCATAGAGACAAAAAGACTTATTACGGTATGTCTCCAGATTACTAATTAAAAAGAAATGGACAGCAATTTGATACCATATATGTCAAACTGAAAGCATTTTTCCAAATTCTATTAAATATTGGTCTTGCTTATGGATATCCTTGATATGAATACTAAAAATGGGTTGTCTTTTTTTTTAAGTCTTAGACATTTTAAGAGATCCTTCAAGTGATTTATTTTGGGAGTTAAAAAAAAAAAAATAGAACTGAGAAAGAAAGGGAGACAGACATGGGCAGCCCGGGTGGCTCAAGCGGTTTAGCGCCGCCTTTGGCCCAGGGCCTGATCCTGGAGACCCGGGATCGAGTCCCACCTCAGGCTCCTTGCATGGCGACTGCTTCTCCCTCTGCCTGTGTCTCTGCTTTGCTCTCTCCTCTCTGTGTATTCTCAGACATAAATAAATAAAATTAAAAAAAAAAAAAAGAAAGAAAGAAAGGGAGACAGACAAAACAGGTTGAGTCATCAAGCCAGTCACTACTTTGGTCATCTGGAGAAAGTCTGAAAGTCAATGTAGAAAGTGTGTCACAGAGTTATGTGAGTTATACCCATTAATCATTGACAGTTGGAAGCTGGTCAGCAAGCACTAAAACAGAGGAAGAGAGAGCTTTGAGTGGGCTGCTATAGCTTATGAATACACTTGCCCCCTCCCCTCCAATTTTTCTCTCTATCCTATACAAATATTTTAGGAACTCCATTAAGATACTCACACTCACTGAAGCACTTCTGTTATGCCTACATTAGTGTGTCTGTCTATAATCTATCACTTGAATTGATTTAACTCTCCTTTCAACAACACTAACAAATTGATTTCTACAATCGTGGCTGTCCAACATCAGTGTGTGCATTAGAATCACCCTGGGGCACTTGATCAAAACATGTTTACCATGCCCCATCTCCACCAATCTTGATACAGTTGGCCCACATGGATCATATGCTAATAAAATTGTTCTGCAGGACTCCTGATTGCTAAATTCTCCTCCTAAATATGCCATTACAATATCAACATAAGTTTTGTATTCAGTTATTTTTCTAACTCATGGCTGATAGGCCCATGTTGTTTTGAAGTTATAGAATGCCACAATGAAAGAACTCTGGTATGGACTGGATTAAGCCCCCAATGATACCACATAATAGCTGTGTGAGTTACAAAATAACAAACACTGAAACTTTGTGAGCCCTAGTTTCATCACCTTGAGATAATCTCATACAAGTGTATTATATAGAAGTTTTCAATTGTTTCTATAATTGATTAAATTTTAAAAATTTATTATTCTTTCACATCATTCATTCCTCACACCAAAATCTGAAACTCATAGTTAGGAATCACAATAATTTAAATGTATTGAATACTTAGATAGAATACTGATTCTCCTACTTAAAGTCTCTGTCACTTGGGCAGTTCACTTGACCTCTTCTAGTCTTTTTTGTTTTGCGTTAAGTGAAAATACTAGACTAGGATTATTTCTAAAATTCCTTCCAGCTATGACACTCTATCAGTAGCTTGATTTTTGTTTTTTTCATATTAGTTTGGGCATTATTTACCCCATTTTTTTTTTTAATGTAGCTTAGATTCTCCAGATGCAAATGCTGAGATGGAGTTTGGAGTATGAGCTATTTACTAGGAATCTACACCCATTGAAAGAAGGAGAAGGAAGAAATTTAATTGAATTGTCAACATTATCTTATAGCTATTCCAATATTCATATGATACTTTTTTGTAAACCTTCCTTGGTACTGATGTTTATAAGAGTAATTTTTTTTTAAGTTGATAGAGTTTGTGGCCAAATATGTGGGTGGAGAGAACATAAAGTATTGCTCTTTGGGGCAAGCCAGAAAACATTTACTTCTTCTGGAATTGTTGGTATTTGCATACTAGAGCAAATGTGCTGGATTTATGAATGTGATGCATTCAAATTATTCATAGAGGTGCTGCAAAGCAGTGTATCCGTCTGACAGTAGGGACGGGTGATGGCAAATCTCATGCCTAGCATTAACACTACACAACATCTGAGTTATACTCCCCTTTCCCTGTGCTTCCATTACATTTGTCTTAAACTCTTTCTCTGGAAATCGTCAGTTCCAAAAAAACAAAATCTATGTTTGAGCATTCAATAGCAAACACTGGTCATGGGTGCCCCATCCTCTCTGCCTGCCTTTGAGTTCATCTACTACAGCAGTAGAAAATTTCCTGACAGGCTGACATATTCCCACTTCATGAACCTGCTTTTTTTTTGAACCTGCTTCTCTTTACTTCTCTGCCCAAAGGCAACTAAGACCTGGTGGCAGGGATATTCCCTCTTCCCTGCAATCCTCAGCCAATGGCAGATAAGAGGTGATTTCAAATGTTCCTTTCTCTATGCCTCAAAGTTTCTGAGGGTTTCTCAAAGTGTCTTCAGTAGAACTGGACGCCACTTGCCTCCTTTTGGGTTTTTTCACATTCTCTAACTCATTTTTCTTTCCTTTGTCACTTGTCCTACCTGAAACCAATACCTATAATAACCAATTCCTTATCTTAAGATCTCCTTTTGGAAGACTACAAACCCAACCAATCACTATCTCCAGCAACTTAGTGTCTGGCCCCTAGGAGTTCAATGAATGTGTGCTTAATCCCCTGATTATGTGGTAGTCTTTTGATTACATACCCAGTTTTAGTTAAAAGTCTTGGACCTAGTGCCAGAGTATCTAAGCCCTAGCCCTCACTGTTTGTGTGGCCTTGGACTCTAGACTTCGACTTGCTCCTCTGAGAAGCAACCTTCCTCACGGGATTACCATGAGATCAAATGCCATGATGCACACATATGAAGGAACCCTGCAACACAAAGTGTCCCACTTGGCATTTATGTTTATGTAAATTTCTTGGAGTAGAATCTAATCTCCTGTAGGTGATAATTTTGTTTCATTAAACTTTATACTTTTAGGAGTTTGTAGTTCAGAGCCTAAAAATTGGAACATAATGAATGTTTGGTGAACGTATCTGAAGTAGCCCATGTTATACTCAGGACTGTAGAGGGTGACAAGCAATAAAGGTCATCCCAGTCAAGTGAAGTATTATCCTGTTAGTAGAAAAGAAATAGTGCACATCAAAGAATTGGTTAAAGTGTGTGGTCAGCTCCTGGCTAATTGCTGAAGAAGTTAAGAGAGAAGAGAAATTGATAGTTGCTAGATTAGCTAGGGGAAAAAAGGGAGGAAATGGAACCTAGTGGACACTGTAAGTTGGTCAGGAAGAAGTCCTGGAGACATGTACAAAGAAGAGGGTTCAGGAAGAGTGAGGGGGTTGATGTCCCTGGAGACAGAGTAATCAGACTAGATGATAGCGTGCATAGTGGCAGTGTAAGATGTGGTCAAGAGCATGTGCTGGGTTCCTTATACCCACCTTGGAACATCACTGGGCCTTTGTTATATTGGACAAAATTCTGTTTCCATATCTGTGTTAACAAGGGTGACAGCACACGTTCCCAACTTTGTGTGAAGATTAAATATTATAATATACACAAAGCATTTAGTGAGGTGTCTGGCATCTCACTATATATTAAATAACTATTAAATTATTGCTATTATAATTATTCTCTTGTAAGTAGTAAAAATTAGGCTCTCTGTCGTTTAGGAATGAAGGCTCTTCTAATTCACCGTGAACTTGATATATTTGATTTTGACTTTTCACTTCACATTTCAGCTCCTATACTATTAAAAAACAAACTAATAAAAACAATAACCTAAGAAGGCTACCCAAATTTTCAGAACACCTACTAAGACCATACATATCCTTCCAGGAATTAAAAAAGTAAAAGGGTATTGGAAAAAGGGATGTTTTATTTCCCAGAAAGCCAATGCTCCTTTACTTTCCAGGTTCTAACTTACCTTTTACTTGCAAATTCTCTCTCTCCATTCAGGGAATCTTCAGGAAGAAAGGTTATGGCTGAGCAGAAGCCAAATTACCCTCAATGTGCTTGGTGCATTGGTTTTACTGTCACCTAAAAGCTACATGTGGTTATTTTGGGAAAAAAATAGAATTGATCCTATATTTGAATATCAATCATGCCAAATGCCACAAGTAATGCACTGGATTGTTCTGCCTTCAGCTACCTTCATTATAATCTCATTAACGCAGGTTGGGACTTTTGGTCAGTTGTTTCCAATCCTGCAATTTTGAAAGTATTGACCTGATTCTCAAAAATCTTTGATGTAAGTCTTAACTCAGTAACAGCTTACCCTATTCAGAAATTCTTTTCAAGGTATTTCAAATACATCTGACAAAAAAAAGAATAACTTTTGTCGCTAGAAAGAGTCGATTGTGGAAAAGAATGAAAAACATGTATGAAAATATTTATTATATACTTCTGATATATGGAATATTCTACTTGTATCTATATTTTTATGGATTCATAATATTCTTTCTGCTTTTATTGGCAGGCTATGCAATTTTTCTAGGTAGTTTTATTATTGTTGAAAATGAACTCATCATGTATAATAAACTTTTTCTTTATCTTAAACTAAAAGAAGATGTGTTTTTGAAATACCTATCAACATAAGAACAGATTGTGGTATTTTCATTCAATTAAATACTATGCAGTGATAAATAAACTACTCATACAAAATATGAATGATATTTTAAAAAACTAAAACAGTGCTAGGTTAAGAAAGCAATATAAAAAGATACAATTTTACTTATATAAAGTTCACAAGCAAGCTAAACTAAATTATACTGTTTAGGAGTACATAGGAAAGTGATAAAACTACTAAGAAAGGCAAGGAATTTATTAATATAAATGAAAGGATAATAATCACCTGTAGAGACATAAGATATGGTTAATGCCAGGAAGGACACATGATATGTGCCTCTTGTACTAATCACTCTTTGCACACATCTACTCTCTGAACCTCTTTACCTCTGATTAACAGTCAGCAAATTTCATTCCCCATTGAATGGAATTAGCAGAAACCACCTGGAGAAAAACAATCACCAGGTATTATCTCCTTTTATATTCATGACTACAAATCCATATGATTCACCAGTGTTGTCCAATCATCTTTCCATACTTCCACATCCAATGCATCCCACATTTTCCATAAGATGAATATTTTACAATCATCTCTTTCCCCTCACACATCCATACCCTCTCCTCTCTCTGCTCTTAGCCAAGGATCTCATTTTCCTGAGAAAACTAATGCAAGCAAGAAGAATGTTCTCATTTTCTCTCCTGAATCTATCAGTCCATATTGGCATCTATATTTTCTCTATTCCTAGCTGCTCTAAAAAGAACTATCTTGGGCAGCCTGGGTGGCCCAGGGGTTTAGTGCTGCCTTCAGCCCAGGGTGTGATCCTGGAGACCTGGGATCGAGTTCCACATCAGGATCCCTACATGGAGCCTGCTTCTCCTTCTGCCTGTGTCTCTACCTCTCTCTGTATCTCTCATGAATAAATAAATAAAATCTTTTTTTAAAAAAAGTATTGATTCCAATTCCTTCTTCTTAAGTTCATTGCTTTGGCTCTCCTCTTTTTTATCTTCTACCCTCAGATTTTCTCACCAAGTAGAAACATACTGTAAGTTTCCCATTTGTTAAAAAGAAGAAAGAAAACTCCCTTGGCTCAGCACCTGCCTCCGTTCAGTAACTTTTATTCCATTTCCTTCTATTGCAAAAATTGAGAGAGGGACCTTATTCTCACTGCCTCTACCTTCCAACTCCCTCTGTTTTCTACTTCCCTGAATCCAATTAAACCTCCATTTCCTGTTTTCCACTAAAACTGCACTTTCCAAACCAGTGAGTACCGCCATGGGGCCAAATCCAGAGGTCTCCTCCCAGTTTTTATTTTGTTCAACCTCTAAGCAGCATTTAACATGGTTGATCAAGTTTTCAGGACACCACCTCTCTTGGTTTTCCCTCCTTCCTCAGAGCTACATATAATACTCACACACTGCTTTTTTTCCTCTTTCATCTAGATTTCCATACTCTGAGGTCCTCAGTGTTTCCAGTTCTTTCTTTCTCTATATTCACACCAATAATGCTTATATCCAAGCATTTATAACTTTAAATGCATCTATACAATGAAAACTCAAATTTTATATATCTAACCAAGCTCTTACCCCTAAATGCTAGAATCTAATTTACACATGTTAATTTTATATCTCTATTTTAATTTCTCATAGTCATCCTAAATGTAGCTAGGCTAAAACGTAATTCATTTTTTTAAAGATTTTATTTATTTATTCATGAGAGACACAGATAGAGAGGCAGTGGAAGAAGCAAGCTCCATGCAGGGAGCCCGATGTGGTACTCGATCTCCGGACTCCAGGATTACGCCCTGGGCCAAAGGCAGGAGCCCAACTGCTGAGCTACCTAGGCATTCCCTAAAACGTGATTTTTAATTCATGCTTCCCCTCCACCTTCTGATTTTTCCTGTGCTTCCAATATCAAATAGTAGTATCACAATTCACTCAGTCGCTTGAATCACAAACTAACAAATCATTATGTATTCTTATTTTCTCCTTATACTTTCCACATATGTATATATTATAATGTAACTCAGCAGCAAATACTATTGGTTTTATCTGCAAAAGAAATCTTGGATCCAAGCACTTCCTTCTAACCTCACTGAAACCCATTTGGAATCCAAGCAATGCTTTCCATCCTCACTGCAAGCCATTCTCTGGTCTAAACCCCAACTGTCTCTTGCCTGGAATTTTATAGTAATCTCTTAACTGATCTGCTTATACACCTACCCCATCTTTCTGAGATCTGTTCTCCATGGAGATATAGCAATCTCTAAAAATAATATTAAAAACAAGTTAATGATAAAATTTTGTATTTCCACAAAAGGAAGTTGAATGACAGAGTTGTCCATTGCCACAGCTTTTATTTCAGCATTGTAATGGAGTCTTTAGCAATGCAATAAAACTGGAAAAGGGAACATATGTGTAAAGCTTAGAAGGGAAGATGCTACTTGTACTTATCTTCAAATAATATGATTTTCCATATAGAAAAATCACATAGACTAATGAAAAACAATAATTCTTCATATAAATATTTATAGCAGAAATGGATAGTTGTGTTCCAATAATTCTTCTCTATCTCTTACATGATAATGAAATTATCTTGGGCATATAATCATCCAAGTAAAGACAACATCTCCCCAAATCTCTCAGAGCTAGTTCTGGTGACCCAGATACAAAGAGAAGTGGAATGTATGGTGTCTGGACTGTGCTCTTAATGAGAAGAAACATGCTTCTTTTTTCTCCCCTCCTCCTGCTGGTTGGAATACAAGTATGATGGTGGAAGCTGAGGTACTTATCTTGGCACAAAAGGAGAACTAAGAATGTCAAACAAATCACATAAAAAGTCTTGGACCTCTGTACTTTTGTAAAGTGAAGCTCCTCTGCCAACTCAGATATCGATTAAGACTCCATGATTTGAATGTGTCTGTGATAGCAGCCAGGTGTATATAACATACTAATATATCAACAATGTATCATCAACTAATACACCAGATAAATTAGGCAAATATAGCACTATTTCATCATTGTTTCAACATATTGTTTTCCTTTTTAAATAAATAAAACCTTAAAGATAAAATCGATCTGTCCCATATACCCTTCACCAATCTTATATGCCTCTTCTCAGGTTATCCTTGTTAAAATGTTTTTAAGAACATAATTTATATCTTTATTAAATATTAATATATCCTTAAACTATGTAGAATTTCAAGTTGTGTTTATTTATAAATGTTCCTTTGATACTTTACACAATATATAATATTACATATACAACTTACTTTTCTACTCATTATATTTTTAAATTTCTTATCATGTTATTATATATTAATTTAGTTTATGCATAAAATATTATAGTATAACACTATATGAAAGTAGGACAATTTATTTACTGACATCCTTAATTTTTGTGTTTTCTTTAATGATATATAAATGCCTATAACAGAGTTTGGCAAATTATAGGCATTTATTAAAAACTTGTGTAGTAAGTGAAATAATTCATTTCCATGATTATGGGCATTTGAGTTGCTCCAAATTTTTTCCATTACAAATAAGGCAACAGTGAATATATTTGAACATGTCTCAGCATTCAAAATAGCTGGGAGAATTCTTTAATAGCTATCCTCTGAAATACAAATGATCATTTGAAGGATATGAGTAACCTCACTTTACTGTCAAGTTACTCTCCAAAGTAACATCTCCATCACATCTTCACCAACAAGTTTCTCTTAGGAGCACTTCATTAATAAGTGTTATGGGCTAAACTGTGTTTCCTCCAAACACTATGGTGAAAGCCTATTCCCAGTACCTCAGAAGGTGACTGTATTTGAAGATGGAGTGTGTAAAGAGGTAATTCAGGTTAAATGAGGTCATTGGGTTGGGTCCTGATCCAAAATGACTGGTATCCCCATAAAAAAGAGATTAGGACACAGAAATAGGACTCTGTGAAGACACAAGAAAAGACAGCCATCCACAATCCAAGGAGAGAGGCCTTGCTGATACCTTGTTCTCAGATTGTAGCCTCCAGAATTGTAAGAAAATACATTTCTGTTGTTTAAGCCACCCAGTCTGTGGTACTTTGTTATGATGGCCTTAGTAAATTAATACAGGAAGTAACTTGCAGTAAATTCTCATCTAATGTTCTGAAATTACTTTTCCCTATGTTTTAAAACATATTATGATGTTATTCAAAAAATAGAAACAACCCAAAACTTGATGATAGGCCTATCTTTGAATCACATACACTCTCTTGGAAAAATATGTATAAAATGTAACCATTTAGTAGATTTTGCTTTTTTCCTTTAATTAGGAAATTAAATATTTTTCAATGTGTTGATGCTAAGAATATTTATAATGATAATTCTGATTTGTAAATTCACCAGTCACATGAATTGCAATGTTCCCATTATAATTTCAAATGTCTTTATTCTGGAAGCATGGAGGTTTTAATTCTAAATATAGGAGATGAGATGCAAATATTGCTATAAAGTAGCTTAAATGTCCTCATGAAAAGCAGTGCTAATCTTAAAAGCAAAAGGATCACAAAGTATGTGATTATGGAATATTTATACAAATATCCATATGCCCAAGTACACTTCTCAAATTTCTAATTTTAAATCTAAGATGTAGAGATACCATTCAACCATTTGCTCAGTGTCACAGTTGAGGCAATGGTCCTCATAATCCACCATTTTGCTTCATTCAGGGGCAAAAGAATTGAGCAATGAGCAAAGATAACCCTGGGACAAGGTCTTATTCATTTCTATAGTGTAATCTGTCTCCTGCTGCTTTTGCTTATTACTGCCCTCACTTCATTTTATTTCCCTTAGGAATGTGCGTGCAGCTTGGCCAGGGCAGTAGAATTATCACTAAAATCAGCCCCATTGATGCTTGACCAATGAATAAGAGCCTGATGATTCCTTGATCGGTGTTTGGATTTGTACATTTTATCAATTGTTAATGTGGCCTCTGCCTGACGTTCCCCATCCCCCACTATGACACATCCTGAGAAAAGGAAAAGTGGATACTTCAAGTTCTAGTGTAGGATGGCAATGCTCTGTCATTCTGTCCTTCCTGTTTGTCGTTTTTTTTTTTTTTTCTGTTCTGCAGTCTACCACAGTAGAATATATTATTTAGAAACAATTATTTGGATATTATGTTATTTTGAATGAATGAACTGAATTTGTTAGCTTGACATTGACTTGTCTTATTTCAGCTTGTACCTGCACTCAATTCCTTCTCTAATATAATAAAGATCATAATTTCTGCTAGTACCTCATAAAATTTCTAGCCACATGAAGCTTGACAAGGTGCCTATATCTGTACTATGTGGCTGAAAGATATAAGATGAGATTTGGAAACAGAGAGCCTAGGTTTGAATTTCTTTTCCACTGACTATTTGCTATGCAATTTTATTCAAATTATTTAACATTTCTGAAACCCAATTCCCTCCATGATAAAATAGAAGTGATAATAATCATTTAAAAAAAATGAAAAATGGCTTCATAAAGCCATGAGACGTAAATGAAACAATAACACGATACGTAGCACACGGTAAGCGCTCAATTTATGCTATTATTCTGTTATTATCATTCAGATTTTAAAACTTTTACTAATCCATTAAACCTTTATTGAAAGTCACTGCTTGCTAGGCATGGTGCTTGGTGCTGGCAAAATCTAGATGAGTAAGACATAGAACATTCCCCAGGAAAATAACTTTCTTAAAGGAGGAGTCCGACAAAGCACAAATAATTGCAGGGCAGCATAATAACCATGATAGAGGTTTATGAAAAGAACCGAAGGAGAAACCTCTCCATAATACCTCCGCACATACACTTGACACTCCCTACCCAACTTCTTCAATTATTTCTTTTCAAATGTCATCATCACCATGCTGCATATTTTCCTCACCTATTTGTTTGTTGTCTGTAAATTCCTGCCAGAACATAAGCTCATGGAAGAAAGAGATTTCTGTTATTTAGTTTACTGCTGCCGCATGAATACCTAAAATACTACTTGCCACATTGTACATTAACAGTAAATAATTGGAAAAGGAATGACTTAAAGTTCTCCCTGGTTTCGTCCCATTCTCATTGAATGACCAGTTTCCTCCTTTGGGATTTTTATTGTCCAGAAGATAGAGCTTACCATTAACTTCTCAATTTAAAACACTATTTGTTGTCAGAGCTTCAGATAAAGAAATACATTGGATTTTTAGATGTCATAAATCTGAAGAGAAATAACCCAATCACTGAATGGAAAACCAACAAGCTAGGTCTAAAAAGATGGAATTTCAAAGAAGTTAGTTTAAATTCTTACATTTATGGTCGAACTAGAAATATATAGGACCAGGGACACTTTGCTTAATAACAACTAATTGAAAATAAGAGGTAAGATATTTAGTTCATTGCAAAGATATAATAAGCAAGGGGCTTGCCAAACTAAGGAAAAAGTATGTCTTCAGTCTGCACAGTAAAGACCTAGGATTTAACATTCACACTCTATATGTATCAGTGGGTCAACAATTGAGGAACTGTGCTGACTTTTGAGATAAAAAACTGACAATAGCTCTGCATGTTTTGGAGACCAGATCACATAAGTATTGAGCATACTGAATGTGTTTGACCTGAAAAAGAAAAGATTTAGGGAAAAATAGAATTGCCTCTTTCAAATACTTAATGGTCCATTTTCCCTAAGAGTTTACATTTGTTCTAATAATTGAGTAGTGGGAGCTGATTCCAGCCTGGACATGTACTACTTATGTTATTTTGGTTGTTGCACCCTAAGTTTCCCAGTATCAAAAATAAAAATAGTAAAGCTTACATGATATGATTTTTGTGATGGTTAAAAATAACATTGGCTAAGCCTCTGACACATACTAGGTTTTCTAGAGATGATAACTATACTACATGGTTCCCAATGGAGGAAGTAGTACTAATGGAGTTATAGCAAAACTCAAAAACAATTAAGTTGTTCAAACATGGAATCGACCTCCTTCTCAATTAGTTCATCATCACTGGAAGAGCTTCAATGACAAAACGGCTGCCCATCATTAATTTTGCAAGGTCCCTTTGAATGCCATGATTGTAATACCTACCATAGTCTTTATCAATATAATGGAGGCTATTCAAGAAACACGTAATATAAAACAAACCCAATAAAGATGTAGAATATGTCCAAATAAATACTATTATAGCACACACAGGTATTACTGAAAATATAGGGGTGGGGAATCAACTTTCATGTGTCAGTAGAGGTATTAAGAGACTAGACAGGTTTGAATCCTAGCTGTGTCATTTAGCAGCCTTGAACTCTTAGGCAAATTCTCAATCTCTCTTAACTTCAATAAGAGTAAATTGGAGGTGATATCTTCTCACAGTTATTGAGAGTGATTATCTTGCACTCGGTGTATAATACAGCACATTGCAGTCACTCCGTAAAGAATCATATCTCCCTTGCTACTCCCTAGAGAAATAACGATGATGATTACTTGTCTTCTCTTTTTTAAAATAGAGAGAAAAGAATGCAGCAGTGATATAGTAGCCAAATGAGATTTGAGAAAATGCTCATAGTTGTTTGAAACTAAGAGTAATCAATTCATAAGTGGTATATATGGTATATATATTTCATTTTAAAATGGCCAAGTATATTATTTGCATATAGACAGAAAGATAGAAAGACAGTGACAATAAATAGAAAACAGTTGTCTATAAAAGACTTTATTTCCTCCAAACAATAATGAGTTTTAATGATCAAGGTCCTTGTTTTTATAGGAAAAATTAAACAAGCACTTTAAAATTTTAAGTGAGTTAGTTCTAAAAGTATTGTTATACATTTTATAATTATGTATTCCATTTTAGAGTCTTTCTTATTGGTTTGTAAGTACTATGAGGGGAGGAAAATATCTCTTATTTATTCTATATCTTGATCCTATATGAATACATGTTCTATGATTATATTTTGGATGAATACATAAATTAATTGCACAAGCTACCTAAGAGTTTGGCTCAAAGATGCACCAGCAACCCATTCCCACTTTCTCCCTCATCCTCACCCTAACTGGGCTTACTATACACACCTGCCAAACTGTGGAAGGAGCCATGATGTCCTTCAACAGATGAATGGATAAAGGAGATGTGGTATATATATATACAATGGAATATTACTCAGCTATCAGAAAAGATGAATACCCACCATTTGCTTTCACGTGGATGGAACTGTAGGGTATCATGCTGAGTGAAGTAAGTCAATCGGAGAAGGACAATCATCATATGGTTTCATTCATACATGGAATATAAGAAATAGTGAGAGGGATTATAAGGGAAAGGAGGGGAACTAAGTGGGAAAAATTAGAAAGAGAGACAAATCATGAGAAACTCCTACTCTGGGAAACAAACTAAGGATTGCCAAAGGGAAGGTGGGTGGGTAGATAGGGTAGCTGAGTGACAGGCACTGAGGAGGGCGCTTGGGATGAGCACTAGGTGTTATACTATATGTTGGCAAGTTGAATTAAATAAAAAGACATAGGGCAGTCCTGGTGGCTCAGCAGTTTAGCTCCCCCTTCAGTCTGGGGTGTGATCCTGGAGACCCGGAATCAAGTCCCACGTCAGGCTCCCTGCATGGAGCCTGCTTCTCCCTCTGCCTGTGTCTCTGCCTCTCTCTCTCTCTTTGTGTATCTCATGAATAGATGAATAAAATCTTTGAAAAAATATTTAAAAATTTTTAAACATGTAAAAAAATAAAATAAAATGATTAAAAATGTAAAAAAATAAATTTAAATAAATTTAAAAATATATTCACCTATTTCCCACTGCAGGTTTTTTTTTAATGTCAGTTTTATTTTTCTTGATTCAACTTTCTGAACAAAAAATTCATCATATCATTCTTTTACCCACAGTTTCTGGGAGACAGAGTCAAGAAATGTTCTGTGAATGACAAAGCAATGGACCTGATAATTACAGGGAGAAATGTTGATGCTGACAAACAAACTTCAGGCAATATTCCAACTCTGATTGTGAGATATTTCAGCTGCTTCTGCATTGAATCATTACAGACGTCTTTCCCACATTTTTATTCTGTTATATATGCCTAGAAACATGTTCAGAAGGAAGAGTCATATTCAAAGTATCCAACAACTGCTAGAGAGGGACTAATCAAACTAGAAGCCATCCACACGCTAGTTAGAGCAAGGTCCTAAAAGCCTCTTACAGTGTTAAAAGTTATTTTATACATGCAGAATAGTCAGATGGGTTGGAGGGGGTCCTGGGGGAAGAAGCCAATCAGTAAAGCAGAGTGGGGGAGGGGATATTAGAAGACATTGAGGAGTTACTATTTACCCAGCGGAATGGAAATATTTTAAAATCTTAACAATTGGTATGACTATGCTGAACACACTGGCTGAATTTCAGCTCTGCTTAGCAACATGTATTAATAGAAGAATTGGCAAAATGTCAACAAGTTCTACAAATTGAAATCCTGCCAATTCTTTTTGACTACCACAACTCTTAACAATCTCTGCTAACATCCCTTTTCTTGAAGAATGCAGACTGGAAAATGAATGGGGAATTTTAGTATCTGTAGAAATGTGAATGGTATAACTCACTATTTTACAGAAGCTTGATTTATAGGAGGGGAATGGGAAATTATGTGTGAGATCTAAAATTGCAATCTCTTGGGATCTTTTCTACTTTTCAAAAGAGAGGCAGGTCAGGTCAGAATTTTATTATTTTTGGCTAAAGGCCAATGAATGTCTTACAATGTGATCTTAACATGTTACTGAAAAAAATCAAATCAAAATAAAGTTAGCATAAGATTCTAAGCGCAAAAGTTGCTAATAAGAGTTGAGAGTTATTTTCATAAAAAGAGATAGCAGCCTAATAGTTCATTGTGCTGTTTCACCTTGCAGTGTCTTAACTTTTTACTAGCTGCTTCAAATGTCAGGCATGAAGAGAGACTTTATATTCTACTATAGTCAGAGGTAGAGAATTACTTTTTCTTAAATTTTTTAAATCATAACTGCACCTAAGAAGTTTCTTATATGATCACAGATTCATGAAGAAGAATCCATGGCTATCTAAAAGGGGTCTTAGCTCATAGATTTCAAAGTCACCTACTTATAAATTTGGATGGATTTGCCTTCAATGACAGATTTGCCATTATGACATTTTGCAGCTGAAGGAAGCTAAAACTAACCAAGTAAAATTATCTATCTCAATTTATATTTAAATACTTTAAATTAAGTGATTGTGAAAGATTATATATTTTATGAAATACTTTAAATAACATTTATTCATAGTGAAAATTGGAATATATGCAAATCTCTCATAGTGCAGGACTAAAATATAGCAAGAGTATAAATTTAAATCATTTGTATTAAATGAGTCACAATCAAAATGCATTTATAGGGGTGCCTGGGTGGCTCAGTGATTGAGCATCTGCCTTTGGCTCAGATGGTGATCCTGGGGTCCTGGGATCGAGTCCCACATCAGGCTCCCTGCAGGGAGCCTGCTTCTCCTTCTGCCTGTGTCTCTGCCTCTCTCTCACTCTCTCTCTCTCTCTCTGATGAATAAATAAATAAAATCTTTAAAATATGCATCTATAAAGTATGCAGCCCTTTTTATGTTAAATAATTCCTTCCCAGACTGGTAAAAACAAATAAGCAAATAAACCCAAACTTCCATAAAATAAGGATAAAATAACTTGTTTGGATTTGAGCATTCTAAAAGAGTCAGAACATATATAAACTGGTTTTAAGTACATTTAAAAAACTTTCTGATAAAATAAGTTCTATTTTATGGAATCTAAAATTTAGACTAATCATGTACTATTAGTTTAACAGTCTCATAATTTAGTTCTTGAACTTTTTCAAGTGGTCAATTGGTTCCTAAACAAACAACCTTTGAACAAGTATTTTTCTACATTGAGAAAATAGTTGCTATTTGGCTTACTGAAATAGTCTTAGAATGTTTCAAAAAAATATTTCAGGCAGCTAGGGTGGCTCAGTGGTTTAGTGCCGCCTTCAGCCCAGGGTGTGATCCTGGATACCCGGGATAGTGTCCCATATCAGGCTTCCAGCATGGAGCCTGCTTTTCTCTCTGCCTGTGTCTCTGCCTCTCTCTCTCTCTCTCTCATGAATAAATAAACAAAATCTTTAAAAAAATAGATTTCAAATATACATTTTTTATAATTGTAAATATTTTAAAAACATAGATTAAATAAAGAATGTAGAGGATGTTTGTTTCCCTGACTGAGGCTTCAACAGGTGAAAAAACTCACAATTTCATCCTACAATAATGACAGAACAATGGATATGTAAATCATGGCAGACAATGAGTAGTGATATAAAAATGGAGTCTGTCTAGCAATGAATTGAATTCACTTCATTTGTTCTTAAGGTGCCGTATGTGATTTGGGAGGTAAGTGGAAGGAAGCTTTTCTTCCCATACTGCCTTAGTCCTGATCTCCCAATTGACTGAGACCGCGAATCACTGGTAGGAATTGCAGTTCAGGAAGGAAAATTGATCTAATGCCCACTTCTTACTACCCACTTCATGTTTAGGAAATGTAGTCTCATGTCAACAATATATTTCAGTTTTAATTCCATATGCCTGTGAATTTCTTTCCTTTACCCTCTCTAGACCTATGAAGTCCACATTTCTTAGCCTAGTTTTGACATTTTGGTCACCCCTCAATCTTTTTAAAATAATTGTCATTAAGAGGTTTTCTTATTCCTCCATTCCACTTAAACTGATCTGTTTACACCATCTCTTTCCATTAGAACAAGACACATCACTTCCAATTTTTTCTAAAACTATCGTGAGGGAAAAAAAAATATGGACTAGGATCTAGGGTATTAATTAAATCCTACACTTACTTCAATATTCCTCTATTAGCAAAGCTTCCCAGCCTGCTTCATGTTTGTGGCATGTATAAGTTATGTTCTTACATCACATTCTTTCACTCTTGGAAGGAAAGCTGCCTGAGAGGGGATCTATGTCATATATTTTGCATCACAGCACCTCTGAACAGAGTGTGGAAATAGAGAAGGTGCTTAATGATGCCCCGATTTTCTTTATCCATATCTGCATATCTTGCTATATAATTAAAACAACAGTGATGAAGAGGAATGATGACAATAGAATTGCCTCTGTTTTATAAATTTGCAGAGTGCTTTCTATATTTTTAATGAAAAATACAATCAATATCAAGAATGAAAAACAAATTAGCAATTGCTCCCCATGGTAGGTTATTAGGTCTGGTCACCATTACTTTGGTTCTGTGCCTTTCAGAAATGTGGTAGGATTGCATTTTCCAGCCATTTTGTAGTTGGGAAGGATGGTAACGTTGTCCTGTAAATTGTGTGTGAAGATGTCACTTCCTGGATAGAACATTTACTTGTAGGTAAGAGGATATCTTCTCTTTCCCTCTGGCTCACTTACTGTCAGGACAGGGACGATGGGTGCTCCATCATCCAACCTGTCATAATGAGCAGAACTTCCTTGCCTGAATGAGAGAATCCCAGGAATGAGAAATAAGTCTTTGAGATTTAAAACCCTGAGATTTGAGAATTACTGGTTACCCCAATATAATTTAACCTTACCTCATATATAGTTTTACCTCCCATTTCAGGCCTCATATAATTAGTTTGGTGTATATCTTTCCATATTTTGGTTCCAACTTATGAAAAATGTGAACATATATGCATGGCATTTTTACAATCAAAATGAGATTATATTGTTCTCATTGACTTACAGAATTTTACAAAAATAGGATTATCTTGTACACATTTTACTTTGATTCTACAGGAAAGATTTTATACAAAACAATTGATGTATTTCCATAATAATACTGAAAAATGCTTATTTTATAATTAAGATAGGACTTTTCTATGTAACACAACAAGATTTTCAGGGAACTTTGTCTTTTGTAAAAATTGCTCTCAATTTAGGAAGATAATGCTATTCATAATTAAGGTTAATATATATAGCATTTCACTCTTTTCTCATTCTACTATTTTCTTTTCCAATTATTTTTACTTTCAGATATATGAAAAATATAAAAATGAAATGTAATTATCAAGAAAACCTTTCTACAAGTTTTTAGAATTGCACCTAGCAAACAAAGTAGTTTACAATAAAATACTATTTAACTTTTATACTCTGAGGCTACAATTTTACCCTTTTAAATTATTCTAGTTTCATATAAATGTTAGGTTATTTTATAAATACTTGCTTTGCTTCTATTTTCACAAGTTTAATTGAGTGCCTATGTAAAATATTGCCAAATTATGGTGAGACCAAGTAAATATTATTTTAGTTCTGGGCACTAGGTAAGCTGCCATGTACATGAGGTTTCATGTATGGATGGTGCCTTGAAAAATTCCTACTTCTAATAAAAATATAATTTCAAGATGATAAGACCTATATCTGAAATAATTTAAGAACAGGAAATTATATAATTAAGTACAAATCACTGTTACTTGTGACATTTTAAAATAAATTTCTTTCACTTCTCAGATAAAACTTTATCTTCCAAGAAGGAAATGCAAAGATGATGTAGCTTTTATGGGGGAAAAAAGGAACTTTGAAAAAGATGATTTTCTGAGAGTTTCTTTGTTTATAACATGATTTCTTGAAATATGTAGTATCTGGGTACATATTGTATAATGGCATAGTGAAATCAGTCTTTATTAACTGCTGTTCCTCTGTAACTTAGGTGATCTAAACATAACTGAAAATTTTTAAGTTACAAGTTTGTAATTTCTTATTACCTATAGAAATAACCAAAATTATATAAAATGTGCAATTTTATTCACCATTTACCATTAGTAAAGCATTAACTAGCACTGACATATAGTTACACATATACTTAATTTTTTACATTATTCAAAAAGATATGCAAGCCTAATTACAGGATTTTTTGGCTCTTTACTTGGTAATACTACATATTTCCTATCCTTAAGAAAAACAGAAACATAAAGGGGAATCCAGAGTATAAAGAGGCATTTATTTTCTTGCATGCCAGTCACTTGAAAAGTCATTATAGGACAAAAAATAGTTTTGTAACAATATGGGCCTCTGCCCTAGCACAATATTTTTAAATTCTCAGGAAACAATGCAGAATAAGAATGGAAATTTTGTTGGCTATTTTAGAAAGCTGATCAAATTCACTGATGAAGAGCACTGCCTAATTCCAGAAGGCAGCTGAGCCCAGTGAGGACACCTATTTGGATATTTATTTTTGATCAATGAAGATATAACTTCTAGTTTAGAATAACATGCATTTATTCAAGCTAATGAAGGGCTTAAGCCCCCATTCCTGCACAGGGAAAGAAGGCACCATCCATACACACCATTATGTCACAAAAGTGAGAAAAAAGAAAGAGATTCAAATAGGATGCTTTCACTATTCTTATAAAATATTTCATACAGAAAACTACCACAAAGAGACAGCTTTAATAATGTCCAAACCACCTGATCACTCTCTCCAAAAATATTTTCCTTAGCAGTACTGTTTGGCACTCTCCAATGAAATGAAAAGGCAGACTTACAGAATAATTCTTCCAACTACCAAGACTTTGTCTTAAAACATCACCTGGATGTCAAAACTCATGTCTCAGGAAAGAAAAGTTTTCCTGAAGGTACTAGTGAAAAGACAAGCCATAAGCAAGTATAGCATTTAGGGTAGGAGAAAAACGATGTACCAATACGATAAATATCTCTACCTGCAATATTTCTTATCGTCCCCTCTTGGGAGCTTAGCAAACTAACTACAAGGGCATTGCCTTATTGAGAACGAGTGATGGAGTCTTTTCTAGGATGGCTGAGATGCATTTGAATGCTGGGATAAAAAATCATGTAAACCACTATTCTTTTTTTTTTTTTTTTTGCAAGCCACTATTTTGATGTAATATATTTATAAAATGTGAGTGTATATGAATATATAAATGTCATAAACAGGGACGCCTGGGTGGCTCAGCGGTTGAGCGTCTGGCTCAGGTTGTGATCCCAGGGTTTGGGATTGAGTCCTGCATCAGGCTCCTGCAGAGAGCCTGCTTCTCCCTCTGCCTGTGTCTCTGCCTCTCTCTCTCTCTCTCTTTCTCATGAATAAATAATAAAATCTTAAAAAAAATAAATGTCATAAACATAAGTGTAATAAATGTATAATATGAAATCCAAATTGTCTCTTTTGTTTATTTGGTTATTTAGTTCTTAATGAAAATAGTAACAATTCTATAACCTGTTTTTTGCATACCTACTGTGTGTCAGCAGTACAGGTAGTTTGACATTCTCTTCTTTAATCCTGTTAACCATATTAAATGATTTCTTTTTCTCAGTTTATACATAGTGAACTTGAGGACCCAACAGGTTACATAAAACTTTGAAGGTCATACAACTAGTAAAGATATTTCGTTTATAAATCTATCTTTATTCCACTATCTCACACTGAAATTAACTCAATGTCAAGATAAACACACAGTAATAATAGAAAGGAATTACTGTTATTGTAATAGCTGACACTGTGTATTGCATGCCAGAGGCTTAACAAAAATATTTTTCTACTGTATTGTTTAATCCTCTCAACATCCCAATATTATTTTCATCATTAAAAGAAAACTATACCAGGGTGGCCCCGCTGTTTAGCAGTTTAGCGCAGCCTTCAGTCTGAGGTGTGATCCTGGAGGTCCCTGCATGGAGCCTGCTTCTCCCTCTGCCTACATCTTTGCCTCTCTTTCTCTCTCTGTGTGTCCCTTATGAATAAATCCATAAAATTAAAAAACAAAACAAAACCAAAAAATGGGCCACCTGAGTAGCTCAGTTAAGTATCTACTTTTGGCTCAGGTCATGGTCCCAGGGTCCTGGGATGGAGCCTTGCTTTGGGCTTTCTGATCAAGAGAGCCTCCTTCTCCTTCTCCCCCTTCCTGCCACTCTGACTACTTGTGCTCTCTCTCTCTCTGCCAAATATATATATATTTATATATATAGTTGCCTAGGCACAAAGTGGTTAGGTTACTTGCCCTAATCTCACATAGCTAGAAAGCGCCATAGCTGTGATCAGATCCAAGGCAGACAGAAGCTACAGCCCGCAGGATGCTTTCTGTGAATTTATGACTCTGGGTATGAATACATAAGAAAGAAGGTCTGAACAATTGTTAAGTAAATTTTATTTTTTCACATTAGTAAGTATCCCAGTTATATTAGGTACCTGTTTCAATATTCTGCTACACTTCCCCTGTCCAGAGAGTAACAAAAAACAGCATAATCTCTACTGGAATCTTGTTGTTCCTTTATGATCAATAAAATTATGCAGAACTCAAGTCAGAAACAATCTTTTGGCCCAAATAATGGTGTTCTGTTTTTGCTTAAGTGCTACTGTAATGATTTCTTTTTAATACCCTGAACTCATAGAACAAGAAGGAGGGGAGGGGAGAAGGGGAGATCCTGAAAAGATTTTTAACCACAAATTCTTTAGTGTACTAATTCTTAGATATCAGGGGAAGTAGAGAAGCAAAATAAATAAAAAGAAGTGCATGCACCCAAAAGCTCTCCAGCAAGTGCCCTGAGCACCAAAACAAAAAGTGTTCTGATGGTTAATTTTATGTATCAACTTGGCTATGCTACAGTATCCAGTTATTTAATCAAACACTATTCTAGGTGTTGCTGTGAAGGTATTTTGTAGATGTAGTTAACCCCTACAATCAGTTGACTTTAAGTAAAGGAGATTACACACTCTATAATGTGAGCGCACAGTATCCAATCAGTTGAAAGGCCTAGGAAAACAAATTTCAATTCCTTGAAGAAGAAGAATTTTGGTTTGAAGATTGCAGAATCAAATTCTGTGTGAGCTTTGAGTCTACTGTCTGCCTTATGCATTTTGGACTTGCCAGCCTCCACAACTGTGTGAGACAACTTCTTAAAATAAATCATATAAAAGATTTGTTTTGTAATTCATAAATATATATTCTCCTTCTATAAGAACCCTGAGTGATACAAGTGTTTATTTGAACCTTGCTAAACTATAATGCCATTAATAGTCATCAATAATAGAGTACTGAGAGGACATGGCCAACTGCACATAAGTCTATCTCACAGCATCTGCCATTGTCTGCGAATATCATCCAATTTTTGGATTCAAAGATTCTGTTAAAATATGTAACTTGGGGGGAGGTGCATCTGGGTGACTCACTTGGTTAAACACTGGACTCTTGGTTTCAGCTCAGACCATGATCTCAAGTTGTGGGATTGAGCTCTGAATGGGGCTTTGTGCTCAGCACAGAATCTGCTTCAGATTCTCTCTCCCTCTCTCAAATAAAATATTTTATTTACACTTTTAAAAAATATAACAAGTTATTTTCAGGCCACTGACCCTATTTTACAAACAATACATTTTGATTTGTCCACTGATTCATAGGACTCAGGTTGGTGGTCCATGGTGTTTGGGAAAGGAAACAGTTTCTTCTATTAAAGATGTATTTCTGGGTTGGCAAATTAAATTTAAAAAAGATATATTTCTGGGATGCTGAGGAAAACTGTAAATAAATTCCTATAATAAATACTTTTCATGCAATACTTTTCATACAGGTAGATCTAAATAAAAACAAGGAAAAAATTAAGATTTAAAAATAATGGCTTTGTAACAACATTTATTTTGACCGTTACTTAAGTTAAAATGCAAACTACTTGTTGGATCTACCTGATATGTTAGTCAGGTACTGAATACATATCACTTCCATTGCTCTTATTCAAAATTCAAGAAGGCTGGATTTATATGAAAATGTTTTACTCTGAAGTTCCTATATAATTCAAATGACTTTTTAATAAAAATTAGTATAGATTCACTATGACAATTTTAATAAAAGTATAACAAAATACTTACTTTATATGTACTTTACATATGATTTATTACTTTAAAAGTAAGATATAACCCAAGCTCCCTCTATATAGTTGAAAAACTAAGTGATTTATATCTTCAGAAGGGCCCACTAAGACTATAGGTTGATATTACAATTAAAAATCAATGTGTACAAATTATTTCAGGCAAAGGGCAACACAAGTGATTTAATTATAAAATAATACAAAAATAAGTGAAATGATTATGTAATGTTATTTCCTATATTTCATGATGTCTTAAATTGGAATTACTTGTTTTGTTTGAAAAGGAGCAAGGAACAAGCCATAGTCTCATTATTAAAAAAAAAAAAAAATCTGGCAGAAAAGAGTATTTAATTATCAAGAATGATGAGCTGATTTTACATTTGCAAAATGTTCTTTTAAGATCTGTGAGGTAAAGAAAAATAAAAGAAGTTTCAATATATAGTCATAAACAGTCACTGTCCGGTGCTGGGTTGAACCCAATTTCTCCAATTTATTTAAGATGAAACCCTAGATTAGGCAGTCCTAACAACAAAGTCAAAGTTAATTAGTCTTAACTAATAGACAAGTAGTAAACTGCTTGAGGTCAGCTCCACCCTCAAGAAAGTGGACATTAGTGGGAGGTTTTTAAAGCAGTGTCTGTTTTTATAGGCAGTGCAGGGAAAGGCTAAGCCAATAAACTGTAATAGCCCCAGTCTATATTTTAATAGCAACCTCCAAAGGACAGAACCCTTCTCTGAGATTTGAAGGCAAAGCCTCGTACCAAGTTAAAAAATGAGACACGAGCAAAGAAAATTGCTGTCATTTTACTTTCATCCTGAGCACTGAATATAACAAATGAATGCAATTGAGCACATACCAGTCATTGGCTTTTGGGGTTAGAACCATTTATGTCTTGGGCTGGGTAGAGACCTCAGAGACCACCTTGGGGTTCCCTCAGTTTACCCAGTGGGTAAATTATAGAAGGTTCACATTGATCTGTGTTTAGGGAGAGAGAAACATCAATCTAAGAATCTTGGGATGCTGTTGGGAAATGTTAGTCTTGAGCAGCTGTAGTCAATTACAGCTTCATTTTCTCTCCAGTCGTCTTTGGTTGCATGCCATAACTGCACGGGGCATTGAGGTTTATGGCTTTAAAATAGCCTTGTCATTTTGTGAAGCCTAACAGAGCAAAGAGGTTTGAGAAATGGTTAAAAATATGTTACTTAGAAAGCTGCTTCAATCAGATTATTTCTCCCTCTCTCTTTTTTCCAGAATCCCGATAGCCCTCAAACATCTAGAAAGTAAACACTGATGGCACCAACCTGATAAGCAAAATAAAAGCTTTAAAAAAAAATCCTTGTTTTGCTTTGTTTACAAGGTGTTTTTGCTGCATAGTATGGTAAATTAATCCAATAAATGGTATATTTACTCTTAGAGCACTTACAGGGAACACTAGGGCAGAGATGTTATAAATTGGTCACAAAGAGGGTATGGGCTACAGCTCTCATCAGCTTCAAAGTTTTCATTTTACTCCCAGCAAAAAATACTAATGATTTGTTTTACTGCCATATTTTTCATGTATGTCATCCCTTAACATAGGAGGGGAAAAAGTCATAAAATAATGTACCATTCATGTCTTCATTGCCAGCAGGCCTATTGGTGGATACACACTACTAAATAAAGTGGGGAGAAAAAAAAGAGAAATGTCTACTAAGAAACAGCTAGTGCTTTATAGGCTCAATTATTTAACTTACTATTAAGTATATATATCTAAACAAGCTTCAGTTTATTGAAAAAGAAATCATGTGGAATTCTGGAAGCCAATGACTTGAAAAATTTCTACTAATTCGCAGGAGACTAGGAGCAACAGGGCATTTTTCTACTGGTGTTCGATGTAATTGCAACGTGATGGGATTCAGACTTTCCTCTATGTGAGATTTGTCTTTCATCCAATCAACGCAAACAACTAATGCACTGCAAGGTATATTATATTCCATCCACTTCCCAATAAAGTCAGTGGTGTCCAATCAGACACCTATTGTTAGCAGAGAATCTGAAATTGATACAATCATCACATTGATCCAAAGTTGTCAATCACCCTACATCTATACCTCCTTCTTTCTCCTCTCTTAGAATTTATAGATTTCAATGGATATTGTCATATATATTCCAAGTTTTAGAAAGTAATCACTGAAATCACAGGGTTTTCAAATTATTTGCAAATTTAAATTTTAAAGACTGCTTCAAATATTTTTTTCTACGTACTTAATAGTTTGACAAATGCTATTTATTTTACACTGAAAAACTAGTTTTACTTTAATCTGATATATTTTATCTGCCCTTTTAAAGTACTATATAAAGCTTATGCTACACCATAAAATTTTGGTATCTTGAAGTTCAGCTTTATGTCTATTAAATTTACATATATATGACAATGACACAAAGCTAAAAACAAGTATGCAATTTCTATAAGAATTTATTTGTGAAAAATCTATATTTTCCTACTATAAATTCCCTAAGTTTTTCAAATGAGTAGACTGCAAGCCTCCTAGAGGCAGAGACCTGAATTTTATGTTCTTGGTAACCATAATCTTAAATATGCCAGGTATTTTGGCATTATCCTACATAGTGAAGATTAAGACTTTAATACTAATTAAGCATCTCCTTTATTTCCACTTACTCCTAATGGTACTTGAATTTATTATTGATAATGTTTGTATTTAATTTCTTACAGTTTAGTAATGTCAGTCAGTTCCTTAAATGTCAAATGATGTCAGGGCACTGGAGCAGATCAGTAGTTCACACATTAAAGAATTCTGGTGCTAATGTAGTAATGGAATCACTGAAATACTCCTCTGGTCTTCTGGCAGTGTGAATGAACTATGACTTTCATTCACATCTCAGCCCCCATCTAATTAACTATTTTATATTACTTGTAGTACAATAATTCTGTCAGTGTATTATAGGATGGTTACAAAACATTTTTTTCTTAGATTCTCTCTTATGCCCAATCAAAATGATACATAACGAACTTGGAAACCACACGCAAATAGGTAGAACACAGTTCCAAAGGGTATAGTTCATGAAGTAGATTAAGCTCAAAGTGATATTAAGATTGAGATGAACATTTAAAATACTTTGTGTTAAACATAAAAGTAGGAAAAAATAATGCAGGTCAGGAATGTCAAATTTATCCATTTAAACAATTAGAATTTATTTTTACCATTCTTTTTGAGAATAGAACCCATGAAATTTCTGAAATCTGATCTCATTTGTGACTAAATGCCTTCAATATTTCAAGAAGAATACCACTAAGCCTGCTTATAATAAACAATTCATTAAATAGTGATAATTAAACCAATGTGTAATATGTAGATAAATATAAATATGTTTTTATTATACTCATATTTGTGTCACAAATAGAAAGATAATTACCATTTCTCAGATTCTGATTTCCCCACCCTGGATTCCAGTTGCTGTTTGTTACAAAAATGGTTGCTAAGAATACATATATATTCTTATATACACACATACATACACATCAATGTGCATATTAATGACACAGGGAGCAGATGCCACCCATAGGATAAATGATGTCATTGCCACTTGAGCTACTAGGTAGTAAACAGCGACAAAATTAGGTCATTACTGACCAGGGCTATGCACATGTGACAAAACTGTTTCACAAAGAGAAGTGTTGTAGCACCTGTTTACAGAGTTGCTATTAATATTCATATATCTATCCAGAAAATCATATGTAAACAGATGGATGAAATTTGAAACCTGTCAAAGCACAATTTCTTAATTACTTTAAATAAAAGATTCCTACAGTTGGTGGAGGAGCAATTAGACATGTGCTATATTCATTATCATTTTCCAGTGTCACAGTTTTCATAGTTAAGAAAACTAATATGTGGGATATTCATAACAATACCAGGGACTAGCACAAAATTCAACTCTTAAGTCTTCAATGTCGGTTGTGGAGAACTCAGGTATACTTGACAACACAAAGTTGAGTAAATGATGCCTCTCTATTTTGCCACAGTTCAATCTGTGGATGGAAAATATCAGGTCTGGAAATTATATTAGATAGTATATTAACTGGACCTACAATTTGAATTTTATATATTGAGAAATTTGTATTTTTTTAACCTAAATGTTCTATGTTATGTTTTAAGACTCTATGTTAGGTAATCTTTGTTTAGAGGCTAAATAATCATAGACTCATTTTAAGGTAGTTAGTAGGATAAAATAACTTTTTGTAAACTTTTCTAGCTATTCATGCTTTTTAAAAATGTTTAAGTTAGTCGTTTTAGTTATTATATTTTAATTTTGTAGAAAGAGCCCATATAATCAATCGACTTTCATGTTTTTACTATGATCTCTTACTCTTATACTCTCATAATCTCTTTACTATAATTTCTTTCTCTCTGTAAAAAAGAAATCAAAGTTCAAAAAAATAAAAGAAGCAATATGGTACATATGAAAATACCAAATAATGATTACAACACAGAAAAACAGAGGACCTGATATATACTCTCAAAAGCTTGCTTAAGAATTATTTTCAAGATTAAAAAAAGTTTAAGTTGGTAAATCTTCACAGATTTAATTAAAAATTCAATTATATTTTAAATGAGTTAATTTTGAGAGAGCACATGAATTGAAAATATTAGAAAACAGAAAATATAACAACATACTTAACAGTAATTAATTTTTTTAAGATTTTTTTTTTTTTTTTATTCATGAAAGACATAGAGAGAGAGGCAGAGACATAGGCAGAGGAAGAAGTAGGCTTCTTATGGAAAGCCTGATTCAGGACTCTATCCCAGGACCTGAGACAAAGGCAGACACTCAACCACTGAGCCACCCAGATGCCCCAACAGTGATTAATTTATTAACATTATATAGAACAAATTTGAATGATCCTACAAATATTTAAGAAATCTTGAAATCTGTACAATTGAATCAGAAATTGTAGAAAGTAGTTTCTGAAACTGTGACAGATGTTGAAAAATACATACAGTACTAAGAAGAAAGAATCACTTAAAATAGATTCTGCATTCAGATCAGTTTTTGGAACACTTTTAAAATTTTTCAAAGAAATGCTTATTTCTGTTAGGTCATGTACTACATTCATTAGTGCCTACACGTTAGAATCTGTTGGAAACATAGTAAGTTCTCAAGCTTTGTTAAATGAGTTTATTTCAGAACACAAATAAATATGGAAAGAAATAATTATCCAATTTATAAAGTTACCAAAACCCATGGGCTAAAACCTAAAAAAAAAAAGAAAAATGCTAAAAAAGAAAATTAAACATCCATTTTATGTGTAAGTAGATAAGACCTAAAGTATGTAATCAATAAACTAAGGACAAGCAGTGTTTTCCCTGGAATTCAAGAGTAGTGTGATGCTGGGAAACATATTACATATAAATATACTGTAGTATTTCAAGTAGGCATGGAGGCGAAAGGCAAAATCATCTTAAACTGCATGAAAGGAATTAGAGTATAACATCTCTAATTTTAAAACACAAAATAAAACAAAGCAAAATCCCTATGCATCATGTATATGTTTGAAATACCTTTCTAAACTAACAATCAAAGTCATTTTTATTTTGATCAACTTCAACTTGTTACAGTGAGATAAAGAGTTGGTCCACAATAGTACTTAGCACTATTATCATTTAATACTGCCATGAGGGTAAAATCAATTCTATAATCTGAACCAAAAGATATAATCAAGGAGGAGGATTAAAAATGAAGGAATGCATGGACTCAGGTCTTAGCCAGCTGGCCATATATCCCTTTTAATGTTTCTGATATCTATAATTATATCTGCCTTGAGCAGTGGATAAAAAATAAAGTAATAAATCAATATTAAGTTGTATGATTTAGAAGACCAAAATTTATTTGTTTGGTCTATGTGTACTTCCATTCTACTATCTAAAGTTTTAAATTGTGATTAAGAATTTGTTAAATTGATATGAATTGCTTATATGTTATTTTGCTCATTTTGCTTTGTAAAATTGATATTGACCTGAATATTGCACTGAAAAGCAAGTATTCAAAGATTAAAGTTCAAAACTTCACACAAATATATTTTTAAATTATGCCCCCAAATAACAATATGATCATATATAGAGAGAAATCTAAAAAATCAATAAAAAAATCTTAAAATTTGGACAAGTGATTGAATATTAGATGCATAAAATTTGATAGGAATCCTATACAGCAGTTATAATCAGTTTATAAATGTCTTGAGAAAAATCATACACTTTGGAAGCAACAAAATGTATAAAGTACCAGATATGATTCTAAAAAGAAATACATAGAATTCATGTAGAAATCACAACATTAAAATGTTAGTAAGAAATGTATACTAGACTAAGTGGAAAGAGATCTTAAAAGTATTAGTATAAGTATTCTAGAGAGAATGAAAAACAAATATAAAGTAATGGGTCTCACTGAAAAATTTGAAACAGATGTGACATGGATAGGATTTTAATTTCTAAAGTGATTATTCTGAGTGCTGTATGAGGAATGCATTGAGAGGTACAGAACTGGAGGCAGAAATCAATTAGGATGTTCTCCCAAATGTTTAAGAGAAAAATGATAGGATTTCGACTCCAGATTGGCAGTGGAAACTGAGGAAGGTGGGTATTCAGAAAATATATAGCTAATAGAATCTGCAGAAATTGGTAGTTGCTTGGTGAAAGAGAAAGATCAATGAAAATGGCTCTCATTATTGTGCTTTGACTATTTGGGAATGGCCCCATGGATGAAATGAGGAACACTGGAGGGTAATTTTTGAGGTGAGCAAGAAAGGCAATTCAATTTGGATATGTTGTTCTTGGGATATTTGGAAGTATGTGATTGGAGAGTTGAGTCAGCAATTAGATATATTTTGGCAATCTGGTCTGAAATACAGACTTCTTAATTAACAAGAATAGATAATATTTGAATTCATAGGAGTATTCTTTCTCTCCTATAGGTATAATGAAATTAAAAAGAAAATTATCCAATCCTGACCACTGCTGTATAGAAGAGAGGAAGATAAATCAGAAAAAAACCCAAGAATTGAGAACCAATGAAACAGAAGGAAAATCAGAACATATGGATGGCCTGACAGAGATAAGAGTTGAGAATGTTTCAGAATGAAGACATGGACCAATTCTGAGGAATACTGCTGAATTACCAAGTTAGATTAGAAATTTTAATAGTCTGTTACATATGGTAGCCTGGAAGTCATTGATAGAGTTACTAAAAAGGGTAGTTTTGGCAGAACATTAGGAATAAATACCAATTTTAAGAGGTTTAGGGTGTAAGTAGATAGATGAAAATGGGTAGAGAATTCTTGAAAGAATCAATGGGGGGCATTTTTAACTAGTAGAATTTAAAAGATGTTGTAAGCTAAAATTTTTTTAAAGAGAAGAGATCATAGAGGGTGTATGATTGCAATAAAAGCTGTTGCATCTGGAGTCCCAGAAAAGAAAGCCTTAGTTATGTTGAGTATCATGAAGAGGACTTATGATATCTTGAAATACATAATAAACTTACAATTGAAATTGTGTGGCACACACAACCCAAAATGCTAATTTTTCTTGAAACATGCCTTATTAGATGAAAGAATTTTTAATATTCTAGAAGGAAAAATACCAATGGGAAAGTCTAGTCACATTTTCAAGAAATATTGATTTAGAACCTACCATAGGCTAGGCACTCTTCTAAGAGCTGAGAATACACGACTGAATCAAGCTGAAAATGTAAACTGTAATTTACAGTTTAGTGAAGGAAGATAGTATATAAACAAGACTATTAAGTAGAAAATATCATTTGTTAAGCTATGGGAAAAAAATGAAGCAGGAATGAAAGATGAAGAGTATTGTGGGAGTGTAGATGTTGAGTAAATCGCCAGAGGAAGCTTTTGAAAAAGTGAATTTTGAGAAATAATTAAAAGTACTGCAAGAATGAGCCATGGGAGTATCTGAGAATGGTGAATAAAAATGCCCTGGTATGTAAATATGTCTGCAGTGTTTGAAGAAAATAAGACCAGGGTAGCTGGAGCAGGGAGCAAGGGGAGCATGTACCACAGGAAGTCAGAGTTGAGAGTCAGTGGGTTAAGGATATGTAGATTACTCAGGGCTGCCTTAGACCATTTTAATTAGGTTACCTTGTTGCTGGTAAGAGGCAAAGAGTTGACAAAGTGATCAGATTCTAGGTATGTGCAGAAATTTCAAAGCAAAGCTTGCAATATTTGTTGAAAGATTTCATGTTAAGGGTTGGTGTAAGTAAAAGAGGATTCCTGGGTTTAGAGGCCAGAAACCCAGGCAGTGTGGTTAAACTCACTATCCTGGGAGGCTGCATTTCTAGTTCAACCACCAATATGGCCTTGGGCAAGTAATTTATTTGTTAATGCTTCAGTTTCTTCATCTGTAAAATGGAGGTATAATGATACTTATCTCACAGAGTTGTTACAATGTTTGAATTGGTTGATACTTTCAAAATTCTTTGGTCAGGGTTTAGCACACAATAGCAACTGGGTTGTCTCTGGAGGGATTATATTGAGGAATGATTAGAAGGTAAATTTTGCATACTTTAAGTTGAGTCACTACTGGATATTTACATAGAGATGTCTTGGAAGTAGTCAGAAACACTCCCAGACTTGGAGTACAAGGGAAATATCCAGGCTAGAAACATAATTTGTAACACATCAGTGTAGAGATGGCATTTAAAGCTAAATTTAGAGAAAGAAAACCATGCATCAATAGATGAAGATCTTAGGGTATCTTAATGTTTAGAGGACTAAAGGATGAGGAAGAAATGGCAAGGGAGCTCAGGCACAAAAGAACATCCAGGAATGTACGGTGCCCTGAGTGGTCTGCTGAATTAAATGCTATTGATATTCTAGGAAGGTAAGGACAAAAAAAAAACTTCCATTGGATTTAGCAATGCATCAATCATTAATGTTATTGAAAAAAAATGATGAGGTGATGAGATATTGTGATCCGGGAAGAAGTATAAGTAGAGTAGACTCAAAAGAGTATAGGCATAGAGAAGTAAAAAAGTGAATATTGCCTTACTTAAAAGCATCTTTGTTATAAAGGGAAAGCAAGAGTATGCAGTAACTGGAAAACGAAATTAGAGTCTTGAGATGATATATTTTAGTTTTTGTTTTTATTAAGGAGATAAATAACAACAACTTTGTAGGTTTGTGCGAAAATTTTCAATAGAAAGGGGAAAATGATTAAGCAAGAAAGAAAAGGAAGAATTTCTAGAGCAAGGTCCTGGGGAACAAAAAGGGGTAAGATTTAATGGCAGGTTTGGATTTTGTTAGGCTCAGAGATCATTCATCTTTGATAATACAAGAGAAGGTACAAATGCAAGTGAGTGGATACGTAGTAATGGAAGCAAGGAAAAATTAACTTCTAATGGATTCCATTTTCGGAGTGAGAAGCAAGAAAGAGCTCAGCATGAGAATGGGGGAGAAGTTACTGGAAATTTAAAGAAAGAAAAATAGGTAGAAATTAGTGGCTAGGTGCATGAGAGAGTAAATGGACTGAGAAATATTGATTGATTTCCAAACAGCATGATGGCTACTTTAAGTTTGGTTACCATGAGTTCAAAATAAGAGCCATCAACATGTTTGTGTGCTTTTTATCTCCAGCCATATTCAAGTGTGAGGATGAATGAATGGAGCAAGTATAAGATTGTGGGTTACCTGAGTGAAAAGAAATTAAAAAAGGCAAGAGTTGAGGGTGAGGGTAACAAAGTAATTTTAAAGATTGACCTTGCAATTTAAACTGGATTAGGATGTAGTTGAGACATGGGAGAGGTGTAAGGCAATAAGATCCATGGATTGTAGTTCTTGTTAGACTTAAAATGCCCGTGGAGGCAAAATAATTAAAGATAGGAGCTATAAAGATAATGGCATGGTAGGATCATTAAAATTGAGATTATACAGGAATTGCAATTATTGGCAATACATTTTAGAAAAAGATCATGGGAACAGGTAACTGAGGTAGGATTGAAGGCAAAACTGGTGGACATGTAGAGATTAGGGACTGAAGAGCTGTGGTGTCACAGAATAAAGATACTCGATTCAATAAGAATCACAACAGGAGTAGTATTGGAGAGAATGGGGAGTAACTCAGAGTTCTGTAGGTGTTTGCAAAAGAAAGGATTATGAATGAAGCATACTAATTACAGAAGATTCTGGGTGGAAGTCTTTACTAACAGAAGAGAGTGACCTGAAAGCAGTATTAAGGATCCAGGTTATCTTACCACCTGAGGTATTTGAGAAGAAAATATTCACCCCTTGACAGGCTTTGGCAGTATCTTCAGGGGATAGCACATGTACTTTAGAGAAAAATGGTCAAAGGTGGTTTATGAAAGAACCTACATGGCTATTTAATTACAAATTTAGAAATTCTGACAATCTGGGGAAAAAAAATCCGGTTAAATATCTTCTTTTACTAAATAGGCAAATCAATTCTACAGAAATAAAATAATTGAATGAAAAAAATCCAAAATGCATAAATATGGGTTAATATTTAAGAAATTTTTGAATGGGTAAGAACATTTCTAGCACCAAATCAAGGAAATAACTATATGAAAAAGATTCATAGTGTAATTACCAAAAAAACTTAGAACCAACATTTACCATAGATGTAGCAATGGCTTAGTAGCCTTAAAATATATGACTCTTATAAGTTAAGGGGAAAAAAAAACCCTCACTGAAAATGATATACATAAAATTCAAAAATTTTCAAAGACAATTAAGTTTGTTTTGTTTTGTTTTGTTTTGTTTTAAGTAGAACCATGATGGTATGGTGGTTAAGAGCTTGATTTTAGAATCAAATTTCTCATGGGAACAAGTACCAATTTTGCTAGTTACCTGCTGAGTGACCTTGGGAAACTTCACAATTTCCTGAAGTTTCAATTACTACATTGTAAAGGGGTGAAAATAATATGGTACTACTTACCTCACATTGATATGCTAAGTTTAAATAGGATAAAGGCAAAGTGCCTGGCACAAAGAAAACATTCTCTAAGTGTTGGTTCTTGTTCTTAACCGTGGTGGTTGTTGATGTTATCATTACTATTATTAGTAATAGCATTGATACTAGATCTCTAAGTATCTTATTCATCTATTATCTTATAAAATGCTTTACAGATGCAGTCAAACAATAAGGTTTTGTTAATTGAATAAATTGATGTTTAATTGAATTGTCAAGTATAATACATTGAACAATATCATAATCAATCTCTACTCATTGCTTACTCAGAGATGGGTAGACTCTAACCTACATAGTGTACAATTGTGTGCTGTGGAATCAGGGCTTCTGATAGGCTCAACCTGAAACTGATAGCATAAGCCATACAAAGTTAAAACAATAGGGCAATTATAGACTAATTACATAGTAGTCATACAGAAATAGAAGTCAGTTAGAAACATAACATCCTGGATGTCTAGAAGTTAACTCCCACAACACAGAATTCCTCCAGAATTTACTCCCACAAACAAATTTAACAAAGGAGCATCTACACACGTGCCAACATTGAGGGAGTCAAGAAGAGACTAGGAGGCACTCTTAGGTTGGCTGCAGAAAGAAGCTACCCTCTCTCTAGGGCTAAGGAGCCAAGGGAAATTCCCAGAGCCTGGTAAGTGTTGAGCCATTAAGGAGTACCACCCTCTCTGTTTGCCAGTGTCTCCCATTGGCTAAACCTAACTAGAAGCTAACAATCAAGATTAGCCTCCTTGGGCATAAAAATAGGACTATAGCAGGAAGACAATGGATCTGGAAGTGAGTATTTGGGTAGTTGGAACATGGGTGGAGAAGCCACATGATGCATAAAACACATTGCATTTCCTCTATGGTTTTCAAGTATTCCTCGTAATTTTCATTTATACAATTGCCACAAGACATGGTGTGTATTTTGTTATTCTAGAGCTGTGAAGAATGTTGAGTCGAAATGTCAGTAAATGGTGTCACTGGCCACAATCAATAGACTCATAAAATGTTCTCATTTATTTCAAATTTTAAGAGATTGGAATTTTGTTGACCTTTTTTTTCAGGCTCTTAAATAATAATATTGAGTCTAGTCATGGTAGTAATAATATATTCATGCCTGACATGGAAAATCCTTTCTGTCGGGCATATCACTTCAGTTTCTAATCTTCTTGAATGCATTCAAGGTGTTAGCATGCATAGAAAGCAAACAGCAGATTCAATAACCTTTGTACTTAGACATATTCTAAGCAAATTTGGGGGGGGAGGGTTTCTTCTGCCTCTAACTTTCCAGGGTAGACAATAAAAAGACTGGACATAGACTCTGAATATTTATATCACCACTTTATCCTTTTGGAGTATATGTAGGCAAATTGGCCCAGAACGATAAAGGTTCTGGGCCTGTCTGAATGAGAGGGAAAGACAGAGAGAGAAAGAGACTTGTGTGTGTTTTAAAATATTTTCTATTTTATATTCTTGGATATATGCACAGATATTTTATATTCTTGACTAAACTGGGTAATGACTATACAATCCACACACCACTGTCTAATATATGTTTAATTAATATTGCATAAAAGGCTTGCTGTGTTTTTTTATGCAAATAGGACCATAAGTATATCTGTAGATTTTCTTTTCTTTCCTACTTCTCTCTTTTGGAGTTTTGCTCTCCTGAGGTACAAAACTGAGCAACAAAATTACCTTAAAGAGGTTTTATGAATCACAAAAGAGAATTCTTTATGTACCTTGTTTCCATATGAAAGTAGCAACATTTGTGCATAAATGGCTTGCATCATTTTTTTATGAATTGGGCCTTAAGTGCTCATGATTGTCCTTGGTATTCAGTTTTTAGTCATTAAGTAGCGTTGAAACAACAGGAGGAGAAAAAAGGAAACATTTTGTACCTGTGGTACACACTTGGACAACACAGCTTTAGGAAAATAGCTACACTCTTATCCTTTTATATGTATAAATTATTCAGGGACAAAGACAAGTGTGAATTGATGAAAAGGCAAATAATATATTTCTGAAACATTAATAGTCGAAGCCATACTCAGGATAAAAAAAAATTGCATTGATTTTCTTATTTGATTCACATGCACTCTCATATTTTGCCAATCTATATGGCTCCGTTGACAGAATTAGGTTGCTCCAGATGAAGAAAGGAATAACTCTCTTTCTACCTCTGGTAATATGTCACCTCTCTTACCACATTACCTAATAATCACCCCCCAATAACTGAGGAAGAGGGCCATGACATATAGATTTTTTTTAAAAGGTTGGTTTTTACTGCTTTATTATTTTATACTGCAGACAAAAGTAAAAGGTTTGAGATGAGAGAAATCTTTTTTTTTTTTTGGATATTTGAAAAAATATATAAGGGAAAAATCGAAAGATTTCACTCTCTCTCTTGCAGACTGAAATGTATCCTTCCAAATTCATATGTTGAAACCTTCATCCCAGAACCTCGGAATGTGACTGTATTTGAAGACAGGGCCTTTAAAGAGGTGGTTAAGTTAAAATGGGGTCATATGAGTGGAGCCTCATGCAATATGATTCTGTCCTTACAAGAAGATATTAGGACACAGACACACATAGAAGGAAGACGATCTGAAGATAGAGGCAGCAGACAGCAATCCACAAGCCAAGGAAAGAGGCCTGGGAGAAAAAAACAAACCTGCTGACACTTTGTTTCCAGATTTCTAGTCTCCACATTTGTGAGAAAATAAGTTTCTATTGTTTAAGCCACTGAGTCTGTGGTATTTGTTTTGACATCCCTAGCAAGCTAATACAGGAGACTGCAGCTATAGGTTATCCCCTGAGGTTAATGGAGGAGAATGAGCTGTTTGGTGGAACCTTGTACCACTTGTCTTTATTGAATGCTGAACACATTTCTTTCTAGTACTTCCTGAACTCTCAGTTTCTTTGTTACAGTTTCATAAAGTACTTCCTCAAACCATTATCACTAATAATCACATTTAGATTTATTGTGTGAGGTAGGCTTATTTCTATTTTTAGAGGTAGTGAGGCAAAGCCACAAGTGTCTTGTCTGAATTAATATAGTCCCCTCTAGATCCCATTGCTTCCTTCATTGCCTGAAACATATTTAGGAAATGGCTAAGTCACTACACCTCCCAAGAGCCTGACTGAACTCTCTGCTGGAGGCTGACTATAACAGATACATGGTCTGCATTCAATAACTGTTTGAAGAACTAGCAAATAAATAAATGTTTTCTCTATCAAGAAGCTCCCAAATAGTAAAAATGGATGATACATTTAAGAGTATATAGGCCAACAGTATAAGTCTCAAAATTACTAAATCATGATCCCATGTCCTGAAAAAAATGATTTCTCCTTTGCAATATGAAGTGATCCAACTTATATTTTTGATTCTATGTCCACTCATAGTTACTTTTTTGACTTTATCATTTCTCTATATTGTCATCACCAAAGGTGTTCTCTGTTTACTATTTTCAATTCCCGATATCACTTTCAAAGTTTCCTCCAGACTAATTCAAGCAAAGAAGTAAGTGGTAAGAAACTGATGTCTACCTCTCTCAGTTACAAATACTACAGGAATCTCCTGGAATTATGTCACATTATCTAGCAATGGAAGGTCTAATAGTGGGATTTCGATGTTATAGGAAATCTCTAAGTCTTCCAACTTAAACTATGGAGTTGGTGGCTATCTATGACATTTGGGGAGGAACCACTGTGCACACATACTGGACTAATCCAGTATCTAAACTTTCATCAAATTAGGCCAAATTGAAAAAGTAAGAAAGGAAAAATGCATGAGCTGGGGGAAATAAACTTTATGAAAACTACTACATTTTCATGATATGATTGAAATTTAATAAGACTCATCAAAAAAGAGTGGATTTTCATCACGATCTTGGCAATTCAAAGGGTGAGAAATAGAAAACAGTGGAGGTAAGACAATTTCTCGGGTGTAGCAAAGATGAAAAGATATTAAAGATTCCATAATGCCTTTTCCATACATGTCTTAAATAATAGCTTACATATTGAAACTGAGTTTTGGTCTACGATGAAATCATTCAGAAAGGTGAGATCAGAAGCCAGTGTCTCAGCTCTAGCTTACAACTAGTAATATTTTAACATTTTCGTTTTTATTTTGCATTCACAATCTGGCTTCTTTTCATGCTAAATTGAATAGTAATCTTGCTTACTAACTTTATACTTTCAAACAACTAGAGGGACCTGAGAACACAGCAATAATAAAAGTAATAATAACAATAAAAAGAAAAAGCTGAAACAGTTTACCTTTACAGATAACTTACTGGAGGTCAAATGCTGTGTAAACTCTTCCAAATACATTATCTTTTTGAATTTTCATAAACCTATAAGCATTATTAATATTATTGCTTTAATGCATGAGCACAACGCAGGATCAGAAAAGGAATTTCTTAAAGTCACACAACTAATAAGCAGAACCATGATTTTGAATTAGATTATTTAATTCTAAATATAATGCATTTTTTCATTCCATGGAATAAGCCTATAGGAAAGGTTTGGAAAATAATGCAGTACATGGCAAAAGCATTAGCTTATAAAATTAATGAAATAAATTAGTCATAACATTGATAACAATACCAGTTAATTAATCCAAATGTTCTGTGTAATTAGCTAATGAAGATTGAGGGCCTTTGCTGAATTTCCCACACCTTATGTTGCTATCAAACTCAGTTCCATTTTGTTCTTTCAAGTTGACAATAAATAGATCCGCTCAACTTCAAACAGTAATTGTTTTTGGAGGAGTCTTTCTTTGTAGATAATTTTAATTGATATGCTTTCTATTAAAATGCCAATTAGACTTGATTTTCATCCTTTATTATTTAAAATAGGTACTGAATAATTTTGTTGCAGATATAAAACCCACAAACCTTTAATGAGGTAAATTGCTTACGGAGTTGCTGTTCAATTAGTTCAGTCTCTAGCTGTCATTCCTAATTAGATAACTAAATTTCCTACTTTTAGAAAATATCACATTTAGTATAAACTTAACACTGACAGCAATTAGTTTAATATCCCATGGCTACATTTATGAATTCACTTACAAAAGTTGGCTTTGTAGGCATTTGTTTCACTCACTCATATTTTAATTTTAACACATGCTGCATTATTATTTTTCCTTATCTTTCTCTGTCAACTTTTGTTTATTCAAAATAATCTTTTGATATATGATTGTTTTAAAATTAAATAAAATTGGCTGTTATTAGGTTTGTTATTTTGGTTTTTATCATGTAATCAAAAATCTTTTCAAGATCTCTTACTTTTTTTTTTCCAAGAAAACCCAAGATTTTCACACCATCATTAGTGAGTACATGTTTCTTTCTACCTACTCTGATTTCTGTTGAACATGATCTACTTTTTATTGTAAGCTGGATTCAAATCTGAACCTACAAACTCCTGATAGGCATTCACTTTTTTCTCTAGTTTAATTTGACTTTTTGTGTAATGAAGCTGTAGCCCACATTCTTGGCCTAAATGTAGAAGAGCTGCATTAGGTTAAAAGCAACTCATATTAGGAAATGTGAGCTCTCTCATTATTTTTGATCTGTGATTTTTATTCCCCGCATAGGGAATAAAGAAATCACTTTCCAATTTTAAGTGATTTTATTTTTTTTTAATGAAAAGATAAAAGATTAAGGAGAATATCTTGACTCTTTTTAAAGTCATAATTAAGAATTCTAAGGACAGTCTCTTAAAAAAATAATAATTTTATTATTTATTCTCCTTTTCAAAAAAGAGTAAGATATCATGTAATACATATATGAAATTTAAGGGAGAAATTATTACTCAAAAAGTAAGTCTCTGGATAATACTGCTTGTGGCAAAAAAACATGGATTTGGGGGAGATAATTACAAATTGAATGGAATCTTAACTTTCATAATCATTGTTAAAGGATATTATAATAATCTATAGAAGATCAAGGGTAAAGTTTAAATGAACTTGAACAATTGAATTTATTTATAATTTCCCAAAGGCACATAAATTGGGCAATTTCATAATATATGATGTACATATTAAGGAATATTCAAAGGCCACAAGAAAAATAAAATATTAGGGTGATCGCTTCAGCAGATTCTGCATCTAAGACTTCTCTGGGCATGTGGCCAGACTACATTTCCCAGACTCCCTGACATCCAAGAAGAGCCAAGTGACTAGTCTTCTTGAATGGGTTTAGGCAGCAGTGATTTGTATCACTTCCTGCCTGAGATGGTTAAAATCATTTCTCCTTCTTCTTACTCTCCTCCTGAGGCAGAAGATTCAGAGAAGAGCCATGACAGTTCAGAAGATGGCAGAGACACCAGACGGCAAGAGGTGAGTTTCTGCGTGACTTCCTGATATAAAAAATGAACCCCCAGCCACTTTCATTGCCCCACTCCCTCTTGACTTCCCTGACTGTAATGAGTGTGAGAAATCCACCTTTATTTATAAATGTGAGATTTGAGTTATTTATTGTAGCAGTTAGCCTATACAATATGATAGTTACAATAGCAAATAGATAGGAAGAGCATTGCAAAGACTGACCAGTAATAAACAGACCATACAGGTGAAATGAAGCAACTACACAGAAAAGTAAAAAACAAAATGAAACAAAAGTCTAAAGTAAACACCACAATGTGGAACTATAAACCAAGTAAACAGAGTATGCTATCTCTTGAAAGACGTTTGCGGATATTGTCTTGGAGGTGATGTCAAAAGCTAAAATCAATTACGCTAAAATTCATTGTAAAAGTTACACATTTAAGGATCTCACATAAAAGAAAACATGTAAATTCCACTGGCCTTCCTTTTCTTATTTTTTCTAACAATTATATACAAATGCTATAGAGTCTCAAATACATGGGTACACTTAAGTTTAAATTATTGTAAAAACACCTTTTATTGCTACTTACCTGCCTACTGCCATCTCATTCCTTCATCAGTTTCCCAGATAAAATTGTAATAAATAAATTGTGATTAATAATTTGCAACATTATGAGAAAAATAGTTATGGGAATTGAAAGAAGAAGAAAAAATTTAAGCCATATTTTTATGTTCATATAAATAAAGACGGCCACACTTTAACCATGCCACCAGTATAACTGCAGCTCTGATATTAGGACTAACCAGTGTAGTAGTAACATCACCTCTTGTTTCTTCTTCAGGATCTTCAGCTCTATGTTTCAACAAGTGCCTCTGGATGTGTTGGCTTTATTTTAGATAATACTGTTAGAAGGGATATTCATTTTTTTTATTTTTTTTCTGTATGATTCTCTGTAAAAATCATCAGTGCATTTCTAATTATTTGGCATGTTTCCTTCTGTTTGTCTTGATTCTCATTTCCTCTCAGGTTCTGAGTATGCAGATAATTTAAATGTTTGGGATGCAGTGGGAGAGTCAGACACAATCATGGGGAGTCCTCATTTCTAAAACCTATTTCATCAAACCAATGGTTTTAACTTGCCTATGACAACTTTGTACCTCCTTTCCTTCTTACAGAGTGCCCAAAAACATATTGAAAGTCCAGACTTTCTTTCTTTTGTCCTTCTTTACGCATTTTAAGGATATTTGCTTTACCTAAGGTTTCTCTTAGACTTACACTCTAGGCTTAAGTTCTAGATTCTTAACCTTCAGAATTCTGAATATGAAAATCCTAAGACTCATTAAGGAACAAAAACTCATATGGCTATGAGTTGAAATGTGTTCATATCTGCCAGAGGACTCCATATCTGGAGTGGTAATCATGATTGACTAAGTAAACATTTATTCTAAATTAAGACATGCTATGTTAACATATTTATGATTTCTTATTGTTTCATGTTTTTTATTACAAAAATAATTTGTCAAAAATTTGTCATAATTTAAGATAAATTACATGTTCCTTAAAGTTTTTTTTCAAAAAATATGAACAATAAATATGAACAATTAATAAAATGTTAATGAGCCTATTCATTTGACATATTCTTTATGTTAAGAATCTTCCACCAAATAAATATACCTTTAAAATCAGAGCAGGAGGGGCACCTGGGTGATTTAGTGGTTGAGCGACTGCCTTTGCTCAGGTCTTAATCCTGGGGTCCTGGGATGGAGTCTCCCTGCAGAGGAGTCTCACATAATCTCCCTGCCATTCTCTCTGTGTCTCTCATGAATAAATAAAATCCTTTAAAAAATAAAATAAAATATAATCGGAGCAGGAAATTTTACCTAACATTATGTTTGTATCCAGCAGTCAAAGCTATCCGAATAAAATATGGTACATTGTTCTATTGGCCAATTATGAACAAAGATAAAATTGAAATAATTGGATATATCATAAGTGTGAAATAGCAAGCCATGTCAAAAAAACAAAACAAAACCAGATTATTCTTTCTGGCCATTATTTTGTTTTGTGATCTGGAATATTATTCTACTTACCCAAAACTTAAAAAAATATGTAATTACTTAATTTTTCCATCTTTGATTCTCTGTCACTTATCTACCTACAGACACAAATGTTTATCCCATGTTGGTATGGAAGTATAATTAAGAATGGATAAGATCTACAACATGTGTTGAAATGCATAGCTTACAAATTAAATAGTAATTTTATTTAAGGATTTTATTTTATTTTTTTAAAGATTTTATTTATTTATTCATGAGAGACAGAGAGAGAGAGAGAGAGAAAGAGAGAGGCAGAGACACAGTCAGAGAGAGAGAAGCAGGCTCCATGCAGGGAACCCGATGTGGGACTCGATCCCAGGTGTCCAGTCTCAGGCCTTGGGCTGAAGGCGGCGCTAAACCGCTGAGCCACCCAGGCTGCCCTTATTTAAGGACTTTAAATATGAGTCCTTCAAATTCAGATTGCATAGTATCCTTATCTAATCTGTTTAAGGGGAAAAATATGGTAAGGTTTTCTTTCAGGGTTAAGATTTAAAGTTTCTAGAGGAAGAGATTTTATATACTCTTGTATTCCTCATTCTCTAGCATCATAGTAATTAAAGTTAACATATAACTAACATTAGATCAAAATAAGAGGAAAGAGAAAGAAAATATAATACAAATCCAGATGATGTAATGAAACACCAGATGAAGCAAAAATGTTTTTCCTCCTGAATTATTTTAGCTGCTTAATTCCCACTTTTCATTTGTCCTTAAAGTAAATATTGTAATATTCCTAATATAATGGATTTATGTCATTTATTTTTCTGAATCCAATTCCATACTGAAGGAAATTTTCAAAATTACTTGACACGCATTGTTTGCAATGAAGATTCAGAAAGGCAAAACCAGAATTTAACTCTGATTTTTCTGATAAAGCAATGTCTTTGGCAATCTTTGCATATTGCCTTTATTCCAGAGAACTTCATTCTTAACAATCAATCCTTTTGTGAAATTTGTTCCCTTCTGCAGTTACATAAGGATGACCACCCTCTATACCACTCTGAAACATCTTTAGATTCAGAAGGATAGATTATGCCCAGGAAATACATTCATCATGTCCCTGCCAATCATCAGTTACAAAGAAAGGACTAACATCTCTAACTCAAAAAGTAGTTATCATAAAAATAATACATCTACATATATAGTTAATTACAGCTTTTTCCCCAAAATATTAAGTAAATCAAATCAGGATGATTAGTACACATACAAGGAGGAAAAAAATGAGTTATACCATCAAATTGCCTTTTTTATGGATAATAAAAAATTCAGTTATGGTTGTAAAAAAGATGAAAAAATATAAATGTGAGTGAGGAAGGAAAAGGAATTTGACTATTTTTTAAAAGATTTTATTTATTTATTCATGAAAGACACACAGAGAAAGAGAGAGAAAGAGAGAGAGAGAGAGAGGCAGGCAGAGGGAGAAGCAGGCTCCATGCAAGGAGCCTGATGTGGGACTCATCCCAAGTCTCCAGGATCACGCCCTGGGCTGAAGGCAGCGCTAAGACGCTGAGCCACCCGGGCTGCCCTGGATTTTGACTATTTAAAGTAAAAAAGTCTTTGCTTTACAAGAAGTTTGAGATTTTTTAAAAAATGAAAAAAATAACTCACAGTTCTTAAAATTTCACACACTATCTTTATAGTAACATTTACTTAAATTTTTTTTGTGTGAAACTACCACAATTTGGCATCATGACCACTGCTTGTCAGAATCTATTCCAAGACCAGCCACTTACACCTGGTTCACATAAGAGAAAAAAGATTATCTTGGGTGTCTTTTCCCTCTGGTGTTGTGTTTCCTTTTCTTAAAGATGGGTCTCCTCCTCAGTAAGTAGATTGATTTTATTGAAAAAAATGAGTATTTGGTGGACCTTAGATTTTAATGCAAGCATTAAAAGTCAAAATGTACATTACAAACAACTAAAACCATCTGATGATAATTTTAAGATCAAATTTCTTTAAGAGAGAACTAAACAAAAACATGGAGCTTTTTTATGTTTAATAATCATCACAATAATAATTTCCTCACATTTCTGGGTGACTTTTTCCAAGAACTTATGAAATGTATGTGCAAAAGGCAGTAACACAAGTTAGATTAAGATTTACATAAAAACACCTATATAATGTACATAAAAATACCTGAAGTATTTTTTAAAAAGTTAATACTAGTGAAAACTGCTGATAGTTGGTTAATACATAAAATTAAAATAGTCAAGTCCTAATGCACTGGTATCAGATTTTCTTTATATTCTCTACTAGACAAATATGATTAACTATCAAATTTCCAATTTCCAAAGACCAACATAGGATTAAAGGGCTGCAAATCAGTTGACTCATGCAATTTAAAGTTTCACCATTTTAAAAAAATTCTTCACTTTTCATTTATTTTTAAAATTTGTCATTCTCACATTTTTCCGAAACCACTATATAATGTTTTCACATTTCAGGAGAATACTTTTTTTTTTACTAATAATAATTATTTCACTAGGAACTAACATGGCTCTAAATATTCTTGACATAATTTGGCAATGTTTGCAAAAAAGGCTTTCAAGTGAGTCATGAATATTTGTGATAATTTACTATCTTCTTTACAATATATTTTTAAAAGGAACTGTATACATTTGAAAATGTTAAAGCACTCATGCGTGTTTAACATGTGTAAACAACTTTTCAAATATGTGTGTAATATATATGATCTATGTTAAATATCTTGCCATTTCAGTTACATGTGAAAAGTACATCGTTTCTTTGAAAAGAAAGTATTTATGAAAACAAAGTACAAAACAAAATATACTAATATGTTAAGAATCACTAGATGGGGGCCATGTGATTGGAAAATAATTGTTTTCATCTTTGCTTCTTTGTATTTCAGTGTCAATATTTCTTGTATCTTGAGAACAGATCTTAGAGAAACTGAACACAGCACATCAGGATGCTGAACGAGTATTTAAAAGGCAGTGGGGAATTTGACAATGTATGGACAAGAAGCAGGTGACTTTTCCGGGGCAGTCAGGCCTCTTTCACCCATAAACTGCAGGATGCGAGTTGCATGTGAGTCTCAAGAGAAGATGGAATCAGGGAACAGTAAGCAGCAGTTGAAGATAAACTATGAGGTTTTACATGAATGACATGAGGTAACAGAGTTTGGTCTAATGGCTATGAATAATATGCCATGGTGGAAATGTTTAATAACATTATACTTTCACATTGGGAGACTCTAACTTGAGGATTCTGTTGTAGTGGAGATGATGATTGTTTTGTCCTGTTTTATGGATATTTTTTATTTGTTTCCCCCCGTGTGTGGTAAAAAGCCTGGATGGGAATCTATCACCCTTGAACCTATACATATTCTTAATGGGGTCAAATGTGGTGGGGAAAGAATGGCAAGGTGACATACAATTTTTGACTTCTTAAATTATTTAAACTACTTGATAGAGCAATTGCACAAAATTGTGACTATGAGTTACAGATCAGATTTTTTTATTTCAACAAAAATTTTGTACAGATTTACTGTAAAATGAAAATTAGAAGGTAAAAATAATAGTAATGTCTTACATTCCTAGAAATTGTTATTGTGTTTTCCGTAACAAAATCTAACTTAAAAAGTTAATGGTATCAATAAGGTATTTATAAAATGAATTTTTTTTGTGCTCTGATGAATACCCTGTTTTCTTCCACCTTTTGTTTTAGAGGAATAGTTCAGAAATTTAGTGCAAAATAATGCTTTAAAATGTGCATATATTACGTATATTTAAAATGTTGTCAGCTATGTGTAAACTACCGCAACATAAAGTGACCATGACAAGACTTAAGGTAAATTGTTGGTATAGAGTAAGGGTTATTGTGAGTTCCGCAAATATGTACCGTGTGTCTGGGCTCAACTTTTGATCTACTTTTTCTATACAAGTTGTATTTAACATCTTTGATCTCCAAGTTAGTGATCTAATCCGCTGTATAACTTAGCTTTTATTGATCTGTTCTCATGCTAAGCAAATCAAGTCTCACTTTTATGGGGTAGATTGAAAAAGATAGTAAAACTGCCTCTGAGACAGCAGTTTAAATCTGTGCAATAACAGTGAAAGCAAGAGATAAGACTTTTATTACACTGCCAAACTTCACGTGAACTCAAAGTGTCATTAAATAGGTATGTGTCATTTGCCACAGATATTTATTTTACTAGAGAGCATGGTTACCACCCATTTGGAAGCAATGTGGTGTATTTTCTACTGTCATAGACTATATTGCTTGTCCAGGTACCTACATTTATAGTGACATTCAGTGCATAACATAGCATCCTTTCTGAATGAATTATTTATTCTGATTGAGCACTGTATGCTTCTCCTGGTTTTTCTTTCCTTTTAATGTAGTATCAAGAGCAACAGAGAGAGGTTTATGTTGGGTTGCCTTTGTAATGTTTGATTTTTTAAAACAGGTTCAAGAGAACAAATAACCAATAATATAAATTGACCACCTTTGGTTGTCCCTGTAAATTCCTGCTGTTCCAAGTGATAGCTTATTAAAAACTGGAAAAAGGAACCAAGAGCAGAAGATGGCGGAAGAGTAGGGTCCCCAAATCACCTGTCTCCACCAAACTACCTAGAAAACCTTCAAATTATCCTGAAAATCTATGAATTCGGCCTGAGATTTAAAGAGAGACCAGCTGGAATGCTACAGTGAGAAGAGTTCGCGCATCTATCAAGGTAGGAAGACGGGGAAAAAGAAATAAAGGAACAAAGGCCTCCAAGGGGGAGGGGCCCCGCGAGGAGCCGGGCTGAGGCCGGGGCGAGTGTCCCCAGGACAGGAGAGCCCCGTCCCGGAGGAGCAGGAGCTGCACCGACCTTCCCGGGGGAAAGGGGCTCGCGGGGAGTTGGAGCAGGACCCAGGAGGGCGAGGATGCCCTCGGGCTCCCGGGGACAGTAACAGCAACTGCGCGCCCAGGAGAGTGCGCCGAGCTCCCTAAGGGCTGCAGCGCGCACGGTGGGACCCGGCGGGACCCGGAGCAGCTGAAGGGGCTCGGGCGGCGGCTCCGCGGAGGGGGCTGCGCGGCCCCGGGAGCAGCTCGGAGGGGCTCGGGCAGAGGAAGAGGCTCCGTGCGGAGGGGGCTGCGCGGTTCCAGGAGCAGCTCGGAGGGGCTCGGGCGGCGGCTCCGCGGAGGGGGCTGCGCGGCCCGGGAGCGCGAATCCACCAGCGCAGGCCCCGGAGCACAGGGCGCCGGGACACAGCCCAGGATCCCGCCTCCCCCGGGCCAGGCAGAGGCCGGGAGGGCCCAGGACAGCGAGGACGCTCCTGCCCCAGCTGAGCAGATCAGCGGCCCCGCCCCGGAGCCTCCAGGCCCTGCAGACGGAGTTCCTGCCGGAGCTGAATCCAGGTTTCCAGAGCTGCCCCGCCACTGGGGCTGTTCCTCCTGCGGCCTCACGGGGTAAACAACCCCCACCGAGCCCTGCACCAGGCAGAGGCACAGCAGCTCCCCCAACTGCTAACACCTGAAAATCAGCACAACAGGCCCCTCCCCCAGAACACCAGCTAGACGGACAACTTCCAGGAGAAGCCAAGGGACTTAAAGTACACAGAATCAGAAGATACTCCCCGGTGGTTCTTTTTTTTGTTTGTTTGTTTTTGTTTTTGTTTTTGTTTTGTTTTGCTTTTTGATTTGTTTCCATCCCCCACCCCCTTTTTTTCTCCTTTCTTTTTCTTTCTCTTTTTCTTCTTCTTTTTTTTTTTTTTTTTCGTTTTTTTTTTTCCTTTTTCTTCCCTTTTTTTTCTCTTTCTCTTTTCTTTCCTTCTTTCTCTCCTCTCTTTTTCTCTTTTTCCCAATACAACTTGCTTTTGGCCACTCTGCACTGAGCAAAATGACTAGAAGGAAAACCTCACCTCAAAAGAAAGAATCAGAAACAGTCCTCTCTCCCACAGAGTTACAAAATCTGGATTACAATTCAATGTCAGAAAGCCAATTCAGAAGCACTATTATACACCTACTGGTGGCTCTAGAAAAAAGTATAAAGGACTCAAGAGACTTCATGACTGCAGAATTTAGAGCTAATCAGGCAGAAATTAAAAATCAATTGAATGAGATGCAATCCAAACTAGAAGTCCTAACGACGAGGGTTAACGAGGTGGAAGAACGAGTGAGTGACCTAGAAGACAAGTTGATAGCAAAGAGGGAAACTGAGGAAAAAAGAGACAAACAATTAAAAGACCATGAAGATAGATTAAGGGAAATAAACGACAGCCTGAGGAAGAAAAACCTACGTTTAATTGGGGTTCCCGAGGGCGCCGAAAGGGACAGAGGGCCAGAATATGTATTTGAACAAATTCTAGCTGAAAACTTTCCTAATCTGGGAAGGGAAACAGGCATTCAGATCCAGGAAATAGAGAGATCCCCCCCTAAAATCAATAAAAACCGTTCAACACCTCGACATTTAATTGTGAAGCTTGCAAATTCCAAAGATAAAGAGAAGATCCTTAAAGCAGCAAGGGACAAGAAATCCCTGACTTTTATGGGAAGGAGTATTAGGGTAACAGCAGACCTCTCCACAGAGACCTGGCAGGCCAGAAAGGGCTGGCAGGATATATTCAGGGTCCTAAATGAGAAGAACATGCAACCAAGAATACTTTATCCATCAAGACTCTCATTCAAAATGGAAGGAGAGATAAAGAGCTTCCAAGACAGGCAGCAACTAAAAGAATATGTGACCTCCAAACCAGCTCTGCAAGAAATTTTAAGGGGGCCTCTTAAAATTCCCCTTTAAGAAGAAGTTCAGTGGAACAGTCCACAAAAACAAAGACTGAATAGATATCATGATGACACTAAACTCATATCTCTCAATAGTAACTCTGAATGTGAACGGGCTTAATGACCCCATCAAAAGGCGCAGGGTTTCAGACTGGATAAAAAAGCAGGACCCATCTATTTGCTGTCTACAAGAGACTCATTTTAGACAGAAGGACACCTACAGCCTGAAAATAAAAGGTTGGAGAACCATTTACCATTCGAATGGTCCTCAAAAGAAAGCAGGGGTAGCCATCCTTATATCAGATAAACTAAAATTTACCCCAAAGACTGTAGTGAGAGATGAAGAGGGACACTATATCATACTTAAAGGATCTATTCAACAAGAGGACTTAACAATCCTCAATATATATGCTCCGAATGTGGGAGCTGCCAAATATATAAATCAATTATTAACCAAAGTGAAGAAATACTTAGATAATAATACACTTATACTTGGTGACTTCAATCTAGCTCTTTCTATACTCGATAGGTCTTCTAAGCAAAACATCTCCAAAGAAACGAGAGCTTTAAATGATACACTGGACCAGATGGATTTCACAGATATCTACAGAACTTTACATCCAAACTCAACTGAATACACATTCTTCTCAAGCGCACATGGAACTTTCTCCAGAATAGACCACATATTGGGTCACAAATCGGGTCTGAACCGATACCAAAAGATTGGGATTGTCCCCTGCATATTCTCGGACCATAATGCCTTGAAATTAGAACTAAATCACAACAAGAAGTTTGGAAGGACCTCAAACACATGGAGGTTAAGGACCATCCTGCTAAAAGATAAAAGGGTCAACCAGGAAATTAAGGAAGAATTAAAAAGATTCATGGAAACTAATGAGAATGAAGATACAACTGTTCAAAATCTTTGGGATGCAGCAAAAGCAGTCCTAAGGGGGAAATACATCGCAATACAAGCATCCATTCAAAAACTGGAAAGAACTCAAATACAAAAGCTAACCTTACACATAAAGGAGCTAGAGAAAAAACAGCAAATAGATCCTACACCCAAGAGAAGAAGGGAGCTAATAAAGATTCGAGCAGAACTCAACGAAATCGAGACCAGAAGAACTGTGGAACAGATCAACAGAACCAGGAGTTGGTTCTTTGAAAGAATTAATAAGATAGATAAACCATTAGCCAGCCTTATTAAAAAGAAGAGAGAGAAGACTCAAATTAATAAAATCATGAATGAGAAAGGAGAGATCACTACCAACACCAAGGAAATACAAACGATTTTAAAAACATATTATGAACAGCTATACGCCAATAAATTAGGCAATCTAGAAGAAATGGACGCATTCCTGGAAAGCCACAAACTACCAAAACTGGAACAGGAAGAAATAGAAAACCTGAACAGGCCAATAACCAGGGAGGAAATTGAAGCAGTCATCAAAAACCTCCCAAGACACAAGAGTCCAGGGCCAGATGGCTTCCCAGGAGAATTTTATCAAACGTTTAAAGAAGAAATCATACCTATTCTCCTAAAGCTGTTTGGAAAGATAGAAAGAGATGGAGTACTTCCAAATTCGTTCTATGAAGCCAGCATCACCTTAATTCCAAAGCCAGACAAAGACCCCGCCAAAAAGGAGAATTACAGACCAATATCCCTGATGAACATGGATGCAAAAATTCTCAACAAGATACTGGCCAATAGGATCCAACAGTACATTAAGAAAATTATTCACCATGACCAAGTAGGATTTATCCCTGGGACACAAGGCTGGTTCAACACCCGTAAAACAATCAATGTGATTCATCATATCAGCAAGAGAAAAACCAAGAACCATATGATCCTCTCATTGGATGCAGAGAAAGCATTTGACAAAATACAGCATCCATTCCTGATCAAAACTCTTCAGAGTGTAGGGATAGAGGGAACATTCCTCGACATCTTAAAAGCCATCTATGAAAAGCCCACAGCAAATATCATTCTCAATGGGGAAGCACTGGGAGCCTTTCCCCTAAGATCAGGAACAAGACAGGGATGTCCACTCTCACCACTGCTATTCAACATAGTACTGGAAGTCCTAGCCTCAGCAATCAGACAACAAAAAGACATTAAAGGCATTCAAATTGGCAAAGAAGAAGTCAAACTCTCCCTCTTCGCCGATGACATGATACTCTACATAGAAAACCCAAAAGTCTCCACCCCAAGATTGCTAGAACTCATACAGCAATTCGGTAGCGTGGCAGGATACAAAATCAATGCCCAGAAGTCAGTGGCATTTCTATACACTAACAATGAGACTGAAGAAAGAGAAATTAAGGAGTCAATCCCATTTACAATTGCACCCAAAAGCATAAGATACCTAGGAATAAACCTCACCAAAGATGTAAAGGATCTATACCCTAAAAACTATAGAACACTTCTGAAAGAAATTGAGGAAGACACAAAGAGATGGAAAAATATTCCATGCTCATGGATTGGCAGAATTAATATTGTGAAAATGTCAATGTTACCCAGGGCAATATACACGTTTAATGCAATCCCTATCAAAATACCATGGACTTTCTTCAGAGAGTTAGAACAAATTATTTTAAGATTTGTGTGGAATCAGAAAAGACCCCGAATAGCCAGGGGAATTTTAAAAAAGAAAACCATATCTGGGGGCATCACAGTGCCAGATTTCAGGTTGTACTACAAAGCTGTGGTCATCAAGACAGTGTGGTACTGGCACAAAAACAGACACATAGATCAGTGGAACAGAATAGAGAATCCAGAAGTGGACCCTGAACTTTATGGGCAACTAATATTCGATAAAGGAGGAAAGACTATCCATTGGAAGAAAGACAGTCTCTTCAATAAATGGTGCTGGGAAAATTGGACATCCACATGCAGAAGAATGAAACTAGACCACTCTCTTTCACCATACACAAAGATAAACTCAAAATGGATGAAAGATCTAAATGTGAGACAAGATTCCATCAAAATCCTAGAGAAGAACACAGGCAACACCCTTTTTGAACTCGGCCATAGTAACTTCTTGCAAGATACATCCACGAAGACAAAAGAAACAAAAGCAAAAATGAACTATTGGGACTTCATCAAGATAAGAAGCTTTTGCACAGCAAAGGATACAGTCAACAAAACTAAAAGACAACCTACAGAATGGGAGAAGATATTTGCAAATGACCTATCAGATAAAGGGCTAGTTTCCAAGATCTATAAAGAACTTATTAAACTCAACACCAAAGAAACAAACAATCCAATCATGAAATGGGCAAAAGACATGAACAGAAATCTCACAGAGGAAGACATAGACATGGCCAACATGCATATGAGAAAATGCTCTGCATCACTTGCCATCAGGGAAATACAAATCAAAACTACAATGAGATACCACCTCACACCAGTGAGAATGGGGAAAATTAACAAGGCAGGAAACAACAAATGTTGGAGAGGATGCGGAGAAAAGGGAACCCTCTTACACTGTTGGTGGGAATGTGAACTGGTGCAGCCACTCTGGAAAACTGTGTGGAGGTTCCTCAAACAGTTAAAAATAGACCTGCCCTACGACCCAGCAATTGCACTGTTGGGGATTTACCCCAAAGATACAAATGCAATGAAACGCCGGGACACCTGCACCCCGATGTTTCTAGCAGCAATGGCCACGATAGCCAAACTGTGGAAGGAGCCTCGGTGTCCAACGAAAGATGAATGGATAAAGAAGATGTGGTTTATGTATACAATGGAATATTACTCAGCTATTAGAAATGACAAATACCCACCATTTGCTTCAACGTGGATGGAACTGGAGGGTATTATGCTGAGTGAAGTAAGTCAGTCGGAGAAGGACAAACATTATATGTTCTCATTCATTTGGGGAATATAAATAATAGTGAAAGGGAAAATAAGGGAAGGGAGAAGAAATGTGTGGGAAATATCAGAAAGGGAGACAGAACGTAAAGACTGCTAACTCTGGGAAACGAACTAGGGGTGGTAGAAGGGGAGGAGGGCGGGGGGTGGGAGTGAATGGGTGACGGGCACTGGGTGTTATTCTGTATGTTAGTAAATTGAACACCAATAAAAAAAAAACAAAACAAAAAAAAAAAAAAAAACAAAAAAAAAAAAACTGGAAAAAGGTGATGCAAAAGTTGAAGCTCGACTAACTAATACTGACAGATTGTCACTTGCACTCTAAAGGACACTCTGTTAGAGCTGGAACTAAGAAATTCAGAATATGAAAGCAGAAATAGTGGTTTAAAGGTATGGATTGTAATAGTTGAAACAAAGAGTTCTTTGAATAACATTTTATGTCCCTATTTATGAGTGTACTCCAAAAAATTATAATATAGTATTAACAAATTATAATACACCACCATAAAGCAGTACCTGTTCTTACATGGTGTATAGCAGACACAGAAAATTTCAGAAAAGAACATAACTTTTACCACAATTCCCAAAATTCTGAGAAAGTCACCATTAGAAATTTAATGTCTCAACTTCTGTGAGTTTCATTTAGAGTTTTAAAATTCAAATTATTAAATTGGTAAAACATTAAATATTTGTTTCAATTTTTCAGTTTAATATTTACTTCTTTAAACATATACTTATGGCTTTATAATATCCTATCATACAGACACTTATAATTTGCTTTATCATTGACTTTAATGCTGCCCATTATGTTTTTTTTTTCAAGAGAAATACTGCTATAAACATTATTGTGCCAACTCTAACTTTCCTTCAGTTTTTTACCTTAGCTCAGATTTCTGAAATAAAATTACCAGACTGAGGAGTATAAACCATTTTTTTTTTAAGATTTTATTTATTGGGGCAGCCTGGGTGGCTCAGCGATTAAGCATCTGCCTTCAGCCCAGGGCATGATCCTGGAGTCCCTGGATCGAGTCCCACATCAGGCTCCCTGCAGAGAGCCTGCTTCTCCCTCTGCCTGTGTCTCTGCCTCTCTCTCTCTCTCTGTCTCTCATGAATAAATAAATAAAATATTTAAAAAAAGATTTTATGAAATCTAGTGGGTGGGTGAAATATAGTGATTCCTTTTATTACCTTCCCTTGATGACTAATGAAGATTATACTATTTTGCATTTTTTATTTTTGCTACTAGTTGCATATCTTTCTCTTGTATAAAATGAATGTGTTAATAATTTACTGATCTGGGCTCTTAGTAATTTTTTATGGATTTTTAAAAATTTATTAGAGAGAGTGTGTCAGGGGAGGGGCAAATGGAGAGAGAATCTTCAAACAGATATCCTGCTGAACGCGGATCCCAGGACCCTGAGATCATGACCTGAGCCAAAACCAAGAGTCATATGCTTAACTAACTGAGCTACCCAGGGGCCCAGGCTCTTAGTGATTTTTATTTTTATTTTTATTTTTTTTTTGTGATTTTTATTTTTTACATATTTTTAGTTATGTATTTTATTTGATTATTTATATAATTTAGCTACAACTTGGATTGTAACAGGTATTGTTTATATCTTTATTTTTATTTTGATAATTCATATAGAGGTGTTCATTTTTGAATTACCCAATATATTTACCATTCTTTTAAATAGACTATATCATATCTGCCAAAAACGGTTTGGTAAATACTCACTTCTGTTTTCTACTTGTGTTTTATAGCTTGAAATTTTAATTATTTTAAAATATTTTTACTGTTGCTAAAAATAAAACTTCTAAAACTTTTGATGACAAAATTAAAAAATTCTCAAAGTTCTTCGATATGAAAATAATGTTTATTTATTATCTTTGTTACAAGTTTGATGGCAATAAGTGCTAAGAACTCTAATTCAGGAAAACAATGGTGTTACTTAAAAACTATGTTATATCCAACTCAATGTAGTTTAAAATTAAAAAAAATAATAATTTATAGTTCACATAGCTAAAAAGTGTAAAGGGATGAACTTGGATCAATAGCTGGAACCAATATTTAAATGAAGTTAGTCTCTAGCTTTGGTGGGACCTCTGGGCTCTGACATTCTCTTGCTATATTCCTAAGCCACATAGTCACCCTAGACTGATGACTGTCTCTGAGAGGAAGTAGTACTCCTACTGGGAAACCTGAGTAGAAGTGCCTATCCCTTGCTTCAGAAGGCAGATCACTGGATTCTAGCCTGTTAGGGATGGGGCAATATCAATAAGGAAGGGATATAGAATCCACAAAATGAAGAATGCCTGGGTTTCACCCAATTGTATTTCTCCAAGAGTCTTTGAGTTAAATATTTCCTTTGCCTCAAATGGGTTACAAAAACCATCTATAAGTTCCACCACACTGACATGTCACAGGAAATAGAATTCAAATTCATGACTCAAGATTGAGCAGAAGTAAACTTCAAAATTTTGTAGTGTTTCTACTTATATGACACTGTTTGCCAATAAATTGATAATGTTTTACTATATCAGAAATACTTTATTCTGCATAGAAAGTTCAAGAGAAGAAGCTTTTCCAAAATAACTTGTAGTTTATTAGTAATGTCTATAATGTTAATTATAAGGTCTTGAAATGTGTCTCTCCTGTATAGTCAAAAATATCCTCCAAGTAAGCCAATCTAAATAATTTCTCCCTATTGAAGAATGACTTCTTTGTTCTGAAAAAAGTCTCACATTTAATTAAAGTAATTTTATGCTTATTTTTGTGAAGAAAATAATCTGCTGTTGATATAAAATAATTGTAAAAATTGAAATTCTTATTTGGTTAACCTAGCATATATACAACCAAAGAAAATGAATGATGAGCTGGCCAAACAGAGGAATAGCCATTGCTGATTAGAATTGGAATTGCAATCAATTACTCCATAACCTTTCTACTTTGAAATATGAAAGAATGTTGGAAATGCTAGAAGTAGATGGTGCCATTTGGCAGAGGTATTTCTTTGGTATTATTGCTGATTATTAAAATATCCATAATTCTTCCCACTTCCAGAAAGAAACAAAATCTATTTTTGCATTCCCTGAATCAGGATTAGCCATGAGATTTGTTTTGGCCAAAAGAGATTAGCTAAGCAATCAGAGGTTTGAAAAGCATTTGTCCATTAGGACCTTTGCTTTTGCTCTTCAAATCCTGTTACAGCTATGTGCATGAGTCCTGGCTAGCCTGCTGGATCATGAGAGATCCGTGGCTCAGTTACCCCATCACCCCAGCCAGCAGCTGGACTGCTTCCAGATATGTATAAGTAAGTAAGGCCATTTTGGACTATCCAAGTACTAACTGAGCTGCCACTAGGCAATAGACACATGAAAAAGCCCAGCTGAGATGAGCTTAGTTCAGCCCAGATCAGTACAACCACCTAGTTGTCTTATACATCCACAAGCAACAAATGTTAGAAAATTCAAGTCACAAAATTATGGATGATTTTTTATATACTGTTAGATAACTGATAGAACTCACCTTGTTTTAAGTAGCAAACCAGAGAAATTGTTTCAAGGGAACCTGGAATGGTTTTTCAATCATGAAACTCTGCTTTTGCTAAATTACTGAATAAGCCACCTTGCAACAAAACTCTAGGACAAGAGCCTTATAATGGAATAAATCCCATTTCAGTCTCTATTAGTAAAGTCTTCTCTTCCACATAAATAATCCACATTTTGTCATGGACACAGCTAAATCATTCTTTCTTCAGAATTTCCAAATGTTATTTGCCTTATAAGCATCACTGAGATTTTGGTTCATTTGTGTGTAGTAATGCAATTTAAGGACAATCTTATCTTTTCTTTGACATTTTCCAACTTAAGTTTGGTGACTCACTCATATGTGAAATATAAGAAATAGTGCAGAGGACCATAGGGAAAGATGAGAAACAATGGGAAAAAAAAATGAGAGAGGGTGACAAACCATGAGAGACTCTTAATTCTGGGAAACAAACTGAAGGTTACTGGAGCAGAGGTGGGTAAGGAGATGGGGTAACTGGGTGATGGACAGAGGGAGGGCATATGATGTGATGAGCATACACAACTAATGAATTAAAAAACTATACCTGAAACTATACTGTATGTTGGCTAATTGAATTTCAATATAAATAAATAAATAAATAAATAAATAAATAAATAAATAAATTCAATTAAAACTTAAAAATTAAATAAATAAATACTAGAAGTTGATAATTATTGGTAAGGTATGCTTTCTTTGAATCTTACAAGAAAAGCATTCTAAATATCAAAACAAAGACAGTGGTTGCATGTTTCCTGGCTATATACAATGAGTCTAATGCCATCTTATATTTCTCTGAAAAGAAACAGTAAAACTTTATTTGTATAATGTGACATGAATTGTTTTTAAAAGGTAATTTTTTAAGCAAACAAGTAATGTATTAAGAAAAAAAGAATTCGGTCTTTGGTTTTTATTTTGAACAGCCAGTTTGTAGATGTCATGACATTCAGTCATGGGTCACAGCTAATAAACCTATACTCAAGGCTTACTATTAAATAAAATATTGAAAGTAAATAAATTTGAAATACTTTCCATCAAAAAAAATAGGAATAATTGGATTTAATATTAATGGTCCTTTAGAAATCTTATAAGATGATAACATAGTATCTCACATACTTTTTTTTTTGGATTACCATATTTCCAGGTAGCAAACCATCCTTAAAAATCTAGAATTGGGGCAGCCCTAGTGGCTCAGCAGTTTAACACCACCTTCAGCCTGGGCCGTGATCCTGGAGACCCAGGATAGAGTCCCATGTCAGACTCCCTGCATGGAGCCTGCTTCTCCCTCTGCCTATGTCTCTGCCTCTCTCTCTGTGTCTCTCATGAATAAATAAATAAAATCTTAAAAAAAAAAATCTAGAATTGGTTTTCTGAATCTTGGCAAATAATTTTTTCAAGCATTCAGATACCCTTAGAAGTATTTTAATTATTATTTTTCTATATCATAATTTAGAGAACACATATATATATACATATATACATTAGCATATGTACATACATATATAGATATAGACTAGATATGTGTATAGCTATCTTAGAGCTTTTGTATGCTTAAGGCAATATATGCTCAGTTAAATGAATCAGAGTTAGTTTTATTTCCTACTGGCTGGAAAAATTTTAAGCATTGCAATTACCTATTTTTTTAACTTCACAAGTGACCCCATTTAGAAATAATTGCAGATGCATTTTTCCAGCTTTTCTACTTCTATGGCAACAATGGAATACATTTATTTTTATACAATTATTGAAGTTTTAAAACTTATCAGCATGTAACTTTCAAAATTGTGGAGAATTTTCTAATAATGATCAATGTGTTATAAATATTACATTTTCTCTCATATCTAATTTATTTTAAAATTTAAGTTAATTACAGGTTTCTCTATCTCTATAAATTTGTGTAAATTTGTATCTGCAGAACTTTTATCTGTTACATGCCTATCATACTACATATTTATTGGTTTAGGTTTATATTCATTTATTACACTAAGTTCTCCCTATATCTGCTCCACTTTTTTTAGACATGTCTTTTTTCTTTATAATTCCCTTGTTCTTTTTCTAACAGCTTAAGTTCAGTATTTTAGTTTATTATTTTCTCTTTTCCCACCAGTGAAAACATCGTTACATGTGACTCTATCACTTCTGAAAGGACAGAGCACTAGAAAGAATTAACCCATTTGCTCTCTTACATTTTTCCTCTTTTTGTCAGAAATATTATAAGCCTTGGGCATCTGGGGTGGCTCAGCGCTTTAGCGCCGCCGTCAGCCCAGGGTGTGATCCTGGAGACCCGGCATCGAGTCCCACGTGGGGCTCAATGCGTGGAGCCTGCTTCTTCCTCTGTCTGTGTCTCTGCCTCTCCCTCTCTGTGTCTCTCGTGAATAAATAAATGAAATCTTAAAAAAAAGAAATATTATAAGCTTTTAATTTTAAATAGCAATATTTATTTTAGATTTTCAAATTCCTAAAAATCTTTTCCTGACTTGCTTATACTCTTCAGTACTTGAGTCATTCCTTTATTTTAGGATATATTCTACATTGTTTCCTATTCTAAACAATACAAACACAAGAGCTAGAAACAATAGGAACACTCTCATGCAGTATCATCCTGGCTTTTACACTGGGTAATTTAATAAGGACAGTCTTATAAGGCAGATAGTAGAACCTTGAAGAATGGGAAAAAGGGTAGGTAAATTTTGGAGGGGTGAGGAAAACAATATATGTAACTATTTGTTACACACATTAATGCCCATGAAATATACAGAGGAAAGAGGCATCTGTACATAATAAGCAAAAAAAGTAGAAAAACAATATGTGGGGATCCCTGGGTGGCGCAGCAGTTTGGCGCCTGCCTTTGGCCCAGGGCGCGATCCTGGAGACCTGGGATCGAATCCCACATCAGGCTCCCGGTGCATGGAGCCTGCTTCTCCCTCTGCCTGTGTCTCTGCCTCTCTCTCTCTCTCTCTCTCTCTCTCTCTCTGTGTGACTATCATAAATAATAAATAAAAAAAATTAAAAAAAAAAAAGAAAAACAATATGTGTACTCATGAATAAGTTCACTCATTTTACAATTCTGCATATTTTGCAAGTCAATAAACCTCTGTACTAGGTAATTTTGTACGGGAGTTGTAGTATGACCATGATCTTCTGAAATCCAACTGACTATCCTACTGAAGTCTGAGGCTATAAAAGGATAGATGAAATATTAATATATATTTATTATACATTTATTTTATGCATATACACACTCACTTATTTTCATATCAAAAGCACACATTAAAGTGGTCAACAAAGTTTTACAACTTTCAAGAATCAGACTACTGAAAGTGACTTATCTGGCTATCCAAAGTGTAAAGGAAAACCTTCCCAACTGTTGAATGTACAAATTATTCTTCATTTCTGCCTGCTGTCATTGGATCATCAATAAAAGTGTATGGGAACACGAGGTTTAGTTACTTTTATTAATCAATCATAAAGCATTTCCAGTGCTTCTGAAACTTGACAAAGCTCTTATAAGGTACAAAGGTAATTAGCCTTCATGCTTTTTAAAGCATATTATATTGTGTATCTTTTTAAAAAGGTTTATTTATGAAAGAGAGAGAGAGCTGAACAGGAGGAGGGGCTGAGGGAGGGGGAGACAAGCAGATTCCTTGCTGAGAGGGGAGCCAGACACTGGGTTTGATCCCAGGACCCAGAAACCATGACCTAAGTCTAAATCAAGAGTCAGATGCTCAACCAACTGAGCCACCCAGATGCCCCTATATTGTGTATCTTAAACTCCTATAAGCAGTCTGTCCCTGTAATTAATAATGTAACAATGTATAGTTGTGGCAAAACAGCACAAGTTAAAAGTGAAAATGTTGTATTTCAATAGTGAAATGGTGTTTCATTTCAAATTCATAAAGGCTAATGAAAGTGGCGGGTTTTAGTTTATAATAATGCTGTCACTAGATCAATATGATAATTTTAATTTTAAGGACACTTTAAGGACTTTAATGAATTAATTTGCAAATCAATTCGAGAAGTATAGGAGTCTTATCTCTATTTCAAAGGAGGTGATAAATACAATTATTTCAGAACCAGATTTAACTGTGGGCTTTTCTCAAAATTCAGTACATTCATTTATTTCCCTATAAAACTACTTAGGGACTTTTTTTCACCATCCCTAGAAAAGAGTTATTCCAAGAATTATGGGATTAAGAGGGATTAATAATCTGCACATGAAGCATTGATAAGCCAGTGAGATGATTGTCCATCCATCTGTCCACTTGTCATAAGAAGATTAAAATTTGAGTTTAAAATTAGCAGCCTCTAGGGGTGCCTGGGTGGTTCAGGAGGTTGAGCAACCAGCTCTTGGTTTGGGCTCATGTCATGATCTCAGGGGCATGGAATGGAGCTCCATTTCAGGCCTTAGGCTCAGCATGGAGTCTGCTTGTCCTTCTCCTTCTGCTTGTCCCGTCCCTCTTCTCTCCCCTCTTCTCGTGCTCTCTCTCTCCCTCTCAAATAAATAAATAAAATCTTAAAACAGAAAATAAAATAAATTAGCAGACTACAGGTTGAAAAGTAAATATCAAGGCATTTTTGAGCAAATATTAAGGCGATCTCTCCAGCATTTGCCTGATTTGTGGGTAAATTGCCAATAATTCCTGATGAATGATTTCATTCTGATAATAGCATATTTTTATCTTCAACTATCAAAGGTCCTATTCACAGAGTTGTGTATGTTTCCTCCCCTTCCTTAAATGTAAATTTGATGAGATCTGACACCAGATGTTTAGTCACCTGCTGTGTTCTCAGTATCTTGCCCATTGCCTGGCACTTAGTAGGTATTCAGTAAATAGTGAATGCATGTGCAAATGCATGAAGACATTTCTTAACTTTCATGAGCACACCTTATTTGTTTTAATTTTTGTTTCTGAAAGGCCTTTTTTGAAAAGAGTATCAATAATACAAAAACTAAAGTGCCATTCTGAGAATTACTTTGTTGAAAACTGGAGTAAGAAGGTCGAATAGAGGAAATCCACACTTCTTTTAATAATGTTTACCAACTTAATATTAAGTGCTAAGCATGTTTTGATGATTTTATTTATTAAGACAATTAGAAAATATCTCAATTCCTTTAATAGCTGCTGCCTTAGTCTAGACTAAATTAAATAGTATTCTTGTATTAATATTTAGAAAGGAGAAAATTTATCCCTTAATTGCATTCCAGTAACTTCCAGATCATGAAGATAGGCACATGCATTATGTGTATGTGTGTGTATAAATGAAACTGCTGAGTGACTTTAATAAAAATTATTTCCAATTGCATAAGTAAAGTTAATATTACACCATTTTCCAGAAATGACACTGACTTAGCTGTGTATCCTCCTGAAAGCAACATGATCTACTTAAACATTAAAGAGAAAAAAACCAATCGAGAAAAAAATGGGCTTGATAGCTGTGTGGAAGAAAAATCATCACATTTAATATGCAGGTATATTTATTTCATCAGTACAAATGTCCCATTTACAGGAAGGATTTGTATATTTTTCAAAGTTTTGCTCAGCCTAATTCCTATAAATCAGAGGGAAATTAACATTAGGACATGATAAAGCAGCCAAAACAAAATTGAAATTACTAAAGCCTATCCTTCGTGTTTCACCACCATAGTTCCATTTTATGAATCTTATCTTGACCAGGGAAATGAGAAGCTTTGAAAGGATTTTTTAGATTTAGTTTTACCCCTAAAATATTTTTTAAAAGAGATTACTTGAAGCTCAGAGTTCATGTGACATGTCAAAGTCATACAGTTAATTAGGATCTTCTGATTTTGTTCAACATTTTGAGTTTACTAAATTATATCATGAAATACACTCCAAAGTCCAAATATTATTTTAAAATAAATAAAAATAAGGCTAAATGCATAATAAAGCATATAAAATGGGTTTAGTGATGAATGGAAAGGCTAAATCAATAAATAATTGGAAATATTTTTTCTTCCAACATGCCAAATCTGAAATAAAATGATCTCTACCACAATTAGTTAATATGTTTTCAGTAGTCTCATTTAAAAGAATTGTTCATTCTATATTAGGGAAGAGAGGAAGACTTGGATCTAGAATAGGTCCAACAGAGATCTGGAAAAAGTCCATTTGCCAAAAAATCCTCCTTTAAATACTCTAATCATATGGATAACCTCCTTGATTTAATTATGGGAACTCTAAAAAGTATAAGCCAATCCACAATCTCTATATGAATGAATGAAATTCTTATTTATTTAGCCTAGAACCTAACTTCCCTTGGGGAGGGACAGTGTGGAAAGGGAATTAGAAACGTGGAAGGAAAGGATCACTCAGGCAAAGAGTTACACTTCCAGTGGGAGCAGAACCAAATGGTATATCCCAATTGATACTTCAGAGTGACATGCAAAGTCAAGTTTCAGGATTTTGGAGAGATTGTTTATAGCCATATTTATTTCAGAAACTACATGAACAGGTAACTGAGATGGTTTTGCTCGGGCTCCAGAGTAAAGCACTCTAAGTCCACCAGCTGGAGCAATATGGTGGAAGTCTTCTCAGAGAAGTAATATATTTTTCATGAAGCAATCTCACAAGGTTTGATTAAAAATTCTGATTAATTTGAAACCAAGAGCCAACTACTTCTGCTGCTTTGAATTTCTGATTTTACTGAATTAGGGTTTGTGTTATCTAGTATACACCTTTTAAAGGTGTTACCTAGAGAAATTTATCATGATTTTCTATCACTGGCACCCAGAAATTATCCTCTTAAGATAGTAGAATATTTAATTTAAAAATCCACCATGTAATGTAGCTTTACAAGTGCTCCCTAATAGTGTAGATATGGGGATCCCTGGGTGGCGCAGCGGTTTAGCGCCTGCCTTTGGCCCAGGGCGCGATCCTGGAGACCCGGGATCGAATCCCACGTCAGGCTCCCGGTGCAGGAAGCCTGCTTCTCCCTCTGCCTGTGTCTCTGCCTCTCTCTCTTTCTCTCTGTATGACTATCATAAATAAATAAAAAATTAAAAAAAAAAGATATGAATCTAGACTTTATTTAAGATTAAAGCCGTCCTGGGACACTCAGCAGTTAGGCATATGCCTTTGGCTCAGGGCATGATCCCGGAGTGCTGGGATCCAGTCCTGTATCGGGTTTCCTGCATAGAGCCTACTTCTCCCTCTGCCTATGTGTCTGCCTCTTTCTCTATGTGTCTTTCATGAATGAATAAAGGAAAATCTTTTTTTTTTTAAGATTAAAGCTGTCTATTGAGAGTAATAGTCCAAAAAGAATAAGCCTCAGATGAGTTGATGTAGTCATCAAGTGACTACCATAGAATATACTATACTATAGGTTTTGTGGGAAGTTTTATAAAACATCTAAGATACAATCTCTAAAGGCACTCACCATCTCATTTAGACAAAAGGACATTCAATCCCAATAACATGTATACTCATTAGGTTCTAAAATATCTTAACACATGGTCTCCAGCTAAATCATTGGCTAGTGAAGCATGTGGAACTTTAGTCAGAAACAGGTTAATATTGTTTGAGTTTTATTCTCTAAGCTACACTATACATTTATCAGGGACAACCATATGATAGGATGTTCCAAACCTCACTATTCACAAAACAACTGTGATCCTTGCTGGGTGGTTTGCAGTGCTTCATGCAGCTTTGCTTTGCCTGGTTAAAGAAGTTTTGCCTAGCTGTCTGACTGCATTCCTCCCTCCCTCCCTTCCCTCCTCCCTCCCTTCCTTCCTTCCTTCCTTCCTTCCTTCCTTCCTTCCTTCCTTCCTTCCTTCCTTCCTTCCTTCCTTCCTCCCTCCCTCCCTCCCTCCCTCCCTCTCTCTCTCTCTCTCTCTCTCTTTCTTTCTTTCTTTCTTTCTTTCTTTCTTTCTTTCTTTCTTTCTTTCTTTCTTTCTTTCTTCTTCTTTCTTTCTCTTTCTTTCTGTTAAAAAAATGTGTAGGTAGATTCCAGGGGTAAAGCTAAAAAGGGAAAGGTCAGAGTGGGAATGGAATTTAGGAGACAGGGTCATTTAAAACAGTCCAAGAGAATCTTGATCTTCAGAAAGATGGGGGAGGGAGAATAAGAGGCAAGATTTTGAAATAACATCCTAAAAGTGGATCTAAAGACAGCATGATTATTATTATCTATTATTCCAAAATTGATTTTTACAAAACAAAGTATTTTATCTAGAGAAGATATGCTGCTTATCAATTGAGAAATGTGAGTGTATAATGAGCTTGATCCAGTCAATGTTTGAGACAAATTAAGAAAGGTAATATTTCCTGAAGGAGTTTTTGTTTCTTTTGTTTAACTCTTTTTTATAATAAGTCTATCCTTGTTACTGGAAATTCTCATTCTCTCTTTTCCTTTCTCTCTTTCCTTCCTTCCTTCCTTTCTTCTGCCCGCCCACCTTCCCTCATTCCCTCCCTCCCTGTCTTCTCTTCTTTCCTTCTTTCTTCCTTGCTGGGAGATCATATTTCTGCACTCTGAAACTGGTAAATAGTTCCTGAAGTACTAGTTAAAATATGCTTGATCCTACTCTGAGACAGCCCTGAAGACTTAAATGAATGGTGTTTGGTGATCTCAGCTCAGTCCCCAGTAAATGTCCACATCACAAAACCACATCACTTAATTTTAGGTGATTGATTATATCTGCTTAGCTTAAACTCAGGCTTGAGTCAGCCAGAGGACTTTATTACTCTCCATTCTGTGAGGGTGGTCCAGCCAGGTCAAAGTCGAGGTCAATAATAGGGCAAGAAGGTACTGGCTTTGCCAGTAAGCAGACCTACTCTCAGCCAGAACAAAGAACTTCACTCCTCAGAGATGCTGTTTATGCAAACAGACATAGTCTCCACTAATACTAAAAGGCTACACTGAGCTCAAGGAGCATATTAACCAAATAAAAATCTTTTCATCATCCAGAGTATGTTTATAATTTAATCTAGGAAACAAAATATAAAAATGAATAATTTATTTGATACTTTAAAAGCAGTAGGATTATAGGAATCAATTCACTAACTAAAATATGTATTTAAATATGAAAATTGAAGATACAATTTTAAAAGTAACTTCTAATAGAAAAACATTTAATTATAAATAGTACACTCAAATTTAAATTTGTACACTAACTTGTATACCGTGAAACATTATAAATAAATAGTTTGTTCCTAAAAGGAATTTTGTATTTATATTTAAAATGCAAAACCAAAATATCTATGCATTTTTATTTAAAAGTCACATTTTAAAGTAGAACTAAATATTACTCAAGTTAGGGGATTTCAGACTGTACAGCTGCAGCAAAATAAGATAACCCATTAGCACTAAATGTATACAATTATCTTATATGATTGTAATGGGAAATTATGACAAGAGAAATATTGATTTTAATGGTAACATTAAAAACCAGACACTAAAATATTTCATACAAAAAAACTATCCAAAAAAGTTAATTTAGCCCTTAAGTACTATTAATTTGCAACTTTCACATGAATTAGCCCACTAAATTATGAAGAGAAAGTGCTTTAGTATATTTTTGAACTAGAAGCCATATTTTATATAAAGCAAATTAAATTGAATCAGATAAAAATGAGAATAATAATAAGTCAATAGAGAAATATATATTATAAAGCTTTAGTGGGTAATGAAATAGACCTTTGTATAAACACCACCAATGTTTCTTATTGAATGTGAACTTGGAGAAGTGATTTAATCTCTGAACAAACATTCCTCATAAGGTGGTAAATTGGGACAGAGAGTTTATGGGGAATAATTACCTCCGTACAATTTTGTTGTAAAGAATCAAATTATTTAATATAGATAAAATATATGATATATATTTTATAAATATTTGTAGGTTTTTCCATGCAGAGAACTCATAGAGATGGCTTTAAAGAAAAATAGCTATATAAAGACTGTAAATCAAAACTCAGTGACTGTTTTCTAAGTTTTATAATCCCATTTGTTCTGCAGTGGTCTATTTTGTAGGTAACCTCTACATAAACATAATCTTAAATTCATGTTATTTGTAAATTAGAAAATTAGTTGTAATAAATTGGGCAGCAAGCAATAGAAATTCCCTCTTGTTGTCATGATATGAGGTAATGTGGCCATGTCCACATGGACAGAATGGCTCTCCCTTTAGTTTGTCTTGACGTCTTACCAATTAATGCAGGGGCACCTGGGTGGCTCAATCTGTTAAGGGTGCACATTTGTACTCTCTCTCTCTAATAAATAAAATTCTTAAAAAAAAAATCAGTGCAGACTACTGTAAATGCAGTTCAGCAGCTGCAGTCAAAACATACCATGTGGCAACCAAAATAGATCAGCCATGTCCTGATTCTTTTACAAGACCTACAAGGATGCACATTTTTAAAAACTTCTATTTGTTTAAAATGTTACTTCTTATAAGAGATTTTCCAAGCTACATTTGATATATAACTTTATTAGATAAACAAAAACTTCTTTCACTTTTTGTCTAGTTTTGCATTTTTAAAAACTGAAATAATGCACAAGATAAATTACAGAGGTACAGAAAATAAGAAATGAGAGTCCTATAACCAATGATCCCATTTTCCTGGGATGAATATTATATATATTTACTATTTATCCTTTCAGAGATTTAGATACACATAAAAATATATGTCCTTACACATTATTTTTAAAGAATTATTTATTTATTCATGAGAGACACAGAGAGAAAGAGAGAGGCAGAGACACAGGCAGAAGGAGAAACAAGCTCCCTGCAGGGAGCCCAATGTGGGACTCAATCCTGGGACTCCAGGATCACACCCTGGGCTGAAGGTGGCGCTAAACCACTAAGCCACCCAGGGATTCCCTCCTTGCACATTTTAAACAAAATTAGTAGCTTATATGTATGGATAGGTATGTATATTCATATAGAGGTATGTAGGTATATATAACAGAACTTTACCATGTTCTGGTTAGTTTAGGCTAAGATAAAGTTTCTGCCTTGTAAATTTTGGTTAAGTTACTCAACCTGTGCCTCAGTTTACACAATATTAAAGTGGAATGATAATGATAACTATCCTAGGATAGTTGGAAACTTTCTAACATACTATATGTGCTCAATAGTGTTAGATATTATTACTATTTCATATCAGTATATATAATTTCTATCATTTTTAAGCTGCACAGTATTGAATAGTTATCCCATGTTTATTTACCAATTTCCTATTGACAGACTTTTATATTTAATTTTTTATTGTTATAAATAAAGTCTACTAACGTACTACAGGATAAATTTTGTGTACTGTAGTGACGGTGCTGTAAAATGATTTCCTAGAAGTAGAATTGCTAGATTAAGCAATTAACAATTTTCGTAGATATTCTCAAATCACCCTTTCAAAAGATACTGCAGAATACCAGGAACTATTTAAAATATTTATTTCATCACACTATTTACAACACTAGCTACTATCAATAATTTTAATCTTCACAAGTTTGATTACATTGAATGAAATAACTACTTCAATATCTATTTTATTATTAATTATATCAGATATCTATTCATGAACTTAATAGGTATTTGCCTTAATTTTCCTGTAATCCATTCAAATTCTTTGCACTCACATCCCAAGCTTTTCATCTTTGTATTTTTTTAACTTTCTAAAAAATATGGAATGCTTAATGAATTTGACAAATTTGTATGTCATCCTCACACCGGGGCCATACTAAACATCTCTGTATTGTACCAATTTTAGTATATGTGCTGCTGAAGGAAGCACTTCATCTTTGTATTCTTATTCATCTGTTAAAGCTCTTTACATGTTAACAGTATTAACCATTCTTTGTATCAGAAAATATGAGCAATCTTGGCAATAATCACAATCAATTGCTTTCTCTTAACAATTTTTAGTCAATACAGATAAATCAGAGGCCCTTAATTTTAAAATGGTCCATATATACATATTTGCACATAATTAAAATCATGGTTGCTCATCCAAAATTGTTTTTCTAGAAATAATTCACCATCTACTTGGTCTCTTTTATAAAATCCAAACTGTTGTGATCACTTTTGTAAAGATAAAAATTCTCCTGTACATCATGGAAGATCTAAGGATCCCCAATATTCTATGTTGTTGGCATTCTTATTTACATAAATTTCTTTATTTGGTTCCACAAAAGGGATATTATTTTATATTTTAAGCACTTGATTTCTGTCTGCTTTAAAAGAAAATTTTCATACTGTAGTCAGAGTAATCTTTTATATTTTTAAAATTTTTTATTTACAATTTAGTGAACATATAGTGTAGTTTGAGCTTCAGAGGTAGAATTTAGTGATTCATCAATTGCATATAACACCCAGCACTCATTCCATCAAGTGCTCTCCTTCATGCCCATCACCCAGTTACCCCATCCCCCTTTTCTCCCCTGTAGCAACCCTCAGTTTGTTTCTTATAGTTGACAGAGTGATCTTTTAAAACCACAATATGATCATATTTAATTATTTTAATAGCTGTCATTGGCAAATGTTTAAGATGGCTTTAAGCAGGACTACTGTAAAAAGTGTTGTATAAGGAGGGGCAGCATTGCACATCTTCATTACCAGGGACCTTATTAGAAATGTATAATCTAGGGCCCTATCACAGACTTATTGAATCAGAATTGATGCTGAAGTGTGAGAAGCACTAAACAGGAACTTAGATGAGTGAAAGTGAAAAGCCCAGTCTTTCTTTTTCCAGTCTTGTTCTCCTCTTGATCACTGCATTTCACACTGGCTTTTTTTTCAGCTACACATTCCCTTCACGCTTTCCTTCCACGTGGAATATTTCTTCCCTCCTTTTTTTCTCTACTGAATCTCACTTATTATTTATTTATTTATTTTTCTTGCTTATTATTTAGATCACAACTTAAGTGTTCCTTCTTTGAGGAAGTCTTACTGCGTCATCAAACCATGCTCTTTCTTATTTAATGTTTTAGTATTTTCTTGTGCTTTTTATCAGTACACATATTGGGATTTTTAAATCCACCAATCCCTACCCCTTCACTCTTTCCTAATCATAAGAAGCTGTGCCCTTACTGGTTCACCCTTGAATCCTCAGATCCTATCATAGTGTTTGATACATATGGAGACTGAAATAAATATTACTTGAAAGAATGAATAAATACATGAATGAACAAAATCCTCCCTAAAGTACTTCCTCACTAATTTGAGGATCAAATCTAAACTCAATTATCACATTATGGCTGAAGACTCTTCTGGCTTCCTCCTCTTCTTCAGGATGTCATGTGCCTCTTTTCTGTGCCCATTTGCATTCCCTGTTCTGACATTTCCTTTGTATTATATTTTAACCAGTTGTCGAATGCCCTTGCTTGTCTGCTTCTCCTCGAGGGTAGGAAAGGCATCTCTCTCCCACTCTCTTGCTTTCTCTCTTTCTCTGTCTTTTACTTTATCCTTGGTAACTGGAGCATAGCACACCCTCAATGACACCTTAAATGAATTGAATTTAGCTAAATGTTAAGACAGACTGTGCCACAAGTTTTTTTTGAAACCCAGGGTCAGACAGTTAATTTCTAACATTTCAGTTTGCTCTGCTTATAAAAGGAAAGCAATGTAAAGCAACTTAAGGAACTTTTTGAAAGATGATCTATATTTTGATTGTGGTGGTGGTTACCCAATGATACAAGATGAACAAAACTCATCAAACTGTGCATTTAACATGGGTGGACTTCATTTATGTAAGTTACAATTCAGTGAACTTAGAAGAAAAATGAAGGCATGAAACTAAATCATGTTAGTGGTCCAAAACACCTTTTTGAGTTGAACTTAGAATGAATCTTATTTTTTTAACTTATTTTAAGAGAATCTAAATACCTCTGAGCCCAGTCCTCACTTCTATCTATCACAAGTCCATCTCTATGATGACTTTACATGAGTGCTGATTCTCCCATTTTTATTCATCTCCAAAAATAGAAGCCCTTTTACTGGTCCCTTTGGAACTAAGTTTCTATGGTTTTCCCCGTAAACATTAGATCACAATCAAGTGTCATTGCTGAATATGATACCCACTTGAAGATGATGTAAATCCTTAATTATCCAATTAAGTGATTTCCCTAAAGGCATATATCACCGGACGCTTTGCCTGTGTTTTCACCGTAGTTCAAGTAAAACTTGAAATAAATTTATTTTTAGATTTAGATGCATCTTCACATCACTTTTCTACCTTATAGTAAGATCATCAAGAGTTTCTTCCTGTAATGATTAAAGCATACTATATGATCAGAACAAAAGTGCCTTATAGAGTAATATATAAAAATATATTACATATAATATATAATACAATGTATACTATATAATATATAATGCATAATAAAATATAAAATATAAGATATGAACACATACAAACCGATAGCATTCTTCACACAACTTAATGTTTATTTTCAGTTCATATTAATCTTGCACTGTTAATATAAGGAGTTGTTTCACATCTGATGTGCTATTAGGAAAGTGCCATTATTTAGAACCTCGGAGACACCTGCCTGGCTTTGCTGGTGGGTTACTTTAAATTTTATTATGCCAGGAAATTGTTTTTCCTTCCCATATGTTTGCCCTCTTATCACTCATCCCATCTCACACTTCCAAATCCACCCTGACTCTAATAGGCTAAGATGTTCAATCATCCTAGAAGCTGACAGGTATAACACAGAGCAATAAGGAAAAGAGGGAACAAAGGTAGTCTGCTGCACAGCCACCTGTGATAAACATGAGAAATGAGAACTCACATTTTAAATTATAAAAGAAGAACTGTGTTATAATCTTATAAAAGGATATTTCTACCTTTATTTTATTTTCTATTTTCTTAAAAGATCACTCTCACATATAATCTGGGACTACCTGGATGAAAGTATTGTGTAGTTATATATGTTTAAAAATTCTAATATAAATAATTGACTAATTAGTTGTGTTTTGCTTCACAGAACAGCCAAACAATAATTTCCATGGTTCATAATAGAAAACTTTCATTTCACATTTAAAAATAGTTTCCTTTTTTTTTTTTTTTTTTTGAAGATCTAATTTACTTATTTTAGAGACTGAGAGAGACCAAGCAGGGGGAGGAGAGAGAGAGGGATAAACAGGCTCCACACCCAGCTTGGAGCCCAATATGAGGCTCAATCCCATGACCCTGAGATCATGACCAGAGCTGAAATCAAGAGTCAGAGGCTTAACCAACTGTGTGAATTACTGAACCAAGAAACATGAGAGAAGCTGAGTGGAGAGCAGAGACGAGAAAACTGTGGGAAGACAGGAGAAAGGGTGGTGGGAATGCATAGGAACTGCAGAACTTGGAAAATAGGTAGAGAAAGAGGAGTTTAGATAAAATGAGAAGGAAAAATCCAGAAAGTAAGAGAAACTGAAAGGGCTCAGTTGTTTTTGTTTTGTTTTGTTTTGTTTTGTTTTGTTTTGTTTTGTTTTGTTTTTGGTGATGGTGGTGGCAGATTTGGTCAACTGCCAACGTCTCCCTGCCTTGCATTAATTTGTAGCAAGCTCTATATTTTAGAGGACGTGTCTAAGACAGGCCCAACCCAGAATTTGTTGTGTCAGTGAAAACATTCTCTGTCTCTATGAGTGAAAGGAACACCTGGGCCATACCTTATAAAAGCTCTAAATGAGAATGTCATGAAACCCCACAGGTGGAGTCATTTGCTGATGAAGAGCAGATGCACGTAATGCTGCTACTTATATTGAAACACTGATCCAAATCTTTTTCTACTATTATGAGAGCTCTTAATTATTGGATCCTAAAAGAATGCCTAGACCTATACTAAATACATTTCAGTTTTTAAATAAGTTAATTTGCAGTATTGCTATTATGATTTCCATTTTAAAGATGTGGAAACTGAGGTTCAATGACACACATTTGCCAAGGTTAGGTAGCTAGAAGGTAACAGTCCAAATTCAAACTAAGGTCTGACTTCATAGTCTGTGCTCATTTCACACACTAAATAAACTCTTTCTGATCAAGACATCTCAAAAAGCTAAGATTTTTACCAACATACTCAGTTTACAAGAGTTTGCTATTTCATGTTGGCATGATGTCACAAAGCTAGATATAGCTGATGATCCATAGTTAATAGACTGTGTGTCTATAAAATTGTTTTGTAACTTTAGAAGAGAGTGTTTCTGTGCAAATCTGTCATGTAAATAATTTTACTAAGTTAGGAAAATTCAATATGAGGATAAGAGTAATTCTTGTTAATTTCTAGCCTGGCAGATGGTGGGGACTGAATTCTAGGTTTAAAGCACAACCAGAATACAACTACGTTTTTGTTTATTTGTTTGTTTACTATGTGCTTATACCATTGTCTCACATAAAAAGAAAGTTCAACTAGTTAGCAAATGTTAAAAACCAAAAGCTTTCAAATATCTCACACATTTATTTTTTGTTTTAACATAAAATATACATCTATTTTTTTTCAGTTGACCAGTACTATTATCTTTTGAATCTTAAATAAGGGATGATCTCTGACCTTTGAGTCTAGAAAAACTTTTCTATTGCAAGACAATTGTAGATTTTACCCTGAGGAAACAAGACTAACTCGAAAATAATTTTTGCTACCTTTATGTCCATTCCACTTTATATCAGTTATTTTGCTGAATAAACTCATAGACAAAGTTATTAATCAAAATATGAGATATGATTACAAAACAATTATGAGACAGTTGCTTCAGCCCTTGAGATACCGAAGAAAAAATTCTGAGTGCTGTTAATGGGGCAATCTCTAATTTGAAACAAAAATCCAAAAAGCATGTAAGACTCATAGTATAAGGGTTCACTTTTACCCATGTGTTTAGGAATAGATTACATCCCTAATTGAGAAATGTGTATGGAATGCCAGTGTCTTCCTTAGATCTGTTAATATCATTTTAGTTGAGTTTCTCAAAATTACTCTAAGTATGTAGAGGAATTTATAAATTGCATTTTTACATTTCAGTCAATATAAAATTGGGAAAAATTACGTTTAGCAGTTTTTCCTGTTATTATTTAGTATTTGATTTTGATTCTAGTTTTCCTGTAAAGACTTAACTAACCCTGGGTTTTAGCAGTGGGGTTTAATTTAATAAATGTTGGGTCTCTATGTTAGAGGACACAAATTCTTTCTTTGCTGTGTTTGGCTTGCAATGATAGATTTCAATAATTTATTGTAGTATCCATGAAATATATCTCAATATGTGTTAGGTTTCCTAAATAAATGTTTTCAAAATAATGGTTTTAAGTATTATGGCTTCAGATTCATTATCATAGCTATTTCCTGGTATAATATCTATCTACAATAATCTTTGTAGGAAGGACAAGGGTATTTTATTCAGGTAATTAATACTAGCACTGTCTAATGATGGAATGAGGAGGAGGAGCCAATCTCAATCATGATGGTCAGGGAAATTCTCCTCAAAAAAGGCAATACATGAGTGACACCTGGGAGAAGGTGGGAGAGCAAATAATAGATTAGAAGGAAGTTCTCATACAGTGAAATAGTTCAACGATTTTAAATTTAATGGTAGATACACTGAAAGTCGCAAAAAGTTAAAATGCATGCCTTTCTTTCTTTATAGGGATCCATAGACTTATGTGAAAAAAAATTTCTTTTTTTATAGATCTTTTCACCTACATATTTTCTATATAAATTATATTTTAGAATAACCTGCACACCAGAAATGATTATTAAATACTAATACAATTCCATTTATAAAACACAAAGTAAAAGTGATCAACATACTTATTCTCAAATAGTTTGATGGGGAAAAATTGTTCACACTGATTTTCACTTTTATTTACTCTCCTTGAAGTATTTTAAAATAGAGCATGAATGAGTACAATACATTTAACATATAGGAGGAAAACATGGGGGAAAAGGATCCTTTTCAAGCCACGGGCCTAGAGGCTATGTAATCATTCAGACCTGGAACAGCATGTAAACATTTGTACATTTGTTCAATCTTGGAAAGCTAGGCTTGTTGTCTAATGATTTAAGACTTCTTTTTAACCTCTGACTCTTAATAGCATCTGAAAGTCATCTGTAAACCAAGAATCTACTATAAAAAAAGGATTACTTTGGGCTTTCAAACAACAAATGAAAGAAAGAAGTGAGGAAGATCAAATCGTCTGCTTTTCATTCTAAACTTTCATCTTTATTTGAAAACTTTTTTCTACTCTTTGGCAGTTCTGCAAATCTGGCAAGTCTGGCCAATACTTCTTTGACTAAAAACAAAAATGGATACCTGTAAGATTTTATATTCTGAAGAGGCTATTTTCATTACATTCTCAAAAAAAAAAATCTGAATTTCTAAGAATTGAAACAATTGGTGAAAAGACAAACAGAAGGTCAAAACTATTATATTACTCTTTGTTCACATTGCTTAGTTTGGGCTTTTTCACTCTCTGTCTTTCTTTTTTTTTTTTTAATTTTATTTATTTATTCATGAGAGACACAAAGAGAGAGGCAGAGACATAGGCAGAGGAAGAAGCAGGCTCCCTATGGGGAGCCTGATGTGGGTTGGATCTCAGGACCCTGGGATCACAACCTGAGCCGAAGGCAGACACTCAACTGCTGAGCCACCCAGGTGCCAGCTTTTTCTCTTTTCTAAAGACACAATTAGATGGAGCAACAATCTGGCAAGTAGAGAATATGTGTTCACATTTCCCTTTTTCTTTTGTGTTGGAGCAGGCTGTAGTGAGCATTTCCTCTTCACAAATCACACATGTGAAACTGTAGAATAGACTGAAAAAGCTTCCAGCCCCTCTTCACTTAAAACCTGATCTATTTTGGCAATGTGACTTTCCACGGTTGTACTTGGAGGGCAGTGGGCAGTGGAAGAAAGCGCTCTCAGGCAAAGACACAGACATTGGAGGATACAAGTCCAGGAAAGCACACTGTATTCTCCAGGGACATGGACAGGACCCTGATGGCATGTGTTACATACCCATTGTCTACTGTGGGCTAAACTCCTACCCTTTTTTTTTGCAAAAGTAATTTCTCATACATTTTTCATTTCATTACTCCTGGCAACACAGTGAAGTAAGTTACTATTCCCTATTTAATAGATGAGAAGAAAACTACTAGTTTGGAAAGATTAGTAACTTGCTGTATTGGTTTGCTAGAGCTGCTCTTACATTTTACCACAAACTGGGTGAATTAAAGAACAGAGATTTCTTGTCTCAGTCCTGGAGGATAGAAGTCAAAAATCAAGGTGTTGGCAGGGTTGGTTCCTTTCAACTGTCAGTACAAAACTGTTCTAGACCTCTCGCTCCTTGGATTATAGATGATTATCTTCTCTCTGTGTCCTCACATTGTATTTCTCTATCTCCATCTGTCTCCCAATTTCCTCTTCTTAGGAGGACACTAGTAATAATAGGTTAGGGCCTATGCTAATGACTTCATTTTAACTTAATTACCTCTGTAAAAACCCTGTCTTCAATAAAACCACATTCTGAGCTATGGGAGTTAGACTTTAACATGCAAATTTTAAGTGGTCACAATTTAACCCATAACACTTGTCAAAGGTTCCTTAATAAATGAGTAAAGAAGTTGGGTTTCAAACAGGTGAATGCATGATTCCAAATTATATGGCCTTCAAACAATAGAGCACTGCCTTCTCACGTAAATATGATACATTCAGTAGACAGTTACATAGTAAAAAATTAAATCTACTTTCCCATGTTACATAACTTTATAGAGAAGAGGCTACTAAGGGCAGGCTGTCATTTATCAGTCTTCGAGTCAAGGAGCTTATTTCCCTGTCAAGGGAAGCAGTTGCATAAGTGTCTTGTGATATGATTTATAGGGACTAGGAATGGCCATCCTCTCCCATAGGTCAATTCTAATGCTACCTTCACCTGTATGGACTTTCCTGATTCCTTTATTATAAGTAATAAATATTGTTAAGTATTCTTCTCTACTTTGGTGCATTATAATTTTTTTCATGTCTGACTTTACCAACAAATTATAAGCCCCTTGAGAATTTGTCTTCTCATATAATGAAAATAAAAAACTGGAGAATAAAGAATTAAATCTAAGGAAACTACATTAAAACAATCATGTCATATCACTGTCCATTAGAATGGTTCACATTTAAAAATACTGAGAATTCCAACTGAAATTCTCATTGAGAATTTTAGTGGAGGCAGGAAATTTTGTAGAGAATAATTTGGCAGTTTCTTATAAAATTAAACATACACTATCATATGACACACAACTTCAACTTCTGGGTATTTACCCTACATAAAGGAAAACTGATATTCACACTATAGCTTGTATACAAATACAGCAGCTTTATTTAGAATAGTCAAAAACTAGAAACAACCCCAGTGTTCTTCAATAGGTGAATGGAAAAGCAAACTGTGGACAATAGAAAAATACTCAGCAGTAAAAAGAATGAATAGCTGATAAATGAAGCAACTTGAACAGAGCTGAGTAAAATAAGCCTGTAAAAAGGTTGTGTGCTGTATAATTTCTAGAACATGACATACCTGGGGGCAGGGGTAAACCACCACATTGATAGAGAGCAGATTCATGTTTTCTAGACTCTGTGGGTGGTCGAGGACGGTCACTCATAAAAACATGGATCAGAGAGTTTTTTGGATGATGGAAATATTCTGTATCTTGATTGTGGTGGTGGTTACAAGTCTATGCCTGTATTAAAATTCATAGACCCATATGTCAAAATTAAGTCAATTTTACTCTCCTTTAGAGTAAAATTAAAATACTCTCCTTCCAAAGAAAAGCATATAGGGATCAAAGAAATACTGATTAAATCTCATTTCTCCCATTTTCATTGTAAGTCACAGTTTCTGCAAATATTTGAATATATTTTGCATGTTCCTTGGTGAGGAAGGATGCAGGGACATTTGATGAAGGAGGGACATAGATGGACAAAATAAGACTTGAGTTCCTGGCTCCACTGAGAGTGACCACTTAGACATAGAGCCCCCATTGATGCGGCGGGGCACAGGGGTGCAAAGGATGCAGGGTGCAGGGACAGTGGGCAAAGACCCTGATATGGGGTTACCTGAGGCCACAACTGCCCTGTTCATTTGTAAGGACCCTCTTTTGAGGTTGTTTGTTGTAATTTATTTTAAGCTAAGGGTGGCTGAGTGGGATGGGGCCATAGTCACCTCAGCCTCCATGGAGAAGGAAGAAGGGGGAGCTCATTTTAGATGACTTTTTCCTAATCTGTTTTCCTGTTTCCCTCTCTCCATTTGGGGCCTCTGGGGATTTTTGTCATCTCTTCATTTAGTACCTGGATTGTCTTTCTTTCTTTGTTGATTCTAACTTGTAAATGAAGAAAATTTTATTTTAAAATGCTAATTACAAATTTTAAAACTTTTAAATTTATTTGAAAAATTAATATTAATTAATTAATTACTCAGACATTTACAAGGTTCTCGGAATGGTGAAATGTTAGTCTTTGTGTGAAATGTTTCACAAGCTCTCTCTCTCTCTCTTTTTTTTTTCACAAGCTCTCTTGAATGAGAGCTAGATATGCAGTGAATTCTAGTTGTAATTTTTCCATGTCATATTGTCTCTTAAAATACTGAATTTGTCTTTTCTTTTTGTTCCTTGTAAGACTTTCTTACTATTTTTCATGGCTTAAGGAATCACAAGGCTGAAGCTAGATGTTTGTATCTGCCCAGAACTCTATTTGAATCCTCAAGTTAAAAATGTATCTCTTTCTTTAATTATGGAGAATTTTTTAGAGATTATCTTTTCAAACAGTTCCTCTCTCACATTCTTTTTTGTTTTTCTTTCCTCTAAGAAATCATTTTTTTATTCCCGCAACTTATTTTTAGGCCCCAAATCTTTTGACAGACTGTAAGCCTTCCCATTCCTTATTACCATTGGTAGATTGACTTTTTGAGTAGTGGGGAATAAAGAACACATCAAGGCTCAGAGTTTATGTAGGAGTCCACTTATAACTATCTCAATATTCAGAACTGTGACTCCCGATCTCCTCATTGTATATGGTCGTTGGAACCTGAAATGTTAGTGCCTAGACCATGGGCCTTTGTCTAGACCAATCTCAACAGGCTGCTAACGTTTCAACCTTCTCTTTAGTACTCTGGCTTTGATTTCTCTTCTTCATTTCTAAGATCTATATATTTTTATTCATTATGTAGAACCTAGTAATTTATAAATTTTAATTTGATTTGATCCAATATTTCTATGTGCCCGTGTGTGTGTGTGTGTGTGTGTGTGTGTGTGTCTGTGCAGGGCAAAAGAGGCTTTGATGGCATATCTATTTCAGCTCATCTCATCATAATGATGGAAAGCATCTCAGACACATACTAAGAATTGAGAATAACCTCAGAAAAAAAGTTGTAAATTCACAAATGATAGAATACAATCTTATATTTCATTTTATTCCCCTTACCTATTAGCCACAATATAAACACAATGTTCTTACAGTTATATAAAAACTTATGCTAGGAGGTGCTCAAATATATAGTTGTTTAATGAATGACTATGAATGAAGAATGTCTAGGACATTATACACTGATACGTAAAGCAGAGGTCTTCTCAAAAGTTTCTCAACTTTTGTTTATGGCAGATAGTTACTTTCATTATCTCTCTAGCAAATACATTTAATTCTTTATATTTGTCAAAGTATCAAGAACTTTCAAAGTTTATAGTTGTGTCATGTCAGTGTATGTTTGTTGGCCCATTATTCTACCAATATGACGCATGTCATATAGCATCATTATGGAAACGGGATAAAAATATCCCTGACTCTGTCAGAGAACATTAGTGAAAGCTTTCCATAGGCAACTGCTTTTGCATTGAGACTTAATAGATGAATTAGAAGGGACTATGGGCGAGCAATAAGGGGAACAGTCAATAAGGAAGGCCATCCTCAGCTAAGTAAACAGCAGCAAATGCAAAGGCAACAAGAATTGAATAAGGATAAAGGAAATTATCTTCTAATATGACTGAAGAAACGCATATTTGTTTCAGGGTGGCACAGGGGCTAAGAAAGCATGAGAGGTAAATTTAGAAACATTGGCAGAGTGAGATCATTACAGTCATGTTATGCTACTGTAAGAGGTGTGGATTTTATAGTGTAGAAGCCTTGTGTCACTGAGGGATTTTAAGAGGGGAAATTATATCATCAAATTACAGATTTATTTATTTAAAGATTTATTTTAATTGTTTGAGAGAGAGAGAATGCATGCGTTGGCAAGTGCAAGTGGTGGGGAGGGAGGGAGGGGGGAAATCTTTAAGCAGACTCCCTTCTCCGAGTGTGGAGCCCAGGCTGATCTTGACCTAGAGCTCAACCTCATGACCGAGGAGATCAAGACCTGAGCCAAAACCCAGTTGGTCTTTCAACTGACTGAACCATCCAGATGCCCCTCAAATTAGGGATTTATAAGGCACCTGCTTAAAGCAGAATAGAGGTGATCTGGAAATGAACATGACTAGTTAAGTGCTTGGCAAGAAACTATAAGGCCCTCACCTAAAGCAGTAGAAGGGAGCCAGTGAGGAGGAGATAGAGAAATAAGTAGGTGGTCAAATCAACAAGGCATAGTCAAACCTGGAATATGTGAACACACTTCAGTCAACAAAAGGATTCAGCCCATGTAAACTATTATTCAATTTGCATGACATCTAAAAATTTGAATTGATTTTCTGATGAGAAAGACAGACATTTGCCCAAAAAACTTTGGGTCCATAGCTGACACTTTGGAAAAAGTATCTCTAAATTATCTGAAAGTGGTCACACATGGATGATTCTGACATTAAAAAAAAAAAGTCTACATAGCTAAATTTGTCTCTTGCCAAGATATGTCCTTCCTCCTATAGTTTTACAATTGCAGCCCAAATATGAATTGTGAGCATATTTGCTTTCACCAAATTCAGGCAACCTCATTTACAGCAGCAGCATCTGCAGACAATGTTTAATTGCTTCTTCTTTTCAATATAACCAAAACTACCAAAAGCATAGAGATGGAATTTTAAAGTGCAGCTTTTTGTAGTTTGAACAATTTCTAGATGTTGAAAAACGCTGATTGGTTGCCTAGAGGGTTATGCTAAAGAAAACAAGACAGAAATCCAAGCCCTAGAATTCATGAAAACCTTTGTCATGACAAACAATAGTGAAACCCAACATTGCCTGGAAGGGGAAATTTGAGTCTGCAATCTGTTAGACTTTATGCACTGATAAGCGATAAGATTCTGTGCTGCATTTGGAAAGGAATACAGTAAACACAATTCCGGACAGATCTGCCTCAGGCTTAACATGACACTTAAGTGCTCTGTACGCGAAAAGAAAAGGCAATCCGGGACACTACAAACTGCTTTTATTTTCTAGCATTAAAGCTAAAATGTCAAGTAATATCTATTAACAGGAAAAAGTCCTCTTCACTGTGTTTTATCTAGTCTATATAAACATTGATGTGGAGGGAGAAGACAATTATTATTTTAAATGGGAATATATGTGAATGTTTGGAAAAATCTATCACAGAGGCACTTTAGATTTTAAATATGTTTCCACTCCAAAACAAACCTAATGCAGATGGAAGTAGAAGTAAATACTTATAAGTAAACCTGAATTGAAATTCGTTTTCTACAATAAAAAATAGTAACTAATGACTGTAATTATTAGCTATAACAGCAATCCATCTTTGATACATAGCTTTCCTACAGGAACCCACAACCCAGGAGGGGAGAAAGAACACCACCACAACCAATAACAACAATCACATGTATGTTTAATTATGTTGGTTCAAACATTTGATGACGTGGGATAGAAATTACCTACCTTTTCAAAAGTAAAGCATTTGACCAGTACCTTGAAATAAGGATAATCTGTACATAGTGAAATCTTTAAAATGTCCCCACTTATTTAAAAATTATAAAATTTATTTAAAACTTATTAAATTATTAAAATTATAAAATTATAAAAGAAAAGATTGAATGACATGAACATTTACTAAAGAAAAAGTATTCTTCAGTGTTAGAGCATATTGGTTTCTATGAAGTGGCATATATGATATAACACAAAAAGTTGTGTGGCATTTGTCTTAAAATTATGGAGGGGATTTTTGGTTGGAAAACAAAACTCATTTTCTAAAATTTGATACTGAGACAAATCTTCTTCCCTTCTTATAATCCAAAGTAAGCAAAATTACCCATATAGTTTATAATTACATATACACAATATAAATAAGATGAACAGGAATTGGACAACTATATGGGTTGAAATATAGTTTGTCTTTTATTATCATAAATCGTCTATTTTATCTCATATTTTCTGCTTTATATTGGCTGTAAAGACACATTTTTCTATTATTTAGACTTGCATTTGTTCAGTGACATTTATAAATAGAAGACTAACAAATTTATAACAAAAAATTATAATACACTAAAAATATTTGTTTCTCTTTTTTTTTTAAAGATTTATTTATTTGTTTTAGAGAAAGAGAGAGCACAAACAGGAGGGGCAGAGGTAGAGGGAGAGAGGAATTCAAGCAGACTCCACGCTGAGCATGGAGTCCGATGCAGGGTTCAATCACATGACCCTGAGATCATGACCTGAGCCTAGACCAAAAGTGAGACTTAATCAACTGTACCTCCCAGGTGCCCTGAGTTTCTCTTATATTTTAAAACACTTTCTACATAATTTTCATATTATTGTAATTATGTAAATTGGTTAAATAATTTAATATCATGACATTATATATATTATTTCCCTGAAAGCAAAGCCAGAATTGAGAAGAAAGTTCCACTGAATTTAAAGCTGAGAGCAGTGACTTTTCCTTTTACTATTCTAGGAAAAATTGTGTGGTATATGTGAAAGAGCAACAAATACTTGAGATTGAATCTAAGTTCTACTACCATAGCATTTTGCTCTGGGAAAATTAATATTCAAATAAATGAAAAATTTAATTAATCTCATTTTCCTGGTCAATCTTAAAAATAAAATAGCCAATTAGTTTACCAGCAAAATTAGTTTATTCAGAAATAGCAGAATTGCAACTCAGAACATGTGAACCATAGGCAAGTTCAGAGAGCAAAAAAGTAGAGCATTATTTTATAGAGGGAAGGAAGAAGTCGAAACAAGCTGTGTAGAATCAAAATTCATTGGAGGAGAGCAAGAGTTCAGGGTTATGGAGACTTCTCATTGACTGAGTTGTGGAGGCCCCCATTGGTTGGGTTGTTGCTAAGCAGAAAATCTGTGATGAGTGGTACAAACTCAGGACTTCCTGACTCCATTTTCAATGAGGTTTTTCTTTACTCCTTTTTACATTTCCGTCTCTTGATCAAGATCTCCCCTCAAAAGCATCACTAACCAAGGGTTAGGTTTTCCACATTTAATGCCAGTGTCAGGGAGGACCTTTGTTGGTTGTCATGTGCCATGTCAGAGGGAAAGTGTGCAGACTGGAAACCACTGAGACACCATTTGAAGCATAAGGAAGGGTAGGAGGAAGAACTCTCAGGCATTTGTCACCAAAATCTGTATCTTATCAGGGTCATAAGCATTCGAGATCATCTCAATGTACTGGGCTAGTATTGCCCTAATGGGCATGTTGTCTCTGCAAAGGTTAGATTAGCAACAGATACAGAGTGTAAACATGATTATACAAAGTAATATGAGGAGCAGAATAATGACCCCCATTTCTACAATAATTCTAAACAAGGAGTTTAGACCTGAAGGTAATCAGCTAAGGAGATGAAAGGATCATGGATCATTAGATGAAATTTGTTATAGCCAATGTTTTTGTTCCCTAAGCATATGTAATTGGGTTTCCACTCCTCCAGAGGAAATTATCTATGTACAGTTGGGGGTATTTACTATCACACAAACACCTCCTTGCTCAGCAAGTAGGTAATCAAGAGCCATGTGATTGTCCAAAACTACATTAGTCAGCAAGTCAAGTGATCTTTGTTGAGCTGCAGCTGCCTTGGGCAGGGAAATGGTTAGCTCACCTAATGAAGAGATTTCTGATCATGCATTAATTGGCACTAAGTCTGGCCAAAGGGAGAAGGGATATCTCCATGGAACAAAGCCCAGAGTAATATGTGCCTTCTGAAATTTCCCCTTTAAGAAGGCCCTGGAGGCTTCACTATTGGGGTGAACCAATAGAAAGATCAATGGGAGTCTTCTGATTTGTTATGAATGTTAACAGGGAAAGCTAAATGTCCCAATGAGTATTAACATTAGCCTTCAATTTACCAGCTATCTAAACATTCATATGCCCATGGAAAATGCCATCCATCACAGATAAAAAAGAAACCGGGTGGAGTGCAGAGGACTCCAGTTAGTCTGCTTACTGATAAATTCATTAGATAGAATTTCTTGATACTAAGTCCAGTAGGTAACATCCATACACTCGCCAGTATAATCAACAGTGGCATCTGGGATTAAGGAGAAATTAGTTATAGGTAAGATGATTAGAGTATCTGACATCATGAAGTTACCTGACATCAGGTTGAAGTTTCTGTTGATAGATCCATTAGTTAGAAAAGTTTTTCCCTTTTTGCAATAGATTGGGAAGCTACTGTTTGCTTCGATTCCTATAGATCTTTATTTTCCAGTCACCAATTGGTATGACTATCCAACGTTTGGTGCTTTCCTTTTGGTGTGACATGTGGATCCAAAAGTCTATTCCTTGGAGTTTGGTGACACAAAGGATTGACCAACAGAATCTGATAGGGGCCTTTATAGCGAGGTTGAAAAGTCTTTCTGGAGATGTCTTTTCCCATACCTGAAATCTCTGGGTTATAAGGAGTGATGCTTGAGGTCTTTATCTCCTGGGAGCATGCTGTTTAAAGACTGCCTTACTAAAGTATGGCTATTTTCAATAGATTTTGTTAGACTTTTACAACATTGAAGTATATTTCGTTAAACTTTTACAACATTGAAGTATATTTCCTTCTGTCAGCTGTGGATCAAAAGAAGCAGGGACTAAATACATCAGGCACCTAGTAATCATTTTGAAAAGTATATGTTTGTGGGCCACAAAAGGAATATCTAGAGATTTAGAAGGACTAAAGGGAATGTTTTGGGGCAAGGTTTTTGAAGGGTCTCTACAAATTTTGCCAATTGAATCTTACTGATACCATTAGTGCATTCGACTAGCCCTGAGAATTAGGGTGGTAAGCACAGGGAAACCAGCCAAATAACAAAAACTTGTCAAAGTACCTGACCAGTAAAGTCAATTCCTTGTCATTATGAAGTTCAAAATAGTAGGGGTATCCCCAGGTAGAAATGATCCTTTCTAATGGGATCTTTGCCACAGAGGAAGCAGTAGCCTGTCTACAAGGTAGACAGATTCTTATTTAACTTGCACAAATAATTAACTACATTGCCACAAGGAAAAAAGTACTCAAAACTTTTTAAATTCTGGAAGGATTAGGATGGGAAAAAAGTAATTGTTTTATCTTCACTTACAAAGATTTTACCAAATTACTCTAAATCATGGTTTAGGAGAAAATATTTCCCTAAATCCAATTCACTGGTATGATCTGAAGGCCATCAGAGACCTATATTCTAGAGTACTTGTCAGAATCCTTTTCATGAATTTCTCTGACGATGAAACACATTTGCAAAAGCATCAGAATAAAACAATAACTGTCTATAAATGACAAAAATCCTAAGTGCCAATTATTGGGACATCCAGGTGGCTCAGTGGTTCAGCATCTGCCTTCAACTCAGGGCGTGATCCCGGGGTCCTGGGATTGGGCTCCCACATTGGGCTCCCAGGAGGGAGCCTGCTTCTCCCTCTGCCTATATCCCTGTCTCTCTCTGTGTCTCTCATGAGTAAATGAATAAAATCTTTTTTTTAAAGCTAATTATTAAAGATCTGGTGAGAGTTAATTATAATGTATTTGACAAGGGATTTGTTTATTTCTGTGACATACATTTTAAAATTATGACTGGTAACATATCAGGACAAAGTAGAATTTCAGGACTTTCATATAAGTTTTGGAACACTTATATTAGTATATACCTATACAAATACAAGGTGAAGAAGTTTTAGTATAATTCTTATTTGACATACTTCCCATATAATTTAACCTATCATATAAGCCTAATTTAGTTGAAGATCTTACCCTTTTATAATGAGAGAGAATGAATCCTTTGAGATGGTCTAGGACCGTTCAGAAAAATCTAAAGTTAGTTCAAAGTTAAAAAGACTTCACCCAAAATTTGATTTTGGGGAAAGTTATCAAAAATATCAAAAGATTTTGGATGCTTGATCAAATAGAATCACAGATAATTATGAAATGACTTAATTATCCATTTAACTAAAATGACAAAAACAAAAATTTAAAGGTAAATACAGAAAGTTACATAGTTGCAAAAGCCTTATCTTTTTTTTTTTTAATAAAGACAGTTTTACCTAGTAATCAATACCTGATAAAGACAGAGCACAGAATAGAATCTTTACTTTCTTTATAGGTAAAGAAATCTATTTACAATTTCTTATTAAGAGCAGACCAATGATCTAAAAAAAAAAAAAAAAAAGAGCAGACCAATGATCTAAGAAATCTTTGTCCTTTTAACAGAGAGGAAAAAAAAAGAAACAAAATCTAATTCTATGCCACTATACTTTTAATATTAAAATTCTTTTTTTAACTTAAATAAATTCATTCCAATCTTACCTTGCCCTGACAGAAAAATCCTTTCTCATGATTTCTTTTCCATAAACCTTCTATAATTTAACATATCCAACTCAGCTTTTGTCCTTTTTCTTTTCTTACTCTGGCAAAAATTTTACTTCAGAACAAAATTGGTTTCTCTTTCCTCAACAAAATGCATCTCCATTCTTCATACCTTCTTTTACTGAAAACACACATTCTACTTCCCTGCTTTCATATACAATTATGTTCTTTCACTCATATTGTTTCTACTAGTTTTATTTTTACATATATATATGTCTATACATATATATATATTTTATTTATTTATTTATTTATTTATTTATTTATTTATTTATTTATTTATTTTTAAGTAATCTCTACACCCAGAGTGGGGCTTAAACTCAACCCGGAGATTATCGTACACTCCACTCACTGAGCCAGTCAGATGCTCCTACTTTTATATACATTAATTAAAACTCTTACCTTAGAATTCTTAATTCTTAGTGCAAACTAAGAAGGAAACAATTGTAGACTCAAATTTATAAACACATTTCATTATTTTTTGAAACATATGCCCCTTTAGCTAATGTAATCTTTCAATGTGGCACCAGACATGGTTACTAACAGACCTAAATTTATCTTTCTTTGCAATTGGAAACCAAAAGTAGATAAACTTATTTTCAGTAATAAATTTTTAGTATTTTATCTTGTTTGGAAAATGACCTCAATGAAATTCTATCATTTAATTTAACTTAACAAAATCTAAAGTTTCTAATTACCAGAAAGATTTAAGAAAGCTATTTTTTTAAGCACACATACTATAAAACATAATTATTATACCTAAAAACTCTTAACCCATTTTCATCTACCTAGGTTACTTGTGTCCAAAATTTATATTTAGATTACTCATAAAAACTTCATCAAACCTTTTCCTGTTAACAAATTTTGAATACAGGCCTGCTTTTATTAAACAAATAAATTAAACTAGCATTTATTTATCAAATAGTATTCAAATAATGTAAACTTGAAAAACATTTGTGTTAGTTTACTTAATTTTTATAAGCTCTATTTTTTCCTTAAACTGATTAAATAAAGCTCGTTACAAATTAATTTTGGCTATACCATCTGGAGATAGAAAAATATCACATATTTATAACATACATATATAACATGCAAACAGACATGGAGATCTTAGAGATTTGTTTTAAAAATTTTAGCCATGTCTCAGGTACAAAACAAAAGAATAGTATCTAAATTGTGTTTTGTGTTTCTGGCAGATGGACTAATTTAAGGTTCTCTGCTCAAGTTTTTTAGTAGTTTTTTTGCTTTTGTTTTTTATTCTTTATTTTTATTTTTTATTATTTAATTTTATTTATTTATTCATGAAAGACACAGAGAGAAAGAGAGAGGCAGAGATATAGACAGAGGGAAAAGCAGGCTCCCTGCAGGGATCCCGATGTAAGACTCAATCCCAGGACCCCAGGATCACACTCCAAGCCAAAGGCAGATACTCAACCACTGAGCCATCCAGGCATCCCTAAGTTTATATTGTTATTGTTTTGTTTTGCATGCAGTAAGGATCATTTCGAGCTATTTTTTTGGAGTCCTTTGTCTTTTAGAAGTTTCTACATACTAATAAAAAATGCATCCCATTGTCTCTGAGAGGGTTGGAATCTTTTCTTTTAAGAATCTCTCTTAATTTATCTAAATTCATCTAAAACAAATACTCCTCAGAATAGCATTATAATTCCCAACTATCCAAATATTCATATATTTTTCCATAAAGGTACAAGAAGATCTTGGTTCAAGGATCAGGTGAAACCTATCTTGTCTTTGGATTCCCTAAAATATCCTGTGAGGGACCTTGTTTTCCAATAGCTGTTGTAAAACACTGGGAATTGGACATTTTACCCCTTTGAATAGAGTGACTTACCAAAAAGTTTCAACAGAAACAGAAGAGAATAATCAAACAGGAAAAGAAAACAGGTGTGCACAATAAAGACTGACAACTCAGAACACAGAGCGGAGAACCAGAGGTTTAGAAGAGTGCTTACCAGGAATAGCTATGCCTTCTTAAAAGCAGATCCTGAGTAAATCAGAGCTCAACTAAAAGGAGGGAGCTGAATCCAAGAGACTGGGTAAATAAAAAGGAAAAAGAACTCAGAAATAGAGTGTGTAGGGCTCAGGTAGGTACCACATGTGAGTCCAGGGCTCCTTTGTTCCTCACGCTTTGTCTCCTTTGGATCCCATTTCTAATAATGTGTAATGTCAACCTTAAGAATAAAATAGTTGATTAGTGTACCAGCAAAATGAATTTATTTGGTAATAGAAGCAGAATTAAAATTTGGGAAAAACTATGGCAGACCATAGACAAGTCCAGAGAACAACAGAGTGGAATATTACAGAGGAAGAAGGAAGGCAGGATGTTTGGAATGAAAGTCCATTGCAGGAGAACAAGAATTCAGGGTTGTGGTGACTTCTCATTGGCAGAGTTGTGGTGGTTCCCACTGGCTGGGTTATTCTGACCAATAATATTTCCCTTCCTCTTACTCGGGTAGTAAGTAAGCTTCTTATCAGGAGGTATAAAGTAAACTGCAACAAGTGGTACACGAATGAAGGCTCCCCCTTTAAGACTTCCTGACACCATTCTGAATGACATTTTCCTTTATTCAATTTCACATCCTCAATTACAAAATGAAACTAAGAATAATAAAAAGAATAGCAGCAACTTTGGAAGATTCGTTTAAGATTTAGAGATGATGTAAAGAAATTATCAAGGGAGTCAGCACACAGTAAGTTTGTAAAATATAACAAAAGTCCTAGAAGTAAAAGCAATAGTCATTAGTAAGGGTGTGTAAGTACCACCACTATAGTTATATGTAAAATCACTTTATTTAATATTCTAAATTAGTATTACTACTTTAAAATATTTATTTTATAAACAAACATATTTAAATTACATTCTTCTTAAATCCATTTAATGTTTTCCCTCTTTATCTTCGTTGAAGATAATGCTATGCCAAGTTGTATTCATTGTCAAGACACACTGCATTAGACACTACACAAAATGATAGACACAAATGATAAAAGTCTTTAAAAAACCACAATTGAGCTTATTTAAAGAAATTACTATGCTTATGAATCATTATTGGAGTATAGAAAATATCAGCATTATTGAAATATCAAGGATATTTGTCCAGTACAAGAGATACCATTTGTGAAGTGGGTTTTCATAGAAAAGGTAATACTTGAGAAAAGTTAAAAAAATAGAAATGAAATGGCAGGCAACTAGGTGTGAGAGTTTAGAGTAAGAAAGCTTGTCACATCAAAAGCCAAAAATCTATGAAATTATTTGGCATTTTAAGGAACTGCCCTTAATATGGTATTATAATATTTAATAAGAATAAAGATGTTGTACAAATGTGATCGAGAAGAAACATGCTAAGAATTTGAGATATTTTCTTTTCCTTAAAGGTTATGGAGAATCAATGATGAGTTTTAGCCAAGAAATGGCATGTTCAAATTTTCACTAAATATAAGTAAATAAATAAAATGTGATTTGGAGGATAAAAGACAAACAGTAAGGACATAAATTGCAGAATATAAGCTAGGGGCTTAGACTTAGGTAAGGTATAAGAAAGACAGTTTTAAAGATTACAGAGTGAAAAATCAAGAGAGAAAAGGCATTTCATCTCAATTTGCCAAAATCGATATTTAATATCATGATTCCCTCTGCTACTCATAACATTTCTTCACAATTAAAAGAACAAAAATATCACCAATGTTTGAAACAGCCTATGGCTTTTCAGGTTAAGCAGTCAAATTATAAGTATTTGACATAATTTTCTCAACTAACCATTCCTTAGCTAATTACACTATCATTGACAAATTAGTTTGTAATTATAAAACAAAATGTTATGTATGTATTTATTTAATTATTTATTTCTTAAAATTTCAATGTAATTAATATACAGTGTTGTATTAGTTTTGGGTGTACAATATATTGATTCCACAATTCTATACATGACTCAAAGTGCTCATCTTGGTAAGTGGGCTCTTCATCCCCTTCACCTATTTCATCCATTCCCCTCCCTCCACCCCCTCTGGCAACCACCAGTTTGCTCTTTGTTATTTAAGAGTGTTTTGGGGGCACCTGGGTGGCTTAGTCAATCGAGTATCTGATTCTTGATTTTGGCTTAATTTATGACCTCAAGGTGGTGAGATCAAGCCCCTGTGTGAGTTTCACCTGGGCATGGACCTGCTTGGGATTCTCCCTCTGTCCCTACCCCAACCTCCACATGAGTGCATGCTCTCTCTCTCTCAAAAGAAAAAAAAGAGGCTGTGTTTTTGTTTATCTCTTTTTTCTTTGTAAAATGCATACATATATACATACATAAAATGGGTTTACTAGGGAATATGTGAATATTAATTAAAGTAAGTAAAATGAAGAAAATAGAAATCTAATTATAGAGAATTAATTATTGTTTCTAATTTGGTGTGTATCCACATATATTTGGTTCATAGCTACAGAAGACATCATGTTTCTGAAATTTAAAGCATTTAACTAATTCCTATTGATTGTGTAATGAAATTCATTTTTATATTTTAAAATTATTCACAATAATATGGTGAGCATCATTGAAAACATCTCTCATACTTTCTTTAGAGTAAACTCTACTCAATGGGTAAAGGCATTTTTAAGTCTCTTCAGATGTTCAAAGCTGTCCAAAGGAAAGGCTATGTCATTTTCATTGTTCATTTTTATCACTAGTGCTGGGTATGGTATGTTTTATATATATTTTAAACATAATAGAAATAACCATTATGTCATTATTGTTTGCAATGTTATTTCTTTTCTTTGTATTTATATTTTTTTCCTTACATTAAAATTCCAAGATGTGCACATTCGTTTTAGAGATATATATTTTTTAAGAAATAATTGAAATTATGAGCTAAAATAAGACTAGTAACCATTTATTGAGGCAGGAAGAAACACATTTTTTTTGGAAATATGAAATCAACAGAAAGGTTTAGATTTCCTTGCTTTTGACCTTGATAAACAAGATTACTACAGAGGGTGGGTAACTTTTCTTATAAACACCTAAGAAAGTATCATCAGTTGGTACACCAAAGACAGTACTAAAATTAAAGTTAATAAACTTTAGGTTTTAAAGGAAAGATAGAAGGAATTATGGTTTGCTCTTTAAGTCCCCATTATACCGTGTCAAGACAAAGGTTTCATAAACCTCGACCACACAAAGTCACCCGGAGTTATTTCCACCGCTGAAAAGCAGCCTGAGTAGGCAGTAGCATCCACCACAGTATGCGGCAGTGCTCATTACATTTCTATTGAATGCTTGGGTTCAGGACTGTGATTATCTGGATATACAGAATTTAAAGGAGAGAGGAAGGTATAATGAGAATGCATTGTCATAAAAATATAACTTACTTTTGCCAAGTGTTTCTATCTAGAAGCAAAAGGGCTGAAAGTAAAAATAAGACTACTAATAATAGGCGGAAATATTTTTAAAAGTTTTCAGATAATATAAATGCAAGGTTTAGGATTAAATCAAACTTCTACAAACTACTAAAGACACATGCACTGGTTCAAAAATAGAATTTCAGGGGATCCCTGGGTGGCGCAGCGGTTTGGCGCCTGCCTTTGGTCCAGGGCGCGATCCTGGAGACCCAGGATCGAATCCCACATCAGGCTCCCGGTGCATGGAGCCTGCTTCTCCCTCTGCCTGTGTCTCTGCCTCTCTCTCTCTCTCTCTGTGACTATCATAAATAAATAAAAAAAATTAAAAAAAAAATAGAATTTCAATCTTATAAATTGTGTTGAGAAATTAATACAATTGTCTGCTCTTGGTCAACCAAGTTATAGAGAATTGATAACATTTAAATTTCAAACACAGAGGAAATAAAGAGAGTAAAAGTTAAGTTCTTAGGGAACTTGTTGACAAAATCACAGTGCCATTATAGCTACTATTTAAGTATAGGCCTAAAGATGTTAGATAATTTTAAAATGTTGAATGTGTCATTTACTAATAGCAAATAAGGATGTATTAGAGGATTACAGTATGGTTAGAGTAATTTTCATATCTATAAACCATCTAAATTTATGCACTTAATTAATTTGTATTTATCAACAGAACAAAAGAGCGGCATTCCATTCCTTTTGTGTTTCCTGCCATCAAATTTTGAATTGATAGAATTAAAGAGGAATTTTTTTACAATTTCTACCCCTGAATAAGGCTAGATTTAAAGATTGTCTTTCATTAATAACTGTTCAGAAAATGTTCTTTGAACTGAATTTAAAGGCTTATTATTTTGTTCTGAAAGTCTAAACTTGTATTTTCTACTGTGCGACAAGGGAAATTTAGAGCTAGTTTGGTAACATATTTCCAGCATTTAGATGAACCCCTAGGGTATCCCATTAGTATTGCAGAGATTATATGATAGTTCTACTCTATTAAATTTTTATATAAAACGTAACTTTTAAAAAATTGAGTTGAACAAGAATTGCCACCATCTGTATGTTAACCTTAATAGAAACATCACTGAAGAACAAATGAGTTACCCACCTAATTAATTAGCAAACTTTATAAAATTCTTATTTTAATATGACCTTAATACAATGCCTAGCCTCAAAAAAAAAAAAATAAGAAAAGAAAAGAAAGAAAAGAAAAAGAAACAGAGAATTTTAAAGCTGTCCTTGTTATCAGCTTATCCTTGTAAGCTTCCATTTATCTTATCAAAGTAAGGCATCACTTTTGCTTCCTTCTGCTAATAAGGTCTGGAACAGAGCTTTTCTCTAGCAGTTCACTAATTCCTTTTGCAGACAGAAATGTTCAGTCTATTGGCTCTCCCCACCCCCGATGTGTCTCTTCTCTTTAGTTCCTCCCTCACCCTCAAGGAAATTAGAGATCCAAGTTCCTCCATTGCTGGAATTTTAAGATTTTAAAGAATATAAGATTTTAAAGAATATTTTTTTATCCTCAAGACCTCAATTCTAAGTAGGTTTTCATTTTCTGGATGTCTAAATGATTGTGTAGGAATGTAGACCCCGAGAATTCTGGGGTAAGTCACGAATCATGACCGAATCATGCTTAAATCAAACATAATCATATTTTTGGCACTTTTGTCCAAGCCAGTGGTATAACCAACTATCAGTAGTTTTCTGTAACATGCTAATGAAAACTAGTAATTTCCAGAGTATTTACAAAGATAAATAAATTAATATGAACATGATGTAATGGCATGTATTATTATTACTACTACTATTATTAATATTACCATTAAGTGAGATAATCTATATAAGATATCTGATATCATTATTGTTTTTTTTTTGTTGTTGTTGTTGTTATCATATGTTAGCTAGTTATCCCAGTTAAAGAGTAATTCTCAATTTACAAATGGCAGCCTTGGAAAAAAGATTTCTAATTCATTATTACCTCAGTAAATTTGAAAGAGAGATATAAACAGATGACAGCTTCATCAAGACAAAGTTAAATTAGAACAGTTGAAGAGGATGGCAGTGGAGGAGGGAGGAAGAATTAATTGATTTTATTTGGGAGCAATGGCAAAAAAAAAAGCATATGTGGAAGAAACCAAGTGTCAGTCAACTCAATAGTCAACAGTGTCAGCTTCCCAGCTGGAAAGGCAGGAACCTGATATAAAATGAAGGACCTAGTATGTAAGAACTATGAGGTAATCCTCTTAATGAATGGACAACTTGTCAAACACTTCCTGGGATTCTGTATTATGTAGAAGGCTCCCAATCTTAAAAGGAATGCAAAAACTTGGAGAGGGTTCAGAGGACAGCCACAAAGATAATGAATTGGTTGTAAAGTAAGACCTACAAGAAAAGGTTAAAAGATCTGGAATTATTCAACTTGGAGGCAAGAACTTAGAAGTTATTTAAATTCTCAAGTTAAAAATATATGGTGCCCATCTCAAGCTTCTCCATGAATTAAAAGGGAAAAAAAAATCAGTTTAAATCTCAGGATGGAAAATTTATGGAATTTAAACAATAATTTAGCAAACAGATTCATTACACATCATTAAGGACTCCTGAGAGTGGTTTACAAAATGTACATGCCCCTTTAAGTTGTATAATTTATTTACATATTTATTTTAGTGAGCTGTGAAGGTGCATCTTTGATGAAGAAGAGAAATGGCCTAGATGACCCAGCAGGGTTCTTCACAGTCTTAAATTTCACTGAAATCCAGAGTTAAGTATTAATAGTCTACTAAATCATTGCCATGCTTCTTGCCTTTCTCTCACTCATTTATTTAGGACTGTAGGAGTGAGAAGGAAATTGAGGTGATTTGTACCAAGGTAAGTCTGGGCAAAAGGGATAGGGGCAGGATGCAAAGAGGATGGAAATGTTTAGTGATACCAGCCTATTAAATAGCAACATCAAGGAGAGTGGTCAGATCCCTGGACTCCATGGGATATCTGGGCCTCAGGTCATGTGGGGATAGTCCATTAGTTGTTTGTTTCTTTGTTTGTTTGTTTGTTTGTTTGTTTGTTTTTTAGGAAGCACCTGATGGCCATGAGAACCAAAGTTTCTCAGATAATTTTGTCTGTTTCAATTTTTAATATGCCATTCATTCATTCTGTTTTAACTGATGATGGTAAAAGTGGCAAAACTTTGGGGTTACAGACTTCCTTAATTATTCTCTCAGTGAAATGGGTACCACTATTATTAGATATATATGAGGGTTTTCCCCAAGCAGGAAATGTAAAGTTTAAAATTTCTTTGCTCTGTAAGAGCAGTTGTTTTACTGTTAGAAAATCTGCAGAAAGTAAAGAAGGAGCATGAAGAGGCTTTTAGCCAACCATGACACAGACAATATTAAGATCATATTCATAAACATATGGGGCAGGGGCTGGAATAAACATGATTTATAGATATTCAAACATGCTTAAGATTTTAGCCTATATTCTTAGCCAATATTCTTATCCTACTTGTAAGTTTTCTTAGGATTATGGACTTGAACAATAGAAAAAAAAATAGACATTTTGGACCATCTCTTTGAAGTTCCAACAACAAAGTATAGGATGGATGTTAAGTTTTTCTATCCATAGTAGTTTATAACTACAGCATTTTTTATAAGACTGTTTCAACTTATTTGGGCTATGTTAGTGCCACTAGAGACTGAATGGAACAAATAATCTAATCTTTACTATAAAGTGTTTTTTTTTTTTTTTTTTTTTCCCAGAAATAGGTGCCTAAAACTGGCATTAAATCAAGACTTGACATCAATCAGGATTTTGTTTTGGCTTTGATTTCTGAACTTGTTGGACCAGCTAGATGTGTTTTAAAGCAGTTCACTTAGCATTATAATCTGCTAAAGCATTGCCTTTTGCTTGTTGAATCTCCTTTTAAACTGTGCTTTAATCTTAATTATTACCAATTGCTCTGTAAGAAACAAGTCAATTAATTGGGTTTTGATATGGCCGGCATATTTAATTGCAGTTCCACCTCCAGATAAGAAATCTTGTTGCTTCCAAAGCACCCAAATCATTAAGGACTCCAAAAGATAACTGCTATCTGTATAGACATTTCTTTTCCTATCTGTACCTACTTGACAGGGCTCAGTAACCCCAGCATCTACTAGAAATGAAATATTTTGTTCTTGCCATTGTAGCAGAATTTATCCCTCTTTTGTGAAGGGTAATTTTGGTCAAACAGGAGGCATCATTCAATCAGACAAAGTTTGTTTTTTATCTTTTTAGATTTTATCTTTTAAGATAAGACACAGTAATTGTTCTTTAAATGTCCCTTGCCTTTCCTATAATAACAGGTATGTGAGGTTTTGCTGTTTCTATTGTTGATTTGTTTTGTTTTCTGAGTAGTCCCAGAGATGTCCTTTCTTAGGTTTACTTAATTATCAAATTTAAAGAGTTATTACATGCAGGTCTAGAATTTTTGTTTGTTTGAGTGAAAGTGTCTTCAAAATGCCCAGCAAGGTCTTATAGAACAGAGAGGAGGAGGTCTACCATCCTCTTTGTTTTCTTATGAAATCTACCACTGCAGACTTAAGGCAATCAACAACAAAGGTGAATAGGACAATTGTAATATCTTCTCCCTAACTGAAACCAGAATACTTTTTGAAAGCATTAGTGAGATGGTCTCTAATATCTGGGATGCATTTATTTTTATGCCCTTGTATTCAGAACTGAATTTTTGACCAATTTTTCCAGGAAAGATCTCAGGGATAGTTTTAACAAATCTTACTCAATTTTTATACTCTTTTTATCTCCATGCTTGGCCAAATTTTGATTCATATAATTGATATAATTTTGGTAATCAATTCACTCTGATTCTTCCAAGTTTTAGCATTCTCTGTTCCCAAGAGGTGACTCCTGGACTGAACTTCACAAGGGACATATTAAATCCTCCTATGGATTTCTGTGTTGTAAGGGTCAGAAAAGTCTTTAACTAGATAATGCAAATCTAATCTTGACTAAAGCTTAAAACCCTAAAGCCAGCAAATTTGGTCATTGTCTGAAACTATAAGACATTGTAAGTGGCTATTGTCCAACAGGAGTGGGAAGGGTTAGTGGACAAAAAAGGAAGAGCATAGAAGGAGTAAAGCAAGGGGTAGACAGGTGGAGAGTTCAAATTAGAGCAGGGGGCCAGGGAAATGTTCATTTTAAAATTGTACTTGGCAGAGGGGTGAATTCAAATTTAAATTTTAGTTCTTCCATGTAGGTAGGTCTTTTCTTAGAGTAGCAATTTCAGAATTTTTCTGGATTTTAAAAGCCTTTTTCATTAAGCTAAAATACAGCTGGCTACTGAATATTTCAAGTCTTATGATCCTTTTATTTCTAAGATCCCACACAGGTAAATTATTTTATTCATATCTTAAGTTCCTCATGTAGATCACTGAGTTTCTTTATGGTTATTAGTAAAACCCTGCAAGAGCTTCAAATATTTGGTGGTTTTTTCTTCTCTGTCTCCTTTTTTTTTTTTTAACTATAATGTCCATACATATAACCCAGATAATGATGACACAGAAGTGCATAATAACTGATGATTATCTGTTTTCAAATAATGAGAATAAATGAGAGAGGGGAAAAAAAAAAAAGATCCCAAGAGCCATCTTGTTCATGAAAGCCCTGAAACAAATAAATCTAAATTTTTAGCACAAGAAATTAAAAGTATGAATAAGGGCTTCAATGATGCTCAGTTTAAAGGAGTAAGTAGGATTTATTCAGTGGTCCAGTGCCTGAGACTCCAAGAAGGAGAGATGTCAATGACCTTCTGCATGGTCTATTCTTATCAAGGTGGCCTGGACTGAGAAGCAAGAGGACATCGGCTCATTCAAATGACAGAAATTATGTTTTTATAAGATCTCAAGGTTAATTCTTGAACAGAGCTTCTATATTATTTTAACAATGGAATTAAATGCATTTTGTTAGTTTATCAAACATAAAACGTATTTTAATCATGTGCTAGTTAAACTTTGCTATCATTGGCTTACAAGTGATTAATTTAAAGATGCCTAAATGACAGTGGACAGAATTGAATCATAACACTGTTTAGAGTACAGTGACAGAAAAGTATGGCTGCTACTGATGTCCACTGCTATCTGTTGCCTTCTGTTCTCTGTCAAATATACCCAAGAAAAGAAACAATCTATTAGGATGAGAGAGATAAATTTAGCATAGAATACATATTTTTATGACTGTTTTTCTTCAGAAGAATAATATTTGAGAGGTTATTAGATTTTATATTTTATATATGAACTATTAAAATATCAAATTTTAAATTAGTTTTGTCTATAATATTAATTTCATATCTGCATTAAGAAGCAAACCTATCCATTAAATAAAGAATTGAATATTCATTTCAAAACTTTAAGACAACTTTGTAAGAAAATATATGCTTATAATAAAATTTAAGAAAGAAAATTGGATGTAAATGATATTTTTCAAAAACTATCCCATTGACCATCTGAAAAGATCTGATCTATAATACGGAAAAGTAATGTAAGTAATGTCCCTTAGACCCATCTATATTTACAACACACTCTTCCCCAAGTCTGAAAGGAAACAACATTTTTTTTTTCTTGATTTGGGGCAGAACATTAAGCACAAAAGAGAAGGAAAAGAATATGATATTTAATGAGGTCAATATCTTAATATAAAGTAAGTTCCTACTAATTGGATATAAATCTCTAAGCCCCTATACAGAGTAGTTAAAAAACACATAACAAAAGGGAAATATGGCAGTAACATAGAAACCAATATTCATTCTTACTATTAACCAATAAATGTGAAATATAACATAAGTGAACCATTTTCTACTTACAAAATGGTCCAATCACTGAAGGAGACAAGCTCAAGAATATGCATTAGAAGCCAAAAAAGAAATCTCTTGTCTTCATAATCTAATAAAAACACTTTTAAGAGTTTATCCAAAGAAAATAGTAAGATACAGAAAAATGATATTATTAGAAATATCTACAATATAAAAAGTAAAAAATAATTTTGAAATATTTAATACAATACTTTAAGTCAAAAATTAAGACACAAACTATGTATTATAGTATCTCAAATATTCAAAAATACCTTATGTAGTTTTATTTTTACTTAATTTATTTACTTTTATTCTTTTAATAAATTTTTTAGAGTTTTTATTTTAATTTCAGTTCATTAACATACAGGTAGTTTCAGGTATATATTAACATAAGTTTCAGGTATACAATATAGTGATTCGACACTTTCAACACCCAGTGTTCATCACAAGTGCTCTCTTTAATCCCCATCACCTATTCCACCCATCCCCCCTCACCAAACTCCCCTCTGGTGACCATCAGTTTGTTCTCTATAGTTAGGAATCTGTTTCTTGATCTGTCTCTCTCTCTTTTTTCCCCCTTTGCCTTCCAATATTTTGGTGGTTTAATATAACAGGAACTTGTTTCTTGCCCATAGAATCAGTTGACTGGTCAAGATGCTTTAGTTACCAAATCACCACACGAAGATAAGCCATGCCTCTTATCTTGAACTTCTGTAGTTTTAAACTATAAGGCAAGATACTAAAAAAGTAGACAATGATTTTTGTTTTGTTTTTCAGATTATTTGATAATTTAAATTTTTTATTCATATTTTTCAAGTTTAAAATTTCTAAGCGTGTCATGTATTGCTTCTCTAATTATAAAAATGAAAAAAAAATCCTACAAAACTCCATCTTTTTCTAGATGGCAATTAGGCATATTAGATGTAGTATTGCAAAATACTTTGCCTCAAATTATTCATGGCATTTCTCAGCCGGATTTAACCTTCAATATTTAAAAGACATAGTTACATAAATTACATATGTAATACACATATAATTCCATATATGTATGTACATACATACATCTGTATATACATATATGCATATGTATTTACATTGGTGACAAATGCCAAAATATTGTGCCATCAGTATCTTAATAATTAAAATGGTTATTCTGTCATTTGTGTTTCAAAACATCATTCAATGAAATCTAATTTCAAAAATCACATACACATCAAGGATTTGTAAATTCTAGCAAGATAAAATGTAAACAAAACAAAGCAAAACAAACTAACACCTACAATATCAGCAAATAGTCAACTATATTTCAATTTTTTAAAAAAGTCAGTGGATAAAATGGAAGTGTTATTTCAGGAACCCAGTTTATATTCAGGAACCCAGAAGTTCATAACTTCTCTACTGAAATAATGTATGGCAAGGCTCAGTGGTAGAGTTGAAGTCCAAAAATCAGAACAGTCTGTGATGTCATCAAATCTTGGGAAAGTATACAGTTTTATACCAATTATCTAGTAATCTATTAGGTTTTATCTCCAACAAGGGTTAAAAACTTAAACAAGGTCTATTAGCAGTAAATAATCCTGCCAATATCTTTCCCAGTAGGGCAACTCCTCCAGCAATTTTCAGGATTAATTATCAGTAGCAAGCATTTTCATAATCTGTTCTTAGTTTTTCAATTTCTGAATGAACTTGGCTCTGACACATTCCTTATTATTTCCCTACTACCAGTAGGATGAACAACTTGTCCAGGTCATGCTGTGTCAAAGAAGTGCTAATGTGTTTATATAAACTCTGCAAACAGCACCTGTCTTGAATGCTTTGTATTACTTTTTTTTTTTTCACCACAGCAGAACACACACACACAATTTCTTGGTATAAGAATACAAAGGAAGAAAAAGACAAACTGGAAATTTATAATGCCAATAAAAATTAAATTGTTTTTGCTGAAGCCAATCAGCTATCATAACATTAAAACCAATTTCTTTTCCTCATCCACTGCTTTTCCTCATTTGTACTACTTATATAGGTAGAAATTTCGGTTTGTCCTTTTCAAATGCTTTGAGAATTATAACTGAACTCATTTTCATTCTTTTTCTCAATATGTACATTAGAATGAAAAATAAATTAATATGGCATTTCTTTAGACATCTGTCCATATATATAAATTCTAGATTTTTAGGTATAATTAATACTTATGAATCATCTAAAAGGAAAAATGCATAATCATGACTAAACTTCGATAATATTTCTGATCCCTCAGATTATTTGCCTGATGAACCAAAAACCTTATTCACTTATGTAGTTCATCTTCTTTCTGTGTTATTTTGAAGTGTATATTGTAACTTACATTTCAGTCTCAAATGTTTGTGTGAAAGAAAATCCCTCATTTTTAATTCCAGTGAACATATGGCACATCTTTAGAGTCCTTTTCTAGCTCTTAAAATAAGTCTAGTAGTCATAGTTTCCAGATAAATATAAAATAAAATTCATTCCAATCAGTTATATAGTTCTCTTTCTTATACTAAATACTTCAGCTAGGAAAATACTTTGTTTTCCTAAGGAATAATAAAATGCTGTCAGTTTGGTGAATTATGGAATACAAAATGGAAGATGGTAAATGTATATGAAAATGCATCAAAAAAAAAACAAAAAAAAGAAGATGCATCACTTCCTTTTTAATGAGGGTTAAATTGGTAAAGCTTGCTAACTTCTACTCACATCTTATAAAAGATAAACATCTTCTATTGTGCAATGTGAAAAACTTGTTAAAACTTTAATTGCATCATGATGGTGTCGGTTGCTAATCCCTCATTTTCTTAGCTGTCAATATATTTAGGCTGAATGTTATAGCAAACAAATTCCCTAAAATGTAACAAAAGAATTGGGATTGGATAAAATGCTATTTCTAGCCTGAAGTAGGGTAAACTGAAGCCGAAAATAAACTCTGCATCCTAACTGCAACCAAGTAACTTAGAAATGTTCAAAAAAATTGAAATAATAACATAAATAAGTATTTATTGTATGCTTTGGCACATATGAGACAGATTGAGAGACCAAGACAAAGAGGTAAACGTCCACAGGGCAGTGTACAACACTTGGTCATAGGCATATGCTTGAGGGCCAGGGCTGAGCCCCAAGTAAGGGTTAAAGGGCCAGCATATGGAGCCAAAAGTACTGGAGAGCATGGTTTCAATTCTAAGTGCCACCATGGGGCTCATAGTAACCTCCATTGTTGAAAAGGAGTCACCAGCTGGATCAAGATTTGTAACCACATTAGAAGCAAGTTTTCTAGTTGTCAGTGCTTGGGGCAAAGATTGTAAGAAGTGAGCAGCTGTCTCCTGAGAGAAAAGAGATCAGCTTTGGTGAATTCTGTGACAGTTCTGTCATTGAATGAGGGGTTGATAGGGTTCACACAGATGAGGATTTTAAAATGGAGCTTCAAGGTCAAAAGGGAAAAATGAAAGTAAATTTTTAATATTGCTAGGATTGTTAGGTTAAAGGATACTAATATGAAAATAATGCTTGCAATGTGTGTTGGAAGAAAAGCAATGGTACACAAATGTAATCACTACCAGGATATGGTGGCATGTCTAAGTTAAGTAGGTCTCAGTCTTAGTTTCTAACGTGTGCAATCATCACTTTGAGCAATAAATTTTTCATTCTGACCTAAAAATTACAACTAAAGATTCTTTGTGCTATGTAAAAAATATTTGTAGTTCTACATAATGTGGAGAACAATATTATAAAAATATGAAGTTCTAAAAGCATATATTATAAGTACTATACTATTTTCAGTGACCTTCCCTACTGCATACTTAATAGAAAAAGTGGTTACTGATTTGACATTAGGTCAATAGATATACATCTTTGGAACAGCTAATGCCATATTAATCACATTTTTTTTCTGTATTGTATCACCAAATTTGTGACAGAGAAGAGCATGAGAAAGTTAGTGTAGGTGAGCATAAGGCTTAAGGGTTCCTCTGGAGCAAGTCAGAAATAATACATGAAAGATGGAGAATAAAGGAGAGAGGGGGAAAGTGTGAGAGAGAAACAGAGACAGACCAACCCAGAGAAATGGAGCACGTGTGCACAAGAGAAAAAGTGATGAAAGGAGCTAAGATGTTAAGAAAGAACACAATAGAGATGCCTGGGTGGCTCAGCGGTTTGGCGCCTGCCTTCAGCCCAGGGCGTGATCCCGAAATCCCGGGATCCAGTCCCACATCGGGCTCCCTGCATGGAGCCTGTTTCTCCCTCTGCCTCTCTCTCTCTGTCTCTCATGAATAAATAAATAAAATCTTTAAAAATATATAAAAGTAGCCATTGAAAATATTTTATTGGCATTACACTTGAGTTGGTTCAGCCTATAAGACATTCATTAGCAATGCATGTACTATGGGAGACCTTCTCCAGATACTCTTTTTTTTTTTTTTTTTTGTCAAGTAGACACTATATATCCCATGCATTAAGTAGAGGTTATTATCCATAACAAAATGCTTTCATCAGCATTGATGAGATGCTCTGACTACCCATGCTATTGGCAGTCAATACACGCTTAATAGTAGTAATAATATCACAGATAACATGTAGTTTAAGAAATAAAATTGTCCTTCATATATTTGTCTCTTTCTCAAAGAATAAAATGTCTTCCCTGGCCCTTTTTCATCTGATGTGATGTGAACATTTTCCCATTAATGTGAGGTAGATGTGAGTAGCTCTACTTTGATGAATGCTTCTGCTGCACTCAGGAAGATAAAAGTAGGCCAGATCATAATCACTTGAGTTGTGTTCATGGAAAGAAATGCTATAGGTTCTCAAAACATTTTACTCATAATATGTAATGTAGCTAGTTTAGTTGCATCGACTTTCTCTAACATCTTTGATGCTAGATGGAGTATTTGTTATCCTGAATCATGTGTCTAATTTCAGATTGTAAGAGACAGAATAGAACAAATTGCATGGAATAGGATTATTATTTTAACGAATATATGTTATATTTAAGCTACAATCTGTGTAAAAGTACTCTAATTGATACCAAATAGGCATCTCAGAAACTGAATGTATTACATGTGAAAAAAAGAAAACAATAATAGGAGAGACAAAGACATACAAGAATAAGTTTATACTTTTGCAAACTACATTTGAAACTTACATACATACAAATTGGTTATATACTAAATGTATAACATAATAGGAATAGGATATTTAAGAGTTTACTAAAGTAATCTGTATAATTACTGAATCATATTTTGGACATTTAGTGAAGTTGTGTCACATTCTTTGACAGTTTTGTTTAGAGAATTTAATCTTAAATTACCATTACTACTGCTACTAAACTCTAATGAGTTATAGAAGATAATCTTTGTGTACGCCTGACATTTTTTTCAAGGATCTGATACACTCCTATTAGTTGTATTTGTATCTGTTTGATTTCCTTTTCAGGGTTCTTTGTCACTTTTGATAACTGGCTTGAATCTTCTAACTAGAAATGCACAAGAACACTTATTTGCTGGTATTCAAAACACTGTGATAAGGACAATGATGAAAGGAAAAGGCTCCACTCCTGTTTGAGTACTCAATGACATCTCAAATTTTTGCAGCTAAAGTTTTGTAGAAACACAGCCTTGCCCATTCATTTACATATTCAGGGCAGGATTATGTATGTGGGACAGAGAGCTTATAGTTTGCAAAGTCTAAAATATTTTCTATCTGGCCCTATATAGAAAAAACTTCCTGACCTCTGGTTTATCAAAATAAAGTAGCTAAATTGCCTTAAGCCCTGTTGCACTCTTTCCCCAATCTTTTTTCTTCTTTCCCTCCTCATCATAAAATAGGTAGATCTTATTCCCTTCTCACCATTCATTGATTGACTACATGGTTGTCAAGTTTTCACTTGAGAAACATTTTTTAAATAGTCTAAGATCATTTAGTTTGAATTACTTTCAGAGATAACCAAAAACCTCTAAGACCAATTCATTTAAAATCATAATAGCAAATACATATACAGCACTTACTAAGATCCAATCGTAGTTCTGAATATATAGCTTGTATTAATTTATTTAAACCTCACCACAACACCTTGGAGAGAAGCATCATGATTATCCCCTTTTGGGGAAAGAAGAAATTTTGGTACAAAGAATGTAAGTAACTTACTTAAAGTAACATAGCTAAATGGAAGGCAGAAATGGTATTAGATTCCAGGACAGCTGGATAATAACTAAACTCTGGTTTCAGTGTATATATGTTGGTTAATTAATGTGCTTTACATTTTAATCAACATCATTGCCCCCCAAAAGATCATTATCTCTTGTTCTCATACATTATCATAAAACTCTAATGTTAGCCAGGTGATACATTAACAATTTAAGGCTTTCATTTAATATACAGAGGTATCCTATGTCTCTAACTCTCCAGTGCTTAGTAATGCTCAGGAAACATTAAAGCAGCACTTAACAGTGGAGAAGAAGGAGAAGAGTGGTGATACTTTGAGCTTTATGTAACATATGTCAGAAATAAAATAATTTTACTATTACATGTAATTTTTATATGAAGATACAGATGAAGTACAGATAAATAAGTGAGCTTATGAAAATAAATAACACACACAAATTTACCTGGGTGCTGCACATCAGAATCAAAGTAGAAAGAACAATTTTCTCAGCTACAGAAATAAACCATCACTGAAAAAAAAATCCCTACAAATTAGAGAGAAATAAAAGGGAAAGATAGCTTTGGGAAAATGACTCTAATTTCAAACTAAGCATTAATTACTCTAATTATAAGTAAAATAGGCAAGAAAAATATGTAAGATCTGAATGTCAGTAAGACATCTTGAGAATGCTCTAGTTCATCAAATTTTCCTTCTTTTGTAAAGAATATACCTAAACTATTCAAACACAAAAGAATTATCTTACCTTTAAACTCACATAATTATTTTTGACTTATGAGCCTGTTTTCCTAATTCATTGTCTGAGAATCTCCTCTTACTCAGTCTTTGATTCACAAAAATAAAATAACACAACTATTTTTTTCCTAGAAAATTATGTAATGTACTAAATGGAGAGCAATAAAAATAATTTTTTTAACAAGTAAGCTCTGAAAAGAATTGAACTACTATTGTGTGATATGCCATATTATTTTATTCTATAGGATTACATAGTCATCTTGAAAACAAGAAATGCTATCAATTCAAAACATTACTTTTTACATTTAATAAAAAAATATTGGCTATTTAGATCAACCTTGAAAAAATAAATTTTATTGGATTAAAATTTTGTTATAATAGATGTTTTTATAGCAACTCATTCGAAACTGCTTAAACATTCACATCTGATGGAGGGATAAATCTGTTTAAAGGGGTTTAAAGCACAACCACTCACAACTAAGCTGGCCTTTGTCAGCATGCACTTGACATCTGAATGAGTCTATTCTCTATGTGGTGAGGGGTCAACACCATAAAATGGCTGTCAGTGAATCATCCAGTAGTTTTGGAGAATACTACCAAAATGCTGTCTAGGTGTTCTGACACTAATCTGTGGAGAGGTCACTTTCACCTGAGTGACCTATGAAATTTCATGGTCAAGAAGACACAAACAATGGTTAACAAACCCAGAGACAGTAAATAGTTAAGCAGCTCTCCCTTGACCAAAGTTTTGTATTTAATCAGGCTTCTACAGGAGTATTGTTAGATCTGCTTTGGAACTATGGAGACAATGTGAACTTAGGATAGATGAAAATTTTCTATTCCAAATCCCATTCTGATTCAATCACAGGTACTTTAATATGTTCATTATTTTTATTATTGTTGCTGTTTAAGATGTTTAAAATATGTCAGATTTCCATTGAGAAAGGGGTTAACTATTTAAAAGTAGATTAGAAAACCCCTGCAATGATGAAACAAATTAGTTTCTGAGACTATCTCAACATTTAACATAGTTATATACTAATTCAGTTTTTTAAATAGTAAGGTGGTTTGATGCAAGATGACTCTATAAATAGTCTATATCTTAAAAGGCATATTTCTTCAAAAATTGGGCAGAGGGGCACCTGGGTGGCTCAGTGGTTGAGCATCTGCCTTTGGTTCAGGGTGTGATCCTGGGGTCTTGAGATGGAGTCCCACATCAGACTTCCTGCAGGGAGCTTGCTTCTTCCTCTGCCTATGTCTCTGCCTCTCTCTTATGAATAAATAAATAAAAATTTTTAAAAATTGGGCAGAGTATAAAATAACCTACATGATAATTTCAGAATTAGATATGTTATTGTGTTTTAAAATGATTTAATTGTTAAATTTGAAATTTTTGTAAAATAGCTCAATATACTGATTAAGGAAAAAAGTGTATATTATAAATCAAAGAAGTATGTATTGCAGACCCAAAGATTCTAAAGACTATCTTAGCATTATTGTTATTATTATTATTTTTTAAAAGATTTTATTTATTTATTAATGAGTGACAAAGAGAAAGAGAGAGAGGTAGAGACACAGGCAGAGGGAGAAGCAGGCTCCATGCAGGGAGCCCGATGCGGTACTCGATCCCGGGTCTCCAGGATCACACCCTGGGTTGAAGGAGGGGCTAAACCGCTGAGCCACCCAGGCTACCCAAAGAATTTGTTTTAAACAGTGTTTTGGACACAGTGCATCTTGAGCTCACCAGGGTACTTGACATTTCGGTGGGTCTTCAATGAAATGTAATTTGCTAGAAGTTCAATTAATGTAAATTAAATAGAGAGGTAAAGTTCTAGCAGCAAATTATGACTTAGTAATTGTGCCCTTGGTCATAATTTTTGATAGAAACTATTTTGATAGTTCATATTCCTACTTCCTCCACAACTCCACTCACTAATCCTCAGGACATCATGGATTTGATATATATCAGGCCCAAGGTTGATGCTGAGTGTCAAAGTGCTGAATTGGCCAGACTTGGCCCTCTCTCATGGAATTTATAGACATAAGCTCTTCCAAGGCAGGGAATGAGTCTTATTCATTTAATTGTATTATAAGTAAATAGAATAGGTGCTTAATAAATATTTATGAATTCTGATTGAAAATTTATAAGGCATGCATATCACATTTTCCAAAATTTGAGTATACTCAATATATTGAATAAGTGGTATACTCATAGGGGTATACTCAATATATTGAATAAGCATACTCAATATATTGAATAAGTGACCACCAGTTTAAAAGATTTTAAAAATCTAGATTTTTTTCAATCTGCCTTCACAATGGGGATGATTAAATTTGTAGAGATATGCTTAAAAAAAAAAAACCAACTCACGTAACTGTAGAGCTACAGCATGAGCTAGATATAACCTTAATGTAAGTGTCTATGAAAAGACCTTCTCAATTTTAGTTTATTTTCAGTTCCTTGGTATAATTTGACTTCTGAAATAGTAAATAAAATTTTAAGTAGAAAATAGTGTTCAGATGAAAGAAAAGAGCAATCTCATTTGCCAGAGCATAATCAAAGCCAAGTTTTTCATTCTAAGATTCACATTGTGAGAGAAACTCACGGAAACGCTGAAGGAATTAGTGTCAGTTTTGTTGGTGAAAAGAGGCAGAAGAGAACTAGCTTTAAAAACACAAAAGAAGGGTCAACTGGGTCGCTCAGTGGTACAGCCTCTGCATTTGGCTCAGGGCATGATCCAGGGTCCTGGGATGCAGTCTCACATCAGGCTCCCCACAAGGAGCCTGCTTCTCCCTCTGCCTATGTCTCTGCCTCTCTCTCTCTCTATGTCTCTCATGAATAAATAAACAAAATCTCAAAAAAGAAGAAACCACAAAGGAATGCCAAATGGAAGAATGGCTCCAAGTGGAAGAATCAAAGAATCAGACACTAAACTTCTAGCATCAGAATCCTAGGAAGATCAGATTCTAGGATCAGCATCTTTCTGGTCTCTTGGTTCCTAGGAGAAGAATCAGGAAGAGGGTCAAAAATGTCAGGTCACACCTTACTTAGGAGGCCTATGAGGGAAGGGAAGGCCTAAAGACACTCTGCAGAATATCTTTACCCCATGAGAGCTGATAGTCTCAGTACCTCTTATCAAAAAGAATGAGAGAGTTATGAGCAGGAGATGAAGCTATGGCTCAGACACCCAGAAAGAAGGACATTGAGGGGCTAAAATCAGAATAATTTGGTTGCAAATAATTGGGATGTCTCATCAAAATGGGGAACACGTCACAGTTGGAGCAGGTGGATAAAGAACAAGGCTTGAGAGAAGCCACATGAGGTAAATCGTGTGGCCACCATTTTCTAATGATGGCACTCCCTTATATGGAGGGATTCTCACTCCTATGCATCAAGTATGGGTCCCTAAAGGAACACGCTTCCAGAAGAAACTAAAACACAACTCAATTTATGTACATATGTTGTAACAGGGAAAGTGTTTAAAAATACAATGAGATTCCCTGTCTCCTGTAACTAAAAAAATTCTGACACACCACATATCCCTGAGTTTTTCAAGTTGTGGGAATTTTTCTTAATTATTATCCCGGGCAAGTTATTTATCTCACACATTATACTTTAAAGTTGATGTTTGATGAAAATCACAAAGTGTGGAATGAATTTTATCTTGTATGTTTGAAGTTAAGGTGTCAATAGCCAAGCCACCAACATATATGTTGCATGCAAATTCACCCGAGCCTTGAACTTCAGATTGTTGGAATAAAAAGTGATTGCTTAATTTAATATGATGGTTGAAGTGCCTTTTATGCATTACGTAAGAATATAAATTAGCAATTAGAAAAATTCCACGAGTCAAGAATTTCTTAAACTAAATGCAGAATTAAGTAAAGTGACACAGTTTATAGCTTTTAAAGCTTTGAGATAATCTTTCAAACTGGGTTAACACCAATATTTTAAAAAGTACTGACAAGAGATATCCTTAATAAATTTGAAGAAGTATGTTAGTGACTAATCACTATCTACATGTATGGTCAGGATACGGACATTAACAACTCCTTTAAAAACAAACCCTAAGCCACTCAAGACCAAAAGATAAAAAACCAAGACGACTATATTTCAGTAGTTCCCTTTGGTATATTTGCTCCCACCGTGCTTGTGTTTTTTGCTTTCTGTTGCTATTTTTTTGTTTTGTTTAGATTTTTTTTTTTCCTCTTCCCCCTGAGAAAAAGGTAGAGTGGTGGGAGATGTGGAAATTCTCTGGGTTACAGGATAAATCCCGCCTGGCTGCCTCATTTAGCAGCTGGTAATTCTGTGCAGCGATGCTCAGCACTCACTCTTACAGTCCTTTATGTAATATAATATATATTTTTAAAATTGATTGTAATTTTTTTAGCACTTTGGGGGCTGCTGGTGGTCTCTTTTTCAGGCTAAATAGACCAACTGCTGCTGCTAAAAGAGTTTATTCGACCACCCACACTCGGAAGCACAACCTCCTTCTCCCTGTGTCCCCTGAAGTAGCAGTCGGTGAGGCCCGTGCAGTAATAACTGCGAGCAACCTTCAGGCTCAGAAAAATGTCACAGCTTGATCCCTGGAGTCTCCAGTGCCCCCATTCAATCAGTGTTCGACTGCATGACGCACCCTGAAACTTAAAATGAAAGCCCTGGATTCATGGCCAAAAATACAAACTCCCTACTGGCTCCTCCTGTGGGAGTTATTGAGGTTCTCCACGAGCTTGCAGACAGCTACCTACCCTTTCCTTTGGTCCCAGGCAGCAAGGAAAAAAGGCACAAATGTAACATTTTCTACACAAAGGTCTTGACTGGGATGCAGAAAGACTTAAAAACAGCAGGCATATACTTTTTAAAACAACATTTTGACAGATACAGTCAAGTGATAAAATATAGTAAACTTCTAATTACCTCAGCGGTTGGAGGCCAGCAAAGGAAGGGATAGCTCGGAGGAGGGGTATGCCAACTAATCAAACTTCATTTGGTTTTGCTCTGAAATCACAGAATTTGATAGTGTGTGTGTATGTCTGAATTCCGGCAAGGGGTAATCATTTTCAAACCCAGATGAGTATAGAAGAATGGGGGAGTGACGGTGGATAAAATGTTGTTAAGAGGTTTTAGCCATAAGGAGGAAGGATAGGTAACTAACACGTGTAGAAATGTATATCAATATCAATAATCATCCTCTTGATACCCTGATGATCCCTCCCCCTCCTCACATCCTGTGTTTATTTCTTTTTCCAGTAAAATTGCATTTTCTAGACTTTCAAACTTTGCTATTACTCTGTTAGAAAAATTTAGAAAGGAGTAAATCATTTCCTTTTCTTGCTGCTATATTTTAAAATTACCTATTTTTTCCACATTTTATTTTTTTAAGACTTTATTTATTCATGAGAGACCCAGAGAGAGAGGCAGAGACACAGGCAGAGGGAGAAGCAGGCTTCCTGCAGGGAGCCCAATGTGGGACTCGATCCCAGGTCTCCTGGATCACGCCCTGGGCCAAAGGTGGCGCTAAACCGCTGAGCCACCCAGGCATCCCTTTTTCCACATTTTAATATAGAGATGTAAACAGAGATGTACACAGATATATATTATTTGTGTATATAAGACAAATCTTCAAAGGCAATACCTGTTGTCTGCTCATATGGCTCATATGGCAAATTGTAGATCCTGTTAATTTAGAAGCAAACTCACAGCCTGTTTTTACACAGGAAACCTTGTCCAGTAATTCAAATCCATCATACCTGAGTTTAATTTTATATTTAAAAAAGTTGTAATTTACTATTCCTTTTTATTACTATTATTATTTTCCAGAAAGGGGGAGAGAGAGAGAGGAGTCAGAGAGAGAGAAAGGAGGCAGAGGGAGAGGAGAGAATCTTAAGCTAGCACCACACCCAGGACAGACGCAACACTACGCTGGATCTCATAACCCTGAGATCATGACCTGAGCCAAAATCAAGAGTTAGATGCTTAACCAACTGAGCCACCCACGTGCCCCTCTAATTTGTTATTATTTTATAAAATATGGTTTCTTTCTTGATTAGGAAATTAACATGAATTCAGTGAATCTCAAGATCCATTGGATGTGTGTGCTCATGAGGACGAAGCAAACTGGCTTGCTGAGAAGAGAAGGGGCCCCTGACGCTAAAGAATCTTTATTCAAATAATTGAGCAGTGATGAGCATGAAAAGGAATCTTGGTTAAATAAATGAATCACTTTTCTCAAAATTATCTCAAACAAAATATTAAATTTTTAAAAGTAAATAATAGAATTGATCATATTAATTCACAAAAATTATAGCTTTTTATTAGGTGGCCAATAGTACTTAAGATGTTTATTTTAACTCTATTAACCTTATACAGTTGGGGAAAAAAGGACTGTCTCTCATCTCACCTTTCTGTTACAAAACTGACAAAGTGGTGTATGGAAAGATCAATAAGGAAGAAAAAGAAGCCAATGCTCAGGTATTTAATAAGGCTTTGTAGAATAAAATTTGATATAGCTTTTATTTTAACTATTTCTTTATTGATTGATGTCATAAACCAATTGTTTTGATGTCATAAACCAATGTGTCTTCAAAAACAGTGAGGAACAGCAGCATGGTGGAGAATGTATAGTCCAGATGTCTCCTTTTAATAAAATTTTGTTATATGTTACTTTTACTCTAGGGCTTAGGTACAGAAATTATCTATCTATCTATCTATCTATCTATCTATCTATCTATCTATCTTTATTTATTTATTTATTTATTATATATGCATTAGAGCAGAGGTTGGCAAAAATGTTCTATAAAAGGCCATATAGTAAATATTTTAGGTTTTTTTAGGCTTTGTGGGCCAGAAGGTCTCTGATACAACTATTCAATCCTGTCGTTGCAGTGAGAAAGCAACCATAGATAATATGTAAACAGACAACAATGGCTGCGTTCCAACAACATTTTATTCAGAAAAATCAGCTGAGGGAGTCACATGAGTGAATGGTAGAGTAAGGACCTCCAAGAATTCCTTCCTCCATAAAAGCAATGAAAACTGGCAAAATTGTCAGAATCAACTTTTTAAATACTCTGGAAGTTAAAGGCTTGTAGCAACCCAGGGATTATATATTTAAAATAAAAGGCTGAATCTTGGTTAAGAACAGTGAGCTTTGCGGCATTATAACTTGACCTATTCCCATTCCCCACATCAGTTCTGGAGTGTGGCCTCAGAAAAGCCTGCTATCATGGTGAAAGCCAGCAGCATGGCAGCCACCAGAGAGTACAGAATAAGGTTGGAGCCTCTTTAAACCTCATTCCCAGAGAATTGTCATTATTTGACCTGTCAAGTATGTGTAGTAAAGATTTGACCTTGTCCAAAGAGAGGTCTGGGCCTTTGCCCTCAACTTCTGGGAGGTAATCAATGTCACACCTGATAGGAGTGTCTTTGTTTAGAGGAGAGTCTGGCCATACCAGATCTTAGGGTGAGGCTGGCCACAGCAGAAAGCCAACCATGTGATTAAGGGAGGAAGGCTTAGGTCACATGATATTAGTTGACCTGGAGACTGAGTTCAACCAAGTGGGCAATGAATCAGTCAGTCATGTATGTACAATGAAGTCACAATAAAAATTCTGGACAATAAATCTCTGGCAAACTTCCTTGGCTGGCAGTACTTCATATGTATTGTTATACATCAATGCCAGGAAGACTATGTATCTGGACAACAACAGATTTTCATGTTTGAAATCCTCCCACACTCTGCCCTATACATCTTTTCCTTTGGCTGATTTTAATTTGTATCCTCTCCTTGTACTAAAACATAATTGTGTGTATAATGGTTTTTAATCAGTTCCGTGAAGTTTTCTAGCAATCATCAAAATTTAAGGAAATTTTGGGAACCTCTTCAAGCCATCATTCGGTATCAGAAGTCTTGGGAACATTTGGCAGTCTGGAGAACTATTCTCTCAAACTTCATAGTTTGACTTTGGGTATTTTGTAACAGGATTAGAAGTTCCCTAGAATGATATTGATTTAGCAATACATGTTTTTCAGAAAAAGAATGTGTAATAGGGTGGGGGTGAGGAAACTTTGAATGGTCATAGGGTATACCCATGGTATAGAACTGCAGTGGTGTTTTGATTCATTTATGGAAGTAAAACTTACCAATGGAATTTAGAAATGATGGATCCATCTCATGATATGTTGGTTCACCAGATACATAAAGAAATGTAAGGCAAGAAGATATAAACTAAACATATAATCATTCAGTTATTGATACCTGTAATAGTTAAAATGAAAGGGAGAATGCTGAGCCAAATTTGGATTCTAGCACATCCAAGTTATAGCCTCTAACCTCAGGTCCCATGTCAACTGGGTAAAGTTAAAATAAAAACTAAAAGGTGTTAGAGAAAATTCTGACTCTGGGGCAAGGTTGGATCCTGACTGGACTAAGTTATAGTCTCTAGCCTCAGGGCCCCTACCAATGGTAAAGTTAAAATAAAAGCAAAGAAAATACTAGGGTATATTTTAATTGAGGTCTCAAAGCTTCTTCTAAAGGGAAAAATTATTCTGAAAAATACAGAGCAAAGAAGGTTAGAATGATTCACGAGGATGGGCAAAACAAAGAGGAAAGAAAAAGAGAGTCAAAGGACTATCCTAACTAGGTGGAAATCTTTAAATATTTATGAAGAAATGAGGTAAATAAAGCAGACATTGATGGGGTCCAGAGAAAAGTCTTAATCCAGCACTCTCCAAGTTTGGGTGGATCAGTGGAAACCCCTGACATCTGAACACTGAAGGGCTAACATTGAAGCATGACCTACCATCATTTGGAACAATGATCATACAATATATTTAAAACAATGACTGATCAAAGGGTCTGGGTTCCTAGGCCTGACTCCCAACTGGCAATCAAAGCCTACAGAAACATAAATGAATAAAATTGTTAGAGGGAGCGGGGGGGGGGGGTGCATCTCAGGCTCTCCTGGACATAGGAGCTCATGCATTTTCCAAAGGAAAGGAAAAATGATTGTCTCAGCGACATGAGATACACGAGTGTATCTGCAAACATGAGACCTCAAAAATAGAGAAATGAATAAACAATATTTTAAGAAACAATTGTTGAGATCTTCCTAAATTTGATAGAAAACATAAATCTACACATATAAGAATCTCAATGAATTTCAAGTACAAACACACTCAGAAAGATTGACACCTAGACACATAATCAAATGGTTGAGAGCCAAAGAGACAATCTTGAAGCTGCAAATGAGAAGGAATTCAGAATTTACAAGGAATCCTCAATAAGATTAACAGCTAATTTCTCATCAGAAACCATGGAAGTCAGAAGGCAAGGGCATGACACAATCAAAGTGTTAAAAGATAAAACTGCCAAAGAAGAATTCTATACCAGGAAAACTATTCTCCAAAAAGAAAGGAAAAAATAAGGCATTAAAATTAAAAAAAAAAAAAAAATTGACCCGGAAAATTAGAGAATTATATTTTGCTAACAAACCTGTCCTACCAAAAATATTAAAGGGAGTTATTCAGGCTGGAATGAAAAGAACATTAGACAACAACTTGAACTCACCGAAGGAAAAAAAAAAAAAAAAAAAAAAAAAACACTGGTAAAGGAAACTACACAGGTACATATAAAAGATAGTATAAATATAGTGCTTTTTTTTGTAACCAGATTTTTCCCCCCCAATTTAAAAGACAGCTGTACAAAGAAATAGCTTAAAACCTGTGTTTGTGCCATTTAATTTTCTACATTTACCTTCAGTTGCCTGGGAAGAATCTTTTCCATTAGAAAATCTCTAGACCTTTGCAAAGAAAAGACTTTGAATAGGTTTCTCTATTTCTTCTTCGTGGAAAAATACTTTGTGTCTCTTTCTCAGGGACTCTTTTTTCTCAACCTTTTTGTGAGCTACTTCACAGTTCTATTGCTTCTTATAATGTTTAATTTTAACACTATAATTATTGATTATATCTTACTTTTATTTTAGTGGATCCCAAAGAGATGCAGTGCTGATATGTCACATTTTTCTTCTTCACAATACCTCAATCAGGGCAAACAGAAATGCAAAACACTGATAAGGAAATAAGAAACACCTCACATCCCGATTAGTAAAAATAATGAACAATTCGGTGAAAGGAGAGATTTCTTAGCTTTTGGAAACTTGCTTCCACTATACCGTGCTGCACAAGATACACACTGGTCTCTGTTCTCATTAGGATTTGCAGAGTAAGTCTGATTTTAGTCACTGTAAAATAAAACTTCCTTTGTAGTAATGATCTGGTGTTTTATCTTTAGGCTAACACAAGACTTCTGGGATCTAATTTTAGTTCTGCTTTGAATGGTGTTCATCTCCCCCAGTCCTCCACACACACATCATAGCATAATTGAGATTGGACATTTGTGAAATATATATAGTTACTATTCCACATTGATATTCTGAAGTTGAATGAATGGATTTTGTGAGACAGGGGAGAAGTCAAAACTGTAATTCAAATGCACAGATACCAGGTAGCTGTTCTAAGTACAGGCATACCTCTGTTTACTGCACTTCACAGACATTGTGGCTTTGACACATTGAAGGTTTGTGATAACCCTGTGTTAAGCAAAATGGTCAGCACCATTTTTCCAAAAACCTTTGATCATGTCATGTCTCTGTCACATTTTGATAATTCTCACAATCTTTCAAATATCCTCATTATTATTATGTTTGCCATTATGATCTGTGATCATTGATTCTTGATGTTACTATTATATTTGTTCTGAGGTGGTATGAAATGTGCCCATATAAGTTTTAATTGATAAATATGTGTGTTCTGATTGTTTACCAACCCCATATTCTGTCTCCTCTCTTCCTCTCCTCATCCTTACCATTCCCTGAGACAACACAATATTGAAATTAGGCCTATTAATAACCTTACAATGGCCTTTAAGTGTTCAAGTGAAAGAAAGAATTACATGTTTTTCACTTTAAACCAAAAGCTAGAAATAGTTACACTTAGGAAGGCAGGTAGAAAGCTGAGATAGGCTGAAAGCTAGGCCCCTTATGCCAAACAGTCAAGCTGTAAATGCAAAGGAAAAGTTCTTGAAGGAAATTAAAAGTGCTACTACAGTAAACACAAAGATGATAAGAAAGCAAAACAGCCTTATTGCTGATATGGAGAAAGTTTTAGTGGTCTGGATAGAGTTCAAGCCAGCCACAACATTCCCTTAAACCAAAGCCTAATCCAGAGTAAAGCCCTGACTCTTTTTAATTGCATGAAGGCTGAGAGTGGTGAGGAAGCTGCAGAAGAAAAAGTTTGAAGCTAGCACAGGTTGGTTCATGAAATTTAAGGGAAACAGCTGTCTCTATAATATCAAAGTACAAGGCAAAGCAGCAATGCTGATGTGGAAGCTGCAGCAAGTTCTCCAGAAGATCTAGTGAAGTTAATTAATGATGGTGGCTACACTAAACAACTTTTCTTTTCTTCTTTATTTTCTTTTTTTTCAAGATTGTATTTATTTGAGAGACATCATGAGTGGGGGTGAGGAGCAGAGGGAGAGGGCCAAACAGACTCCCCACTGAGCAGGGAGCCCAACGTGGGGCTCAATCCCAGTACCCCGAGATCATGACCTGAGCTGAAGGCAGATGTTTAACCAACTGAGCCACCCAGGTGCCCCCATAAACAATAGATTTTCAATGTAGATGAAACAGTCTTCTAGTACAAGACTATACCAGCTAGGACTTTTGTATCTAGAGAGGAGAAGTCAATAGCTTTGGCTTCAAAGCTTCAAAGGACAAGCTGACCCTTTTGTTAGGGGCTAAAGCAGCTGGTGACTTTAAGATGAAGCTAATGCTCATTTACCATCTGAAAATTCTAGGGCCCTTAAGAATTATGCTAAATTTACTCTGCTTGTGGTTTATAAATGGAACAACAAAGCCTGGATGACGGCACATCTGTTTACATGGTTTGCTGAGTATTTTAAGCCCACTCTTGAGAACTACTCCTCAGAAAACAAATATTCCTTTCAAAATATCACTGCTCACTTACAATGCACCTGGTCACCCAAGAGCTCTGATGGAGATGTACGAGATTAATGTTGTTTTCATGCCTGCTAATACAACATCCATTTTGTAGCCCATGGATCAAGGAGTCTTTTTAAGCTTCAAGTCTTATTATTTAAGAAATATATTCTGTAAGGCTACAGAAGTTGCAGAAAGTGGTTCCTCTGTTGGATCTGAGCAAACTCAATTGAAAACCTTCTAGAAAGAATTTGCCAGTCTAGATGCCATTAAGAACACTCATGATTCAGAGGAAGAGGTCATAATACCAGCATGCATGGTTTGGAAGAAGTCCATTCCAACTCTCATGCATGACTTTGAGGGGTTCAAGACTTCAGTGGAGAAAGTAACTGCAGATTAAAAATAGCAAAAGAGCAAGAGAACTAGAAGTTGAGCTTAAAGATGTTAATGAATTGCTGCAATTCCATGATAAATTTTAGCAGATCAGGAGTTGCTTCTCATGAATGAGCAAAGAAAGTGGTTTCTTGAGATGGACTCATCCTGTTAAAGATGTTGTGAAGATTGTTGAAATGACAACAAAGTATTTAGAATAAATATTACATAAATTTATTTGAGAAGCCAGTAGCAGGATTTGAGAAGATTAAGTCAAGTATTCTTTTAGATATAATGCTATTGCACACTTGAAAGTATAAATGTAACTTTTATGTGAAAACTACAGTATACATACAACTTTTAAATATAACTGGTAAACCAAAAAAGTCATTTGACTCTATTATGGCATTCCCTTTATTGCAGTGGGTCTGGAAGCAAGCCTGCAACATCTCCAAGTATGCCTGTATTGCAAAGCCATCTCTTTTCTTCACTACTGTCTCATCTTTCCCCACTGTTACACCTTTCTTCCATTTTGTTCATATATTTTCTAAATTCTTTATTAAATTCTTCTTACCTTGACAAGAAGTAAATGATTCAGAGCTCAAACAGGAATTTTAGTCTTAAAGGAGTACCTCATATCCTTCAGGATTCTACACTATTTCTATGTGTGTACTCTATTAAGCAATTTAGCATTTCTGTACTGCTAAGTATAAGAAAGCTAAAGCAACACTGCAGTTAAACAGTAAATAACGTTGACCTAGGGGCCTTTTTATCCAAAGAATGACAATGTTGGGAACTTAGACTTGGATCCCAGTGTGGTGTACAAATAATCATCTGTATGAAGTGGCTACAATTCTCTTAGACATCGTCTTTCATATTTTGAAATCCTTTCTAGAATGTAAACATTCTGTGGGAGTGTTTTTATTTGTTTGTTCATTTTTTAAATTGGTTTATTACATTATTCTCAATGGCTGACAAAGGGCATCATTAAATACAGACTGAATAATTAGGACCTCTCAGGGAATAACTAAATTAGATCACAAACAGTATCTTTTAATTCTATTTTTTCTAAGTTGTTATATTTTACAGTTAAAAGGATATAATAAATATAAATTTCAATATTATACAAGTAAAACAGAAAGTAATGAAAGGAATACATCATCACTTGACTTACATGTCCTTTGGATCAATTAATCCTGACTCTCCATCTCATGGCAACCCTACCATACTATTAATTTAAATCTATTCTATTTAAAATTTCCTCCATCAGCTATGTTTTGAAAAGACTCTTATGCCTTTCTCAGGTCCCACTCTAAGCAGAGCATCTTTTTTAGCTAAAATTTAATAAGATTTTTTCTTTTTCTTTTCTTTTCTCTTTTTTTTTTTTTTTTACTGTTTTTCCATTTGTCTCAGAAGCTGTCAGCGTCAACTACATCGGGCACGTTTTATCAAAGAAGCTCAAAGTCTCTGGCTTAGTTATATGAAAATAAGGCAAATTGATGCAAATGAAAATTGACTTCTTTAACCTCTTGAAACAGAAGATGTCTAATTTCGGAGGTGTCCACTCTATGTGAATTTTTTCCCACACTGCTCGACGTCATTCCTGTTAGAAACTTTAAGATTCTTTAAAAGTATCTACAAAATTAGGTGAAGGGTAAAATTATGAATTTCCCACTTGGAAGAAAGTGGCTTAAATTCTATCCAATTATTTGCCATGACAACCAGCTAAACACAAAAGGGCTAGAATGGATGCAGAGTACTGCCTCTATAATCATCACTGTATGTCCTTCAAATCATGGATATGCAGCACCACTATCCCCGGCTACTTCAGGGCCATAAGCCTACACGGTAATTACATGCTTTGGAACACTCCACTTAAGTGCATCAATAATATAGTGAGCGAACGTGTTCTTTAATTCTGCACCTGTAAATGGAGGAAAAAATAAAGAAAATATCTCTATCAAAAAAATAATGAAAAGGAAGAAAAATAAACTAGACAGCCAAATTATGTTTAAGCTGCTTTGTGAAGTCTCTCTCTAAAACTCAGATGGTTAATAATTCAAAGTTTTTGATAAACATAATCAGATGATAAAGTATCTCTGCTTAAGAGACTGCTCAAATTAGGACATAAGAAATAAATGATGAGAAACAGAAACTCCCAATGAAGCTTAGTATTTTGTCTTTAACGTACCCATTTCAATTGAGCATTACAGAATCCCGGGTGACTTCTTTTTCCCATTGCCATGTCTCTATATAACTGTTATTAATGGGATTTAGAAGGTAATACCTACTAACTACTCCATGACTTCCAACACAAAAGAAAAGTTAACACGTCATGGCATTACACAACAGTATTTTTCTGCATGCTATTTATAACACATTTAATAGATTTTAGGGTGAGGGGTGTGTGTGTGCATGTATATATACTTGTGAGTGTTTTTTTCATTTTACAGACTTGAAATCCATATTTTCCTCAGAAATGGAAAGTTAATACAGTCAATTTAATAGAGAAGATACAAGTCAACAGAACCATAGGGAGAATAAGTAGTTGGTATAAAACAGTTCTCTCTCCTACATATTCTGATAAAATAAAATGGCTGATTTCTTAAAACCAAAAATTTCTTCTGAAAGTAAAATATTTTTGAGTGACTAATTTCACATATTCTTGAGGAATTTCAAAGAAATTCTTATGAAAATTATGCACATACAATTTATAATAAATTTAACACTCTTGGTATTCATAATAAACCAAGTTTTTTTTTTTTAAGATTTATTTATTATTTGAGAGAGAGAGGACTGAGGGAGGGGGACAAGAGGAAAGAATCCTCAGACTTCCTATTGAGCACAGACCTAGATGTTGGGATGCATCCCAGGATCCTGAGATCATGACCTGAGCCAAAACCAAGAATCTGCCGTTAACCACTTGAGCCAGTCAGGTGCCACAGGAATAAACCAAGGTTTTAAGTGGTTCCATCCTAAGTTTTTTCACTTAAGAAAATAGAAAAAATAAATAAATAAGGAAGTCTATACCGATGTTTTTATGCAAATTAGCCAACATTTTTAAATGAAGAAACTCAATGTGAAATTTAACTCTGTATATTGATTTTAAAATATGAATGCTATTTAAACAAGAAAAGCTTACATAATTTCAGGAAAGCCATCAAACTCAGAAAAATCAGATATGTAATGGTCCAAAATTTATAAAGGAAACAGAAAAGATGTACTGAATAACCATAACAGAGTGTCTTATTTCAAAAAAATTGTTATTCCAGAATAAAGTTGAGTTTGTTTTTCTTTGTCATTTTACATTTTTAAGTTGATGGATGTGCATATGTTTTATTAAATTAATATTCGATACCTGAGTATGACCTTATGTTCATACATTTGCTTCTTAGACATGATCCTATGTTTCAAATGTTGCTTTTAGGATCAAGAGCATTTCTTTTCTCCATTATGTAATCAATATATAGTCTTTCTCTAATAGCAAATATATTTGGTAAACAAAATGCAATTTAATTTACCATGTGGCAATGCCGGCTAAAAGACAAAATCATTATTATATTTTTGAAGCTACACATAGAAACTTTACAAAGTTGCATTACATAACATTTACTAGAACTATGTATATTATATTAACTATTTCTTCTGGAGATTTTTACTTTTCACCCTGTTCAGAGAGTGGATTTTGAAACTTTTGTATGCAACTCTTAATATACAGATACCCCGGTACTAAAAGTACTAAAGTATTGTTTTATATGGGGAACTACTGTTTTAAAGTTTAAGACTACCCACAGGATGCAAATTCCATTAATTTGGCAATGAACCATCAGTATACTAAATCCAGAATAAAACATTGGTTGTTTTTTGAAGGAAATACTTACAATCATAAAAGGGTTGAAACTTACTAATAGTTTTTTTTTTTTTTTCTCACTGACACAGACACAGGAGCAGGCCAATTATTTGCATATTGTTAAAATGCATATTGCTGAGACTTGGATTATAAAATGTAGACTGAAGAGAAATATTACAGGTGAATTTCAAGTTCTTGAGAAGGTTTTATGATGGAGTACTGGCAGAAATTTTTCAAATGACAGTACTAGTAAGGACTCACCTAGAATAGCTCATTGACGGTATGTATAATAGGAAACAAAAGTGGAAATGTTTGAGGTTGGGTGTCCAAATGACCCCATACCCAATGTTTTTGTTTGTTTTGTTTTTGTTTCTGTTTGATTTTAACTTTGTCTTCCTGACGGGATGACAATTGATAATATTAAAGCAAGGCAATTCTAAACATTTAGATCACTCAATTGACCTGCATCTGTGATCTCAATGAAAATCTTAAGAATGTCACCTTTGAACAGGCAACTGAGTGTAGATTAATCAGACATATAGAAACTATCTCTTGGTGTCATCTAGTGGCTGTATTTCATCACTGCATAAAGGAAATACCTTACTGGTTTCCTGAGTAAAGATTGTTTTATTGCATTTGTTTCTGACTGACTGGAGAAAAAGAAGCTGCCATTTGTAACAGACAAGAGAAGGTTAGTAGCAATCAAGGCTTTCTGGGCTCTTCACCCTGGCCCTTCTCTGTGCCTTCTTATAAGGTCAAGACACATCGTCGGAAAGCTCAGTTATCGCACACTGCTGTGAAGGTGTTGTGTGCTGCCTCATTTAGGCTGCATGACTGAGTGACTGGGTGTCGTGAAGGGACATCCACAGCCAACACACTGGCCGAGCAGCACTCAGGGGATTCTGACAGACTGAGCTGACATGCTAACAATCTGATTTCCGATGGCAATGGTAGGAGCCTTCGAGTGAGAGCGAAGAGTCCCCTGACCCTCCTGTCATCTACTCTCTCAGTCTCTATCCTAGGATAGGAACACTGCACAACTATCACAGGGAGAGGTGACATAGGGAAAATAACTTATCCGCAAATGTGCTGAAATGTCATCTCTAATGTTATAGTTCCTTTAAGACGAACTATAATTTCTAATATAACTTTTCAGTTTTGAAAGGAAAGGGCACCAAGGCTGGGTTGACAGAAATAAATTATCCAGATAATTAAGGCTAACTACTCCACTTTCTCTTACTCCCTGGCCCACGCACAGACAATAATAGGGCTCAATTATTTATAATTCAGGAATATTTTTTCTTTAAAAAAAGGATTTTCTATAAAACTAGTGTTTGAATGACTTATGCATATAATGATTAAGGAAGCAAACTATTAACAAAATTAAGAAATTTATAATTTTAATGATCATAGTTTTATCATGTCCAAAGTAACAAAGTATGATTTTTAAAAAAGGAAAAATGTCTGACACTTCATTCTTAATTTTCCACAATTACCTGATGTTTTCAGGTAAATTCTGTGGGTTTTTAAAATGATCTTGAAGGATTTGTCAATATCAAGATACTTCTCCACATACTTATAGACACTGTGTATTACTAGGTGGACATTTCTTTTATTGTTGAATCTGCTGTTATTTTTCATTGATGTTTGCTTTTTCTTGTCTATAGGTCTTTAATTTCCAAATGTCTTATATGCAAACAAAAACTGAGAAAAATAATTAAATGAGAACATGAATGAATATAAATTTCCTGAAAAAATTTTTTTAAAGATTTTATTTATTTATTCACTAGAGATGCAGAGAGAGAGAGGGAGGCAGAGACACAGACAGAGGGAGAAGCACTCCCTCTGATCCTGGGACTCCAGGATCAGGCCCTGAGCCCAAGGCAGATGCTTAACTGCTGAGCTACCCAGGTATCCCAATTTCCTGCAACTTTTATCTGCCTTTGGTATAAAGGTCTTTGCTACTGCTAGTTTCTTGAAATGCATATACCACAAAATGCAAATGTACATCTATGAGGCATGTGGGTATATTTACATATATATATATATATACAGAAATAGATATATTTTTATATTTTATTTCATATATAACAATAAAATACTCTCAATTCACATACACATTAATTCAAAATATATGGGACCAATTAATGTTCTACATATGCCTCTGAAACATATTATCTTTTTTCTAAACAAAACCACAAGATAGATCATTTAATCTTCTATCTTGTGTGTGAGAGAATCAAGTTTGGTCTATGGCCATCAATTGTGGTCATTGTACTATACATTATTATTTTATCTTATAGAGCAAGTGATTGAGAATAACAAAGTAATTATGTAGGAGTGTTGTGTTTGTAGTATTCATAAATCTCTTGTCAGATTTTGATTCCACTTATGGAAGCCATCTTAAGTCTGAATCATAAAGTTGATCATAATTTTAAGTATATTAATACATTTCCCAAGCCTATTTTCTGGTACTACAGCTAAAATCAGAGCACAGAGATAAGACTTCTTTGACAAACGAAACAGGTGATTTAAATATCTTATGTGAAGAAAGTAGGGCTCTGTCTTAATTCCCCCACCCTGATTTCATTTTAACTTCTTAGTAAATAAAATGTATACCATCTCATAAGGAAACAGATGAATATCCACCAGCTCCAGCAAGTAGGAAACTTACACCTTTCTTCAACATTAGCAGAACTGGTTTACTATATCCAAATGAGCAACCTTAAGTAGGAGCTAAAATTGTTGGTTAATCATCAACAAAGAAAGTAAATGTCAATTTAACATAATTCATTTTTCTTAAAAGACATTCTTTGATATTTTAGTTGGCTATGGGCTTATCTAATAGATTATTTTATTCAGTTACACGGTCATACTTTTGGGAACCAATTCATTCTGACAAGTCTACTGGAATTCCATTTCATTTTCCCAGAGTATTTAGATAAATTGTGAACAAGCTGGTAGATTAAAAACACAATCTTTTTTTTTTCTATCCATGATACGTATTGCAGTAATCTGTGGTTTCCACTTACATATTTACCCAAATGCTAAAGCTGATGCAAAAGTCCTTACTTGATTAAAAAAATAATATTCCTAACTCGCACAACTTCATGATCCACACTCCTTAGTAAGTGAAGGTAGCTACCATACTGTAATGTAACATTTCATAACTGGCACCTCATCTCCCATATCTCCTTGTGTTGTTATTTAATCTCTCCCAACAATGCCTACGCTTTAGAATAACTGCCTAAATTTTACAGATTACAAAAACAAACTGATGCTCAGAGACATTACTCAAGTCTCTCAATCTACACAGTAAAATGTGGGACTATAATTCGATGCGAAGTCTGATCTTTTTCATAATTTGTACAGCATATAGATCTTCTTCCAAAAATAACCTAGAATAGATGCAAGTTTGTTGTAATCTAGCCCCTTAATATAGCTTTTAAGAGAAACAATCTGGTAGCATGCTAGCTTTCTGTTTCTCTAGCCTACCAAAATCATACATTCAGTTAACATGCCTGGTAGCAAAATAATGGCCAGAAAGGTAAAAGGACAAAGACTTCTTAAAGAGGAATGGATGTGCCCTTTCTTATGCTCTTTCTTCCTTCTATTTACCAGGAGATGTGACTGCTGGATTTGGAGCCACCATTTTGTATCTTGAAGTGGCACTGAAGAATAGCATCCTTTTGACTCAGATAACATATTGGTCCTGGCTACTCATTTGCAGATTACTTTTAGTTGAAAGAGAAATGAAATTATGTGCTGTTTTATTAGTTTTCTATTGCTGCATAATGGATTTACCACAAACTCAATGGTTTAAAATAGCACTCATTTACTATGGGTAAATGCAGTAATGCAGGTATAGGTAAGCTGTGTCCTCTCCTGAGGGTATCACAAGGCTGAAGTCAAGGCATTGTCTGGGACTAGAATCTCATGTAACACTCTGAGGCCTCTTCCCAACTCCTGGGTTGGCAGCATTCAGGTCACAGTGGGGTAGCATTGAAGTTACATTTTCTTGATAGTCATCAGCCAGGGATGGTTCTCAGATTTTGGAGACTTGTCTCAGCAGGAGGTTCTCTGGTGTGGTGCCCCAATCTCTTCTTTTAGGAAAGGGTCAGTCCTTTTTTAAGGACCTGAGTAGATCAGTCCTGCCAGAATTATCCCCTTTTGATGAATTCAAAGTCAATTAAATTGGTACTTTAATGGCATTTGCAAAAATCCCTTCACCTTTGTCATACAGTACAACTTAATCATGGAACTGAAATTCATTATATTCCTAGATCCACACTCAAGTGAAGAGAGTTATATAGAGAACATTATCAGGGAATGGGAATCTTGGGACCATTTTAAAATGTTGACTACACTCGTTTAAGCAATCATTGTTTTTTAATGTACAGCCAAACCTCGTTATAAATAAAGCATCACATGTAACATTTGCCTTTGAATTTTATGCAGGAATGGTTCTTTAGATAAATGTATGTCCTTCCTACCACAGACAGAATTACTTACAAGTATCTATCTATCTATCTATCTATCTATCTATCTATCTATCTACTTTCTTAAATTTCTATTTTAGACACCAAGATATTTATTTCTAAATTTAGTGTACAAATACAATATTCTAAATCAACTAGGATGATTATCTATCCCCTTATGTTCTATGTCTTTCTGCATTTTAATGACCCTATTCTACATTGTGTTAAATTTTATAAATTACTTCAAATTGCTTTTAAAAGAAATCACGATATGAAAATAAGTGATATAATTAAAACATGGTATATTATATTTTAAATAGATGTAAGCTTCATAGAGAGACAAAGCTAGGCATTTTTACTTCCTTTTAATCATTTGCAATTTTTTATTCTGATATATTTAATCCACAATTTGAACAAATTTTTACTGGAAAATATTTGCCTTTAGCTGTCTTTAGAGTTCCATAGTGAATCTAGGTATTAATTTTTCTACATAATCACTACTCCTCATTAATTGCTTTCCTGAAAATCTTCCTCACCAGAAGTTTACATGGCAAGTTGAGTTTATAAGACTTGGTTGTGAATGAGGAAACACATTAAATATTGTTTTCTCTTTGCACTTCTTCCAAGGGGGGAGAGGGAAGAAAGCTGACTTATGGATGTGGTTTGTAAAACTAAGAGTATATTTTATTTGCCCTCTGTTCAGATATTTATCATCATTCTGTAATTATCCTTATGAGTTAGGCATTATCTGGATAAATCAGCTATCTTTCAGCAGGATTCGCAAATTCAAATGCTTATAGGTCTAGGCACAAATTATGAATAAAGTTAAATAAGTAGGATATAAATAGGGAACAGAACTGGAGAGTGAACTGCCCACTTAAAGACACTCCCCCCCCCAAAAAAAGACACTCCCCCCCCATCACATCAGATGGATCCTTTAGGCCACGTTTGCCAGATCTGCCATTGTACATAAGGAACTCACAATCCAGACTTTTTGAAATAACTCAATTTTATATGCTAATTTTACATTAAAAATTTCTAAGGGGTGTAGGCCAGGAAACATCACTAAGTGAAGATGGCCAAAGGGCTAGCAGTGCATAATTTCTGCTCCAGACAATTCCATTGGTCAACAATAGTGTTTTATTGTTGGATGTGAATGCATGTTAAAAGATGGATACATAAAACGTGCTCTTGAAATATAATAAATTTAATTTGATATTTCATAGAACCATTTCCTCTTTTTCACAATCTTTCTCTTTATTAAATAATACAATATAAAGATACCTAAAGGACCTTTAGGTCTGAAATTGTTGTGCATGTAATTGCTTTATTTTATTTTTTTTTAAATTTTATTTATTTATGATAGTCACAGAGAGAGAGAGAGAGGCAGAGACACAGGCAGAGGGAGAAGCAGGCTCCATGCACCAGGAGCCCGACGTGGGATTCGATCCCGGGTCTCCAGGATTGTGCCCTGGGCCTAAGGCAGGCGCCAAACTGCTGCACCACCCAGGGATCCTTGCTTTTAGTTTAATGACAAAATCCCTATATCTTATTTTATAGATAAAACCTGAGTTATCTTTTGGATAACAAAGACTAGTTTTGTTCCAAGTAAGAATAGGGTATTTTATAATCTGTATATTTATTACATTAGTAATAAAAGTTCTGAGATTTTTTTTCTCTTTGTGCCATATCCGATCAGAGAGGATTCCTATCCCTATAATCACAGTGAATTTCTGAAACATAAGAAAGATTATTTTACTCTTCATGTTAAAAGACACAACATGCTACCTCCAGAGGACAAATATGTATTCTATATGAATTATATAACTTTTTTCTGCTATTATAGCTCCTATCATGACCAGATAGTTATTTCATTTTAAACTCTACTTAGATACAAATGACCTTTGGATCTCATGAATTCGGTAGATGGGATTTTGCCCACTTACCAATACATCAGAGTATTGATAATCTTTGCTGTGCTGTTATCTTGAAGAAGCCAATTTACATCAACTTTTAATCTGGTAGCTGACCTGTGCTACACTTGGAAGGGGAACCCATCTAAGTATCCAACTCTGACATTGCAGCCAGGCTAGATTATTCTGCATTCTTTGACTCTCCTTTGGTTCCATGGGCACACAGAGGCACGTTGCGGCACTGCAGTCAACTCACAGTGGTGCCACAGGATAGCAAAATGTTTTAATTTTACAAGTTTGAAAGAAACACAGTGATCCTTGGTAGCTACTGGAACTGTATAAACTAGAAGTCCAAGATAGTTCACGGTTTCCATATTAGATGCTGCTAGAAGGTCTAATGTCATCATATCCCTATGAAGCTGAATTCTCGGTGGTTCCTATTAGACAAAGAAAGTGTTACCCAGCTAAATGTAAAACAGCAAATGAGGACACTGCTATCCAATCTGATTCCAACACTTGAGAACCTGTGCGGTGCCCTACAGCTGTGTGCACCTCAGGGTTAAGTAACTCTAGTTACACAAGAATGAATTTTTTCTTTAAATTTATGTATATTGTTTAAATACAGTAAGTTTCTAGAAAAAATACTTATTAAATTGTTTGGGCTTCACTACTTATGAAATGGACTGTTAGGTACTCCCTTTTGTCTAGGAGCACTGTGAAAAAATTCATGTAGAAAAGGTCCATGAACAGAGAAAACTTGGAAACCTTTGGTGATGGCCATTTCTACTAATCAGTAAACTCCAATAGTTAGGGACTAAGTCAACTTTGTTTACTGTTCCATTCCCAGCACCTACCACTGTGCCTGGCATATCATTACCACTCAAATATATGTGTTGAATTCTTTTATTCAGTAATCAAGTGACGTAAATGGTCCTGATAAGTAAGCCAACTGCTACTGTAGGCATGGAAAGTGAGGGAAACTAAGTGTTCCAAGAAAGATATGTTCCTTAGTAAAAATTGAAAGTTTGAATAAATTTTAAATGGAAAATCAACTTTGGCAAAGGCCTGTATTTACTATGTGAATGACTCTACATTTTGATCTTTTCAGAAATAAGAGAAACAATTTTTGAAATCCTTTTTTTGTATTTCTGCTAGTGCTGTCATGCTTATCAAATTAGAAATAAAATTATTTGAAAGTCAAAAAGGCAGGTAAGTTCTTGCTAACACATGTGTTCAAAAATTTTACTTTTAAAATTGTGATTCATGTAAAATTCAACCCCTCTGTATTTAACCTTTTCATGAAGTGATGAATATGTTAGTGAAGACACCAAACCAATGTTTCCAGGGAATAAATATTTTGGTTATCTTTTGCCATACAGTAAAGTACCCCAAAACTTAGCAGCATAAAATAACAATTTACTCTTATCTCTCACAATTCTGAAAGTTGACTGGACTCAGCTGGCCAATTCTTGGAGTGTCTCAGGAGTTTGAAATTGAGCGATGGCTCAGTTGGGTGTCTAGATGGCCACAATGGCTTCTTCGCTCACATCTGGTACTTACGCTGGGATGGCTGGAGGAAGAGTTAGGGGTTGGCTGGGGATCTGGCTCTTCCTAAAGCCTCTCCACATACTCCCCTTGTGTTTCCTTGCAACCAGGCAGTATCATGGTAGTTCAACATCTTCCATGGTGGCTGGCTTCCTGAGCAAGCGTCCCAAGACATCAAAGCAAAAACTGTGAGCCTTCTTCTAATGTAGCTTTGACAGTCATCCAGAATCATTTTTGTTGCACTGCATTAGCTCTAAGCTTGTTACAGTGTCAGCTAGCTTAAAGGAGAGGCACTGAATAGCACAAACACTGGCAGGCATGGCCAATTGTGAGGACATCTTTGAAGATCGGCTATCACAATAAAACTTGTCTTACAGTTTTAAGAAACTCATAAAGAAGAGGCATTATGGGTGGTAACACATGTACCATGCCTATTAAAACTGGTCTGTTTTGAAGAAAACCTTAGTAAATATCCATATTAAAGAGAACGAGATCCTAGAGTTAGGTTGCCAAAGACAGGACAATCTCTAGTAATAATAGAAAATGTGGAAGTCTTTATGAATAAACAAGTTTGGTCTCCAATGTTGTACAAAGGAGAAAAATATTCCTTTGTATATTGACCTATATTGGGACAGTTGTTTTCTTAAATTTCTTCACCACTTGCTTCAATCTGCTAAATCTAAAAAAACTGAACCCTGAATGACTAAAATTATTAAAATCTGATTATTATTTTTGTTTTTCCAGTAGGGAATATGATCACAAAGCTTATCTCAAAAAAAAAGATGATAAGCTATAGAGTAAAAAATATAGCTATCTTCCAAATATAATTGGACAATTTTATTAACTATCATGATAAAGAAGGGAAATGAGGTGGCTGAGTACATAGGAGTTCCTTAGGGATCTAGAATTAAAAGCAGGAAACAGCATTTCTAGGTACATTAGGTGTATTTATGTTTTCTCCTCAGTATGGATATATTGTTAGGTTCTTAATTAATGTCTCTTTCCTTGAAACTCCCAGATAGGAACTATTCTTCATCTTGCTTAGCATAATGACTCCATCTCTGGGTCAGATTACTACTTTCCAGACCAGCTTTGTAGAGTCTTTCTGATAATCATGAAGCTTACTGAAGAAAACTAGTAGATTTCAGAGATATTCGCAGAACTTCAAGCTCAAAACAGCAGCCACATCATGCCCCTTGGAGCCAATGTCAGAGACAGTAGACTGGATCAATCACATGGTGACATTTCATTTATTTTCATTAAATTAAATCTTATAGAGGTATATGTGCATGCTTTTCCTTTCACATTACTTACTTCTAGGCAGTAAAAAAACACAATGCCTAGAATATGATAGACACTTAATAACATAGGTTAAATCAGGATTTAAAAAATTATTTTATATTTTTAATAAAGACAGATATTCCATGTGTGTGTGATGGGGGTGGGTATTAGATTTTGTTTGTTGCATCCTCTGCCTAGAATCATTTTGCTCCTCAACTATCAACTGGAGATATGTTTCTTCATTTACTGTTACTACCTTACAGTCTTTATTATCTTTTCACTAGGCTGTTGGAATAGTAACTTAACTGGTATTTTTTATTTTACTGGTACATTCTCTAACCTATCATTAGTGTGAGGCAGAAGACCGCTCTACTTCTCTTCATCATTTGTATTAGTTATATATTGTGGCATAACAAATTACCACAAACCTAGTAGCTTAAAACACCACAGTTTATCATCACAGTTTCTATAGGGAAGAGTCTGGCACATCTTCACATCCCCTCTTAGGATTGCACAAGGCTGCAATCAAAGTCTCTAAGGTGACTTAGGTTGTTGTTGGAACCCATACTCTTATGGCTGTAGGACTGAGGCATTCAGCTTCTTGCTGGCTGTTGGCTGGAGGTTACCCACAACTTCCAGATGCTGTCAACAATTCTTTGCAATGAGGGCTTCCTAAAAATGTCTGCTTACTTCATCAAGCCAGCAAAAAGAGTCTCTCTGTATGTCTGTTACCAAAAAAGAGGTCTTACACAATGTAACAAAAGCCCAGAAGCAGCAATCTATCACCTTTGCCACATTTTATTAGTTAAAAGAAAATCACAGGTCCAACCCACGATCAAGGGGAGATTATTATCCAAAGGTGTAAAGACCAGGAGGTAGGAGATCATGAGGTGGAGAAGGGTAGCTGAGAGTCTGTCTGCAACACCATGCTTAAATTCCATCTGTGCCTGATTGTAAAGGTTCTATATTGCTTTATACGTTGTGCTTGTATATACTCTTCTCTTTTTAAAATTATTTTTAGATTTATTTTTTATTTAAAGGGATGCCTGGGTGGCTCAGCAGTTGAGCATCTGCCTTTGACTCAGCATGATCCCGGGGTCTGGGACCAAGTCCCACATCGGGCTCCATGGTGAGCCTGCTTCTCCCTCTGCCTGTGTCTCTGCCTCTTTCTCTCTCTGTCTCTCGTGAATAAATAGTCTTAAAAAAATAAATTAAATTAATTAACATATAGTGTATTATTAGTTTCATATTTACTCTTTTTATTGGATTATCATTTCTACACCTATTACTAGGCAAAATCTCATTTATTCTGCAAAATAAAGTTCTGTAACTTTTTGAACAGATTTTGCTGAAACTTATCCTAAAAAAGGAAAAAGACATCACAATCCTTTGCTTCTCTTTTGTACTTTTTTTTTTACCTTATCACTTATTATAATGTATTGTAAAAATCTGCTTAGCTGTCTGTCTCTCCTACCTCTGTGACATTCTACAAAGATGGGAGTCGTACCCTAATTATATTTTCATTTTCGGTATTTAGCACAGTGATTAACTACTAATAAGTTGATTGAGTGAATAATTTAATGATTTCCTAGAAGAAGAAACCTTCCAAATAACCCTTGTATTGACTGTATATTTATTAAAGGGATCAAAAATCCAACTTACCTAACCATGTCAGTTTACTCTCCATTGGCAAAACAATAGATCTTGTTTGTATAGGGCATTCCTTGACTCTACTTCTGTTCTAGAACCACAGGGTCACATTTCTCCCATGACCCAAACAGACGTCCTTAGTCATCTTGAACAGTAAGTTTTTCTTTTATTTTTAAAAATGGAGTCGATTATGTTTAAAAAAAAAAAGAGTACAAAAAATCCCCCTTAACACAACCTATCCACAAAAAATGTGAGGAATCAGACTTAGCTCCCTGGAAAAGCCATTGAATACAATATCATTATTAGCTTCATTCGCAAATATTCACAAGGAACAGAGGACACATCTTTTCATACCCATGTAGGATCTGTTACAGCAACTGTTTTGAGATGTGAATATTTCAGTAAGATAATAGACACAGGATTCACATTCATTCTATTCAGAGTTTCTTTTTAGATTTTATAGAAATATTTCCTGAGCATTCATTATGTTTTGATAATGGAGCCACAGAATAAAAAATCATGTGAGGGGCGCCTGGATGGCTCAGTCAGTTAAGTATCTGACTTTTGATTTTGGCTCAGGTCATGAGGTCAGGGTCCTGAGATTGAGTCCCACATGGAGCCCCTGTGGAGCCCTGCCTCCAGCTCCAGGTTGGCTCCATGCAAGGCAAGGAGTTAGCTTAAAATTTTCTCTCTCCCTCTGTACTTCCCCTCTCTTGCATGTGTGCCACTCTCGCTCAAAATTTAAAAAAGAGAAAATTACATGAAAAAAATGAGATAAGTTTAAAAAATTAAATTATGTTTATTATCAGAAAATTTTATTTATTTATTTTTTTAATTTTTATTTATTTATGGTAGTCACACAGAGAGAGAGAGAGAGGCAGAGACACAGGCAGAGGGAGAAGCAGGCTCCATGCACCAGGAGCCCGATGTGGGATTCGATCCTGGGTCTCCAGGATCACGCACGCCCTGGGCCAAAGGCAGGCACTAAACTGCTGCACCACCCAGGGATCCCATATTATCAGAAAATTTTAATGATCAGTAATAGTGACCATAAAAATCTATAGCTTCTTTCTCTTGCTTTTGTTAATGTTTCAAAATCTTCAATATTACACTTCTCTAATCAGTAAGGATAAGCTTCTTTTAATGAATATTACAATCAAAATATTTAGTTTTAAAATAACAAGTGATGTATTTTTTGCTAGAAAAATAGAAATTTGATGCTATTTAAATATATATATATATATATTTCTATGTTGTAAAGGCATGAAAACTTTACCCAGCTACAGCTACTGTAAACTTAAAGGTTGACTCTTTCCATAAAGGCAGATAGAGATTTTTATTGTTTACAATTATGGGGCAAGTAGAGTTAATCATCAAGTTTACATTTTATTAATGATGCTGTATTTTAAAGTAAACCTTTCATTTTATAAACATTTATCAGGATCATGAAACTAATGAAAACATCCTGTTATAATGTTACTTTTCAAAATTTTCTTAGTACTTCATACTCATGATTATATCATGGTCTGCACAAGCATATGGTCTTTTATTGTTTTTAAAAAATAAGACAGTTTATGAAGAACAATAATATCCATGAGTGTGAATTTCTTTTCTTTTAGATCAATTGGTATTAGTCAATCAAGAGAAACTATAGTAAGAATTTATACTACTAGAAGGTATTTAACACTTTCATTATTCTTTTTTATTGTAATGATTGCTGTTATATTGTACTATCATTATTGTGTGGAGGATACCGGGTTTATTCCTTTAGAATTTATTCAGTGCTTTGTGTTTAGATGATCTAAAGAAATGTATAAGAAAAGAAATGTATAAAGTATTAATTTAACTGAACAGCAAAAATTTGGCATTGATATTCATCTTTGATAGGAAAAAGACTGTAGGTGAATTTTATTTTCTTTTTTATATTCAGTGTTATTCCAAATTAACATTTTATTTCTGTGGTAAAATACAATAGCTTTTTTGAGAGTAGTGATTGTTGGGTGATGGGTTACTTTATATTTCTGTAATGTTGAATTTGCATGACTATAATTTTTCATTTTTACTAAGAATTTAAAAAATAAAAAGAAAACATTATATAACTTTTAAAAATAAACTATGTCATATAGCTCAAAATATAATTTAAATACTGAAACTAACTTTAAATAATAAGGATTAAAGAGAAAACAAATTTTTATTAACAAAATTTATTTCTATATTACCTACTCTTTTATTAGTAAATCATATATATCATTCTATGTTAGTAAAGATACTTCTACAATGTCAGTTTTAATGGATCTTTGGTAAAGAAATGACATAATTTATTTAATCTAATTTACTTGTCATTTCTTGTTTCTTGTTAGTTACACTACCGTACAATAACCCACATTTTCTGGGCATTTTGGCTATTCTTATTATTCTAACAATAAGAGTTATTTATACATTATTGGGAACATTTTATCTGTAAATCTTGCCATAAATGATTTTCACAGTTTGTATTGATTTTTTAAATCTATACATGGTGTGTTTGGAAATGCAGATGTTTAAAAATCATATAATCAGATCTGTACTTTAGGGATTTTATGCTTAAATAGCTTTACTGCATAATTATTAACAATTCTACATTTTATTTTAGGCCTTTTGTGATCATTCCCTCAATCTCCTTTTTTGTGTTTAAAATTTTAAACTCTTTATTTTGAAATAGTTATATTCTCACAGAAACTTGCAAAACCTAGTACAGAAAGCCCCATGTACTTTTCAACAAACTTTCTTCAATGGTAACATCTTACATAACTATAACACAATATCAAAACCAGGAAATTGACATTTACATAGTATTTGTAACTATAGACATTCAGATTTAAGCAGATTAAGAAATTTTATCACATGTATAGATCTATGACCCCACTACCACAATCAAGACACAGAACTGTTCCACCACCATGACAGGATTCTCCTGTGCTATATATACCAGTCCCGATGTCCCTATGCCTAGTCCCTGGTAACCACTAATCTGTTATCCATCTATAGTTTTGCTATTTAGAGAATGGCATATAAAGGGAATCATGCATAATGTAACATTTTTATTGGCTTTTTCACTGCCATAATGCCTGGGCTTATTAAATGCATATATTTCTTTCATTGTTTTATTTAAATACCTTCATTTTCTTCTCTTACATTATTGTTGAATTTTATTATTTATTTTTTAAAAATTATGCTGTGAACTATTGTGACTGAGTGGTGATGGGCTTGGTGGAAGCCTCCACCTCTTCCCCTATCCCGATGAAGTATTATTAGGACTACTTCATTCTGCCCTAAAGCTGTATCCTGGGTCTTTGGCTCCACCAATGGATCTTTTAGCAATCCCAACTCTGACTTTCCCAAGTAATCCTGTGATTGCCGACACAGAAGAGATACATAGTTGAACCCTCCCTACAACTGAAATCTCTGTGTAGCACTACTGCAAACTTGCACTTCTTATATAAGCGTTCCAAAAGTCATGGTCTCTGCTATTAACAATAATGATATAATGCTAGCTGCAATGTATTAAATATTTGGTATATATTGAATGCTTTCATTCAATTTATAATTTAAGCCTTATAATCACTATATTAGATATTATACCCCTATTTTGCTGTTGAAGAAACAGTCTTTAACTAGCAAGTCCATAAGGAGGATTATAAAGAAAGTGCATTGAACATTACAGCCTGAATAATAAAACCATTCTCTCATTAATATCGCCAAATTTTGGACACTGTACTAATAAAATTCAAATGGTCAAGAGAAAGTATCTAAGAGATTATACTTTTGGGAAAAGTCTATTTTCTGCCCTTAACAATGGTGATGAATTAGGTGATGCTAAATGCTCTGATGGATTAACATGATCACAGTAATTTCCCCAGGATAATGACTCATATCATCACTTTTACAGCAGCCTGATTTTACTTTACTAATTTTTAAGTTCTTTTACATTTCTAAAAAAAAAAAAATCAAAAGATTCTCTCAATAAGCATCTTATGCTGGTCCATTGCCATGTTATACAGTTGTGGATTAATTGGCTAGAGTGAAAGCTATTTGAACAAGAAACAAAAAAGATGTCAATGTATCCTGACATTGTCTTAGACATGCCTTAATATTTTGTATTCTGTACTTGATTCTCAAGGCTTATCTAGTTAAGCAGAACATAAGGAGAAAGGGAAAGCCATCTGAACCTGAAGGTAACCTTGTTCTCGTCTGGAAGAGTCATCAGGTAATGTCATTCAGCTGATGATGATCTTTGCTGAACCTTTTCTGGTCCAACAAGGAACCGAAGAACACTGACCATGACTTCCTAACTGGAAAGTTTGGAGAGCACTACCCAATATTTGAATCTGCTTTTCTTGGTGATAATTCTTGAGAAAACTATATCAATATCCCTTTTCTTGTATAAACATAAGTAGACGGGCTCAGAAAACCCATAGATTTCTTTAGTTCTAGGAACTATTTAGATGTAATCTACCTTGAAACAATATTTACTTTTAAGTTTAAGAGTAGTACCTTATGATAAACCATACATAAAGTTTTGGGTTGAAAAATTTTTGTGTGTTTTTTCTAATGAATTGAAAGATTCTTACAGTCATTAAGATCAATTTCTTAGTGTATTCCTCAATGAACTTCTAAATGTTCTTGATAAAGTTTCGCTTTTCCTGATACATTTAATATTTCATGTTCATAAGATATTTAAATTTCAGAATAATTTAACATATGCATAGGCATTCAGGGGGAAAAGATAACTACACTAATTAATGTCGGCTTCAGGGATTCTTAAATACACGTTTCCTCTTAGATGATTTTCTAATTGCTTCTCCTCCTCAATTAAAAAAAAAAAAACAAGCTATGTTAATAGCTTATCATTTGGGGGGATCTGAATGCTACAGACAATAGTGGTTCCAGTGGTGCTCTCTCTGGAGAGTTGAGGAATGGGAAAATTACCTTCGTATAGGCTATTCTTCCAGCCACAGTTAATATTTGTTTAAATGGTAAATTCTTCTACAAACTCATGTGAAGAATGGAGGTTTTGAAAGATGATAAAATGTATGATTTTAAAAGAACACACCAAAGTTCACTTCTTTTTCATCTGTGTTCAAAACCAAATAGGAATAAATCCAGTGAATCTGCAAATTGGAATATCAAAATAATTTCTTGAGTATTGATAAAAGTTGGAATGAACTCTGTGGCTTAGGACAAGCACCAAAAGGCAACTATTATCTCTTCCTCCCAGGGCTAGGAATTGAAAAATCTTTTTAGAGCAGACAATTACCCAAGAAAGAATGAAGGAGAAAAAAAAGAAATCCCTCAAGTCAGAATTTTTGATGGATTAGATCCACTCAGTTGAGAAGTTTGGGTCAGTGGCTGTCACTGACCACTCAGTTAATCTGGAAGTTAATAAAAAAGACATATCTATCTTCAGAGAAGGAAAGAGAATAAATTGAAAAGAAACATTTCTCTTTCCAACAGCAAGAGCAAACATTCTGAAGAAAACTTTATCCATATATCTTTCCAAATTAATTGTACTTTCTTTAGCGCATCTTTGAGGTACATCTATCATCTAGCTCTGCCACTAGTTAGTTGTGGGACATGGGGACATTCTCTAAGTGTACCCCTTCTTAGTATCAATTTCTTTATAAGCAAAATGGTAATTATACTGAGACCTACTTTATAAGTTTATTATAAGGATTAAATGATGTAATCTATACCCAGTCCTCATCATACTGCCTGACACATGACAAGCATTCAATATATAATAGGGGGAAGCAATGTCTGTATCATTTGCAGGATAATATCACAGGTACCAGAAACTGGGTGATGTTTGATCACTTCCATGCCAGATGAGCTCTTGGCCCAATTGTGTCTCAACTTACCTATATGTTTGGTTGGCTTAGGAAGCTTCAGGATTTAAAATTAGGCTAACTGCACTGTTGACTCTTAGAATTCATGGCTCCTAGCAAAAAACAAAAAGCTTCTAGCAAAAAAACAAAACTCACCCTTGGCCAAAAGAAAAAATATGGTAAGACTATGGAGTCACTTAGAATTTCAAAGGAACGCTGAAGAAGTAGGGAATTGTCTAGGGTTCAGAAGCAGGAACTGATCTGTAGTTGAAATGAAGAAACAAATGCCAGCATGTTTTTATCTTTGCATTACTCAGCCATTGAGAGAGAAAAATTCATATGGCTGTACAGGTAGAGGGAGGTTTTGAAAGAAGTCCTCAAAAACCAGGCTTCCCTGAAGAGAAGACCTGGCAACTTGATTTGGCCACCTCCCCAAATTGAACACAATGAAAGAGAGATAACTTATTACATGAAAATTGTGGGGGGTTTGAAAGGATTCAGTGGTTTCACATAACCTGATAGTAACATGTAGCTACTGTGGTGGCCCTCCACTAGTGAAAAATTGCCTAAAATTCTGATTCAGAAGAGCTAATAGATTATTTTCTGAACTCTAACAAACATGTTGCTATCAATACAAGTAGCACCTTCAATAAAGTTTGTTTATTTTTTCCAGATAAGTTCTTCACTGAACAAGAGATTTGATCCTTTACAGTTTATATTTATGGAATGAGAACTTTTTTTTTTCCTATCCTGACAGACTTATCCAGTCTTTAAGAAATTTGATGAAGAATCAATGTCCACTTTTGGGACATATCACAAAACTGATTTTTATGCCTATTTCTACATTCTGCTATTTAGCCCACCCTAAATTTATTTATTTACTTACTTACTTAGTTATTGGGAATATTGTGCCCATTGAAGTAACAAGGGAATTCTTAGTGGCTTTGGATACAATTGAGAACTACTTTATTATTCTGACTCTGCCTGGCTCTTTCTTGGAATATATTTGAGTCAAAACAATTCCTCATTTCACTTTTTTGCTCTTTGATTTTTTATTCTTTAAAGTATCCAAAACTGGAGTGTATTTAACACTTTCCTAAAATGCTTTTTTTTTTTTTTTTTAAGATTTTACTTCTTTAAGCCATCTGTACACCCAATGTGGGGCTCAAACTCATGATCCTGAGATCAAGAGTCGCATGGTCCACCAACTGAGCCAGCCAGCCATCATTTTCCTAAAGTGTTCTTAATTAACTTCTTGGCTAAAAAGCTAGAAGGATTTTGAAGAAACAAGATATACATTTTCTAATATTAAAGCTAACACAATTTAGTTTTTAGCAGTGGCTTTTGATGCACAAATTGGAACAAATATAGCCAGATTATTTTCTAAAATGTTACTTTAGGGGGTCATTCTTTTACTGAGAAAAAGAAATAATGTATAAGAATATTATGTATTTTAGATTGCTGTGGATTTTTTGTGTCTGAGAACTTATTCTAGTTTCACATTTACATTGCCAAACATTAATATTTCTATTTTAGATAAAACATTTAGTGTACTCTAAAAATCTCTTTATCACTCTCAATTAAAAACCACGTCCAAAATGTCAGAATCCTTATCAAATGCTAAATAGTGTGTAAGGAAAGGAATTTTTGAGTATCTGAAATCCAGTCAAGAATTAAATTGCTCCCAAGCATCAATTAATATACAGAACAAAATACCTTTGTTCTAATTCTTTTTCTTTCTTTTTTTTTTTTTTTTTTTTTTTTTTTTTTTTTTTTTTACTGTTTCAGTGTTTAAAATTTGGTTTACCTTTCCACTCACTTGTGGATATTCTTGTTTAAATCTCCGATGAAATAAAAACATTTAATGAAATAAATGTTTACCTTTACAATTTTTTGTCTTTACATTAACTCAGGTTGAGACAAAATTGCTATATTCTTAATGTCCACTAAAAAGCTTAAAAATGCAATGGATTAAAATGTAAATATTTTCTTTGGTACTTGTGATGCAAAAATATAAAAGTCTTTGAATTGCTCCACTGTTCAGGGCAAAGCAATGTCTGTACCACATCCAATATGATCTCACGTGTGCTAGAAACTGGAGAGTTTAAAAGCCCTTCTATTCTTTCCCTTTCAGAAACTGCCTTCACCCTTCGGGGCCACACTTTTCATGTGCCAGACCCAGCGGAGCTGTGTTAACATTAGCACAATCCCCCTGACAGAAAATCAGATCAATTTTAAGCTAGTTCTTTACTGAGGTAAACAGCTTTAAGGACTGACTGGAAACCCACTTGACAAATATATATTTGTTACCCTAGCCTTGTTTATTTCTCATATCTGGTTTGTTTTTAATATAAAGGAAACAAACTCTTAATACAATTGTGAATATAACTTTTTTAAAAAGTTCTCTTTTACTTGACAAAATTAAGTCTACTTAAGACTGGTTTTCAAAAAGACAAAGGGAATAAATGGTTTTTTAAAAATGTTTATTTAAATTCTAATTACTTAACATATAGGGCAATATTGGTTTTAGGAGTAGAATTTAGTGATTCATCCTTTACATACAACAGCCAGTGCTCATCACAAGTGCCCTCTGTAATACCCACAATCCATCTAGCCCATCCCTCACCCACCTCTCCTCCATCAACCCTCTGTTTTCCATCATTAAGAGTCTCTTATGGTTTGTTTCCCTATCTGTCTCTCATTTCCCCTCCCTCCCATATATTCATCCGTTTTGTTTCCGAAATTCCACATGAATAAAGTCATGTGGTATTTGTCTTTCTCTGACTTACTTCACTTAGCATAATACACTCTAGCTCCATCACATCACTGCAAATGGCAATATTTTATTCTTTTTGGTGGCTGAGTAATATTCTAAAAAGGGATCTAATAATGTTTGCTATGTGTGTCCTCTCTTTCATCTATTGGGCAACCCTGTGATGGCAATACTCAGCTTTTCCCATCTCACTGGTGAGTCAGTCATTTCTTCAAGGATTACACAGATAGGTATTTCTGTAAATGGCACTTGTGAAACCACCCTTTATCTATCTCTTTTGTCCTCCACAATAACCCTGTGATTGGTCCAATTTCACAGAGAAGGAAACTGAGGCATAGAGATGTTCTGGAATGTATTCCAGGATAAGCAACTACTAAACGATGTAACTAGGGTTTAGCTTTTAGCTTAGGGCTGTTTAACTGCAAAGTCTGTACCTTTCCATTTTTGAGCCTCACCAGTTAGACATTTCTACTAGAACCGTGCGTGTGTGTATGTGTTCTGACAAAAATCAATGACAATGTATCAAGTACTAAGAAAATGTATTTTTCCAGTCTGAACAGTTTCTGATTTGAAACTAAAATCTAATTTCTCTCATCAGATGAAATTGAACATATTTACGTGAATTTACTACATAGTTGAATAAGAAATAAAAACACCCTACATTTTACATACATTTACAATGTGCAAGGCACTGCCATATCCAATAACCTCATCTTTCAAATAACACTGGGCATAATTATTTTATGAATGTTCAAATCAGAGTAAGATCGGGAAGCTTAAAAGGGTGGTACAGGGCTAGAGATTGGGGGAAAAAAACATGTTATTTGGCTTAAAGCAAACTAAACAATTGTTATAGTAAACAAACAAAAGAAGTACCAAATTTGGACTTCCAAAATTTTGTCATTTTCCAGCTGGACAAGAATAAAGAGCAAGAATACCTTAGCCCTCATGACTCAAGGCCCCATTTCCTTCAACTTTAAGGAATTAAATTAGAAATTATTCCTGAGGTTCATAAAGGCATTCAACTTCTATCTTAGTGTAGATATCTCTTGGTCTAGAGAATGTTGCATAAACTCTAAATCTGTCCTCCAAATTTCTGCAATGTCACCCCCGCTTGTGTTCCCCTAGGCACCAGCTGTCCCCAGGCTCCTTTCCGTGTATGCTGTTCACATTATATCTACCCAGGTGTGAAATTCTGCCTCTTGGCCTCCAGGAACCAAACAAGAGGTAAACCATGACCACATAGAAGTGTCACAGGTCCTATTGAAGATGTGGGAACCACAGGAGGAATGCCATAGTGCATACACACAGAAAAACTTCCAATTTCACATTAGACATTCCTTTCCATGATCGTCTAATTGGGCACTGTGCCAAGGGCAATTGTTCACTCATCCACCTACATCTTGCCTTCCTCCATGTATTAGTCTGCCAGGGCCACCCTAATAAGATATTATGGACTGGGTGGCTTAAATGACAGAAGTTTTTCTTGCAGTTCTGAAATTTAGGAGCTCAAGTTCAAAGTGCCAGCAGGGCCAGTTTCTGGAAAGAGCTCTCTACCCAGCTTGCAGGCAGCTTCCTTCTTGCCATGTTCTTATACAGCTCTTGCGCAAATACAGAGAGTTCTATCAGATGGTCATTTCCCTTCTTATAAGGACTCCAGTCTCATTGGATTAGGGCCCTAATCTTATGACCTTACTTAACCTTAATTATGTCCTGAAAGACCCTATCTCCAAAGAGTACTGTGAGCAGTTAAGCCTTTAATAATTTTTTTTTTGAGCAGGGTGGGGGAGCACAACTGAGTTCCTAACAGTCCAGTTATTCCAACTTCTCTCTCTGCTCCCTTCTTTTTTCTCTGTGCTCTCACTGCCACTCTACTAATGCCCTGAAACATCCACATTTCTTCTTCCCTCCAAGGACTTCTGGCTCATAATCCCAAGTACTCAATTGGCTGGGGGTTAGAGAGGGGAAAAAGAACATGAAGCCCACAGAAGGGAAAGAAAGACAGCCTTTTAAGGTTTATCCTACCTTCTCTAAACATTAGTCATACACAAATGGCATTTTCTCTTTTGCACTGGCTCTTTAAAATACAAGGAAAAAAAATTAAGTACAAGGAAGCAGGATAATTAAATTTTCCAATTTAAATATACAAATACTATTACCAGAACCCCATTTTGGTAAAGTTTTAATGACACAGTGAAAGAGTATAAAGCATTATGAATTCTCAGAAAAGAACAGAACTATAAATATACAAAGTATAAAAAGTCCAGACTTCACTGACACAGTGACCAAATAAATAGCCTGTTTTAAAACCTGGTAGAAATATTAACATACATGTTTCAGTTAACCAGCAAGAATTTTTACAACTTGGACTACCTACTAATTTTGCAACTATCTCAGTGCCTAGCATAGGGATAGGCACATAAAAGGTATTTAACCAATATATGTGAAATGAATGAGCTCATTTGATCCCTTAAAGCATGATTCTATGCCCTAAAGTCACTAGTTTTGATCTGGTAAACTGTATTTTAAAAGGTTGACATATATTATTCATATATATGTGTATATAAAAATATATGTATTTATATATATGTGAATATTGCAGCTGTTGCCTGCTGTCCTACTTTTAATCAGGCCTTGTGGTAAAATACATGTTAATGCTTTGTTGATAGGCCGCAGTATAAAGTAGAGGCATTATGGTTCAAAGGAGAGGAATTTACCTTCACTTTCCTTTGTGGAAGCTCTAGCACTGATACATGGGTGTCCATATCCATTTGTACCCCTCTGGGCCTCACTTCAAATACGAGTTGGTGCTTTTCTTTCTGAATTGCATCCCAGCTGAGTAGATGGCAGACACTCAGTTCTCTGTAAAGTGAGTCAGGATTTAGTAAAGCGGGTCGGTTACCCTCCTGGCACAAAGAGCAGCAACACAGCTGAGGAGGATTGATGATTGTTCACAGCCAGCAAGAGAATTTCCCAGAATTTATTTGCATGAGATGCCTATGGAAGACTGCCACAGGATGTCTTTGCAGTAGTAACTGAAGCTTCTTTAGGGGAGAAGTTGACCAGCTGTTCTGAGGCTGAAACCGCAGTGGTTAGCAGCACAGGTTCTGGCATCCAAATCAGGCTCAAATCCAGCTGGCTCTGGCACTCTCGAGCTGGGTGTCCCTGGCTGATTTACTTCACCTGTATAAGCCTCAGTTTCCTCATTTGTAAATTGAGGTAAAGTTGGGCTAATGATACCCAACTCATAGCAGGTTGCAATGCTTGCATAATTTATATAATTGATGACGAGCACAGTGCTTATATTAAGTGTTCGATAAATATGAGTAAAGTGTAATAGTTATAGGCATGGCGTGGATTTGGTGATATCATAGAGCTGAGGGTCACAACCCAGCCTGCACATTAGAATCACCTGGGGAACTTTTAAGACACACCAGTGCCCAGGTCACCCCTAGAGGTTAATTCAATTTAAAGCTTCCCAGGTGATTCTAATGTACAGCCAAGGTTGAGACCTACTGCCATAGACCCTCTGGTTTTCAAATCCATAAGGGCTTTTAGTGATCAGTAAAACCAATGCTCTCATTTTACAGACGGGGATGGATTATTTTTAATAAGTGGCAAAGATTGTAAGCTTCCTCATTTCTAGCCCAGAACACTCTCTCCTCTACAAAATAAATCAAGACTTGGTATATTTCTTCTGATCATTTTAGGGATTTTGTAGTTATCAAGTTAAACAGTAATGAAAGTTAGTATTAAGGTGGCTAAAAAAGTCTGGTGAGTATACCATGATCCTTTGATAGGAAAGTACTCCTAGAGTTTCATTGTGGTATGCCTCTAATTGGAAAGCCATAGCATATAAGAAAAAAATAAGTTACTTTATTAGAAAAAGGAACTGTGTCTGTTGGCCAGATGTATGTCTTATTTGGAAAAATGACAGTTCAGTTTCTCTGCTCATTTTAAAAAATATTTTATTTATTTATCCATGAGAGGCACAGAGAGAGGCAGAAACACAGGCAGAGGGAGAAGAGGCTCCCTGAGGGGAGCCTGATACAGGACTCGATCCCAGGACCCTGGGATCACAACCTGAGCCAAAGGAAGATGCTCAACCATTGAGCCACCCAGGTATCCCTTTCTGCCCATTTTTATTTTTATTTTTTAATTTTTTTTAAAGATTTTATTTATTTATTCATGATAGTCACACAGAGAGAGAAGCAGAGACATAGGCAGAGAGAGAAGCAGGCTCCATGCACCGGGAGCCTGACATGGGATTCGATTCCGAGTCTCCAGGATCGCGCCCTGGGCCAAAGGCAGGCGCTAAACTGCTGCGCCGCCCAGGGATTCCTGCCCATTTTTAAATCAGATAGTTTTCCTGTTATTGAGTTGTATGGACTCTTTATATATTTTAGATATTAATCCCTTATCAGATATGTGGCTTGCAAATATTATTTTTCTATTTGCAACAACACAGATGGACCTTGAAGGTATTATGCTGAGTTAAAAGTCAGAAAGAGGAAGACAATGTATGATTTCACTTATATGTCGAATCTAAACAAGCCAAACTCATAGAATTAGTGAGAATGATGGCTCCTAGGGGTGGGGATGAGGGAAACAGGGAGATAATGATCAAAGAGTACATACAAACTTCCATTTAGAATATGAATGTGTTCTGGGTAGCTAACACAGAGCATGGTTAAAAATATATAGTTAAAAATAACATATTATATACATGAAAGTTGGTAAGAGAATAAATCTTAAATGTGCTCACCACACACACACACACAGACACACACACACACAGAGGAAATGATATTTATGTGACATGATGGAGGAATTAACTAAGGCTATGGTGGTAACGGTGTATCAAATCAACTCATTGTACATCTTACACTTGCACAATGTTATGTGCCAATTATATCTCAATAAAGCTGAAATAAAAGAGGAGTTGTGTACATGATCTCTGAAGTTTTGTTATTCTTCTGGGTTTATCAAGATAAAGAAGCAAAAGAATTTCTCCATCATCCCCATGTTTCTTAGGAACACAGTACAAGTACCTGATTGGCAGAAACTGGTGTCCGTAATGCAGAGGGCTGGGGAGCAAGTCACCACCCAGCCCTTCCAGGGCTGCCTATCTCCCTCATGGTGCCCCAGTTACACAGCTGCCAGAGCAGCACCGCTAATTAGGTGACGCGCCTTGTTCCCCACCATCTGGACAACACTGCCAAGTTTCATCCCAAGTCTCCCTTGAGGCTCTCAGTTCCCTTGTGGCTCATTGCACACCATGCTCCTCCCCCTTGAAAGCATTTGGGGACTCTGCCCCTCACTTGGGCTCCTTACCAGGTTCAGAGGTGTGGCAAGAACCACACAGCACAGTGCGAGGGTCAGTTCAAGCGAGAAACTCTGAAGTGTCAGGTAACCAAGAAAGGCATAATGAAGTTGAAATAAGTCCTGTGTGACTAAATTGGGATATTATCTTAGGAAGCAGATATAATTCCATTGTTTTACTGTGTTCTTAAATCAAAATGTGTGAAGCTTGCAAACATATATGTGAATTTATACTTTAGGATATGCCTTACTATTTATATCATAAAATACTTCAATCAGCTTTCCTTACTTTGGATAGCATTTAGTGGTGGGTAGAAAAAAGACCCTAGTAAATACATTAGAATGCCATTTTCAAACATTTCTGAATTTTTTTTTTTGGTGTTGTTTAAATCCAAAGTTCTTCATTTCTTGATGGAGAATATTTAATAACTATTCTAAGAATATGAATGTATACATATATATGCATAAATAAACATACAAGATAATATATATTCTAATGTTTATTGTTTTAAGAAAATTCAGTTATACTAGACTGCCTGACAGGAACTCAAAACACACTGAATTTTGTATGTGACACAAAGTTCAAACTATGTTTAATCATTTGTACAAACCATTACTCTTAAAGAAATTGAACTGCACCTAGACTAAAATTCCCAGATTCATCCTCCTTCTGCCAAATGTTATTAGCAGCAAGTTAAAAGTGGGCCTGCTGTCACTGTGACCCCAGCTGACCTCTTAATTTCTTGAGTTCAAGTCCAATTAACCTCTAGGAAGAGGCACAACTGTTCTAACCAGACAAGTCAATAGAATGCAATAGTAATCATTTCATTTTCTGCCTTGTCAAAGGGTGGCCCTCCCACCTAACCCATTTCACACAAAGGTGGTCATTTATCACCGTGTAGAGAACTGTACTGAGCCGTGTCCTAGCCCTGTCTGGAGTACATTCATCAACTTCACAGACAGGAGCTGGGGTGTGTCGTGCTTTTGGAGGGTTTGGCAGAAGGTGCTGCTTGAAAACCCGCCTTGTCTATACAACCTGTTGGTGTGCTTTGCATAATGGCATCCAAAGTTTGAATCTAGAAAGAAAATGGTTAATGAGTAATCTATTTCTTTCAAAGAAAGCTAGCCCTTTCCTGATGAATATATAAAGTATTTCTTTCCAGGGCAGACAGATATTGTTATGATTATTTTTTAAAATGACTTGGGAAGTAAAATAGTGAAAAACATATTTAAAAAAATAGATATGTACCACCAAATGTGATTCCTTTCTAGGCTGCTCCCAGCAAAGCAAGGGAAAGAACATTACCTGTAGAGTTCATGTACAATAAAGTTTACTTTAAACCAATTTTCTAGATGATATTCACAAATAATCTAAGACCTTCGATGTGATATATGTATTTTAGAAGTAGTTCTCTGAAATAAGTAATTATTTTCTGGTAATGATATATATATTTTTTTACTCTATTGTATTTTAGAAAGGATCTAAAGGCAAATCATGTTATGTTTTCAGTGTCTCCAATACAAGAAGAGTCAGTATGGAAATCTGGTACTATTTTATTTATATTCCCATGACAGGGATACATATACTAATTTTCTTGTGCTTTACTTTTTGTCACTTAAGTTAATATGAAAAATTATAATCACAAAACTATTGAGAAAATATGTCTATTCTGGCAGCCATTTAAAACTAACAAAATTTCTCAATATAGCTTTTACTTCTATATCAGATCTTTTAAAAGCTCCATGGATTTTTTTTTCCTTAAAAAAAAAAAAAAAAAAAAAAAAGAAGAACTTCTGAAATAAGGGTCAAAGTCCTTTGGCATCACTAATACATGGGATCCTCACACTCCATTCTTCATTTATGTTCTTTTATTCCTTTTTCCATTCCATTTCTACTCTTCTCACTAAGAAAATATTAACCATAAGGAGCAGACCAGGATATAAAATTGACAGAATCAACAATTCTGGTCCGAGACTAATTCACTCTTCAAAAGTGAGGCTATTAAAAATGTAATGGAACCTAAAGGATAAGGAATTGGTCTCTTACTTTCTAGAATAACATGGTCCAATAGGACCTTCTATGCAGATGGAGATGTTCTATGACTATGCTTTCTAATACAGTAACCAATATAGGCACATGTGGTTATGCAGCGCTTAGAGCAGGGCTGGTGTTTCTGAGGGACTGATAGCATAGTACCTAGAATATCCTCTGTCTTGGCACCTGGGTGACTCAGTGGTTGAGCATCTGCCTTAGGCTTAGGTCATGATCCCAGTGTCCTGGGATGGATTCCCACATCAGGCTCCCTGTGCTTATGTCTCTACCTCTGCTTATGTCTCTACTTCTCTCTGTGTGTCTCTCATAAATAATAACATAAAATAAAATTAAAATAATAAAATAAAATAAAATAAAATAAAATAAAATAAAATAAAATAAAATAAAATAAAATAAAATAAAATAAAATAAAATAAAATCTATCCTCTGTCTTCATTGGGTAGGATTTAGCAGGTAGACTATGTCCTCAAAAGTTAACAAACAACTTCATACTGTCAAATGTACAATTAACCTTCAACTCTGTTTCTGCCTTTACATCCTCATTGAATCTGTGGTTTTAAGTTGTATATATAATAACATGTACATGGGCAAGATATGCTGTATCTATGTAATATCACATAAATAGGGCCTGAGTCTCAGCATACATAGTAATATTCTTATGTGGGAATTAGAGTTATTTTTGTCAGGGCCTAAAACATAAAACCTTATGTCATCTCACAGACTTCCAGGAGGTTGGTATCCTGGTGATCTGAGTTTGGTGTATGTGAACTAATTGGTAAATGTGAAGGAGTTAGGGATTTTTTGACACAAGAAACCATTACTCCTTATATTTTGCTCATGCAATCCCTAGAGCTAACAGAATGTCTTATGCAAATAGATTGACATCAGATGTAAATAGTTTAATATCTATACAGGGATTGACATAAGTAAAAAATTAGGCAGCTTTTGAATTACTCTTAAAGAGATATGAAATATTGTTTCTGTGAATTAGCATGTGGTCCTCCAATGACTGTTCACATGTATGAGACAAAAAACAGCAGTGAAAAAACTCTCTCTAATTCAGTTGTTCAGTTTCCTACTGTCTTGTATTAAAAGCTATCTAATAGAATTTATAGTTGGAGAAACCTTTTAGGCAGCACTCTTTGTATTTTTTATTAAGTCCAAACTCAGAGAATCTACTTAATGTCAATTTTGTACAATGGTTATACTGCACAGCATATTTTATTTTAAATCTGCAGGACATGATGATAAATTGATAATTGACCCCAAGGCCATTATAAATAAAGAGGCCCTGTTTTTCATTAGTACAGTATTACCTAGTCATAAGGGAAAGAGGACCAATGCTCATTTAGCTCTCTGAGAAGTGAGCAATCAGAAGAACTCATGGTTTTAAAAACACACATTTAAAGAAAACAAATTTCTAGCTGTGAACAGTAAAAGAAAATGTAATTATAGAAGCATATGATTAGAAACATGCCTAAAAAAGTTTGTGTTTTGTACAGATAAATAGAATGTTCTTAATCGTGTTTGCTTTAAAAAGTCTAGCTGAGAAATAAACTGAATAATGTCAGGTAGTATAATTCCTGTTGGTATCTTTGTTTAGGGGTATCCAAGTATAATTGTCTTACCTTGACATTCCCACCCTAAGAGAGAGCAGTTTCCATAAAAGTTCATTCATGTGAAGAAGTCACTTTAATCATGTTCCCCAGACTCATGTACACTTACACCAACATATGTAGACTACCTGTCTTAGCTCTACTGGCTCTTGCTTCTTTAATAAATTAACAAAATGTGTTTAGATACTCTCGCTACAAGCAAAGACACCATGGAGAAAGCAAAGTCTATAAAACACAGTCACTAATCTTGAGAATCCAAATGTAAATAGAATGAACACTTCCAGAAAGTAATATTTAATAAATATAATAGCAGATATCAACCATGTGCTCTGTCCATGAAAAAAAGGTAGAGACATAACATGAATTTGAAAGGGCTAAAAAGGCCATCAAGAAATAATAGGAATTGAAAAATAATATTGAAGGATGAGTAGAACTTGAATTGATAAGATGCAAGAAAGGTTTTGTGTTTCAAGGACACCACCAAGGAAGCAAAAAGACAACCCACAGAATGGGAGAACATATTTACAAATCATATATCTACTAATGGACTAGCATCTCTAAGGAAGATACACAAATGGCCAATAAGCACATGAAAATATGCTCAACATCTTAGTCTTTGAGAAATGCAAACCAAAACCACAATAAGATGCCACTTTTTACCTGCTAGGATGGTTACAATATAAAGGCAAACAATAACATGTTGACAAAGATAAGGAAAAATTGTTGGTAGACTATGAAATGGGGTAGCCACTTTGGAAAACAGCTGTCAGTTACTCAGATAGTTAAAAATAGTTACCCTGTGATCCAGCATTCCACTCCTAAGTATATATCTAAGAGAAGTGAAAAAGTATATCTACACAAAAACTCTTACACAAATGTTTATATTAACATTATTCACAATAGCAAAAAAGTGGAAACAACTCACTGTTCATTAAATGATGAATGGAAAAAGAAAATGATGTATAATTTATACAATGGGATATTATTCAGCCATAAACAGGAGTTAAGTACTGATGCACACTACAATGTGGGTGAACTCTGAAAACATGCTAAGTGAAAGAAACCAGACACAAAAGGCCATGTACTGTATGATTCCATTTATATAACATATCATGTCCAGAATAGGCAAATCCATAGAAACAGAAAGTAGATTTGTGATTTCTAGGGACTAGAAGGAGAGAGAGGGGTTGTGAGTGATTGCTAATGGGTACAGAGTTGCATTTTGAGATGATAAAAAATATTCTGAAATTGGTTAGTAGTGAATGATTGCAAAGTTTGGTGAATACACTAAAAATTACTGATTTATGCATTTAAAAGGGTGAGTTTTATGGTCCATAAATTATATCCCACTTAAAAAAAAAGATGCAGGGGTCCCTCTGGATAAAGTGAGTAGATTGTATGAACAGCAAAGGAAAAAAGTGACAAGGAACCAGATATGTTTGAAAGAGCATGATTATTTTACTGATTATAGTCCAGGATGGAGATATATATCGTTTACATTTATATATAAAATAGTGAGAGGTGGAGATGAAGCTGAAATGTTGGATAAGGGAAAAATTAGGGAGAGCTTCAAAGGATTGCCTAAGGAGTTTGGCATTTATTTGTTGATATTAAACAGTGAAATTAATTTGACAGTCATGTTATTTTATCTAATTTGAAGAAGAAAAAGATGAAAGGGGCAAATCAGCTACCCACAATGCACATCAGTTTCCTTGGTGGTTGAGGTGAAGTGAAGTGAGAGTCATGAGGTCTGGGTTGAAGGGCCAGAAATAACAGGCTCCTCATATCAAGGATTTTCCTATTACAGAAGGAAACGTCTGATTTCTAGCATATATACCAAGTGAAATGAAATCTGTATCCTCAAAAATATGAGATGAGGAATTTTATATTTTACTTTAGAGAGGTTATAAACATGGGAAGTTATATCTCCTTCAGACATTGCTAATAATATTAACAAATATTTTATTCTTTATGGAGAAAAACAAAGTGACTCATCAACAGTGAGAATGTTTAATGTTAATCCGTTGTAAATTTAGTTAAATTTGTAAAGGAGCTAGAAGGTAGAATAAATCTGGAAGTGAGTGGAAAACGTCTATGGGGGAAGTATTTCAAGCAATGTATTAGGTGGTCAACTTCCTCTCACAAGAAAAGTTTATCTATGGAAGAGCTCAGAGATGAAATACACAGACTACATCCAAGAAAAAATTGGCCAAAGAGCATCATTTCCTCTGGCTGGCATCAGTGGTGACCCTACACAGCAAATCATTTTATGATGTCTAATGCTGTCTACATTCTCCAGGATTTCACTGATCCTGAATGTGTTGTTATTTGTAACAATTTGCATATGGAACAATAGATCATTAAATTTTAAACGATTTATGCTTATATTTCAGAGCAGACAAAGGACTGGAGTAGTGAGTGATGTTTGCCTAGAGAAGATAAGTTCATCTTAAATATTAAAGAGAGCATATAGGTAAATATATTCCATGGCAGGGAAAGCACTGGAGATATTTTAGTAGGGAAATAATATAAGAAGAACCAAGTTTATTGATATTTATCATATCAAGAAAAGCAGTAAGACAGGGTGCTACAAGCCTTAGTACCAGTGAAATTCTAGTATATGTGATGGTTGATTTGATGTGTCAGACTCACAAGGGATCCCAACAAGAGGCATGGATGCCCTTTTACCAATTCAGGAACAATAATAATGGAGAAAAGTTGAATTTGAGTGGATGGTGTAAAGAAGCCATGAAATATGGTTGATTCAGAAGTGAGGCGATGGACAATGTTGAATACTGGGAAGAATATTTGATGTGATAAAGAGAGATAACAAGGATGAGGAGCATGAAAGAAATATTTGCTCACAGGGAACTGCACAGTTCTCTAATGGGTGGGTGACTAATAAAATGTTGACAACATTAACAAAGGAAGGGAAAATTTAGAAGGGAGACATTTATATCATGTATTCATGATGCAACAAACACTTGCCCATATTTTCCTGCATCCCTTGCATTTAGACATCAAGACTGCAGTGAAGAAAACATTAAGGTCTCTACTGTTCAGGTGCTCAGACTCTTTGGGAGATTCTCTGTTCTTGTAAAAAAATTTAATAACATGAGATAAGCACAAAGCTGGGAGTGAGGAAAATGTGGTGGAGGATGAGCCAGAGAAACTGCAACAGAGAGGGGTCTACTGAGGTGTGTAATAAAAATTAATAGGAGCTCACCACGCCAGAAAATTTAAAAAGGACTTTAAAGGTCAGAGAGTAGTGTCTGCAGCCATAAGGAACTAAGAATAGGTAGCATTTTGGATACTGATGAGAAATTTGGTGAGGTTGGATCCTTAGATAATGAGAAGAAAGAAGGCGTAGGAAGGTGTTAGTGATTAATATAGACTTCAGATTTTGTTACACTGGTAATGGGGAGCTAGTGAAGGTTATAAACCAAGGAGAAAAAAGCCGGGAACTTATTTACATTCTAGAAAGATTAATTTTGTGGGGGGATTTGAGGGTGAAGGGGTAAGGAACCTGACTAGGATTTTGCTCTTTTCCAGATGAGGGACGATGAGGACCTCCTCTGGGGCTGGTAGAGGACATAAGGGAAAGGGAACAGGCTATTTAGGAGGCTGTCAGAGTAAGTGATGTGATAGAGGGAGAAAGTGAGAGGGAGTGCAGGCTATCAAGGAAGACTGCAAGGTTTCTGGTTTGTGTGACATAAAATGGATGTGTCGTTTACTGAGATATGGAAGACTAGAAGAGAAGCAGGTCTCAAGAGGAGGAGGGGGCAGACAATAAATTCATGTTGGTCTAGGCTGAAATACAGACTTTCAAGAAAAAAAAATCAGAGATGTGGTCTCTCTTCCTCTTCAGCTTGATGGGGGAAAGGCGATTAGCCTACACATCTCCTTGCATCCACAGCGAGAATATGATTCATTTTGTTCCAACCAGGGTTATCAGAATGATTTAATTGTTTTTAGAGCCTCTCATCTTTTGATTTAGATAAGGACTATCTGGATTCCCAAACCAGCCCTGTACATTTTTGTACTATGGATTTTGCTTCTTTTGCTGTTGTTTTTGAAGCTAAACTGGTTATTTACTGTGCTCTGTTGAAAGAGCTTACAAGGAGGGGAGAGAAGTTGAGCATTTGAAATTCAGTATCTGATTAATGATGTCTGCTCTGCGGGTCTAACAATATTTACAGATAAGCAACTCCAAAGAATATGAAACTCGTCCTACAGGCCCCAGCTTTTCAGGAAATAGCCATAATCCAAATAAAACATCTGGCTTTTCCAATGTGTATTTCTAGAGATTATGTGCCATTTCTTCGTAAGCGCGTCAAGTAGTCTACTATGTGGTGAGTTGAGAATTCATCATCCAGAAGATTTTCTTCCTCTCTCTTCTGAAAGCCTTTAGATATAACCATTTTTATTGGAACTATGGAATTATTTTGTGATAGACTTTTATTATGCAATATAAAGACACAGCCTTTAATTACCTATCTGCAAAATAATGATATAAATCTACACTATGATGTATTTGATTGAGAAGTCAGAGGGAGAAGTCCTTAGGCTTTGGGTGTTTAAAGAAACAGAGAGTCAAGAAGAAGTCACTGGAACAAGAATAAAACTGTGACCAGCCAAAAAGAAGCTTTTTTTCTATCTCACCATTTCCAGTGTCTCATTCTGGGTTCCCAGAGTTTGTGTGTGTGTTTATGTATGAAGAGTTTTGGAAAAATTTAAAGAAGCTGCAAACTTAGTAGGAAAAGGTCAAAACTGAGAGTTGAACAATCCTGTTTCTGAAACTCACCAGTGAAACCTCCCCAGTCTAAGTGCTTGCTCTTTGGCGAGTCTCTAACTAAAGAAGATGGTGAACAGCTATACCCAAGGGTACAACTGTGAGTGATATTGATGGGGATGACGACAAATATCACTGGGGGGATCATAAAATACAAGTTGGTGGGGTTTAACATTTATGTGCATCTTTTGAGAAATTGAAGTGCAAAAAGAACAGAGTGGCTCTCTTGGTATTGAATTTTTAAGTATATTATTTAATTGGACTTTTAAAATAATCTATATCACAAACCTGATACCTTACCAATAATCTTTGGACAAAAGATGCAAGAAAAAACTAACTAAAGACATGAAGGAAAGGAAGAAGGACAAAAAAAAAGAGAGGAAGAAAAATGGAAGAAAAGAAGGAAAGAGAAAAAATGGTAGTTTCTTAAAATGAGAATTTTTAATGTTTTTTTGAGCTCAAAGAGCAAGCAAGCAACTCATTAAGTAGGTGATAGAAATAGTAATTGAATTAAAATTATTGATTTGTATTAAGAAGCTATTTAGTGAGACTATCTCCCACATTCATTTCTATCTTATCTCTACTAAGCTGTTGTCACTGAAATAAGTGTGAAATAAGCAAATACACGCACATTTACTATAGCAAACAGGCCGCCCAGAATCTAATTAGACAAAACTCTGTCCATCTGCTCTGCATTATCATGGGGCCTGCCCAAATGGATGCTGTTTCATTACTAAAAGGCAGAGGGAAGCAAATTGAATTGAGCTGGACTTCCTTTCAGACAGAGACCAGGGCACGAAGTCAAACCCTTGCTGTGAACTGACAAAGCACCACTGGGAAAAAGTGCAATGAGAGGGGATTTCTTTTTCTAAGGCCACATGTCTAGTACTTAGTAGAGGCCATAAGGGAGTGTTCATCCCATTGTTCAGTACAAGCCAACATGAGTCGCCACAATGTAAACCTTGTTCACTATGCAAATTGTTGATTTTGGTACTTAGTCCCTTGTGACAGATGCCCTTTTATTAGCTGTATGTCACGGCATGTTGAAATGCATTTAACATGAGCAAGACAAAAACTAGCAGTCCTGACAAGAGAGTTTATTTCATAAAGTTGGTAATATGCATTTAGTACTCATATAAAAGATTAATTAAAATATTTGAGTAAAACTGTTGCTCAACATAGTGTCTCTGGCATGCAACAATTTGCAGAGCTCCTTTTATGTGGTGTTCCATCCCAGGCGTTTTTAAACTAGTTTTGGCAATTTCTCTATTGATAGGGGCAATTAATTGCTGATGTTCTCAAAAAGATTGAAAAAACCCTTTGGCTTTAAAAAGTTGTGGATTTAGAGTGTCTAAAAAGCTAATATATTGTATTAAAAGTTCTACATTTTGATCTTGGAAATAGGCTTTGAAATGACATTTTTCTCCATATGATGAATTTGTGCCATTTTCTTCAGTAAAAGCTATTTTCCTGCACAAATGGATGCATTTTATCCTGGATTCCATTCATGCTTATTTTTTTAAAATGTTTATCTCTTTGTAGAAATGCACTCTAATAAGGATCCAGTCTTCCAAGCTTGAATAGGAGCAAAAAGAATTAGGTTTTATGTTAAATTTAAAGGTTTTTCCCGTAAGTATTTTTTCTGATAAAAGGTTACGCTATATCAAAAGAGAACCACATACAACTGGTGAAGTCTTAAAATCTGGAGACCTATGGTGACAGATTCAATGTTGCTTCTTGTACTTCCACTGACAGGTAAGACTGAATTGTGTGTGTGTGTAGTTTTGTGGGGCACATTCTGTACTCCCAAGCCTTCCCTGTCTGTGCTCTATTCTCCACTCAAAGGGTTTGATCCCAGGTTGTCTCCAGATAATCAGACCTTCTCAACTAGGAAAAACCATCCCTAGATTCTGAGGGAAGAATCAGATAAATGGCTCTACCTTACAAGAATAATTAGTGAGGTTGAAAGTGTTATTTTTGTTACATGTCTCCTAAAATACTAAAATTTCACTCTTTATAGATTGGAGTCCCTATTTCCAAATGGGAAGAGACACCCTTTAGTGCTGGGACAGTAGACACTCGAGTCTCAGGACCAAAACTCATGGTAGACATCAATGATTGATTACAACAGTCCTGTCAACCTAGTACTCAATGCATCCATTGCTATAAATACTTAATGAGAAGATGGTAGACACTCTTTTCTCTGGAAGACCAACTATAAATCTCATGGAAGGGGTTGTTTGAGCTCCAGAAAAAGTACACTCTTGGGTTGACCTAAAAATCCAGAAAAGGGACTTCAGTGGATGTGACACTGGCTTTCCTGTTTCATTAAATGGAATAAAGCACACACCAAATAGTGTTCTGATCTGACAATTCCTTTTGCTTATACAGCTTCCTTGGACCCACACCCACCTTTTGTAAATCTCTATATTGTGTTATCTGTGCCCTGAACACCTGGGGTAAATACTGTGTTTCAGATATCCCATTTGGCTTGTTCCTCACCATTCACACAAGGATGATCTGTCTGGACTCTGTGCCTTTAACTGTCTCTTTAGCTGGTACTCTCACTGTTCTCCTTTCTTATTGTCACAGGTGCACACTACTCTCCTCACTTGTTCTGACATTCTAGGTTTTTATTTTGGTTTTTGTTTTGGTATAGGTGGTAACATTTGCTGTTTTTCCTTTGTTGTTGAGTATATAAACCTGTATCCAGTAACCTTGCTTATATATGACTCTACTTACTCATCTGACCAGATTTGGTTTGTTTCTGAAGGGTTTCTCTACTAAATCTGTGTCTAAAATGCAGTCTACTTTCTTGCTGACTCTGCCTACAGTTGATCAAGAGTCATTCTGACAACTTATTACACATTTAACTTTTGGCATGACAAAAGGCAGTGCTTGTAGATCCTAGAAATAAAGTTTCATTTGTAGAGTTTTAGGTATAAAATGATGAGGTGGATGAGCACTTCAGGAAAAATAGCACTTCCCCGCTGTCCTTGACATTGTAGGATACAAATAACAATCTATGCCCCTGGGATTACCCCTTCCCACAAGGAGGGAAAGACAGTAGTGATTAATTTTTAGATAATATACCAAACAGTGTAACCAGATCCAGAGACACTGTCTAACTAATTCTATATCTTTATACTAAAAGAATTATGCAGATAAAATCATTCACAAGTGGTGGATTAAGAAAGCAGTTTTAATTCACAGAATACTTTCATTACCTAAATATTAATTTTGTTTCTAGCATATATTTAATTCATTTCAATTCATTTTAATTATAAAATAAGATATAATTAAATTTTGATTAATTATATTATTAACATATATTTCTTCAGATCGGGGGATATTTGAACAAGAACTGGGATAGGGAGGAGTTAAGATGGCAGCAGGGAGACTCTAGGCTTGCCTGATCCCTCTACACGGCTAGATAAATATCAATTTATTCTGAACACCCAAGAAATTGATTGAGGACTAAGAGAACAAACTGCACAAATAGAGAGAGAATAGAGGCTACACTGGAACGTAGGAGGTGTGGAGATAAGATTTGGAGGAAGAAAGAACTGCGGGTGCTGTGAAGGAGAGTGAGCCCTGATGGGAGAGAGAAAGAGAGAAAGAGAGAGAGAGAACACAGCACACAGGGGATTACACAAAAGAAACACTTCCCCAAAAACGTTGACAGGGAAAATGAGAGAAGCTGATTATTGTGAATTTTTACAAGCAGCAGAACTCAAAGACTGAACTTTTAGAAGTCTGAGCCATGGATAGTATAGAGTCTGGCAGGCAGAGTGGTTCTCCTGTAGAGAAGGAGAGCAGAAACCTAGGAGAGGACAATATGGTGTGAGAATCCCTGGGGTGCATTAGGAGAGACAGTTCCCCCTCTTGGAATGCATTTGGGAGATGTGGCACTATCTCTTAGGAGACAAAAGAGCCAGCAAGCACCATGGTACTGTCCCTTAATTAGCATAGGGGAAGAGACACCTCTGAGGGCATCTAACTGGCTGCCTATCTATCAGCACAGGTAGACTTCAGTGAGCTGCATAGTACCCACAGTGGAGGCTTGAGCCACTTACACCAAGCCTCACCCCCTGTGTTCTTCACATGCTTTTTTTTTTTTTTTTTTTTTTACTAGAGCAAGTGTACCTGAAAGTCAGAGCAGCAGTAGGTCCCTCCCCTAGAAGACCAGCCCAAACCTCCCACACACCAAAGTGTGCTGACCATACAGTGCTGCAAAGCTTCAGTTACAGTGGAAATAAGATCTGGCCTCTTTGGACAAGAAGGCCAAAGCACACCTAGTTAAAACTTGCCACATAATGGACAAGGTCCAAACACTCCCCACTGCAGGCAAGGAGAGACTTTGCAGAGGACTGACCTTAGGGAAAGAGCAGCCAAAACACAATAGCAGAATGCACACAGCATACACTAGAAACACTTACTGAAGTTCTAGGCCCTGGACAGTGTATAACTTCTTCTTAATAAAGCAATTATTCTCAGCAGCAGCAAACATAACAGGCTTTCCTAATGCAAAGTATACAGAGACCTAAACAAAATGCCAAGACAGAGAAATCCATCCACCCCAAAAAAGAACAAGAAAAGGTCATGGCCAAGGATCTAATCAACATAGATGCAAATAATATGCATAATCCAGAACTTAAAATAGTTATAAGGAGACTAGCTGAGGTTAACAAGAGCATAGAAGACACCAGGGAGTCACTCACCACAAATACAAATGACCTAAAAACTAGGTAGACTAAAATAAAAAGTGCTATAACTGAGATATGAAACTTACTGGATATAATGACCACAAGGATGGAGAAGCAGAGAAATGCAAAAGTGATATAGGAGATAAAATTATGGAAAACAATGAAGCTGAAAAGAAGAGGGAAAGAAAAATATTGAATCACAAAATAGACTTAGGGAACTCAGTGACTCCATAAAGCATAGCAACATTCATATCATAGGAGTCCCAGAAGAAGAGAGGGAAAAGGGGGAAGGTTTGTTCAAGCAAATTATAGCTGGAAACTTCCCTAACCTGAGGAAGGAACTAGGCATCCAAATCCAGGAGACACAGAAAACTCCCATAAAAATTAACAAAAGCAGGCCAACACCAAGACATACAGTAAAATTTGCAAAATATAGAGATAGGGAAAAAATCCTAAAAGCAGCAAGAGAAGAGAAATCCCTAACTTACAAGGGAAGACAAATAAGGTTAGCAGCAGTTTAATCTACAGAAACTTGACAGGCTAGACAGGAGTGGCATGATATATTCAACATGCTGAATGGGAAAAATATGAAGCCAAGAATACCTTATCCAGCAAGGCTGTCATTCAGAATAGAAGAAAAGATAAGGAGTTTCCCACACAAAAACTGAAGGAGTTCATGACCATTTAACTAGCACTGCAAGAAATATTAAAGGGGACACTTTGAGAGGGAAATAAAGACTAAAACAAAACAAAACAAAAGACTAGAAAATCACCGAGAAAATCTCCAGAAACACCAACTATAGGTAATACAATGGCACTAAATTTCTATCTATCAAGAATCAATCTGAATTTAAATGGACTAAATTCTCCAATCAAAAGACATAGGGTACCAGAATGGATAAAAACAAACAAAAAACAACCACCACTACCACCACCACCACCACCACCACCAAAAACCCAAGATCTACCTATATGTTATCTATAAAAGACTCATTTTAGACCTAAGGACACCTGCAGATAGAGAGTGAGGACATGAAAACAAAAACAAAATAAATAAATAAATAAATAAATAAATAAATAAATAAATAAATAAATAAATTTTTTAAAAAAGAAAGTGAGGCCATGAAGAACCATTTATCACGCTAACAGATGTTAAAAGAAAGCCATATAAGTAATACTTTTATCAAGCAAACTAGATTTCAAACCAAAGACTGTAACAAGACATGAAGAAGAGCACTGTATCATAATAAAGGGGTCTATCCAACAAGAATATCTAACAATTTTAAGTATTTACGCCCCTAACTTGGGAGCACCCAAGTAATCAATTAATAACAAACATAAATAAATTCATGATAATAATACAATAGCAGGGGACTTTAACATCCCACTTACAGCATTGGATGGATCATCTAAGTAGAAGATCAACAAGGAAACAATACCTTTGAATGACCACTGGACCAGATGGACTTAACGTATCTATTCAGGGCATGTCATCCTAAAGCAACAGAATACACATTCTTTTCAAGTGCACAGGGAACATTCTCCAGAATAGGTCACTATTGGGTGTCAAATCAGGCCTCAACAAATCCAAAAAGATTGGGATCATACCATGCCTATTTTCTGACAACACTATGAAACTTGAAGTCAGCTACAAGGAACAATTTGATAAGACCACAAATATATGGAGGCTAAAGAACATCCTACTGAAGAATGAATGGGTCAACCATGAAATTAAAGAGGAAATAAAAAAAAAATACATGGAAGCAAATGAAAATGAAAGCTTATGGTCCAAAACCTTTGGTATGCAGCAAAAGTGATCATAGGGGAAGTTTACGACAATACAGGCCTACTTCAAGAAGCCAGAATAATCTCAAATATACAACCTAAACTTAAAGGAGCTAGAAAAGGAAGAGGAAATGAAGCCTAAAACCAGCAGAAGGGAAATAACAGTTAGCAGAAATAAATGATATATAAACAAACAAACAAACAAAAAAACCCAGTAGAATAGATCAATGAAACTAGGAGTTGGTTCTTTGACAGAATTAACAAAATTGATATACAGACTTACCAAAAGAAGACAGAAGGGAGCCAAATAAATAAAATCACAAATGAGAAAATAGAGGTCACAGACACCACCACAGAAATAACAAATAATTATAAGAGAAGATTATGAAAAATTATATGCCAATATTCTGGGCAATCTAGAAGAAATGGATAAATTCCTAGAAACATAAAGTACCAAAACTGAAACATGAAGAAATAGAAAACATCTAAACAGCAAAGAAATAAAATCAGTAATCAAAAATCCCCCAACAAACAAAAGTCCAGGGCCAGACGTCTTCCCAGGGGAATTCACCAAATGTTTAAAGAACATTTGGGGTGTCTGGGTGGCTCAGTGGTTGAGCATCTGCCTTTAGTTCAAGTTGTGATCCTGGGGTCCTGGGATTGAGTCCTGTATCGGGCTCCCCACAGGGAGCCTGCTTCTCCCTCTGCCTATATTTCTGCCTCATTCTCTCTCTGTGTCTCTCATGAATAAATAAATAAAATTTAAAAAAAGAAGAGTTAGTACCTATTCTTCTCAAATGGTTATAAAAGATAGAAATGGATGGAAAACTTCCAAACTCATTCTATGAAGCCAGCATTACCTTGATTCCAAAATCAGACAAAATCTCGCTATAAAGGTGAATTACAAGCCAAGATCCCTGATGAACGTGGATGCAAACATTCTCAACAAGATACTAGAAAACTGAATTCATAGTGCATTAAAAGAATCATTCACCACAATCATGTAGGATTTATTCCTGGGCTGCAAAGGGTGGGTTCAATATTCACAAATCAATCAACATGATACAGCACGTTAATAAAAGAAAGGATAAGAATGATATGATCCTCTCAATAGATGAAGAAAAAGCATTTGACAAAGAACAGCATCTATTCTTGATATAAAAAAAAAAAAACCCTCAACAAAGTAAGGATACAGGGAACATACCTCAACATCATAAAAGCCATATATGAAAGACCCACAGCTAATATCAACCTCAATGCAGAAAAACAGAGAGCTTTTCCTCCATGGTCAGGAACAAGATGTCCATTCTCAGCATGATTATTTAACATAGTACTGGAAGTCCTCTCAGCAGTCAGACAACAAAAAGAAATAAAAGGCATACAAATCAACAAAGAAGAAGTCAAACTTTCACTATTTGCAGATGACATGATACTCTATGTAGAAAACTTAAAAGATTCCACCAAAAAATTGCTAAAACTGATAAATGAATTCAGTAAAGGTGGAGGATACAAAATTAATGTACAGAAATCTGTTGCATTTCTATTCATCAATAATGAAACAACAGAGAAAAATCAAGGAATTTATTCCATTTATAATTGCGCACCCCAAGCCATAAAATGCTTAGGAATAAACCTAACCAAAGAGGTAAAAGATCTATACTCTGAAAACTGTAGAACATTTATGAGAGAAAATGAAGAGGACACAAAGAAATATTTGAAAAATATTCAATGCTCACAGATTGTAAGAACAAATATTTTAAAATGTCTATACTACCCAAAGCAATCTACATATTTAATGCAATCTCTATCAAAATACCACCAGCAATTTTCACAGCTAGAACAAACAATTCTAAAATTTGTATAGAAACACAAAAGAACCTAAATAGTCAAAGCAATCTGAAAAAGAAAGCAAAGCTGGATGCATCATGATTCCAGACTTCAAGACATATTACAAAGCTGTAGTGATTAAGAGTTTGGTAGTGGCACAAAAATAGACACATAGATCCTTGAAACAGAATAGAAAACCCAGAAATGAGGCACAACTATATGGTCAGCTAATGCTCAACAAAGCAGAAAAGAATATTCAGTGGAAAAAAGATAGTCTCTTGGACAGTATTACGAAAACTGGACAGCAACATGCAGAAGAATGAAATTGGACCATTTTTTACACCATCCAAAAATCATATTCAAAATGGATGAAAGACCTAAATGTGAGACAGGAAACCATCAAAATTCTAGAGAAGAACATATGCAGTAATCTCTGTGACATCAGCCATAGCAACTTCTAACTGGACACATCTCTTCAGGCAAGGGAAACAAAAGCAAAAATGAAAAATGAACTACTGGGACTTCATCAAGATAAAAAAGCTTCTTCACAGTGAAGGAAAGAATCAGCAAGACTGAAAGGCAACTTTTGGAATAGAAGATATTTGTAAATGACACATCTGATAAAGGATTAGTATCCAAAATATATAAAAAGCTTCTCAAACTCAAAGCCCAAAAAACCCCAAATAATCCAGTTAAGAAATGGGCAGAAGACACGAATAGACATTTTCCCAATAAGACATACAAATGACTAACAGATGCATGAAAAAATGCTCAACATCATTCATCATGAGAGAAATGCAAATCAAAACTACAAGATACCAGCTCACACCTGTCAGAATGGCTAAGATGAACACCACAGGAAACAACAGATATTGGCAAGGATGGAGAGAAAGGGGATCCCTCTTACACTGTCAGTGGGAATGAAAACTGGTGCAGCCACTCCAGAAAACTGAATGGAGGTTCCTCAAAAAGTTAAAAATAAAACTATCCTATGATCCAGCAATTGCACTACTAGGGATTTACCCAGAGGATACAGAAGTAGTGATTTGAAGGGATACCCACAGCTCTATGTTTGTAGCATTATAAACAGTAGCCAAATTATTAAAACAGCACAAATGTCCATGGGCTGATGGATAAGGAAGATGTGGTATATACATATATTGGAATATTACTCAGCCATCAGAAAGAATGAAGTCTTGACATTTGCAATAATGTGGATGGAGCTAGAGTGTATTATGCTAAATGAAATAAGTCAGCCAGAGAAAGACAAATACCATATGATTTCGTTTATATGTGGAATCTACAAAACAAAACACATGAACATACCAGAAGGAAGGGAAAAAAAAGAGAGAGGGAGGCAAACCATAACAGACTATTAACTATAGAGAACAAACTGAGGGCTGCTGGAGGGGAGGTGGGTGGGGGATGGGCTAAAATAAGTGATGGATTAGGGAGGGCACTTGTGATGAGCACTGGGTGTTGTATGTAAATAATGAATCTCTAAATTCTGCTTCTGAAACCAATATTACACTATCTGTTAACTAACTAGAATTTAAATAAAAATTTGAAACAGCAGCAACAAAAAAGAATTGGGAACAGAAATAGAAAAAATTACTTGAGGTAGGTGACCAAGAGGATGACACGTCGGCAGACGCACATAACTCATTCCACCTTTTGTGAAAGAATCTATCTAAGGGTTTTAAAACTCAAGCATCTCAGGGTCAGGCCTGGGATACAGATGAGTGGAATCAGTGGGGTGTTGGCAAGGAGTGGGGACCACTGAAAACTGGAGAGTAATGTGCTGTGCTATTCAGCCCCATGTATTTTTGGCCATCTTCTGGTATTTCATAAAGAAGCGAGGAAGTCAGGTTAGTATGTGAAATCTGTCCATTTTCAAATGCCACTTCAAATATTTTAAAACCCCATGAGGCCCCAAAGTGTATGTAGTCTGCATTGTAACCTCTGCATGGCCAGTTTACAATTTCAGTGATAAGCTCATTAGGCTTATTTTATGTCTACCCAAACTATAATTCCAGTGGAAAAAAAAATTCCTCCAATAAGGGATTGGTATGTTTTGGTCTTATTGAGGCTTAACCTAATGACAACTCAATATGTATTTGTTCAATGAATGCTGAGAATTGCCTATCAAAGTAAAATCACATGCTTCTCTTTATGCACTTGTAATATATCAGGCTAATATAGTTGATTATTATAAGTCTATAGATATGCTCATTCTTAAATCATTCAGAAACTAGGTTAAGTTTGATTCTTAAAAATTAGGAGAAATTACATTTGGTAATGTAATATGTGGATGGTTGGAAATTCTCAACTTCATGGCATTGATCATTTCTATCAAATTTTAGTGATGGTAAAATGTCCTAAGATTAGCAATTTTTAATTTATCTACATTTTTCTTTTTATACAAATGAAACTTTATGCATATATTTTCCACCAGAACTTAGTTCTTTCATTTAGCAGAGCTGATTAATGCAAAGAAACTCATGGTATACCCTATTGAAGTCAAAACATCTTGAAGCAATATTACAAAATCCTCCAGACCTGTGTGCAATAGCTTCCTTAAGTTGGTTTTAGTTATTTTTTTAAGATTTTATTTATTTATTCATGAGAGACAGAAAGAGAGAGAGAGAGAGGCAGAGAGAGAAGCAGGCTCCATGCAGGGAGCCCGATGCAGGATTCGATCCTGGGACTACAGGATCACACCCTGGGACAAAGGCAGGGGCTAAACCACTGAGCCACCCAGGAATCCCTGGCTTTAGTTATTTTGAATGAACGGTTCAAATTTGCATTTATTAGCAATACATTATTTAACTATTTGGATGTAATGGATATAATCATTATAATTTGTTGTTGTTGCTGTTTGCTTAGTATTTTGAAGGGAGAGAGTTCCTGCAATAATTGTCAGTGTTAAATTTGCTATGGAGGTATAAATCAGAGGGAAAGCCTTAAATGTTGTTTTTTTTTTTTTAAATTTGTATTTGCGATGTATGATTTTAATGTCTCGATTCAATTGGCTCACCTTTCAGATACCTGCACACAACTGGACTGACATCATTCTGCAGCAGTCAATTAGTCACCACAAACGCTTGTATGTCACTATGTAAAAATAGGTACTGGCACAAGGAAAACCTGCCAGTAGCCCCAAAGAGATCTTCAAACACTGGTTATAAAGTGCCTGTTCTTGAAGTGGAATACCTTATTGATTTCCTCTGAAGGAGACAAAGGCTGAATTTGGATTTCAGGAGCTCGCTGTTTGGGGAGCTCATTGTCCCAAAGAGAACACTTGAGAATAGTTCCATCTTTGCAATTTACCTGTGATACTTTGGCAATGTATGGATTATGCCAAATAAGCTTGGAGGGTGCTGTTGCTACTGTGCTCTTGGCTGCTGCTTGTGCCTATGCTATAAAGTCATATTGTATGTGGAGCCAATGGTCAGCCTTATACACCACCTAATATATTTTTTCTATAGGCTCCTCTGTCAGCCAGCCATATTGCTTTATATTTATGCATATTATGAGATGTTGATCAGTGTGTGCCAGTTGTGGTAGAAAGGTCTAGTGACACGTTAACCAAAGGTAAGTAAGAAATGTCTGTACAAGAAAGGCAGACTGAAAACTATGGTAGAAGTTTGGGTGAATGTGGGGTATGTCTCACCCATAGGTAGATTTAATGCCTATAGGCTGAAACAGGTCAGTGAATGAAAATGGCAGAAAATGAGACTAAGAGATGGTGGAGGAATTATTGCTGCCCAATCTTAAGGCTTAAAAGCAGCGGGAGACTTTCTCATGGCCAGAAGCTTTGTTTATCTGTGAATATTGCTACAAAAAATAAAAGAGAATTTTGGGGTGGGTATTTACCAGGGAGCCATCTCTACCACTGCATGAAATCATGTTAGATATCTAACATTGATTTTTCCTGCTTCACTGACTGATGGCAAGACTCATTAGCCAGGAGAAAAAATGAGATAAAGAAAATATAGGAATGAGTTGTTCTCATGGCAAAAAAGAATCTCTGATTAAGCAGCACATCTAAGAAGATAATCACGGTTCTTGCCCTTCAAAGTCTCTTTAGGTTAGTTTCAGGCCACAAGTGTTTCCTTAGACATGTTAGACATGGTCAACTAAATGAAGCATAAATATAAGATGTATTTCTTAATCATTTATATAAAAATGTTTATTTTCAGGGAAATATATAGTGATAACTTTTCATTGACATAAGTTGGTACCCTAGTTACACCAAGGTTTACAAGAAATGCAAAACTTCTAGAACTAAATTATAACTGTGTATCATAAGCAAGCATGACAGATTATTTAACAGTTATAAAAAATTATTTCTGAAAAAGGGTTTTTGTTCATGTTTTAAGAGAAATAAATGTCTTTCCTCTTTTTGTCTCAGAGCCTTTCGAGAGTATCTGTGAAATAAGAATTCTAATGCCTCCTTGACTGGCTGGTGTGTTTGGAAAATGTAATGATATTGCAAAATACTTCCAAAGTGTCTAGAAAATCTATGTGATCATTACATGTTTATTTCTGTACTTCATCTCTACTATGGCCCCATCCATCCACCATACTATTCCAATCTGCCTCTTATTTGGATCATTTGTGGTAGGTATTTACAGGGCATATTATTTGGTGAATTTCAAAGATGTTTAGTTATTTACTATCTTTAAATGCCCCAAGTGTTCCTTCTTAAGCAAGGTTATAAAGTTGCATTCATTTTAAATCAAGAAATATTCTTATGTAAGTCCTATATCCTAAATCACCCAGGCCATTTGAATCACAGTATACCACATATAGTTCTCCAAATAATCACATGAGTTTTGTGAACTTTGTGTTTCTGATCGTTCTTTAGAATGCCATGAAATGCTTCATTGTCTTAGTATCCAAAGCGTTTGAAGATACCTTATTTTTTTACGTTTATAGTACATTCAAGTCATTTATATTGTCTGATAAATAATGACCTTTATTGGAATAAGTATCGTGTATCCTTCAAATTAGTATTTCTAAGTGTTAAACACTGAGCCTGGCCTGTATCAGGTATGCAATAAATAATTGGTGAGTAAATGTAAATTAAACCATCAACTATTAACCAAACAGAAAAATCAGGTAATGAAGTTGTACTCCAACAAGAAAGGTTTCAACTCTTGATTAATGTCCTAATGAATGAAGAATGGAATTTAGATACTCAACACTCACCAAGGATATAACACCAGGATGGTGTCAAATTTCCAAGCTACTAAATTCAACTCCTCTTTTCTTTTCTCAATCAGGAAACATACTAGAATGCAAATGAGTGCTATGATAGTATTTAGACACAACCATGAATTTATTAAAAAAAAAAAAAAAAGAAAGAAAGAAAGAAAGAAAATCAGGACACCTGGATAGCTCAGCAGTTGAGCATCTGCCTTTGTCTCAGGACATGATCCTGGAATCCTGGGATCGAGTCCCACATCGGGCCTCCTGCATGGAGCCTGCTTCTCCCTCTGCCAATGTTTCTGCCTCTCTCTCTCTCTCTCTCTCTATGTCTCTCATGAATAAATAAATAAAATCTTTTTTTAAAAAAAGAAAAAGTCATTTACAAATCTCTCTCATTCCTTCATAGGCGTGCTCCTAAAAGGAAATGATTATGAAGGAAATTTTCTCTGCAATGGTTCGATTATGATTTTTATAAGGAAATACTTTTGTTAAAACACAAGTCAGAGTGAGATATTTCGGAGAAATCATTAGCCCTCTGATGTTGCCAGCAATGCTATATTTTATTTTTAGAAACCCACAATGAATACTGAAGCATCTGAAAGGTTCTGCAGTAGAGGTATACTGTGGCAAACATCTAACAAGCATTAATAATTGCCATGTGCCAATTATAATTCTCTTGTTTTAGCCCTGAAGTCCAACTTATCTGTATTTTCTGTTCAATGTCTGATTTCCTAGTTTTGGTCTGGAATATCATCTGCCAGAAGATTCTTAAACTCACTGAGAAAATAAGACTGTTGCTTGATTATGGAAGGGTCTGGTTTTCACCCACATGGGAGGGAGAACAGAGATGCAATTACTTCCTCCAAATTAAGAAAATATTTTGGCAGTTTGAGATAATTTCAGTGCACTTCCATAATATATGTTGCCTATGCGTGCATTACAGCTTCTTTGTTTGTTTGTTTTCCTGCCCTGGAAGGGGATAGTGAAGCAGAATATATGATTTGTCATAATTTATCATCTATCCCACACTACTAAATTTAATTCATTTCTATGGTATTAGGATAGGTTGAGTTATACCAAGCTATCAAACAAATTTCACATCTCAATAGCTTATGAGAAAGCTTTATTCCATGACCATGCTCCGTACCTACTGTGGTAAACTGGGGATTTCCTTCTACTTTGACTTCAATAAATAACTGCGACCAAGGTTGACACAGAAGCCATGATCTGGAAACTCTCATGTCGGCAATTCTGTGTTTCTGCTCAAGAGAGACATAAGTCACTTCCACACACATTCCTGTGCTAAAGTGAGTTGCACGCACATATAGCATCAAGGGAACAGGAAAGCACAATTCCCTCTTCAACACAGCAGTTGAGAAGAGGTGAGTGCTACTGAACAGTAGTAACACCACCATTGTAGTATTCCTGAGATCAAGTGCCAAATTAAGAATAATTACTTAAGATAAAATAATGGATTGATTAAAAACAATAACAAAGCTATAAAGAAGACTAAAGATTACAGCTAGCCTATCCCAAGGTTGCTAGGAAAATAGAATTAAAATCCTATCAGTAATAATTACATCGCATAGCATCAAAAATTTTTACAAAATATAGTATTAGAGCATAGTAAAATGATCTGTAAATCTTCTCTCCAAGTTAAGGTGTTCTGATTACTTTTGTCTTTCCTCATAATATCTACTTTAAAAAAAAAAACTTCTGGATGGAAAATACTTTTTTTTAAGATTTATTTATTTATTTATTCATGAGAGACATAGAGAGAGAGAGAGTCAGAGACATAGGCAGAGGGAGAAGCAGGCTCCATGTAGGGAGCCTGATATGGGACTCGATCCCAGGTCTCCAGGACCAGGCCCTAGGCTGAAGGCAGGCACTAAACCACTGAGCCACCCGGGCTGCCCCTACTTTTGTTATTTTGCACAAGCCTTTTCAAAATTTTAAACTCTAAGTTCCTTAATAAGTGGAATAGATATAGTGGATAGTCAGATATAATCTACAAAATCATTTAAATTTTAAACATTGCAAAGGTAATGACATTTTATAGATTCTCATTTACTCTCTTGAAAGTGTTACAAATAGGTCTTTGGCAAAGAGGAGTTTCTAATATATAGCCCATGAATACGGACCCATCCTTTTGAGAAGGATGATGGAGATGTATACTAATATACATCTATAGAAGCTATATTTCTATCACTAATGAGAAGAAAAACGTAAGAACCAAGAATGCCTATTTTAGTTTGGTGGAACAAGGTAGAGTCACTAGAATGTATTCCACTAAGGGAGTGAAAAAATTCTAACATGTAAGGAAAACTGCTCTTTTGTTGGAGTTTTGAACTTTTGAAGGCAGAACCTCAGTGTAAATTTAGGCAAGCAGCACATCCCAAACCCAAACTGGGACCTTGTCTTGACACTTATTCTGAGGGAAGATCGCCACCTACTGGATCGCTAACACCACTCCCTCTGGTCTTACAGTGTGTGTGTGTGTGTATATATATATATATATATATATATATATATATAGTACCTTTTAAATTATATAGTTTATTTTTTTTTTTTTTTTTTTTTTTTTTTTTTTTTTTTTTTTTTTATTGGTGTTCAATTTACTAACATACAGAATAACACCCAGTGCCCGTCACCCATTCACTCCCACCCCCCGCCCTCCTCCCCTTCTACCACCCCTAGTTCGTTTCCCAGAGTTAGCAGTCTTTATGTTCTGTCTCCCTTTCTGATATTTCCCACACATTTCTTCTCCCTTCCCTTATTTTCCCTTTCACTATTATTTATATTCCCCAAATGAATGAGAACATATAATGTTTGTCCTTCTCTGACTGACTTACTTCACTCAGCATAATACCCTCCAGTTCCATCCACGTTGAAGCAAATGGTGGGTATTTGTCATTTCTAATAGCTGAGTAATATTCCATTGTATACATAAACCACATCTTCTTTATCCATTCATCTTTCGTTGGACACCGAGGCTCCTTCCACAGTTTGGCTATCGTGGCCATTGCTGCTAGAAACATCGGGGTGTAGGTGTCCCAGCGTTTCATTGCATTTGTATCTTTGGGGTAAATCCCCAACAGTGCAATTGCTGGGTCGTAGGGCAGGTCTATTTTTAACTGTTTGAGGAACCTCCACACAGTTTTCCACAGTGGCTGCACCAGTTCACATTCCCACCAACAGTGTAGGAGGGTTCCCTTTTCTCCACATCCTCTCCAACATTTGTTGTTTCCTGCCTTGTTAATTTTTCCCATTCTCACTGGTGTGAGGTGGTATCTCATTGTGGTTTTGATTTGTATTTCCCTGATGGCAAGTGATGCAGAGCATTTTCTCATGTGCATGTTGGCCATGTCTATGTCTTCTTCTGTGAGATTTCTGTTCATGTCTTTTGCCCATTTCATGATTGGATTGTTTGTTTCTTTGGTGTTGAGTTTAAAAAGTTCTTTATAGATCTTGGAAACTAGCCCTTTATCTGATATGTCATTTGCAAATATCTTCTCCCATTCTGTAGGTTGTCTTTGAGTTTTGTTGACTGTATCCTTTGCTGTGCAAAAGCTTCTTATCTTGATGAAGTCCCAATAGTTCATTTTTGCTTTTGTTTCTTTTGCCTTCGTGGATGTATCTTGCAAGAAGTTACTATGGCCGAGTTCAAAAAGGGTGTTGCCTGTGTTCTTCTCTAGGATTTTGATGGAATCTTGTCTCACATTTAGATCTTTCATCCATTTTGAGTTTATCTTTGTGTATGGTGAAAGAGAGTGGTCTAGTTTCATTCTTCTGCATGTGGATGTCCAATTTTCCCAGCACCATTTATTGAAGAGACTGTCTTTCTTCCAATGGATAGTCTTTCCTCCTTTATCGAATATTAGTTGCCCATAAAGTTCAGGGTCCACTTCTGGATTCTCTATTCTGTTCCACTGATCTATGCGTCTGTTTTTGTGCCAGTACCACACTGTCTTGATGACCACAGCTTTGTAGTACAACCTGAAATCTGGCATTGTGATGCCCCCAGATATGGTTTTCTTTTTTAAAATTCCCCTGGCTATTCGGGGTCTTTTCTGATTCCACACAAATCTTAAAATAATTTGTTCTAACTCTCTGAAGAAAGTCCATGGTATTTTGATAGGGATTGCATTAAACGTGTATATTGCCCTGGGTAACATTGACATTTTCACAATATTAATTCTGCCAATCCATGAGCATGGAATATTTTTCCATCTCTTTGTGTCTTCCTCAATTTCTTTCAGAAGTGTTCTATAGTTTTGAGGGTATAGATCCTTTACATCTTTGGTGAGGTTTATTCCTAGGTATCTTATGCTTTTGGGTGCAATTGTAAATGGGATTGACTCCTTAATTTCTCTTTCTTCAGTCTCATTGTTAGTGTATAGAAATGCCACTGACTTCTGGGCATTGATTTTGTATCCTGCCACGCTACCGAATTGCTGTATGAGTTCTAGCAATCTTGGGGTGGAGACTTTTGGGTTTTCTATGTAGAGTATCATGTCATCGGCGAAGAGGGAGAGTTTGACTTCTTCTTTGCCAATTTGAATGCCTTTAATGTCTTTTTGTTGTCTGATTGCTGAGGCTAGGACTTCCAGTACTATGTTGAATAGCAGTGGTGAGAGTGGACATCCCTGTCTTGTTCCTGATCTTAGGGGAAAGGCTCCCAGTGCTTCCCCATTGAGAATGATATTTGCTGTGGGCTTTTCATAGATGGCTTTTAAGATGTCGAGGAATGTTCCCTCTATCCCTACACTCTGAAGAGTTTTGATCAGGAATGGATGCTGTATTTTGTCAAATGCTTTCTCTGCATCTATTGAGAGGATCATATGGTTCTTGGTTTTTCTCTTGCTGATATGATGAATCACATTGATTGTTTTACGGGTGTTGAACCAGCCTTGTGTCCCAGGGATAAATCCTACTTGGTCATGGTGAATAATTTTCTTAATGTACTGTTGGATCCTATTGGCCAGTATCTTGTTGAGAATTTTTGCATCCATGTTCATCAGGGATATTGGTCTGTAATTCTCCTTTTTGGCGGGGTCTTTGTCTGGCTTTGGAATTAAGGTGATGCTGGCTTCATAGAACGAATTTGGAAGTACTCCATCTCTTTCTATCTTTCCAAACAGCTTTAGGAGAATAGGTATGATTTCTTCTTTAAACGTTTGATAAAATTCTCCTGGGAAGCCATCTGGCCCTGGACTCTTGTGTCTTGGGAGGTTTTTGATGACTGCTTCAATTTCCTCCCTGGTTATTGGCCTGTTCAGGTTTTCTATTTCTTCCTGTTCCAGTTTTGGTAGTTTGTGGCTTTCCAGGAATGCGTCCATTTCTTCTAGATTGCCTAATTTATTGGCGTAGAGCTGTTCATAATATGTTTTTAAAATCGTTTGTATTTCCTTGGTGTTGGTAGTGATCTCTCCTTTCTCATTCATGATTTTATTAATTTGAGTCTTCTCTCTCTTCTTTTTAATAAGGCTGGCTAATGGTTTATCTATCTTATTAATTCTTTCAAAGAACCAACTCCTGGTTCTGTTGATCTGTTCCACAGTTCTTCTGGTCTCGATTTCGTTGAGTTCTGCTCGAATCTTTATTAGCTCCCTTCTTCTCTTGGGTGTAGGATCTATTTGCTGTTTTTTCTCTAGCTCCTTTATGTGTAAGGTTAGCTTTTGTATTTGAGTTCTTTCCAGTTTTTGAATGGATGCTTGTATTGCGATGTATTTCCCCCTTAGGACTGCTTTTGCTGCATCCCAAAGATTTTGAACGGTTGTATCTTCATTCTCATTAGTTTCCATGAATCTTTTTAATTCTTCCTTAATTTCCTGGTTGACCCTTTTATCTTTTAGCAGGATGGTCCTTAACCTCCATGTGTTTGAGGTCCTTCCAAACTTCTTGTTGTGATTTAGTTCTAATTTCAAGGCATTATGGTCCGAGAATATGCAGGGGACAATCCCAATCTTTTGGTATCGGTTCAGACCCGATTTGTGACCCAATATGTGGTCTATTCTGGAGAAAGTTCCATGTGCGCTTGAGAAGAATGTGTATTCAGTTGAGTTTGGATGTAAAGTTCTGTAGATATCTGTGAAATCCATCTGGTCCAGTGTATCATTTAAAGCTCTCGTTTCTTTGGAGATGTTTTGCTTAGAAGACCTATCAAGTATAGAAAGAGCTAGATTGAAGTCACCAAGTATAAGTGTATTATTATCTAAGTATTTCTTCACTTTGGTTAATAATTGATTTATATATTTGGCAGCTCCCACATTCGGAGCATATATATTGAGGATTGTTAAGTCCTCTTGTTGAATAGATCCTTTAAGTATGATATAGTGTCCCTCTTCATCTCTCACTACAGTCTTTGGGGTAAATTTTAGTTTATCTGATATAAGGATGGCTACCCCTGCTTTCTTTTGAGGACCATTCGAATGGTAAATGGTTCTCCAACCTTTTATTTTCAGGCTGTAGGTGTCCTTCTGTCTAAAATGAGTCTCTTGTAGACAGCAAATAGATGGGTCCTGCTTTTTTATCCAGTCTGAAACCCTGCGCCTTTTGATGGGGTCATTAAGCCCGTTCACATTCAGAGTTACTATTGAGAGATATGAGTTTAGTGTCATCATGATATCTATTCAGTCTTTGTTTTTGTGGACTGTTCCACTGAACTTCTTCTTAAAGGGGAATTTTAAGAGGCCCCCTTAAAATTTCTTGCAGAGCTGGTTTGGAGGTCACATATTCTTTTAGTTGCTGCCTGTCTTGGAAGCTCTTTATCTCTCCTTCCATTTTGAATGAGAGCCTTGCTGGATAAAGTATTCTTGGTTGCATGTTCTTTTCATTTAGGACCCTGAATATATCCTGCCAGCCCTTTCTGGCCTGCCAGGTCTCTGTGGAGAGGTCTGCTGTTACCCTAATACTCCTCCCCATAAAAGTCAGGGATTTCTTGTCTCTTGCTGCTTTAAGGATCTTCTCCTTATCTTTGGAATTTGCAAGCTTCACAATTAAATGTCGAGGTGTTGAACGGTTTTTATTGATTTTAGGGGGGGATCTCTCTATTTCCTGGATCTGAATGCCTGTTTCCCTTCCCAGATTAGGAAAGTTTTCAGCTAGAATTTGTTCAAATACATATTCTGGCCCTCTGTCCCTTTCGGCGCCCTCGGGAACCCCAATTAAACGTAGGTTTTTCTTCCTCAGGCTGTCGTTTATTTCCCTTAATCTATCTTCATGGTCTTTTAATTGTTTGTCTCTTTTTTCCTCAGTTTCCCTCTTTGCTGTCAACTTGTCTTCTAGGTCACTCACTCGTTCTTCCACCTCGTTAACCCTCGTCGTTAGGACTTCTAGTTTGGATTGCATCTCATTCAATTGGTTTTTAATTTCTGCCTGATTAGCTCTAAATTCTGCAGTCATGAAGTCTCTTGAGTCCTTTATACTTTTTTCTAGAGCCACCAGTAGCTGTATAATAGTGCTTCTGAATTGGCTTTCTGACATTGAATTGTAATCCAGATTTTGTAACTCTGTGGGAGAGAGGACTGTTTCTGATTCTTTCTTTTGAGGTGAGGTTTTCCTTCTAGTCATTTTGCTCAGTGCAGAGTGGCCAAAAGCAAGTTGTATTGGGAAAAAGAGAAAAAGAGAGGAGAGAAAGAAGGAAAGAAAAGAGAAAGAGAAAAAAAAAAGGGAAGAAAAAGAAAAAAAAAACGAAAAAAAAAAAAAAAAAAAAAAAAAAAAAAAAAAAAAAGAAGAAAAAGAGAAAGAAAAAGAAAGGAGAAAAAAAAGGGGGTGGGGGAAGGAAACAAATCAAAAAGCAAAACAAAACAAAAACAAAAACAAAAACAAAAACAAAAACAAACAAACAAAAAAAGAACCACCGGGGAGTATCTTCTGATTCTGTGTACTTTAAGTCCCTTGGCTTCTCCTGGAAGTTGTCAGTCAGTCTAGCTGGTGTTCTGGGGGAGGGGCCTGTTGTGCTGATTTTCAGGTGTGAGCAGTTGGGGGAGCTGCTCCGCCCCTGCCTGGTGCAGGGCTCAGTGGGGGTTGTTTACCCCGTGAGGCCGCAGGAGGAACAGCCCCAGTGGCGGGGCAGCTCTGGAAACCTGGATTCAGCTCCGGCAGGAACTCCGTCTGCAGGGCCTGGAGGCTCCGGGGCGGGGCCGCTGATGTGCTCAGCTGGGGCAGGAGCGTCCTTGCTGTCCTGGGCCCTCCCGGCCTCTGCCTGTCCCGGGGGAGGCGGGATCCTGGGCTGTGTCCCGGCGCCCTGTGCTCCGGAGCCTGCGCTGTTGGATTCGCGCTCCCGGGCCGCGCAACCCCCTCCGCGGAGCTGCCGCCCGAGCCCCTCCGAGCTGCTCCTGGAACCGCGCAGCCCCCACCGCACGGAGCCTCTTCTTCTGCCCGAGCCCCTCCGAGCTGCTCCTGGAACCGCGCAGCCCCCTCCGCACGGAGCCTCTTCCTCTGCCCGAGCCCCTCCGAGCTGCTCCCGGGGCCGCGCAGCCCCCTCCGCGGAGCCGCCGCCCGAGCCCCTTCAGCTGCTCCGGGTCCCGCCGGGTCCCGCCGTGCGCGCTGCAGCCCTTAGGGAGCTCGGCGCACTCTCCTGGGCGCGCAGTTGCTGTTACTGTCCCCGGGAGCCCGAGGGCATCCTCGCCCTCCTGGGTCCTGCTCCAACTCCCCGCGAGCCCCTTTCCCCCGGGAAGGTCGGTGCAGCTCCTGCGTCTCCGGGACGGGGCTCTCCTGTCCTGGGGACACTCGCCCCGGCCTCAGCCCGGCTCCTCGCGGGGCCCCTCCCCCTTGGAGGCCTTTGTTTCTTTACTTCTTTTTCCCCGTCTTCCTACCTTGATAGAAGCGCGAACTCTTCTCACTGTAGCATTCCAGCTGGTCTCTCTTTGAATCTCAGGCCGAATTCATAGATTTTCAGGATAATTTGAAGGTTTTCTAGGTAGTTTGGTGGAGACAGGTGATTTGGAGACCCTACTCCTCCGCCATCTTGCTCCTCCCCCTAAATTATATAGTTTAAAAATAGAACCCCAGTTTGTCTACAAAATCTTCCCCCATGTGTTTCAACTGCAGCTCCTAGATGTGAAATTATTTTAGCCATCTTCCAAAGAGAGCTAAATGTAAGCTGCTTCAACACTTGTTTTAGGGTCTCTCTTACAGCTGTTCTGGTATGATAGAGAAGATTCTGGTTTTCTGAATGTCAATAAACATCAGCTGCATATCCTATCTCAGTCAAATCCAACTTTCATATTGAATTTGTTATAGATAACTATTCTTAAAAACTATTTTTAAATATACCTGCTTGAAGCAGTTCTAATCTTTATAAAATCTTCATTTTTAAACTATTCAGTGGACCACATATGACTAGTACGTGGATACAAAAAATAACAATGCAGCTTAAAATGTATTCCTATGAGCAGAAAAGCTGTTGGTGATTTCTCTGGACAAATGGCACACACCTGAGATGATGCCTCGCCACTTTGTTGTCACTGTGTGGCCCTTGAAACATAAGCAAGAGATTCTGGCTCTCTCTTCTGAGTATAGGTGAGAAAAGGGGAGATTTGGGGCGATTTGCAACACCACTGTCCATTTCAAAGAAAAAAGTGTTTTAAATATTCTTGAGTTACTATAATTGGTGGTATTTTAGTAGATCAGTATAAGAAAAAAAACAAAGAGAAGATTTAAATGCACCAAGCAGCAGAATGAGGAATGCTGCCAACTGAAGGAGTAAATCTAGAATAAGAGAGTTTAATGAAAGAGAAGGAAAAGTGGAATTCACCTAAGGGATTAAGGAGAATTATTAGGAATGAGAGTAAAAAGCTGAGATGGTAGAAAAAATAGTAAAGAAGTGCCTATGCAAGAGACAATGTGAGATAGAAATAACAAAAGCAAAATCAAAAATTTGGGATTAAACAGAACTGGGATCATTAGCAGCATGATTTGGGACAGGTTCTTTAGCTTTGCTGAGGGCCAGTTTCAACTACAAACTGGGAATAACAGTTTCTCCATAAATTTCTAATGAGATTAGATAATGCATATAAAATACTTAAGAATCTACCTGGAGACCCGGGATCGAGTCCCATGTCGGGCTCCCGGTGCGTGGAGCCTCCTTCTCCCTCTGCCTGTGTCTCTGCCTCTCTCTCTCTCTCTCTCTCTCTCTCTGTGACTATCATAAATAAATAAAAAAAAATTAAAAAAATACTTAAGGATCTAAAACAAAATATTTTCTCACTTTACTGTTCCTTGGAAGAGGTTAAAAGAGAAAAGCTAAATAATGAAGATCTTGGGCCACTAGACACACAGACACACAAAAAGAGAGAGGCAGTAAAAACTATCTTAGAAAAAAAGGAGCCAAAACATAAAGAATTGAAATAGTAACAGCAGCAGGAAAAACAAGACTTTGATGAGAAAATTGTTGCCATGATAAGAACAGTACTGACTTAATATTATGTCCACATTCTCAAAATAAAATATGCAGGCAAAAACTGTTTGCATTGGTCAGATGGCACCAAATAACCAAATTAGCTCTTCTCAAGACTTCTCACCTGTATGAATGCCATTTCTAGTTTCTAATCTGCAAATTTTCCCCTCACTTCTCTTTGAGCTACACTTCCACTTTCATCAACTTTCTGGATATTTCTATTTGAATACCTTAACTACCTACATCTCCAGTCAAAATTTCCATAATGGAATCTTACTATCTGCATTACCAAACTTGCTCCTCTCCCAATAATTTTTTTCTGCTTAGTAGCCTTCACTATTCTCCTAGGACAGAGGGAGAACAGTTGGTTTACATTTTTTTCTCTTTCTCTGTTAACTACCCTCTGCAATGTCACCCTATGTTTGTGGTAGTCATGGTGGTGATAATAAGGAAAAACAGAATGCATATAGTTTTGAAAGTTTATGCTGTGTTTTCCCATGCATAGCATTAACATTTTCTTAAAGATTCTTCTGCTGTATGGATCTCTTTAATTCAAGTATTGCCACCATTATCTTAGCAAACATGCTTCCTATTTCTTGTCTGGATTATATGTGTAGTGCCTAACATGGCTTAAGGATCTTCAACCAATGTTTAAAAGAGAATTATTGGGGCAGCCTGGGTGGCTCATCGGTTTAGCACTGCCTTCGGCCCAGGGCCTATTCCTGGAGACCCGGGATCGAGTCCCACGTCAGGCTCCCTGCATGGATCCTGCTTCTCCCTCTGCCTGTGTCTCTGCCTCTCTCTCTCTCTCTCTCTCTCTCTCTCTCATAAATAAATAAAAATCTTTAAAAAAATAAAAGAAAATTGTTAGGTTTTCCCTAAAAATAAACTGTATATTCCTAAATGGAATATTTAAAACATTTCATGATCTTGCACAACTTGGTTTTTAGACTAATTTTCCTTTATATATATTAATTGATACCCTCTTCCTGACTGCTTTTTTCCAGGATGAATTGGTACATATATTTTTTCTCCAACCATCACTATCCCATCATACTTAAAAACCTTGACCTAATGTGAGTTTTTCTCTGATCCCTTGCCCAGTGAGAGACTAGCCAACTGGGAGGTGCCAGGTGCCAGTCTCAGTGTACCAGAATGTCACTAGAATAAAATGGAGCTGTTTCTGACCAAAAGGATGTATATATACATGTATCTTCAATTGCACATAGTGATTCAGATGTAATGTTTTTGGAAGATCATCCAATTACTACTGAGAACAAATAATATGTAATATAGCTTTGCTTATTTAAAATTCATGCTCTAGTTCATCATCAAAATTTCAACTTTCTCAAATCATTGTCTAATTCATAAAAGGAATTAAAAAAAAGAAATATAGAAAAAGAAAAAGATAGTAGGAGCCTCCTACCATTACCATTACTACTATTACAGGAGAATCAGTAAGCTGTTTTCTTCCTTTTTTTCCAGAACAATTACTTTATTATCAGTGGAAGACACTGGTAAGTGAATTTATTTCTCTATATATTTGTTAATAGAAAAAAATAATTCCTGCCCACATCTGCTATATAAATACTGAATAAGTAACAAAATATTTTTTGAAACACCACCAAATGTATTAGCCTGATCAGGCTTTCAAATGCTTATATTGCTCCAAATTTGTGTTTCTTACCATACTTATTGTCTTGTTTCATAGAACTGAGCATAGGTTTGTCTCCCCTAAGTACCAGGAAGACAGACTTTTCTTTATCTTGGACAACTTTGTGCTAGAACAGAAATATGAGCAGTTGCACAACCTGGAAGCAAAGAACTGCACCCTCCGTATTAGTTTCTGGTCACAGAGCCTAGTAAAAATTGGCATTTTGTCTTACATAATGTAGGACATAGGTACATAGGTACCTATGTATGTGTCTTGTACATAGGTAATATAGTGGAAATGAGTTATGAAGACTTAAAATAATAACTAATTTGAATTTTAGTTTCTTCCATTAAAACTACCAGCAGGAAATACTCAGGATTTCTCACACACACACACACACACACACACACACACACACATACACTAAATATCAGATTTAAAGGTAGAAATAAGCTGTTTACCCAATATAGACCATTGTGCTTATAAATGCCAAGTGTTAAAAAGCACACGTACTCTCAAAGCAGCTGTGTGAGTTTTTTAGTTTTTTTTCCCTTGAATTTTAGATTTATAAAAACCATGTCTCAGCTGCTACCTTTCAACAATTTTACTCTGAGGCAATAAATAATTCAATGTGCTAATTTGACAGATGACTCTCCAGGAGCCTCCTACCATTACTAGCATCATTAGGCCATAATATGCGTGACGAGGATGGGCCATTCAGCAAATGTCCTTCACTTGTTTACCCCTAAAGAGCTGTACTCTGCACAATTAACTAATGAAGCATTATGGGCCTTTTTTTTCTTCCCTCCTATTTCAATATATCAATGCAGAGAGTCTGAGGGAAAATATATTCTGTTTCCTTTTACTAAATAAGTATTTATGGGGTGGTTAAGACTCCACTGTAGCTTCCAAATGAATAAGGGGAAAGTAATAAGATGGTCAAAATGGATCATCACCATCACCATTTATTTTTATTATTATTATTATTATTATCTTTCCTACTTCCTTTTTTTTCCATGGTTTGTGAGGAAAATGTAAAAGCAATTTGATGTTGAAATGCCTAAAAAAGAAAGAAAGGAAAAAAAAAGGAAGGAAGGAAGGTAGAAAAACTGCAAATAATCTGCTTAATATTTGCTGATTATCAGGAACTTGAACACTGTCTCCATCAAGTTCAGAAGTTTCATCCTTACCTAAAAACTTGATCACATGTGTATTTTCTAAGATTCTTATTTGAGTTCAAAATTTAACTTCAGTTAAAATTACTAAAATATTATTATGAATATTCTGTGCCTATGTGTGTATGAATCTATCCTTACTGTCCAAATCAACAAAGAATGTGCCTACAAATGCTCAAGTGAAGTCCCTAAGTCCATGTCTAAATAAATAGTTCCATCCCACAGATCTAAATTAAAAAAAAGAAACATCAGCTGGGTTGCCTGTTGTTATTGTTTCACTAAACATTTGATTGCCAAAACATTTTGTTGTTGGAAAAAAATTGCCTAAGTGGAAAATGATTTTAGGGATATCTTTCTTGCATTTGCAGAGAGTGTAACCTGATTTTCAATTAAGAAATGAGTGCATCCTTCACTATTCCTGTGTTGGTTTAGAACGTGAAAAATAAACTCTGCACAAAGCATATCAATTGGAAGAAAATTGGGATGATACCAGAACTATACTTTTCCCTTTCTAGCCTTCGTCTGGTGAATATTGTTCATGGTGATAGTGTTATTTCCCAAAACTAATAGTCATAAACATTCTTCCTAGATGTAAACTATTTTTTTCTCAGTTGACAGCACATGTCCAAAGACAATTACTACAATGTTCCTCTTTTCACAAATAATAAATTATAATAATCATTGTGTTATGAATTAATAATAGTTATGATTTATTAAGAGCCAATTCAGTATAAACCCTTTATGTTTATTGCATGTATGAGGAAAATATGAAACAAGGGTATGAAGAACTTCTTGGTTCCTTTATGAACCTTGAAGCTACAAAAAATATTTAAATTACTCAGCTATTAGAAATGACAAATACCCACCATTTGCTTCAACGTGGATGGAACTGGAGGGTATTATGCTGAGTGAAGTAAGTCAGTCGGAGAAGGACAAACCTTATATGTTCTCATTCATGTGGGGAATATAAATAATAGTGAAAGGGAATATAAGGGAAGGGAGAAGAAATGTGAGGGAAATATCAGAAAGGGAGACATAACGTAAAGACTGCTAACTCTGGGAAACGAACTAGGGGTGGTAGAAGGGGAGGAGGGCGGTGGGTGGGAGTGATTGGGTGACGGGCACTGGGGGTTATTCTGTATGTTGGTAAATTGAACACCAATAACAAAAATAAATAAAAATAAATAAAAGAGAGAACTATTTCATGAGTTCTGCAAATAAATTCTGATAAATTATCAATATCATGTCACCTTCACATGATTTCAAAATTTCTATAAGCCATATACCTCCACACACTATCCCACTTGAATATTCATTAGATAGAATAATCTAGAATAATCTATTCTTTCAGTAGAATAAATTTTAAACATGGTAATTCAAGAATGAGTAAATTCAGGAAAAAATAATTCAAACCCCTTTTTTCAACACAAATGTTCCCATTGGCTTTAATGACAGCCTTATGATAAATTATAGATGCAATGAAAGTCTGACAATTTTTTAAATATTTTGTACTTAATAAGTTGGATACTGTTTAACTTTAAAATATTTTTCTATCCCCATATAAAATGTGATAAAATTCAATGGGCATGTAAACCTCATTTTTCAAAATGTAGTTAAAAAATGGAAAAGGTTACTTGAATGCCAAAGAAAGCAGTGTTTGTTTTTATATTGAGGAGGTTATGCATCATCTTTAGAAAACATATCCCATCCCTGAAAACCTGAGGAACATCAGTAAGAAGTATGAATATTTCAAACGAATGATAATGAAGGAATTTCATAAAACTAAATATATCTGAAAAAATCACTAAATATATCTGGTGCAAAATTTCCTTAGAAGACATCCAAATCCCCACCCCCCCCAAAAAAAAGAAGACATCCAAATCACATTTATATGCAAATACCCTACCTTTCTATATGAAACCTTCCATTCAAGGTTTAGTTAAATTTGTTAAATGTGAAGGAAAATTGTTTCACTATTTGAAATATGTACTGAACCTTTTGATCTGTTATATGCAGAATCTACGATTTAAGCCAGATGTTTATGCAGAATCTACGATTTAAGCCAGATTGAATGAAAAAGGACCAAAGTATGGAATATCTTATAGAATAATTAAATGCTGAATAAACACTGAACAAGCAAACTTTATCTTTTTTTTTTTTTTGAAACAAACTTTATTTTAAATGGTTGGTCATTTACTCTCAAAGGCTATCTAGAAAAATATAGTGTGGGTAATAATATTACAGCTTATAATTAATAAAATTACCTCTTTTTTTGGATTTTGGCATTTGAAATATTCCAAATAATCATGAACAAGCACTGAAAGTTACTAGCAAATATTGCATACTGAAGTTTCTTTTATAACAGTTTTCATACCAAAAACCCTCTAAATATTAATAGCCATTTGGTTCCTGAGATTAAAAAAATGAAGCAAATATGTACAGTTTCCATATAAAATGATCTATAATCATCAGAATTTAACCAAAACTGTCATATACTTTATTTAAGACTTCCTAATGAAATAGATATTTCTGCTTTTTGTAAGAAAAAAATAAAAGCCAAATGTGGTGTTCTAGAGCTTTGCTCATTCTTATGTAGTAATTTCTTCTTTTTGTTTGACTCTGCTAAAAATTCAATCATGTACAATTAAAAAAATCATAGCTACACTAAATACATCCCAGAGAGGCACACTCCCATAGATATGCCACCTAAATACAGGCTTATAATTCATTGAAGACATTTCTGTCTACTTTGATATGTTCTGTTATAGAAATCCACAGTAATAATGATGACCAGAGACCCCCCCAAAGAAACAAACAAAAACAAAAAACAAAACAACAAAACAACAAATAAACCCAACCATTCATCCATTCATGGCTAATTGAATTCCCTCATATTTCATAAACAGACTGCCTATCTGAAGGGCTGTGTTTTATTTAAATAACTTTCTTTAAAATGGTTTTCTTTATAAAATGAGGAATTACAATAATGTTTAAGAACTCAAGGTCAAAATGTTTTTAAGTTAGTTTATTTGATGGATGCAATGCCATGAGGAGGCACCACTCCTTTTTTTCTTCCCTTACTTCCACAAATTGCCTTTAGACTGGATGTTTATTGCCCAATGTAAAGAACAAAACCGAGAGGTAATTAAGTCTAGAATTGCCTGCTGTTGCTTATGAGTCAAGCCACCGGCCTTAAGACTAGGAGTTCTCCCAAAACCACAAAGAAGGAGCCTTGGTTCCGCAACAAAGCTAAGCAGCAAGACATCATTACCGTTAATTACCTGATAAACAAAGAAGACTTGGTGTCGGTGGCAAAACACCAAACTCCAGGCGGCAGCTGATGCTGTAAAAGACAATTGGCCTTACTTTGTCCTGTTGAGCATTGTGCTGTGAGATGATCCACCTCCATAAAGAGCTCAAGTAATTAGACTCCAACCACTGTGTTTATACGCGCTGTACTTTGTATGGTGCCCTGATAACAACAAACAACCTGTCCACTAGAAACAGGTGGCATCTACTAAACATCAGATGGAAAAAAAAAAAAAAAGGACATGCTTTCAAATAGCAGTTCATTAATTTATAAGCACAAAGGACAAAGTACATGAAAGCAGGTGAGAAATACAGAAACACACTGACGTTTACAGCTCCCTTAAGAAATAAATATGAATTAAATAAAACATGAGATGTATTTCACAAAATAATCATTGGCCTTTGTGAATTATCTTGGGATAGATATAGCATACAAATATTTTAACAGTAATATACATATGCTTATAATAACATATATATAAAAAATGCACATATATGCCTACTATGTATATATGTGTTGCATACATACACATTATCATTTTGCTTTGTTTCCATATTTTGCATTCCTCTTGTCACTGATCATACGCGAACGTTGAACAAGAAATCGGTAAATAGAGCAAAGTAGCAAACATGATAAAGTCAAGCTCAGACAAGATCATGCCATAGAAGACCTGTGTCCATATAACTGCAGAACATGGAGTAAGTGAGTTCAAGGTTACTAGAGAAGGTGATGTAGGATTAGTAGCATCATCAGATAGACCTGGTTTGTTCCTTGTCCACTGGCTAGCCTTAGGTGAGGCTTATCAAATTTGTTTTCCTTTTATTTGTAAAATAAAGTGAGTAAGTTAATGCATTTCTGTCAGCATTGTTGTAAGGACTAACAGAAATAGTGTATACACAGCTTAGCATAATGCCCAATATGGAGTAGGCTCTACATAAATATTGATTTTAATAGGCAACTTGGAATAAATTACTTACTTTTGAGGTAACTGGCTACTTAAAATATTAAGAAACAAAGAGTGGGCCAAATCACAGCTGATTTAGTGAGCATGTACAGGCAATTCTTAACATTCTCCATTGGGAGAACCCCTATCAGCTAAAGTAAAAGAACAGAAAAGCTCTGAATCTTGGACTCTTTACTACTTCAGGCATTCCTCACATACTTTACAGGATAATGGGATAATTAAAAGCACTGAGTTTGAAGGCAGGATGACCTAAGTTCAAATCTAAGCTTTGAGTTTACTAGTCCTGTGTGCTTGGAAACCAACTTTTTAATTTATGTTCTCACCTAAAAAAAAAAAAAACAAAAACAAACAAACAAAAAAAACCGAGACATACAACAGCTAAACACTTGAGAACATGAACTATCTAAGTTTGAATCACAACTCCCCTCTTTACTTATTCATTTGTATCTCTGATTCAATATTCTCATCTACAAAATGGGAATAAGACAGTCACCAGTATGGCCACTCTAACTACCATGTAACACTCTCTGTGCATTTCCCGTCTTTGGTTCACCCTGTTTCATACAAAGTATAGCAAAAGTACCTAAAGGGGTCTCTCTATTGCTACTGCTAGTACAGTATCCCAAGTGTCAGTCATTCAAAGTTTCTATTGGAATTTAACTAAAAGCTTCTCCTTGCAGTGAGTTCCCAGACAACAGAGAGAGGAGAGATACCTCTGCAACTTTCTGCCACTCTTTTTCAACTAGGCCTAGGATACTTCTTGTGCCACAGGGCTTATGAAATTAGCTCCTAAAGTCTACTTCCCTAGGCCTCCATCCACCCGTGGTCTGAAGGAAATCAAACCCAAGGTCATCTTCTTCATTGCCATGGTCTCTGTCCTCGTATACCATGCTTAAGTAACTGGTTGAACATGAAAAAATTCATTATGCAATTATGAGTCCCCTCTTATAAATCCACAAAATCTATTTCTTTAATTTTATAGAAGTTAATCAAATTTAATTTGCATATTTGAAGCCTCTGAGACTGGTCATTTCTGAATGACCATAGACCACTGATTGTTAACATCTTACTCCTCTGTTATAAAGATAAATTTCTTACTTGCTTTCCATGATAAAATGATTGGACTGACAAAGTATTCTATTCACTACTGTACTTGTGTAGGGTAAACTTTTCTGAGCTTTTTCAGACCGCCAATAATTTACATAAATAAGTATGACATTGAAGTGGATACACTGCAATTCTATGGTAATGAAAACAAACATTACATTTAGCTGAGTAAGCATCCTGAATAAAATCCACAATGAAATGATAAAGATAATACATACATTTTGTGTTTTATACTTCTATGTACATTTGCTCATTTAAACTAAATTCAAATGTGATAATTCTTTAATGCTGAATTCTAAATTATATGTTCTCTGAAATTATCTCAATCATTTGCTCAACAGCAATCATGAGCTTTAGGTAGATAGATTGTTTAAAATGTCTAAATTTCTTACCAGAAACCCCTGTCTACTATTCAAAGAAAAGCCTGTTTTATGTAGATTCAATCATCCATTTATTTCTGCCATGTTAATTAAAACTTCATCATAGGGAGTTTTTGCTATGGTGTGTATGTATAAATGATATTTCAATAAAACATATACCAAACAAGGGCAGCTCGGGTGGCTCAGTGGTTTAGCACCTGCCTTCCGCCGAGGGCGTGATCCTGGAGTCCCGGGATTGAGTCCCACGTCTGGCTCCCTGCGTGGAACCTGCTTCTCCCTCTGCCTGTGTCTCTGCCTCCCTCTCTCTGTGTCTCTCATGAATAAATAAATAAAAATCTTTAAAAAAATATGCCAAACAATATTGATAAGACATTGTAAATGTAGACCAAAAAATTATCATTATATTAGCTTTTGTGTACATTTGTCTGTCATATAAACAACCTAAATAAATAGTCTTAAAATGATAAATGTAAAGCTGTTGTTCAAGTAAGTGGATATTCAAGTGTTAATGAGAGACTGAAAATCTTACTAAGGTGTAGTGATGCTTTTGTGGAATTTAAGAAACAAAACAAATGAGGCTAGGGAAAAAGAGAGAGAGAGAGAGAGTCGAACCAAGAAGCAGACTCTTTTTTTTTTTTTTTTAAAGATTTTGTTTATTTATTCATAGAGACACAGAGACACCGGCAGAGGGAGAAGCACACCCCCTACAAGAGGCCTGACAGGGACTTGATCCCGGGTCTCCAGGATCACACCCCAGGCTGCAGGCGGCGCTAAACCACTGCGCCACCGGGGCTGCCCAAGAAGCCAACTCTTAACTACAGAGAATGAACTGATAGTTTACCAGAGAGGAGGTGGATGGGGGGATGAGTTAAATAGGTGATGGGGATTAAGGAGTGTATTTGTGATGAGCACTGAGTATTGCATGGAAGTGTTAAATCACTAAATTTACACCTGAAACTAATTTAACACAGTGTCAACTAACTGGAATTTAACTAAAAACTTAAAAACAGAGAGGTATATTTGAAATAAAACCATGGAATCTGGTAGGTCTTGCAAAGCCAGGCTATGATACCAAAGCAGATGATTCTGAACGATTATAGTCAGCACATCAACCTTTAGTCAACTTGAGAAATAACAAGGCAAAGGTAATGGGTGTATATTCCTTGATTGCTCATGTTACCTTCACAACATCTCCATCAATGAAATGAAAAAGTTAATGCCACTTTTTTGTTCCTCTTGTTCTGCAGTTTACTATTATTTTCCAAAATGCATTCTCTCTAAAGGAAGTTTTACAGTATTTATTACAATAAATCACTTTGAGCTTGTTTGGAGGTAGGTGGGGAGATGAGTGAAATAGGTGAAGGGGATGAAGAGTACACCCATCATGATGAGGACTGAATAATCCATAGAATTACTGAATCACTATATTGTACATCTGAAACTAATGTAGCACCGTATGTTAATTATACTGGAATTAAAATGAAAAATACCACTCTGAACTTATGGAATACAAGCTGTGGTCTTTATAAATATTGATATTATATTAATCCTTGTGCAGAATGTTGGGATAGATATTTTCAAAAATCAAATCGAATCTGTAATTTAAAATTGACCATTTATAGGGATTATTATGCAAAATATAATTGTCCTAAATTTCAACAATTCTAATATTTTTATTAACCTAATGTATACATTCAAGAGAATAGAGTTTTTTGGGTATGTTAACCAAATTTTTATGCTGAGCCAACAAATATTTACTGCTGGTTTTTGTTATGTACATCATTCTATTTGCATTTAATGACCTTTAGTCTCTAGTCTAAAGCAATAAAGTGAATGCTTCCTGTTCTATCGATTAGGGGAGGCCTATTTTCACACTAATAAAATGAGCAGCCTAGTTTAATAAAATACTTTTTCCTACCAGTGGCCGAAGGTGAACTGGGGACTTGAAAATGTGGGCAGAGGTTAACTGAGAGGACGGAGGTCAGATCTGTGGTAAATCAACTTCCAGGAACAAATCACTGGACACTATAAAAATCAGAAGTGGTTCTTTAAGAGACCAGCTTGACCTTCCTTAACCAGAAAATAACATCTGACCTGGCAGTGAAATTTATCACAACATTTCAATTAAAACTTGGCAGGCACACTAGCAACACACTGTTCTTCTGCAGTTGACCTTGTGATACAAGAAAAACAGAGAAAGGAGGGGAAAAATGGATTTCTTGCTTCATATTACATAACAAATATGATCTGCACAATAATATTTTCTGGATATTAGAGTAACATGATATATGTGGCTAACATATCACTTTTCATCTTTTATTTTCTGTGCAGTTCTTTCAGATATCTGATTCCTTATGATATAAAAAAATAACCCGTTAATATGTTTAATAAGTTAAACAATATCTTATTTAGTGTTGTACTTGTTTTACATAAAAGAAAATATTTAGAGTTGGCAGACCAAACAAAAACAGTCTTAGGTATCTTCATTTTTTTTTTTTTGTATCTTCATTTCTTATTTATTATTTATTTTGTCAAATACTTATGTATTCTTATTCTAGATTTCAAATAACTCAATCACATGGTTTTCCTCCCACATCTACCAAAGATGCCAAAAACTAAGAGAAAAATTTGTTTCATGCATGCCAGTCCTTTTAGATGTAGTAATTGTGATGCTAAACTCTGGATAAAATACAGTAGTTGTAGTTAAAGGTGAGTTTTTAACCTAAATGACATATATTGTCTTAGAGTTCTCACAATGGAAGTACTAAGAAAGAGTGTTCTGCTTAACTCCAATGACATCACATTTTTGGCAAGGGGTCTTTATAAAGATTTAAAAAATCCTAAGTTGCATAAAAAGTTTGTTAGTTTCTTTGAATTTTTTAATAATACATGTGGTTCACATGTATAATAAAAGAGCCATAGAAGTTAGGGACAAGGAGACAAAGACATTGCCTTTTCTTTTGCTAACAGTTACTGTGTGACTCATCCATGGCAAACCTTGTAAAACAAAATGGCAGAAATAAAATTTTAAAGATCTCTTTTAGCTCTAAATAGTTATAGTTTTTAAGTACTTCAAATATAAAATAATAATGTAATCCAAATTAGTTGTACTGTCAGGATGCAGCTTAGGGTTTTCTGACTTCTAGGCTACTGGAAAATTTGAATTTATAGGTCTCGGTAATATATGGACAAGTTGCCTTATCTAATGCAAACAACAGATCCTAAAGTCAAATGGAAAGTGGTACTGAGTGAATAGGGGCAAAATATGAGGAAAGTAATTATGGTCATTGTACCTTTATGATTAGATCAATAGATGCAGGTAGATATTTATTTCTTTATTTATAATTATTTTATTTATATTATCAATTTAATTTTAATGATGATATTAAAGTATATAAGCCTTCTATATTATTCACTTAATGGCCATAAAATAGATACCAGTGTTTGTGTTAATATTTTTATCTTGAATCAAATTGTGATTTATTAGTACTGATTTAATCATCACAAGATCTTGAGTGAAGACCTCAGATGAATTGTATACATGAGAGAAGGCCAAATAACTACTCAATACAATGTGCACATAAAAGTTTTGCAAGAAATCACATAGAGAAAAGTAATGGGGAAATCAAAGCAGCCAGTGACACACTGTAAAATAGGCTGAAAGGGAAGGAGACTACAACGACAATCTTCCCTTGCAGGCTATGATTTGGTTTCAGCAAAATATCATCAGTTATTGCATTGATGTTTTACATATGAATTTTATTAGAATTTTGACTGTCTTTAATTTGTATCTTCTTTTTGCATAAGAGGAGCTAAATTAAAGTAGAGGTGATGCAAAGTTGGGGGTCATGTCAATGATGGAAAGGCTGTGAAAGCATGTTTTCAAAGCAGATGGAGTTGTTTGATGATCACTTGAGGAGGAAAGATTGAACTTAGAATATTTTTTTTAAGATTTTATTTATTTTCATGAAAAACACAGAGAGGCAGAAACACAGGCAGAGGGAGAAACCGGCTTCCTGCAGGGGATCCCAGGATCCTGGGATCACGACCTGAGTTCTGCCACTGAGCCAACCAGATGTACCCAGAATACTCCTTGAAGAAGAAAAAAGTAGATGCTCTGAGATAAAAGAGTCTCTCAATTGCAATCAGTTTGAAGATACTGGCAAAATTAAAATGTGCTTTGCAGCATTTATGTCATGCCTGTATCATGGTTTCATATTTTTTAAAGATTTTTTAATTAATTAATTAATTAATTAATTATTTATTTATTTATAAGAGACACACAGAGAGAGGCAGAGACATAGGCAGAGGGAGAAGTAGTCTCCCTGTGGGTAGGCCAGTGTGGGACTTGATCCTAATCCTAGAGATCATGTCATGAGCTAAAGGCAGACGCTCAACCACTGAGCCACCCACGCATTCCTCATGGTTTCATATTATTACAATACTTGAAATAGAATTTTAAATCAACTATTCACAACTTAGATATTAACAAAAATATGCTTGCATCCTCAATTTAGATGATGCTGGTCAGTATGTTGCTGAAAAGATATTTTTGTGGTGAGGTAGCTGTGAGATTTCCTACTCAAAACCCCTTCGAAAAACCATCTACAGGAAGTGTAGTTGGCTGACAACCTTCAGCAGCCACCCTCATTTAATGAGTCAAAATGGTCAACTGAGACCTTGCTTACCTGGTACTGCATGCACCCAGAAACTGAGACTAGAAATACTGCAGTGGCCACCCCCCCTTCATCTGGGACTTCTGCTATAGGTACATGTCTGGAGTTTAGCTAAACGACTCCATGGTAGTGCTGTATGGACATTCCTTTTGTTAGCAAGGGGCCAGCAGGGACCTTTCACTGACACTAGCCCTCTCATGCAAGCACAGGCCCTAGACAGTGGCCCGCAGCCACAAGCAGATATAAGTCCTCAAAGGACTTCCCTAATGGCACTTATGATCAAGTCTTTCCTGCCTCTCAGCACTTCCCTTTATGTCTCCCTTAGATAAGACCCCTTTGAAATATACCAAAACCTAGCTTTTTGGGTTTGAATGGACTAATTCCAAAGGCACTCTACCCATAGACCCTAACAAGGTCTTGCATCCCAGGCAGAAGCATCCCTGCTTCTCCCTATCTACACTCTAACTTGAGCCATGGCCAAGAACTTCTTCCAGGGTCTGTGAGTAATAAACTTATCTTTTACAGTTCCTCTTGTGGTCTACAGTCTACAGTTGAACCATGAACACCATCCAGCACCCTTTGCTCGACTTAATAAGGATCAATTCCACAATTCATAACATCAAGTTTGTTTAGCAGTTCTTCATCTGCCTGGTCCAAGCTTTCTTGGAACTGTGCTGTGGTCTAAGGCTTTTGGTACCTCATTCTCTCTTTTGTCCATTTCTCTCCCCAAGAGGACCAGACTGGCTCTGCATTCTGAAGGATTTTCCCAGCTACTCCGGCTCTCCCTTCTTTATCTTTGGTGCACTTCCCTCAACATTCCCTTGAGGTGTCACTTGCACTTCTAATCTCTTGGGCTCTGTTTCATAGAGGATACTAATGGACATAGTGGAAGAGCAACAGTTTTTAAATTCTTGATCCTCTATATTTCTTATGGGTATTTTTTTGAGTCACATATTCACTTTCATTAGAAGCTGCATTATTTTTCCTATTTCTATACCATTTGTAATTTGAGTTATGTTTGATTACTCCATAGACTTAACCCTCATACAAATGGAAAAATATAATCCATTTATTCACAAATCAACATATAGAAACATTGAAAGCTTATTTTTCTCTTTGCTTCCCTATCTAATTTAATATGAATTAGAAACATGATCCTAAATAATTGAAGACCATATATTCATTTTTGCAAAATTTTTAAGAAACTAGTTTAGAATCGTCAAGTTTGCAACACAGGATAAAATCTTCCACTCTGGATATCAATAAAAATCTTAATAAAATTGATATTATATTGCCTAATATTATTTATTGAGTGATTACTATGTACCAATTTCCATAATCTACATTAATTTATTTTCATATAATTATCAAGTAGCTATAGATTTACCCTATAGTTTTTTTTTTTTTTTTTTTTTTTTTTTTTTTTTTTTTACGAAGGAGGATTGCTTGCCTAGAAATACTTCTGACATTTTTTTTCTTTACATGATTTATCCTTTAGATATTGGAAAAAAAATCTATTTGTTGAATAATGTCATTCAAATTATATCTGTGAGCACCAGCAATGCCACACAGTTGCCAAACAAAAGGTATTGTGCATAAGATCATGGTGTTTTGAAAGACATATTTCATTAACTGAGACAAATCCTTTCTGTGTTTATATCATTACTTGATATAGTCGATTACTGATTATCCATAAGCTGATTTTTTTCATGATGAGTAAGACCTCTGACATTGACAAGCACCAGAAGAATTGATGAACAACTTAAAATAGCAGCAAAAAACAAGAAAAAAACATCTATGAAAACCCTAAAATGGAAAGTTTAAATTAAAAACCATTTCTGATAAGTGATTTTTTAAAGTTTAAATTAAATTAAACAAAAGGCAACAAACTTGTTAACATATGCTTTGAGTAATTTGGAAAATATAAAAGCATTTCTTTAAATGTTTAATGTTCTATACTCTACACATTCATAAATAAAAATTTTGGTGGTAGAAGACAAGAGATCTTACTAAAAATGTACCATAAAATTTTTACAAAACAGGAATTATAAGTCTTTAAACTAAATGATCTGTAGCTTTTTCAAAAATTGAAAATTGTTAGCAAATTATCACAATTTTCATTGTAACATTTTTGTCTGAATATTTCATTGGAAGACATGGCTCACAAAGGTTATATCAGACATAAGCATTATTGGCATTTATCTCTAGGAATCAAAGAGAGGGCATGAAGAATATTTCCATTTCTTAACATTTTTTATAACAACCTTACATTACCTTTGTATTTAGGAAAAAAGTGGAAATCATAACACCAGGCTGCAAAATTTCTGACTTTTTAGTATACTTATTTTTAAAAATATTTTATTTATTTGAGAAAGAGTAAGAGAGAGAGAGAGAGAGAGAGAGAGAGAACACACTCACATTAGGGAGGAGGGGCAGAGGGAGAGGGAGAAGCATATTCCCCACTGAGGGCTCAATCCCAGGACCCCAGGATCATGACCTGAGCCAAAGGCAGACACTCAATTAACTGAGCCACCCAGGCACCCCACAGTATACTTGTTTTTTTGACATTGGTTTTCTGAAATTAGTTCAGTGGTTATATGTTAATTTAAATATTTAACTTTTATATATAATATATAAAATTTGTAAGTAAATATATACAAATAGTAAATGAAACTAAGACTTAATATGTTCATTTTTAAAAATCCTCATAACTTTATAGATAAGGAAAATGGCTCAAAAATCAATTTAATTTTTCAAGTTCACATAAGTACTTGTTGAAACAGCCAGGATAAACATCCAAACTTTTGACTCAATCAGTCTATTATTCAGACAATGATGTTTTAATAAGTGTACTCTACATAACATCCTTTGCAGGTAAATAATTAGAAGTCTTGAGTAGTATGAATAACAAGTATCAAGTGATTTGGAAATATGTAAGAGGAATTTCTGATCTAGTTGGAGAGCTCAGGGAAAGCTTCCTGGAGAAGTGGCACTTGGGTTAAAGCATGGATGCTTTATTTTTATAGACACTTTTTTTTTTTTTTTAACTTGACTATCTTGTTCTATTTCAGGTAGTAGTTTGTACTAACATGTTCATTGCATGTTTCAATCCGTTATTTGTAGGCCTTACTTATCGGGTACTCAAAATTCCATTCACACCTAGTATTTATTACTGCATTATGCAAGATGTCATGTCTACCAATATGATTGGCAAAATTTAAACTACAGTACTATTAACCAAAACAATGCTCTTCTGAATGTCCTTGGTTTTTCACCTGATTCATTTCTGATGCAAACTGGGTGTTGTTCTATATGGCATCTCTTTTATCTTTACATATAAAATTAATAAATTTAAATTTAACAACTTAATACAAAATTAAACATACACAATTATTTACTAGTTGTAACAAAATAATTTCTCCTATGCTGAGCTGCTTGGGCACCTTGACACACCTTTGCTTGCAGCAGGTATTTAAAATAATTGTATGGTTAAAATCAATCAGGATTTTTATTTATAGGAACCAGGTCCCACCATGTCTAGTTTTCACAGAAAAAAAATAATTTTTTCAAGGATATGAACACAAGGTCCAGAGACTCAGACACAGAAGTTACTCAGTCAAGAACTATGTCAACAACAAACGGAGGCTTTTCTTCTTAGGAAGCACATCATTGCCTTCCCTGTTTAGCATCCATGACATTCAGGATTACATGCTAGAAACTCAACCACTCTGCCATTCCTCCATACCACTGTCCAGTCTATACCACTGTGAAGGGCTTTCCCCAATAAAGGGCCCCCGTCATATATTGCTTGTGCCTAAAACCAAGATTTACATAGATATCTCGATTAATAGAACTTGGTTGAGGTGCCAACGGTCTAGCTAGCCGCAGGGAATCTGAAGATTGAAATTTTCTGGGTTCTGCACTGCGAATGTGGAAAATGACAAAAAGAGGAGAAACCTATACAAAGATATTGGGTAGCTTTACATAATAAGATTCCACATTGCCTAATATTGTATAGACTACAAAGGAATGGTTGTTTAGAAGTGTTCCTCCTCATTTGCATTTTAAAAGAAGTCTAATCAAAATGCAAAATCTATAAATACACATATATACCTCTGTGTGTACAAATATACATGCAGTTATTTGAATGCAGTAGGCTTCAGTCAAGAGTGCAATAAAGGTTTGTGATGAAAACCCCACATTCAGAGATCCCTGGGTGGCTCAATGGTTTAGTGCCTGCCTTCAGCCCAGGGTGTGATCCTGGAGTCCCGGGATCAAGTCCCACATTGGGCTCCCTGCATGGAGCCGGCTTCTCCCTCTGCCTGTGTCTCTGCCCCTCTCTCTGTCTCTCATGAATAAATAAATAAATAAAATCTTAAAAAAAACTAACATTCAGAAGAAATTAATATAACAGTATTAAAATATTTAATTGTATGTTGATAATATTAATGATATAAAAGAGCAGTTTTTAAATAAAGTTAGTACACTTCTGTTGATAGTGGTGTATTACTGCCACAACAGATTACCACAAATTTAGTGCCTTAGACAACATAGAATTAGTTTTAATTTTCTAAGATTTTATTTATTTTAGAGAGAAAGTACGGGGATGGGCAGAAGGGCAGGGAGAGGAGAAAGAATCTGAAGCAGACTCCACACTGAGTGCTGAGCCTGACAGGGGACTGGATCCTAAGACCCCAAGATCATGATCTGAGCTGAAACCAAGAATCTGACACTGAATTGACTAAGCCACCCAGGAACCCCAACATAAAATTATTTCATAGTTGTATAGGTCAGAAGTCCAAAGCCAGTCTGATTAGGCTAAAATGAAGGTGTCCCTAGGGCTGCCCATCTTTCTGGAGGCTCGAGGGGAAAATCCATTTCTTTGCCATTTCAAACTTCTAGAAGCTCCCAGATTCCTTGGCTCATAACCTCCTTGTGCTATCTTTAAAGCTGGCAACATTTCTTTGACTGTCCTATAGCCACATTTTCCTCTGACCACAGCTGGGAAAGATTCTCCCCTTTGAAGGACTAAAATTGATTATATTGAGCCAGATAATCCAGGATGATCTCCTTGTCTCAAGGTCTTTAATTTAATTGAATTAGCAGTATCTCTTGTCATGTAAGGTAACATTAGTAGGTTCCTGGGGTTTGGAACTAGGTTGTGAATATCTTAGGGGAAGAGGGACATTAGTATATCAATCTCAGGGTACATATTCTGCTTAACATTTATGTTCAGCTATTTGGTGAAGATAAAAATGTAAACTTGTAGAAAAAAAATAGGTTAAATGTTAATTTGCTCGCAAGTACTTAAAAATCTTTTCTTAAAAAATATCATTACTCGAAATATATAAAACTTGATATAGACCCTAAACAATAAACCTTCAATAGGCTCCTTAGGACATGGCTTATAAATGGCTTCCATATCATATTTGAAGTCATAGTGTGATGATTCAGAATGTAGGAAGGGAGAAGAAATGGGTAGGAAATATCAGAAAGGGAGACAGAACATGAAGACTCCTAACTCTGGGAAACGAACTAGGGGTGGTAGAAGGGGAGGAGGGCGGGGATTGGGGGTGAATGGGTGACGGGCACTGAGGGGGGCACTTGACGGGATGAGCACTGGGTGTTATTCTGTATGTTGGCAAATTGAACACCAATAAAAAATAAATTTATTATTAAAAAAAAGAATGTAGCAATGACTCATATGTCCCGGTAACAGAAATAAAATGAATAATAAGCACTTACTTATGTTACATAGTTTTGTATATAAGTCACAAATGTATAAACATTTTAAATATAAAATAATTTAAAATCACATTTTTAATGTTCTGATCTAGAACTGATAATAATGGGCTGGCTCTACTTTGAATATTGTCATGCTTGACAACCTTTTGTATGAAGACTTTTTACCTTCAGTTTGTTATCAAATTATCATAAAGTCATGCAGAATATGTACACCAGACACAAATGCAAGGGAACAAGTGAGGTTTTCTGATACTTCTTTTGTTTTTCATGAAGTAGAGCCTAAAGTTAAAGTGGTCCGTGCACCCTGCATGGAGTAAAGAACTTTCCAGATCAGAAAGGAAAGAATTAAAAGAGTCTTTGTTCCTTATATCATTAGGTTGGGAGAGGTACAATATCAGCCCTCAAGGGTATTCCTACTATCATGTAAAGTAACTTCTTTTATCATTGCTAGATTCTTCTGTTTGATTTCTTGCTGTGTCATTGGACCTACAGAAGGCCTACCATTTCCTACTATAGTTTTAACACACATTTACAAATTATTTTGATAGTTAAAATAATCTTTTGTCACCAAAGGGGCACAATTTTTAAACATTTTAAACTATTTTAATATATTATAACAAAACCTTTCTTGTTGGGAGTGGTAAATATGACTTCAAAAAATATCCTTTTTTTCCCCCCAAAATGAACAACTTCTGATTTGTGAGGACTGAACAAAATTAATTATTTAGCACACATTCATCGGCGGTAGTGTATTGGTTCTCTAGAAAATGGAAAACACCAAAAAGTCTCCTGCTCAGTACTCATCAATATGTTGCTCAGATAATGGTAAGTTTTGACTTAGGTGGTTGGGCTGCTTTGGGAAATCAGTACTCTTGTGCTTGACCCTGAATAGAGCAAAATCTATGAAGTAGATACAGATTGTTAGACACAAATAGAATTTTTTTGTCAAGAAATAATAAATGGAAAAAAAGGAATTAAACATTTATCTGATGAGTTTAGAAAGGAAACAACAAAACTATACAAGGCAGAAGAAAAAGATTTATAAACTAAAAAGCAAAATAAGGACAATATTATAGAATTGACAAAAACATTGTTGATATGATTTTAGCAAAAGGTAAACATTGTTAAAGATGAAATAATTGATGTAATCAAGAAACAAAAAGTAAAATATATTAATATATGAAGAATTTTTAAAAAATTATCTTTAAAGATATTTAGTTGAATATAACATAATATTTCCTTGTATTGTGTTCATTTTATTTAATAAAAATAAAATTATTTTATTTTTGTTTAAAGCTCTTGGTTTTTTGTGCTTTAGAATTTACATTGGCAATGTAAAGCCAATGTTTTTATAAGATTCACTGCACCATAAAATGTAAGGACATTATCCAAATTGATGTTTAAGTAAATGTGATTAAATTTCATGTATCTTCATGCTACAAAGTAAATAGAATATATTTTTAATATTATTAAACATTTACTTTAAACTATAGCCTACCTTACTTTTAGAGTTGAAACTTTGGAAACATGCTTAGTAGAATTATGAGGGGAGCATGCCCCTTACCACAATTCTAATTAAATATTTTCCCCTTTTTTGTAATTAAATATTTTTCTTAAAATTTTAGACATTGCATATATGTAAAGCAAAATAAAGTACCTTTTAAACTATTACATTTCTAAATATAATTTGTCTTATTTCAGTCAAGTATTTTGTAACTTCCAAGACAGTCTACTTAAAATTTAAGGGGAATTTAGGAGTCCTCAGTAAGGTGACTGGTTATAAGTTTAATATCCAGGGCTTCTGGTTGGCTCAGTTGGTTGAGCATCTGGCTCTTGATTTTGGCTCAGGTCATGATCTCAGGGTCATGAGATGGAGATCTGCTTTAAGCTCAAGCTCAGCACAGAATCCGGAGTCCCTCTCCTTCCCCCTTTGCCCCTCCTCTCTCTATATTTAAAATAAATAAAATCTTTCAAAAAATAAAAATAAAAAAGATTAATATCCAAAGTTTAAATAGCTTCCCAACACACTATTGATAACCTATAGAAAATGAAAATGAAGACAATCACATTCAGTATAGCAATAAAAAATATACTATAGGGAATAACCCTAAAAATGTGTAAATGTGTATGATAAAATTTTAAAATATGAACATGTATATATGTATGCATGTATGAACATGTATGAAGAATAGTGTGTTTTCTCATATTAGAAGTCAGAAATCTTATTTTATATGTATGAAGAAATAATATGTATATGTATGAAGAAAAATGTGTTTTCTTATCTTAGAAGTTAAAATTCTAAGTCTTTATAAATAAGTATATACATGAAATATAACATGACTTTCAAACACGTATACTGGTCTTTTGACACACTTATTCTCGGGTTCATATGGATATAGAAAAGGCAAAGATAATCACAAATATTTTGATAAAAATAATTACTGAAAAGAGAAATTAACTTTCAGATATTAAGATGTATCATATAACTAAAATAATTAAAGAAACATACTACTGTACACTAAAATACTGATAAAATAGTCAACTAGAACAATAACATGAAATGGAAAGCTCAGAAATATACCTACAAATATTTAAATATTTTATAAATAAAATTGTTGTAGTTTAATATCATGTTTACTAAATGCTTAGTAATAGGAACTGAAGAATTGAAAGAAAAAAATTAATGGTTAAAAGTTATATGATATAAACAAAACAAAAGTACGCTGAAACCATACAGGTGAACATTTACATAATTTTATAACATGATTGACATTTTTTAAAAAGCAGAGGTAGCATACAAGCATTTGATTAGTGATTGGTAGATTAATATTTTATACATAAAGAGCTCTTGGAAACAAAATTTGAACATCCCAGGAAAAATTGAGCAAATGAGATAAACCAGCAAGTCATAAATTTTAATCACTTATGGTCCATTAAACTGTAAAAAAAAATTTAAAACTTCTGTATTAATAAATTCTTAATTGAAATGTGTTATCAGTTTTCATGCTTCAAAAATATTCTTTAGTTAAAAATAGAACTACCGGGAAGCCTGGGTGGCTCAGTTGGGTAAGCATCCACCTTGAGGTCAGGTCATGATCCCAGAGGTCCTGGGATTGAGCCCCACATTGGGCTCCCTGCTCAGTGGGGCGCCTGCTTCTTGTCCCTCTGCCCCACTGCTCTCTCTGCTTGTGCTCTCTCTCTCTGTAAAATAAATAAATAAACAAATAAAAAATAGAGAGACTACTTCATGATCCAGTGATTACACTACCGGATATTTACCCAAAGAATACAAAAACACTAATTCAAAGGGATACATGCACCACTATGTTTATATAGCAACATTATTTACAATAGTCAAGATATGGAAGCAGTCCAGGTATCCACTGATTCATGAATAAAATATATATATATATATATATATATATTTCTGCATAAAAAATGAATATATATATTATTCAGCATAAAAAATAAAATCTTGTCATTTGCAATGAAATGGATGGAGCTAGAGTGTATTATGCTACACAAAATAAGTCAGAGAAAGACATATATGATTTCTCTCATGTGGAATTTAAGAAACAAATGAGCAAAGAGAAAACAATAAGAGAAAGACAAACCAAGAAACAGACTCTTAATTATAATAATAATCCTCTTACTAGAGGAGAGGGAGATGGAGTGGGTGCGCAAAATAGGTGATAGGAATTAAGGAGTGCAGTTGTAATGAGCATTGGGGGTTGTATGGAAGTGTTGACACACTATATTGTATATCTGAAACTAATATTACACTGTATGTTAACTAACTGGAATTATAAAATACATACTTTAATGAAAAATATACTTTTGATTTTAAGTTAAACATGTAAGAGTTAAAGCATATATTATAGTTAGACTTAAATATTAAATACTAGTTACTTTATTACTTTGATGATTTTCAGTAAATTATTTTAATTATACACGTCATCTGAAATATTACTTTATATGTTTATTGTGAGGCTTAAGGGAGTTTGTTTCTATAAAAATTTGGCCCAAGCCATAGCACATAGAATACACTAAATGTAATAGATTTAACCTAAATGCCCAAACATAGGATAGGTTATAAAAATGAGTTAACTTTTTAAATGGAATACTGTGTAAATTTTTAAAAATTATGTTGGCATGAATACAATGTTTATTACTTGTTGACAAGTGAAAAAATATTCAAATAGTAAGTATGAGCTTTTGTTTGGAGCTATGCCTGAGCGAGCCTTGGACTAACTCTCCCACTGAAAACTATGTGATTTCAGACACTGGACAACAGAAGAACAACAACATGATGCCCAAATAAAGACACTTGTTTTGATTTTATGATGCCCCAGACCTTTCCAGGGAACAATTTCTTGACTATGGCACAAAAATACTGGGGTCCAAGAAGAGCCCTACAATTTAAGAGTAGTTGAAGCCCTAGCCAGCCCTCTGGATGGTAGAGATCTGTGCAGAAGGTTATCACGAAGTTGTGTGAGGCTGTTCTTGGTCAAGTCTGTGGCCAAGAGCAAGGCAAAACTATGTAAGGCTGAACAGAAAGCAGCCTTTAAGGGCTTGAGAACAGAGCAGTACAGAAGTAGGACAGGTAAAATAGGGCTAGGAGACGCATGCAGAGTGAAGACTTGTTAACACAGTCCACACAGACAAATCAGAATACCCATTTTAGAAACCACAGTGCCTATGAGTTCACCATAAGGACCATGGCCTAAAGCTAGGCCTATTCTACTCCTTCTCTAACAGTCTAAAATCAAATCATGGCAAGATCTTCAGGTCTCTGAGTCCTTTTTCCCATCCCTTGCCCTGTGCCTCTCTTCCGTGAGGCTGTTCTTGAGTTAACATCCCTTAGTAATAAACTAGTAATCCAAAAAATAAAATGTTTCTCTGAGTTTGGTGAGCTGATACAACAAATTAATTGAACACAGGAAATGGGTCGTTGGAGCCTCTGATATTTAACCAGTTAGTCAGAAGCATAGATGACAACCTGGACCTGCCACTAGTATCTGAAGTCTATGTTCGGAGCAGTCTTGTAGAGCAGAGACCTTATTCTCAGGGTAGATAGTGTTAGAGTTGACTTTAATGGTAGGACACTCCACTGGTGTCACAGAGCATTGTGTAGTGGTGTCCAAAACCCTCCTCCCCTACACAAACATGATTACTGGTGCAGAATTCTTAACCCAGAATAAGTGCAGTTCATTTTGTGTAAATGACATCTTGAATTATTTTTTAGCATGCATATCACAATCTCTGTTTTTATAAGTGTAAAATAAATGGAAAATTCATTCATTAAACAAAAGATCATAATTTATGCGGTATCGTGGATTTTTTTTTTATTTTGCTACCTTTTTCGGAGAATTTTAGATTTTTCTCCATTAAATCTATATATGATTTATCATCCAATAACAATAACTTATTGATACATTGACAGGACATAATAATATATTTTAAAATAATATATTTCAAGAATTTAGCTAAGTATGGAGTGAAGGCAAATTTAAATTATTTGGTATACTTTGCATTGCAGTATGAAGGAAGATATGCTTGGAAAATCATTTGAAATTTCTGAAGACACTAACTCAAGCTTTGCTTAGAGCTTACCGAAGTAATTTATTAAGTTTGAAAAGGATGTGTACTACAAAATTTGACAGGTAAGAGAATGTAAAAGTAAATTCACAGAAATAAATAGCAGTTCATGATGACTGATTAACCTCTGAGTATTTAAGATAGAGAACAATTTAAAACAATTTGGGATTTGTGAATATGATTACCAGAAGAAGAATAATATCATAATGACATTAGGAAAAGTTATCTAAATTTAAGACAGGATGCATGGCTTGTGACTACTGGCTATTAGACTGAGAATTATATTAACATATGTAATTATATCAGTGTATATGATTATATTAGCATATATTAATAGATATTTATTTATGTAATATGTGCTGAAATTGAGCAGAAAAAAGTTTTCATATCATACAGCCTAAAACTGAGACTAATGGATGTACTGAATTGTTCATGATTATTAAACAGTGAGCTTAGATTAATAGAGATAATCTTTTTTTTCATAATAACTTTCTACAATGTAAGATTCATGAGGGCAGGGATTTTTCTTTCTTATTTATCCAATATCAGAAGAGTCACAGAAATTTAGGCATGCTCTAAATATATATTTAATGAAAAAGTACATCAACTAGAGTGATCTCCCTCACCAAAATGCCACGGTATTTAACAGTATAATTATACTAAAGCAATAATAAATTATATAGAATATGTTGGAAAATATGGGTTGTTAAGGCAGAACGATTCCCCTCAAGAAATAAGAGCATATAGGAAATTTCATTTTACTCTAGATTCATACCATCCTGTTCTGACCCCTCTCACTATTTCCAAAATCTCCACTTCTCCCCTTTATCCTAATTCCCAGAAGAATATAGAAAAATGGACCTTGTAAGGATTTAAAGCTAGGTAACCATCACTATCCCAGTTGAAAGCAGAGTTGACTTTTCTTTTTCATTTCTATAGAACATCCACTTTTACTCCCCATTTTATGAGAAATTCTGACTTTATGTCACACTAACCTTTTAGTGTACATGAAATAAATCTCTAAAAATTTAAATGATTCTCCATAGAATGCCGGAGAGTTTTCTAATATTCAATTACTCTATTACATCTCTCAATGTCAGTTTTCCAAGAGGCATTCGCTCAATTTTCAACACGTACACAGCATCACCAGAGTGTCAAAGAGTGTCTTTGTCACAGCTGGTATCTCAGCGGAGCTATTAATTTCTTTTGAAATCATGTTTCTTTTGTGACATAAGCAGAACATAAATAAATGTGTTGGGAGAAATTATTTTCATGTTTTTCAATATGCTACTTATTTTCATGATAAAGGCCATGATCAAACATGCTCTCATTTGGTAAACCAGCTAGATAGATGATTTGTAATTCTTTTGGATGCAAAAATCTAAGCAATATTTAAAAATCATGAACACCCACTTCAGGATTGATACTGCATAAGGTTACTCTAATTTTCATGTGAAGTCCAAGTGTTCTAACAATTATGGCTCATTATGCTGTCAAAGAGAGACCTGTATTCAGTAACTATTTCCAACTCAAGACAGTGTTGTTGCCAACAGGCCTTTCAATAACCTGTGACAATCCAGCCTGCAGAGGTTAGAATTGAGCCACTACACTGTCATCATTTTGTCTCAGTTCCTAAATCATCCAGCTTTCTTGCAAAGATCACAGATAAATCCCTTGTTCCTTTTCATTCTTGAAGAGTTCTTCTCAGTTCTCAGTATAATAAACATGATTTTCTAGTGATTAGATTCTTCATGTTACTTATGGCTTTCATCTACACAGTATATGAAGGGAAGGGAGCAGGCAATCCAGATGGAATACAATGCTTTTAACTTAACTTCGATGGAGAAAGCAAGAGGTCTTTCATTTAAAATATTTCATTCATCTCCTGGCTGGGTACCTGTCCTTTTCTGGCCATCTCATAAGACCTGGGAACAGTTCCTCTCCTAGACTGTGATCAAGCAGGCACTGATGAAGATTGGTTGACAATCACCAATTCATATGCTTCTGATAAAAGCATAATATATATCCTGTTTTAGAAATACAAATAAAATGAATGATTATTATTTTTGATCTGTCATGCAAGAATTTAAAGGTAAGATTGTAAATTCAACGTCTAGGTAAAAATACTTTGTTTAAAACTGCATTCCTTTTCTCCAGCTTAAAAATGAAATGCCATAAAAGTTTCAGAGTGATAGCCCATTTTTGCATGTAGGAAAGTTAAAAAGAAAAGAACTGAAAAAGGATTTAGCTTATTAGGACTCAAATGGAAAATACTTATTCCCAGTCCTGAAAGGGACACTCAGAGAAGAAAGAAAAAGGGTATTTCAAAAAAAAAAAAAAAAAAAGGGTGAGTGTTTCCCTTCATTTGCCCCTTGTCTCTGATAGAAATATTTTATGTTTTGGGGTCTAAAGAGATCTCTTGAGCTAGGTTAATTGAGATGTGAGAAAAGTGTTATAAAAAAATAACTACAGCCCTTCAAATGAATAAAAGCCACAAAATCACTATCCTTATCATTAGAACTATAATTGCATTGTATTTATAACAACAATTATGATAGTGGCTATGTTAATGAAGGAGGAGATGGGGAGATAAAGAAGCAGCAGCTGCTCTGTGAACAGTATTTCATAACTTGATAATGTCATTTTTTTAAATGAGCTCTTCAGAGCAAATGTAGAAAGAACAAACTTTTCATTGAAATTTGTTTTGTTTTACTCAAATAGTCACAGCAACTATTGTGTGAACAGGTGTATACACATGTGCATATATTTGGATATCAATGTATATGTGCATATAGATGCGTTTTATAGATATATATATAATATATACATATACATGTTGACTCCATTTAGGCTTAGGATTAAAAATAGCACAATTTTTGTTTAAAATGGGCTAAGATGTATTTGGGAATAAAAGGGAACTAAACATTGAATATTACCTCATGGACAAATCAAAGAAACAGCAAAGGCACAGTCAAAAACTTCTGATGGCAAACATTGATACTTTGGTCATGTAAAATTTTCTTGTTTCAAGAATTCACACTGTTGATTATTTATCAAAATGAGGACGAATATTGGGGTAATTAAAGTTAATTTACCATCTCATAAATTTGAATGCATTTGATGACACGTAGGCCCTAGCTTGCAGAATAATCCAATCAGAAATTTTTCTAGGTGAAAAGCACTTCGCATATTTGTAAGTGGCTGAGATACCTATATCAATAAAACAACATCCTTAGTAATACATGACTGAACAATTTTATGTTTTAGTTTTCTGTATTCTTATGCACTTTATATCATGAGTGTAACCTTCTGAATGTAGACATACCATGTTCATACTTCTCAAAAATCCATGAGAACTTCATATTGTGTGTAAAATGAGTCTCAAAAAAATGTCAAGCCCTGTAACTGTGATCTAAAGTTTCAGTACAAGGGGCACTGGGTGGTTCGGTGGATGAGCATTGCCCTTGGCTCAAGTCATGATACTGGGGTCCTGAGATGAAATCCCCGCAAGGATCCTGCTTCTCCCTCTGCCTATGTCTCTGCCTCTCTCTTTGTATCTCTCATGAATAAATAAATAAAATCTTTAAAAAAATTTTTAGTATAATTGGCATACAACAATATTTTTGAAAGTCTAAAGTTTCAATACTAATGATTTATACTCTTGACATTAGATTTTGACCCATATGAAAAGTTGCTTTAACTTTATGAGTCATTCATATTCATATTCAGTATGAATCAGTTCACCATGCTCTGTCCTGAGGATCTATAAACAAGAGGTAGGAGAGCAGAGGTGCTGCTTAGTGCCGAGTGCCTGAGGATGAAGAGAGGGCCACCAGCGAAAAGGAACTTTATTTCACCATGATTTAGTCTGTGCTGCAAAGCAAGAAAGGACACTGATTTACTCTTTAAACTAGACAAACCAGCATTATGTACTGAGGCACGTGGACATTATTGACAATGTCTGCTTGACATTTTAGTGCCTTTCTCTGACATTTGTCTCTGTTAAGCTTGAGAAAGGTATCATTATCTTCAATGTTCTTCCCCACCCTCAGTCCCTACCCCATTCTACAAAGCTTGGTGAAATAAAAGAATCTTACTTGATCTTTTCTCGACTCTGGATTCCTTAAGAATCATGCCATGTGAGTGAAAGTCCAATTCTTGTAAATGCTGTTAGGTTTATGATGTGATTTATTTATTTATTCATTTGCCAGATAACAGGGGAAGAACTGGTGGAGCTGAGGTCAAATCAACATATACATAAGATATGTGATTTTAAAGCTGGAGACAGCTCCACAGACATGGGTTGACTGTCGCTGACTATGGAACTGTCATCCCCATCATGCTTAGGCATATTAAATGGCACGACACTTTAGCAGGGCATGTCAATTCAGTGAAGAATGATAAAGAGTAAGCTACATGCATGCTAATCTGGAAAGTGTTGGTAAACTGCTTTTGAGCCTATGATTCTAGTTTGAGAAATGACAATGTCCAGTTTGTTGTCATAACAAAGGGAAAGGGAGCATTGTTTATAAAACTGCAAGCCCTACGTGGAGATTTCTGACTTTTTGCTCTTTGTTGTATTATTAGATGGGAATCAAAACAAGTGGAATTTAAGAATACAGACATGCAAATATCATCCAGAGATGTAATAAAAATGGGCAGTCAGAATATATCTGAGATATATATTCAGTCTAGAATTCAAGATATCAAGAAAAATGATAAGATTCCAAAATTAAGCTCTATAATAATGAACAATAAACAATAGAAGCCAGCAGTAACAAAGCAAATGTGGAGGAAAATATATATTGGGAGATTCTTATTCTCCTTGTCCTTTAGAAATAAAGACTGTTTCTTTCAGGAAATAAATTACAATTTTTCACAACCATATTTAATACTCAAATCTTTTAAATTGTGACTTTTGAAAAAGAGGACACAGTTGCTCCTGAGAACTTCTTAGCCCAGTTAGAGCACAAATTGATTTGTAACATTGCCTTATTTATACAGGTAAGTATTCAAAATAGATTCAAAGGCAAAAATCTAACATTATTCAGAGGTGGAATTTAAACACAGATTCAATAATGCAAGACCAGTTGGTAGATACTTGTGCTTCTCCCATATTGGGGCAATTTGTTCACCAGGATGAGGTAAATGTAAAAATTCAGCAAGTCAACCAAATATATTTTTGGACTTAAAATAGTACATTTTACTATTATTTCTCCAGAAGTTAGTATACGTGACTATGTAATGTACATAATGACTTTTGATAGGTCACATTTTTTTCTCAGCAAGTTCATCATTTACCCTTAATGATTTTGATTTACCTCATTTTATAAGGAAATAGTCAATTAAAAACTGTTAATGTTATTTTTTAATCACAATTTTAATTAACATATTTTGATTCTTGGATTTTAAGCCAGGTCTTGGGCAACAAATTGAGTGACTTTGATCAAAGTCTTTGGAAAATGTAATGTTTTAAGGACACGTTTAATTGGATCACAGTTTGAAGTGGTAGCAAAGTGAGTTTGCCCTTTGTCATAACGTACCTAGGAATCCTGATCTATATTCCTGATTGCTATTGATTTTTCTAGATTTCATTATAAAATCAATAACTGTTGTACAGGGTAAAATAGTTTACAAGGGTTGCAACATACTGTGGACTTCTGAAAACATACTGAGCTCGGTGAAGCCACCCAGGCAGCCAATTAGGAGAAAACATCTATTAGGTAAAAACAGGGCAGTCCCATTGACTACTATTGATTTTCTTAGCCCTGTGAAAAGACAATCAATTAGATAAAGAAGGCTAATGTTACAGCTGCAATTTAATAACCCCTAAAAAAAGAAGGAGGGCTATTGATTCCTGACATGGAATGTTGAGGCTTATTGAAATATACTGAACTTCACCTGTCTTTTAATCAGGCCTGCAGAGATGAGAGGAAGCCTGCCTTTCTAGACTTGTGGTATAGAATCCCAATTATTAAAGAGCCTTGGTGATGCCAGACCTAAGAGATGCAAATGAAACAGAACTTTAGAAGAAACACAAGCTCGGCCTGAATACTAAATCATGGAAGCTATTGACAGAAACTGTCTTGGTGAAGGTTGTTTCTTTTTCCATACAGAGATCACCAGAGTACCACCTGTCATTTTCAAAAGCAAAGTCAGTTTTGCCAACCAGCCGTGAATGACAAATAAAGCTTTATACGAAACACAAGGGCATATTATGTGCTATTGTGAGTTCTGCTAAGTGCTAATTTATCTGGCTTGTTCTCTTCAGCAAACATAGGCACAGACACATGAAATAATCCATCTAATTATGTAGCTATTTAGGAGAAAAACAAAGCAAGGTGTTTTGTGTGTTGCCAAAGGTACATGATACAAGAAAGTTTTCACAAAACCTAACATAGCTAATGAAAATAAATGAAATGCTGTAAGCTGTAACAATTTTAGAACAAATAAACTTTTGCTAGTTTTGGATTTGGGGAGTCCCAGCTGCTTTTCATAAATAGATGAGTACTTTCATTCATTTTTTTATAGTCCCTAATTGAAAATGGCTAATAGGCCTTGTCCCTTTCAAGTATAAAATCAGGCCTAAAATACCTCATATAGATATTTTCTTTATGCTTCCCTTTTCTATTGCATGTATTTGATCCTTTCTCCCTCATTATATATATGCCTTTTTACCAGCAGACAGCTGCTATTCACAATAATTGCTGGGGCAGTCAATTATACTTTAAATAGACCTACTTGAGGACAAATGGTGGTCTAAATTGTACTAAGGCATACCATACACAAAGGCTATGTCATTTCTAGTATCTGAAATATTCTAAATATTCCTAAGCAGCGATATAGTTTATATATCTTACTCCAGCATGTCAAAGCCTTTCTCCAAAATATTTCCAGAATATGAGTGTCCTATTCTGTGAACCATTACTTAATCACTTAAATTTCTATTATGTAGATATTTTTTTGTTGTTTAAAGCCATATGCATGCATGCTTCTAATCATTAACATGGATGTTAAAAATGTGTTCCTTAAAGGGCACATCTTTCCTTAGGAATTACACATTTGTAAAAGTAGCTTTATTGATCTAGAAAAAGAAATAGATTTTAGAATTTAAGATCACAGTCAAAAGTACTTTATTATAATCATGCTTTTTACATAATAGTGTTAAAATTATAAACACTATTAGAGACTATATCACGAGTAAGGACTCATTTCTGTTTGTAATATAAGATTGGCATAAAAGCCAACAAATATATTGATTGGCGGAAGGACTATAATCCATAAAATTTTGAAATGCAATGTTTCTAGATAAATCACAGTAATAATATTCTGAGAACCAAAATTTTGGGATATAAAAATGTATCTCATTTAAATATGAAAAATATAATTTATTCAGATCTTAGAACATCATACCAAAATGTCTATTTGCTTCCATTTCTTTTTCAGTTGCAAAGTATTTTATGTAGGTCATTTATTCTCAAAGGCATGTTTTGCTGTTAAGTATGTAATAATACATCTTTATTCTCATCTATTCTCATAGGTATCTGGGGTAAAATGTTGATTCTTAGGTATCTGGATGTATGTGTTCTGAATTTCATTTGACCCTGAAAGTTTAAGATAGCTCTCTCACTGTTGGACTAACATAAGTGAAATATCTCTATCTCTATCTCTATCTCTATATCTCTTAAATAAAACCCAGGTTATAAATAAAATCTAGGTTATAAAAAATAAGAATAATTGAAAGTACATATTTCAACATCAGGGAATGAGCTTTGTGACACTTACACCTCTAGTACTGATATCAAAGTAACATTTAGCTGTCCAACATGCAGTGGAAAAGTCCTTCACTCAGATATCTTCCCTCATTTTTGTAAGACTGCAATATAGAAACTTCACTTTAAAGCCAGCCCAGCAACAAGGCAAACTTGTATCTTCAAATGCTCAAAAATGGTTTATGAATGAGTGAGAGCAAATGAATGAACTAAAATGATTTTTAGTGGGGATTGTATGGGACATTGATCCAACTCCGGCTCCCCTTCATAACTGTGCAATTCCAAGGAAATTACTTAACCTCCCTGCCCATCCATTTTCCCATGTCTCAGTTTTCTTATTTGTAAAATGGGGAAAATCGTAACTTCTTTCTTAAGATTGTTGTGCAGATTCAAAAAATAATAAGTAAAGAATTTAAAAGAATGTGATTGAAAAAATGTGTTATTGTGACTGTTATGATTATGATTATATTTATATTATTTTATTAGTAGTATACTAAAACATTTGCCCTACAGACATTTTGAAAACTACTTTTTAAAGTTTCATTTTAAAAATCTCACTTTGGCATCTCCATTTGAATTAGATGGTGACTTTTCATTAAATTATGGCTCTCTACAAATGCAAGTGCAATCCGTGAGAAAGGGCTTATAAACTGATTAGAATTAATGATATGGCTACTTAAAATTGGAAGAACTTTAAATTATGGAATCACTTTTTTCATTCTTTTATCCAAGTCGCATAAAATAATATATATTTTGAAGCAAAAATAAGGGATAGATTTATGCAAATACCCTCCCCCCAACCCATGTGTGTGTAGGTCTGTGTGTGTTTTAGGCGTGTAAAGAGTGACTGCAATTTCGTTGCTCTGAATCGACATGCTTTTTGAGATGAAAAGAATTTATAGGTTACTGTAAATTTCACCTAGTGAAAAACTTCTTGAACTGGAGTTGATGAGATTGTTCTAACTCTGGTTTGATTATAGAACAATTTAAGCAAATGGAGGTAAATCTCTCAAATTTTATCTACCTCAGGGTATGCAAATCACATGTCTAATGTAAAAATATGTTTCCATTACAAAAATGATAAGACATGGAGTTCCAAATCAATAGATAAGGAGTCTTAGAGAAATGGCTACCGCAAGAAATTTAAATATGCATGCCCTCTTTGGGAATGGTACTTTCCTCAGACCCTGCTATTTTGACTTAAAGATATATTAATTAACTCAATCAGGGTTTCTCAACAGGGGATGATATTTGACCACAGGAAGCATTTGGCAACATCTGGAGACATTTTGGTCATCAAAATTAAGGGATGGGGCTCCTAGAATCTAGAAGTTAGAGACTAAAAGACTGCTACATATCTAACAGTGAATGTATCCACCCAAAAAAATATCCAGCCCAAAATGTCATTAATGCTTCTGGTGAGAAACCCTGGCTTAGATGTATGGCCTTTATTTTCATTGTTTTAGTCATCATCAGATATGTATATGTGTTGGACATCAAAGAGATACACTCCAAAGTATTTATAGACGTTAATTTTTTTTATATAATTAAGACAATGGAAGGTAATATTGTCTTGGGAATGCCATCATTTCTTTTGGGGATGGAATCTTTCCTCAGGCTCTCCATGGGCCTTGTATGAGAGCCCAAAAGTACAGGTTCCAGGAAATTATTGTTATTTTTTTCCTTATCACATTAACTGAAGAGCTTGAGAAAAGTCAGTTGGGCAAAGGAATTTATCAACATATTGTCTGTAATTAGTAAGAGTTTTGTTGTAGAAACAATTTCCACTAAAAATCCTTACCTTGGTCTTTACAGAATTTCCATCATCTTCAAAATTCATACTCTTGCTATAAGCATTTCCTTTTCCTTCATATAACAAATGGCTGCATTGTAGAACAAAAAATATAAAATTATGTATATAGATCTGAATTCAAAACCATTTCTCAGATATGGAAAATAAAACACAAGTTTGAAAGAATCCCATTTTCCTCCTCTTAAGAATGTTAGACATTCTGTTCTTTTGTTAATTTTATAAGCAATGTGCTTCCAGACCAACAGGCTGACAGGCTAAATACTGAGCGTCATCAAGCTAAGTTCTAAGCATGTCACTTTAAAGCTTCCTTGTATTCTCATCTCCCTTTATAGTGACATAGGATCTTGATCAATCATTTCACTGATAAAATTTAAGATGAATAACCATATTAGTGCAAGTAATTTTAAAAAATTTGATTCTCAAAATTAGGATAAGTTACCTTCAAAATGTTACTTTTTAATGCTTTAACTTGTGGGATAATATTGGAAATATGTATCATACTGTCATTTAAAAAGGTGACAATATAAGTGTTCACTTGCCTGATTCTATATAATTAAAAAAATTAAATATCATTTCTAAAACTATTTTTGTTGAAAAATAAATTAAAATGTCACTAAATTGTATACCTGAAACTAATATTACACTGTATGTTAACTAGCTGGGATTGAAATAAAAGCTTTAAAATAAATTAATTAATTAAAATAGTGAGGCCAAGAGAACCAAGTGAATGTAAACTCACAGATATGGAGGTATCTTTTCAAATGCCTTCAGGCAGATTTGGATTTTATTCGTTTCATTTTTATTCTTTTGTCCTATATGAAAAATAACATTGACAGATGAGAGAGTTTTAGTGGTCCAAGCAATAGTAACAGTGAAATTTCTAGTACTAGTACATATTCTTTTTCTGAAATCATTTCTTTTCAATTATTCATTGGTTAGTTCTCTGAAAAGATATTTGAGAAAGAACAATAAAGTTTAAAGTACATACAGTTTCTACCAATGAAGCTATGGAATCTGTTTAGGAATCATCTAATAAATGCAACAAAAGATCAAACAATCCAGCTATTTTTTTTCTTAATCTATACTACTAATTTCTTTATTAGACTTTTTTTTTCACAACCATTTTTTTAAAGATTTTATTTATTTATTTATTTATTTATTTATTTATTTATTTATTTATTTATTTATGAGAGACACACAGAGGCAGACACACAGGCATAGGGAAAAGCAGACTCCCCACAGGGAGTTTGATGTAGGACTAGATCCCAGGACCCCAGGATCAGGACCTGAACCAAAGGCAAGACACTCAACCATTGAGCCACCGAGGTGTCCCTTCACAACCTTTTTCTTCCTCATGACTCATTTACTAAAAAATTCAACTTTATTTTACATAATCTCAAAAAAATTTAGTTTAATAATAGTTAAGGTTGTCCAGTAGTGCCTTATTATTAGATCCAATGATAATTTAATAAATTAATCATTTAGCAATATTTTAGATAGCTTATCATTGGAGAAATATAAAATTAAAATTATGAAGCAACATTTAATCAGCTAAGGCAACCATAATTGGTTAAGTGAAAATTTTGCTTAATCCTATATCAAATACTTATTCAAAGTAATTAATATTATTTATCATACTTTTCTTTATCTAAATAATCTCAGAACTCCTTGATAATGTACTAATGTCACTGTTTTGTTATGTTTACCTTCTTTTCCAGTATTATATTCTTATTTTAATAGGAATATCTAGACTGTAAGCTTCTTGACAGAAGATGTGTAAAATTTATTTGTGCCCATGTTTGTAGTACCTAATACATAGTTTGCTTTCAATAATTACTCATTGAATTAAAGAACTTGAATTGAATTACTTATTGAATTAAAGAACTTAGAGAATGCATGTATAGCTTAGACGTCATTTAAACTATTGCTTATATCCTTCTTGAAATTCTCTACTTTACACAAAGCTAAACCTTCTTATATTCTGAGATCCTTCCTTACTCAGTCTCCTTGCCAGTTCCTTTTCCTTGTCTTAACTGTGGATGATCCCCCAGATTTCTTTGTCCATCCTCCTTGTCCTTCCCCTCTTCCCTTGGCTCCTTGCAGATCTAATCCAGTGTTATCATATCAACTCTCATGTGGTCTCTGATGTGTATCTTTTATTTATTTATTTATTTATTTTTGGTTCATTCATTTTTATTTTTTCCTCAAGTTTTCATTTTTAAGTTCTAGTTTGTTAAAATACAGTGTAATAATAGTTTTAGGTGTACAATTTAGTGATTCAACACTTCCATACAATCAATACCCAGTGCTCATCACTAGTGTACTTCTTATTCTATTTTTTATTTATGTATGTATGTATTTATTTATTAAAGATTCTATTTATCTATTCATGACAGACACAGAGAGAGAGAGAGAGAGAGAGAGAGAGAAAGAGACAGAGAGAGGCAGAGACACAGGCAGAGGGAGAAGCAGGCTCCATGCAGGGAACCCAATGTGGGACTCGATCCTGGGTCTCCAGGATCACACCCCAGGCCGAAGGTGGCGCTAAACCGCTGAGCCACCAAAGCTGCCCTCAAAAACAATTTTAAATGAAATGTGTATACTTTGTTACTCCCAGGCAACTGAATATAGTACAGCTATTAAAAATACAATATCCTAGAAGTTGATTAATTGAATTACTATTTTATCCCAAATATATTATTTAATGTAAAATTAAAAAGATTTAATGGAAAGTATGTCTGGTATGGTCCTTTTTTGAATAAAGCATGTAAATATTTATATCACCATACACATTAATTTCCATTAACAGTACATACTAGTAAGGTACTGCAATTATGATTTATTTCATTTTAATTTGCTCATTTATCTTTTGTAATTCTTCAAACTCCATACACATGTATATATACATGTAGATACACATGTAAAAAATAAAACATTTTAAAATAAATCAAGCTCAATTGTGTTCATAGGTTACAATGAAAACTAAAGTAAATATAAAACTAAATGAAAGCATACGCTTACAGAAGCTTCTGAAGAATTTCAAAATCATTTCATCCCAGTACTTTGCAGCATCCTCTACAGAATGTACAGGGATGTTGAATGAAACTGTTCTCTTTGTCCTTGAATTAGGATAAACCTTAGAGCTGAAGTAGAAGGCATTGTTTCTCACATTAAAAACGTAGTTAGAGCTGAGAGAAAATATTTCCAGCTATGGTTTGCTAAGAGACAGCAGAACTCAGACTTAGAGCTATCAACTACCACTCAAACATTTATTTTCAAGTTTACATTTAATACAAACACCATAATAGAAGAGAATTGAGAACAATAGGCCTTGTGAGAATGCTGTGTGTGTGAGGCTTTCATAACCACTAAGTCAAGAAAGAGGTCAAAAAACCTCACAACAAATTATTCAAAAAAAACTATCTGACTACAACAGAAGATCGGATTCTTACTTCCTAGCTGAGTGTTTTCTGAACTGCTGAATCTATAATCCCATCAGATGGTTTCATTCTATTCAAATGTATTGACAGCCTTCACATATCTTCCTAATTTGGGGGTGTACAGAGTGAAATGGAGTCTCTCATGTCAAGCAGGGGCCTATGTCAAGCAATGATGCAAGCAGTTAAGGTCATGCAGCTAGGAGATATCAAGACATTGCTAGGACCAGTGTCAGCTGACACTTCCAGAACTGATAAGGGGCAGAACCAGAGGAGGTCTAAAGGGCCCCAAACTGACTAAATTCTTTTAAAAAGGGAAGGAGGGAAAGTGAACAGAGATGGTGGTACTTACTTTTATTGGAAATTTTTCTGAAGGTAGGAGGCATAAATAGCCTGAAGCTAGCAGGATAAGAAGGGACCAGAGAGACATAGCCCTGAGTACTTAAAGTCTACTGATTTAAATATTAATCACATTTCTAAAATACCATTACAACAACATCTAGACTAGTGGTTGATAAAACAATTGGGCACCATAGCCTAGCCAGATTAGCATGTGAACATAACCATCACAGTCCACCCCACATCAACTTGGTATCCTTATAAATACCCTAAAACCACACTTAAAATCCAAATAAAGATAATAATAAGGTAATACTTCCATCTCACATGATCCAAGTATCCTGCATATACCTGAAGATGCACTAACTCCCCAGAAAAGGAGGCAAAGTTCTTCGGTGATGTTCATCTTTCTCCTTGACAAGATAAGTTACTCATCTTGTAACTTAAATACTGTGAGGTAAATTTAACAATAATTAAATACTAAGATGTAACATTCTGTATTTTATGTTATATGATAAAGGGATAAAACAAAGAAGAAAAAAGATATTTGCTATATACACATACACATATAAACAAATATTCATAACAAAATAAAGAAGCAATATTCATAATAGCTATAGTCTTTGTTTCTATAACTGGTCACATGGTTATGGCTGATATTTGTAACTACATTCTCAAAATAATCATTCTGTACTTCTTTTGTCCTCGGTAAGCACCGCAGCTTGTCATGGGTTTTACCTGAAGGGGTGACCCAAACTTCATTTTTGAGAATGAAAATATTAGGGATATTAGTAGTCTGGTTTGAATTGGGTTATTAGTTTTCTAATAACTTTAATCAAAGGGCATCATAGTACTAAACCACATCCTAAAGGATCTCCTATATGCTAGATATACTCTTCCTTATCTTCATTTTAGAAGTCTAATTTCTCCTTGATATCAAGATCAATCTCCTAGTCAGCACAGTAACTCCGTCCTTTGCCTGTTTATTCAAAACATTAGGAAGCTAGAATGCTGGCTGGTAGTCCTAACTTCCAGTTCAATGAAATCATTATTGTATCTTCTTGGAAGTATCCCTCTTGGGGACCAAGATCTCTAGATAAGCAGATCACACAGAAATAGTAAGGAAAACTTTTGCTAGTGAGTTACTAGGAGTAATAATGAGTGGTGCTACATCTGTTTCTCCTTTTTGATTCCTAGACCAGTGAATTCTAGCTCTGAGAAAAATAGCACCATATACTGGATGCTGATTTAGAGAATATACTGGGCACCATAGCCAAACCTAGCTGATACGTAATTTTACCATCCCACTGAGTAACCATCTATATTCCAGGTCTCTATCACAACTACTCAACTCTACTGTTGTAGTATGAAAGCAGCCTTTGACAGTGTGTGAGCAAACAACTATGGCTGTTTTCCAATAAAATAATTAGTGGGTTAGCGTTGGCTCAAAGACTGTAATTTGCCAACTCTTGTTTTAAACACCTCAGTTATGAGGTAGAGATTGTCCATTTGGATAAGAAATTAAGATGATTAAGTCAATAGAAAACTCTTTAAAGGTAAAAACACATGCTTGGGAAGACCACAAGGAGTCCTTTGTGAGTGAAGACCATGCAAAAAAAAAGAAGCAGAGCAGTGGGGAAGGGAGGAAGAAACATGGGTTGTAATTAAAATGAATAAAAATAAATAGAAAATATTTATCATAGGAAACCAGAAGTAGATCTATCTATATCTGTCTTGCTTACTTGAACATGTAACTCAAATCCTGAGCTCATCCTTTTTTTTTTTTTTTTTTTTTTTTTTGCCACTTTGTACAGCGATGTTAGAAGCAACCAACCAATTTTATTATACTTGCTAGTTTTCCAAAACTAGCTCGGAAGTATGATATACACAGACCCCCAGCTCTTTACCACCATATTGCTAATAGTCTATTTACAACAGTTTCTTTACCAAGTACATCATGCTCAGCCAGCAAGAAAAAGTTACAAGACAAACTAAAAGGCAAAAACTAGTTGGAAGAGACAGAGGAAGCATCAGAACCTGAAACACATGTACCAGGGATGTTGGAATTACCAGGCAGGGAATTTAAAACAATTGTGATTAAAATGCAAAAGGCTTTAATGTATAAAATAGACAGTCTGCAAGAACATATGGGCAATATAAGCAGAAAGATAGAATTTCTAAGAAAGAACCAAAAAGAAATAGATATAAAAAAAACCCCAACATTATGATGGAAGTGAAGAATACCTTTGTTAGGGTTGTGGGTATATTGGACATGCCTGAGGAATTTCTGAGTTTGAGGTTATTTTAATAGAAATCCCAAACTAAAAAACAAAAACAAGACTGAAAAAGAAAGAACAATTTATCTTAGAACTGTGGGAAAACTACAAAATTGCAGTGCAGATATCAGAAGTAGCATGTAGCATTAAAAAAGATAGAAAAGAAGAAATGTTTGAAACAATAATGACTGTGAATTTGCCTGACAATGTCAGATACCAACTATGGATCCAGGAAGCAGGGGAACATCAATAAAGATAAGTGCAAAAATAAAGGAAAACAAAAATTAGGCACATAATATTCAAACTTCAGAAAATCAAAAAGAGAGGAAAATTCTTATAGGAGTCAGAGGGAAAAAATCTTCTCTAGAGCAATAAGGTAAAATTATATCTGACTTCTCCTCAGAGCACATGCAATCAAGAAGAAAGAGTAAAATACTTAAAGTGTTAATACAAAAACCCACAACCTATAATTCTTTACCCTGAAAAGTGACCTTTAAAAAATGAAGGTGAAATAAAGAGCCTTTCTCAAACAAAAATTGAGAAATTTGTTGCCAATAGATCCACCTTATAAGAATCTCAAAAGAAGTTCTTTACAGAGAAGGATAATAATATAGGTCAGAAATTTGGATCTACCTAAAGAAACAAAATTGTAAAAAGGATAAAAATATAGGTCAGAAATTTGGATAGGTCAGAAATTTGGATCTACCTAAAGAAACAAAGAAAAAAATTGATCAAATTAAAGATAAGAAGTTTGTTCAAAATAATACTAGCAGCAATGTATTCTTATATTGCTATATATAACACTATGAATGAATGAATGACAGTATTGATACAGTGACAAGATAGAAAAAACAGGATAACTTTATTATTAAGAAGTATTTGCATTACCTGTAAAGCAATATAATGTTACCTGAAAGTGGACTTAGATTAGTTGTAAATGTATATTGCAAACAAATCTATATGAGGAAAATTACAAAACCTTGATGAAAGAAATGAAAGAAGAATTAAATAAATGGAAAGATATTCAATTCATGGGTAGAAAGACACATCTTATACCCTTCACAAAAAATGGATGAGATGTAAATGCAAAATACAAAACTATAAGACTCCCAGAAGATTATAGAGGAGAAAATATAGATGACTTTGAGTTTGGCAAAGACTTTTTAGATGGAACATCAAAAGCACAATCTTCAAAAAATAAAATTGAAGGGCACCTGGGTGGCTCAGTTAGTGTCTATCTTCAGCTCAGGTCATGATCCCAGTGTTCTGGGATGGAACCCTAACCTGTGTGGGGCTCCCTGCTTCTCCCTCTCCTTCAGCCTCTCAGTCTCGCTCTGTCTCTCAAACAAATAAATAAATTCTTAATAAAATAAAATAGATATGGTGACTCCATTAAATTAAAATTTTCTACTTTGTGGGGCACGTGGGTGACACAGTTAAGCATCCAACTCTTGGTTTCAGCTCAGGTCGTTATCTCAGCGTCACGAGATCAGGACTTGCATTGGGCTCCATACTCAGCACAGTCTGCTTAAGATTCTCTGCCTCTCCCCTTCCTGTTTGTACTCTCTGTTTCTCTCCTATAAAATAAATAAAGCTTCTAAAAAAATTATACTTTGTGAAAGATACTGTCATGAGAATGAAGATTAGCCTACATACTGGGAGAAAATCTTTGCAAGAATATATTTTATAGAAGGCCGAACTCTAAAACATATAAAAACTCTTCAATTCAACAATAAGAATATAAACAATCAACTAAAAATGGTCCAAAGATCTTAACAGACAACTCATCAAAGAAGATATATAAATGGCAAATAAGCATATAAAAAAGATGCTCCACTTCATATGTTACTAGAGAAATTAAAATTAAGACAATGAGATAACACTACACAACTATCAGAATGGCCAAAATCCAGAACACTGACATTACCAAATGCTAGCAAGAATGTGGAGCAATAGGAGCTCACATTTATTGTTAGGGAAAATATAAAATTGTGCAACCATTTTCAAAGACGTTTGGTAGTTTCTTACAAAACTAAACATACTTTTAACATACAATCCAGAAATTCCACTCCTTGGTGTTTATTCAAAGGAGCTGACTTATGTTTAGACTAAAACCTGTACATGGATGTTTATATTAGCTTTATTCACGATTGCCAAAACTTGGAGGCAAACAAGATATTTTTCACTAGGTAAGTGCATAAATAATCTATGGTACATCCAGCCAATGGAATATTATTCAGCATTCCCCCCTCAATAAACTATCAAGCCATGAAAAGATAGAGGAAAGTTAAGTGCATACTATTAATTGAAAGAAACTAATCTGAAAAGTTACATACAATATGATTCCAACTCTCATAAAGATTCTGAAAAAGGCAAAACTATGGAGTCAGTAAAAATATCAGAGGCTGCCAGGGGTTAGTAGAAAGAAAGGATGGATATATGGAGCACAGAGAATCTTTAGGGCAGTGAAACTACTCTTTGTGGTATGATAATAGTGTATATATGTTATGCCTTTGTCCAAGCCCATAGAATTAACAATGCTAGAAGTGAACCCTAATGTAAATTACGGATTTGGGGGGATGATGATGCATTAATATAGGTTTACCAGCTAAAAAAATGTACTACTCTAGTGGGAAAAATTGATATGAAAGAGATCAGGAATGCATGGGGCAGAGAAATCTCTGTAAATTCTACTGAACTGCTGTAAACTTAAAACTGCTCTAAAAAATAAAGTCTATTAAAACAAAGAAACGAATAATGACAACATTGCTAGCACAACAATGCTATCGAGACTCAGAAAAATTGGATCACTTAAATATTGCTGTTTAGAATATAAAATATTATAATCACTTTGCAAAAAAGTGTTATAGATTATTATAAACTAAATATTTCCTTATATGATCCAGTAATTGCAAACTTGAGCATTTATTCCAAAGATAAGAAAACACAAAAAACCTACATTAATTTCATAGCAGCTTTATTCAAAATAGCCAAACTTTACCCAACCAATGCCATCAATCTGTAAATGGTTAAGCAAAATGTTATACATTCAACCATGGAATACTACTTAGCAATACGAAGGAATGAACCATTAATACACAGAACTTAGAATTCAAGAGAATTATGCTAAATGGAAAAAAAGGCAATACCACATAAATGACATACCAAAATTAATACCAAATAGATCTTGAATTGGAATGACAAAAGAAAATAGAGAGAATAGCTTAATGCTTGCCACTGATTGGTTTGAGATTAATGGAAGGATGTAGGTGACGATAGCTACTCATGATGGAACTATTCTATATCTTGACTCTAGTGGTGGTCACATGAATGTACATGTGTGGTAAAAATGCATAATACTACACATACACCCATTCACAAAAACACACAAATGATTGCATATAAAACTGGTGACATATGAATAAAGCCAGGGAATGGTATCAATGACCATGTCTTGGCTTTGATATTGATATTTTGTGTTATCTCAAAATAAAAATTGTTAAAAGAATGAAGAGCAGAAATCTGGATTTCAACAGCTGTTTTTTTTAGAAATATAAATGCAGCTTGTGGTACAAATCTTTTGCAAGCCTGAAAGAAATCTTAAAGAGGCAAAAGAAAAGCACTAAAAATTATACATAAGGAGATAATTAAAATGAAATCTATATATATTTAAATGTATAAAATAATATTGTGTATTACATCATCCCAATGAATTTGCATGTATAAGGCTATATCTCTCAAATAATGTAATTTTGCATGTGATTATTGCTTTTGAGTTGTGTGTGTGTGTGTGTGTGTGTGTGTGTGTGTGTGTGTGTGTGAAAGACTCTCCTATATATTGGATGGTGTTTGCCATATTAGTAATCCATCACTAATATCCACTATCCCTACCTACTTATTGTAAAAGTCAATAATGATCTCACATACATCCAAAGTCCTCCAAGGGTTGTCCAAGTTGAGAACCATCTATCTAGATCAGCCACCACTTTTCTAAAAAATTAAATGATCAAAATTCCCTGAAAAAGGAAAAAAAATGTACAGTTTAAGATTTTGAACATATTGAAAGAGCAGTCAAGAATATACCTCTTTAAAAAGTATCAGGACAAGAATGTTTTACAGGTGAGATTATTTCTTTATAATTAAAATATTCCCCATTCTAGAAAAAAAGATAGAAATATCTTTTGATGTTTTGACTGGTTATGAATTTAAAAAGGTAAGTTTAATATTTTTAAATAATGAAAATTATGAATGTCATTTCTAATTTTACAAAGAAAATATTAGCAACTAATACTTATCATTGCATAAAATAATCACATAGAATAACTGAATGTAGTTTTTTTTAGGATTTTATTTATTTATTCATTCATAAGAGACAGAATGAGAGAGAGAGGCAGAGACACAGGCAGAGGGAGAAGCAGGCTCCATGCAGGGAGCCTGATGTGGGAGTCGATCCCGGGACTCCAGGATCAGGCCCTGGGCTGAAGGTAGTGCTAAACCGCTGAGCCACCCGGACTGCCCAACTGAATGTAGTTTATCTCAGGAATGTAGGAGTGGTTCAACATTCAAAAATGTAAGAATGATTTTCAATATTAAAAATTAAATGAGATCTACATTATTTTAATAGATGTTGAAATGTAACTGGAAAAAATATTCCTTATTTTATACTTGAAAAAAATAAAATATAGAATAAAACAAAATTAAATTAAAATTTAATTTTAAATTTGTTAACATTTATTAATATAGCATGTTATAATATAAAATAGTTTTATATTTCATTATATAAAATATTCTATAAACATTTCCCCTACCGTATATATCTATTCTCAGTCCAATATCATGTGTTTATAATTGAAACTTTATAATATGGTTTAATTACTGTTAACTGTTCTTCTTACTAAAAAAAAATGCCTCATCCATTTTTTAATTTAAAATTTAAATTAAAATTTAAAACATATTAGAAAATAGAAACACGGGATGAGCATTGGGTGTTATGCTAAATGTTGGCAAATTGAACGCCAATAAAAGAAACTAAAAAAAAAAAAATCATTGTATGGGGCATCTTAATCAATGCAGTAAAGCAAGAAAAATAAATAGAAACCATAAAAATAAAAAAAAATAAAAAAAAATAAAAAGAAACCATAAAAATTGGAGAAAAAAGAAAATAGAAATATCCTTCTTATTAATTCTACAACCCCCTTAAATTGTAATTAATATATTGGTAAAATTCACATCTCTCTCTCAATATAGATAGATAGATAGATAGATGATAGATAGATGACAGATAACAAAATGGACTCAACAAAAAAAACCATCATTTATTTAGAAAAAGACATATTATGTACTCTATTTTTTTTCCTGATTCTCTTTGCTTTACTCAATCCTGAAAGAGATTATATTGACAGCTTTCTTCCTCCTATGGCTATCTCTAAATATATAAATAGAATTGAATAAATATAAAATAATGTGGTTTCTAGAAGAAAGATTCACCATTATTAAATTATTTATCCCAAATTATCTAAAATTTAGTACAACCTAAATGGAAATCATAGTAGAAATTTTGCTTATAATTAAACAAGCTGTTTGTAGAAGAATTAAAGGGAAAAATGATGAGGCTATTTTTTTTAGTAAGAAGAACAGTTAACAGTTATCAAACTAAATTATAAAGTTTCAATTATAAACACATGATATTGGATTCAGAATAGATAAATATGGTAGGGGAATTGATCAATTAATTGTACTGATTAATAACATGTAGGTAGCTGCAAAATATAAAAATTCACACCACATTCATTGAAGAGGAAATATTTCTAAAACTCTTAGGCACTGTAAAGTCATAATAATTGGAGCAGTGTTTAAAAAACCACACAATGGCATATTTATAATTATCAAATTCCCCTCAAAGACCATGAGAATCTGTGTGACCATGAAATTAAGTTCATTAGAAATCTGCCACTGACCAAATTAATTTATTCACATTGAATGTTCTTAGCACTTTTAGGAAGTATTGTCGTGGAGGATGAGGTCATAGGATGGTTTCAGGCAAGGATTATTTTTTTTTTTTAATTTTTTATTAATTTATGATAGTCACAGAGAGAGAGCGAGAGAGAGAGGCAGAGAGAGAAGCAGGCTCCATGCACCGGGAGCCCGACGTGGGATTCGATCCCGGGTCTCCAGGATCGCGCCCTGGGCCAAAGGCAGGCGCCAAACCGCTGCGCCACCCAGGGATCCCCAGGCAAGGATTATTAAGCAAAATTCTGTTGGGCTGGTCTTGTTAAGCGTTGATAACCAGGATAAATTGACTGGCTCAGTAGGGAAATGAAGCTAGATATTAAAATTGATATGTCTTTCCTTTTTTTAAAAGGTTTATTTATTTATTCATGAAAGACACACAGAGAGAGGCAGAGACACAGGCAAAGGGAGAAGCAGGCTTCCTGTGGGGAGCCTAATGCAAGACTCCATCCCAGGAGCCCAGGGATTGAGACCTGAGCCAAAGGCAGATACACTCAGCCACTGAGCCACCTAGGTGTTTCAATATGTCTTTCTATAGTTTGTCAGAGTTCTTATTTTTCTGCAGCACATGGAGTAAACACAGAAGATCCAGCTATTTACGTGGATACATATGCATTGTTCTCCAGAAGATTTATAATCTAAATCCTAAGTAAAATCTCAAACTGGGACGGTTTTTAGTGAATTTCAAACATGATTGCTGATATCAAGGGAAACAATTTATATATGACCCACTGTCTTTGTAAATATAATAATGTCTTAGAAATGTTTTGCAATAAATCACATCATTCACAGGCATAAAATAGAATTCTTATCCAACTAATAAAAATACTATGGGAATTGCCTTTTTAAAGTTACTTATCACTGATTTGAGAAAGAAACTGTATGCTTGTATAAGAGTGAAATGATTCTCAATCTTCATATAACTTCTGTTTTATTTTACATACTCAGGGATTAGGAGACTGGACATTACTAAGCTTGCTGAAGGAGATTCAGAGTGTAAATAAACCACACACAGGTGCTAGAGATCTTTCAGCGTCAAGGTTTCCCTTTCACACTCCTTCACTCCCCTCCTTTTATTCACTGCAGCATAGCCAGCTAATGTGAAGAGTGAGTGAACCCATCAGACTGTAAGGAAAACTATGAATGTGAAGAATTTTAACAAGAGCTATGACCTAATAAATCACAAAGGGCAGTTAATGAAGAATGCAGAAGCAGTATGGTCTCGGAACTAGAGGGTACAGTGGAAAGGGTTGGTACGATCAGCTCTGACACTGTTATATCACTGACACATGTAAGAACTAAATCAAAATAATATTTCCATGTATATTCCAAGTCACGGAACCAGAAGTCACAGTTTCTTGCACTTTGCACAAATTCATGCTTGCCCACAAAGGGCTGCAAGAGTATCAAAAGCCTAGTTTAAAAACAATCATCTAAATCAATGGAGAGATAGTCCATGTTCATGAATAGAAAAACTCAATACTGTTATCAGTTCTTCTGGGCTTGATCTATAGATTCAACCATAATCTCAATCAAAATTCTAGCACCCACCCACAAACTGATTCTAGAAATGTATGGCTGAGGGTTGTTGGAGGAGATGTAGGTGGGGGGATGAGGTAATTGGGTTATGGGTATTAAAGAGGACAATGATGTGATGAGCACTGGGTGTTATATGCATCTGATGAATTATTGAACTCTATATGTGAAACTAAGGATACACTATACATTGGCTTATTGGATTTATTTTTTTTTTATTTTTTTTTTAAATTTTTTCTTTATTTATGATGGTCACACAGAGAGAGAGAGAGGCAGAGACACAGGCAGAGGGAGAAGCAGGCTCCATGCACTGGGAGCCCGATATGGGATTCGATCCCGGGTCTCCAGGATCACGCCCTGGGCCAAAGGCAGGCGCCAAACCGCTGCGCCACCCAGGGATCCCAGCTTATTGGATTTAAATTAAAACAAAACAAGGGATGCCTGGGTGGCTCAGTGGTTGAGTGCCTACTTTTGGCTCAGGATGCAATCCCAAAAAAAAAAAAAAAAAAAAAAAAAAAAAAAAGGATGCAATCCCAGGGTCCTGGGATCAAGTCCTGTATCAGGCTTCTTGAAAGGAGTCTGCTTCTCCCTCTGCCTATGTCTATGCCTCTCTCTGTGTCTCTCTCAAATAAATAAATAAAATCTTTAAGCAAAACAAAACAACAAAAAGTATGTATGGGAAAACAAAAGACCCAGAAGAGCCAACACAGAATTAAGAGAGAGGAACAAAGTTGAATGACTGACTCTACTCAACTTTAAGGTTTTCTGTAGATCTATAGTAATTAAGACAGCATAGTATTGGTAAATGAATAGATAAGTAAGTTTAATGAACATAACAGATAGCCCAGACATAGACTCAAGCAAATATGGGCAATTGGACTTTGAAAAAAGAACAAAAACAAATCAAAGAGAAAGGATAGCCTTTTCCACAAATAGTGTTGCCAAAACTGAATATCACATGCAAAAAAATGAATCTAGACACAGACCCTATACCTTTCACAAAACTTAACACAAAACATATACACCTAAATGTGAAATACAAAAGTATAAAACTAGAAGATATCGTAGGAGAACAATTAAGTGACCTTGAGTTTGGCAATTAATGTTTATATACAACCTTAAAAACCTGATCTGTGAAAGAAAAAGTTGGATTTTGATTAGTTGGACTTTAATAAAATTAGAACTTATGCTCTTCAAAAGGCATTGTTGAATAAAAGAAGAGACAAGTTACTATCAGGATAAAACTCTGATAAATTTGATAAAGGATTGGTACCCAAAATATATAACTCAATAATGAAAAAGCAAACAACCTAATTAAAAATTAGGTTAAAAAATCTGAACATATACTACCAAAGAAGATATACAAATAGAAAATAAGTATGTGAAAAGATGCTCAACAACAGATGTCAGTACTTCACAGTAAATTAAATGAGATACCACTATACCTGTCAGAATGGCTGAAATCCCAAACATGGATAACATCAAATGCTGGTGAGGATGTGAAGTAACAGGAATTTTTCATTCATTTCTGATGGGAATGAATAAATGGTTTAGAAGACAATTTGGGAGTCTTTAAAAAAGTAAATATATTGGGGTGCCTGGCTCAGATTTAACGCCTGCCTTCGGCCCAGGGCATGATCCTGGAGTCCCAGGATTGAGTCCCATGTCAAGCTCCCTGCACGGAGCCTGCTCCTCCCTCTTCCTGTGTCTCTGCCTCTCTCTGTATCTCTCTCATGAATAAATTTTTTTAAAAGGTAAATATACCCTGATCATATGATCCAGCAATCACACTCCTGTATTTACCCAAATATATTGAAAATAATGTCCATAGAAGTACCTGCACACAGATGTTTGCTAACTTTATTATAACTGCCCAAACTCAGAAGCTACCAAGAGGTCCTGTATTACTGAGTGGACAGATAAACAGTAGTAAGCAAAGAGAATAGAATGTTGTCAGTGCTAAAAAGAGATGAGTCATCAAGCCATAGAAATACATGGAAGAACCTTAAATTCATATTGCTAAGTCTGAAAAGACTACACAGAGTATGATTCCAACTATATGACATTCTCGAAAAGGAAAAACTATATGGAGACTCTAAAAAGATCAATAGTTGCCAGGGTCTTGGGGGAACAAGTAAGAGATATGCGTAGGAGGAATACAGGATTTTTAAGACGATGAAGCTGTTTTGCATGATACTATATTGGTGGCTATATGCCATGCATTTGTCAAAACGCAAAGAATTTATAATACAAAAACTAAACTTTAAAGTAAATCATGAGGGAACTCTCTGTACTCAATTTTTCCACTCATTTTTTCTATAAACCAAAATCCACTCTAAAAAAGTAAGTGTACTAATTAAATAGAACATTTCTTGAAGAAATAGTTGAAAGAGTATAAAATAGAATCCTTTACTTCTGCTCACATGTGCAGGGAAGGTGAATTTTTCGAGAAGTCCTGCAATTGATGTCTCTTTAATTCCAATTTGTAAAACTTGGGTCAAATACCAAATTCTGTACCTGGAAAGACGAATGGAAATGTCATGATTGATTTGGACTAAGCAGAGTTCTCCTTTGGGATCTGGGAAGAGGCCCAGGAATATGCCAGCTTTGTACATAACTGCCACTATCTGCCATAAATTTGGGTATACCATTGTACCCTTACCAGGTACTGGCCAGATAGGATGATAAAAATAGAGACGTTACAATGGTAGACGTAAGTACTATTTTTCTCTTATTCTTTAGATACTTATGTAAAACATATTAAGAACGAATATAAAAGACCATCTTTTAAAAATATCATGTAAGGACGCCTGGGTGGCTCATTGGTTGAGCGTCTGCTTTTGGCCCAGGGTATGATCCTGGAGACCCGGGATCAAGTCCCACATCAGGCTCCCTTCATGGAGCCTGCTTCTCCCTCTGCCTGTGTCTCTGCCTCTCTCTTTCTGGGTCTCTCATAATAAATAAATAAAATCTTAAAAAAATACCATGTAAAGTCTTCTAGCTCAGTTTGATCAGACAGCAATTGAGAATATGGAATTGTCTATACTTGCACATATACATGGGTGCAACAAAAATGATTCATTTAAATAAAAGTATCTATTCAGGAATATTTCATGTATTAAAATAGTAAAAAGGAAAACTATCAGGAAATTTGTGATTTAATTTACTTTGGCTATGTCATATAGGCAGGAAGAATCTGTGTTGGCAGACATTTGGCAGCCTATCTTCCCAGCTCAAATACTAAGAAATAATTGAAAAAGATAAAGTAATGGTAGTTCCATAATTTCAGTTAAAATAATAAAATAAATTCACTCTTTAGTTCCAGAAGAAGGAAACTAGAACCTAAAACTGGCTCAGAAGTGTTCCTAAAACACATGTAGGAAAAGAGGTTGCCCATCCTCTCCTGCCTCAGCTGAACTCAATCTAAAACTAGAGGGTTCCTAAAGGTTGTTTATATTGGTTGATGATCCCAGAGACCAGGGCCAGTCAATCAACAAAAGGGTAAATTCTTGAGTGGTCCCAAGTGTGGGCAACTTGACCCTTTGAGGACCTTTTAAGAAGCCATATAGAATATGTCATAGATTTATTCACTAGAGAATAAAGGTTGGAAGGCATTTTATTCTGTCTCCTGCCCCAATGGTCAAAGGTGCTCTATTAGTCTTTTTTATCTCCAACGTGCACATAAATGCCTACCAAGTCCATTCCCATGGGCATCCCACACCACAGCCTCAGTGTAGGGCTGATTCTGAAAAGGAGAGATACAAAGCTCATTTGAGACAGCAATGCAAAGCTAATTGCTACAGCAGTGTTGGAACTAAGCATAGACAGAGAGAACAGGGTGTGAGAGATATCCAATATATCCACCAAGAGGATGCATTGTGCAATTATTATTTTTTCCTATTGCGATGTAAAAAATGCTGTAAATGTATTAATTAAAATAATACTCATTTATTAACTCACAGTTTTGCAGATGAGAAGTCCATTTGAGATTGACTGGATTCTCTGCTTTGGTCATTATACCAAAATCAAACTGCCAGCCTTAGCTGGGCTCTCATTCACAGGCTTCGAGAAAAATCTGCTTCCAAGCTCACTTAAGTTGTTGGTAGAATTCAGCTTATTGTGGCTGTAAGATTGAGATCCACTCTTGGCTGTAGACTATTCTTACTCCTAAGGGTCACTTCGGGTCCTTGCCTTATAAGTCACCTCTACATCAACAATAGAAATAAGTCAATCCCTTTCGTGCTTCAAATCTTCAACTTCCACTTCTGTTACCAGTTGAGACTTTCCACCTGCCCAAATAATCTCCTTATCTTAAGATCAAATGATTAATAACCTTAGTTACAGGTGCAAAATCTCTTTTATCTGAAAACAATCACAGAGTGATATTATAGGGTTAGTGTAATGGAAAGCATCTAAAAGTGAGGGACAAAAGTAACCAATACTTACACACCTCGACATTCCAAAATGAAATTTCTGGAAACCATGATAAAAACAAAAACTAAAAGTTTCTCCAGAGAACTAGATTTTTTACAAAGTAATAAGGATCACATTAACTTCAAACTTTTCACAGAATCATTGGCTACTTCAACATAGTGGACAGATGTATGTGAATTTCAGAAGAAAAATAATAGTGAATATAGGCATCCATACTCAATTACATATAAAGATAAAGCCAGTGGTATTGATGTCAAAAATAGAACTGTAGGTGCAAAGCTCTAAAAGTGAGAGAACCCATACTAACATGGCAAGCATTACATGTGTGCTCAGAAGTTGTGATAATGTTCTAAGTATTAACTCTTCCAGGATTCATAACAAAGCTATGAAGTAAAGACTGTTATTACCTTCATTCACATTTTTTCAGATGAAGAAACTGAATCACAAAGCATTTAGTTGACTTACCCAATCACATAGCTAGAAAGTAGTACAGACTTGATTAGACTTGATTTAGTTGCAGGTGGCCTAATTCCAGACCGGTTATATATATATATATATTTTTTTTTTTGCATAAATGTATATATACTTATACTTTTATGCCAGCCAAACAGTTGTATATATAAAAAAATATATAAAAAGCAAACCTATAAAACTTCAAGAAGTAGGCAAAATCACAAAATGTGCATTTTTAAGCAATTTTCTTCAAAATGCCTGGCCAGCCGGAGCGTTGGTGGTATAGTGGTTAGCATAGCTGCCTTCCAAAATGCCTGGCCAAATATATAATAACAAAAAATGTCATATGTAATTAAAGCAATACAGGAAGTATATTCTAAGAATATTGACTCTTCATCGTGAGTAAACTGACAGATGACAATGAATTACTACGGGAACGTTATAACTGGTTAATGTAAAGCAATGTGGTCAGAAGGAATCCTAGCTCAATATGCAGAAACAGAAATATGGTGTATTTTCACAAATCTGAGAACCAAGAACAATTGATTACATGGAGAAATTATACATGAAACACCAATTGGTAAACAAATATGTCAAGTAATAAAATGTTAAGTAGTTAGACTATACATGGGCAGCTTATATCTATAAATGCAGAAAGAGATTTTTAGCTTCTAGAAACATGGGACAGATTATTATCCACTCAATCCTCTTAAGTTTTTTTATCCATAAAAAACACATCAGATATAGAAAAGGTAAATAACATTTGTATGAAAACAAGAAAAGTATCAGTAATGATAAGTATAATTAAGACAGCCTACAAAAAATAATTACTATCAATAATGAGGGACTTTTTAACAGTGCACATATTTTATATTTTAAAAACTAAATAGTAGTTTGAAGGTAACATGAATTGACTTTATTTTACTTTATTAATATAGTAATAATAGTGTAATAATATTCTCAAAATTACATTAATATAAAAGTAGCTTTCAATTCTAGTTCACATATTTGTCAGTTTCCCATTTTAAATTCTCTACTGTTCTATATTTCTGTTTAGACTGGGCATCATTATGATAGTCAGCATTTCTTTTTATTTAAATACTTTTGAATTTTTTAAAAGATTTTATTTATTTATGAGAGACACAGAGAGAGAGAGAGAGAGACAGAGACAGAGACACAGGCAGAGGGAGAAGCAGGCTCCATGCAGGGAGCCTGACATGGGACTCAATCCCGGGTCTCCAGGATCACGCCCTGGGCTGAAGGCAGCCCTAAACCGCTGAGCCACCTGGGCTGCCCTAAATACTTTAGAATTAATACAACAATGCTCTCTCTCCTATTCGCGATGTAGAATTTATGTAACATTGTTTTTGTCATGCTTTCTGATGACAGATGGAGGGTAGAAACCTGGAGGCTGTGCTCAACGCTCAAGTTGCACATGAATTCATTTGCTTTTCTAGTGTCTCTCATAATATCACTACACAGGATACTGGTTTCCAAGATTCTGGCAGGAGAGGTAAAATTTCTGATAGAATGACACCTAAAACTGGAACTGTACTCCTTGAAACTGGCCATGCAGCATCCCCTGCTGCCTGTTCTATGAGGTCACATATTATAAGGAAGCCACATTTCCTGTTTCCAAAAATCAAATTGGTCTTCTCTATAGTAGGCAGTAGTAGAAAAGAGAAGGTCATTAAGTCTGGGTCCCAGAATTGATAACATCTTCATGAAGAATTAAGCTGAAATGGCCAAGAACACATCTTGATTGAAGCAGAGAGAAATAGCTGGAGAACTTCAAGTTGGCATTTGATATAGGATGGCTATTGGCAGAAAGGACCTTTGAAGGCCTGCCATTAACTTGGGTCAGTGTCTGAAACAATTTTACAGAAAACCTACTTAGTTTCTGATGGGTAGGGAATATTCAAGGAGTGAAAAAGGTTAGAAAACATACATGTTTGAACAGAAGTTGTTTGTTCACAAAACCTACTCAGGAGCTATCATAAAACCCCAGAGACATGATTTGTCAGGGCTCCTATGGTCTGTGTCTTGATAAAATATGAAGAAAAGTGTTCTCCAGGAGAAAAACTAAAAACACGAGGAAGCTATTGAGAGATTGTTCATGTATCTGATAAAACTATAGAATTTGATTACTTTAGGGAAATTCAGGATTATGGGAATTTGCCTTTCAATATAATCTAATTGTAGTTGGGAGCAGCAGAATGACAGCATACTCATGGCCAATTCTGATACAATAATGCAGAAAAGCCAGCTTATATCCTAATTTCAGTCCTTCATAAATACAGGAGGCAATTTGGAATTAGAATTTCTACAAATATAGATGAAGATTAATATCCTTTAAAGAATAAAGCAAGTGATTAAAAGCTTGCAGAAAAAATTGAAGTCCCACTGAGATTTGGAATGCTCACCCAAATGGGAGAGATTTTCTATTATAATGGATATCGTTTTGGCTACAGTTTAGAAACTTAGAGTCTCATTGTTAGTGATTTTTTAAGAGTCTGTAATCAGTTTATTTTTGGCTGTGATCCAAGCGTTATTTAATGTTTCTAAATTACTAAGCAATTGAGACTTAGAAAAATTAATTTTCTGTATTATTTTGCTTGTAGGTAGAAAATATGGTCTATGTGATTTATTTCTTTATAATTTGTTATTAGTTTTGGGATGTACTTTTAAAGAAATATTTGTATTTTATGGATGCTGGGGGAAAAAGGTTATGATTTTGCTTACATGCAGTAAATGTAAAATATGCAAATAAGGTAACATTTTGATATTTAAACCATTGTATTTTTCTCCTTCCAATTTGTTTACATTAGCTCTGTGCTCATCGATTGGGCAGTAGCAAAGGGTTATGTACTTACTCCTTCTTGGCAGGGGAGTACAACAAAAGGAAGGAAGAAAAATAACAAAGTCTCATTTTTGAATTTTCATGCCTGTAATGTTAGTTTGCAGAGTAAAAAGAAATCTGGTGGCCCCAGAGAAGTGTGGCTCTTGGGATGGGATTAAAGACTGCCCAGCAAGACGCATGGTTGAGGTAAATAAAAAGTCAATGACTAAGAGCCACGAACTTGCTTTATTTAAGGGATTTTGGCAGAGGATCTTATCATATCCATCAGGATTTTCAAATTTCTACCACTGAATCCTCTCTAAGCAAATTGAAGCCAAGGAAGGATTCTATTAAGATTTTGGGGTAACTTTCATCATATTTTAGACTTTATCTGTTAATTCAGATGACTTTCCAATTAGTCATAAAACCATATAGCATTTGATGGGACCAGAATCTGGCACTGTCTCCAGAACCAAAACTATTCTGCTTTTAGTAGCATCTGGAAGCTTACACCACCGTCTTTACCCATAGACATATCCAGTATCTGCTGTCACCAGTGTCAACAAGACGGATAGCTATTCTCCACTTCATTGCTTAATTGTTTTGTATAAAAGTTTTGTTTTGATTTATCTGGTAGATAAAACCTGTATCAAATGACAAGGAAGGTCATAAATATATTGATTTTTTGCCATACATAAATAATGAGATATTTGCTATACAAAGACATTTTTCTAATGTTGAAAGGTGTTCCAAATGTTAGGGTAGATACAAATGATGAGTAGTACTCAAAGTCTCTCCTTTCATTGTCAACATCAACAACACTTTTTTTTTCTTTTTTTAATGTCAAGAAAAAATAGAAACAACAAATATGTTCCCACAAAACATATATCAACTACATGGCAAACAAACAAAAACATACCCATTTTCTCCCAGATAAAGGAAGGTATCCAGTTATTAGTTCTTGTAGATCATTTTATTAGATGATTTAGGATTTTCCAAATATACAATCATGTCACCTGTGAATTCAACTTTGCTTCTTTCTTTCAAATTTGTATGCCTTTTGTTTCTCCTTCTTGCCTTTTTAGACTGGTTGGACCTTTGATAAAAGCTTGAATGGAAGTGGGGAAGAGTTGGAACACCTGAGTGTCTTAATGGTTGAGCATCTGCCTTTGGCTCAAGGCGTGATCTTGAGCCCTGGAACTGAGTCCCACATCTGGCTCCCTGCAGGAAGCCTGCTTCTCCCTTTGCCTATGTCTCTGCCTTTCTCTGTCTCTCATGAATAAATAAATGCAATCTTTAAAGAAAAAAAAAAGTGGGGAGAGTAAAAATCTTTGCCTCGTTCCCAATATTATGACAGAATATTCTCTGTTTTGATGTAAAATATGCTCTTGTACCTTTTAATAAATTTCTCTATCAGGTTCATGGAGTTCTATTTCCATTGGCTTGAAAATTTTATAAATGGATGTCAAGTCTTTTCAAGTGATTTTACTATATCTATAAATATGATCACATGATTTTCCCCCATATTCTGTTAATCCATTGAATGATATGGTTGCTTTTGAATATCAATGTAACATTGCTAGGATATATCCCACTTGGTTATGGAGTATCTGTCTATATATATTTCTTATAAAAAATATATATTATTTTAATTCATGTAAGGATACTGGTCTGCAATTTATTTTTTCTCATTGTATTTTTGTTTTTGGTGTTGGGATAATTCTAGCTCAAAAAATATTTGAGAAATGTTCCCATTTTTTAAAAAGGGCATTTATGTATAATTTGTGTATTATTTCTATAATAAATGTTTCATAGAATTCACCAGCGAAGCTATTCGGGTCTTTAATTTTCTTTGCTGAAAGCTTTTAGTTACAAATTTAATTTACTTAATGGATGTAGTGCTGTTCATATATATCTTCAATTTCTTTTTGAGTCAGTTTTGATAATTTGTGTTTTTAAGGAATTTATCTTTTTCGTGAAATTGTTGAATGTGCTGGCATAAAGTGGATTGTAATATTTTCTTAATTTCTTTTAATGTCTTTTGGATCTGCAGTGGTGTCTTCACTTTAATAACTGATAAATGTGCCATCCTTCACTTGTTTTGTCGCTTGGTCAGTATTAATCTTTAAAAAACCAACACTACAAATCTCCCTCTAAACTCTGCTTTATCTATTTCCAAAAAATTCAGATATGTTCTGTTTTTGGTATCATTTTGTTCAAACTCTGCTATAGCTGGTGACATTTATGTTATCCCTGCTTTGTTTATGTACTGAGTAATTCTTAGTTTCAGTAAGTAGTTTTATGCTACTTTTTTGCAAGACTTAGACAAAATTTCAGTAAAATTGGGCAGAGAGAAATCAGCAACAGATATGGTTCTAATCTCTAAACCACATAACTTCTTAGATGGTGAGCCATTGACCTGAGTCCAACTTTAGCTCTACTTTTATGATGTTATTATCCAGAAATGTCTTCAATCAGTCATAAAATAGAGCTTTAATCATAACCCAGCATCCTGTAGGTCAATTTACAGATCCCTAAATTCTAAATTCATGCTAAGAGTTTTACCATTGAATATTCCTGTGGAAACAAATTTAGATGGGTTAGAATATTAATAATTTCATAAATTAAAAAAGTTTAGGGATTTTGTCAGAATATTATTTTATAATAAATTAATAAATTAAATAAATCTTTAATTTTATCATATATATATTTAAGATTTTATTTATTTATTCATGAGACACACAGAGAGAGAGGCAGGGACATAGGCAGAGGGAGAAGCAGGAAGTCCTATGTGGGACTCATTCCTGGGACTCCAGGATCACGCCCTGAGCACGCCCTGAGCCGAAGGCAGACACTCAACCACTGAGCCACCCAGGTGTCCCTATATATTATTGTTTTAATCAGTGTAAATGACTGCACTTTCTCTGTGCTAAGCCATATCGATATTGTAAAGATTAACTTTTTTGAAATACTTTTGGTAAATGTGACTATTTATTCTTGTATCTGAGATCTTTGTGTTTTTGTTTGTTTTGTTATTTTTGTTTGTTTATTTAGGTTAGCTTTTACGAATACTTGCAGAATTTTACAGAACAGGTATTGATTTAGTGCATCACTGAGAGCTACATGTTCTGTCTAAGCCCAGTGATGACATTCATATATGAAGGATAGCAGTCAGCCTTATACCAGATCTGTTTTTAAACTTTAAGCAATTTTTATTAAATTCAGAGAGAATGGCACAGTTTAGACCTACTAAGGACTAAATAATACCTTTTCAAAATGCATTCTTGTTAGCTTTATGTGCAGAAATCTATGGCACTGATTTTTTTTTTTAATTTATTTATTCATTCATGAGAGACACACACACACAGAGAGAGAGAGAGACAGAGAGAGAGAGAGAGAGAGAGAGAAATGCAGATACACAGACACAGGTTCTCATGCAGGGAGCCCGATGTGGGACTTGATCCCAGGACCCCAGGATCACGCCCTGGGCTGAAGGTATAACTAAACCACTGAGCCACCCAGGAATCCCATATGGCACTGATTTAATATGAGAGAATGTTTGTGAAAGGACATTGGAAAATGTTTATTATGTAAACTCATCATCTTTAATCCACAATATATCTGATAAAGTCTACTCAGTACCTTAAAAACTATGTTGATAATTCTTTGAAGAACTCAGAGGTGTTGAGCTTTACATTTGAGTCAACTCAGGACCAAGCAGAGGTAGCATGTATGGGAATTCATGGCACTCTGCACGGAGGCAGATCTTTAGATTTCCATAGGCCATGATATTGGGGATTCAAGGTAAACCTATATAGGTATCATGAACCTAAATACCCCAAGTCACATCAGGTACAAAAGAGAGAAATGAATTCTGATGATTTCTGACAATTTGGAAAATGTGGGGTAGTTAGAGGGTTTAGGAGAGAGGTTTCACTAAGAGCATGTGAAACTCAAATGCTAAAACATGAATTTTTAAAAAGTATGGAATAGGTGGTTCAGGGAACTCTGAGTAGCATGATCCCTATATGTAGCTTGGTTAGAGATTAAAACCATGAAGACCTAAAGATGTTATGCTTGAGTGGAGCAAAATGTAATAAGATGTTTAACTAAACTACAAAATACAATGTTTTAGTTCACCTGAAGCACCTAAAGTCACTTTTGAGCTTTCTTCAATAGTTTCCAACTAGAGGGACTGATCAGGAATGTTTAAGACCATTGGCTCCAGCTATAGCTGTCTGATGCATTTCCTGCCTACAAGTAATGGAGAGGGCAACCCCCAAGCATCATGGATAGAAAAAGAGTTACAACTTCTTCTCATGATCTAATCATACCTACAATTCTTCCATGTGTAACTAAATCTAGAATAAATTATCTCTGATAACAAATGTAATCATTATGTAGAGGGGAAAATGAATAGAAGCTCAGCATTTTTGAGTTACCTCTTCACTTGGAAGTTAAAGTTTTCATTATATAAAAGTGATCCATCCAAAATTGACTTTTAAAAAGTTCCTTTAAAATTACAAGTGCACCAAATAATATATATCTAATGTACATAAGTGATGCCCTCATTTTCACGTGTTGCATCATTTACAAAGCTTATGTCATTCCCTTCATTTGTAATATGTGTTTGAACTGAATTTGGTAATATTTAAAGAGATAGTCAAAAATATCACTCACTGCAGCCAACATATCATAGGATCCTTTCGTTAGTTGACAGTTTTGACAGATATTATTGATTTGGGCAGCAACTGCAGCTAACCAGAAGGGGACAATGTGACAGTTTTATGTAACAAAAGGCACAGTGTCATGTCAACTGAACTAAATGTTGTACAAAGTGACAGCAGGACAAAAAATCCTTTCAGACTTAATTTTCTGCTTCATTTTTTTTTTCTACCATCAATACATAAGCCAGTGCACTAGGTGACACAAATTAGCAGGATGGAGCAAAAGGTCTATCCCTGCCTCTGTGGCTATACTTGACTTCTTCCACCACAGAGTGGCAATTATTTTTCAGGTGAATGAACAAGAAGAGCAGCTTATAGTAATCAAACTACCCCTATAGGAGAAAATATATCCCTTATCAAGATGCTTTATATATTTCACCTAGGTGGCTTTGGGGAAAGATGAAAGAAAAAAGTCCCCATCTGCTAGGTCATGCCTACAAGACACATTCTGTCAAGTCTTAAAAGCAACAACAGCTTTGCCTGTGGGATACCTATAATTATTATGCGGAACAGCCCAATGCCTGCTGTAGCTCATTGTTCTGCTAACAGAAGACCGAATGAGAACAGTGGCTCCAGGCTGTGAGTGGATAAAGTGCAACTTTTCGATTTTGCTCTTCTAAGGATCCTGCATTGTGTGAGTCCCTGAGTGACATCTTTGGCCTTCCTTGGGGCTCAGCAGATTGAATCAGTCATGCTGTGTTAAACAATGTGTGGGGGATATAACCTTAGCAGTGCCTGTCATTTTTTCCTCCTAATTCAATCTACATTTAATCAATTAAAGTAATTTCTTGTTTGTTTAAGTTCTATATCCAATGGATCTTGAGGATTTTGAAGTAGTACACCTTCACCTTGACCTTCTTTGCCTTTTGAACTTCAACTACTATATCAAAATTGGGATCTGCAAAAATGGTGGGTAGCAACAGGACCCTGTCACTAACCTTTCTGTGATTTTCCTGATTTGTGATTTTAATGGAGTTTTGGGAATGAAGTCATCTAAATGATAAGCTGGAGAAAATATTAAAAAAAAAAAAAGCAGGGGCAACAGCCAAAGAGAATGACAATAATTTAGATATCTAGAATACTGACGTAGGTATGCAAACTTGAAACATAGTTTAGGGGAAAAATTATTTTGTCAAGTTATCTGTTGTTCTGGTTTGTGTTAATGGTTTGAAAGTTCACTTTTAGGCTATCACCATTATTGTGAACAGCCAGTAGTAACGTATGCAAGTTCAAGGTCTTTATTGATTGGTTTAGCTGGTCTTAATCAAAATTTGTCATCCTTTCCACTCATAGTGATTAAAAAAGTCTGAGAGAGCTTGACACTGAGTCTCTTGACTTTTTGTGAGTTTGTAGAAAAGTGCTGACCTAAACATTTTATTACCTGTCAATTGTCAGGCTGGAAAACAAACTAGAAGATAAAGTTTTAAGGAAATGGGTTTACTTGAACAGACACAATTAATTAAATGCCACAATAAAGAAGAGCAGTTACCATGGTATTCAAAAATAGAGAAAAAGGTTTTCTTATTTTTGTTTTCTTTCAAGATTACTGTTGCTGAAATGTCAAATAAGGGAAAAAACTATGCAAAAAATGTAAGCGAAAGTCAAATCGATGGGGTAATATTATGGTGGAATCAGGGACTGATTTGAAATAGATCTGGAAAGCTTTGGCATTTACAATTCCTTAAGAGAAAGAGAAGCTTAAGTAAGAAAAATTAGCCCTCTGGTAAAAATGTTGGTTTGATACATTTTCATAAAAATAAAAATAAAGTTTTATTTTTATTTTCAACCTTGGAAGAATCTGGAGTATTAAGAACTTGGAATTACATTTTAAAAATAATTTCAATGGTTTTCTAGTGCTGCTCCATGAACCTAAGGGAAAATAATATAAGAGACTTTGGGAGTAGTGGAATTCTTAAAAGTTGTATAAAATTTGATGAACCATTTCATCTATATAGTATCTAGATGAATTAATTTATTTAGGAAGTAAGATGTGTTTGGCTTTTCCTCATTCTTTGTTTTTCTCTTCTGGCTGTCATTGACCTCCTGCAGTGTATTCAGCATTGTGATAAATGGTAAGAGAATTTCTGACCTTGAGAAGCTCACAGTCTACTTCAACTATGTTGGATGTGCTTTATCATTTTAAAAAAATTTCCACCATTATAAAATGCTTTAAAATTTTTGGCTAAATTATGCTTAGTGTTGAAGCTGAACTAATTTTTTCTGGCACCCAAGCTTACAGGATGAGCTCCATGTACAAACTACCTGATTGTCTGAAACCCAACCTCATTTGCTGCATCTTAGGCCTCCTCTAGTGAGGAGGAGTCTGTAAGATTAAGTTGATGTGTAAGCAGAGACAAAATGTATTCAAAATCAAAGTAATAGGAGTCCAGGGTCATATATGGAGTCTAAAGGAAAAGGCAATGGGGTCAGGAGTACACTATGGGAAGGTAGCTAACCTCGCTTGGAGATGGGCATTCTAAAACTGGTTCGAGCAGTCTGTGAGGCAGGGCAAGTGCATGGAAAGGGATAGGAGGATGATTGGTGAAGCCATGTGCTATATACAATATGGTTTTATGTGCCAGTCAGAGAAAGGTAACTATCAAAAGCCATCTAAACTGCTGCAGGGTTTAGCACTCACCTCATTGGCTGATTCCTTTCTGGCCCCCCTCTTCTTCTGCATTGAAATCCGACTTCTTCCAGAAACTTACTCCATTCTCAGTTGTGAACCTTTTTACAGATTCAACTGCGTTCAAGTCTGGGAGATAAATGTTTCATCCCATTATTTGGAATTGATAATGAACTGAAAACGTTTTGGATGCTGTCTCAGCTCAGCTCTTTCATGTCAGACTGGGCACTTGGGTCAACTGACATCGTCAAGCTTTTTGTTACTTTTTAATCAGTTAAATACTTGTGGACTTTTCTTTGTAGGTGTGTGTGCATGTGGATGTCTGTGCATGAGAGTGTGTGTCCCCTTTGTTCAATATTAAAGGTATCTACATCATTAATGAGTGAACTGATAGCAATTGAATAGACTAAAACCACACTGACTTATAATCAAAAGTAATAAAATTAACCAATATTGGGTTTATATATCTCAAGAATAAAGGTAGGCTGTTTTGAAAAAGTATATCACAGGTTCAAAACAAATCTCTCAGGAATGACTGTTCTATTATCTAGAAGTTCAAATTAATTTAGAAAAAATGAGTAATTGATTCTGATTATATTCAATTTTTTGATCTTCACTTTTTTAAGCTATCTAAAGAAGCATAGTTGGCTCTGATAGGTTGAGTTCTTCTGGAGGCAGAGATGCATAGATTATCAATCACTTCACTCAGAGGGATCATGAGCAAGCTGGAGCCTTAAGTCTCCTCAACAGGATGCATTACTGACTTCTCTGAGTGGATATAATTGTAAAGTGAACCCCTTCTGTGACCTTGGTACCTGAACCAATCAGCATTGTCATTTTCACCTATCCAAAGCACGTCAGTGTTGAAATAAGAATGGCTTCATGAAATAGAGTGGGTTATTGACCCCAGGTGGGTGGCTTCTCTTATTTTCAGACAGATTGTTGGTTGGCCCTAGTTTCTTCCATATTCCAACGGGGAGTTTGAAGATGAATCCGAAAATACTCCAAGAGAATCAAAATCTGAGGATTATATTCATTGGTAAAGAAAAAATAGATTAAAAATCTATTAGATAAAAGCAAATTAATTTTTACCATTAGTAACAGAATGAGCCTTCCTCAAACATAGTAAAGTAGGGTAGGAGTGAGAAATCTATATTCTAATTTGAAGCATCTTCTTTCTATATACTCATTCATTTATTCAGTACATCATCATTAATCACATCTTGATTGCCAGGCACTTTACTTACTAACAGAAATGCGATGGTAAATAGGGATAATTCCTGCCCTAATAAAAAATAACAAAAATAAACCTCAAATTATTAAAATAATAATCTTAGTGGTACCCTTAAAAATACCACAGATTCTTTTTACTTTCAGAAGATGAATTTTGGCATAATTATAATACAAATATTTAAAACGAGCTTGGGGATCCCTGGGTGGCTCAGCGGTTTGGCGCCTGCCTTTGGCCAGGGCGCGATCCTAGAGTCTCAGGATCGAGTCCCACGTCGGGCTCCCGGCGAGGAGCCTTCTCCCTCTGCCTGTGTCTCTGCCTCTCTCTCTCTCTCTTTCTCTTTCCTCTCTCTCTCTCTGTCTATCATAAATAAATAAATAAATCTTTTAAAAAAATAAAACAAAGGAGCTGAAAAATATTAGAAGATAGTTCTAAATCCTAACACTGTTAGTATTTGGGTGAGCATTATACTACATGTCTGTATCCATAGTTATATGTATCTTTATCAAGATACATTTAGAAATATGAAAGCATATAAACATATAGATGAGAATATTTTCAGAGTGTTTTTTTTTAATTTTTTATTTATTTATTTATTTATGATAGTCACAGAGAGAGAGAGAGAGAGAGAGGCAGAGACATAGGCAGAGGGAGAAGCAGGCTCCATGCACCGGGAGCCGGATGTGGGATTCGATCCTGGGTCTCCAGGATCGCGCTCTGGGCCAAAGGCAGGCGCCAAACCGCGGCGCCACCCAGGGATCCCCAGAGTGTTTATAAATATGTAAGTATATATATGTATAGATAGATATATATAGTGTGTGTGTGTATATAATTTGTATACAAAGTGATCCCCAGTACCATATATATTTTTTATATATCATTTACACTGGAGTGAGGCTTTCTTAATTTCTTTAATTTGCATATGGTTGACACAACTAATTCCATTAGTTTCAAGTATACAACATAGTGATTCAACTTCTCTATATGTTATGCTGTGATGAATTGATAAATTCATGAATACATGAAGATAGATTTTGTTCTATTCTATACCTCAGTAGAACAGAGGTATTAGTATTCCCTCAATTACCAAGGAGATAGAGTTCACCATACTCAATTTTAAAAAGTAAGAAAATAATGCAGGTTTGGGTTGCATTGATTCTTTTACTCACACACTCACTGAAAAGATAATAAACTGGGTTCCTTTAATATGTCAGTCAATACAATGAATGAAATGATAAAAAATACAAACAAGAATTAATGTAATAAGAACCCAACAACCAAACAAAAAATATACTGTATCAAAGTAAACTAAATGATAGTTCTTTGGGAAAAACCTATTGAAGTAGACAAGTATTACCTAGACTAAAAAGAAAAAGTGCAAAAAGTATAATAATAGGTAACAATAATATTAAAAAATACATATATCTAAATGTTATATAAAGGTATATGATAGGGAATAAAATACATAGTTTTATAAATTCAATGTACTAATGCATGAAAAAATCAGATAAAATGGATAATTTCCTAAGGGAAATCTATTCTGTCAAAGTGTAATAAGAAACTTGAATATAACAAAATATTCAAAACAAAACTATAATCATAGGCAACTTTTTTTTTCTTAAATCAGGTACACAATCTAACTTATTTTTTTAGAGTAATTATAATCATGACATGAACACTAGGCAAAAGAATGTATATCACTGGAACTTTTTAAACCATTGTTTTAAAAATGATTTTCAAAATCTTAACTGAAAGTTTTAAAAAATTCAAGAAAGGCTTTTTTAAGATTTACTTGAGAGACAGAGAAACAGAGAGAAAGAAGAAAGAAAGAAAGAAGAAAGAAAGAAAGAAAGAAAGAAAGAAAGAAAGAGAAAGAAAGAAAGAAAGAAAGAAAGAAAGAAAGAAAGAAAGAAAGAAAAAGAAAAGAAAGAAAGAGTGGAAGCAGAGAGAGGGACAGAGGGAGAGAGAAAATCTCAAACAGAACCCCCAGCTGAGCAGGAGCCTGACCTGGGCTTGATCTTACAAACCTGAGATCATAACCCCAGCACCCCCAAAATTCAGTAAAGTTTTAAACAGTGATTCACTGTGAGCAAACTTAATTTTTTCCAGTACTCACAGGCTATTTAAAGTTAGAAAATATTTTAATATAACTCACCATAATAAGAAATTATTGGAGAAAAATATGTAGCTATCTCAGGTGCAGTGAAGTCATACAAAATTGTAAGGTCTCTAAAAAAACAGATAAAAGACATATTTAATAATATGATTTAGAACCTAGTAAAAACCAATGGGAAACATGATGCTTAATTAAAAGCTGGTAATATTCTCTTTAATATCAAGGAAGCATATCTTAACAGCTTTTATTCTACTCTGTCTTTAAGGTCTTTTTATGCATAGTAAGTTGATGAAAAATTGTTTTCATAAAAACTGGAAAGGATATTATAAGCTCTCATTGTTTACTTTCATTTAATTGTTCACGTAAAAAATATATGTAAATAATGAAAACTAAAATGAGAGGACAAAATTTTGTTGGATATAAAACCAATTTTAAATTACACTTTTTAATATATCAACAGTAATTGTAAAATGTAATTAGAAAACCCACATTATGTTCAATAATAACAAATATAAGGTGCTCAGGAATAAATATAATAAGATAGTCAATAAATTATGAGAAAAGTATAAAATGCCATTGAAATACTTAGACAAGACTTAGCTAAATTGGTTGTAGGCCTCAGTGTACTATTATATGATTTTCCACAGATTAACCTGTAAAGTTATTACAAGCCTATTTAAAAAGATAAGTTTGTTTTTGTGTTACTTTAGACATTGAGAGCAACTCTTGATATTCATCTCATAGAAAAAAAGGCCAGGATAATATTAAAAGAACACTCTAAATCCTTTTTGCATGATATAAGAAATTATACTTTTAAAACAAGAATATTTAAATTGTTTGATACTGGATCAGAACTATGTAATTGGAAACCAATAGAAAGCATAGAAAAAGATATATGTAAAGAACTTACACAACACAGCAATCATTACAAAATTATTATATAAAGTATTTAACAAGTAACGCTGAATCAATTGTTTAAATTTATTTAAATTAAATTCTTTCCTTGCATTCCATACAAGTAAATACCAATTCTATATGATTTCAGAAACTAAAAGCAAAGAGCAAAATTGATGAATGGATAAAAAAGATGTGGTGTGTGTGTGTGTATTAATATTATTCAGTCATAAAAAAGAATGACATCTTGCCATTTGCATTAAGGTAGGTAGAGCTAGAGTACACTATGCTATGTGAAAAAAGTCAGAGAAAGACAAATACCATATGATTTTGCTCATATGTAGAGTTTAAGAAACAAAAGTTTACAATTTTTAAATGGAAGAGTATTTGGTTCTGATATTACTGGAGTAGTTTATACTGGACTAACTCTCTCGTAGGTAACATTTATAAGCTCTGGAATTTTTTTTCATTATCATCTTACCTTTATATTAAAGCCTCAGCATTTGTTACAAACACACAAAACACCATTAAACTGTTCTTGTAATACCACTTGAAAAGACAGCAGAGCTAGGGTACATTTAGACAAGCTCCTGGGCCCTATTTTAAGGTAAGGTATTTCACTGCCTATACTTATGGTAGCCTGGGAAGAGGATTCCACATAAACCCTAATGCAGAGACGTGGCTCAGAAACAGTCGCTGCTTCCCCTAGAAATAGTGAGAGTTGTCTTTGAGTCTTTGGCTCAAAACACTGCCTGCCCCGTACTACCCAGGGAAGCAAATCATGAGCTGGTGGATCTGTGGGCACAGACATTTTCCCTTAATCTTTGGAACAAATTACTCACCTTAAAAAGCAAAGAACATATCAGCTTGGCACCATCTGGTCACTAAAAGAACTGCGTTCCTGGAGGCAAGTAGGGGCTCTAATAAATCCTACAAAGCAATGCCCTCTAACATTCAAACACCTGTGATTGTTTCTTCCCAAAGAGCCAAGGAGGGTTCAAATCAGAGGACATTCAGGACCCTTTGGCTTGATGGTAGAAACCAGACCCCTCTTTGCAAACAGGTCCAGGATCACCGATCCCCATGTGAATACAGTTCTGAGTCAAAAGCCTCTGTGTCAGAATTATTTCAATCCATGTCATGCTGTTTTTCTTCTCGGCCCCACATGCCTCCTACTTCTGTGGTTACTTCTTTGGAAAGGTGAACCCTGAACAAAATTTGTAAGCTCTCCAAGGCTTAATTTCTGGACACATAAAATGAGGGCAGTGGTCGGAGAGTTGCTGTAAAGCAATGAGCTTGGTATACTGAACACACTACGTGTGCAGAAAGTGTAGCTGAGGGCTTCTATAGGACAGAAATGGAGGACCAGCAGCTCTATGAGAGAAGGAGCAAGAAACAAATATGTAACACTATCATACATGTTGACAGGACAACACACAGAAGATATCCAAATGCCACCTCAAAGACCAACTCAGGTCCTAGAGAAAGAGAACATTCGACGCTAGCCTCCAGGAAAGATGAGCAGATTCATCAAAGATCATGCATGATTTGGAGGCATGAAAATAAAATGTCTTTCCAAGCTAACATCCAGAGAGACACAAAGGCCATGTCATCTTGTGTCCAGAGTCCTCTGTGAACCCGACACAAGATCAGCACCCAATCCGCAGGTCCTACAGTTCCCTTAATAATCTATTCCTGCATCAAATAAAGAAAAATTGACAAAAACTTTTAGATCTTTAGGGTGAAATTTAGTCTTAAATTTAGGATTTCATCATTTCTTTAAGCAAGCAAAGCTACTAAAATGCAGTAGCTGAAGAGGACACACCTGCTTCATTACAAATGCTGTCACATATCTTGTGAGGAAAAAAAAGAAAAACAAAACTAAGATGTCTTTCTCTCCAGGAATCCTGCCTGCGCCTTAGCTTGGAGTTCTTCTAGCTTCTTCTTATAGCGGCTCATGAAGGAATCATCGGTTCAATCCCTGCATTCTTCAAATGTTCCATGATCTTTTCCAGCCTGAGTACTGATCGGGTTCCCTCAGTCTTTCTTGTGCTCAGGTACAGAGTGGACTCCTGGAAATCCAGGAGCTTACAGGTGTCCACAGAGCAGATATTCCTGATACCACCAGTTCTATCCAAATGAGGAAAAAACACCAGTCCTGACAACTTCTCCAGGTCCTGAAGGCTCGCTTGGAATTCACTTAACCGAGGTTGGAGGCCAATGGCTTCACTGGGCACCACGAAGGCCCCTCGTGCCAGGGGTTCAGCAGAGTCGGGCTTCTGTGAGCAGGATCACTTTATAAAGGTGTGAGGGGACTGCCACATTGTCCTCACCAATCCCCTCGTAACTAATGGTTTTCTCTCCATCATTTCCAGTCTGAGGAAAGGTCAATGGTCCAAGTACTATCCAGACATCTTCAAACCTCTCTGTCAGTTCTCGACGGTACATTTCTATTCTGTTCCAATACCCAGCATTATTATCAAAATTCTGAGGCACAATATTAGAAAAGCAAAAAGTTTCAGCCATGGCTTTAGATGAAAATTTGTCATTTCCTGCTGGAGCCATGTGTCCTCCTGACTACCCACTCCCAAGATAGTCTTCATTGAAGGCACTGAAGGTTGGCAGGATGTTGGGATCAGGCTTGAATTTACAGTATGTTCTGTTGGCATCACTCATTATCTTGCTCTTGGATGTATGTTGGAGAACCCATCTGGCCACCCGCTTTGACTGATCATAAGGCAAGGCAGGATTAGTGTAAAGCCTAGATTCTGTTCCAGTTAAAGGGACTCCAGATTGTTCTAAGAGAGACTTCTCTGCAGAACCGTGGGGCTCCCTCACTGCCAGCGCCGCCTCCACGCCCTGCCTCTGGAGCAACTGCCCGGCCCTGAACTCGCCACCCGCGGCACCCACCGCAGCTCCGGCCACCAAGATGCCCAGAGAGCGCCCGCAGCCTCGGAGGCGGGGAGCAAAAGCTTGAGCAGCAACCTTCTCCCAAGCACCTGCCTTTTGCAGTCCGGAATTTTTTTTAAACAACTATTGAAAGCGCCTGAAAGTGACTTATATTGACTGAGTTTGGAAATAATGCAAGGTTTTTTTTTTTTTTTAAGATTTATTTATTTTAGAGAAAGAGAGAGCATGCATAAGCAAGTAGGGAGAGGAACAGAGGGAAGGAAACTTCAAGCAGACTCCCTGTTGAGTGCTGAGTCCCACATGGGGCTTGATCTTAGGACCCCTGAGATCCTGACCTGAGCTGAAACTAAGACTCAGAGGCTCAACCCGACTGAGCTATCCAGGTACACCAAAATAATGCAACTCTTAAAGAAGGACACCACACAGGATGAAACACCTGTTTATTCAGTTTTCCACTATGCGAAAAGCTCCAGTAACACTGAGAGGTTATAATTAAAGAAGAAAACCACAATTACATAGGGTTAGAAGTTATAGGATGGAATTTGGGATTACAAGAGTGGCTGGACATTAAAGGGAGGTCTAAATAAAGAAGATACTCCAAGAAGTGCATATGCTTCATTAAATCCTTGGCTGACCCTTAGATAGTGCATGAGCTAGTGAAATGTCAAGGAGCCAACAGGAAACAGCTAGAATACTGAAAGAGCTGAGTAGGATTTTGAGCTTCTACTTAGCACAAGGGACACAGAATTAGAGTTTTGGTTATACAAAATTGTAAAGTTTCCTAAGTAACTTAGACCTCCATTGAAACTTCAGGACAATGCCTTAGTAGAAGTGATTATAAACTAGGATTAAGAAATATGCCCTGCATCAAAAGACAAAACAAAAATAAACCTATCCCCCCAAAAAATATAAAACCAAGTTTCTATACTTTTAAAACATTCCCTCAGTAATGTACCTGACTGCTAGGAAAAAAACAAAAAAACAAAAACACTTCAGTCTTTGGGAGAGTATAATCCAGAATTTCTAAATGTATCAATCATAATGTCCCATATCCAATAAAAATTAATGGCCATGAAAACAAAACAACACAATTAGCAATAGTCAGGGAAAACGTTGATTGATAGATGCAGAACCAGAAATAGAAAGACATACACAACTGTAGTCTACTAAAATAAAAAAAGAGAAAATATAAAAAACTTCTAATGAGAAAGAGTGTGTGTGAGAGAGAGAGAGATTTGAATTAGTAATTTAAAACTTGGCAGTAGAAAAGCTTAGACCTACATGTCTTCACTAACTAATTCTACAAAATATGTAAGAATAATTAATCCCAATCCAATCCTTCTCAAATATATCCAAACAATAGTAAGGGAGGGAGTACTTCCCAACTCATTCCATGAAGCCAGTGTTACCTTGATTCTGTAATCAAAGATATCACAAGAAAACTTCAGATCAATATCTCTTAAGAATATAGATCCAGGGATCCCTGGGTGGCTCAGCGGTTTAGCGTCTGCCTTTGGCCCAGGGCGCGATCCTGGAGTCCTGGGATCGAGTCCCACATCGGGCTCCCAGCATGGGCCTGCTTCTCCCTCCTCCTGTGTCTCTGCCTCTCTCTCTCTCTCTGTCTATCATAAATGAATAAATCTTAAAAAAAAAAGAATATAGATCCAAAAATCCTCAACAAAATATTAACAAAATTACCAACATGTAAAAAGGAATCCAAAGAATTTATTCCAAGAATACAAGGTATGAAATATGAAATGAATACCTGAAATTTTCCCTTCTAGGTATTCACAAAGCACATGAATGGATATTGTGTATACAAAGTTGGGCTATAACACTATGAAGTTTTCTAGAATTTAATACTCCCTTAAAATCCCAGAAATCATAGAATGAAAGATCATTTAACTGGAGTAACCATTATTTATGTGTGATTTCAAAATGCATATTTTTATTTTCCTGTATGTTCTGTGGTTATTACATAATCCTGCTAGTTGAAATAAGAGTAAATTACTGGATTTGTAGTATTTAAAAATATATTACCTCAGAGGAAACAGTTACCTTTCTTCAGGTATCTTAAATGTTGCTTTTAAGAGATCATAATACAAAAAATGGTATACAGTATTCACATGTCCCAAAATTCCTTCTTTCAGATTCAGAGTGACAACAGTAAGCAGATATATTACTAAGAAAATTGTTCCTCTGAGAAAGATATTGTGTGAACCTACTCCAGTAAGATGAAAATTACTGTACTTTCAATTCTTTTCTATATAATATTTGGAAACCACCCAATTTAGGAAATAAAATTTTAGGAACCAGGATGTTAATAATAGAAGCATCAAAACGTCTTTTCACTTAACAGATTGGAAACATTTCAATCCGCTAAAATCTTTAGGTGTCAAAAATTAAATCAAAATATGAAAGAGGGTATGTGCTTTATAATTGAGTGATAGTGTAAAACCTATCCCACAAAGCCCTCTACTTTAAAATTGACCTAAAAGGGACCCAGGTTTCCAATATTGAGGTTTGAAGTACAGATTTAATTTTTGAATTGTGAAGAATTTTTAGTCTTTAAAGCTGAAATTTTTGAAGAAGTGTATCCTTGTGAAATTCTGCTGTTTGCCACAAAAACAAATGTTTTGTTTTCAGAAATGTATATCCCAAATTTTCAGCTCAATTCAATTTTTGTGATGAGTAATAATCCGGAGAGTTTTTTCTTTAATTCTTGAAGGATGCAGCTTATTTCATGGCATTGTTTTTCAATAACAAGTATCCATTGCTTATCCCTAATGAAATATTTCATACTTCTCTGTCAGACTATGAAATCTCATAACTGAATTTTATACCATATATCAACAGGATAAATCTTCAACAGCTTATTTTTTCACCTTCTGTTTCTACACGTCTGTTTCTAAAATTATGCTCCACTAAGTATTGCAAAAACTAAGTATGAACATGTCATGAGGGGCTTCCTTGTGGAAGATATTTAGATATAACCTCAAGATTATGCTCAAATGGTCTATATGAAGGCTGTGAATAAATTTATATTTAATTTTTCTTTTGTCCTTTTGTATACCTCAACAACTCTCCACACTGCAGCTATACCATTTTGTCTAACAGACAAACCCAATTTATCACTTTGCTGCTGAGAAGCTTGCATATTTCCCCACTGAGCCATTGACTCCTTATCAGGGTGTGCTGGGATCCTCAAGATCTTTTTCTTCTTTTTCTTCTCTTCCTCTAGAGCTAAGCTCTGGCATGATGAACTATTTACCCTTTCTTAAAACTATGTATAACTATTCTATTCCAGGATTTTCTGCAATTGATAAATACTTCTCGGAATAACTTTCATTCTTCACTTGATCTACTTCCTATTTGTCACCCCATTAAAAAAGTCTCCTCTTACCCCTTCATTTAGCTTGGCATCTCTTAAATAGCACTCATTCTTGGTCATATTTTTATTGGGTGTCTGCTATATGCAACATACTGTCCTAAGTGTTGGGGGCTCAGGAGTGAACAAGACAACACCTTATGATTCTTACATTCTGGAATAAAGTCATGAATATACCCTTAACATGATACTTATCCCCATCATATTTTAATTGCCTTGATTCTAAATGCCCACATTATAAGCTCTCTCCAGTAGACAACAAGCTTCTTGAAAATACAGGCTGTGTCTCATTCATCATTTTTTCTTACAGCATTAATCTCAGTGACTAGCACATAGGGAAACTCATAAATGTCATGAATGAATCAATGAATATCTCAATGCTTCCCCATCCACACAATGAGATAAGTCTTATGCAAAGTTAGAAATACAAGTGTCTAGTGATAAGAAGGATAGGGCATTTTGAAGCAGCTAATCTTATCAGTGTAGAACTCTATTTGTCAGGAAGTTATCCTGAAATTAAAGCTACTATACCTCAAAACTGTCTTGGTATATATTAATGCTGGTAGTAGTAAAAATTAACAATATAGCTAAAAATCATTAGACATTTGTCATAGGTAAGCAATAATTTTTTTAAAAGATTTATCCATTTATTTTAGAGAGGAGGAACACACAAGCAGGAGTGGGGCCTGGGGAGAGGGAGACAGACTCCCTGATGAGTGTGGAGGCAGCAGCAGAGCTTGATATCATGATCCTGAGATCATGACCTGAGCTGAAATCAAGAGTCGGAGGCTTAACCGACTGAGCCACCCAGGTGCCCCAGGTAAGTGACAAATGTTTAATATGCACGATTCACTTGATTCCTGTGAGAACCCTAAGAGGTAGACAATGATCTCCATTCTTTTTATGTAGATAGTAAAACTAGGATCAATAGAAGTCAAGTGGCTTGCCTAAGTTATACATTACGTAAGTGTTGGAGCTGCCCAACAAATCTGACAGGCATTGCAGCCCTCATAACTAACTAATTTGATCAGATATTGGAGGTGGAGACTCAATGGTGAATGATAAAATACTTTGCTACTTGTTAGCTGGGTGAATGAGCCGACTTCATGCTTTAATTTCTCTAGCTTCACATGGCTAAGGCATGGAAATTAAACCATAACAACCAACTGAAAACACTTAGCACAGGACTTCCCAAAAGGTAAAATCCTCTATGAATTGCAATATTGTGCATTATTAAACATATGAGTAACAATTTCCACCACAAAGTATCAGCTATATTCCTCCTAGCATGAGTCATCTGAATGTAATTGTTTTAATATCTACTAAACTCTTCATGGTGAACTTCTTGAAAGAAACAATCTTGTTTAGTCACTGTTTACTGCTTCTACCATCTTCCACCAGCCTCTCACAGTGTCTTTTGCAAAGTAGCTATAATTAAGTGCTTCTTGGAATGGAGAAGTAAAACAAGTATAGATACTTATTCAAACTAAGAATTCATCTAAGTCTACTATCAACATACCTTAATTATTTACATAAATCCTGGAAAGAAGGGAAGTAGTAAAACTTACAGGAAAGAACTACCATTGCTAAATGACCATTATTTGTGCTCACGTTCCAATGCCAGTAAATTGGCAATGTATTCCGAAACAAATTATATCAAAGCATGCCATGAAATATATCAAATGTAACATGACTAAAAGGCTGCATCTTCTGAGTAGCTGCCTTTGGGAGTAGGTTAGTTGATAGTGTTATCTATTGCACTTCTGGAGACAATCATGTCACTGTCCAAAGGGTTATTTATTTTTATCCTTATCATAACCAGGGGATGTTATTTCCAATAAAATAGGTATAGTGACTTTCTAATTTTCATATTTTGTCAGAAAGTAGAACATATATACATTAAAGGCTCAGAGTAGAGAGAACTAAAAGTAACCCCTGAGTTAACAAAGTGAGCAGCCAGCATTTTAGAGATAATTATGGAGGCAAACAATGTCCATTGCAAGAATAGCTATTTATGTAAAGAATTTTTTAAATATTTTATCTATTTATTTGAGAGAGAAAGAGAGCACAAGTAGGAGAGAGGTGCAGAGGGAGAGAGAGAAGCAGACTCCCCATTGAGCAGGGAGCCCCCAACATGGGGTTCAATCCCTGGACCAGGAGATCATGATCTGAGCCAAATGCAGATGCTTAACCAACTGAGCTACCCAGGCGCCCCTAGGTAAAGAATTTTTTAAACAATTTAATACAGAGTGTGAAGTCTCCAATTTTAGAAAGGTTCTATCTAAAAGCAAAATGTCAGGAGATAAGATTACCTTTAGAGAAATTAAATCAGAGTCTCTTCAGATTCTGTACATTCCATTTCCTGCTTTTATTACCTAGGGACTCTTGCCTCCTCCCAAATTCTCTGAAGGAATTTTAAAACCAATACTTCTATTCATGTTTTGATTTCTCATTGTAGTTCATGATCTATGACCAAATTTTTCATCTAGATTCAAGCAATCTTTCCCCAAAATTCTATAGATAGATATATGAGACAGACAAACCCAACTCCATCACTGCCGATCTTCTAATGTACAGAAAACAGAGTTACTGTACTTTGCAAGAAAGATACAGGCAGTATTAATATTACAAAGAAGGAAGTAGATAGTAAAGGAAATGCAAATAAAGTAAGTGCCAAGAATTTGGTACAAGTGATTGAGCAGAATAGCTGGTTCAAATGTGTGAGAATGAGAGCTACATACAGCAGATAAAGATTTAAATATTTGCTGTTGAGAAAAGAAGTGGAGTTATAAATAGACTGTGTGAGAGAGGATTCAGCCTAATGGAGAGAAACACTATGTTGGTGGTTATAGTTACCAGAATAGTATTAAATAGACAGAACTCATTATGATGATATGAGTCACTCAAGGTGATTTCAAGAATATTAGTAATAAAGCTGGATAACACATTCTAGTAAATAGAGAAGAAACTAGTAGGAAACAGTTGGGGATTTCTGGTAAATCAGTCAGAGTGAGGTAGTATGGACTTTCTAGGTCTTCTGACAATGATATGCAGATAAATACTATATGCACTATAATGACAAAGTTGAATATATATCTGAATTCAAGAACAGAAAATGAACACCCTAGAAACCAAAATAACAAAACAAAACAGAACAACTCCCCTCTCTCCCCCCCCCCAAAAAAAACAAAAAAACAAAACAAAACAAAAAAAAAACCAGACCAAAATTGAATTTGATACAGGAACTGGAGCTGTAACCAAACACTTCATGGTGCATTGGAACAATATATTGGGCTTAGGAGAATTTTGAAGCTCCAGTAAAAATTGAGATGAGGACTATGTCTTTGAGAGACAAACTGGAAATTTACTATATGCTTAAAAGCAAGAGGCACAAGGGTCGGTTGCCAACCAAAAAACAAGGACTAGAAAACCTCTACTGATCAGTTTAAGGAAGCTCTAGAATGTGCATCTGGAACAATGGATAGAAATCAGAAACCTAAGCTTGTATCTTCTAGCAGTATAATCTTCAGATTCATAATTCATACTAATTATGAAGCAAAAGAGAAAATCCTGAAACTCTTCCTGAATCAGAAATATCTATGAAGTCCCAGGAGAAACAAACAAAATATCTCTTGGTAGGAAAATGGTGATAAAATAAATCAGTAAATGAATGAAGTTTAAGTTTTAAAGTAAATCAAGAAAACTCTGGTCTCAGATAAATAATGGAGAATGGTATTAAAGATGAAAGACTCATTGGAGTGTAGAATTCGGTTATCTCTGGCAAGGGGGTCCCTCAACGAATACAACTTTTGATGATCACAATAAAATAACTTTTTTAAAAAATAAAAAGATGTGAATAGCTGTGGCAGACAGGTAATAGGAGCAACAAACATGATCTTATATGCACTAAGAACAAAATAGGGACTCCTGGGTGGCTCAGCAGTTGAGTGTCTGCCTCGGGCCCAGGGCGTGATCCTGGAGACCCGGGATCGAGTCCCACGTCAGGCTCCCTGCATGGAGCCTGCTTCTCCCTCTGCCTGTGTCTCTGCCTCTCTCTCTTTCTGTGTCTCTCATGAATGAATAGATAAATAAAATCTTTTTTTAAAAAAGAACAAAATAGGTAAAATTATTTGAAAGGAAATTTCCAAAAAACATTTGAAAATATTCAAACAGTAGAAACAGAATAACAGACTGTAAAGAAAAAAAAAAGGTAGATATGAAAATGGAAACAAATGAGTAGATTTGATTGCACAAACACATAGAAGTTTCTGAAATGAAAAGAGTAGACAGACCTAAATTTAACAGCTCAAAGATCTGGTTGAGGAGAGAGGATTAGTGAACTGCCAAATACTTCTCAACAACACCAACATAGGAAAAGCACGAATTCTAAAAAAAGAGAATAAACACACAGAGATCAATATTAAATGGAGAAGTTATGAAGAAACATAAAATGTCCAGAATGACAAAATAAAACACATTTAGACTTAGATACTGGATAGAGAAATGATAAAAACTTAAAGCAAAATATGAATTTTTTTTTTAATATAGAGCCAAAGACAGAGCAAGAGAGAGAGAGGAGGAAGGGGCAGAGGGATAGGGAGAGACAGTCCTTAAGCTGACTGCTTGCTGAGTGCAGAGCCTGATTCTGGGCTTGATCCCAGAACCCCAAAACCATGACCATGACCTGAGCCCAAATCAAAAGTCTGACACTTAACAGACTGAGCCATCCAGGTGCCCCCAAAGTCTGAAATTCTTAATAAGACCCATTATTTACAAAAGAATAATAACCAGACTGATAGCAGACTTCTTATTAGCAACGATATCAGAGGTAATTGTATAATATCTTTCAAATACAGCAGAGAAATAAACTTAAAACTAAGCTTATAAACCCAATAGCAGAATCATTCAACGGTGAGAGTAAAATAAATACACTCTCAAACATGCAAAGACTGTGAAAGTTTGCTGCTTCATGACACAAGATGCATTTCAGCCAAAATGAAATTAAATTCCAAATGTAGGAGTAGGGTGAGTTGCAACAAAAAAATGGGGATCAAACTGAATGGCAAATATATTAGCAAATCCAAAGACATATTTATGGAAATATATGGCTCTGAGACTGACAGAGAAATTAGAAACAAGGTCAAAATATAATAGTCGAAAGAAAAAAAAAAAGGTGGGGGAAGAAAGGGTGTGTTTAGTGCTAAGGTCTTCTAAGATATCGATAACATTTAAATAAAAAAGAAAAGTGAGTAAAAGGAGAAACCAGTCTTGGGGAATGTACAAAAGTATAGATATTATTGGAATGTGTCAACATGCTTGAAAGGAATCTAGGAAGTAGAATCAGGTAAAGACCATTCCCTAGGAGGTTTCTGAATACAGTGCCCTATTATGAGAAGGTTTATGGTATTTAAATTAGAATAATCAGAGCTTGAGTAATATCTCCAATCAACCTGTGTACAATGGTTTTCTCTTAGTAGGACAGGGCTCATGCACTTATTTGAGTGTAGCACTTGGCTTATGATAGAAATATGAGAAGAACAGGTAAGAATAGGCTCTGGAAAGTGGAAATGCTTGGTTATTTTGTAAACATAATAACTAGTTATTTCTTGTAAGCCACAGACACACCCTTACTTCACTTAACAAAAAAATGCACTTTTAAATTGATGACTTAGAACTTGCATAAAACAGAAAGCAAACTTATTATGGTAAATGCCTATAATTAGTCCACAAAGACAACATTCGCTGTCTAAAATAGGCCTGAATACAGAAGCCCACATATTTTCCCGAGGCAAAATTCCCCATTTTCACAATGAATTTTAACTTGAAAGAAAATAGTTCCTTTTGTGTGCAATTGCTTTTTCCTTTGTGGCAAATCCCTTCACCAGGTCTGATTGTGAGAAATGATACATGAAACACTTGGAACTACAACATCTTGAAAATAAGCATTCTTTATTGGGATTTTAAAAAATGGGAAGGTAACACTTTGCCAGTGTTGAGAGTTCTGATTATAATCAACACGAACAATAGATATTTAAGACACGGACCTAGGATTTTCATATATAAAAGGCTGCATTAAATAAAATGTATGCCTGGATTACAACTTCTCTAAACAGTGGGAAATGCTTTCAAGGTATAAGTTAATACAACACACTGTACAATGTGGTGACCCTTTACCATGCTCTGGTTGAACAATGCCTGACTAACACAGCAGCCTTCCTTAGTTGGTCTGTCTGTCTTTCTCTCTTTCAAATGAAAGGCATCAGAAGCCAAAATCAGGCAATTATCCTTTACCCCACGAATTTCTTCTTCTTCTCTTATTTTGAATTCATTACTAAATCCTTAGACTCTTTATAATTCCATTCATTCAGATTCCTCTCATGGACTGATGGAAATTCTGTTTTTCCTGATTTAAATTTTCCCCAAACTTCATTAATTCAAGATATAGGTATTGTGGACTGTCTTAGCCAGTTCAAACTACTGTAACAAAATACCATAAACTAAGTGGCTTATACAATTCATTTCTTAAGATTTGGAGGCTAGAAATCTGAGATCAGGGAGCCGGCATGTTCAAGTTCTGGTGAGAGCCCTCTTGCAGGTTTTAGACTGCCAACTTCTTCTGAGAGCAGAGGAAGCAAGCAACCTCTCTCCTGACTCTTAAAGGGCGCTAATCCCATTCATAGTGGCTTCACCTTTATGACCTCATCTATTCCTGATTACCCCCTCCAACGGCTCTGCATCCTAATACCATAATACTGGGGGGTGGGGTTTCAACATATGACTTTTGGAGGGACACAGACATTCAGTCCATAATAGGGACACTTATTATGTACCTGTCATTGTTCTAGGTATAGAGGATACAGTTTTGAACAGAATAGACAAAAATCCTTGCCTTCATAGAGCTATGTCATGGGGCAAACACACAGTAAACAAGAAATGTTACTAAATATGTATAGTTTGGACAGTTAAAAGTGCTAAGAAGGAAAAGAAAGTATGGAAGGGGAATGAGAAACTATGGTGTGCAATTTTTAGTAGGGGAGAGGGAGATGGCTCTTTACTGGGAGTTTGATATTTGACTAAATATGTGACCAAGTTCCATGATGAGCTATAAAATCTGGAGGGAAAGAGCTCTGGGAACAGAGAAAAGTAGGTTCCAATGCTCTCCATCTTGTAGCTATTATGTTTAAATAAATTCAGAGATTTTCCATTTCTCAATGATAGCATTAAATACATTTTATACAATATTCTAAAGGCCTTTCAAGATAAGGTTCCTAGACCTAGTATCTCCTCCCCCTGACTATTCCCTGGGCCCTAATTCTTGGAAAGTGCCAAGCACTTGATCATCTCAGTGACAATTGCTCCAGTTATTTTTTTCTTTTCATTTTTTACCCACTTCTGTGTCTGACCAGTTTTCATTTTTTTAGGACCAAGTTCAATGCCATCTTTTCAAAGAAGACCTCCTGAAACATCCTGCTATTTGAGAAATGCAATTATTCACCATTGCCTAACCTCTCTAGAGAAGCTTCATGATTCTTTCCTAATACAATCGAGGTGTCTATTTTTTTTCTTTTTTCACTTCTTTATTCACCATTTTACCATCTGCCTCTGTCCTTATAAAGGAACAAGAAAGCAGAGACCTCTTGCATTTTTTTCTGTCCTCCTGGAATGGCTTTTTCCCAGCTCATTCCATATTTGTGCCTTATCATCCCTCAGTTCTTAGATCTACTGCCATCTCCTCAAAGATGAGCCTTCCCCAAAGTAGCTTTCTTCAGGTAGCTGTTTCTGACATATAATGCTTGAAGGGACAGGTGTGTAACCTGAGTGCAAATTGGCCCAGAGTAGACAATGCAGAGAGGTAGCAAATGTTTTTCTACCGAAGGAAAAAACAAATGTAAATATATATATTTATATATGTACGTGTGTGTCACATAGTTAATACCCATAATGTACATAAATGTACTAAATTCATTAATGAACAAACATTTCAGAGCAAAATTTGACAAATCATTTGACTATGAAATTCCAAGAAAATTCAAAATTACAATATAAAAAGATACAAATTTTTTCAAAGACAAAACAATTTTCAAACACAATACCTATAAGCTCTCTGTGGGGAGGAATTTGTGTTTTTGTTTTACTCTTATATCTCTAGTCCTAATATAAAATCTGTACACGTTTGTATGCGTGTGTGTGTGATTAGCTATCATTTGTTCCTAAGAGATTCAAGAACATGATATAGCTATTCAGTGTTGTGAATGTGTGGAGAAACAGACACTATTTTTAGGACTGATGATTTGGGAATATCAAAATTGTGGGTGCCCTTAACCCAACTTTTTAACTTTAAGAATTTATTTTACAACATGCCAATTTTATGTAACAGAATTTGCACTTAAGATCATTTTGTAACAGCAAATGACCTAAAAAAGTAAATTCACATCAACTGAGAAATTGTTAATGGGACTCTTCTGGGAATTCCAATGTAAGTTTCATATTCTGTCCAAGGAGGAAGTTGTCATATTTCTTCCTGTTTGAGCATTTCTAGGGTAAAAGTTTCTTGTTCAATCTTGTTTCCTTGCTAATCTTTAGATCTGTAAATTTTCTGCATACTTTTTGATAACCTGCTCCCTCTTTAATTTTTTTTTTTTTTACCATTACATTCAATTGGTTTTGGTTATTTCAAAGCCTAGTAAGAATTATGGTCATTTAGTCATAGTCAACAGATATTTTTGGAATGCCCACTATATGGAAGGTATTAGACCAAACAGTGATTCATACTACTTTGATAGAATATTTGTAATTCCTCTTTTATGTACCCTACATGGTAAATAAATCTGAATTTTTTATGAGGTTAGTGAACTATTTATCTTTTAGTGAAATTAAGGCTGTAAAAAGGCCAGGGAGAAATTTACTCCCTTTTAGCAATGCTAAGCATTCTAGAAAACAAAATATTAAAATTGGTGAATTTTTAGTGGTCTGTCTCATCAAATATTATCAAATCATTTGGAACAACTGGAGTATCTAAAACAAACTTCTATAATACTTTTCATTATCAGTAATTCTCAACCAGGATGACTCTGCCTCCCAAGGGGCATTTAGCAAAATCTGGAGACATTTTTTTTATTATCGTGACTGAAATGTTAGGTAGATGCTACTGGCTTTTAGTGAATAGAGGGCCAGGGATACCTACCATTAAATATCCTGCAAGGCATATAACAACAAAAGATATATTCCTTTGCAAACATCAATAGTGCCAATGTTGGGAAACCTTGACTCACATGTTTAATGTGAACGGTTTATGATCTCGACTCTTCAAATAACCTAAGGGTAAAAAAGTGAATATGCCGCACTGGATTTTTTTCATACAGAATTAGACCAAGGAAGATAGAATCATTATTTTGTACATTTAATATAAAGTGTATAATATTTATTCACATTTTTCCTTTGATTTGTAACAGTTCGATTAAATTACAATTGCAATCAGTTAAAACCATTAAGTGCATACCTGGTTGGCTTCTCAAGTATCTAAGGATACACAGCTGGAATGAAAACAGATGGAAGGTGTAAATGAGAAGATTCAATTAACATTTTTCCTTCTAGTACATATTTCACAAAGAAAATCCCCTGAGATTGAAAATGAGACCTTAATTCAAGAAATATGGTGCCTTTTTACCATGTTAAAGAATAAAATCCTTTAACATCTTTTTATGTCATTTGGTGTTCAAACCTAATCTATGTCCTTAAGGTCAAGACACAAATATGATAACAAAGAAATTCTAAGCTAAGAGCTACAAAATTACTATACATTAGAACACTAACCAATTTAGTGGCAGCCTGATTCTTTCAAGAGTCTTTCTCTATTCCTAATAGCATTATAATTGTTATTATAAGATTAGATTTGACACTATGATTCCTAAGAATGAACATAATGAAAACACACCATTTATTACAGTGCTAGCAATTATCTTGCTGTGCCTTCATCAACATCTAAAGAGATCAATGAAATGTAGTTAATCAGATGTTGAAACATCCTTATTTTGAAAGTTTAATGCCTCTTTCAATGCTAATTTAAAATATACTAAAATTGAATTTGGCCATTCATAAGGCTGAGGTTGTTTTTCAAATGTCTCTTAGGGATCAACAAAGAATTGTAAAAAGATTAGCTGATGGACAGAAGTAAGGTTATGTATGTATTCACTTCAATTATTTCAATTGCTCAGAGTGTTGCAGATGCTTTCAGTGTAAAACATTGTAATTATATGTCCAGTATTTAGCAGGGCTCTTTCAAATTTCAAGAAAAATATGGATAGTCAACTTACTATGGGATGGCAGTAGAAGAAGAATATATGGGGATATAAGGAAATACAGACTGCTCGGCAGTAACTGTGTCCCACAGGCCAAGCTAATGTGTTACACCATTCTCATGAGCTAGCCCTTCTTTGTTAATGCTTTTACCTACACTGCATTTTTTTTATGAACATTTCCACCACTGTTTCTTCCTGAGGGCTTCTACTTAGGGGTTTCCATGCATCTTACCCCTTCTGTTCTACTTTAACGTAGACTACTTCTCAGTGTTATTCATATCCAGAATCCCCAACAAGAAGGTTCTAAGTTGGCAATTTACTAATCTGGTAGTCAGAGGTTTCAAGTCAGACCTCTACACAGGCAATTGGCTCCTCATGTCCATTCCACAGATGGCTGTCAATTCCTAATCCAATGAGTTTTACCTAGGATTGCAGGTTAATGGGTGTATAGTAATGACATGGAATATGAGGAGTGATTGTAGTCCTCTTTCAGACATGAACTGCTATGTGATATGCATTCAGAGCTTCATGGATTTCTTGAGTTTATCCAGTTATCAATAATTTGGATAATTTATATTCCTAATATCATGGTTAGACATTTTATCTTGAAGAAACCAAATTTTACCACAAATAAAATGTACACAAGATAAATTTTTTAAAAAGATATTGTAATTATTTGGTAAGTTCTTTATAATGCATTCATCAGTAGACCTTTTCCCCAAAGTTGTGACAAGCCTACAACTAGCCATCACACAATATTTCACTAAACCTAAAAAAAGAAGACAGCATATTGCTCAGATTATCCAGAATGGAGAATGAAAGTGTGTAAGTAATTATAGGGGGAGATCTTGATATAAGCAGGCAAACAAAGAAACAACAACAACAAAAATCCTTATCAAGGAAAAACAATCATAGGAGATTAAGTAAAGGGATGTTTTTCTCACCGAAAAACAATGGATAATGACAAACAAGATAACTTTTAAAATGCAGATACTAGGGACAGAATTCACTAATTATCAGCATAACAGGGCTACTTGGTGGTGTAACATACATTTGGCAATAAAAGATAAAGTAAATAAAAACTATGTTTTTTTGGATTTGTAAAATGGTATAAGATAAAAATACAAATGCCTGACAAAAGCATGGATAAATCTATGAAAAAATGAGCAAATAATAGGTCATTTATACCCTTTTAGTTTTTCTGGGACATAAACTTTTCAAGGTGGTAGTAGGATAGATAATTTCAAGCCAATAATAATGTATTTTTGTTGAATTCAAATAGACCACTGATTTAAAAGGTCCATATGACATTATCTGATATGGAATTCTATTTTTTTTAAATACACAGGGATCCCTGGGTGGCGCAGCGGTTTGGCGCCTGCCTTTGGCCCAGGGCGCAATCCTGGAGACCCAGGATCGAATCCCACATCGGGCTCCCGGTGCATGGAGCCTGCTTCTCCCTCTGCCTGTGTCTCTGCCTCTCTCTCTCTCTCTCTCTCTCTCTCTCTCTCTGTCTCTCTCTCTGTGACTATCATAAATAAATAAAAATTAAAAAAAAAATTAAATACACAACTCACTTTCTTCAGAATACCTGTTAAATTTGTAGAGATACTAATACTTCATAAGATACTCTTTGGAAAATTCTTTTTTTTTTTTCCTTTACTCTGGAAAATTCTACAGTAGGCTGTGTACAGGCAGATTTTATGTACTGCAATATAAGGTTAGTCTTTACTTTGTATCACTATTAATTATATGAAAGTAATTAAATCAATAACCTAACACTGACTCTACAGTTGTATTATAATATATAAAATTGAAATAACAAAGTCCATTCCCTTTCAAGTTCAGACTAATTGCTCCTTTTTAGTACCTTTGGAAAAATAATGCCTATTTTCAAAAATTGACAGTAAAGTAAACTTTAAAAAATTCTTTAAAGGGCACAAGTGTTACAATGACTATACTGCATGTGTTAATCAATTATTATAAATTAGAGTTAAGAACAAAAATAATTGCTGAAAAATCAATATATATCAACATTATAGGTAGCCTATAAAGAAAAATATACAATAGCTAATATCAAATCAACTTTTCCACATTTAGTTGAGAGAATAGTCCTTCAGAACTTATAAGGAATAATTTTAAATGAGTTATTTGACCTATAATTTTAAAAACTTAAATTACTCTGTTTATTAATTCCTGATTGCAAACCTTCCCGACCAGCATAAAAAACCTTAAATCTAAAAGTACCTTGCAATAATTTATATCAAAACTTATCACTTATACCTGTTTAAAAATTTTCCCGTGATTACTGATGTATGCAAAAACAATAACATTTATTTATAATGGGAAAACATTTAGAAGAGACTCTATTTTTAACAACATGGCATCGAAGGAGTAAAAACTGAGAACTTCATATGATAGGATAGTGTTAATCCCCACATCAAAATACCCAATCAGTTCTCCAAGGGTGAGTTCATGGGTCTGTTAATTATTAAAGGCTCCTCAGGTGATTCTGATATCACCAGAAGAAACCATCATTGTTAGACAAGATATTTAATGACTTGAAGACAAAGTCACAGGATGTTGTTTGGCAAAAATACAAGTGAAGATAAAATGTGCACAGGGTGAGCCAATTTTCATGTAAAAGCCTGCACTCATGTATGTGTATGTGTACATACTCACATATACATGTATATACACACACACATACACATAATTTTAATAATTCCTGCACTAAAATATCAGCACTGGTTCTCTCTTGGTGATATGAGTGCTTTTTTGTTCCTTTTGCTTATGTATAGATTTTAGTTTTTCTATAGTAGATGTGTATTTTTTAATAAAAAGCTATTTTTAAGATAGAAGATGATCTTCCAAACACGGTGGTTGGCAACTGATAGTGGGGAAAGTACAGATCTAGGGAGAAAGGAGCATAATCCAAAAGCTTGATTGTATACCCTGATTAAAGCCATGCTAACGAGAATTGGAGGCAAACCTAATGACATACAACTAGTAGGATTTTGTTTTTTTTGTTGTTTTTTTTTTTTCAATTTTTATTTATTTATGATAGTCACAGAGAGAGAGAGAGAGAGAGGCAGAGACATAGGCAGAGGGAGAAGCAGGCTCCATGCACCGGGAGCCCGATGTGGGATTCGATCCCGGGTCTCCAGGATCGCGCCCTAGGCCAAAGGCAGGCGCCAAACCGCTGCGCCACCCAGGGATCCCCTAGTAGGATTTTGATGTTCACAGGCTAGTTTAATATTGCTCAAGCATTTACTTTTTTAAAAACAGTTTAAAAACCAATAATAAATGGTACTGTTGGAATAAGGTTAAAGCTGGGTTCATTTAAAAAAATGCATGGGAATATTTTGCTCAGCAAGTAGCAGCAATCTTTAAGACAGCCTTTTAGGCACAGGCAGAGAAGTCTGAGATGGATTATGGTAACCCTGTGTTGCCCAGGGGGACTCCTTGCAAGGCAGTGGATGTTGATGACCGTGGGACCCTAAGTGAAGTGGGAGATGAACAGTTCTTCGAAGGCCAGCCCTCTCCCCAGGACCTGCTGCTTTACTGTCACCGTTCACAGTGAGTCTCCGTAGGAGCCAAAGAGAGGAAGGATGGAAGTGGAGGAAGAGTGAGCCCATCTGAAGGATGACCTCCTTTTATCAAAGATGCTAAATAAACATCCTCAGTTGGAGTATGGTAAAATCAGTCTCTCTGTCCATAGCCTGTAATCTCTAACCAAGCATCAGAAAAGATAAGTGAAGCCCATCTTAAGCCAGAAATCTGATAACCTGCACACCAGACTATTAATGCATCTGCTGGATCCTTCCTGGGTCACTGATATGTATTACCCACTGATGTCCCAATTTCCTGTTTGGGTTTTTAAAAATTTCATCTTTATTGACATATAATTGACATATAAAGGCGTAGAATATTTAAAGTGTACATAGTGATTATTTGATGTACATATACATTGTGAAAGAATTTCCCACATTTGTTTAATTAACATATCCATCACCTGACATATTTATCTTTGTGTGGGTGAGAAAATTTCAGTTCTACTCTGTTAGTAAATTTCAATTATACAATACAGTGTTAATTGTAGTTACCATGTTTTACATAAGATCCTCAGGCCTTATCTTATAGTTGATAGTGTGTATCCTTTTATCAAACTCTCCCTATTTCTCCCACCCTGTCCCCCCTAGCAACCATTTTTCTCCTTTCTGTTTCTATTAGTTTGCCTTCTTTTTTAAGCTTTCAAAATTTATTTCAGGTAGGGGGAGGGGTGGAGGGAGAGGAAGAGAGAATTTTAAGCAGATTTCATGCTAAGCATAGAGCCAGATGTGGGGCCTGATCTCACCATTCTGAGATAACAACCTGAGCTGAAAACAAGAATCAGATGCTTAACTCACTGTGCCACCCAGGTGCCCCAGAATATGTCTTTAAAAAAACATTCCACATATATGTGATACCATGCAGTATTTCTTTGGCTTATTTCAGCTCGCATGATATCCTTCGCTGTTGTTGGAAATGGCAGGATTTCCTTCTTTCTCATGGTTAAATAATATTCCATGATAATATTATTATGTATTATTACATATAATGGGATATTATTATTATCATTATTAATAGGATAATATTGCATATATAACATCTTTATCCATTCATCCACTGATGGATATTTATGTTGTCTCCATATCTTGGCTATTGTGAATAATGCTGCAATGAACATGGGAGTGTCGATGTCTCCTTAAGATCCTGTTTTCATTTCCTTTAGATATTTACTCAGAAGTAGGATATCTGAATCATGACTCTATTTTTTGAGAGAACCTCCATTTTGTTGTCCATAGTAGCTGTGTGAATTTACATTGTCAGTATATTTTTAATCTTTTTTTTTTAATTTTTTTATTTATTTATGATAGTCACAGAGAGAGAGAGAGGCAGAGACACAGGCAGAGGGAGAAGCAGGCTCCATGCACCAGGAGCCCGACGTGGGATTCGATCCCGGGTCTCCAGGATCGCGCCCTGGGCCAAAGGCAGGCGCCAAACCGCTGCACCACCCAGGGATCCCGTCAGTATATTTTTATTTTAATGGTGTCACTCTTACATTATATAATTTTTAGAAAGATCAATTCATTAATCTGTCAAATTCAAAACAAGAAGATAATTTTTGTGTGATTTCTAAATGCATTATGATTGCTTAAAACAAATTATGCATCAGTTTCCTATAAGCTGCTGTTAACAAATACCATGCACTCAGTGGCTTAAAATACTACACATTTATTCTCTCACTGTTTGAGACGTCAAAAGCCCAAAATGGTTTCATTGGGCTGATACCAAGGTGTTGGCATGGCTGCACTCTATTCAGAGGATCTAGAAGAGAATCAGTTTCCATGGCTTTTCCAAATCTTAGAGCTGTATTCCTTACGTTTCTTGACTAATAGTCTTTTCCTCCATTTTCAAAGCCAGCAAGCAGTATGACATCTTTACATCTCTTTCTGCTTTTATCTTCACATAGGCTTCTTCATCTTCTGCCTATGTGTAATCTCACTCTATCTCTCCCTTGCAAGGATACTTTTGATTCCATTGAGGGCCCATCCAGGTAACCCAGGAAAATGTCCCCATTTCAAAATCTTTAACTTAATCACATGTGCAATGATACTTTTTCCATATGAGGTAATATTTACAGGTTCTCACTCACAGAATGAGTTTCAGATATATTAGCAACAACGGACAATACTCCTTCCTTAGAATCTAAAGTCCAGTTCCTTTGTCCCCACCTCTGACCTCCTTAAGATACTAAAACCAATTTAGCCATGTGCTTTCTGCAGCTCAACTCTGTAGGATCTTTCCTCAAAGTTTCTAAGTTCTGATAAATCTAACCTCTTCCCTTTTCCCCCAAGCCTACAGCTGGTAGATGATTGTTGCAGTTTTTAACTCTGACATGCTTTATTTTTGCCTTTTGTACTGTAAAATCTGGTTAAGCTGTTTCCTTTTTTTTTTTAATATTTTTATTTTTATTTTTTTAAATTTATTTTTTATTGGTGTTCAATTTACTAACATACAGAATAACCCCCAGTTGCCCGTCACCCATTCACTCCCACCCCCCGCCCTCCTCCCCTTCTACCACCCCTAGTTCGTGTCCCAGAGTTAGCAGTCTTTACGTTCTGTCTCCCTTTCTGATATTTCCCACAAATTTCTTCTCCCTTCCCTTATATTCCCTTTCACTATTATTTATATTCCCCAAATGAATGAGAACATATAATGTTTGTCCTTCTCCGACTGACTTACTTCACTCAGCATAATACCCTCCAGTTCCATCCACGTTGAAGCAAATGGTGGGAATTTGTCATTTCTAATAGCTGAGTAATATTCCATTGTATACATAAACCACATCTTCTTTATCCATTCATCTTTCGTTGGACACCGAGGCTCCTTCCACAGTTTGGCTATCGTGGCCATTGCTGCTATAAACATCGGGGTGCAGGTGTCCCGGCGTTTCATTGCATTTGTATCTTTGGAGTAAATCCCCAACAGTGCAATTGCTGGGTCGTAGGGCAGGTCTATTTTTAACTCTTTGAGGAACCTCCACACAGTTTTCCAGAGTGGCTGCACCAGTTCACATTCCCACCAACAGTGTAAGAGGGTTCCCTTTTCTCCGCATCCTCTCCAACATTTGTTGTTTCCTGCCTTGTTAATTTGCCCCATTCTCACTGGTGTGAGGTGGTATCTCATTGTGGTTTTGATTTGTATTTCCCTGATGGCAAGTGATGCAGAGCATTTTCTCATGTGCATGTTGGCCATGTCTATGTCTTCCTCTGTGAGATTTCTCTTCATGTCTTTTGCCCATTTCATGATTGGATTGTTTGTTTCATTGGTGTTGAGTTTAATAAGTTCTTTATAGATCTTGGAAACTAGCCCTTTATCTGATATGTCATTTGCAAATATCTTCTCCCATTCTGTAGGTTGTCTTTGAGTTTTGTTGACTGTGTCCTTTGCTGTGCAAAAGCTTCTTATCTTGATGAAGTCCCAATAGTTCATTTTTGCTTTTGTTTCTTTTGCCTTCGTGGATGTATCTTGCAAGAAGTTACTGTGGCCGAGTTCAAAAAGGGTGTTGCCTGTGTTCTTCTCTAGGATTTTGATGGAATCTTGTCTCACATTTAGATCTTTCATCCATTTTGAGTTTATCTTTGTGTATGGTGAAAGAGAGTGGTGTAGTTTCATTCTTCTGCATGTGGATGTCCAATTTTCCCAGCACCGTTTATTGAAGAGACTGTCTTTCTTCCAATGGATAGTCTTTCCTCCTTTATCGAATATTAGTTGACCATAAAGCTCGGGTCCACTTCTGGGTTCTCTATTCTGTTCCACTGATCTATGTGTCTGTTTTTGTGCCAGTACCACACTGTCTTGATTACCACAGCTTTGTAGTACAACCTGAAATCTGGCATTGTGATGCCCCCAGATATGGTTTTCTTTTTTAAAATTCTCCTGGCTATTCGGGGTCTTTTCTGATTCCACACAAATCTTAAAATAATTTGTTCTAACTCTCTGAAGAAAGTCCATGGTATTTTGATAGGGATTGCATTAAACGTGTATATTGCCCTAGGTAACATTGACATTTTCACAATATTAATTCTGCCAATCCATGAGCATGGAATATTTTTCCATCTCTTTGTGTCTTCCTCAATTTCTTTCAGAAGTGTTCTCTAGTTTTTAGGGTATAGATCCTTTACATCTTTGGTTAGGTTTATTCCTAGGTATCTTATGCTTTTGGGTGCAATTGTAAATGGGATTGACTCCTTAATTTCTCTTTCTTCAGTCTCATTGTTAGTGTATAGAAATGCCATTGATTTCTGGGCATTGATTTTGTATCCTGCCACGCTACCGAATTGCTGTATGAGTTCTAGCAATCTTGGGGTGGAGACTTTTGGGTTTTCTATGTAGAGTATCATGTCATTGGTGAAGAGGGAGAGTTTGACTTCTTCTTTGCCAATTTGAATGCCTTTAATGTCTTTTTGTTGTCTGATTGCTGAGGCTAGGACTTCTAGTACTATGTTGAATAGCAGTGGTGAGAGTGGACATCCCTGTCTTGTTCCTGATCTTAGGGGAAAGGCTCCCAGTGCTTCCCCATTGAGAATGATATTTGCTGTGGGCTTTTCATAGATGGCTTTTAAGATGTTGAGGAATGTTCCCTCAGAGATCCCTACACTCTGAAGAGTTTTGATCAGGAATGGATGCTGTACTTTGTCAAATGCTTTCTCTGCATCTAATGAGAGGATCATATGGTTCTTGGTTTTTCTCTTGCTGATATGATGATGAATCACATTGATTGTTTTATGGGTGTTGAACCAGCCTTGTGTCCCGGGGATAAATCCTACTTGGTCATGGTGAATAATTTTCTTAATGTACTGTTGGATCCTATTGGCCAGTATCTTGTTGAGAATTTTTGCATCCATGTTCATCAGGGATATTGGTCTGTAATTCTTTTTGGTGGGGTCTTAGTCTGGTTTTGGAATTAAGGTGATGCTGGCCTCATAGAACGAATTTGGAAGTACTCCATCTCTTTCTATCTTTCCAAACAGCTTTAGGAGAATAGGTATGGGTTCTTCTTTAAACGTTTGATAAAATTCCCCTGGGAAGCCATCTGGCCCTGGACTCCTGTGTCTTGGGAGGTTTTTGATGACTGCTTCAATTTCCTCCCTGGTTATTGGCCTGTTAAGGTTTTCTATTTCTTCCTGTTCCAGTTTTGGTAGTTTGTGGCTTTCCAGGAATGCGTCCATTTCTTCTAGATTGCCTAATTTATTGGCGTATAGCTGTTCATAATATGTTTTTAAAATGGTTTGTATTTCCTTGGTGTTGGTAGTGATCTCTCCTTTCTCATTCATGATTTTATTAATTTGAGTCTACTCTCTCTTCTTTTTAATAAGGCTGGCTAATGGTTTATCTATCTTATTAATTCTTTCAAAGAACCAACTCCTGGTTCTGTTGATCTGTTCCACAGTTCTTCTGGTCTCGATTTCGTTGAGTTCTGCTCGAATCTTTATTAACTCCCTTCTTCTCCTGGGTGTAGGATCTATTTGCTGTCTTTTCTCTAGCTCCTTTATGTGTAAGGTTAGCTTTTGTATTTGAGTTCTTTCCAGTTTTTGAATGGATGCTTGTATTGCGATGTATTTCCCCCTTAGGACTGCTTTTGCTGCATCCCAAAGATTTTGAACGGTTGTATCTTCATTCTCATTAGTTTCCATGAATCTTTTTAATTCTTCCTTAATTTCCTGGTTGACCCTTTCATCTTTTAGCAGGATCGTCCTTAACTTCCACATGTTTGAGGTCCTTCCAAACTTCTTGTTGTGATTTAGTTCTAATTTCAAGGCATTATGGTCTGAGAAAATGCATGGGACGATCCCAATCTTTTGGTATTGGTTCAGACCCAATTTGTGACCAAATATGTGGTCTATTCTGGAGAAAGTTCCATGTGCGCTTGAGAAGAATGTGTATTCAGTTGAGTTTGGATGTAAAGTTCTGTAGATATCTGTGAAATCCATCTGGCCCAGTGTATCATTTAAAGCTCTCATTTCTTTGGAGATGTTGTGCTTAGAAGACCTATCGAGTATAGAAAGAGCTAGATTGAAGTCACCAAGTATAAGTGTATTATTATCTAAGTATTTCTTCACTTTGGTTAATAATTGATTTATATATTTGGCAGCTCCCACATTCGGGGCATATATATTGAGGATTGTTAAGTCCTCTTGTTGAATAGATCCTTTAAGTATGATATAGTGTCCCTCTTCATCTCTCACTACAGTCTTCAGGGTAAATTTTAGTTTATCTGATATAAGGATGGCTACCCCTTCTTTCTTTTGAGGACCATTCGAATGGTAAATGGTTCTCCAAACTTTTATTTTCAGGCTGTAGGTGTCCTTCTGTCTAAATTGAGTCTCTTGTAGACAGCAAATAGATGGGTCCTTCTTTTTTATCCAGTCTGAAACCCTGCCCCTTTTGATGGGGTCATTAAGCCCGTTCATGTTCAGAGTTACTATTGACAGATATGAGTTTAGTGTCATCATGATATCTATTCAGTCCTTGTTTTTGTGGAATGTTCCACTGAACTTCTTCTTAAAGGGGAATTTTAAGAGTTCCCCTTAAAATTTCTTGCAGAGCTGGTTTGGAGGTCACATATTCTTTTAGTTGCTGCCTGTCTTGGAAGATCTTTATCTCTCCTTCCATTTTGAATGAGAGCCTTGCTGGTTAAAGGATTCTTGGTTGCATGTTCTTCTCATTTAGGACCCTGAATATATCCTGCCAGCCCTTTCTGGCCTGCCAGGTCTCTGTGGAGAGGTCTGCTGTTACCCTAATATTCCTCCCCATAAAAGTCAGGGATTTCTTGTCTCTTGCTGCTTTAAGGATCTTCTCTTTATCTTTGGAATTTGCAAGCTTCACTATTAAATGTCGAGGTGTTGAATGGTTTTTATTGATTTTAGGGGGGGATCTCTCTATTTCCTGGATCTGAATGCCTGTTTCCCTTCCCAGATTAGGAAAGTTTTCAGCTAGAATTTGTTCAAATACATATTCTGGCCCTCTGTCCCTTTCGGCGCCCTCGGGAACCCCAATTAAACGTAAGTTTTTCTTCCTCAGGCTGTCGTTTATTTCCCTTAATCTATCTTCATGGTCTTTTAATTGCTTGTCTCTTTTTTCCTCAGTTTCCCTCTTTGCTATCAACTTGTCTTCTATGTCACTCACTCGTTCTTCCACCTCGTTAACCCTCGTCGTTAGGACTTCTAGTTTGGATTGCATCTCATTCAATTGATTTTTAATTTCTGCCTGATTAGCTCTAAATTCTGCAGTCATGAAGTCTCTTGAGTCCTTTATGCTTTTTTCTAGAGGCACCAGTAGCTGTATAATAGTGCTTCTGAAATGGCTTTCTGACATTGAATTGTAATCCAGATTTTGTAACTCTGGGAGAGAGGACTGTTTCTGATTCTTTCTTTTGAGGTGAGGTTTTCCTTCTAGTCATTTTGCTCAGTGCAGAGTGGCCAAAAGCAAGTTGTATTGGGAAAAGGAGAAAAAGAGAGGAGAGAAAGAAGGAAAGAAAAGAGAAAGAGAAAAAAAAAAGGAAGAAAAAAACAAAAAAATAAAGAAGAAAAAGAGAAAGAAAAAGAAAGGAGAAAAAAGGGGGGTGGGGGAAGGAAACAAATCAAAAAGAAAACAAAACAAAACAAAACAAACAAACAAAAAAAGAACCACGGGGGAGTATCTTCTGATTCTGTGTACTTTAAGTCCCTTGGCTTCCCCTGGAACTTGTCCGTCTAGCTGGTCTTCTGGGGGAGGGGCCTGTTGTGCTGATTTTCAGGTGTTAGCAGTTGGGGGAGCTGCTGTGCCCCTGCCTGTTGCAGGGCCCAGTGGGGGTTGTTTACCCCGTGAGGCCGCAGAAGGAACAGCCCCAGTGGCGGGGCCAGCTCTGGAAACCTGGATTCAGCTCCGGCAGGAACTCTGCCTCAGGGCCTGGAGGCTCGGGGCGGGGCCGCTGATGTGCTCAGCTGGGGCAGGAGCGTCCTCGCTGTCCTGGGCCCTCCCGGCCTCTGCCTGTCCCGGGGGAGGCGGGATCCTGGGCTGTGTCCCGGCGCCCTGTGCTCCGGGGCCTGCGCTGGTGGATTCGCGCTCCCGGGCCGCGCAACCCCCTCCGCGGAGCTGCCGCCCGAGCCCCTCCGAGCTGCTCCTGGAACCGCGCAGCCCCCTCCGCACGGAGCCTCTTCCTCCGCCCGAGCCCCTCCGAGCTGCTCCGGGTCCTGCCGGGTCCCGTCGTGCGCGCTGCAGCCCTTAGGGAGCTCGGCGCACTCCCCCGGGGCGCAGGTGTCTGTTACTGTCCCGGGGAGCCCGAGGGCATCCCCGCCCTCCTGGGTCCTGCTCCACCTCCCTGCGGGCCCTTTCCTCCCGGGAAGGTCGGTGCAGCTCCTGCTCCTCCGGGACGGGGCTCTCCTGTCCTGGGGACACTCGCCCCGGCCTCAGCCCGGCTCCTCGCGGGCCCCTCCCCTTGGAGGCCTTTGTTTCTTTACTTCTTTTTCCCCGTCTTCCTACCTTGATAGAAGCGCGAACTCTTCTCACTGTTGCATTCCAGGTGTTCTCTCTTTAATTCTCAGGCTGAATTCATAGATTTTCAGGATGAGTTGAAGGTTTTCTAGGTAATTTGGTGGGGACAGGTGATTTGGAGACCCTACTCTTCCGCCATCCTGCCCCTCCTCCAAGCTGTTTCTTATATTATATTCTCTTTTATAAAAAAGAAAAGCATGGTATGTGTTAGGGTATGGGTGATTTGTTTTATTCTGAGTACTTCTTCATCTACAAAATGTAATTATAAAGTACAAAATTGTTCATAACACACACACATACGTGCACAGACACAATGGTAATTGTAAGCAAGAGGTTTGGAATCAGGCCAGATTTTGACTATGTGTTACAGTCCAAGAAAGCTGTTAAACATTTCTTAACCTGTAAATTGTAGCAGATAAAAATAGTAAGCACTTGTGCAGTGTATCATTCATAGTGATCATAGGGAAATCTATAGGTATATGTGAACCTGCAATTTAATACAAGCAATATAGAGGGCAGGTATATATGATTATCTTAAAAGATTCTCTAAAAATCATAAAATTTAATGTGTATTTTTGATGAAACGTCTCTGAAAACTAGAATTAGAAAGAAATAGCAAAGTTCCTGGGGATTTCTGCATATTTTAGTTCTCTATGTTAGCAAACAACAGAAAACAAAAAATCATATGGTTTATAAAAGTATAAAAAGTAAATTCCTTATAGTAATTCTGAGGAAATACGAACAATATAGTATGCCAAACACTAAGAAAGGCAGATGACGGCAATTAAAGAAGTCATATTCAGTGGAAATACATCCTTTTGGAAGTCAATATTTTTAACATATCGATTCACCTCAAATCAAAATTGAGAAACAAATTAAACCCAATATTAATCAACAAAATGTCCACATGTATGTGCACACATATATGTGTATATATGGAAATGCAAGGCAATTTTGAAGAAGAATAAACTAGAAGTCTTAAATTATCAGTAAGTTTGCCATAAAACTACTCTAAGTAAAGACAGAATGGGATTATTATAAGGTGAGAAAAATGAATAAATGATACTGAATAGGGAACCCAGAAGGAGAGTTATAGATATACAGTCACTTGATTTATGATAAAGAAGACATCACACAATGTGAGCAAGGGTGGTCAATTCAATTAATGGTGACGAATCATTGGGAGAAAAAATGACATAAAAATGGACTTTGAAAAAATGAATTCTGACCTCAATTCACTGTACATAATATTTAAGGAAGATTACAAATACAAATGTGAAAGGTCAAACAACAAATGTCTATAAGAAAATAAAGAACACAGCCATAACCTTAGAGTAGGAAAATATTTCTTAGAGGAGACTAAAGGACTAACCATAAAAACAAAGAATACTGCACTTGACTTTGTCAATATTGAAGACAATTTTCTTTGCTTTTAAAGATCATTTTTTAAAGACATGGTAAAGGCAAGCCATTGACTGAGAGGATATGTGTGCAAAATGAATTCAGATCCAAAATAGAAGAAACCCTCTATATTGAAAAAAACTTAGAAAAAATTAAAAATCTAAGGAGGAAAAATTTCATCAAACACTTCACTAAAAAGGATATCCAAATGAACAACGTACTTGATTTTATTTAAAATTTGATGCTTATTAAAAATCTTTAGTCTTCCTATCTAACTGAAATGCAAATTAAAACCCACTTCGGATGCTACTATACTTGTACTAGAATGGCTAATATTAAAGTGACTATTGTTCCCAAATTTTGATGAGACTGGGGAATAACTGGAACCCTCAAACATTGCTTGTGGGAGTAAAGTGTTCTGAAGTAAGTAAAATTGAAGCTTCTGACAAAACTAACACGTATGTGTTCTATGGCCCAATGGGTTCAACACAATCTGGTATGTGTTGGGTAAAGTCTAATGCTTTTACTGCACACTACGTGTAAAAGTGTGTTTATAGCAACTGTTTGCAATAACTGAAAACTAGAAATAACCTAAAGGCCTATCAACATTAGAATGGGTGAAGAAAAAAAAAGTGGTAATCTATGCTGTGAAAAGTTATGAAATCATGAGATAAATGACTAATCTCCTAGAAATAGAAAAGATGAATCTCACAGAAGAAAACATTGAGCAAAAGTAGGCAACACCCAAGGAGTGAATACTGCGAGACTTAATTTGCATTAAGATTCAAAACCAGACAAGACTCAATTATAGTGTTGATAGATCAGAATAGTCATTTCCTTCTGGAGGAGAGTATGGACTGGGAAGGGGAATGAGGAGGCTTCTGGGATACGAGAAATATTTTATATGTTGATTTCAGTATTTTAGTGGATATATGCATCTTTGAAAACACATCAAGCTGTATCTTGAGATCGGTGCACTGTAGTGTATAAAACTTGTATGTTCTACTGTAATAAATAGTAAAAAATAAAATAAAAATAGCAACACTCAAAGCTTACTTCTCTGTACTGGACATTATTCTAGGCACTGTATACTTATTAACTCATTCAATCTTCACATCCATTCTCTTTTATGGGTATGCTCATCCCTGTTTTTTGCCTCTTTGAAGCATAGGAAGAACACATAACTTGCCCAAGTCTACACAGTGAAGGCGTGAACCTGGAGCTCAAACTCAGGCAAGACTGCCTGAGTCTGGAAACAATCTAAGTAAGTTCTGGCCTACTTTATAGGAAGTTACTGGAGTTATAAAAGCACAAATGTACATGTAACTGTAAGTTTCCTGAGCATGATTTAATCACAAGGCACTTTAATTTGTGTCTCTTAGCCTCCTGTTAATTTCAATCAAAAGCCCCATTACCTTCTAGTCACTCTTTGTGAGTAACAAAAAATGTTCATTTATTTTACATTGCATAATACTCAATTCAGCAATTAAAGCGCCCAATCTCAGCTAACAATCAGAACTCAAAATTTGACTTGAGGCTCCTTCCTTCTACCTTAGTCAGGCCTATCACAGGTTGGCTGTCAGCTGTGTATGTGGCAGGTGGTTGGGCATGGCCAACCATTTTCTTCTTCTCCACCCTTGTACTCCCAGTTTGTTACATTGATTTCAAGGTCGATACAGAATTGGAGCTAGAAAGAAAGACAGCTCATACTTCGTTAGGAATGCCATGGCAATCTAGACACCTTGCTCTCTGGCCTTAACAGAGGTTGACAACTGTCTCTTTCTGGGTCTGTCTCCTGTACAGTGATGCATTTCCTGGTATGATTGAGTGATGATATATGGACCAGAGGGCAAGTGATAACTCTGTGGAGCCCAGATAAGAGTACAAATGGGGCCATATGGTGTATTTTTAAATATTTAAGGTTATATAAAAAAACAGTTGTTAAATAAATGCAGTTCATCATTTAAGTTTGTCAAACTCAGAAGACAGCCCTAAAAATGTATAAAACTCTCTTTTGATACGATTCAGGAAATTATGAAAAAAATGTTTGATTTAATTATTCTTAACCATGTGTAAGTAAGTTTTTTTATTTCTGGCAGTGTTTGGATGAAAATTAAAATAAAGTCACATAATTCATTAATTATTATATTTCCCATAAAAATGTATTATATTTAATTAATTTCAATGCAAACATGTTGTTTCATTAAAATTTTCACATACTTTATATTCTTTTGAAATAATTACTTAAAGCAGAGTCAGCAAAAATTTTCTGTAAAGTGCCAGAGACAATTTATTTAAGGCTCTGAAGGACATACAGTCACAGTCACAGTCACTCAATTTTGCTGTTATAACACAAACGCAGCCATCAACAATAAGTAAACCAAATGTGCCCAAGATTGCAAATCCGAGAAAACCACCAAGGAGCCAACACCGATGCAAGTACATGAGGGTATGTTAACAAGTTCGAGCATGGATCCAAGTATACCTGACACAACGGAGCAGGGATTTGGACCCCGAGATGGGTTCCAGCTGGGTTTCCATGGGCTGGTCTAGGGGACCTCCACAAGGGGTAGAGGAATTTCTTAAGCTCTGTTTTCATTCTGATATGGGACTTTCGGTCAAGGGCGTTCTGAGTCTGTTCTCCGTCTGATATGGGACTATTTGTCAAGGCATTCTGCGGTTTTTCCTGTAAAGTTCAGCTCTTATTCACAGGGGCCTGAGATGGCTGTACTTGTGCTAACGCTAAACTTGAGGTGGAATGGCCTTAATTTTCTCGGCCTCCACACAAGAAGGAAGCTATGTTCCAATAAAACTTTATTTACCCCAATAGGCAGCAAGCCATGGTTTGCCAAAACCTGACTAAGGTATTAAAAACTGGAACTGTGATTATATTAAAAATTTACAAGTTATTATGCATTGTCAAGAATAATAAATGTAAAGAATTTTTTATATTTTTCATGTATGTTCACTAGTGAGTTCTAATATTCAATATTAATCTGATTGCCACTGTAAAGAATCAGAATTCATTTCACACTAGACCTAAGCACATATAAATTTAATAATATGAATTGCTTTATGTTGTAAAATTCCTCAGATATCATATGTGATTTTTGATAAAACCATACTGATTTGTAGGTACTTCTTGAACAATGAATCAGAACATAAAAAGATACAGGAAAATGGAAATTGATATTTCATTATGCAAGTTTCTATTGATTTTATGCTCTCTGGAAGGAATGATCTGGCACATTAATTAACATGTCTGTTCTCTCCCCAAGCTCTGCTGCCTCTCTAGTCCTCCTTGCACTCCAGAGCATTAACCATTTCTGATGTAGGCAGCAGCAAAACCCATACACCTTTTTAGATGACAACTGGATTTAGTTGCCTTTTGTTTTGCATGCTTCAGGCATGAGATGTGGAGAAGCCGTGGAACCTTAGCCACGTTGAATGGTTCTGAGTAGGGCTGTACTGTGCATGGGCTGAATGCTGGACCTAAGTCACAGGGAAGGGAATATAGCTACTTAGAAGGAGATTCAGAACTTGTAGTTAGCTCCAAAGGCTGACTGTTTTCCTTAAACTAGTGCCTCCCAAATCTCAAAACTCCCTTTGCACAAAAATTTTTTTGAGGAGCTTAATGTATATAGAATCTAACATATATATGTATCTGTATACATGCACACTGTTCCACTACTGAGTACTGCTATATACAAGGTGTCCAAGGGATAGTTGGGATGTGTGTGCAAGCATCTGTCTTCCTCCAAAAGTTTCTCCAGACAATTCCACTATAAGCCAAGTTTGGGAACCACCGATCTAGAACATATGAGAGAAAACTGATGGATATTTTAGAACTATGATATTGCCCTGATTTACACAAGATTATTTCTTTAAGGAAAGCTTTGTTACCTTGATTATAGTATTTGATTTGTTACTCAAGGGCTTCTCAGCCAAATTCCAGCTGTAGTACTTGAGTGGTTCTGAAAGTGGTTTAATAAGATACACTGACAAGCTGCCTTGGCCTTACACACTTTTTTTAAGAAGCTAAAATACACTGTACTGAGAACAGACAACTTTAGCAGCTACATGGAGCTCTTGGGAGCTATTGCTTCTCCTCATGGGGGAAACCATATGACAGTGCTTTTGGAGTATTATAGCTACTTAATAGCTCTGGGCCCCACTTACCAAGAAGCCATCCTTGATGTCTCAACAATCAATGAGATGCTGGTTTTATATGTCACCCTGTGTTTCTGTGATGATTTTTCCTATTAGGTGTTGTAGCTCTGTTCTCAATTCTATGCCCTCACTAGTGCATGTATTTCTGTAGAGTACAGACTTTGCCTAATTATTCATCACATTCTTAGTATGCAACACAGTGCCTAATAGGTGCTCAAAATATTTGAACCAAATTAGTATTTAATAAATACATACACTTTCAATGAGAACTAATTGCACTCACTAGTGTTGAGATAGCCCCTCACATAAGAGAAAGAACAAAGATATCTTTCCTCCCCTCTGCTGATTAGCTTTTGTCTGAAGGGAGCTGCCATTTGGAAAATGGACTGAATGTTTATATTGGAATAATCTTTGCCATTCTAAGGGGTGCCATCAATGTTATCTGAACAGAAGATAGAAATCAAGGGCATTTTTACGTGAGGGTTCCTCTTCTTTTATATCTGACATCCTATAGGGAAAATTATTAGGTTGGCATGGGAAATTTGGTTCACTATAATATATATATTATATTGTTTATTATGTATAATATATATGTTTATAGCTTAGTTTTCTGTTTCTTGTCAATATACGACTAATAATTAATGATTGTAGAGTTAAGCAATTTTGAAAAATGTACTGGGACTATCTTTCAGTATGGATCCTAAGCCATGTGTTCCTTTGTACCTAGGTCACAGGCTTCAATGGTGATGGAGTGATGCTGGATGGAAAGGAGAAAGTTCTGTTCAGGCTTATGCTGCTGGAGTCCTCAATAGTCTCAAATATACTTAAAACTTGGTTCCTGAATTACATTAGATTGTTATTGAAAATTGTTTCAGAACATTTGCTTCTTTGCACATATTTTATTCTATCGTTAAATTCAGATTGAAAAGCCTCCCTGAGGCTCCTCTAGGCACCCCTCGCCCTCTTCACCTCTACCCACTCCACCATTTTCTCTGTCTCCTATGTTTTACCTGCCATCTGGAACCACTTCCCTGCCTCTCTGGACTTAATTGACTCTTTTCAAATAGCATCTCTAGCCCCCATCCTCCCAATCCGCCTTATGACTCCTAACCCCACAGAAACAATCAACCTCTTCTCCGGGAGGCTGGCCGTTTCCTTCTGCTCAAGTTCTTGTCCTATCCAGCCTTTCCTGCTCTTCTCCACTCAAGTGGCTCTTGGTAATCTCTATGCTGTTGCTTGTTCCTTTTTTAAAGCTACTTAAAGAAACAACTGCAAATGTCGCTGCATTGTTCCAGATACACATGTACACGTGTGCAAAGCACACAGAAGCCTATTTAATTGTGTTGCATCTTACATAATCAGTATGAGTCACTGAAGTAAAACCCATTAAGGAAAAATTACTCTCTAAGGAGTTAGAGTATTGCGCTTGGGTGGCTTCTTCTTGGTCAGGAAGCAGAGCCACATTTCCTTGATTTCATAATTGGTTTAAAAAGCTCAGAAAAGGCATTTCAGTAGGGGTGTAGTTGTAATATGTGCAAAGCCTTACAGAAACACTCAGGATCAGCACCCCACCCCCAACAACAACAACAACAAAAAGATGTTTTTTTGGATCTTCAATTTAAACTGTTAAATTGAGTAATTAAAATATATAAAAACAAAAAGTGTTTATAAGTCAAACGATTCTTAAAATCTACCATGTATAAAACTATCAGGTGAACAAAGTAATTCAATGCTAGTGTTGGAAGAATGCAATCTCTTTATGAAGCTTTAACATGAGAGAAAATATGTCAGTCAGTGTAGAAATTTAGATGCTGCAATGCTACCCTAATTTTAAATCCTTAGATATCTTGTTTTGGGGATTAACGTATCAATATAGTTTGAAAATGTATACTGTTGTTTTATATATTTTTAGCAATCTAAAGAAAATACTTTCATCTTTATTTTAGGTACTTTATCAGTGTGAAAGAGAGCTGAAATAGGACTTAAAATTCACTAGAATTTCATGCCTCTTAAAAACTCATAGAACCACTTTTCCAAGGTTTTGACAAGAACAGTTCTCATATTGGAAGCTACAAACAGATGTCTAGTGCATTCTAACTCAGAATATCATGCCCTTTATCGCCTCACAGAAACCCAGGCTAATAGTAGCAAAAACACTACAAAGAGACCCCCATTTGAATAAAATTAAATCTTTACTATATTTCACCTTCATTTTTTCAGTAAAATAAAACAAAATATTTTCAGGTTCACATTTTAGGTTACTTCTATTGGCTTTTTGATGAAAAATATGGTTAGAATCATTTAACAAATACTTACCATCAGGCATAAATGTTAGTGACTAGAGTTTTCTAAAAAACCCTCCCTGGGATCCCTGGGTGGCACAGCGGCTTGGCGCCTGCCTTTGGCCCAGGGCGTGATCCTGGAGACCCAGGATCGAATCCCACGTCGGGCTCCCAGTGCATGGAGCCTGCTTCTCCCTCTGCCTATGTCTCTGCCTCTCTCTCTCTCTCTGTGTGACTATCATAAATAAATTTAAAAAAAAAAAAAAAAACCCTCCCTGCCTCAAAGGTGCTACATTATATCCAGAAAGGGAAATCTGCATGGCTCATAGTAAATAAGGCCAGCTGATGTGTAAGATACATATGCCAAAAGGGGACAAATCCTGAAACCTAACAGATTAGTAGAAATTTCTTAGGTCAGCTTCTACCATTAATCAACTTGTTAAGCATAATATCCACAAATCAGTTTACACCAGTATTTAGTGTTAGCTCAGTCAGTGCCAAGCTAACATTAGGTATTTAACATACATGCTGAAAAAGGTTAGAGTAGCACTACTTTGTATGCATCAGGTTTATTCTATTTCCATCATTTTGTGGTCTTATCTAAGATGACAGTCTTTGCCTTTCATCTTCATGGATTATATTGGAAGAAAAATATTTTATTCATTTGGGTAGCTCTTCATGCACAGATGAGCTATACCCTCATCTGCTGGCACTAGCTCTATTTGTAAAAGAAATTATCCCATTTTTTTGTTTTTTGTTTTGTGTGTGTGTGTGTGTGTGTTTTTTTTTTTTTACTGGTAGACTTATTACAGGATAACACAGAGTGCTGTCATTGACTTCCACCAAGGCAAACCAGATGCTTCTCAGCCTTGTGTAATCCTCACCTGCAGGACATGGATTCCTCTGATTGCAAGATTCACAGTCAAGAGGAACTAATGCCTGTCACTTGTACTCTCTGAAAGTAAGTATAGCACCTATTTTTCTTTGTCTGCCTTAGATAGTCACATTAAGGGGAAACAGTATATGAATGACAGATAAAAGAAAAACAACCAAAATCAGTAGACATTACTTTTTAGCTACAGAGAAATCAGCATTTAATTAAGCTAGACACTTGGTGCCTTGGTTTTCATTCAAAATTTATGACAGACCCTTACACAGATAAATGATTGCACTGACAAGACTCTCTGGGACACTAAATCGTTATTTATAATTATTGCTTAAGTGTGTTTTTCAAATTGAAGGTCCATCTGAATCTGCCAAAAAACTATTTTCAAAGAACTTTACTTAATTACATTCATGTTTGTGTATTAAAGAAGTTCTATAGAATAAATTATAAATAAAATAAAATTTAAAAATGATGATAGAAAATGACTAGAATTGATTTTGCAAAATTTGAATAAACTGAAATGAGAAATTCAATCAGGACAAATATTGTTTTGTAGATTCTGTTTATAATCTTTTGGAATTGAGGAAAGGAAAGCAATTTATCTTTCTAGTTATATAATTGCTACCGTAATTTTTTTTTTAACTCAATTACTAAGTTAATGTTAAATCATAAGATATTAACTATTAGGACCCCTGAAAGGACAAACTGAAAAAAGGAAAACTAAGTTAGAAATTAAGAAATCCAAAAAAAAAAGAAATTAAGAAATCCAAAACTTAGCTATAAAAACATCGATGCATTTTCATTGGATTATCTCTCATTTCCCTATCTGATAAACCTTTTGATAAAGTTCTAACAGTGGGCTTGAATTGGCTGGATCTAATTTTTTTTTTAAAGATTTTATTTATTTATTCATGAGACACACACACACACACACATATATATATATAGAGAGAGAGAGAGAGAGAGAGACAGAGAGAGACAGAGAGAGAAAGAGACACAGGCAGAGAGAGCAGCAGGCTCCATGCTGGGAGCCCGATGTGAGACTCGATCCCAGGTCTCCAGGATCACATCCTGGCTGAAGGCGGCTCTAAACTGCTGAGCCACCCCGGCTGCCCGGCTGGGTCTAATTTGATAGTGATTTGTAACTAATATATTTTACTATATATTGTCAAAAAATATCTATTTGATAGAATTCAAGGTTTTGGAGTAAGATTTTAATATATGATATGTAAACAAAGAAAGATGTGAATAAAAATAGTAAATGTACATCAGAACATTTGTTAATGATATGGAATGTTATCCAAAGTGAACATGGTTAATGCAAATGGAAAATAACTTATACATAATAAATATATTATAGCTAAAATCTGAATTTATTAAATTATGCTCTAAATATCTACATTCCTGTAATTTTTATACATTCCAATTATCTTACTAAATTAAACATGTGGGTCGCCTGGGTGGCTCAATTGGTTCAAGTGTCTGACTTCAACTCAGGTTATGATCTCAGGGTCCCAGGATCCAGCTCCGCATTGAGCTCTGCAGTAGTAAGGAGTCTGCTTCTCTCTCTCCTTCGCTCTCGCCCCTTTTCCTGTTAGTGCGCTCTCTCTCTCTTAAATAAATAAATAAATAAATAAATAAATAAATAAATAAACAAACAAATAAATAAATAAGATATTTAAAAAAATTAAACATGGGGGCTCTCTGGGTGGTTCAGCGGTTTGGTGCCTGCCTTCCACCCAGGGTGTAATCCTGGAGTCCCTGAATTGAGTCCCACGTCGGGCTCCTTGCATGGAGCCTGCTTCTCCCTCTGCCTGTATCCCTGCCTCTCTTTCTCTCTCTCTCTCTCTTTCTCTCTCTCTCTCTCTCTTTCTCTCTCTCTCTCTGTATCTCTCATGAATAAATGAATAAAATCTTAAAAAAAATAAATAATTAAAATGTAATTATTCCCATTTAAATAGCATATTTTCTCATTTCTGTTGAAATAGCAACTTAACAACTAATTTTTTTTTTCCTAAACTTTAACTTAAAATACCATCATTGAATCTAAATTTTGTTATGGGTAGAAAATCAAAAACTTTTTTAATCTAATAGTGAAAAAGAATACAATCATTGACTTTTGACCATATGACGAAAGTGATCGCAACACAAGTTGGAGAAATTCACTTCCTGGCCTTATTTTACTTTATTTTATTTTTATTTTTTAAGAGATTTTATTTATTTATTTATTTATTTATTTATTTATTTATTTATTTATTTATGAGAGACATGGAGAGGCAGAGATACAGGGAGAGGGAGATGCAGGCTCCCTGCGGGGAGCCTGATGCAGAACTCGAACTAAGAACCCGGGAGGATGATCTGAGCCAAAGGTAGTTGCTCAACCATTGAGTCACCCAGGTGCCCTCCTAGTCTTATTTTAATCAAATGATTAAATAAACATTTAATTGATAAAAGATATAAAGACAAATAATATAATCTAACCTCAAATGTACTATGCACTGGTGATTTCTGTAGGTCATTTCATTATAAATTTATTTGTAAAAATTTTTAAAGATTTTACTTATTACCCAGAGAAATGTCTTGAAAATGGAAAATATAATTTAACTTATTTTTTCTTTGTGGTAAATTAATAAGCTAAATTTTATTATGTAATATATACATACAATACAAATAATTTTATAAACACATTTTCTTCTACAAAATGACTATAAAACTGTACATATAGCAATAAAAAGTCAAGAATAAAGTTATAGAAACAGCAGCTAAATACATCCACCATTATAGAATAATAGAACAACTTAATTTTGTTCCTTATTAGCATGAAACAATTTGGTGCAACTTTTTTTGGCTTAGAGTTGAAAAAATAACCATTGAAGTATATATTTCAACTCTTTCAGTATATAAAAAAGTTGTTTTATGTGCGTGTGTGTTTGTGTATACATTGGAGCATGAGTAGTTATCAGGGATTTGAAAATGCCATATTTCTTTGTGCAATTAAAAATATTCTGAAAGTTGCAAACAGATGCAAACACAGACTTTGTTTTTCTTTCATATGCCAATGCAGAAAGTCAATATGAGACATTCAATATGTTTTTACTTTTATACACTCGCAGGGCAACACTCTATATGTGATTAACAATGAATTGGCTAAAATCTGTTGCTATAAGATGGAATTGAAAGATTTAAATTGAAATGACTTGTTTAGATAAAATAAGGCCAATTATATTGACTTTCTGGCTTTGGAATATATGAAAAATATCAATAGTAGCAAGCACAGAAACTAAAATTACTGATGAAAGACCAAGAAGTTTATGACTCAGGGGATGATGTGATAGTCATTCATAATAAAAAAGAATATTAACCTTCATACAAGAAAATGGCTGATGTTCAGCACAGTCAAGAGTCATGAAGACAAATTATCAGTCTCATGTTAGAAAGGAGAGTAGCAAATTTCATCAGAAAGAAACGACTACATCAACATATTTTATGTCTCAGGCTCTTCTGATAATCACGCTACCTAAGCTTGCTGAAACTAGGTTAAGGAAAGAAACTGGGTATTGGGTTTTTATTCAGCAAATCAATCAACCATGCCAAGGAAATGCATTAACCAAGAGAGATGTTGAAAAATGCTTGAGCACATAAACTGTAAGTGGGAATGGAAAGATATTATGGAAGGACCATGAACATAAGTTGACAGTGGTTTAAAGTAGGAGATGAGAGTACATGGAGAAATTTGTGTACCTGACACATAGTAGATACAGGCCAAGAAAGCCACCAAATATTTGAAAATGCATGGGACAGGCCCCGCAACATTTTTTTCTGTTTCAAATATCAATAGTGCAGAGGTTGTATCACAGAGGTAGTTCATAAGTCTGGAAGCATCCCTATGAAAATAAATGAATTGAGTAGTGTGGTGGATAGACATGAGAAAGGAAAGAATTATTCATGTCACGAATAATTAATGAACACCTTATATGTGCCAGACTTTGTTCTAGGCTCTGTGAATAAAATGTTGAACAAGACAGAAGAGATGCCAGCTCTTTGGGAAGTTACATTCTATTGGATGACACAGAAAATACCTAAGAAGATGCATAAATAAAGAATATCAGATAATGATAAAAGATATAAGTAAAATGCAAACAGTTTGATGTGAGAGAGTGACCATGTGGGAAGGATTAATTTAGAATGGGGGGCTGAGCAAAATCCTTGAACTGATGATGATGCTTCAGGTGAGACCTAAATATTAGAGAGTCCCAGCCAAGAATCAGGATTAGTTAAAATGCCAAGCTTGTTTTGGCTGCATAATTTAGAATTCAGTACATAGGTCAGAACTGCAGATATAATTTATACATATTTTCAGAATAGCGGAACTGGCAAATGAAAAAAAAATCCATGACTGTTCAGTTTGTGCGTAGAGGGACACAAAACAAAGCAGGTAAATTACAAAGCAAAACCCTCAATTGGTAGAGTAATTCTATGTGCATTCAAATTGGCTGATGAACAATCTTCAACCCTTGTCCAAATAACATAATTTTGATTTTGGGGGAATTCAGCCTGGGAGAAAGATACTTGATTGGCAGTTATTATCCAAAGAGAGTTTCCTGTGTGGAAGCCAATCATGGCCAGCATTTAATTGGCTACTTGAACCTGTATATATATTCAGTAAAGTATCATTGATACAATGGAAAGACAGATCTATAAGCTGATTTCAAGTTAACACTTGGTGCTACAAAAATATTAAAATTAATTTAAAAATTTATAGACACACAAAGAAATGTTCAGACATAGAATCCAAAATCTATTGTAGACTTGACTTTCAATATATTTTCAGATGTTTGCTTTATGACAGTACATTGCCTAGGAGTCATTGATGACTGAGCTAAATTTTTTTGAAAGTCTTTGGATCTTTCAGGGACTATTCTGATATAATCTAAGTATATGTCCCCTTCCCTCCCATCAAGCTTTTTTTTTTTTTTTTTTTTTTTTTTTTTTTTTTTTTTTTTTTTTGGCTCAGCCCAGGGCCTGATCCTGGAGAACCTAGATGGAGTCCCGCGTCGGGCTCCCTGCATGGAGCCTGCTTCTCCCTCTACCTCTGCCTGTGTCTCTGCCTCTCTCCCTCCCTCTCTCTTTCTCTCTCTCTCTCTCTGTGTCTCTCATTTATTCATGAGAGTTTTGTATCTGCTTAGTCTTCATATCCTTTCTCATGGACATCAACTTATCTCTCTTCTGCTTGAGATAGCGCTCTTGTTGTCGGAGCTCTTCTGTTCCACGTGTTGATAAATTTGCTATTGGTCCTTCGATGCTTGCATGTTCTAGGCCAGGGATCTTCAGGCCTTTTTGTGGGAAGGAGGAAGTTTCAGACAGCATTTCCGGCTTTCTTGCCAAAGGTTGTACTGACTGACTTGCCAAATGAGTACTTGCCAAATGAGGACTGACTCTCATTTATTCATGAGAGAAACAGAGAGAGAGACAGAGAGAGAGAGAGAGGGAGGGAGAGAGGCAGAGACACAGGCAGAGGTAGAGGGAGAAGCAGGCTCCATGAAGGGAGCCCAACGTGGGACTCCATCTAGGTTCTCCAGGATCAGGCCTGGGCTGAAGGCAGCGCTAAATCGCTGAGCCACCAGGGCTGCCCCCATCAAGCTTCTTATTCTTAAACTTCATCATCAATGGTTACTTTCTGTTATTGTTTTCACAGTTATTTTGATTTATGTCAAATATTATTATAGTAATAATAAATGATTTCCAGTAAGTCATTCACAATGATTTTTTATAAAGAATTTCATTCTTTATTTAAATCAGAATTCTTTTCCTACTTGTTTTTCTAAACAGACAATAATACTAAACCATTTAAGTAAATTACTTTTATTTGAGAGGAACAAATCCACATTGTAAGTGTTATATAAAATGCATGATTTTACAGATATTATATTACAAAGTCCTGATAATCATTTTCCACTTTATTTACACAGAGGTATTAAAAGGCTTCTTGTACTCCTTACTCATAGTCTTGATGGTGCAATGCACTAGTGATTGCACTGTCATGGTTTCTTTTTACTGATGTTAAATTATAGATACACATAAATAAGATGAATATTCAATTCCTGGATCACTAGGAAAAGTATAATAATTGCTAAAATAAATTTTAAATTGTATTAGTGTAAATGCTAATGGTTATTCTGCTATCTATTTATTTAGGATAAGCTATTTACATAATGTGGGCATATCAAGGGAGCTACAGAATGCAACGACAATAAGGCTACTCAATGTTATATTCCCTATTGTAAGCCAGGATCATCAATCAACACTATGACCAAATAAAAATCTATGAAAACAGTTAAAGGTATCAAATCAACATAATGTTTAAGTGCTGTAAGAGAAAGTCCACTAGAAAAAGAATTAACACAGGTTTTAATTAGTTTATTCCAAAAAAAAAGCCCATTTCTATACATTTTAGCAATTTTCTTATGAATTCCAAACAGGCTTTAATGTAGATTTCATATCAATATGATTCTCCTTGGGAATACGACAGGGATGTCCACTCTCACCACTGCTATTCAACATAGTACTACAAGTCCTAGCTGCAGCAATCAGATAACAAAAAGAAATAAAGGGCATTCAAATTGGCAAAGAAGAAGTCAAACTCTCCCTCTTCGCAGATGACATGATACTCTACATAGAAAATCCAAAAGACTCCACCCCAAGATGCTAGAACTCATACAGCAATTTGGCAGTGTGGCAGGATACAAAATCAATGCCCAGAAATCAGTGGCATTTCTATACACTAACCGTGAAACTGAAGAAAGAGAAATTAAGGAATCAATCCCATTCACAATTGCACCCAAACGCATAAGATACCTAGGAATAAACCTAACCAAAGAGGTAAAGGATCTATACCTTAAAAACTACAGAACACTTCTGAAAGAAATTAAGGAAGACACAAAGAGATGGAAAAATATTCCATGTTCATGGATTGGAAGAATGAATATTGTGAAATGTCAATGCTACCCAGGGCAATTTACACATTCAATGCAATCCCTATCAAAATACCATGGACTTTCTTCAGAGACTTGGAACATATAATCTTAAGATTTGTGTGGAATCAGAAAAGACCCCGAATAGCCAAGGGAATATTGAAAAAGAAAACTGGAGCCGGGGGCATCACAATGCCAGGTTTCAAGTTGTACTGCAAAGCTGTGATCATCAAGACAGTGTGGTACTGGCACAAAAACAGACACATAGATCAATGGAACAGAATAGAGAACCCAGAAATGGGCCCTCAACTCTATAGTCAACTAATACTCAACAAAGCAGGAAAGACTATCCACTGAAAGGAGGACAGTCTCTTCAATAAATGGTGCTGGGAAAATTGGACAGCCACATGCAGAAGAATGAAACTAGACCACTCTCTTACACCATACACAAAGATAAACTCAAAATGGATGAAAGATCTAAATGTGAAACAAGAATTCATCGAACTTCTAGGGGAGAACACAGGCAACACCCTTTCTGAACTTGGCCACAGCATCTTCTTGCAAGATACATCTATGAAGGCAAGGGAAACAAAAGCAAAAATGAACTATTGGGACTTAATCAAGATAAAAGACTTCTGCACAGCAAAAGAAACAGTCAACAAAACTAAAAGACAACCTACAGTATGGGAGAAGATATTTGCAAATGACATGTCAGATAAAGGGCTAGTATCCAAGATCTATAAAGAACTTATTAAATTCAACAGCAAAGAAACAAACAATCCAATCATGAAATAGGCAAAAGACATGAACAGAAATTTCACCAAAGAAGACATAGACATGGCCAACAAGGACATGAGAAAATGCTCTGCATCACTGGCCATGAGGGAAATACAAATCAAAACCACAATGAGATACCACCTCACACCAGTGAGAATGGGGAAAATGAACAA